>NC_091768.1:97367600-98619100 GCF_029378745.1 Bos indicus
GGGATCTTCCCGACCCAGGGATCAAACCTGTGTCTCCTGCATTGGTATGAGGATTCTTTACCACTGAGCCACCTTGGGAAGTCCACAATATTATTCAGTTACAGAGAAAAGAATAACTATTGATACATGTTACAACACGGATGAACTTCAAAACCATTACACTAAATGAAAGAGAAGGCCTTACACATTGTGTGAGTTTGTTTATATGAAATATCCAGAAAAGGCAAATTTACAGAGACAAAAAGTAGCCTAATGACTGTCCAGGGCTGGAGGGCACAGGGGCATAGGGAATGCCCATGGCAAAGGGGTTTTTTTTGAGATGACGAAAATGTTCTAAGAGTAGGTGGTGGTGAGGGTTGCACAACTCTGAGTATCTTACAATATATTGCAAGCCACTGAATCATACACTTAAAATGGATAACTTTTATGGCATGTGAATTACCACCATTGTTTAAAAACACAAGACAAACCCTGGCCCTACAGAAGACAACACCTAAGCACAGCCAGCTTTCAGTCCACGTGCGATGTACACACGCATGTCCCAGTACTGTTTGAATGAAGGACCAAATGGGGCCGGGGGAAGGTCTAGCCTGCAGGAAAAAGGCACTTCCCCTTCAGTAGGGAAAGATGGCCCTGTTGGCTGATGCCACAGTGCCAGTCTGAGTGCTGCTGGGGTGTAAAGGGGGTCCTCCTACACTGGTGTGATCTTTGTGAGCCTGGGCCACAAATGAGGGAGGTGGGACCTCACCTCAGATCCTGAGTGTAGTCTGTGGGAAAGACTGGAAGCTGTTTATCACCCCAGCATTGTCCAGGAACCTCAAAGAGCAGAAGGAATGCACTCCCAGACGCACACAGTTAACTATTGCCACAATCGAGGCTTTGGCTTAAGAGCCAGAGGAAAGTACAGCAGTAGAGCAAAGGTGTTTTCCCCTTCAGGCAGGGCTGCTCTGAATACCTGAGGCTGAAGACTGCCTCTATTCATTACTACCGATGCCACCCACTCAAGTCGGGCTCAGCTAAGACTCGAGCTCATGTTCGGTTGTGTCCGACTCTTTGCAACCCCATGGACTGTAGCCCCCCAGGCTCCTCCTTCCATGGAATTCTCCAGGCAAGAATACTGGAGGGGGTTGCCATTTCCTTCTCCAGGAGGTCGTCCCAAGCCAGGGATCCAACCTGTTGTCTCCTGCATTGGCAGGCAGATTCTTTACCATTGAGCCCACCAGGGAAGCCTACACTCAAGTCAGGAGTAGGCGATATATGCTCTAGCAGAATCACTGCGATGAAATTCAGATGAAATTTCAGGGTTCCGATATGCAGAAGAAATACCACTAGAGCCACAGATCAGCTGCCCTCCAATGCCAACCAGAGGCTTCCCTGGTGGCTCAGACGGTAAAGAATCTGGCTGCAATGTGGGAGATCTGGTTTGACCCCTGGGTCAGGAAGATCCCCTGGAGAAGGGAATGGCAACCCACTCTAGTACTCTTGCCTGGAGAATTCCATGGACAGAGGAGCCTGGCAGGCTACAGTCCGTGCAGTTGAAAAGAATCAGACAAGATGGATCAACTAACACTGTCTACACTTTCTCGACTTTTAGGTTGCGATTGTTTTTTAAGTCAAGCCCTTGCTAAGGAGGTCTGTGTATCCCACCCCCCACCCCCATCCCCCAGTGGAAAATGGAACTTATTTCTAACTCCTGCTTTGGATCAGGAATAAAAATAGTAAACTTAAATTTAGATGAAGGCTAAAAACAATCCAAATGCCCATTACCAGGTGGACAAGTGAACAATCCCAGGTGAGCAAATGAACAAGACACGGTCTATCCGTACAACAGAACAGCGATCAGCAGAGCAGAAATGTGCACTGACCGGCGAAACGTGGGGACAGACCTCAAAGCACCAAGCCTCGGGGATGGCAGCCACTCCCCACGAAGTATCCCCGTCTCTTAGCCCCTTTCTCAGAGGGTGCCTCTCACTCCAGGAACAAATATTTACTGAGGTACCATCCTCCGGGAGTGGAGGCACAAAGTAGCCTCAGGAACTTTCTATGCCACGGGAAAAACAACAAGAAAATTTAAATTGTGAGGTGGAAGGGCAGCAGCTACTCTCCTGCGAGGCGCCGTGTGTCTTCAGGATAAAAAGCCAAATGAGCGTACCTGGTGCCTGGGGCAGGGGCGGGGAGGGGAGGCTGGGTCAGGACAACCTTTGCACAGAAGGGCCCGCTTCAGTGAGTGTCCACCATACCCAGCTCCTGGAACTTTCTGGACAGTTCCCATTCATGCTTCTGAGTTCCTGCATCTTCCATCCCATCTGCTTGATGTCCTCCCCCTGCCTCCCCTCCCACTGCTGACTGGACAAGTGTGTGTACATCCTTCAAAACTGCCCTGGCCCGTACCATCCTGCTTCTCTCACACAAGTGGAGAGATGCATCCGACCGTCCCTTCTACACTCGCTGCTAGGTTCACCATTAGAGAACTTAAAACCATAGTGTGCTCGTGAGCACTCAATGGCCTGAGTTAACGAAGTGAAAGGCTCAGCACAGTACTGAGGCCACTATGTAACATCAGCAAATGACATTTCCCTCCTGGTGTGTCTGCCTTCCCACAAGCCTGAATTCCTTAGGCACTAAATCGACTCTCATTTGGTACCCACAGAGTCTGGCAGGGACTTGGCCATGACAAGTGTTTAATAAATATTCTTAATATGAACGACTTGCACAGTCAGTCACACCCAGCATGCTGCTGAATAAAAATGCCCAGCTTAGGGCGTACTTGTGACCTGACTACAGTGTCAGGGGACTACAGCTGCTGTCCTGCACCCAGATCATCATCAGCAAAGCAAGCAGGCAGGTGGGATAGTTTACTTTCCCTAAATCCAGCTAATACTGCAACAGGACCAAGCTATATTTGATGTGGGAAAACTCAGTAATTTAACTCCACCTCTTCCAGAAATATATGTTGGTCAGAGATAACAGAAACTTCTAGACTCTTTCTACCATAACTTTCCACCACACCATTAAAGTAAAATCCAAGAATGTCAGGAAAAACAAAACAAAATCAGGGATAAGGAGGTTCTCTGCCATTGGCTCTATCTTCTTTACGTCCTTTGTCTATAATTGTGAAGGAGGCTGGCTGCTTCACATTGCCTTGTTACAACAGGTGGCCTTGAACCCACTGAGCATCCTAGGGGCTCCACAGTATAAAGGCAGCAGTCTGCACACCTGAGCAGCGGTTCACGAGCCAAGAGCTGGTGTGCCTTCACAGGCTGTTCAACCCTGGGCAAATTACTTAACCTCAGTGTCTTCACTTGTGAAATGGAGACAAGTAATATTTCCTGCCTCATGGGGTTGTGGTAAGGATTAGCTGTTTCTAGAACCCTGACTGGTACATGGTAATCTGAAAGGTAGCTACCATTGTCATCAACATTACCATCATCATCACCACCATCACCATCATAATCACCATCACCATCATCGTAAAGAACACCATCATCAACACCATCATCACCATCACCGCCTCCATCACCATCATCATTGTCACTATCATCACCATCACCATCATCACCATCACTGCCTTCATCACCATCATCGCCATCATCATCACCATCACCATCATCAGCATCATCACCATCACCATCATTGCCTTCATCACCATCATCATCGCCACTATCATCATCACCGTCATCATCGCCATCATCAGCATCACCATCATCATTATTACGATCATCATCACCATCACCCTCATTGGCATCATCAACATCACCATCATCATCACCGTCATTGTCATCATCATCGTCATCACTGCCTCCATCACAATCATCATTGTCACTATCATCAACATCACCATCATCACCATTACTGCCTTCATCACCATCATCGCCATCATCATCATCACCATCACCATCATCATCATCATCACCATCATCATCACTGCCTTCATCACCATCATCGCCATTATCATCATCACCGTCATCATCGCCATCATCATCAACACCATCATCATTATTACGATCATCATCACCATCACCATCATAATTATTACGATCATTATCACCATCACCATCATCGCCATCATCATCATCACTGCCTTCATGACCATCATCATCGTCACTATCATCAACATGACCATCATCACCCTCATTGGCATCATCACCGTCATCGTCACCATCACCACCACCACTGCCATCATCACAATTACTGTCATCATCACCATAACCACGGCCTGTGTCCAGGCTCCGGCTTCCTTTCTGCCCCATCACTTTCCTGCTGGTCACGCTTCTCTCATCAGTGGCCCAGTTCTCCCCAAGTATTTCTAGAAACATCTAGAAAACTTAAGAACAAAAGCAAGGAAGCAGAAGGTTGATCATCTGATTCACGTGGGCCTAGGTGGAGCCCACAGCTGAGACTCTGCCACTGAGACCTGAGTCTGCAGCCCTTTGGCCAAGGCAGCGTGTTCTCCTTTCACAGGATCCACAGCTGGTCCTCTGACTGCAGCAAAGCCCCCGTGTCAGTGCAGGCCGCCAAGGCCTCCACCCGTAGCTCCACTTCAGCTCATCCCCCTGGCTTTGATCAGCCGCTCCTCCTCCTGTCTTAATGTCATGCTTGGAAGACCCGCCACTTCAGGTCTTCCTGAAGAGTGCCGCTTCAGGAAGGAGGGCCAGACCAGGAGCAGGCCACTGGACCCCCCACCCCTACCCCACACAGCAATCACCTCACCCGAATCAGCCAGAGACCTGTTCTCAGTGAAAGAACTTTCTGGAAAGCGAAGATGTCCAACTAGAATTGCCAAAAGATAAAACTGATCCCTGCATCAGGAAGATCCCCTGGAAGAGGGCACGGCCACCCACTCCAGTACTCTTGCCCGGCGAATCCAATGGACAGAGGAGCCTGGTGGGCTATGGCTATGGTCCATGGAGTCGCAAAGAGTCAGACACGACAGAAGCAACTTAGCGTAAACGCATGACAGAACTTTTGTTTTGGTGACGGTCTTTCCAGCGTCACCAGGACTCTCCAGGCTTCGTAAGTGAAATACATGGGGGACAGCACAGACCATGGGCTGCTGTTCATCAGCGAGTCTCAACCAGCAATCATCTTTTTAGTTCATTCTCCGTTTCTTTCCCTACCCTGACGATTACTGCTTTTCCAACATTTACCCAGGAAAACAGATAACCAAGCTTGTTAAGCCAGTCATTTCGGCATTTGCGTGTTAAGTAGATTCCGGGTAAAATCAGATTAAGCCTAATGAAGCGCACAGGCTTTTGACAGCAACGTTTCTCACTCTGTACTTTAGATCTAGAGCTGCTTTCCTCATGGTTGAGTCTGTCCCCAACTGGATATGTACCCATCTCTTCAATGGAATGTAATTCAGCAGACTTGTCAGTTTAACTTGAATTAGATAAACTCCCTGTGCTCAGAGAGCTGCTTTTCTCCATATTCCCCCCAGAATGCCAATCCCGTCATCTGTGTCAAACATTCCAGCAGATGATAGTACTTCTAAGCCAAAGACCCTGTGTGTGTGTGTGTGTGTGTGTGTGTGTTAGTCAATCAGTCCTGTCTCTTTGCCACCCCATGGACTGGAGCCCCCCAGGCCCCTCTGTCCAGGGAATTTTCCAGGCGAGAATACTGGAGTGGGTTGCCATGCCCTTCTCCAGGGGATCTTCCCGACCCAGAGACTGAACCCAGGTCTCCCGCATTGCAGGCAGTTTTTTACTGCCTGAGCCACTCAGGAAGCCCAAAGCACCTCGATAATTCGACAGCATTATTTCTATTTTCAAATGATTACTAGGAAATGTTGGGTTAAGTGACACTTCGTATCTGTGCTTAATAACCTGGTTTTAAAGAGGGCATAGTGGGACTTCCCTGGTGGTCCAGCGGCTAAGACTCCCACACTCTCAGTGCAGGGGGCCCAGGTTCCAACCCTGCTCAGAGAACTAGATTCCGAATGCCACAACTAAGAGTTCACATACCTCAACTATTTGGCACAGCCAAATAAATAAACATTTTAAAAAATGAAAAAATAAAAAGGGTACACACACACACATATAAGAGAAGTCCACCCTTCTTCCTTATTATTCTCTAATACATTAAAAAAAAAACACTTTATGCCTGGGCAAAAAATCCATCCACAGCTGCTTAGGTTTTTCTCCTCCAATGTCTTATTGTAAAGGGGAAAAAAAAAAAAAGAAAAGAGTTCTCTACTTGGGGTGGTGAGGTACTGGGTTCTTTCAATGTCTTACAATGAGGTCTACCCAGGGTTCTCATTTCACACAGCAGGTTTGGGTGAGGTTATTCTCCAATCCCCTGGAGAATATGAGACCATTTGAGTGGCAGGTACCTTTATGACAGCTGAAGAGTCGGACAACACTGAGTGACTGAACTGGACTGAACTGTTAGTACCTGAACTGGCAAATTTCACCTGCCTGACTGCTGAGATTTTAAAATATAATCCTATGAAAAAAGGCTTGATGAGAATAGGAGGATAATTTATTGTGTGTATGTGTGTGTGTGTGTGTGTGTGTGTGTTCCATCATGTCTGACCCTTGGTGGCGCCAGGAGAATAGCCCACCAGGCTCCTCTGTCCATGGCATTTCCCAGAAGAATACTAGAGCGGGTTGCCATTTCCTTCTCCAGGGGATCTTCCCGATCCAGGATTGAACCCAAGTCTCCTGCGTCTCCCGCAATGGCAGGCCGATTCTTTACCACTGCGTCACCTGGGAAGACCCATAACTTATTCAGATCAGATCAGATCAATCACTCAGTCGTGTCTGACTCTTTGCGACCCCATGAATCGAAGCACACCAGGCCTCCCTGTCCATCACCAACCCCCAGAGTTCACTCAGACTCACGTCCATCAAGTCAGTGATGCCATCCAGCCATCTCATCCTCTGTCATCCCCTTCTCCTCCTGCCCCCAATCCCTCCCAGCATCAGAGTCTTTTCCAATGAGTCAACTCTTCACATGAGGTGGCCAAAGTACTGGAGTTTCAGCTTTAGCATCATTCCTTCCAAAGAAATCCCAGGGCTGATCTCCTTCAGAATGGACTGGCTGGATCTCCCTGCAGTCCAAGGGACTCTCAAGAGTCTTCTCCAACACCACAGTTCAAAAGCATCAATTCTTCGGCGCTCAGCCTTCTTCACAGTCCAACTCTCACATCCATACATGACCACTGGAAAAATCATAGCCTTGACTAGACGAACTTTTGTTGGCAAAGTAATGTCTCTGCTTTTGAATATGCTATCTAGGTTGGTCATAACTTTGCTTCCAAAGAGTAAGCGACTTTTAATTTCATGGCTGCAGTCACCATCTGCAGTGATTTTGGAGCCCAGAAAAATAAAGTCTGACACTGTTTCCACTGTTTCCCCATCTATTTCCCATGAAGTGATGGGACCGGATGCCATGATCTTTGTTTTCTGAATGTTGAGCTTTAAGCCAACTTTTTCACTCTCCACTTTCACTTTCATCAAGAGGCTTTTGAGTTCCTCTTCACTTTCTGCCATAAGGGTGGTGTCATATGCATATCTGAGGTTATTGACATTTCTCCCGGAAATCTTGATTCCAGCTTGTGTTTCTTCCAGTCCAGCGTTTCTCATGATGTACTCTGCATAGAAGTTAAATAAACAGGGTGACAATATACAGCCTTGACGTACTCCTTTCCCTATTTGGAACCAGTCTGTTGTTCCATGCCCAGTTCTAACTGTTGCTTCCTGACCTGCATACAAATTTCTCAGGAGGCAGATCAGGTGGTCTGGTATTCCCATCTCTTTCAGAATTTTCCACAGTTTATTGTGATCCACACAGTCAAAGGCTTTGGCATAATCAATAAAGCAGAAATAGATGTTTTTCTGGAACTCTCTTGCTTTTTCCATGATCCAGCAGATGTTGGCAATTTGATCTCTGGTTCCTCTGCCTTTTCAAAAACCAGCTTGAACATCAGGAAGTTCACGGTTCACATGTTGCTTAAGTCTGGTTTGGAGAATTTTGAGCATTACTTTACTAGCGTGTGAGATGAGTGCAATTGTGCGGTAGTTTGAGCATTCTTTGGCATTGCCTTTCTTTGGGATTGGAATGAAAACTGACCTTTTCCAGTCCTGTGGCCACTGCTGAGTGTTCCAAATTTGCTGGCATATTGAGTGTAGCACTTTCACAGCATCATCTTTCAGGATTTGGAATAGCTCAACTGGAATTCCATCACCTCTACTAGCTTTGTTCGTAGTGATGTTTTCTAAGGCCCACTTGACTTCACATTCCAGGATGTCTGGCTCTAGGTCAGTGATCACACCATCGTGATTATCTGGGTCGTGAAAATCTTTTTTGTACAGTTCTTCTGTGTATTCTTGCCATCTTTTCTTAATATCTTCTGCTTCTGTTAGGTCCATACCATTTCTGTCCTTTATCGAGCCCATCTTTGCATGAAATGTTCCTTTGGTGTTTCTGATTTTCTTGAAGAGATCTCTAGTCTTTCCCATTCTGTTGTTTTCCTCTATTTCTTTGCATTGATCACTGAAGAAGGCTTTCTTATCTCTTCTTGCTATTCTTTGGAACTCTGCATTCAGATGTTTATATCTTTCCTTTTCTCCTTTGCTTTTCGCTTCTCTTCTTTTCACAGCTATTTGTAAGGCCTCCCCAGACAGCCATTTTGCTTTTTTTTGCATTTCTTTTCCATGGGGATGGTCTTGATCCCTGTCTCATGTACAATGTCACGAACCTCATTCCATAGTTCATCAGGCACTCTGTCTATCAGATCTAGGCCCTTAAATCTATTTCTCACTTCCACTGTATAATCATAAGGGATTTGATTTAGGTCATACCTGAATGGTCTAGTGATTTTCCCTACTTTCTTCAATTTCAGTCTGAATTTGGCAATAAGGAGTTCATGGTCTGAGCCACAGTCAGCTCCAGGTCTTGTTTTTGCTGACTGTATAGAGCTTCTCCATCTTTGGCTGCAAAGAATATAATCAATCTGATTTCGGTGTTGACCATCTGGTGATGTCCATGTATAGAGTCTTCTCTTGTGTTGTTGGAAGAGGGTGTTTGTTATGACCAGTGCATTTTCTTGGCAAAACGCTATTCGTCTTTGCCCTGCTTCATTCCGTATTCCAAGGCCAAATTTGCCTGTTACTCCAGGTGTTTCTTGACTTTCTGCTTTTGCATTCCAGTCCCCTATAATGAAAAGGAGGAGCTATCCCACGTTGAAGGTCAGGAAGGGCGGCGGTGAGGAGATATCCCTTGTCCAAGGTAAGGAGCAATGGCTGTGCTTTGCTGGAGCAGCCGTGAAGAGATACCCTACTCCCATAACTTACTATAATACGACAAAATGGTGATAAGATAACAGATACTAGCCAGCAATAAGAGTTGATTCCTTATCCAAGAGATAGCTGAGGTATTGGGAGAAGAAGAGAGATCCGAAAGAAAAAAGTAGGGCCGGGCTCCTCCAGAGAAGAGACTATTCCAGTAACAAGGGAGGGAGGAGCCACAGGGTGATCAGAGACAAAGGGAAAGACCCAAGCACACTTCCATCAGCCCGCCTGTCTGCAGCAGACACAGAGGAGAAAACAGTCAGGAGGGCAACTTCTCGGGCAGGACTCAGGCCGGCCACATCCCACCCCGTCCCCAAGACTCAGCACTGGGGGCAGGAGGGAGGGGAAGAAAGTCATCCAGCTCAGCTGTCCTCTCAAAAATGTCCACAAGGCTTCCCTGGTGGTGCAGTGGATAAGAGTCCGCCTGCCAATCCAGGGGACATAGGTTCAATCCCCGGCCTGGGAAGATCCCACAGTGCACAGGGCAACTAAGTCTGTGCTCCACGACTGCTGGTGCCCATGTGCCCAGAGCCTGTGTTCTCAACAACAGAAGCCAGCGTGGTGAGGAGCCCGAGCACCACAGCAGAGTAGCCCGCCCCCCCCACAGCCTGAGAAACAACGAAGACCCAGGGCAGCCACCAGCAGTCAGTGCAGTCGCTCAGTCGTGTCCGACTCTGAGACCCCATGAACCGCAGCACGCCAGGACTCCCTGTCCATCACCAGCTCCCGGAGCTTCCTCAAACTCATGTCCATCGAGTCAGTGATGCTATCCAGCCATCTCATCCCTTGTCATCCCCTTTTCCTCCCGTCTTCAATCTTTCCCAGCATCAGGGTCTTTTCCAATGAGTCAGTTCTTCCCATCAGGTGGCCAAAGTACTGGAGCTTCAGCTTCAGCTTCAGCATCAGTCCTTCCAACGAATATTCAGGACTGATTTCCTTTAGGGTGGACTGGTTGGAAATACATTAATAACAACCAAAAAAATACCCCACCTCTATCTTCTTTACAAAAAAACAAAAATATGTCCACAGAAATACACAGAAATACTCCCTTCAGCAGAGGAAACTAACTCTGAAGGGTCTGGGAGCAATGGCCTAATGCCATCCAAACAACCCGGCCTGAAAAGTCTTCATTTTGTCTTTAAAAAGGTTATATAAATTTTGCGTTAGATCACGGCATGTCCGTGTTTGTTTCCTTTCTTAAATCTCCATTCCTGGGACCTTCTGGCAACACAGATGCTTGAGTGAGCTGGACCGCGTTTTCCCAGCAGCTGGCACAGGACACAGATGGCCAGGATGTGGCAGCTGAAGAATCTGCATCTTCCCTGGATTCCTCCAGGACGAGACCAAGAAATGGGAGCCCAGGGTGTGCCAGCCCACTTCCCACTGCCAGGGCACAGCACAGACCCAGACAGCCCCTGGTTTCAAGGAGCCCAGGGTTCCACAGAGAGTAAGCAGGTGGCTGCAGCTTGGGCCAGACCTGGGCTCTGGACCTAGCCCTGCCCCCCCACTTATGCCATGCCACCCCCCGTGATCCTAAAGAGCCCCCAGGACCCAGCAGAGAGTGCCTAGAGAAGGGGGCAGACGGTTTCCAGACTCTCACTAATGAAACGTTCCTGGGGCCTTCAACAAGGGCAGGACACCTTGACTGCCAGGATAATCCTCTCCCTGCCCAGAGGCAGGCAGGGTTAGGTCATGGGGTTATTAGGGGGAAAATTAGGCTATTAGAAAAAATTAGGACGGCTCAAGGCCTGCCCAGCACCCACAGGACACAGCAAACTCCTCGCTTTGCAAAGCACACACACGAGAAGGTCCATCTCCTTTGGGGAGTCAGCTGGAGAGAAGCTTTTGAAACCAGACTGTTCTAAAAGACAAATCACAGTTTCAGCCTTTTCAGAACACAGAAGGAGTGGGAGAAAGAGGGAAGGAAGTGCCAACCTGGCTAAAATTGGAACCAATATAAATAATTAAAATAATCAGGCACATCTGAAATCTCTCTGTGCTCCTGGCTCTGTTTCCCCTAAACATTAGCCCTCTTATGCCCCTAGAAACATTTCCCTTAAATGTTAGCCCTCTTATTCCTCTAGAAATGGAGGTCAGATAATGATCTCAGTGACCTGAGATTATACTGTCTTCATTATATTGTCCAGTCTCTAGTAACTTCTTAAATTTTCTCCTGATTTGGGAGGTGAAGAGGAATTTCTGCACATCATGATGCTGTGAAAACCCTTTCCCCACAAAAAAGATCCAGGAAACTTGGGGGGAAAGAATCCATTACACAGGTAAACGCGATGCTTTTTAATTATTTGTAGATCAAAAGTCACAGTGTTTGCTCTACCAACAGCGATTCCTGGCTCTTTGACTCAGGAAAACCAGTTAACCAATCTGTGCCTCGATTTCAAGTCGGACCAGAGACGAGTTCACAATCCACGAGACTGGATAAAGGATGAAATGGGATCAGGCAGGCGGAGCACACAGCACTCAACCAAGGATTATTAAGGGGCATAAATGACTACATTAGAAGACAAAATAGAAGAGGCCTTCGAGAAGAGCATTCCAGGAAAGGTTTCCTACTGCGTTTGCTATCTCAGTGTCAAAGGCCCTTGTGAAGCCCTATACCCACGGGGTGGAGCCCCACACCAAGATCAGAGGACAAAACTCTCTGGAACTGACAAAGCCCCATAGCAACAGCTCTCTGCACAACCCTTTGCAAAACCCTGGGGCTCCGTGTCCCACCATTCGGAGCCCAGCTCCTTCTGTATCCCCCACCCAGGCCTGGCCTCCACCTCGGGCCTGAGCGGGCCCTCCCTGCCTGCTCCCGCCCAGATCAGTTCAGGGTCCGAGGGACGTGGTGACCCCACCTCGCAGTCCGCACACTACCGCACATGGAACGCTCCTCTCATGACAGGTCACTTCTGACTCACAA
Source organism: Bos indicus (assembly GCF_029378745.1). Lineage (NCBI taxonomy): Eukaryota > Metazoa > Chordata > Mammalia > Artiodactyla > Bovidae > Bos > Bos indicus. The sequence continues at coordinate 97,379,814 of NC_091768.1, forward strand.
TCTGCCTCCTGCAAGTGGAGCACCCAAGCACTAGCACCCCACTCCCCAGACCTGATGGAGGGGTTCTAGACTTCTCCAGGAAGCATTCCTGAGGCCCCAGGCCGGGGGCGGGGGGTGGTCAGGGGCTCCCCTTTCTGTGTTCTCACCCTCCTGCCAGTGTTAACAACGACCCACTTGGCTTTCTGTCTTGTCCTCCAGGCAGTGACCCTGTCTGGTGCCTCTGTGCACCCGCAGCCCCCTGCCCACAGCAGGCTGGACACGTGGATTCAGGACGATTCTGGAATTGCCTGGGGTGCGGGAGTAAGACGTCCCCCCGCAACTCCCGTCCATCTTTCTGGTCCCAGAGGGGAGGAGGGAGAAGGGCAGACACAAGTGACAGGGTAGTGACCGGACACCTCGTGAGCCCCAGGCGTGGGGCTGGGGAGCGGGCCTTACCTGAAGCGGGGCAGGTCTGGGAAGGGCAGGGACGGTGGTCTCCAATCCTGGGGGAGGCCAGAGACCAAAGACTAGAAGGACGGAAGGGGTTTGAAACACCCACTGCCACTGAGGGTGCTCAGAGAGCAGGGATCGCTAGAGAGACCAGGGCGTGGAGCATCTGAAGTCCCAGGAAATGAGGCAAAAGGGCAGATCCCAGCAGAGGTGAGCTCACTTATGCTGAGCAGCTCAAAATTCTTTCTACAGATACGTTAATCCATCCCACACAGAGTTCAGGCCACCCAGCCCAGGGCTGTGTGTTAGTCACTAAGGTCGCTATTTGCAAGCCCATGGACTGTCACCCACCAGGCAGCTCTGTCTGTGGGATTTCCCAGTACTGGTGTAGGTTGCCGTTTCCTTCTCTAGGGGATCTTCCTGAAACAGGGATTGAACCCGGGTCTCCTGTATTGCGGGAAGATTCTTTATTTTCTGAACCACCAGGGAAGCCCTAGGATCTCCCTACACAGAGTTCTGAGAAGTGCTATCGGCCCACCCAGCCCCGCCCAGCTGCCTCCCGGCAGCCTGGGATTACAAGCTGACTCCGCTGGTTGTGTCAGAGAAAAGACAGTAAACCTGGAATACTTCCAGCTACTCGGCTGCCTCTTACTTGGCGTGCGTGTGCACTCAGTCATGTCTGACTCTTGCGACCCCAAGGACTGTAGCCCGCCAGGCTCCTCCGCCCATGGGATTCTCCAGGCAAGAATACTGGAGTGGGTTGCCATTTCCTCCCCCAGGGGATCTTCCCAACCAAGGGATAAAACCCGTGTCTCCTGCATTGGCAGGCGAACTCTGCCACCAGGGAAGCCTTTCACTATTCTATTATTATTTTCCAATTCATATCTGTTAATTTCAGTGAATGAATTGCACCTCTGTTTGGACTCATCCTGGTAAACCTGGGAAGTACAGGTTAGCCCGGAGGGGCAGGAATGCTTGCACTGGGAAGTCAACCATGTGGGTCAAATGTGGGAACTTCCTAAAGCAGTGGTTCTTAACTGCAGGTGCCTTCACCCCTCCAGGGGACATCTGGCAAAGTCTGGGGCATTTCCGGCTGTCACAACTAGGGAAGGGGCAGCAGCTAGAGGGTGGAGGCCAGGAACGCTGCTGAACATCCTACAAGGCACACGTTGGCCCAAAACGTCAACAGTGCTGAGATGAAGTGTATGTGTTCAGTTATTAAGTCACGTCCAACTCTTTGTGACCCCACGGACTGCAGCGGGCCAGGCCTCCCTGTCCTTCATTGTCTTCCAGACTTTGCTCAAACTCATGTCCGTTGAGTTGGTGACTTTTGCCTCTTTTGCTGTGATGAAGGACTCAAGCTGGGAGGACCTGGCTGGAAGGCATCAGATTAGGCAAGTCTAATCCCAGGTCTCTTGTGCCCACCTCTTTCTCTAGGCTACGGCATCCACTCAGTCGGTGCTAGAAACTTTGATGAGAAGCCCCCAGTGCGGTCACAAGGCTAGAACTGCTACCGCAGGCAGGGAGCTAGGTATGAGCAGAGAAATAGGGGCAGGGGCCAGGTGGCAGGAAATCATGCATCTTGTAAACAGCAGCGGTCCATAAGCGGACAGAGGAAAGCAGAAACCTTCAGACTGATAAACCACACATTTTCGGTGATAAGGGTCCCAGTAGCAGGCAAAGAAAGGTGGGGAGAGGCCAGAATATCTTGAGTCCAAAAGCTTTTTGTTCAGTGTGGTATTACAATAAGAGAGCCTTCCGATAAGAACTAGTCGAACACCGAGGCCACGACACTTCCGATCACACGGGAATAAAATCCCTCCTCCCTCCCCAGTGACTTCCACCCCTTCATGTGAACACCCCTCATAGCCCGCTTCCCAAAGACACCTGGTGTAGCAGCTCCTCACCGGTCAGCTCTCAGAGGGAGAGTGGATCCTCGTTAAAATAAACTCTCCCTTTCCTCTCTTAACCTCCCCGCTTTGTCTCTGAATTCCTTCACAACAAAGAAAGAGCCTCAGATTCACCGACAATGGAACTGCAATGAACTGCCTATAACATAACAGCAGCTGGAAAGACGTAAGAGAAACCCAAGTACGACGGTGGGTGTTGCAAGAGGGCAGACACACTGAAACCATACTCACAGAAAACTAGTCAATCTAATCACATAGGACCACAGCCTTGTCTAACTCAATGAAACTAAGCCATGCCCGTGGGGCCACCCAAGACGGGCGGGTCATGGTGGAGAGGTCTGACAGAATGTGGTCCCCTGGAGAAGGGAATGGCAAACCACTTCCGTATTCCTGCCTTGAGAACCCCATGAACAGTATGAAGAGGCAAAATGATAGGATACTGAAAGAGGAACTCCCCAGGTCAGTAGGTGCCCAATATGCTACTGGAGATCAGTGGAGAAATAACTCCAGAAAGAATGAAGGGATGGAGCCAAAGCAAAAACAATACCCAGCTGTGGATGTGACTGGTGATAGAAGCAAGGTCCGATTCTGTAAAGAGCAATATTGCATAGGAACCTGGAATGTCAGGTCCATGAATCAAGGCAAATTGGAAGTGGTCAAACAAGAGATGGCAAGCATGAACGTCGACATTCTAGGAATCAGCGAACTAAAATGGGCTGGAATGGGTGAATTTAACTCAGATGACCATTATATCTACTACTGTAGGCAGGAATCCCTTAGAAGAAATGGAGTAGCCATCATGATCAAAAGAGTCCAAAATGCAGTACTTGGATGCAATCTCAAAAATGACAGAATGATCTCTGTTCATTTCCAAGGCAAACCATTCAATATCACAGTAATCCAAGTCTATGCCCCAACCTGTAACGCTGAAGAAGCTGAAGTTGAACAGTTCTATGAAGGCCTACAAGACCTTTTAGAACTAAACCCCAAAAATATTTCATTATAGGGGACTGGAATGCAAAAGTAGGAAGTCAAGAAACACCTGGAGTAACAGGCAAATTTGGCCTTGGAATATGGAATGAAGCAGGGCAAAGGCTAATAGAGTTTTGCCAAGAGAATGCACTGGTCATAGCAAACACCCTCTTCCAACAACACAAGAGAAGACTCTACACATGGACATCACCAGATGATCAACACCGAAATCAGATTGATTATATTCTTTGCAGCCAAAGATGGAGAAGCTCTATACAGTCAGCAAAAACAAGACTGGGAGCTGACTGTGGCTCAGATCATGAACTCCTTATTGCCAAATTCAGACTGAAATTGAAGAAAGTAGGGAAAACCACTAGACCATTCAGGTATGACCTAAAGCAAATCCCTTATGATTATACAGTGGAAGTGAGAAATAGATTTAAGGGCCTAGATCTGATAGACAGAGTGCCTGATGAACTATGGAATGAGGTTCGTGACATTGTACAGGAGACAGGCATCAAGACCATCCCCAAGGAAAAGACATGCAAAAAAGCAAAATGGCTGTCTGAGGAGGCCTTACAAATAGCACTGAAAAGAAGAGAAGCAAAAAGCAAAGGAGAAAAGGAAAGATATAAGCATCTGAATGCAAAGTTCCAAAGAATAGCAAGGAGAGATAAGAAAACCTTCCTCAGTGATCAATGCAAAGAAATAGAGAAAAACAACAGAATGGGAAAGACTAGAGATCTCTTCAAGAAAATTAGAGATATCAAGGGAACATTTCATGCAAAGATGGGCTCGATAAAGGACAGAAATGGTGTGGACCTAACAGAAGCAGAAGATATTAAGAAAAGATGGCAAGAATACACAGAACTGTACAAAAAAGATTTTCACGACCCAGATAATCATGATGGTGTGATCACTGACCTAGAGCCAGACATTCTGGAATGTGAAGTAAAGTGGGCCTTAGAAAGCATCACTATGAACAAAGCTAGTGGAGGTTATGGAATTCCAGCTGAGCTATTTCAAATCCTGAAAGATGATGCTGTGAAAGTGCTGCACTCGATATGCCAGCAAATTTGGAACACTCAGCAGTGGCCACAGGACTGGAAAAGGTCCATTTTCATTCTAATTCCAAAGAAAGGCAATGCCAAAGAATGCTCAAACTACCACACAATTGCACTCATCCCACACGCTAGTAAAGTAATGCTCAAAATTCTCTAAGCCAGGCTTCAGCAATACATGAACTTCCAGATGTTCAAGCCAGTTTTAGAAAGGGCAGAGGAACCAGAGATCAAATTGCCAACATCCGCTGGATCATGGAAAAAGCAAGAGAGTTCCAGAAAAACATCTATTTCTGCTTTATTGACTACACCAAAGCCTTTGGCTGTGTGGATCACAACAAACTGTGGAAAATTCTGAGAGATGGGAATACCAGAGCACCTGATCTGCCTCTTGAGAAACCTGTATGCAGGTCAGGAAACAACAGTTAGAACTGGGCATGGAACAACAGACTGGTTCCAAATAGGGAAAGGAGTACGTCAAGGCTGTATGTTGTCACCCTGTTTATTTAACTTCTATGCAGAGTACATCACGAGAAACGCTGGGCTGGAAGAAGCACAAGCTGGAATCAAGATTGCCGGGAGAAATATCAATAACCTCAGATATGCAGATGACACCACCCTTATGGCAGAAAGTGAAGAGGAACTCAAAAGCCTCTTGATGAAAGTGAAGGAGGAGAGTGAAAAAGTTGGCTTAAAGCTCAACATTCAGAAAATGAAGATTATGGCATCTGGTCCCATCACTTCATGGGAAATAGACGGAGAAAGAGTGGAAACAGTGTCAGACTTTATTTTTTTGGGCTCCAGAATCACTGCAGATGGTGATTGCAGCCATGAAATTAAAAGACGCTTACTCCTTGGAAGGAAAGTTATGACCAACCTAGATAGTATATTCAAAAGCAGAGACATTACTTTGCCAACAAAGGTCCGTCTAGTCAAGGCTATGGTTTTTCTAGTGGTCATGGATGGATGTGAGAGTTGGACTGTGAAGAAAGCTGAGCACTGAAGAATTGAGGCTTTTGAACTGTGGTGTTGGAGAAGACTCTTGAGAGTCCCTTGGACTGCAAGGAGATCCAACCAATCCATCCTGAAGGAGATCAGTCCTGGGTGTTCCTTGGAAGGACTGATCCTAAAGCTGAAACTCCAATACTTTGGCTACCTGATGCGAAGAGTTGACTCATTGGAAAAGACCCTGATGCTGGGAGGGATTGGGGGCAGGAGGAGAAGGGGCGACAGAGGATGAGATGGCTGGATGGCATCACCGACTAGATGGAATGAGTTTGAGTGAACTCCGGAGTTGATGATGGACAGGGAGGCCTGGCGTGCTGCTATTCATGGGGTTGCAAAGAGTCGGACACGACTGAAACTGAACTGAACTGAAAAGAGCGACTGCTATGAAGCAGTAACATGATTAAGTAAGAAGGTCAGGATAACACAGCAAGAGATTCTGGAGATGGGCCTCAAAGAGTGATAACATTTGGGAAGGCAGCTGCTCACCACACCTCCTTTCAGCTTACTCTTCCCCACAGCAGGAGAGGTTGTTTTTGTTTTCAACCTCAACCATGAGGAGATGCTGTCATTCACCATGGAGAATAATGACAGGGAGCTCAAACCAGTGCTCTATGACAATCTAGTTGCTCATCGTGTCCGACTCTGCGACCCCATGGGCTGCAGCACGCCAGGCCTCCCTGTCCATCACCATCTTCTGAAGTTTACTCAAACTCATGTCCATTGAGTCGGTGATGCCATCCCATCATCTCATCTTCTGTCGCCCCCTTCTCCTCCTGCTTCAAGCTTTCCCAGCATCAGTCTTTCCCATCAATCTTTCCAGTAAGAGAGAGGGAAGGGGAGGAACAAGCAGGTGCCCAGTAGGAGGTTTCAGATGTTGCTTTTGCTGGTGTGTGGACGGCTTCTGCATCCTGGGAGGAAGCGCTAGGGAAGGACAGACTCTTTAAAATTTCATCAGCCTGGGTTAACCTCTGCCCACAGAGAGGGGACAGCTCAGGAGGGAGATGGGAAAAAGACCAACCTTCACTCAATTCATTTCTCTCATTCTCATTGTCCAAGATAAGCGCTGGCAGTATCTTTGCAGATAAGTCTCTGCCTTTAGACTCGCTAATAGATTTGTTGACAATCAAAAACAGATAAGAAGAGCTGACTCCATCTACCCACAGCCTTGGGAATCACCAAGGGCAGGCATAGCAGGTATTTTAAGAGCAACTTCGTGGCAAAGTTCAATTCTTGATTAAAAATTGATTCTGATACTATCTTTAGGGTTTTCTATGTATAGTGTCATGTCACCTGCAAAGAGAGATTTACTTCTTTTCCAATCTGGATTCCTTTTATTTCTTTTTCTTCTCTGACTGCCATACCTATGACTTCCAGAATTATGTGGAATGATAGTGGCGAAAGTGGGCGCCCTCGTCTTTGTTCCTCATCTTAGAGGAGATACTCTCAGTTATTCACCATTGAGAATAATGCCAGGAGCTCAAACCAGGGCTCTGACAATCCAGAGGGGTGGAATGGGGTGGGAGTTGGGACGGAGGTTCAAGAGGGAGGAGACATATGTATGCTGCTGCTGCTAAGTTGCTTCAGTCGTGTCTGACTCAGTGCGACCCCATAGATGGCAGCCCACCAGGCTCCCCCGTCCCTGGGATTCTCCAGCAAGAACACTGGAGTGGGCTGCCATTTCCTTCTCCAATGCATGAAAGTGAAAAGTGAAAGCGAAGTCGCTCAGTCGTGTCCGACTCTGTGCGACCCCATAGACGGCAGCCCACCAGGCTCCCCCGTCCCTGGGATTCTCCAGGCAAGAACATTGGAGTTCTATGGCTGATTCATGTTGATGTATGGCAGAAACCAACAGTATATTGTAAAGCAATTATCCTTCCATTAAAAATGAATAAATTAATAATATTTAGACTTCCTTGGTGGTCCACTGGTTCAGACTCACCTCTCCCAATGCAGGGACCCAGGTTCCATCCCTGGTCAGGAAACTAGATCCCATGTGCCACAATTAAAAGATTCTGCTAGCCACAACTAAATAAATAAACACATTTATAATAATAATAATGCTTAAGTTGATTATATGTTGAGTTCAGTTCAGTCATGTATAAAAAAATTTTTAAACTGGTTCTGAGCACAGTTCATATTTAAAGTATGAACTGCACTGTCACTCAGATATTTTAATCATAGGGCCTGTTCCCTTCCTCCACTGTACCACCTCTGTGGCTAAACCACAACAAAACAAGAAAGCTCCCTCAGTCAGTCAGTTCAGTTGCTCAGTCATGTCTGACTCTTTGCGACCCCATGGACTGCAGCACGCCAGGCTTCCCTGTCCATCACACTCCCAGAGCTTGCTCAAACTCATGTCCATTGAGTCGGTGATGTCATCCAACCATCTAATCCTCTGTCGTCCCCTTCTCCTCCTGCCTTCAGTCTTTCCCAGCATCAGGGGCTTTTCCAATGAGTCGGCTCTTCACATCAGGTGGCCAAAGGATTGCAGTGTCAGTTTCAGCATGAGTGCTTCCAATGAATAATCAGGATTCATCTCCTTTATGATGGACTGGTTTGATCTCCTTGCAGTCCAAGGGACTCTCAAGAGTCTTCTCCAAAACCACAGTTGAGAAGCATCAATTGTTTGGTGCTCACCTTTCTTTATGGTCCAACCCTCACATCCATACATGACTACTGGAAAAACCGTAGCTTTGACTAAACAGATTTTTGTTGGCAAAGTAAATAAAATCTCTGCTTTTTAATATGCTGTCTAGGTTGGTTATAGCTTTTTTTCCAAGGAGCAAGCATCTTTTAATTTCATGGCTGCAATCACCATCTGCAGTGATTTTGGAGCCCAAAAAAATAAAGTCTGACACTGTTTCCATTGTTTCCCCATCTATTTGGCATGAAGTGATGGGACCAGATGCCATGATCTTAATTTTTTTAATGCTGAGTTTTAAGCCAGTTTTTCACTCTCCTCTTTCACTTTTGTCAAGAGGCTCTTAGTTCCTCTTGGCTTTCTGCCATAAGGGTGGTATCATCTGCATATGTGAGATTATTGATATTTCTTCCAGCAATCTTGATTTCAGCTTGTGCTTCTTCCAGCCCAGTGTTTCTCATGATGTACTCTGCACATAAGTTAAATAAACAGGGTGACAATATACAGCCTTGATGTACTCCTTTCCCTATTTGGAACCAGTCTGTTGTTCCATGCCCAGTTCTAACTGTTGTTTCCTGACTTGCATACAGGTTTCTCAAGAGGCAGGTCAGGTGGTCTGGTATTCCCATCTCTTTCAGAATTTTCCACAGTTTGCTGTGATCCATACAGTCAAAGGCTTTAGCATAGTCAATAAAGCAGATGTTTTTCTGGAACTCTCTTGGTTTTTCGATGATCCAACTGATGTTGGCAATTTGTTCTCTGATTCCTCTTCCTTTTCTACATCCAGCTTGATCATCTGGAAGTTCTTGGTTCACATACTATTGAAACCTCGCTTGGAGAATTTTGCGCTATTGTGAACCACTATAAAGCCCCTTGGACTGCAAGGAGATCCAACCAGTCCATTCTGAAGGAGATCAGCCCTGCGATTTCTTTGGAAGGAATGATGCTAAAGCTGAAACTCCAGTACTCTGGCCACCTCATGTGAAGAGTTGACTCATTGGAAAAGACTCTGATGCTGGGAGGGATTGGGGGCAGGAGGAGAAGGGGACGACAGAGGATGAGATGGCTGGATGGCATCACTGACTTGATGGACGTGAGTCTGAGTGAACTCCAGGAGTTGGTGAGAGACAGGGAGGCCTGGCGTGCTTCGATTCATGGGGTCGCAAAGAGTTGGACACGACTGAGCAACTGATCTATCTGATCTGATCTGATAAAGCAATTATCCTTCAATTAAAAATGAATAAATTTTTTTGCTATTGGGTGAGATAAGGGCAATTGTGCAACAGTTTGAACGTTCTTTGGCATTGCCTTTCTTAGGGATTGGAATGAAAATGGACCTTTTCCAGTCCTGTGGCCACTGCTGAGTTTTCCAAATTTGCTGGCATATTGAGTGCAGCACTTTCACAGCATCATCTTTTAGGATTTGAAATAGCTCAACTGGATTACATCACCTTCACTAGCTTTGTTCGTAGTGATGCTTCCTAAGGCCCGCTTGACTTCACATTCCAGGATGTCTGGCTCTAGGTCAGTGATCACACCATCATGGTTATATGGGACATGAAGATCTTTTTTGTACAGTTCTTCTGTGTATTCCTGCCACCTCTTCTTAATATCGTCTGCTTCTGTTAGGTCCACACCATTTCTGTCCTTCATTGTACCCATCTTTGCATGAAATGTTCCCTTGGTGTCTCTAATTTTCTTGAAGAGATCTCTAGTCTTTCCCATTCTATTGTTTTCCTCTATTTCTTTGCATTGATCACTGAGGAAGGTTTCTTATGTCTCCTTGCTATTCTTTGGAACTCTGCGTTCAGATGCGTATATCTTTCCTTTTCTCCTTTAACCACCTCTATGGCTAAACCACAACAAAACAACAAAGCTCCCTGAAAACTATTAAAGTAGCTTGTCTTAGAAGTACTGCTATAAGTTCCCTCCCGCCTCAAGTTCTAAATTACTACTCTTTCAGAATTTCTGCAGCTCCTAAAACCTAGGATGAAAGGCATGCATGGGAAGGTCCACATGGCAGAGAGCTGTTGAGAACTGCAGGAACAGTGTGTGTGTGCATCCCAGGCACTGGGCTGGGCCTGAGCACAGATGCAAGAACATGATGCCACTGAAATGGGGGATTGGCAGGAAGAGCGGTACCATAGTCTTGAGTCCAATCTCAGTTCTGTTTTGGTTACTTATTAGGATGTTAGGTGAGCAACATGCTCTCATCTTTACTTTCTCTCTATAAGACGGAGAGTGGTAACCAACATGCTCTCATCTTTACTCTCCATATAAAACGGAGAGTGGTAACAGTTTTGCCCTGCTCTGTTTCTTACGAGGATAAAGGGAATGACGAAGTGTGAGGTCTGTGTAACTGACTAGCCCACGAGGTGCCCTCAGCCAGGTGGGCTGCTATGATTCTCACATACACCCTACAGGTTGGCGGGTCACCTCAGCGTCTCTGACCGCTTCTGTAGGTTACCCTTCAGCCCCCAGACTAAGGAATAATCTCCTGCAGGAAGTTCAGTGTCAGGAAGTGTCCTTCCGACCGCAAAGGTCACAATGTGCCTCTTCTCCTGCGGCTCCTACGTAGAAATGACCATGAAACAGCCATTCGGTATGACCCAAGGTCAGAGGGAAGAGACCTCTGCCGACCAGTTACCTGGAACAACTTCCTGCCAAAGGGAGAAGCTGACCTCATCTGCAAACAGAATAACAAAGAAGGGGGATCTGCTAAGTGTTCGCTCTGAAGGTCAGGCGGCACCGGAGGGGGTGTTCCGGATGAACTGTGTTAGGCTGCCCATATAATTTCCTGCTGAAGGTAGAAATTACAAGGGGCCAAACAATCCTGCTGAGAGGAGCTCCATGACAGCAGGAAATACAAACAGGAAGCGCTGCAACAAGTTTAAATACTTATTTAACATAATGTATTGGGGATATTTGGATTTAAGGTGTTGAAACCCACTTGCTTTTGTAGAATGAGAGACAGGTTTGCAACGCCTTATGGGAAATCTAATGACCAGGGATTATCTAGTAAAGTGATGGGCATATAATTTCAATGCAGTTGGGAGCTTGTCCTTTAAAAATGTCCTATCTTGAGTCCATCTGGAGGGAGCCGTAGTCCCATGGAAGTCTACAAGGAACTCACTCCGAGGGAACTTTGAGAGGTGATCTCACTCAGCTTGTGCTTTGCAGAAAGAGAATTTACAAGCCTGCTGCACATTGTATCTCTGTGTCTGCAGGGTCAAAACCTCGCTTCTCCCGTTTAGTTAGCCAACAAATGTTTACTGACATCAGACATACGCCCAACCAGTGAGGAAGACACAAGAAAATTATAAGATGAACAGTCAACTGCTAAGCACTCTACCTCTCTGCCCAGAACAGTCTATGTATAGAACTGTTCAATGAAAGAAACATCTGGTGCCATTAGCCAATAAATGCTTAAATCAAAAACAATACCCCCTGTATGTATCAGTTCAGTCGCTCAGTCGTGTCCAACTCTTTGCTACCACATGGACTGCAGCACGCCAGGTTTCCCTGTCTACCACCAACTCCCAGAGCCTGCTCAAACTCATGTCCATCAAGTCGGTGATGCCATCCAACCATCTCATCCTCTGTTGTTCCCTTCTCTTCCTGCCTTCAATCCATCCCAGTCCCTGTCCCTGTATGTATGTGTGCGTGTATATATATGTGAACTGAAAGTTGCTCAGTCATGTCCAACTCTTTGCAACCCCATGGTCTATACAGTCATTGGCATTCTTCAGGCCAGGATACTGGAATGGATAGCCTTTCCCTTCTCCAGGGGATCCTCCCAACCCAGGGATCGAATCCAGGTCTCCAGCATTGCAGGCGGACTCTTTACCAGCTGAGCCACAAAGTAAGCCCAAGAATACTGGAGTGGGTAGCCTATCCCTTCTCCAGCGGATCTTCCCGACCCAGGAATCGAACTGGGGTCTCCTGCATTGCAGATGGATCCTTTACCAACTGAGCTATCAGAGAAGAAAAACGGAATATTACTCAGCCATTCAAAAGAATGAAATGTTGCCATCTGCAGCAACACGACAGACCTAGAGATCATCATACTGAGTGAAGTAAATCAGGTAGAGAAAGACAAATATTATATCACATCACTTATATCTGGAATCTAAAAAATGAATCATACAAATCAATTTATTTACAAAACAGAAACAAGACTCACGGGCATAGAAAACAAGCTTATGGCTACCAAAAGGAAAGGGGAAGAGGGGAGATAAACTAGGAACATGAGATTCATAGATATACACTGCTCTCCATACAAAGACAAAGAGTAGGGACTTGCTGTATAGCCTGTGGAACTGTTTTCAATAAGTTCAATTTACAATAATCCGTAATGGAAAACAATCTGAAGTTGTACACTTGAAACTAACACAATATTGTAAATCAACTATGGGTTAATAATAGTAATAAAATGAATACTCGCTGGTTGAAGGGACTGTTTCTCCATCTTTCCCCCTGCTAGTTTCTGAGCTTCTTCAAGGAAGAAATAGTTGCCTATTTATGGCCACATCCGTAATATATAATGTCTGACACATGATACAAATCTCATTTTTGAGTGAATGAATAAATGGATGGATGATATAAGAATGAATGAGTGATGACTGAAAGGTAGAACCTAAGGTTAAAGGAAGAAGTAAAGCAAATCAGAGGAGGAACAAAAACAAACACAAGTAGAAAATCTTTGTAGAGAAAGCCTTTAAAAATAAAGGAAAACAGGTTAGAGAGACTGTTCCATCATAGCTTTCCCAAATATTGCACTTATTTTAAGATATTCAGGCACTCAGGGAAAACGGAGTCACCATCTTGGGCTCCAAAATCACTGTGGACGGTGACTGCAATCACTAAATTACAAGACGCTCACTCCTTGGAAGGAAAGTTATGATCAACCTAGACAGCATATTCAAAAGCAGAGACATGACTGTGGACAAAGGTCCGTCTAGTCAAGACTATGGTTTTTCCAATAGTCACGTATGGATGTGAGAGTTGGACTATAAAGAAAGCTGAGTGCCGAAGAACTGATGCTTTTGAACTGTGGTGTTGGAGAAGACTCTTGAGAGTCCCTTGGACTTCAAGGAGCTCCAACCAGTCCATCCTAAAGGAGATCAGTCCTGAATATTCATTGGAAGGACTGATGTTAAAGCTGAAACTCCAATACTTTGGCCACCTGATGCGAAGAGCGGACTCATTATAAAAGACCCTGATGCTGGGAAAGATTCAAGGCAGGAGGAGAAGGGGACGACAGAGAATGAGATGGTTGGATGGCATCACCGACTCGATGGACATGAGTTTGAGCAAGCTCTGGGAGATAGTGAAAGACAGGCAAGCCTTGCGTGCTACAGTCCGTGGAGTTGCAAAGAGTCTGATACAGTGTCTGAACAACAAGCTATTTACGCATAATAAATGCACATAAATACTGTGAAAAGAGCAAGTTCATGATTTAAGCTTTCTCTTTCCCACCAGCTTAGCAGTGATCCTCCTTGGTTCCTACATGAAGCCAAATGTCCAAGTTACAAAGCTTCACAAATGGATTCTGCCCTGGGACGAAGCTTCTTGAATTAGCGATGCACAAACTCTATGGGATGTAGACGGTTTTTAAGCCAGGCTTGACTACATTTAAACATTGAGGTGTCCAAAACCATTCAGAACTATGAATACACTGTATTCCCATGCCCATGAGACCTCTTTTTCAGAATACAGCAGATCGAACAAAATATAGTTAAGTCTGCCCAGTGCTCACTTGAGCACCCCACAATTGAAAGCAACAGCAATGGTTAGTATTATTAGAATGACGTTGTGGGTGTGTGGGGGCTTCCTTTCCCAAATTTCTCACTTCTTTTAAGTCTGATTTAAGTCTAGCCTTCACTTCTTGGAGTTTCAACTCAACAAAAACTGGATTAGGAAGGATTCTGCATTTTACTTACAGGGACTCAGATGGTAAAGAATCTGCCTGCAATGCTGAAGACCCAGGTTCAATCTCTTGGCCAGGAAGATCCCCTGTAGAAGGGAATGACTACCCTCTCCAGTATTTTTGCCTGGAGAAATCCATGGACAGAGGAACCTGGCAGGTTACAGTCTATAGTGTCGCAAAGAGTTGGACACAACCAAGTGATTAACACTTTCTCACTTTTTCTACCAGTCTTATTCTGAGTTAAACAAAATCCTGTCCCTGAATCACTACCGGTTCTCTCCACACCAGTTCTCTCCACCTGGCCCATTTCCAGACTAAAGATGGACTTCTCCCTGCTTCGGACAAGAACCTTGACCCAGGACCCATCACCCACCACCATCCTTGTTACCTGGGACACCTTTGCCTCCTCCCCTAGAAACATCTGTCTCCTCTCCTTCAAACCTTCAACGTCAACATCCCCGTAACATTCTTCCCAGACTTACTGCATCCACTTCTCTTGCCCCGCCTCCTTTTCTCCAATTGTGTGCCCACCTACGCACGTTGTCACCGGTTTGACAACTTTTAAACTTGAGACCACAGACCACCACTTCTATTTTCTTCACAAATTTGGCAGCGTCCAGTTCAGAGCCATGCAATCCCAACGACAGTGAATGACTAGCCCCAACTTCACCAGTTATCTTCTCAGCATCGCCTCCATCCCGCCTCTCAGGGGACCCCGAATTTGCTCTGCATCCACAGCTCCATTGACCTTCCCCAGGTCAAGAGTGTTTGCTCCATGGACCCACTCCACTGATCCTTCGTTGACCCTACCCAGGTCAAGAGTGTTAATCAAGTTTTCAAGTTCTACTCAGTCCAATTACAGGACAGTGATTCCTTCTCTTTTTTTGGCTGAAGTGACAAACAATTCTTGCTACTTTTCCTTTGAACCCCATCCTACAAGGCTTTTTGCTGTGCAACTCCTAGATTTGGAAGCTCAGGAGTGCCTGCATCACACTTGACTCGCACACTGTCCATCTATCCTGCAGGGTCACGTGGTCCATCTGATGTGGTCAATCTATGTCCGAGCTCCGTGAGGACATCTTCAGGCTGGCAAACAGTAACAGAGCCTGACTGCTTCCCACACTCTTTGCAAACCTACACTCCAACTATTTATATAGATTAGCCTGAGCTTTTCAAAACGATCATCTAATTTTTAACGACACTTTTGTGTGCTTTATGTCTTGAAACCTGCCCTCTTTATTGAATTCCTCTAGTTTTGTGCCATGCTATATTTCAGATAACTTTTGTATCTGTAATACTTAAGACCTCTTGCCCTATAAGTTTTATAAGTCATAGAAAAGAGCATGTTGAGATAAGGATCTTGGCAAGCAGAACCTCATTAAACCACCCCTTCTTCCAGCTTCCCCCGGGGAGGCGGGGGAGGGGAGGGGGAGTACTGGGGGTTTCCAAGTGATGCTTTAGGCTTTCTAGCCGGAAGGCATTGTGAGGGCTAAGCCACCTTCACTCATCTTTATCCAAAACTACAGATAATTTTAAGACTCAAGGGTGATATTACTGTTGATCCTTTCTATAAATCCTAATTTGGTAATTCAGGACACCCCTTAAAAGAATAGTGTCGGTTATCAAATATCTCAGATGCACTGAATGAAGACTGTCAACTTGACTCCTACCTGTTAATAAGCCGATCTGGACTATGTCTGTTCCACAGATGGGTCACTTGATTTTAATTATATTTAACTTGATTTTAATTATATTTAACTTTGCCTGTTACTAGGTAGATGATACTTTTTTCTCTCTGTTTTATATTTTTCTTGAAAATCAACTCTTTTTCCCTCCATAGAGGACATTAAGAAGATTTAGCAGTTCTAACTTAGGGCTTGACTTGCCCCTGATGTCCCTGCCCTGCTTACCCCACACACAATCACACACATCACACACACACCACAGACACTTTCTCCCTTAACTCACGATAGATACTTTTTTTTTCCAACTGAGAATGCTTAACTAACAGTCACAGATGAGTTCATTCTTTTCCAGCTTTGAAAAAGAGGACTCTCACCTTAAGGGGAGGGGACAGCCTCTAATCCCTATGAGAAGGATACCAAAAAAACTGGGAACCCTGCTGGTAGTTACCTGATTGTTACTTTTACTTGTTGAACTTAGATGGTGTGCTACGTAAGTTCAGACTAGAACAAAGACCACTCTTTTAAACATTTAGACTCTTAAGCAAACCTGGGCAGAAAATAACACATCTGTCAGTGGATTCGCAAACACCCTCTAAAACTTTTCTCCAGGATCTCATCTCCTCTACTAAAGAAGTAAGTGCTACCCACCCACCCCCAACTTCTTTAGTTAGATCACGGATTTAACATCACGTCTTGAGAACAGTTTAGGTTTTCCAGAAAGACCAGAAACGGAAGACTTACATAAACATCAAATCACTGTTTTTCTAATTCCCAGATATGATAAAAAAATTTCATAGGCTGAAAATTAAGTAAATAAAGACGTAAGTATAAAAGCCTGTTTCCTTGACAACTCCCCTCCCCCAGCCCGCCGGTAATAGGGAAAAACCAAAACGGGGGTGAGGAGGGGTAGCCACGAAGCCAGGCTGCCTCTGAGCAGCCCCGGGCGAGAACCCGCGCGCGGAGAGCCACCGACGCGGGGCAAACACAAATAAAGCGATGGGTAGAGGGGATGCATTTGGTGTAGTCTTTTTGTGGTTGCCATAGAAACGCCAGAGACGGAAGAACATGTTGCCTGACACAAAAAGAGACCGATCGGTAACAGGAACCTTCGCACCGGCTTCATCTATTGCAGAGAAAATTCTTTCACCCGAGGCGGGGAGGTGGAGGGGGGTGGGGGAGGGTGGCTGGACAAGGGTGGGGAAATGAACCCCAGCGCAGCAGCTCGGCATCCCAAGGCGCACAGACACGCTCCCCCCGGCTGAGCACAAAGAGATGGTCCTTGTGCGGCGGCAAAGCCCCTCCACGTTCCCGCGGTCGCCTCACTTCCTTCTCCGCCTTCCTCGCCTCCTCTCGCTTACCTACCCCTTCCAGAGGTTTTAGGGAAATCCAGCCAAGGAGAGAAATAACGAGGGAGAGACAGAGGGGCGCACACATCCGCCACGCCCAGAGGTGAAGCCGCCTGCAAACAGCACGAACCGCAGATCCCTCCTTTCTGGCAGCCCTGGACACATGGACTTAGAGATCGGACACTGAAAGGGAGCAGGCTGGGGTGCAGAAATTGCCACTAGTTTACAGGCGTTGTAAGACAGCCAACACTGGAAAGAAAAAAGCGAGACTCCACCCATGGGGTGGACCCTTCGGGAAAGAAAAAAAAAAAGTGGTCCTCAGCTGACGTCTCTCCCCACCCCATGTCACTTCCTTTTAAAGCTACAATTTAGCAGTTACAAGGAGGGAGAGACGAGCTGCTGTAAAATGAGTCCCTCCCCCTCCCCTTGCAATTAATGTAAGGAAGTGCTTCGGTAGGCTTCACGTTTTCGATCTCTGGACGGAGAACCTGCCAGAATCGGAAACAAAGCCCGCTAGGTGGCCTTTTTCTTTCTCGCCCGCGCCTCACAAATCCTGTTGCATCCTTGTGCCGACATGGCTCCTCCAACCTCAGCTCGGACCGAGCCGGCCCCGGCTGGGCTGAGACCTGGAAACTGCCTCCTCTTGTGTTTGGTAAAAGACCCGCACTCTGTAATGCCCCCCTCACCTCTCACTGGTACGCGGTGCGGGAAGGACATTGCATTCCACTCGGAGGAGCCCCAAAGCACCTTCGACCAAATTATACTGAAAACTCCAGCGATCTGAGGTGTTAAGAACTGGGGAAAAGAGGCTTGGAGGTCGATGAATTTTCTCCCCGCAAAGCAGCCGCCAGGGTCGATTGCCTGCGCGCGCGCGCACCCCGGAACGCATGCACGTGGCATTGGCGCCCAGAGTTAGGGTCTGGGCAGACCTTAACAGCAGAATAGTGCCCTCGTAACTTTGAAAGAGGGCGGAGCTGTTGGATCCTCGGAAATGCCAGGTCCCCAACATGCCTTCAACACTCTTTCAGCCTCCAAAGAGTTAAGGTGTGTGCCCTTCAAATGCTCTCTATTAGAACCATCGGCACAAATAATATTGGGTATTAAAGTACGATTCCTGTGTTCACCCCCGTTCTTTAGATGTTTACAATCCACAGGGGGAAAAAAAATAAAATGTTCACAAATAACTAGACCATATTGCAGAATTACTAAGAGCTACCAAAGTGCTAAAAACAGCGTGCCATGATAAAACAGAAAGGGAAAGAGCTCTTTTTGGTTATGCTGAGGGGAAAAAAAAGCATTCATAATTCAGCAAACCGTGGTTTGGACTGGGTCCTACAGGGTGTGCTGTGTTTTGATGGTCTGTGATTGAAAGAGGGAAAGAGATGAATGGGGATGAACAGGAAGATTGAGAGGGATGAAGGCCATTAGAGGCATAAACAAGGACCAGAACAGGAAACCCATTTGTGTCAATGGTTTATTTTAATATTTCTGTGTAAATAAATTTGACCATGTAGACATGTTTATAAAAGATGTTTGCAAGAAGTTCTTGCAGCCAATGCAATTTAAAGAGTTCTCATGACTTTTCAGATTATGTTTTAAAATCCATTTGTTTCCAGTTTTTCAAAGCCCTTCTCAAGTAGAATTAGACTGATGGTTTTCCATATTCAAATTCTGAATGGGGATATATTTCAAAATCTGTGCTATATTAAGTGGCTCAGCTCGTAAAGAACCCGCCTGCTAATGTAGGAGAGGCAAGAGACGTGGGTTTGATCCCTGGTTGGGGAAGATCCCCTGCAGAAGGAAATGGCAACCCACTCCAGTATTCTTGCCTGGAGAATCCATGGACAGAGGAGACTGGTGAGGTACAATCCATGGGGTCGCAAAAAATCAGACACAACTGAGTGTGCTTGAATGTGTGCACACAAACACACACACACACAACTACCAGTGCAGCCAGTGATTTCAACAGAAACCATTTGAAATTAAAGTTTTTGACGGTTGCAAGTCTTATTCTGATCATAATACTTTTATGTCTTTATTCCATTAAGATTATCATTATTATGATGATTATTTTTGCTACTTTCACACTGCCTATTTAGGTGATGTTACTCACAATAGACTCAGTAGATATAGCTGGAAAATATGGGAGAAAAAAGACTACGTCTAAAAATTTAAAGTGGAAATACAACCTTCTAGAATTAAATCCTATAAGCTTTACTCAGGGTCCCTTTTAGAGACTCTCCTCATTTTAGACATCCTGATTTAGCTATTTCTATCTGAACAAAGAATTGTGAAAATTTCCAGATCACAATCTAACAATTCAGTTCAACAAATACTTTTTCAGTATCTGTGCTAGTTGCTGAAAATACAAAAACACAGACAAGACATGGGCATTGCCCCAAGGGGCTCAGTCTTAGGAAAGAAAGGACTGTAAACAGTTAAGATACAATGTAACAAGGACTTCCCTCCTGGCTTAGACTGTAAAGTGTCTGCCTACAACGCAGGAGACCTGGGTTCGATCCCTGATCCCTGTGTCAGGAAGATCCGCTGGAGAATTCCATGGACAGAGGAGCCTGGCAGGTTATAGAGTCAGAGCAACTAGAACAACAAGCAAATACATTCTCCTAGGTGTGTAGTGAGTTGAATAGCATTCCCGCTCCTCCCTAAATTTACATCCACACAAGACCTCAGAATGTGACCTTATTGGGTAATGTAATTAGCTAAGCTGTGTTGTGCTGGACGAGGATGAGACCTTAATCCAATGACTGGTGTCCTAGGAAACACACACTGTGCAAAAAGGTCACTGAACTGCTAATGATTTTTTTTCAGAACTGTGAGATTGAGGGTCGTTTTTATTTGCTTTTTGTATTTTATTGCATTTTGAAATTTTTCTACAATGAGTATTTACAACTTTTATATTAAAAATGATTATGATTAAAAAACAAAAGACTCAAGGTTTCTAAAGTCTTAGTGTTCTAGAACAATTTAGGACAGAAGCAAAGAATAATCGATGATGATTATAACATGTTTAATCCCCAAAAAGAAGTATCTTCAGAACCCTTTGTTAAAAGTTGAATATCACGTGTTTTAGAAAAGCTTATTTTAACCTAAATTCTGGTACTTAGAATGATAAATATCATGTATATAAAGTGTTAACTTACCTACCATATATTTAGCTGTCATGCTAGGTGGTTATCAATGACATTATTTCAAATAGCCTTTTCTCTTAACACACTGACAACATTTTTCTTTCTTTTCATTTGGCTTATGCTATAAACATGAACACAGTAGCTATATCCATATAAATCTGTATACACAGTTTAAAAATTTCCACAGTTATAAAATACAAACATATTACAGACTTGTGACTGTAATGACCTTATCGTATGCTGTATTAGGAATTGCTACTGTTTTGACGCAACAAAGAAAAGATGTAAATAATAAATTCAATTTGAAATTGGGGTCTTTAATCTTACATTTATAGTTGCATATTTTAAGCATTTCTAATTGAGTCTTACAAATATGTCACATAGATCACAACCAACCAGCAATCTCTTACGGTTATATTGCTATTATTACAATCATTTTAAGTACATTCAAATAACTCTAACTTTGCCTATCACTGGTGGTGTTAGTGGTAAATAAAGAACCTGCCTACTGATGCAGGAGACATAAGAGGCATGGGTTCAATCGCTGGGTCGGGAAGATCCCCTGGAGGAGGGGATGGCAACCCACTCCAGTATTCTTGCCTGGAGAATCCTCTTGGACAGAGAGAGGAGCCTGGCGGGCTACAGTCCTCAGGGTCGCAAAGAGTTGGACACGACTGAATGACTGAGCACACATGCATGAGGAAAGCACGGAGAATTAGGCAAGATTCCTTCCTGATCAATAATGATTACAACCTAAGTGAAGTGAATTTGCTCAGTCGTGTCTGACCCTTTGCGACCCCGTGGACTGTAGCCCACCAGGCTCCTCCGTGCATGGGATTCTCCAGGCAAGAATACTGAAGTGGGTTGCCATTTCCTTCTCTAGGGTCTCCCCCATTGCAGGCAGACGCTTTAACCTCTGAGCCACCAGGGAAGCCTGATTACAACCTAAGGCATTCCTCAAATACTGAGGTCCATTGACCAGCTCTCACTGTATCTTAACTCAGAATTTTTCTTGAAATCTCTTACAAATTGATCTCAGCTCCTTTCTCTTTGGATCGCTCAGAGTCTGTTCAGCCTGGCAGAGATGATCCTGGGAAGTCATTCATTCCCTCCTCCTGTATCCAGGCACTGAACTACTGGAAATCAAATGATGTGGGAGCAAATCTACCACAACAGTAGGAGCTGAATTCAAATCAGTTAATGCTCAACTCACGGGCAGCAAATGGAAAAAGATCCCAGCTTCACAATCTGATTTTAAAGGAAGGAAGTGTTAGTCACTCAGTTAGTGGAGTCTGCAATCCCGTGGACTGTAGCTCGCCAGGCTCCTCTGCCCATGGGATTCCCCAGGCTAGACCACTGGAGTAGGTTGCCATTTCCTTCTCAGGGGATCTTCCTGAAAAGAGATTGAACCCAGTTTTCCTGCATTTCAGGCAGATGTTTTACTGTCTAAGCCACCAGGGAAGCCCAGTTTTAAAGGATGTCATACAAAGAATACTAAGACTTAGCCCTCCCATTCTTTGCAGCCGAGTAGAAAGAAAGCACAGCACTTCAAGCGGTGTTCCACTCTGGGTGATTTTCAGCCCTTGTACTGTATATGTTGTGTGGTTTTTTTTAATTCATTAATTTTTTGTCTGCTTCCTGATAGTCATTGCATCACGCAGGATCTTTCATTGTGGCCTGTGAACTCTACAGTTCCCACGCTCGGGCTTAGCTGCTCTGAGGAATGTGGGCTCTTAGTTTCCTGGCCAGAAATCGAGCCCACGTGTGCTGCATGGCCCAGCGGATTCTTAAATCACTGAACCACCAGGGAGGTCACCATATTGTGTGATTTTTTTTTAAATTTTGATAAGTATGGGTTACCTTTATAAACAGAGAACTGAAGCATTTTTTTAAAATAAATATTGTTCTCACCTGATGACATAATGCTTTTCTTTTTTTAATATTTATTTTTATTTATTTATTTGGGTTGGATTTTTTAGCTGTAGCATTTGAACTCAGTTGCCGCATGTGGGATCTAGTTCCCCAGCCAGGGATTGAACCTGGGCCCCTGCATTGGAAGTGCAGAGTCTTAGCCACTGGACTACCAGGAAAGTCCCTCGATAACGCTTTTCTTTATTTGGCAAGTTATAGCCTAGTGGCACCTTGGTGTGTGTTAGTCGCTGAGTCGTGTCTGACTCCTTATGACCCCATGGACTATAGGCCACCAGGCTCCTCTGTCCATGGGATTCTCCAGGCAGAATATTGCAGTGGGTTGCCATACCCTTCTCTAGGGGATATGGCAGGCAGATTCTTTACCCTCTGAGCCACCAGGGAAGCCCAGGGGCACCTTGGAGGGTGATCTAATTCAAGTATGGCCTGATCCTGGACCATGAGGGTGGGAGCTTTTTAGAAATGCAGAGTCCAGGGCCCCGCCCCAGACCCAGTAAATTAGAAACTGCGTTTTCACAGCATCCCCAGGAAACGCACATGCACATGAGAGCTTGAGAAGTACTCGTCTGAGTCCCAATCTCTCATTTTACAGAAGACACTTCAGGTCCAGGAAGGCTGAGTCTGCTTGCCCTGGGTTCCCCAGCAAACAGGAAACAGAACTGAAACAAAGCCGCAGTTTTTAGTGATTCCCCACCTTGGGATTCTTTCTGCCGTATTTCTCCGGCTTTCAGAAGAAAAGCAGGTCTGAAAGAAAACCTATTGGCATCAAAATGTTAAAAAGAGAATTTCTACTTGAACTCATGTTCATTATTCTAAGTGTAGTTATTAAACGTCCATCTATACTCCATACATTTGAGTTTGTGCTTAGTTTTACCCAAAGAAAATTAATCTTGGAATTTGGCAACTATCAGAGGAAAGTTGGCAAAAGAGCAAATGACATCTTTTCTCCATGATCACTCATTTCATCTTGGTTTCAGGCCAAAGCCAAGTCTAGTTGAATAAAACCTAGCTCCACGACTGATTTGTAAGAGGCGACAGAAAGGAAAATGGGCTCCACAGGCCCCCTTGTTTCTGCTTCGCCACTTTCCAGTCTGCTTGTTCCTCATCCAGCTACCTTTGCCAAAGGGAGCTTTGCAAATAAAAATAAGAGAATGTGGCTCTCCCCTCTCCCATCTCTGTCCTTGGGCGCATGAGCATCCCCTGTATAAGTTTTCCTTTGAGTTACTTACAATAGACTCGTAATTCTTCATTTAACTTTTTGGAGCCTCAGCTTCCTCCTACGTCCAATTCATGGAGTGACTGTGATGTTTACATGAGACAGTGTGTGTGGAGCACCTAAAATATCGTAGAACCTCCAAAACCACTGTCATGCTTTTCTCTGTCCTACCCGATTCACTGGATTTCCCAGGTGGCGCTAATGGTAAAGAACCTGCCTGCCCGTGCAAGACACATAAGAGAAAGGAGTTGGATCCCTAGGTCGGGAAGATCCCCTGGAGGAGGGCATGGCAACCCACTGCAGTATTCTGGCCTGGAGAATCCCATGAACAGAGGAGCCTGGTGGCTACAGTCTGTAGAGTCACGAAGAGTCAGACACGACTGAAATAACTTAGCAGACACGCACACGCCTCATTCATTAAAATACAGATGACTTTCAGATCCATATATTCGATTGGCCTCTGTCTTCTAAACCTCAGACCCATTTACCTAATTAGCTGATGGATATCTCCAGGAAGACATACTAAAATGCCAAGTGCTCAGTCGCTCTGTTGTGTCCGACTCTTTTCGACCCCATGGACTGCAGCCCACCAGGTTCCATGGGAGTCTCCAGGCAAAAAATACTAGAGTGAGTTGCCGTTTCTTCTCCAGGGGCATCTTTCTGACCCAGGGATTGAACACATGTCTCTGACGTCTCCTGCATTGGCAGGCAGATTCTTCCACACTGAGACACCTCAGGGAAGCTAGCCATCCTAAAGGCTTCTGCAATTGGACGCTTCCGAAAACTTTTGACCCCAAGCTAGCCAGCGTTCTGCAGTCCTTTCGGCAAGTTTCTGGTTCCCTATTGTGGTGAAAGGTGACGCCAGAGTTACCTGATTCTTTCCAATTCCTCTTGTAATCTTTCTCCCCACACCATGCCCACACCATCCTGTTAATCCTCTTCTCAAAGACGTTTACCAATAGCCCTCTCCCCTGGTGCTGCTCAGGACTTCTCTCCTGGTTGTCTGCCAAAAAAAAAAAAAAAACCCGCTTCAGATTTTTTCAGTACACCAAGTCCCCACATAGGAACATTCAAGTTGCAAACTTTCAAAGATGCAAACATGCCTTTGCACATCCAGTCACATATTTCTTCACGTGTCTGGTGCACACGGTCACATGCACACATCCTCTGCAGGGGGCCGCACTTCGCTGTTCAGCACAGTGGGAAAGAATCCACCTCCCAAGGCAGCAGTTGCAGGAGACTTGGGTTCAATCCCCAGTCAGGAAGATCCCCTGAAGGAGGAGATGGCAACCCGCTCCTGAATTCTTGCCTGGAGAATTCCATGGACAGAGCAACCTGGCGGGCTACAGTTCTCGGGGGTTGCAAAGAGCTGGACACGACTGAAGGACTGAGCGTGTACACACACACACACGTACACACACACACACTCACACACACACACACACACACACACACACACACTGTATAGAGTACATTAGTACAGTGTCTTTAGTTCAAGCCCAGGATGTTTGGAAGCAAGCATAAAAGCAGCAGCGGAGTAGCTGGTACCACTGTACTTTTCAAGGTCTGTACTGTAAGATTAGAAATGTTTTCTCTATTTTTTTGCGTATTGTTTGTGTAAAAATTATTATAAACCTATTACAGTGCAGTACTATACAGCCAATTGTGTTAGCCGGGTGCCTTGGCTAACTTTGTTGGACTTACGAACACAGTCTTGAAATGAAACTGGTTCGTAGTAGGGGACTTACTGTGTAAAACTTTAACTCCTTTGGGTTACATGCAATGCCCTTTATGATCCGGCCCTACTCTCCCTCCAATCTCGCGTCTCCCTTCAATCTCCTCTCTTTCCGTACCCCTCCAAGGATCACCCTTCTTTCACCGTTCACCAGCTGACTTCACTCTCTCAAGCCTCCAAGACTTATTGACTACCTCCTCCAGGAAGCCCTCAACTCTTTAAAAGGAAAACCAGTCCGAGTGTATCTGTATTAATGCCCTTTACGAAATGACATCCAATTGGCTGTTGTTTCTATAGGTTTATTCTTGCCTAGCTTGTGAGGTTAGGATCTTTGTTTTCAAAGAGCTGACATGTCAAAGGCCTTTGTAAATACTCACTGCATCGGAGACATCATCACCAGGTCTCCTTTTTCCAAGGGGTAACTGGGACTCTGTTTCCACTTCTGTAACTCAAAGTAGTTTCTTTTGAGCAATCCTTTTTATCCTTATTTTCGTATGTTAGAAATACATTCAAGAGAAAGCTTTGACTCTACAGAGTCACCTCCCTCGTTTTCACATATTGTGCTCTTTTCAGTTTTTGTTCGTATGCAGGCATACTTTCAAAGTAAAAGTCACTCAGTCGTGTCCAACTCTTTGGGACCCCGTGGACTATACAGTCCATGGAATTCTCCAGGCCAGAATACTGGAGTGGGTAGCCTGTCCCTTCTCCAGGGCATCTTCCCAACCCAGGGATTGAACCCAGGTCTCCTGCGCTGCAGGCGGATTCTTTATCAACTGAGCTATCAGGGTAGGCATAGTTTATTTCCCTGTGTCGTACCAGTGAAGAAACTTCCATCACATTTTTGTTTCACGCATCCTAAACAGATTTCTTTTCTGGAAAATTCTGTATTGTATTGATTTGTGGCCGTGCTGGGTCTTCATCGATGTGCAGACTTTTCTCCAGCAGCAAGCGGGGGCTATCACTGCAGCGCCAGGGCTTCTCACGGCAGTGGTTTCTCTTGTTGCAGAGCATGGGCTCTCGGACCCACAGGAGTTGTAACCCAGGAGCTCAGCAGTTGCAATTCTTGGGCTCTAGAGGACAGGTTCAGGAGTTGGGGCGCAAGGGCTTAGCTGTTCCAAGGCACGTGGGATCTTCCTGGGTCAGGGATCACACCCATGTCTCCTCCATTGGCAGGTGGATTCTTCACCACTGAGCCACCTGGGAAGCCTGGCCACTGTCTCCTGCCATGTAATTGAACACGTCTCCCCTTGTTCCGAGTGTGCTGCTGCTGCTGCTGCTGCTAAGTCACTTCAGTCGTGTCTGACTGTGCGACCCCATAGATAGTAGCCCACCAGGCTCCTCCGTCCCTGGGATTCTCTAGGCAAGAACACTGCAGTGGGTTGCCATCTCCTTCTCCAGTGCATGCTAAGTCACTTCAGTCGTGTCCGACTCTGTGCAACCCCAAGGACAGCAGCCCACCAGGCTCCTCTGTCAAAGGAATTCTCTAGGCAAGAGTACTGGAGTGGGTTGCCATTTCCTTCTCCATGTTCTGAGTGTGCTGACATGGAAAGAGGGTGGGCTTTTGGAGAAAACACAGCTGGGTCAGGACCCTGGCGGAGGAGATTTAATCCTGTTGCAGCTGCATGCAGCCTTTCCCGAGGAGGAGAGCTGAGAGGTAGGGGACCCCTCGAGACAATCAGGAAGACGGAAGCACGCCCTGCCTGCCTTACCCCACAGACCCACCCACATCCCACACCAGGGCGGGAAAGTCTGGAGGACTTGAGCCTCGCTCCAAGTTGAAGCTGCCAGGCACGCCAGCCAGACAGCTCCCCAAGGACCCTGTGGCCCAGGGCAGTGGACGTGGCCAGTGCCCAGAGGCAGATCTGGGGCAGCTGGCTGAGCAGGGACCTTTGCCAGAGGAAAAAGGGGAGGAGAGGGGCAGGGGACTCAACACAGCCAAAGTGGAAGAGAAACGGGCATGCCTCAGGGAAGAGAGTGATGCCCGCGTGGGGCTGACCGCCCTGCGTGTCCGCCTGCCACTCCGACACCGCTCTGCTTCTAGCCGAGCTGCGTTTGTCCCCCGAGGTTTGCTGTGAGCGACCCCCCCACCCCCGCACCCTTCGCTGTGCAGGGACCCAGGCACCTCCTGCAGTGACCCAGGCATTGGCAACACCTGCCCCTAAACCCGCAGCTGCTGCTTCTCTCCTCGGTAGTCTTGGCTCCGCTCCCACCAACTGTGTTTTTCCTGGCTGGCCACCGAGAAGCAGGCCTTGGGGATGTTTTCCTCCAGTTGCTGTGCTTTGCCTCAGATTTTCCAAATCCTGCTCAGGAGGTTGTTCCATTGACTCGGGCAGAATGGCTTTATCCCTCATCCTGGGTCTGGGTGCCTGCACTGCCAGCCCTGGAGTTCTTGGGACCGACTCACTCAGTGATGCTGGGTCCCCACTGAGTGACCGAGGAGCTTAGTCCTTGCCCTCGGAGAGAGCCAGGTTTCGCCTTTGACCAGCACGTGAATCGTGTGAGAGCAGGTCTCCGAGTGCTCGCATCCCTTCCCTGAAGTCTGCGGCCTGTGGTTTACTCATGCTGTATTTCCCACGAGCTGGTGTTCAGTTACCTTCGTGCATTTCTTCTGCGTGGACCTCCAGGCTCCAAGCGCTGACTGCGTAGGAGGTGGGTTTTCTCGTGCCCCCACCCTGAGCTGGTCCCAGCAGCGAGGGCAAGAGGAATATCCCAAAGGCTTTGAAAACCGATTCTTTGCTGACATGAAACGGAGGGTCTGAGTTATTTGTTTCTAAGAGCAACCTCTGAGTGGGGATCTTAACCAAGGTTTAGTTAAATTTTGAGATAAACCTTTTCAAACCAATTGTATAGTTTGGGGCCTAAAAAATGAATCCAGGGCTGCGAAAACTCTGTTTAGGAAGAAGCTGTATCCTTCCCTGTCCCCACACCTGTCACTATCCGCTCCCTCCCAGCTTTTCTTTGTGAACTTAGCACTGTCTGTCTTTTTATAGAATATTTTTCAAAACGATTGCATCCTGTGAATGGAAAGAGAAGAAACTCAACAACATAACAGATTCACTAATGGGTCGACGAAGAGACCAAGTACTGAACAAGGAGCAGAGAGTACGAGGATTGGAAAAGTGTCATTCGCTTCAGTCATGTCCGACTCTTTGTGACCCCCATGGACTGCAGCCCTCCAGGCTCCTCTGTTCATAGGATTTTCCATGAGAAAATTCTTTCCAGAGAAGCACACTGGAATGGGTTGCCATTCCCTTCTCCAGGGGATCTTCCCAAGGTGGGGATCAAACCCAGGTCTCCTGCATTGCAGGCAGATTCTTTATTGTCTGAGCCACAAAGGAGAAATGAAATCTGCAAAGCATCGGCCCTGGTGGGTGCAGCTTCCATAGCCTCAGACTCAGCTAGGCAGAGGGTTGACTGCACTTTGCCATCTTATGTAAGAGACTTGGGCATCTTGGGAGTCTGGTATCTCCGGAGCTCCTGGAACCCAGAGTCCCCTGCTCACCTTTCTCCTCTGGCAACGTGTAGAAATCAAATTCCAGAAGGGTCTAATATAACGTTCGAATTAATGAGTTTTGCAAGGTCACCGTGCTGACACCCATGGTGCTGCGTGTCATATGACAGAGGTATTTTCCAAAGACGCCCACAGCAACCTCTTCTACCCACACAGTCCTCTGCAGTGTGACCTTACCCCTCCCCTCTCAAGGGATGGGGCTTCCTTCCCATCCCCTCAAATCTGAGTGACCCAAAGAAGGGTGCTGCAGAAGGGTACGCAGAAGTGGTGCTGCGTACCTCCAAGCTTCAGTGCGGGGAGGCGGAGAGCTTCTGGAAGGGCTGGCTCTGCAGGGTGGGCCTCGGGGCTCTCCCTCTCAGAACCAACGCCGAGCTGTGAGACGGCTCGTGAAGGGGTCTATGACCCGTCCCCGAGGTGGCCCGGCACCCCATATGTGAGCAGAGAAGCTTCCAGATGCTTCCCCCAGCCATTTGAGCCACCCCCACTTTCACAGCCAGGGACAGAGGGGTGACATTCTCCTGGTGCCTTGTCCCACTTGCTCATTCACAGACGCCACAGGCATCACAGAAGTGCTGCCATTTCACAACGTGAAGCTTAGGTGGTTTGTCACACAGCTCAGGAGGATCAAAACACACACTAATCGTGAACCGTTAGAAAAATGATGCTCAAAACAAAAGTATCTACAATAGCTTTAAAAACTCAAATAATTAAGGATGAATCTAATGACAGATGTGTAAGATTTTACACGGGAAGTTTAGTTGCTAAGTTGTGTCTGAGTTGCAGCTCCGTGGACTGTAGCCCACCAGTCTCCTCTGTCCATGGGATTCTCCAGGCAAGAATACTGGAGTGGGTTGCCATTTCCTTCTCCAGGGGATCTTCCCTAACCAGGGATCAAACCCAGGTCTCCTGCTTTGCAGGCAGATTCTTTCCCAACTGGGCTTCCAGGGAAGCCCCATAAAACTCTACATAGAGAAAGCAGAGAAGGTTTAAGTGAACAAAGGACTGTACCATAGACACAGATTCAAGTATTCATATAAAATGTGCAAATTTTCTCTAACCTGATCTGTAGTTTGATGCAATCCTTTCAAAGTCAGCAGATGTGAGGGTGTTTCTAATCCTTGTATGGAAATGCAAAGAGTCAAGGAGAAGAAGGAAAGAGGACCCGGTCTTCAGACCCCAGAGCTTGGGGCACGTATTATATAGCTGCACTGATTGAAGCAGTGCAAGAATAGAAAACTGACCAAGGAAACCAAACAGAAAGCCCAGAAATAGACCTCTGCATTTCTGGGCATTTGATTTATGATGATGGCAGCATCACGGGGCAGCAGGAAAAGAATAGTCAGTAAGAAATTAATAAGGTGTTAATTTGCTGAGTCAGTTAGAAAAACCGCACAAAAACTAAAACTCGACTCTTTCTTCATACCATACACAGATGTCATTCCCGGGTGCATCAAGATTTACCTTGGGAGAGGGAAAATTCTCCTAAACAGGACTCAAAAAGGAAAAGACTAAGAAACTGGATGACCCCCAAACAAAGCTCTGTTTTCAAAAGTTAGGATTAAGAGAGTCAAAAGACAAGCTACAAAAACAAGAAGGTGTTCATTATATAAATGATTAACAAAGGGCCCTTATCCAGAATGGGCTAAAATATTCTTCAAACCAGTAAGAAAAAGTCAACCTCATAGAAAAAGTGTGAAGAATATGAATCGGCACTTCACAAAAGAGAATGTTCAAATCAACACAAACTTGAAAAGATCATCAACCTCGCTACTACACACCCGTCAGAATGACTACCAAACAGAGGGTGAAATCTACCTGTTGTTGACAAGACCCGTGAAGCCAGGGCACAAACACTCCTGGAGGGAGGTAAAGAGACACAGCCACTTTGGCAAGTGGTGTCACGGGTCCTAATAAAGTCGAAGATGTTCAGCGCCTGCGATCCAGCAATTCTACCCTTAGGGGAACGCTTGGGGGAAACGCACACACAACATTCAATAGTCTTCACGGCGGCTTTATGTGTGGTAGTGAGCAGCAACCTGATGCACAGCAGAACCGAACATATGGAGAACGTGCACAGGAAGCGTGGCACGCTCAGACTCTAAGATACCGTTCAGCAAAGGACATGAATGGAACTCAGCTGAATGCAACCACATGAAAAGATACCGCAAATACAATCTGACCACAGAAGCTAGAAACCAGAGATGACCTACTCTGTAATTTCACTGATAAGTTCAAAACCGGGGAAAACTAGCCTCCATGCTGTAGGTCAAGATGTGTTCTGAGCCTATGTGGTTTCTTTGGAGCTGTGGGAGGGGACCTCTGGAGAAGGGGGGAATGAGAAGGGGGCTCCTGAGTACTGGTGATGCTGTTTCTTGTTCTGTAGTCATATGGGTGGATTCACTTAGGAGAAGTTCACTGACGTGTATACACTTAGATTTGATGCCCTTCTCCATTTGTAGGGAGATTTTTTAAAAAGCCGAAAAAAAACTATTCACCCCAATTTGTCCACCTGTTATCCAAAAGAAAACTTGAGATTGCCTCTCAAAAGTCACAGAGTTCATGCTCTTGCAGCCCCATATTAATCTGTTCAAGGTACCCAGGAATGGAACTGATTCTTAATGTGGTTTATGAAAAGGGCTTCAGCAAAAGCATCATAGGTAAGCATGGCTGAATGTGATCTCTATAGACTACAGTAGTTTGTCTTTGTTGGGAGATGCCTTGTAATTAGTTGTTTTTCTCATGTTTTGACTCCTTCCTTTATTGTAAGGATGTGTCCGATAAGTTTACTATTTATAGCAACAACAGAAATATACGTATTATCATGTCTCTGCTACAAACACCAACCCTTTGAAGGTGCGTGTACTTGTGGACTTAGTTGTGTCCAACTCTTTGCAACACCATGGACTGTAGCCCACCAGGCTCCTGTGCCCCTGAGATTTCCTGGGCCAGAATACTAGAGTGAGTTGCTGTTTCCTTGGCTTCCCTGGTGGCTCAGAGGTTAAAGCGTCTGCCTGCAATGCGGGAGACCTGGGTTCCATCCCTGGGTAGGGAAGATCCCCTGGAGAAGGAAATGGCAACCCACTCTAGTCTTCTGGACTGGAGAATCCCATGGACGGAGGAGCCTGGTGGGCTACAGTCCACGGGGTCACAAAGAGTCGGACATGACTGAGCGACTTCAGTTTCACTTTCTCCGCTTTGAAGGCCAATTGCAGAATCCAGTCTGGTTCTGGGAAGAGGTTGTGTCTTCCGTTCACACAACCTGGACTGAACAGTACGTTGCCCGAAGTGTTTGTCGCTTTAAGGTTACAGGCTGTTCCTGTGTTGTCATTGTGGCAACAGCGTTACCTAGCCAAGGTAGCGATGTTTCACGTGTAAACTCCTGATTCCTAAACTTTCACTGAAGCAAAACTGCTCCCAAGGCAAATGAGCTCCACCTTGCCTGGGAAATCTAGTTCCAGCTGAACTGTTTTCTTAAGACCCAGCAGCCTGCATCAGTCACTTTCTTCCTGAAGGATGAAAGTGCCTACAATTGATTGTGTACTCACTGCACTCCGGGCACCATTCTACGTACATTACATTTGTATTTCATGTATGTTTTCAACACCCCTTTGGCAAAGCATGCCTATTTTATAGAAAAGGAGACTGAGGCTCAGGGAAGCGGAGAATTTCCCAGAGGGAAGCCGAGCTGGACTGTCATCAGTCAGCCGGAGTGAAGCCTGGGCTTGCCACCCTGTCGTTCCGCCTAGGATCATTCCCGGAGGCTGTTATGGGAGGGTGGCAAGGGCCTGTGATTTTCGTCAGGATGAGTAAGTCACTTCAGCAAGCAACTGCCTTCATTTCTTCCTTGATCTCATCCCCTAAAACGTTCCTGAACTAACATTGACAGCCTCACCCAGGAAAGTAATTATTGGCCTCCAAGTGGTGATACTTAACAGCCCCATTTGCAGTGAGACTCATTTTGACACATTCTATTGCTATCCTGGGTCACCTTGTGGGTCGTTACCCCTTAGACGTGGACAAGAATTATTGGGCAAGAATACTGGAGCGAGCTGCCATTTCCTACACCAGAGGATCTTCCCAACCCAGGAATATAACCCATGTCTCCTGCCTAGGCAGGCTGATCCTTTACCAGTGCGCCACCTGGGAAGCCCATGGAAAGAAAGCCCACCAGAAAAGAAAGTGAAAGTGAAGTCACTCAGTCATGTCTGACTCCTTGCGACCTCATGGACTGTAGCCTACCAGGCTCTTCCGTCCATGGGATTTTTCCAGGCAAGAGTACTGGAGTGGGTTGCCATTTCCTTCTCCAGAGAATCTTCCTGACCCAGAGATCGGACCCAGATCTCCTGCATTGTAAGCAAGATGCTTGACCACCTGCGCCACCAGGGAAGTCCTATGGAACATGGGAGGCCTAATTAAATTTGAATGCAGGTAAAGAGCTCTGGGGCTTCCCTGGTGGCTCAGCTGGTGAAGAACCCGTGTGCAATGTGGGAGACCTGGGTTCCATCCCTGGTTTGGAAGATCCCCTGGAGAATGGAAAGGCTGCCCAATCCAGTGTTCTGGCCTGGAGAATCCCATGGACTGTATAGTCCCTGGGGTCACAAAGAGTTACTTTCACCTTCACTTTCAAAGAGCTTTGAGCATATGCTTCATGCACCATTTACTTGTTGACCAAGTAAAGTAAATTTTTGGCACCATGCAATATTTGGGACATATTTATTCTAGAATTATGAGTTGTTCATCAGATTCAGATTGAACTGGGAGTTCTTCCTGCGGTTTGCTGAGTTCGGCCGTGCTTCACGGGGAGCAATAGCAGGGAGGGTGGGGGTGGGGTGGGGCTAAGCCCTGGGCCTGAAGCTGTAAGAGGCTGGGAGAAGGGAAGGGACAGGGAACAGGACAAAGAGAGACAGACGAGGCAGGAAGGGAACCACCTGAGGGTGCGGGGTCCTGGAGCCTGGAGGCTCCGCTGCCCTCCAGGAAGACAAGGACGGGGCGCTGGATTTGGTGATGGGGAAGCTGCGGGCAGCCTGACAGCAGCCGCCTTCAAGCACACAAGCATTTTGTGACGCTGTGTGACCAGTGGTTACAGATTAGGGCTGTTCGTCTGATGGGGCCTGAATGCCGGCCGTGAGGTCAGGGCGCTGGGCTGATGACATTGACCTTTGTGCGCCGGAGACTCCTCCTACCTGGAATATGCCCTTGAGGACCACAGAGCGGGGTTTTCGGCAGGTTCACTGGACACCTCCCTTGGCAAAGGTGACCTGTTTGCGGACATGGAGTCGCTAGTGATGAGCAGGGATGCGCGCTGTGAGAACAGGGAGGCTGCCTGCCCGGGGAAAGGACCCCAGGGCTGACCTGTCCCACCCAGCTTCGTTTCGAAGGAGCTCAGGGAAGCCAGACAGCAACTCAGCGGGGAACCACAACGACGCATGAGAGAGGGTAGCTGGGTACCCACCGCACATGGGGCCACTTTCCAAAGCTCAAAGTTCAGACCCTTTTTCCCCCTGGGAGAAAAAGCAGCAGTGGTACCGCTTGAACCCTTCATTCTCTTACAATGGGGTTGTTACCACTTTTGCTGAGTCCCTTCATTGAAGAAAAACCAGCATTTTTTTTTTCCCCCAACTGAAAGCAATGAGGTGCAGGCACTGGGTCACATTCCCGGAGCAGGACTTCTTTCTTAGAGTCAAAATCCAAAAGAAATGGACAAAGACAAACGTTCGATACACAGCTTGACCATCACTGCGCTGAAATCTGAAAATAGCCCTGAACGTGGGAGGCGAGAGGATTTTCATCCAGTGTCGCCCGGACACAAGGCATCTCCAGCTTCAACAGAACCCAGGGCTGCAGCTCAAAGGAACACCCTCCTCCCTTTTCACAGCCCGGAGCTCATCTCCATCCAAATGATATCATGACTGGGAACCCCAGTCAGCCTTTGATATCAGGAAATGAGCTACAGAATACGACTGCTCACGACTGCCAACAGTTAGCGGTGTTCTACTTGATTATTTTCTTTAAAGACAATATTTATTTAGCCATAAAAAAGAATGAAATGGCGCTGTTTGCAGCAACAAAGACGGACCTAGAGATTATCATACTAAGTGAAGTCAGAAAGAGAGAGACAGATATCACACGATATCACTTCTATGTGGAATCTTAAAAAAAAAAAGACACAAAGGAACTTATTTACAAAACAGAAATAGACTCACAGGCATAGAAAACAAATTTCTGGTTACTGAAAGGGAAAGGGGGGATAAATTAGGGATTTGGGATCAACAGATACACACTACTGTATGTGAAATGAACAACACGGTCCTGCTGGATAGCAAAGGGAACTATATTCAATATCTTGTAATAACCTAAGTGTGTGCTAAGATGCTTCAGTCGTGTCTGACTCTTTGTGACCCCATGGACTGTAGCCCGCCAGGCTCCTCTGTTCATGGGATTCTCCAGGCAAGAATACTGGAGTGTGTTGCCATTTCCTTCTCCAGGGGATCTTCCTGATTCAGAGATCAAATCCAAGTCTCGGCTGTCTCCTGTATTGCAGGCGGATTCTTTACCACTAGTGCCATCTGGGAAGCCTTGTAATAAACTATAATAGAAAAGAATCTGAAGAAGTATATATATATGTGTGTGTGTGTGTGAGTGAGTGTGTGTATGTACATATGAATCACTTTGCTGTACACCTGAAATATTATGTCAACTGTATTTCAATTTAAAAAATTAAATTAAAAAGACAGTATTTACTCTCACAACAGTGTGACTGAGTATATAATCTATCTACTTAAATCTAAATTCATTTTGTTTTTATAAGTCATCTCCCCCAAGAAACTCAGTGACACAGCTTTGAAAAATAACTTGCACAGATCTCTGTAAGTTATTGCGTGACTATCTCTGAAAGCTTTTCGTGTATTGTACATTTAATCAGATAGGGAGGTCTGGTTAATTGCACTGCTGTTCTTTTCAAAATTAATCAAGACAATAAAGCAACTAGACTCCAGTGGAAATTAATTTTAAATAAATAAAAATGAGTTGTGCCGCAGCCACTGAAGCCCACACGCCTACAGCCTGTGCTCTGCCACAACAGAAGCTGCCACAATGAGAAGCCCACGTGCCACGACTAGAGCGTAGCCCCCACGCTCCGCAGCCAGAGAAAGCCTGCACACAGTAACGGAGACCCAGAGCAAGCAAAATAAAACAAATAATAGACACGAAGAAATAAAGATTGCAGTAAAATAGATGAGAAACACTTCGTACTTATATACTATGAAAATACACTTATTTTGGTGCAGCTGGTTCCTAAATCTAATGTGTCTAATATATTCTTTCTGACATCTGCTGCTGGTGGTTTGGTGGTTTAGTCACTAAGTGTGTCTGACTCTTTGCAACCCCATGGACTGTAGCCCCACCAGGCTCCTCTGTCCACGTGATTCTCCGGGCAGGAATACTGGGGTGGGTTGCCATGTCCTCCTCCATTTCTAACATCTAATGATTTTTGAATACGTGCTCATTATCATCTTCCCCGCAGTGAAGTGATGCGCCGGATCGGCACACAGGCTGCCAGCTCAACTTTTTATTTACATTAGAGCAGCAGTTCCCAAGCTTCAGCGTACCCCAGGATTGTCTGTGGGGCTGGTTACGTCACAGAGTTCTGGGCCCCACCCCCCACCCCAGTTTCTGATCCAGTAGGTCTGGGCGGAGCCTGAGATCTCACCCCTCTACGCAGTTCCCAGGTGAAGCCAGTGCTGCTGGGCTGGAGAAGGGTGGTCCATCTGTAAGGAAGGTCTCCAGGGTGCACCAAGCAGGGACCCCAAAGAGCATCTGAGCCCAGCTCCCCCTTTACAGCTGAGAAACAACACAATGAAGGAAGGTCAGGTCAGTCCAGGCCTAGGGCATTCATTAGACTTAGTGTGTTAGTTGCTTAAGTCGTGTCTGACTCTTTGCAACCCCATGGACTGTAGCCCGCCAGGCTCCTCTGTCCATGGGGTTTCCCACGCAAGAATACTGGAGTGGGTTGTCATTTCCTTCTCCAGGGGATCTTCCCCACCCAGGAACTGAACCCATGTCTCCTGCATTGTAGGAAGATTCTTTACCATCTGAGCCACCCGCTGATTGAGGAGCAGTTTAGGCACAGAGGTCTGCAGCAGCACCACACTCCCCTCAGGCCCTTCCAGAAGCCACAGCCAGAGAAAAAGAAATCAGGTCTAACATGCCTGGGCCAGGACTGGCTTCCAGTCCTGTCCGTCGCTAGTAGATTTCATAACCTCTGTATTGGGCAAGTCACTTGTCTTGGAGCGTTGCTTTTCTCACCCCAAAATGAAGGCATTGGTCCAGCTTATTGTTAAAATCCCTTGGAATTCCAGTTTCCTATGAGTCTACCTAAACATGAAAAGCCTCTGACAAAGCTTTGTTGAATGAGTAATTGGAAACATAAGTGTTTGTGTTCTGTCACGGGAAAACAGGTAGAGTGAATGGCTTCCGTTTGAGGGCGAGGGGGACATGCATGGCTCTGGGCAGGATGTTGGAGGGTATCTCCTTACTGGCAGAAAATCCCAGATAAAAGCAGAGGTTCCAGGCTCCAGTGGCAACCCACCCCAGTATTCTTGCCTAGAGAATTCCATGGAGAGAGGAGCCTGGTGGGCTATAGTCCATGGGGTCACAAAGAGTCTGACATGACTGAGCGACTAACATACTTTCCAGGCTCCAAACAGTTCAGACTGAGAGAATCATTTTTCCCTTTAAAGTGAGAACAGTCATCAAAGAATGAAAAGGAATCAACAAATCACGAAACTGGAACCAATAAACACAGGAAAGGAGGCCCTGGGATCCAGAGCAGTGATGAAAAGTGCGGTGGAAGTGGATGGAAGCCAGGTTGAAGAGGGCATGTTTCTTCCCATTCTGGGGTCTGTTCTGCACCCTGCGAGCAGATGGAGCCAATGGGCTCTGTGAACATTGAGAAGTTATTCTTGCAAATACTTAAACAAGAAATAAATGAGGCTTTTGCTAAGAGGAAAGAGGCAGAAATAAATCTTCAAATCCCTTTGTTTTAGCTTTGAAACAACTACAATTTTAAAATAAATGTAAGCTGGCTATATCAATATATCTATAGATTCTTGATATTTGGAAACCATAACTTCTTAGGAAGGAAAATGCTAACTGCATTATTAAAAAACCCAAGTTTTGTTTCCTTGGATAACCCTACTTGTGAAAGAGAACCAGAATTATATGTGGTGGGTCAGCTTTAAGTGCTATTATGCTGTTATATACACTAATATATGCTGTTTCCCTGGCGGCTCAGAGGGTAAAGCGTTTGCTTGCAATGCAGGAGACCTGGGTTCGATCCCTGGGTTGGGAAGATCCCCTGGAGAAGGAAATGACAACCCACTCCAGTACTCTTGCCTGGAAAATCCCACGGACAGAGAAGCCTGGTAGGCTACAGTCCATGGGGTGGCAAAGTCGGACACAACTGAGCGACTTCACTTCACTTCATGCTGTTTCAGACCATGGAAATGTCTGACCTCAGACATGCAGGACACATGAGCTCCTTGTGCCAAGAAGGTTCTGAAGGAGTATGCTACAAGGCAGGCACAGCCGGACCCCTCCAGCACTGCCGAGGATGAAAAGCCCCACTGAAATTCCTCCACGTTTACATCTTGAAACGGCAAAATGGCTTTCAAGTTCCAATAACCGATGGAGACATTTAGACAGTAGAGCACACGCTTGCCTGTTTTTTTTTAACTAGAATATTCAGAACATAATTTAACCTTTTTCTTGTTGACTCATCATGAATCATCATTCTGAATCAAAACCATAGAATTTTAGTACAAAAGGGTCCATAGAGACCAGCTAGTTCCAGTTCTTCCTTCTAAAGATGTTCGAGTGGAGGTGTGGTAGGAGTTGAGTGGAAAGCAGAAACGTGCTGCCAGGCAGCTGGTGTGGAAGCCCCCGCTTTGATTCTTCATCCAAGGCTGTGACCCTCCACATCCAAGGCCTGGTAACTTCCAGATGTGGAAAAAATGAAAGAATAAAAGGGAGAATTACCTGGTCGTCCAGTGGTTACAGCACTGGGGCTTCGCTGGTGGCTTA
Organism: Bos indicus; assembly: GCF_029378745.1. NCBI lineage: Eukaryota > Metazoa > Chordata > Mammalia > Artiodactyla > Bovidae > Bos > Bos indicus. The sequence goes on from NC_091768.1 coordinate 97,418,415, forward strand.
GATGGTAAAGCATCTGCCTGCAATGCAGGAGACCCGAGTTCAATCCCTGGGTTGGGAAGATCCTCTGCAGAAGGAAACGGCAAACCACTCCAGTACTCTTGCTTGGAAAATTCCATGGACAGAGGAGCCTGGTAGGCTACAGTCCTACCAGGGGTTGCAAAGAGTTGGACATGACTGAGCGACTTCACTTTCCTCTCCAGTGGTTACAACTCGACGCTTTCACTGCCAGGATGGGGTTCAACTCCTGGTCAGGGAACTAAGATCCTTCAAGCTGCCTGGCGCATGGGAGCAGGGGCAGGGGTGGTGGTGGGGTGGGAGAAATATGGGGGGTTGTGGGTAAAAGGGACCTTGAGGATCATCTGCAGCACTTTACATGGAGCTGAGACTGAAAATGAAAGAGAAGTCATTTCAAGTAAGAGTGAGGCCCCATGCAGTAGGTAAGAATCCGCCTGCCAATGGAGGGGACATAGGTTCAATCCCTGTTTTGAGAAGATTCCACATGTCCCTGGAGCCACTAAGCTTGTGCGCCATGACTGCTAAAGCCTGAGTGCCCTAGAGCGCCTGTTTCATAACTAGAGAAGCCTCTGCAATGAGAAGTCGGTTCATGCCAACTAGAGAGCAGGCCCCACTCGTTGCAACTAGAGAAAAGCCTGTACAAAGGCAACAAAGACCGAGCACAGCCAAAAAGAAATAGATTAAACAAAAAAAAGAGTGAGGCCCCAGATGGAGTTTTAGAGTACGAGTCTGAAGTGGTGCAGAGCCAACAGAGAATTCTGAGATTGAGAGCCAAGCTGTCAAACGGGGCTGTGGGAGGGACGGGACACTGGGTGCTGGCCCAGGACCGCCAGCTAAGATGACCTTGGCCCCACAGCATTAGAAGCTCAAAGAATGCTGAAGTGGGGGCATCAGAAAGGCCCTTGTAGGCGTTAAGATCTCTGACCGTGACTGGATGAAGATGAAGTGTTTGCTCAGGGTCCGTGGCTGAGAGAGCATCCTTGGTTCTGCAGATTCGTGGTGGGTCCAGAAAGGCTGGGCTCTGCGTGGAGCAGACCACGGTCTGGGTCCTGGGTCTGTATCTGGTTGGTGGTGGGAGAGATCACCGTTTGTGCTGAGGGCCAGTCATGCTCCTCTCCACTCCTGAGAGTCAGTCCCTGACTTTTCTGATGCTGGTACTTGTTTTTTTGTGGAGGTGACCTGCCAGTGGTGACAGCCGATGTTGCCATTTGCCCCCAGAAATGATAATATGGTGGAGAAGAAGGAGGTTTGAGGCTTGCACTTTGCCAGGTGGCCCTTTGCCCCTGGGGAGAAGGTTAGGCTCTCATCCTGTCCTGGGTGACTCGGGGGTTGCAGGAGGACCTTTCTGAGCCAAGTCAACACCAGCCTGGCCATGAGGTCATCAGAGCCTGAATCCTGCTCCCCAGCCTGCAGTGCCCTCCACTCCCATCCGTGGGAGTCCCGTGGCTGCTCTCCCTCTCCTCCCCGTCTCACCTTAGCCAAGAAGTTCAGTCCTCTCCTGGTCCCGCAGGAGGGCAGAACCTTGCACAGCAGCTGGGAAGAGCCCCAGGGCCCCTGGTCCAGGCAGGTTTGGCTGCCCACTGCATCCCTGGGTCCATTTCCATCACCTTCTGTGAAGTCCTTCTGAACAAGGACAGAGCCAGGGTGTTCCATCTCCTTTCTGACTTACGTTCATAAACAACCTCTCTGCTTTCCTCATTCCTAAGAGAGTCCCTTGGACTGCAAGGAGATCCAACCAGTCCATTCTAAAGGAAATCAGTCATGAATGTTCATTGGAAGGACTGATGTTTTAGCTCCAATACTTTGTCCACCTGGTGGGAAGAGTTGACTCATTGGAAAAGACCCTGCTGCTAGGAAAGATTGACGGCAGGAGAAGGGGATGACAGAGGGTGAGTAGGTTGGATGACATCACCGACTTGATGGACAGGACTTTGAGCAAGCTCCAGGAATTGGTGATGGACAGGGAAGCCTGGCGTGCTGCAGTCCCTGGGGTTGCAAAGAGTTAGACAGGACTGAGCGACTCAACTGAACTGAACTATCTGTTCAGGTGTTGTTTGGTCATCACTTCTGTAGGGACCAAAAGCACCTGGAGCGTGAAGGGCAGACTGGCCCCAGATGCTTGGTCACGGTCGTCTTCTCCAAGGCCCTGAGTCTACAGCTGGGGCCTCTCTTTGCGTGCTGGGGGTCTCCATGGAGCCCTGCAGTGTTTGCTCCTTTGATGAAACCCAGTCTGGGCTGTAGCCTGGCTGGACTCCTGTGTGTCAGCTGGGGCTCAACTGCACCCAACCTCCTCTGCCACGGGGCTTCCTTCTCTGTAGTTGAGTCCCTGGGTGTGGCTGACACGGGCCCCCAGGACCTCTTCCCCAAAGACTTCCAGCCTTGCCTTCATAGTTTCAACATCCTTCAAGTGGCTTCTGATCCTATGTTTTAAATGTAATCTTCTCCTCTTTTCTCTTTTATTAGAAAAAAAAAAATTATCTCTAGATTGTGAGCTTCTTAAAATTAGAGATGAAAACCTTTCCTCTAAATTTGTATTGTGAAAAAATTTAAAGCAATAGAAAAGGTAAAAGATAAATGCAATGAACATTCCTTTACTCTTCACCTAAATTCACCACTTGTTACTATTTTGCAACATTTTGTCTTTTTCTGTATTGCAACATAATGACAATATTCAGGAATTTAACATTATTTCAACCTTATGATCTAATACAATGTTTCTATAGTTTTTGTTTTTTTTTTTAGAGATGATGAAGTTTTACGCCTTGAATCCACTCTTTTACCCCTCTTAATCAACACCATTCAGGATCTAGCACAAGATGACACACGCAAGGGTCCCTAAATAAATGTTAGTTGAACGAATGAAGACAGGGGTGAATAAATGAAAAGTCCTTTCGATGTGTTTTCAGACTTGAAAAAGGGTGCGACTGAGCACAGTGCGTGAACTCCCTGTGGGAATTACACGACCTTCAAAGCTCTTATTGATCTTGGCAAAAACCCTACACCTGACGGGATACATATTTTGCAACTGTGGTTTTTTTGGTCATTAGCTGGGTGATATTTAAGTTGCTGATGCTTAGAGGGAGGATCTGGAAGTTGGCAAACCTGTTCAAAGTGAAACATATCGGCATCTCTGTTAATCGCCCCTCATACATCCTACCAGCACACAGGCTTCAGCACCGCTTTCAGCTACTGAGAATGCAAACGAGCACCGTCAGATAGAAAGCAGAAGGAGGTGCAGCTTCGCGGTGCAGGATTTCATATTCGGCAGCAGAAAAGGGCAGAGCCTCGGCTGCGATGGCATGCGTGGTGTCGGCCATCGGCCACAAAGAGGCTTTTGTGGACACTGACAGCACATTCATTGCCCAGGGCACAGCGTTCCGTGTGGCAGACTTTCCTCTCTCACATTTGAGGGAAATTGTCTACTCGTATCTGGTATCAAATAGGCCCAGCGTGAACACTACGTAAAGAGTGCCCTTTCCACAGGAGAATGGGTGCGGGGTGGGGGGCAGTGACATGACAGGTGCCCCCATCCTGTGTCCCCCTCTTGCCGGCACCTGTGGCAGGGACATCCTCTCTAGGGCAGCAGGCAGACAGAGTTCAGAATTATGCCTACTCTTCATCGGAACTTAAGGGAGCTGAGCTTCAGTCTCTGTCTCTCCATTCTGACAGCTTATAATTTTGCTTCCTGCCCCCCACATTTCCTATGTGTCCTTTTAAGCCTGCAGGCATCCCAAGTTCTACATAAAATCTCAGCAGAGAGTTATCGTTAAATATGTCCCATGGGTGCATCAAAGCGATTACCCTACTGTGTGCTCTAAACAAGAGGGAACAAAGAAAGTGAAATTGAAGTCGCTCCAGTCGAGTCCAATTCTTTGTGACCCCGTGGACTGTAGCCCGCCAGGCTCCTCTGTGGGATTTTCCAGGCAAGAATACTGGAATGGGTTGCCATGCCCTCCTCCAGGGGATCTTCCCAACCCAGGGATCAAACCTGGGTCTCCTGCATTGTGGGCAGGCACTTTACCATTTGAGCCACCAGGGAAGTCATAAACAAGGGTACCTGGGTTCTAATTGCATCTGATAGACTTCAGATGAATATTACTGCACTTCAGAAGCACAAGCCATGGAGGAAATTCTCTTTTTCATTTTGGTCTCCTCTCCTGACCAATTTGTTTGAAAGACTGAAACTTGACTCTTGAGGGTGAGGATGAATCTGGGAATCCTTCTCCGGCTCCCAGTACTCTTCCACCCTGTGCCCAGCTTCTCCGTGCTTTGCCATCTACCCAGCGCCACCCACGTGGCGTGAAGAAAGAAAGCCTCACTATTTCACATCTGGACTGGCTCTTGTTGCTCTGCTCAGGGATCCAAGTCCCCTTCTCTCTTCCAGGAACGAGCTGGCTCCCAGACAATTGCCTAGTGTCCAGGCAGGGGCTGCGTTCCTTCCAGAGGACATCTGATGTGAAGAGATCATTGTTCATTACATCAGGGGAGGTGATCTGCTAGCTCTGGGCAGGTGCTCCAATTGTATTTGGTTTGCAAACTATAGATTTTCTTTGCTATGTGTTTCCTTTACACAGATTCTCTTTGTCTAAATTCACAGTATTACCTCTTGCTCAATAGTCTTTCAAATATCACCCTGAACAACAATGGTGGTGGTGGGGTCACAGAGAAATACCCAAATAGTTCTTCCTTATTATATCAGTGAATAATTTCCTACAGGATATAAAAGACATGGATGACATGAATATTAGTATCTATTAGTTTGGCGGTAGAGTTATTGTTAAAATGGTGGGATTTAGGGACATATTTTGGTTATTTTATAAACTGCATTACTCTGCCTTACCTATGCAGCCCAATGATAGATTTCTTAAAGGAAGTGACAAAACATTAGTTAGAACTATCCTAACCTTGGACAAGTAAGATGACAACCAGTAAAATTGTCAGCTACTTGGATGAAAGGCGTATTGTGCTGGCCCCAGTGTGGAGGGACAACACTGAAATTAGAGAAAAGCTTTGTTATTTAGTTGCTAAGCCGTGTCTGACTCTGTGATCCCCATGGACTGTAGCCCACCAGGCTCCTCTGTCCTTGGATTTCCTAGGCAAGAATACTGGAGTGGGTTGCCATTTCCTACTCCAGGGGATCTTCCCGACCCAGGGATCAAACCCATGTCTCCTGCATTGCAGGTGGATTCTTTACTACTGAACCACCATGGAAGTCAAGATAAGTTAGGGAAGGGAAATTGCTGACAACATCAGCTGGTGTCTTTGAAACTCAGTCTCTTGGTCACTGATGTCTTTCACGTGTTTGCTTTAGTGCACCCATAGGAGGTCACAATGTTGGCTTCTGACGTATTTTTTAAACTCTGAGTTAGAGCCAGTGGACTGAACTTGATTAATTGGATGAGCAAATAATCCTGCAGCATAAACTGTTCTCTACCTGGGATGCTCTGCTCATGTTGAGGTTAAGGATACAAATGAAACAAATTTCTGCATCCCTGAAGAAAGGGCAGTTCAGAAAAGAGGTCCAGAACCCCAAGCCCAGGCTCCAAGGAGGCCACTTGCCAGCTGGGCAACCTTGAGCAGGTCCATTTCTTCAAGGATCTCTCTCTTCCTGGGTCAGATGAAGGCAGCTTATTCAGAGGGCAAGAAGAGAAAAGCAAAATGAGATTGTGCCTGTGATATTCTTAGCAGTGTACCCGGGGAATATACATGATTGTTATTAGTACTACCAACTGTAAGCAGATGTTGTTGCTGTTTTAAAGTAAGAGGAACATTCATAAAGGTACATGTGGGTCTTTCCATTAAAAAAAGCAAGAAAGAACCAGGAAGGTCTCAATACCTGCTTCCTCAAAGTGAAGAGAAGACCCATTTCCTTGTTCTGTGATCTCTGTGCAGTTTTGAGAGCAGGGTCTTACAGCTTATACATTTTCTTCTGTTTCTGGCTTGACTACATTAGAATGCAAGACAAGACTTATGAGATATAGGTATTTATGTTCCTCTGGGGAAAAGGTACTGATTGACTCAAGCAGTCACTCAAGACACATTTATTAACACCTGATTGGTGACAGGTATAAAAATTCTATTAAAAAAAAAACAAAACCTTCTAATCTTGTATTGGAGTATAGCCGATTAGCAATGTTGTGACAGTTTCGGGTGAGCAGTGAGGGGACTCAGTCGTATATATACATGTATCCATTCTCTCCCCAAACTCCCTTCCCATCCAAGCTGCCACATAGCACTGAGCAGAGTTCCATGTGCTAGCGAATATACTCGTATCTGAAAGCAAACGCTATGTCGCTGCATTAATTCTATGTCAAGTCAGAATCATAGCAAACCTGCTGTCTGTGAATGTCTTTAAAAGGGTCACATGTTGGCAAGTGGTGTACCAGAACTCATTCAGTTGTGAGCAACTGGAGCAACTGATTTCTTCAGGGTGGACAATTCCCAAAATGTTTACCTCCAACCCTGGCTTCTGTGGATTTGTGCATCTTGTCACATCTTGTCTGTTCCCTTGGGTTTGTGCTGCTGGGCTCCGAGCTACAAAGGGACTCTCCTGTACATTTGAGGCTCCTGCACAGTGGCCGGTAGAGAGTGGCTTGAAGCAAAGCTGAAATTAAAGAAATAAAGAAGAAGGAAAAGCGAGACAGAAACAGAGAGATGGGTAACAAAAGAAGCAGTGGGGGCGAGAATTTCACCCTCATGTCTAGCTGTTGATCAAATTGTTACATTAGAGATGCAACAAATTGTTGCAATACAGAGCAGTACAAGTGAAGGATGTTTCTCCTTTTCCTGGATTCCAGAAGGAGAAGACGTCCAAAGGAACAGGTCAGAGGTGCTCAAGTCAGAAGGGGCATGGGGGCGAACCTGTGCCTGTCCAGGAAGAAGCCAGCAGGGCCTCTGCCAAGAAGATGGTGGAGAGTGGCACTGTCCACCAGGAGATAGGGGAGCGACCGAGGCATCGCTGCTGGCACCTGGTTCGTTCCCAGTCCTGAGAACTTGGCAAAGGGGACTATGTCACTGCTGCTGCTGCTGCTAAGTCGCTTCAGTCGTGTCCGACTCTGTGCGACCCCATAGATGGCAGCCCACCAGGCTCCCCCGTCCCTGGGATTCTCCAGGCAAGAACACTGGAGTGGGTTGCCATTTCCTTCTCCAATGCATGAAAGTGAAAAGTGAAAGTGAAGGCACTCAGTCGTGTCTGACTCCTAGCGACCCCATGGACTGCAGCCCACCAGGCTCCTCCGTCCATGGGATTTTCCAGGCAAGAGTACTGGAGTGGGTGTCACTGATGCTACCCCTTTAAAATCCCCTACGAGGGGACGGCTGTTCTGGAGACCAGTGGATTTCTCAATTAAGTCCAATACAACGATGTTTCTTCCAGGGCTGAAATAAAAGACTGCTTATCTGGCTGAGGACCAGCTGAGTAGCTGATTTGGGTTTTTCGGGCTTCATTGTTTTAAAATAATACAATATAACCCCCAACCCCCCGCCCCCCACACATGCTTACACACACACGGAGGCTGGAAGTAAGAATAGCAGGAGGGCAGTCACCGGGCTCTCGTCACACCCACACCTCCTGAACGCAGGGACAGATGCTGTGGCCTGAACTGTGCGTCCTGCCCTCTCCTCGTGCTCCTTCAAAGTGTTAGTCGCACAGTCGTGTCCGACTCTTTGCGACCCCATGGACTGCAGCCCACCAGGCTCCTCTGTCCATGGGGTTCTCCAGGCAAGAATACTGGACTGGGTTGCCATTTCCTGCTCCATTTGTCTGGATACATGCTTTTATTTCTTTGTAATGTGGTTGGTCATCTTCCCTTGAGGCGTGTGGCTGAAAGGAGAGTGGATAACCCAAGAAAATCGAAGTCTCTTGGGCAAAAGAGGGATTGTGGATGCTGGCGAATAGCCGATAGTGGTCACTGCAAACTTTCTTTTCTTAAAAAGAATTTAACTTCACGGACATGACTGTTATGTTCCACTCGTGAGTCATGCTCTTTACCAGGTTTAGAAAGCATCCTTCAATTTCTAGTTAAATGCTGTTCAATCATAATGAACATTTATTCCTTTGACATCAAATGTGATTTATGTTATCAATTTTGCTATAGTGTAACATGCTAAACTTACAGATTTCTCAGTACTAATAGAGCGTCAAATTAATGAGATCAAAAACTGATTGTAGTGGGTATGTCTCAGTTTGTGGTTAAAGTGGTATTTATGATTCTTTATTTAAAATGTTCACATCTAAGCTGTAATAGGTAGGTAGGGATTCCGTTCTCTGGACCACATGCAGATAATGTAGCTCATGTGCCCATAGTAGGATAAACCACTAGTAACTACAGCTAATGAATATTAATGAGCAAGGCAACCAGGAAGGAAATTCAGCAATGGAAGGAGGTTCTGTGGCCTGAGAACCTGCAGAGACTTGCCCACTCAGAGAGGAAGGCAGGAAGCCCTCAGGAACCATTGCCTGGTCTGGACGGTGAACCACCCTCCTCTGTCCGGGTCACGGTTAACTCACCAATCAGACCCGTTTAGACACCTTCAAGTGACCAGAAGACCATTCCGTTGTAACAGAACCTTGAACAGGGTCAGCTTCTCTACCGCCAGGGTCTCCTCACGTGGGCAGCACTGTGCCACCCGCCCTTCACAAGAGCCCCAGGACCTCTGCACGAGGCTGGCCTCTGGCCAAAGGTTTCTGGTGGGGTTCTCTCTTCACGATGGTGGCTCAGATGGTAAAGAATCTGCCCATGATGCAGGAGACCCAGGTTCAATCCCTGGGTTGGGAAGATGCCCTGGAGAAGGGAATCGTTACCCACTCTAGTATTCTTGCCTGGAAAATTCCATGGACAGAGGAACCTGGTGGGCTAGAGTCCAGTCGGACCCGACTGTGACTAATACTTTCACTTTCTCTCTAAGTAAAGACTGGTTTTTCGGTGAACACGATGTCTCCTTGTTATAAAACATTCAACTACTAGAGAAAAGCACAAAGAAGAAGAGAAAAATCACCCTGCATCTCACCACCCACAAACGCCAGCATCACTTCGGGTGTACGCCTTACTCCAGGCGTCAGTCTCTGTGAAACCTACAGATGGAAGGATCCTCGGATGTGGATATAAACGCAAATACATACGACTTCATTGTATAAAAAGTGAGTCACACTAGACATGCTCTTTTCTGGTTAAATATCAATTTTCATTTCATAGAAGTTGAGAGAAGAAAATGCAGTGAAAATGAACGGACTGTTGAACTTCTATATAATTACTCCTTCAGAAGATATAGTAGGTTCCAGAGTTGCTTCTAGTGTTGAGGAATTACAGTAACTGAGGAGAGTTCAGGCCACCTTACTTGCCTCCTGAGAAACCTATATGAAGGTCAACAGTTAGAACTGGACATAGAACTGGTTCAAATTGGGAAAGGCCACCCTGCTCATTTAACTTATATGCAGAGTACATCATGGGAAATGCTGGGCTGGATGAAGCACAAGCTGGAATCAAGATTGCCAGGAGAAATATCAACAACCTCAGATATGCAGATAATACTACATTAATGGAAGAAAGCAAAGAGGAACTAAAGAGCCTTTTGATGAAAGTGAAAGAGGAGAGTGAAACTCAACATTTGAAAAATGAAGATCATGGCATCCAGTCCCATCACTTCATGACAAATAGATGGTGAAACAATGGAAACAGTGACAGACTTCATTTTCTTGAGCTTCAAAATCCCCATGGATGGTGACTGCAGCCATGAAATTAAAAGACAATTGCTCCTTGGATGATAAGCTATAACAAACCTAGTCAGTCTATTAAAAAGCAGACATCACTTTGCCGACAAAGCCCATCTAGTCAAAGCTATGGTTTTTCCAGTGGTCATGTACAGATAGATGTAAGAGTTGGACTATAAAGAAAGCTGGGCATCAAAGAATTCATGCTTTTTAATTGTGGTGCTGGAAAAGACTCTTGAGAGTCCCTTGGACTTCAAGGGGATCAAACCAGTCCATCCTAAAAGAGATCAGTCCTGAATATTCATTGGAAGGACTGATGCTAAAGCTGAAGCTCCAATACTTTGGCCACCTGATGGGAAGAACTGACTCATTGGAAAAGACCCTGATGCTGGGAAAGATTGAAGGCAAGAGGAGAAGGGGGTGACAGAGGATGAGATGGTTGGATGGCATCACTGACTCAGTGGCATGAGTTTGAGCAAACTCCAGGAGATACTGAGGGACAGGGAGGCCTGGCGTGCTGTGATTCAAGGGGTCACAAAGAGTCGGACATGACTGAGCGACTGAACTGAACTGAACTGATGTCAGATACAAAGGAGCACAATGGAGAAAAAGCAAGCTGGGCGGGGATGGGTTGGGGCGGGGGCAGTGGTCTGGACAGTCGAGGATGGGTTGGCCGGGAAAGGCTTGGCTGAGACAGGGACCCTGAGTGAGGCCCGCTGCATTGGAGGGAGCAGCTGATGGGGCCTCAGATGTCATCAGGGAAAGAGGCAGTGCTGACTCAACGGTGGTCAATGCACAGGACTCGTGTGAAATCATGAAATCGGAATGTCTCTGTGACAAACGGACCTGAAAATAAAGTCAGCTGCTAATGCAGAGAGGCATTTCAGAATTCAGGGATTCTCAAGTACCACGTGGTTAAGAGTCCAGGGCTTTCTATGGGTTTAGCTGATCCTCCAGAGGAAGGTGGCTCAGACAGGAAAGAATCTGCTTGCAATGCAGGAGACCTGGGTTTGATTCCTGGGTCAGGAAGATCCCCTGCAGGAGGGAATGGGTACCCACTCCATGGGGCCACAAAGAGTTGGACACGACTGAGCGACTAACACTTCTGGGTGGGACAAAGTCCTTGGGAGGTATCCGTGTTGACTGTTTTGGCTTGAGGGAGGATCAGGGGGAATTTCAGGCAGGGCCAGAGCAGTGACATTATCCAAGCCTACTGGGCCTGTGAGAGGCTCGTCCCTGGGTCTATGCTACTCCCCGCACCTGGCTCCCCGAGAAGTGGTCCACAGCAGGGAGACCAACTCATCCTCTTTGCCCAGGACGGACCCAGTTTCTGTGCAGGAACCTCCGGGTCCTGGGCTCAGGGGGAATGGTGGTCAGCACCCTGTGGGAAGAGAAGATGTTCATGAGAAAGTCAGGAGGGTCTGGACGCCGACCCTTCCAGGGGGCTGCAAGCTGAATCTCGTCTTCCCAGAGGCTCCATCCCACTCATTTTTCTTCCACTCTACCTTGTTCAAATCCACCTGGCAAAAGTCCTTTGCAAGAAGCAGCAGAGTGTCTCTACCATGTTTCATCATCATCTGAGTCAAGAGGAACCTGGCAGGCTGCAGTCCACGGGATCGCAAGGAGTCGGACACGACTGAGCGACTAAGCACAGCACAAGATAATGCAAGAATTGAATTACTGATGAGAAAAGTCTTCATTTCTTGACTGCACGCAATCTGGGCGGCTTAAACTGTCCTGGGAAATTAAAAATTGTTTTTCATTATAAAGTGATATTCTCACACTGCCAGGAAGTGTGGGTAGTAGAGACAAGTGAAAGTTCACAGATAATTTTATCACCATAGCAAACTGCATTTCAGTCACTTGTTTTAAACTTAATTTTAAAAAACCACTTGCAATTACAGCATGCGTACCATCTTGGTGAGCTCTCTTTTCACTCACCATCACATTATAAACATTTTTTCACAGCTGCATGCTTTCATACCCAAACTGTTTAATGACTCCATGAGAAATAACAGTTTTGAATTAGATCAGGACATTTAAAAGAAATACTTATTAACTTAATTAGCATGCAGTCGATCATACCAAGTCCTGAAAAACTGTCATCTTAGAAATCTGTTGAGATGGGAAGATGCTCGTCACATGTTTTTAAGTATTAATAAGTAAGTAATTATTTCTGGATGGTGGTTTTAATTTTCCCTTTTTGCCTTTTTTACTTTCTAGATTGTGATAATAAAATAATTAGTCTGTAATAAAGACACAAGGAACACTTTACAGGGAAAAAAAATTGCTGAGTGGAGATTTGAGGCTAAGCAGCATTCTTTAGACTTCCCTGGTGGGTCCAGTGTTTAAGCATCCACTTGCCAATACTGGGGTCACAGGCTTGATCCCCGGTTGGGGAAGATTCCACGTGCTGCAGAATAGCCACAATGGCTGAAGCTACTGCAATGAGAAGCCCCCGCTTGTTGCAACTGGAGAAAGCCCGTGGGCAGAAAGAAAGACCCAGCACAGCCAAAACTGAATGAATAAGTAAATAGCATCTTTCAAAAATGCCACTGAAGTCACCCTGAGTTTGGAATTAAGAAGCCAAAATTCATGAATAAAACAAAGGATAGGAAGGAAAACCCGCAGCGCTTGTCTCCGCTAGTACAGTTGGAGAGTTTTCAAGATCACCCAGGGTACAGGTGAGGTCACCCGGGCACTGGGGAGGAGCGGGGCTCAGGGGGAGAACCCTCTGAGTGCAAGTCTCAGGGACTCCAGCTAAGGTTACCTGATCTGAGACCCGGGGTTTCTGGCCTGCCTGATACACACCTTTGTAATGGAAATTGATCGTCTGCCCAGGGGTCACTGACTCAGTGAGATGCAGCTCAGTCACTTAGCTCTGAATCTAGGCTCAACTAGTAAGCTTTTCATTGATGTTTGATTTTCTAAGTAGATTTGCTCAGAACTTCAATATGCAATTATCTACTTGTGGAGCCAGGAATGCGGCAGGCCTGCACTGGGTATTGTGGATACAAAGGTGGGACAAGAGTTATGCTCTCCTGATCTGCTCCTAGGGGGACAGAGAGAAATAAACAGGTGAGTAAAGTTTTACACATTAAATGTTATTGTGAAATATGCATATGAATTTGTTCAGTTGCTCAGTCTGTGCGATTCTTTGTGACACCAGGACCTGCCAGGCTCCTCTTGGAAATCCTTGGGATTTCCTAGGCAAGAATGCTGGAGTGGGTTGTCATTTCCTCCTCCTCTGTTGCCATTTCTTCCTCCAGGGGATCTTCCCCTGGATAGAATCCACGTCTTTGGCTTGGCAGGCAGGTTCTTTACCACTGAGCCACCTGGGAAATCCACGAATATGAATAAATGATAATAAATATGAATTAATATTAAAAATAGTAAATCTTGTGTTCCTGGCACATGACTCCTAAAACCTTTGGAATCTCCAAAGTGATGTGTATGCTAATGAGATGACCATGGTTGGCCTTAGACAGTTTCAGTTTGCCTAAGAGGAAAGTCAGGGCACCTTAGAGGGTTGGAACTTTAAGCCCCAACCTGAGATTTCTAAGGATGGGAGGGAGGCGGGAAGTTGGGTAAATTACTAAATGGCCAATGATCTAACCAATCGTGTCTACTTAAGGAACCTTCCACTAAAAAACCCGAAAGAAGTGGGTTCAGAGAGCTTCCCAGTTAGCAAACACACTGAGGAATGAGGAGGGTGATGTATCCACAGAGGGCATGGACACTCTGCACACCCTATCCCATCCCTGCTCAATGTGCCTCTTCCAGTGGCTGTTCTTGGATTTGAATTCTTTATAATAAACCAGTCGTGGGGGCTCCTCTGCTGGCTCAGCAGTAAAGAATCTGCCTGCCGATGCAGGAGACTTGGTTCGATCCCCTGGAGAAGGAAATGGCAACCCACTCCAGTACTCTTGCCTGGAAAACCCCATGGACAGAGGGCCCAGATGGGCTGCAGCCCACGGGGTAGCAAAGAGTCGGACATGACAGAGCGACTAGACAACAGCAAATAGTGGGTGAAGCTCCTTCCTCGCTTCTAGGAGCCATTCCAGGGAATTACTGAACTTAAGGGATGGGTCCTAGAAACCCCTGATTTGTAGCCAATTGGTCGAAGTAAAAGTACAAACCTGTGATGTGTGACTGGGGTCAGAGTTGGGGTGGTCTTGGGAGGCTGAGCCCTTAACCTGTGGATTCTGACATGTAATCTGGGTGGTTAGTGTCAGAATTTAACTGACTTGTCGGACACCCAGCGGTGTCTGAAGAACTCGGGGATTTGTTTGTGTTGGCAAAAGCACCACACAGCTGTGACTCAGGAAGCAGCGGAGCTCTGAAATTGCAGAGAAACGGCCCTTCATGCAGACCAGGAGAAGGGTTCCAGGAGAGGTGGATTACAGGGAGACCTAAGGTTGACCAGGCAAAGCTGGGAGGGCAGGGCTGTAATGAAATTATTCCAGGCAGATGGAAGATCAAGAGGCGAGCTTCTCATAGCAGACGCAAATTGTAAATGGACACTCTAGCTTCCTTACCTCATTCTCTCATAAGTTGGGTTACTATGAGTCTGTCTTCTGGGGTCCAGACATGTCCCCCAGTGACAAAGTTGATTCTCAGCCTATTGATCAGAGGATGAGATCAGGGAACAGCGAGTTCCCATCGAGACAGAGCCACTAATCTGAGTGCCAAATGGATCTTCCCAGAAAATACTCTCTGCCTTGTTCTGCATGATTGTTCAGACTGCAGTGAAAGTTCTTAAATATTTGTGGTTGGACAGTTTACTCACAGTGGGTGATCTGAAGACAGGCCCAGCGTTGTTTTGAGACAGGGTTTTCTTTTCGAAGCTGACATGGATCCTCTCCGTGGTGCAGAAGTGGCCTGGCGAGGGTGACTGGGGGCGGGAAGCACGCACCCGCACACCGCATCTGCTGGCTCACACTCAATCTACGCGTGCTCACTTCCACTCAGTGTCGGCTCTCTCCTGTCCACGCTGGAGGCCCTGCACGAGAGCTGGGTCCTGTCCCTTCAAGCCTTTTCAAACACAGCTGGCAACTTGCCTCTGTAGGGACATTTCTGGGGCCTTGGTTAATCCAACACTGAAACCCACCGCCTGTCTGTCACGGCAAAACCCCTAGCTCTGGGACTAGACACACACCTCGATCGCATCTGCAATTGGCTTGCGTTCTTTGTGCTTTTGGCTTGTTTGTTTGGGGTGGGGCCAGAGGGCTCCAGTGCCTGGTTCGTCTATTATTAATAATGATAAGGAACACGTACTGAGTATCCCCGGGTTCAAGGTCCTGTCCTGAGGGCTTCATGTGCATCAGTTCATGCAGTCCTCATACCAGCCCCTCAAGGTGGCTGCTGTGACCCCAAGGCTCAGGCACAGGGAGGCGGTGGGGTCGCTCCCCCTTCCCCCCTGCTTTTTCTGCCTTTCTTCCTAGAAAGGCAGTGTTTCCTCAGAGCATTTCCTGCGGGGTTTGGCCCCCAGGGGCCCTCGGGGTCTGCCGCTTGCCCCAGATTCGTAGGAGAGCCCCAGGAATGTCGGCCTCACTCAGACACAGGCCCCTTGTGAAGTGAACAGTGGGCAGACACTGACACAGCGTCCAAGAAATGTGGCACCACACACCCACACGGAGGGCAACAGAAGTCCCAGCGCTCCTCGAGGCCGGACAGAGTCCTGCGGGCTTTCCAACTCAAACTCGCCTTAAACGTTTTCTTAGAAAAGTGTGCTGAGAAGGCAGGAAAGTAACTGCTAGATTTTTAAAGTTATACTTTGCTTTTTAGAGCCCTGTCAAAAATTTTTAAAAGTTTATTGAAATTTAGTTGATTTACTTAAAGATTTATTGAAATACAGTTGGGTTATTTAAAAATTTATTGAAACATATTTATTTTAAAATATATTGAAATACAGTTGATTTACACAATAAATCAACTATATTTCAATACACTAAAAAAAAATTTTTTTAACAGGGCTCTAAAAAGCAAACCATAACTTAAAAAAAAAAAATCTACCAGCTGCTGATGGCCGTGAACTCCAGTATTCTTGCCTGGAGAATTCCATGGACAGAGGAGCCTGGAGGGGTCGCAAAGGGTCGGACACAACTGAGCGACTAGCACTCACCATGTAGTGTTAGCTTCTGCTGTACAGAAAAGTGACTCAGTTATACATTTTATTCTTTTTCATGTTCTTTTCCAGTATGTTCCAGATGTTGAATATAGTTCCTCGTGCTCTACAGTGGGCCCTTGTTTATCCATGCTACGCACGCTAGTCTGTCTGCTAACTCCGAACTCCCAATCCTTCCCTCCCCTCCTCCCTGAAAAGACCTTTAAAATTTTGATGGCACTGAAGCTAGTACCTAGTTTTAAAAACAACCAGGAAGCTTCCCTGGTGGTCCAGCTTGGTTTAAGAATCTGCCTTGCAATACAAGAGACACGGTTGGATCCCCGGTCTGGGAAGACCCTGCATGCCATGGAGCAACTAAATCTGTGCGCCACAGCCACTGGGCCTGTGCTCTGGAGCCTGGGAGCTGCAACTGCTGAACACATGTGCCACAGCGACTGAAACCCTTTGCAACAAAAGCCACCGCAACCAGAAGCCTGCCCACCGCAAGGAAGAGTAGCCCTCCCTCGCCGCAGCTAGAGAAAGCCAGAGCGCAGCGACAGTGATGCACCACTGCACAAAGGTAAATAAATGAGTAAATCTTTAGAAAGAACATAAACCACCAGAATGAATCAGGAGCTCGGAACGGAGACCAGGATGGCCACGGGCTCACTCGGCAACCCTTTCCGGACCCGAGAGACACAGCCTGGGCTACCCTCCCCCGCCTTCAGCCTTTACGGACAACTTCAAAGATGGACTTGGACGCTCTTTCGATTCTTTTATTGA
Source organism: Bos indicus (assembly GCF_029378745.1). Lineage (NCBI taxonomy): Eukaryota > Metazoa > Chordata > Mammalia > Artiodactyla > Bovidae > Bos > Bos indicus. Next base: position 97,435,028 of record NC_091768.1, read on the forward strand.
CAATTTGAGTACGACCTTAGACAACTGTTGCCGAGTATTTCCTTATACAAGTTAGAAAAAAATACTCTTCTGCAAAGACTCTTTTCTTTTGCTAGATTCAGATTTTTGTGACATTGTTCAGTGCTCAGACATGTTCATTTATAGTGGTTTATGATTCAGACTCATTTACAGTGGCTGTTTGTCATTTAACTTGTTTTGAGAATCAATTTATGCTAATTTTGAAAAAAGAAAAAAGGAAGGCTACCATCAGGAAAAGAGCTGAGACCTAGGGCTTCTACTGCTGGTACAAGTGGGAGTAAACTGCTCAGCTTGGCATCCCCAACAAACCATGCAAATCGGGGAGGAGGCAATAACAGTGGCATCATTAAACCTCAGACCCATGGAGGGTATGAAATGCTGGGAGCTCCCCACGACAGAGAGAGCCATCTGATTGTCCTGTGGGGCCGGGGGTAAGGAGCCGCTGGGACCACTGGTAATGTGCAGAAGGGCCCCCAGCGGGTTCTAGGCCGAGCCCTGATGCCAGCCAACCACAAGGGTGGCTCAAGCCCGGTGCCCTGCCTTTTTCTCACTCGAGACACCAGCTCTGCATCATCTCTGTACCACCCATAGGCGCCCCGACAGGAGCCGGCAGCCTTGGGGCCATGATGGGGAGGCTGGATCTTCAACAGAGTGAAGCCATGTGACTCCTTTCCCACTGATGGGGCTGTCTTCCGCCCATCACGTTCCAGGTTCAGGACCTCGGAGGGAGGGAGCAGGGTGGGACAGTCCTTGGATGGACGCATAGGGACAGGGGCACAGGACATCTGTGGGAGCTTGCTGAGGTTCACCTCCACCCCCGACTCCAGCAAGGATTTCTGGTGCTCTGTCTACAAAGATGAGGCTGGCTACCGGTCTCCAAATCCATCTGAAAGATGCCCTGTGCTCGCAGGAGAGTCATCACACCCTCAGGGACCGTCGCCACCTTCCAGAGAAGGCAGACCACGAGAACAAAAGGCAGCAGTTAGACTGTCCCACCCACACACTCTGCCGTGGAGAAGGAGGCTGGCGGCATTCAGCGTGAACGCGCCTCTCTTTGATGCGCTGCGAATGACTCATAAAACAAGGATGAAAACGATCAGCAATCCAATTCAAGCTGTGCTAATATGAGGAAATATTCTCCTGTGAATTTACAATCGTAGAGAAAAGGACTCTAAGTAACCCACTGGGTGGGCAGAGCCCCCGTGTGGGTTGCCCTGAACCTGGTTAATTACATTTATATTGTATTTTGATTCCACATCACAATTCATCCGCAGTGACCCCTTTATCCTTTCTAGGCACTTAAGTTGTTGTTGCAGTTTCCCTTTGCGTCTTATTGCTTTGACAACTGCAATTTGAATCAGATCTGAAAGAGATCAGAAGAAAATATACTCTGATATAAAAAAGTGTAATTAACGTTATCCAGGCAGACAGAAAGAGCATGACCCTTCTGATCTGCCTGGTTTCATTCTGATGGGCTGGAAAGGTTCCTTCTTTAGAGATTCTGCTTTAATAAACTGCATGTTTGTTAACACTGAGAATCATTACTGAACTCATTTCTAACAGTGTCTCCTTTAGAGGCACCTTCATTACATGTACAGTGAAGCCAGACATATGAGCTTATTTTTCATGCTCAAAATGAGTGCTTAAAATCAAATTCTAGATTTTGTAATGTTTCAGAAAAACAACTTCTAAAGTTGCAGAGAGTTAAATGGAGTGAATGTTCAAATTCACACATTTTGAGCATTCAATGTTCAGATTAACTTTCATAATTTCTCACTTAGTTGACAAGCTGATTCATTCAGAGTTGATGTTTCATTAATGCAAGATATAAATATAGAATTCTTGGGGATAAACATATAGTTTTGACTACTGCCTGTGGCTCTTTGGGAATACATGCTTCCTGAAGATTTAAATAAGTCCATTGCTATTGAAGCCGCGCATGAAGTTCTCAGAATCCACTGCAGTCTTACAGAGAACCACAGGTAATCGTCCCTCGAAATCATTCCCCACCCCACCAAACGCTTCTTCGCAATATTTGCTGAAGGTAAAAGGTAATTGAGAAATCCGTCTCTATGTATTTATCCAGCCTGACTTGAATTCATTCAAGAATGACAGCGCACACAGACGGGGAACCGCGCCGTCATCTATGCTCTGACTGTTAGTGTATTTTCGGGGCTTGAAAATACTTCCAGCGGGACTCATCACTAGCTCGGCGGTTTCTCAGGGGTCCGGAGACGGGGATCCTGGGAGCTTCTCCAATAACTTTGCTTTGGTGGTTTTGGAAAGAACTGGAAATGTGCGTGTTTATGTGTGTGTGTGCATGTGTGTGTGTGTTTAGAGAGAGGAAAAAGCAGAAGACAGTAGGGCCCAGCAGGATGGCGGCTGAGTGCGCCTGCGCGGCCGCTGCTCCAGCTACACGTCGAACCAGTGGTCGCCCATGCAGGCGCGGTTCCACTCGCAGCCGCAGTTCCAGCACCACTGGAACTGGCACCGGGGCTGCGGGCACTTCATATGCATGCATCCTCCTGCGGGCAGAGAGGGGACACGGATGAGCGCCTGGGCGACACTCCCACACCCGCCCGCGTGCCCACAGACGACTTTCCCGTGGAATTACCGCAAGCAACGGAAGGGCAGAGTCTGAACGGAAGAAAACAAATGCTGAAATTCTGACCTTCATGAAGAAGGGAGTGAATAACCTATATGGGAGAAGAATCTGGAGAAGACGGGTTCAATTAGCCCCTGAAACTAACCCAACACTGTAAATGAATTATGCGCCAATACAATTTTTTTTTTTTTTAAATGAAGTCTTCCCTGATTGTCCAGTGGCTAAGATTCCATGCTTCCCAATGGAGGGAGCCTGGGTTCCCATCCTTGGTCAGGGAACCAGATCCCACACGCCAGGACTAAAATTCCCGTGTGTTGCAACTGAGACCCAGCACAGCCAAAATAAAGATAAATGAATGTTTTTTAAGAAATGATTGAGATCGAAGCATGCCACTTTCATCGAGGACAAACTTTATTTGTAAATCTGAGTTTACTGACTTCTCTTGAGATGGGTTTTAAAGACAAATGCTTTGTGTTTCACAGCCAGGGGTCAATTCCTTAATTAAATATATAGTAAATTTAAAATTTTAAGTGTACAATAATGTATTTAGCAATTTAATATATAATAATGTTAATATATACCATGAGTAATTTTTATCACCTCTTCAGTGTTACTTGGCTTGAAAAAATTCATAATACAGGAGTTGGGACAGTTGTTTTAAAAGCATTTAATATTGAATATGATCCTTCGTGCTATTCAAAATTTTATTTAAGATGAAGATTGTTGTTGTTCAGTCACTAAGTTGTGTCTGACTCTCTGTGACCCCATAGACTGCAGCATGCCAGGCTTCCCTGTCCTTCACTATCTCCCAGAGTTTGCTCAATGTCATGCCCATTGAGTCAGTGATGCCATCCAACCACCTCATCCTTTATCACCCCCTTCTCCTGCTGCCCTCAATCTTTCCCAGCCTCAGGGTCTTTTTCAATGAGTTGGCTCTTCCCATCACGTGGCCAAAGTATTGGAGCTTCAGCTTCAGCATCAGTCCTTCCAATGAATATTCAGGGTTGATTTCCCTTAGGATTGACTGGTTTGATCTCCTTGCAGTCCAAGGGACTCTCAAGAGTCTTCTCTAACCCCACAGTTTGAAAGCGTCAATTCTTTGGCACTCAGCCTTCTTTATAGCCCAGCTCTCACATCCATACACGACTACTGGAGAAACCATAGCTTTGACTATATGAACTTCTATCAGGAAAGTGATGTCTCTGCTTTTTAATATGCTGTCTAGGTTGGTCATAGCTTTTCTTCCAAGGAGCAAGCATCTTGTAATTTCATGGCTGCAGTCACCATCTGCAGTGATTTTGGAGCCCAAGAAAACAAAGTCTGACACTGTTTTCACTTTTTCCCCATCTATTTGTCATGAAGTGATGGGACCAGATGCCATGATCTTAGCTTTTTGAATGCTGAGTTGTAAGCCAGCTTTTTTACTCTCCTTTTTCACCCTCATCAAGAGGCTCTTTAGTTCCCCCTTCATTTTCTGCCATTAGAGTGGTATCACCTGCATATCTGAGCTTGTTGCTGTTTCTCCCGGCAGGCTTGACTCCAGCCTGTGCTTCCTGCAGCCCGGCATTTCGCATGATGGACTTTGCATTGCAGGTGGAGTCGTTACCACCCGAGTCACCAGGGAAATGCCAAGATCAGGGCAGCGAGAAACTAGTGAATAATGGCAGGTGCTCTGCATCTGTTACGTCATTGCTCCTCAGAGCACCTCGTGAGACTAAGGGGATTGCCTGGGTGCAGAATTTTCTCAAGGTTGAGTACTTTTAAGTGTATAGGCAGGGCTTCTCTGGTGGCTCAGTGGTAAAGAATCTGCCTGCCAGTGCAGAAGACATGGTTTCGATTCCTGATCCAGGAAGACCCCACATGCCACGGAGCAACTAAGCCCGTGTGACACACTACTGATTGAACCTGTGCTCTGTTGTCCACGAGCCGCGACGTGTGAAGCCCATGTGTCCTGGAGCCGGGGCTCTGCAACAGGGAAAGCCATGGTGGTGAGAAGCCCCTCAACTAGAGAGGAGCCCCGCTCTTGGCAACTAGAGAAAAGAACGGCTGCAGCAAGGAAGACCCAACACAGCCAAAAATAAATAAACAGTGTGAAGCCAGAGGTTTAGCCAAGATCTGCGTGATTTCAACGTTCTTTCATTCAGGAAGCAGGGCCTTTCCAGTACGAAATGAAAAGTCCCTTATTCGGGGACTTATTTTGGGATTTCCCCACCTCCCCAATTTGTTAACTGCATTCTCTATTTGCTTCTGGGGATCAGACAGCAAGTCTGCTGTGACGTGAAGGGAAAGTTATTTGTATAAAATTGTATGTAGAGAACTGTTTGTGAGCGAATCTCCCAGACAATTCAGGCAGACATGGTTTCTTTGCTTGAATCTCACTTAGCATCGAATGCACTCCATTATTCAATTTTACCAATTATCTTGTTAAGCCATTTTTTTTCCTTGCCAAATTTTCCAAATAATTGCTTCAGGGCTGTCTCATTTTTATATTAAAAGCTTGGCATGAGAACTTGCACTAATATAAAATATTTATGAATAGGTAACTAAAGGCATTTGTTTCAGGCTAACTGAAGGGTATTTAAAATCCCATACTTTTCTGCTTCTTTTTGGTTTGCTTTAAAGGGCATTTAAGCATTTACATATGTGGAAAATAAAGGGAAAAACTCATTGTGATACTTTTAATATTTTCCAATTAGGATTACACAATTACAGGGTTGAGTATTTTCAACACATACTTACTGACTGTACACTTAGGATTTCAATAATTTAATAGTGTAATACTGTATAATCACTTAAATTTTTCTGGAATATCATAGAGAATGCTTAAGCAATGCATTCAAATTAGCTGAATATTAAAGGGAGGCTGAATGAAAGCTTGAGAATTTTTCCTATCACACTAAAATCTTAATGGATCTTGAGCACTAGCATTAACAAGTAAGATTTTATTATAGAAACTGGACTCACAGTGGCATAGCAGAATAAGAAAAAAAGGAAATAGCAGGAATGAAGACGATCATTTTGTTAACTCTCTTTTCTTCCTGGTATGTAATACAGAAGGAGTATTTTAGACCCCATAAAATGGAGAAATGTCAGGGACTCCAACTCTAAAAATCTCGCCAGCTTAAAAGTAAATGTCGCTCAGTCATGTCCACCTCTTTGTGACCCCATGGACTGTAGCTTCCGTCCCTGGGATTTTCCAGGCAAGAATACTGGAGTGGGTTGCCATTTCCTTCTCCAGGAGATCTTCCCAACCCAGGGATTGAACCCAGGTCTCCCGCATTGTAGGCAGACACTTTACTGTCTGAGCCACTGGGGAAGTTCCTGGTGTCACACTGATTTATGGATATTTGGATGGAGAAAATCTGGTTTTCTTCTTAGAGAACTCTGTCTCCTGACCGATGCTCAAACCATGGAAAGCCCAGACTGTGCAGAGCCAACACCATGGCCTGGGCTGGACACTCTGCCATCAGATTTAATGAGAGAGCTGAAGTTCTGGAACAAGCCGAAGGCAGATTTAACGGGCAACAGACACTTATTGATCAGGGAATGGAACCAGGATCTCACTGGTTTGAGACAGAACTGGTAGAAGTGAAGGAAGAATTTCCAGAGGTTGAAGGGTGTTATGGGAGCAAGCGCAAGGTTTAGCCTGCGTTTAAAATGGTGAGAATTCTCATGATCATGACAGCTTTGCTGAAGGTAGAACTACTCTTTAGGAATTCAGTTAAATATGAAACATTTAGGTGGAAAACTACCGTGAAACTAGCTTTTAAAAAAAATACTAGTTTTATATAACTTTCAGTGTTAGAAATACGTGATCATTTATCCCACTGATTAGGGTGAGTATTTAGAATATTACAGATTGTCTCTCCCTTTCCACTGTTATATGAAATGTTTTCTCTTTTTTCTTTACTTTTTAATACTTGAATGAAAGATTCTTTACATTCTATGAAGTAAAGTCGCTCAGTCGTGTCCGACTCTTTGCAACCCCATGGACTGTAGCCTACAACGCTCCTCCGTCCATGGGATTATCCAGGCAGGAGTACTGGAGTGGGTTGCCATTTCCTTCTCCAGAGAATCTTCCCAACCCAGGGATCGAACCTGGGTCTCCTGCATTGTAGGCAGATGCTTTACCATCTGAGCCACAAACTAGCTTTTCTAATAGAGCCTAGGTTTGTTTAGGCTGTAGTGATAGCCTTTAGAACAGTTTAGACTATCATGAACTAGCTGAAAGGTTCAGCTTTTCAGTTCATAGGTTAAAAATCTATAGGTGTGACCTCTAAGCCAGTGGGAGAATCAGGTTTCCTTGAAATTAAATCCAGTTCTGCTTAATCTCAGTCTCTTAGATTTTCTGCCCTGGCCTGACTCTTTCTAAACATAGTCATGCATCTCCAGTTGATTCAAACAGAATTTTGAGAAGACAAAAACCTCTCCCTTCATCCTTCAGGATCACACTCTACACAAAATTGCAAAGAAGCATTTTTAGCTCAACGATACGTTCTGTGCACTTTTTGTTTTTTAAATATATATATCTCTGCCTTGTTCTTTGAAAGCTTGCCTGTCCCCGCGGCACTAAAGAACACTCACACGTGCCCCAGGTTTTCACTGTTATTGACTCTGAGAATACTCTGTAACACGTGGCCCCGGACCTTGTGCCAGCGATCAGGATTCCAAAGGACAGATTTGTGTGTACGGTGAGGATCCTGGATATGCTGTGCTGGTAACGTGAACACACGTTCTGTGAACGTTAAAAGCGGTTGTAGAACATTAAAAAAAAAAGCCTACAGGTGAAACATCAGTGCTTTCCATGTACACGGTACGTCACAGTATTTCGTAGAAAGAACCAGATTAGGAAATGTTGCTGCTCAGGAAGCACTTGACGCCTTCGATTCCATCTTCTGGGGGGTGCAGGTGTGGTCTGATTCAAGGCGGATCTGAGCCCGTGGGTTCTCGGCCTCAGGCCCTCGAGTGGCGCCCTGCCTTAGAGAACCGAGTCCAAGCCCCTCGGGTCACGCAGGGCCCTACACCGCGCCCACTCGCTTCAGCCGAGGCTCCTCGTCCTCACCCAGGAACGAGCTGGGCTTCTTGCACGCGCTGTGTGGACGGGTCACACTTGCTGCCTTTGCACCTGCCGGCTGCCTGGAGGCTTGCCTGCCTCGTGACAGCGATTCTCATTCTGGGCTCAGGCATCATCTCCACCAGGAAGCCGTCTCTTGACCCCAGGGTCTTTCTCCAGCTCATTTTCTCTACCGTATTTTAGAAAAGCATCTATGTATGTGTCTCTCTCCTTTCCTAGCTCCTTTTACATTCACCAGGGTATTTATTTATCAGGTGCCCTTCTGGGCTCCAGGGGATAGACAGCCAGGGTTCCTGACCTTTGAAAATAGCAGAGCGGGTCTCTTACTGTTGAATCTGCATCCTTTAAGGACCCACGAGACAGAACACCGGCCCATGCTTCTCGGCGCTGTGCCTCCTCTCTGGTGAAAGGGCCTGGGCTGCTTTCTTAACCTGCTCAGCCCGTGAGGACCAGGGAGGCTCTTTCCTCTGATTCTGGTGTTGTCTTCTCTTTACAGGTCCAGGCCAGGCTACTGCAGGCCCAGGAACATTCCAGATCATGAAGGCATAACGATGACTCAGTGGATACATTCTAAGGACTTAACCTGTGGTGCTCTCACATTTGTCTTCGGTTGGTGCTGTTCAGTTGCTCAGGCCTGTCCAACCCTCTGCCACCCCATGGACGGCAGCACGCCAGGCTTCCCTGTCCCTCACCATCTCCCAGAGTGTGCTCAGATTCATATCCATCACGTCGGCAATGCCATCCAACCATCTCATCCTCTGTCGTCCCCTTCTCCTCCTGCCCTCAATCTTTCTCAGCATCAGGGTCTTTTCCAATGAGTCAGCTTGTCACATCAGGTGGCCAAAGGACTGGAGCTTCAGTTTCAGCACCAGTCTTTCCAGTGAACATTCAGGACTGATCTCCTTTAGGATGGACTGGTTGTATCTCCTTGCAGTCCGAGGGACTCTGAAGAGTCTTCTCCAGCCCCACAAAAGACTTTCCATATAGTCCTTAGCAGAGGAAAGAGTGGCTGCAGGGCCCACCCTGGGGCTGCGGGTGGGGTTTCACTCACCACAGGCCAGCTCTCAGCCCCAGCCGATGAGTATCTCAGTATCAGAGCGCTCCAGGGAGACGGCAGACTGGGGAGTTTCCTGTGAGTGTCAGTCACTTAGTCATGTCCCGCTCTCTGTGACCCTGTGGGCTGTATTCCGTCAGGCTCCTCTGTCCATGGGATTCTCCAGGCCAGGATACTGGAGTGGGTTGCCATTCCCTTCTCCAGGAGAGTTCAATATGTTAATAGTAAGTAACATAAGGGCGGTTCGTGTTTCTTGAGCACTGTCTCTATACCAGGCGCGGGGAAGCATCTGCCATCCGTCCTGCACCTAATCCTACGGTGGCTGTGCAGCTTCTGTTTAGCATCTCTATTTTACAGACGAGGACTTGCGGTTCAGGAGGTTAAGAAGCTTGACGTGGGTGCTGAGATTCAAACCCTGGCCAGATGGCCCCAAAGCCCCAGCGCTGAGCTCCCCAGCTAGCAAGCCCTTGTAGATCCCGACTTCTCTGCTGCCCTCCGAGGAGAGCCCACCGCAGCCGCGCTCTTCGGTCAGCCCAGACTCACCGTTTTTTTCTACCGGCACGTGGCAGCGGGGACAGGGCTTGGTGGTCTTCTTGATTGTTTCTTTGGAGGCTTCCTCCCACCGGGCCTGCTCTGCCGCCTTCTCATTGACTCTGTAGGCCTGGGGAGAGAAGACAGAGGGAAGAGACAGTCAGATCTGCATAGTGGGCTGGACAAGGGTTCCTTGAAACGCTGTCCTGGAAATTCTTAGACATGGAGGTGCCTTCAGGCAAGAAGCTCAGAGGGAAACTCTCTTGACAAGTGATGGACAGGCCCCGACACAGTTTTCTTGGCATGTGGCCTGTGCTTACAAGGCAAGAAAAGACCATGTGGCTTTGTGGTTTGAGCTCCTCCTTTGTGCTGTTTTGACTACTAGTGATAAATAATATCTCTCGGGTGCTGAATACGTGGGCAGGGTGAGACAGGCTCTGAAACCCTTCTCGTTAGGTGTTTCCTCAGGTGTGTGCATTGGGTTTAATTTTACATCGAGGATTAGACAAGTTAAACCACTGCCTGAAGCCGGTAAGTAGGAGAGTCTTTGTGACTCCAAAATCTTCGCTTTTCAGCTTTCTTCAACGTCTTACTATCTTGCATTCCTGCACCCGGACAGGAATGTGGTCACCGATGAGACGGGGCAGGAAGAGGGAGGTGAAGCTGATGTGACAGAGCAAGGAACAGCCAGAGGTCAAGATGGGGCCTTGGAGCCAGCTGCCTGAGTTCAAATCCCTACGCGGGTAGGCGGGTTTGGGAACACTGCAGAACTCCCTGAAAGTTCCCATCTCAGATGGAAATCGACCTCTCCAGTGCACTGTACTGAGGATCGAGTGGGTCAATGTCTTTAAAGAAGCAAAAAAACAAGTGTCTGACACCCGTTAAGTGATGCTATGAATGACCTGGGCATCTACAACAAGCGCTCAGAAATATTTGCTAATGTCATTCACGTCAGAGGAATGACTTATCCCTGACTCAGACCACAGAAAGGAGGAGGGATTTCAAGGGCGCCACTGCAGATATTCTGTTCAGACACTACAATCTCTTCACTTACTTCAATGCTGAGTGACACGTGCAACGAAAGAGTTGGGACGTTTTTGGATTCAGTACAAGAACTCTGTGGTCTAGAAATATATTTCAAATGGTAATCCAAACAGAACCCCTCCATCTTGGCCTCTACGGAATTTAAAAATTTTCTTCTATGCTTTAAAATTAATACAAACATGCAAGTCATTTTATTAATCTGTGATGACTCTTAAAACATTCCCAGGCCTATTTGTAGGTTGCCTGCGTGCTAGGTTGCTTTAGTGGCACCTGACTGTTTGCAGACTTGTGGACTGTAGCTTGTCGGGCTCCTCTGTCCCTGGGATTCCCCAGGCAAGAATACTGGAGTGGGTTGCTATGCCCTCCTCGAGGGGATCTTCCTGATCAAGGGATCAAACCCATGTCTCTTATATCTCCTGCACTGGGAGGTGGGAAGCCCATTTTTAGATTAAGACACTACTAAAAATGACGAAGATCATGGCATCTGATCCCACCACTTCATGGGAAATAGATGGGGAAACAGTGGAAACAGTGTCAGACTTTATTTTTCTGGGCTCCAAAATCACTGCAGATGGTGACTGCAGCCATGAAATTAAAAGACGCTTACTCCTTGGAAGGAAAGTTATGACCAACCTAGATAGCATATTCAAAAGCAGAGACATTACTTTGCCAACAAAGGTTCATCTAGTCAAGGCTATGGTTTTTCCTGTGGTCATGTATGGATGTGAGAGTTGGACTGTGAAGAAGGCTGAGAGCCGAAAAATTGATGCTTTTGAACTGTGGTGTTGGAGAAGAGAGAGAGTCTTGAGAGACTCCTTGAGAGTCCCTTGGACTGCAAGGAGATCCAACCAGTCCATTCTGAAGGAGATCGGCCCTGGGATTTCTTTGGAGGGAATGATGCTGAAGCCGAAACTCCAGTACTTTGGCCACCTCATGCGAAGAGTTGACTCATTGGAAAAGACTCTGATGCTGGGAGGGATTGGGGGCAGGAGGAGAAGGGGACGACAGAGAATGAGATGACTGGATGGCATCACTGACTCGATGGACGTGAGTCTGAGTGAACTCCGGGAGTTGGTGATGGACAGGGAGGCCTGGCGTGCTGCGATTCATGGGGTCGCAAAGAGTCGGACACGACTGAGCGACTGAACTGAACTGAACTGAAAAATGGCTTAAATATAAGTTAGTAAAGAAACCATATAATACAAAATGCTCTAACACTCCGATATTACTCTAATAATAATATTGATAAAGCTTTATAAATTTACAGCACATTATTTTTTTGCACTTTGATTTCCCTTATTCCAGTGGATCCTCATGGTAACCTGGAGAAGACAGGCAGATATCAAACCAAGGAAGCTTCTGAGTAGTAAAAAAGCCAAGGGCCGGGTGTCAGGATGCTCACCTTGTATAAAACAGTACCAGGGTGGACTGAATGCAAAGATTTGGGAAACCTGGAGGACGGAAACCCAAACCAGAGATTCTCTGGCCCAGAGCCTTGCGCTTTGAGGATCAAACTCCGCCCAGCACCGCTGCCTCTTAGCCGGTTTTCTACATGGTGAGAGTGAAGACAGTGAAGGCCGGAGGTGGGGAGGGCGGTGGTCAGCAATGTCTGCCTCAGTGAGTACAGCAGCTGCCCCCTGAAACCACCGTGCAGGGAGGGACCTAGGTCAGGCACGGAACCTGGCGAGTGTCCTTCACCCCAGATACCAATCCAACTGGTATCGTGTCATCATCAGAGTCTATGTATTTTTGAAATATTTGAGTTTTCAGTCTTTTAAGAATGAAGTACTGGGAAGCAAATGGGCTTCCCTGGTAGTTCAGTAGTAAAGAATCAGCATGCCAAGCAGGAGTCACAGATTCATTCCCTGGATCAGGAAAATCCCCTGGAGAAGGAATTGGCAACCCGCTCCAGTACTCTTGCCTGGAGAATCCCATGTACAGAGGAGCCTGGCGGGCTACAGCCCATGGGGTCGTAAAGAGTCGGATATGACTCAGCGACTTAACAGTAAGCACACTTAGGAGGGAAATACCTGTCTTTACATCTCAGATGCAGCATTTCATGGTTTCATGGTAATGAGTATTTATATTTCTGTTACTTCCAACAGAAAGTGAGTTCATCCAAGGCCAAGGTCAGGGCTGTGTCTCCCTCATCTCTCCAGTGTCTGTCTGGCATAGTGGCCTGCACCCAGTGGGCACTCAGTACATTTTAGCTGAGTCAACGGACAAATGACACACCCCATGAAGGTGCCAACCTGACAGTCATCCGGAATCGAGCCCTGTGAGCCAAGAAGGGCATCTCCCCGATGGTGGTCATCGAGGTGAAACCAATTCCTTCCTCTTAATCGGCCCTTCTCTTCACAAAGGTAAACGTCCTTTATAACTCAGAGGGTGTCACGTGATTTCGAACACTTAGTTAGAATAAAGCGGACTCAGTATAACACAAAGAAGCAACCGCAGGACACAGAGGACTTCCTTTGGCTCTGGGACAATGTAAAGACTATTCCTGGCCGACAGCCCAGTGATAAAGCTGTGATGAATGAGAATGTCACAAGATTTAATAAGTAGGTTTGTATCTCCAGTATATGTCTTTCCTGACCCTATGTCCCTAGCTTCTTTTTTTTTTTCTGTTAAGGTCCAGGAGCTTGTAATACTGTAGTGATGGTTTAAAATTGCTTACTAGGGACATAAAGATCAGAGAAATTTATGTTACTGACCGAAGACTAATTGGAAAATGCCGCTTTTCAGCAATCTGGTGCCTGCATGCTGAAGGCGGTTGCTCCCAGGTGTAAATACCTGAAGATGCTGGATGAATAAGTAGGAAAGCAACAGACGTCTTTGCTAAGTAAATGGTTGACTTGATGGGAACGTCAGGAAAATCCCTGAAGCTCAGGATGAGAAAGAGAAAATTCTGCTGGTTTAGGGAGGGAGGAATCTGATGTTAGCATTGGGGCGGTTTTCCTAATCCCAGGGTGCCCAGGGCTTGGTCTTTACAAGCAGAGGTGGAACCTGGGCCAGAGCCAAGGTGGAAGGTGGATCTTCCCATTACTTGGCTTACAGACACGCATACACACCTCATGCACAGAAATCTGTGAAAAGAATTCATACCACCTGATTAAGCCTTAAAAGAGCCTCATGCCAAAAAGTTGATTTGACAGTATAGCCAAGAACCTAGCTGAAGCAAAAATATTTTCTGTAGAGTAATGCTCTTAAAAAAGCCAAACCTCAAAAACAAACAAACAAACAAAAAACACAAATAACACTCCAAGAAACCTGGGATCACAAGTTTAAAAAAGTCAGCAAATACAGGAGAAAACAAGCTGCCATGAGAGAAAGTGGCAGAGACGCAACACAGCAGACCCCGACCCGCAAAGGCCGTGGGCGCCGGGACGGCCGGGCGGGACGCAGAATACAGACGCTCAGCAAGACGAGTGAGCTGACTTACAAAGGAGAAGCAGACTCAGGGACACAGAGAACAAACCTACGGTTACCACTGGGGAAAGAGGGGTGGGGAGGGACTCACAGATACGCCTACCGTATATAAAATAGATAACAGAGATTTACTGTATAACACAGAGAACTATATTAATCTCTTATAATAACCTAAATGGAAAAGAATCTGAAAAAGAATATGTATCTATACACACACACACACACACACACACACACACACACACACACACACACATATGTATTGAAGGATTCCCCCGTGGCTCGATGGTAAAGAATCCACTGGCCAATCCCCCTGCCAGCGCAGGACATGCAGGAGACACAGGCTTTATCCCTGGGTTGGGAAGATCCCCTGGAAGAGGGCACAGCAACCCACTCCAGTATTCTTGCCTGGGAAAGCCCATGGACAGAGGAGCCTGGAGGGCTGGAGTCACAAGAACCAGACGTGGCTGAGAGACTGACCACACAATTGATATACGCATCACTCAATCATTTTGCTGCACACCTGAAACTAACACAATATTATAAATCAACTGTAGTTTAAAAATCACTGCAGATGGTGACTGCAGCCATGAAATTAAAAGACGCTTACTCTTTGGAAGAAAAGTTATGACCGACCTAGACAGCATGTTAAAAAGCAGAGCCATTACTTTGCCAACAAAGGTCCGTCTAGTCAAAGCTATGGTTTTTCCAGTGGTCGTGTATGAATGTGAGAGTTGGACCATAAAGAAAGCTGGGCTCAGATATACATATATATTCTTTCCATACTCTTTTCCATTACAGTTTAACACCAGATATTGAATATAGTTCCCTGTGCTAAACAGTAGGAGCTTGTTGCTTTTGCTTTTTAATATTTAGACCTGGTATGCGGCCAGTGCTTTTAAATTTCATTTGTTATCTTTATTTTGGCTGCACTGGGTCTGCATCGCTTTCCACGGGCTTGGTCGCCCTGTGGCAGGTGGGATCTTAGTTTTTGCACCAAGGATTCGACCCAGGTTCCCGGCATTGGAAGGCAGATTCTAAACCACTGGACCACCAGGGTAGTTGAAGTAGAACATTGCTGTTTATCCAACAAGGTTGGATAAACTATTATTCTCTGTATAATAGTTTGCATTTGCTCTGTGCTCAGATGCTCAGTCATGTCTGACTCTTTGTGATCTCATGGACTGTAGCCGCCAGGCTCCTCTGTCCATGGGATTCTCCAGGAAGGAATACTGGAGTGGGTTTTGCCATTTCCTTCTCCAAGGGATCTTCCTGACTCAGGGATTGAACCCGGGTCTCTTGCACTGCAGGCAGATTCTTTAACAACTGAGCCACCTGGGAAGCCCTTTCCTGTGATGTGACAAATAGCAAAGAGGACTCAGGGCTGAAGGCTGTGGCAAGGTCACAGAGTGGTTCTAAAGGCTGAGGCCGCGGGCTGGACGTCAGCTCCTCGGAGCCCAGCGGCGCCTCCCGCCCCCACCCCCTTGCTTCTGCCTGACCTGCTGCAACTGTTCTCAAGGGGACGTGGATGAGGCCATGACTGTCAGAGCCGAGGCTGGCTTTTCCTTGTCCTTTTCATCTCTGCTTGTCTCACTGCCCAGCCCGCTCCCCCGGCTGCTGGCTGCCTTCCTCGTTGGGAGAACAGAGCCCCCGAGAGCACCACAATCCCCTCGGGGGCCTCCATGCCCATGTCAACATCATTCTTGCTTCTCTTGCTTCACCCAACTGGATCCACTGGAAGCAGGACAGTCAGGGGCCACCTCACTGCTGCGGGCCCACCTGACGTCGGGGAGCCAAGAAGCAAGCGCTGGGTCATCCTTCTAGTGGGTTCTCTGTGTCCAGGCGAACCGGGGGGAAAAGTGCTGTCACCGAGCCTCTCCACCGACACCTTTCTCAGCATCCTTTATGAGCATCCTTGGTACCGATGTCCTAATCCTTCTGCAATGATCGCAAGCAGTGGTCGGGTGTACCCACTGCTATGGGATCACTTAGGGATTTAAAAAACACACATGCACACCTTTGCTTGTGCTCACAACCTGGAGATGTGGATTCAGTAGCTCTAGGGTGGAGTCCAGAAATGTGACTGGTTGAGGGTGGGGTGGGGACTTCCGTGGTGGCCCAGTAGTTAAGAATCTGTCTTGCAACACAGGAGATGCGGGTTCAATCCCTGGTTGGGCGGGGGGCCTAAGATCCCATGTGCCGTGGGGCGAGTAAGCCTGAGTGTCCCAACTACTGAGCCTGTGTGCCCTGGAGCCCGTGTGCCACAACCAGAGAGTTCAGGCGCTGCAGCGGAAGGCCTCACATACCACAACTGAGACCCGACGCAGCCAAATAAATAAACATTTATAAAAATGCCCTGGGGTTCGTGGGGGCACAGGCAGGCTTGGGAAGCACCTCACTTGACACTAAGAGCCTGTCTAGTTGGATGAACTCACCCTCCCTCATGCTTTTAGGCAACAAGCTGTAAACCAGGGACTTGGCAGTGTGTGCCAGGAGGTGACTCAGCACCATTTTCCTACGTGAGCTTGACTGCGGCTCCCACAGGGCAGTGTGACAGTTAGGTGCACCGCACAGACCCCTGTGCCTGCTTTGTGTTCATCCAGCACGCGGGGGGACCGTGCGTGAGTGCACGTGGGGGGCAGGATGTGTGAGGGTGGGATGGGACGGTCTCTCTTCTTACATGAAAGTGAAAGTGGCTCAGTTGTGTCCGACTCTTTTTGACCCCATAGACTACATAGTCCTTGGAATTCTCCAGGTCAGAATACTGGAGTGGGCAGCCTTTCCCTCCTCCAGGGGATCTTCCCAATCCAGGGATCGAACCCAGGTCACCCGCCTTGTAAGTGGATCCTTTACCAACTGAGTCACCAGGGAAGCCCAAGAACACTGGCGTGGGTAGCCTATCCCTTCTCCAGTGGATCTTGCCCACCCAGGAATCAAACCAGGGCCTCCGGCATTGCAGGTGGATTCTTTACCAACTGAGCTATCAGGGAAACCCCTTTTTTACACAGTCAATGTCTAAAAAATCAGCAGTTTCTTCTAATTCCTATATACCTTCAAAATCCATCTTAGCAAGGTCAACTATTGGCATGATAGACAACCTGTGGCCCAAGCAGTGACCATGGCTTTGTTTGTAGGTGGTGATGGTTAAGTGAACGCTTAGAGCTGCCTGCATCCTGAGAAGTGGTTCAGAGCAGGGCTTAGAGGCATCGATCCCTGGGCTCAAATGCCAGCTTCCTTCTTCGCTTGCCGTGTAACCGTGGACAGACACCGAGCTCCAGTCTCTGGTCACCTGTGTGAAGGACACAGTTCACACCTCACAGCGGTGGCTGTGAGTCAAGAATATAAGCATGAAGGCTCTTAGCACAGAGCCTGGGGCACCCCGAAGGCATCAACATCACCAACCTCATCTTGTGTTTATAGAGGTGACACCATCAGACTGTGGGGTTTGTATAAACTGAAAAGACCAATGGAATCTCCTTTGAAAAATGCAGGTAAATCTAGTGCCCTCAGAGAGATTTTAAAATCTGTGCCTAGGAGACACTGTTGATATAGATGCAAGTTAGAGCTACTTGAAAATGCGGAAGCAGTGTCAGATTGCATTGTCTAGGGCTCCAAAATCACTGCGGATGGAGACTGCAGCCACGAAATTAAAAGACGCTTACTCCTTGGAAGAATAGCTACGACGAACTTGCTGCTGCTGCTGCTAAATCACTTCAGTCGTGTTCGACTCTGTGCGACCCATAGACGGCAACCCACCAGGCTTCCCGTCCCTGGGTGTATTAAAAAGCAGAGACATCACTTTGCTGACAAAGGTCTGTGTAGTCAAACCTATGGTTTTTCCAGTAGTCATGTATGGATGGATATGAGATTTGGACCATAAAGAAAGCTGAGTGCTGAAGAAATGATGCTTTCAAACTTTGGTGCTGGAGAAGATTCTTGAGAGTCCCTTGGACAGCAAGGAGATCCAACCAGTCAATCCTAAAGGAAATCAGTCCTGAATATTTATTGGAAGGACTGATGCTGAAGCTGAAACTCCAGTACTTTGGCCACCTGATGCGAAGAGCTGACTCATTGGAAAAGACCCTGATGCTGGGAAAGACTGAAGGCAGGAGGAGAAGGGGAGGACAGATGCTGGATGGCATCACTGACTCAGTGGACATGAATTTGAGCCATCTCTGGGAGACAGTGATGGAGAGGGAAGCCTGGTGTGCTGCAGTCTATGAGGCTGCAAAGAGTTGGACATGACCAAGTGGCTGAACACCAGAACAACTTGGGAGATTGTTTGTATGCATGTCATCTTTCCAGCTTTAGGAAACTTATTTGTGACATCTGTTTACCCTGGGGCTTCCTGATGGCCCAGCAGTAAAGGATCCACCTGCCAATGCAGGAGCTGAGGGTTTGATCCCCGGCTCAGGAAGAACCCCTGGAGGATGAAAGGTTGTTGTTGAATCACTCGAATACACCAGGATTCTTGGCCCCCGGAGGAGAAGAATTCAATCCGGGGCCAGAGACGAGGCTTGATTGCTCAGAGCTTTTGTGTAATAAAGTTTTATTAAAGTATAAAGGAGATAGAGAAAGCTTTTGACATAGGCATCAGAAGGGGGCAGAAAGAGTACCCGCTTGCTAGTGTTAACAATGAAGTTATATAATCCAAAGAATATCTGGATGTTGTAAAGACCTCATCAGACCTACTCCCATAATTTACATTTTAAGATAACATGGTCCTCAGGCAAGATACATCCTTGTAAAGACCAGGTCTACTCCCATAATTAACATTTTAAGATAACAGAAGGTTGAATCCAAAGACTGTCCTTAGGCAGGATACATTATCGTTATATAATCCTAAGGAATGTTTAGAAAGAAAAAAAGTTTGTCCTTTCTTCCTCCTTGAGAATTCTAGACCCCTCTCTCCTTGGGGACCCCTAGATTGCCTATCAACCTGCCTAGGAAATGACTCTCTCATTGAGAGCATGGCAACCCACTCCGGTACTCTTGCCTGGAGTATCCCATGGACGGAGGAACTTGGCAGGCTACGGTCCATGAAGTCACTAAGAGTTGGACACAACTTAGTGACTAAACAACAACAAATATCCTACTTCTAAAAGTCAACTTAAATCTATTTTCCAAAAAGGATCTGATTAGCATTAATTTCTGAAATTAGTTAGCTGAAATCAGATGAGAGTGTTTTCAGGTGAACGCCAACTGTGAAGTGTCGCCTTTATCATCAAAACTGAATGCCCAGATAGCACCCACTTGCCACATCTTTAACTGAAAACTCCTGCCTCTGCAGAGTGGAGGTTCCAGCAGACAAATGTTCTAGTCCAAGAGCACTGCTTGTGAGCAGCGCGCCCCCTGCCGGTGAGTTGGAACACTGCGGTTCCCTTTCAGGCACAAAGATTCTTGGAACTATTAATATTTATTACTCTCTCTTTTTGAACTGTGGTGTTGGAGAAGACTCTTGGGAGTCCCTTGGACTGCAAGGAGATCCAACCAGTCCATCCTAAAGAAGATCAGTCCTGGGTGTTCATTGGAAGGACTGATGTTGAGGCTGAAATTCCAATACTTTGGCCACCTGATATGAAGAGCTGACTCATTTGAAAAGACCCTGATGCTGGGAAAGACTGAGGGCAGGAGGAGGAGGGGACAACAGAGGATGAGATGGTTGGGTGGCATCACTGACTCAATGGACATGAGTTTGAGTAAACTCCGGGAGTTGGTGATGGACAGGGAGGCCTGGCGTGCTGCAGTCCATGGGGTCGCAAAGAGTCGGACATGACTGAGCGACCGAACTGAACTGAACATTTTTTGGGGGGGATCTATGTATTTATGGGCTTCCCTGGTGGCTCACTGGTGAAGAATTTGCCTACAATACAGGAGAGGCAGGAGACAGGGGTTCGATCCTTGGGTCGGGAAGATCCCTTGGAGGAAGAAATGGCAACCCACTCCAGTATTCTTATCTGGAGATTCCATGGACAGAGGAGCCTGCTGGGCTATGATTCACGGGGTAGCAAAGAGTCAGACACGACTGATGTCACTGAGCAGAGCACAGCAGCTGTGTGTTTACATAGCATTAGTTTATATAATACATATATTTAATCAGTAAATACTGCGAATATATCTATCTCCACGTGTATTTAGAAGGAAATCACTTAAGTCCTAGAATGTAATGGAGTGTCAGGCAATGGACAGGGAGAGCTGCCAGGCTATACTCCCAGCGCTCAGCTCCAGACTTCCCAGGTCATGCCGTCAGATTCGGTCTGGAAGGATACTCTTGATGACGACAGTACCAGAGGTGATTTCTGCTCTTGGCGCGATCAGTACAAGGCACCACTGTGGGATTAGATCTTATACAGCCCTGCCTGTCCCAAGGGACCTCGGTCTGCTTCATGGAGTGGAAGGAAGGTAAAAAATGTCTGTGAGCATGCTTTGAGATGGGTGGGGAAAGAGGACAGCCTAAATATTAAGCTGTGAGATAATTAATGAGGGTATCACTTAATGGGAATTTTAAAGTTCTTTGTGTTTCACTAGCCTCACGAATAGGCAAATGGGGGAAGTCTGCAGTCAGGTGGGGAAGGCAACCTGAGCTGGATGTTGGATGATGGAGGTCTCGAGTCCACGGATCGCTCAGGCCGGTCAAGACTAAAATGATCAAGGCAGACAGGAGCTGGAATGTGGAGGCATCCCTGACGCAAAGAGGGAGCTGGAGCAGAGAACAAGCCTGTCCTTTGTGTGAAGTGCAGATATGCTGGTACAAAGCCGACTGTTATTTTTTTTTTTTGGTCGAGCTGGCACAGAAACCCCTTCATTCAGCAAACATGTGGTGGATGCCTGCGATGTGCCAGGCACTGTTCTAGGTACTGGGAATATGTAAACAAAAGAGAATCTGCAGACAACAGACAAAAGAAGTCCCTGCTCTGTAGCGCTGACAAGTCAGCACAGCAGTGGCTCTCAGCCCGTGGGGGCACCTGGAGGGCTTGTTCAAACACCGGTTGCTGTAGACCCCGCCCCCCCTCGCTCAACTCCCACCCCCAAAGCCAGCAGTCTCCTCCCAGTTTCTGGATCACCAGGGTTTTTACAATTCATTTATTTATTTTTTAAAATAGGACTGAATCTGAGCCCCCTGTGTTGGGAGCTCAGAGCCCAGTCACTGGATCATCAGGAAAGTCCCTGGATCAGTAGGTCTCACCATGTTCCTGAGTGATGCCCTAGTAGCTGGTCTGTGGACGACCCTTTGAGACTGGACATCTGCATACACTGCAGTCAGCACAGAGACAAGGAATTGTGTGTGTTTGTGTGCGCGCGTGTGCTCTAGCACAGATTGTCTTGGAAGTGTGCGTCTCATCTCTGCAGCCTGATGTAAACTTGTGGGGGTGTGTGTGTGCTGGGATGAGGATGGATGAGGGAAGAATATCGTGCTTAGTATACACCGTGATTGATCAGGATCCATGCTAGGCACGGTGCGTGCGTTATTCATTAAATCCTTTTGGTTTTACAACATCACGTTACAGATGAGGAAAGCATGTCTTGGAGAGGTGATATAATTCACTTACTGATGACTACAGCTCATGTGTCAGTTGAGGGTTCATTCTCCAAACACACAGAACAATAGGAGATATATATATACACACATATATGTTTATATATATGACTGCAAGGAGATCCAACCAGTCCATCCTAAAGGGAATCAGTCCTGGGTGTTCATTGGAAGGACTGATGTTGAAGCTGAAACTCCAGTACTTTGGTCACCTGATGCGAAGAGCTGACTCATTTGAAAAAGACCCTGATGCTGGGAAAGATTGAGGGCAGAAGGAGAAGGGGATGACAGAGGATGAGATGGTTGGATGGCATCACCGACTCGATGGACATGGGTTTGGGTGGACTCCGGGAGTTGGTGATGGACAGGGAGGCCTGGCATGCTGTGGTTCATGAGGTTGCAAAGAGTTGGACACGACTGAGAGACTGAACTAAACTGATATATATATATATATACACACACATGTACATATGTACATGTACACGTGTACATACATATGTATAAAATATGGAGGAATTACTTTAAGGAATTGGCTCATGGGATTGTGGGAGCTGGTTAGTTCAAAATCTGTAGGGGAAGCTGGAAATGCAGGAGGAGTTTCTAAGTTATAATCACAAGGCTGAATTCCTTCTTCTCTGGAAAACCTCAGTCTTTGCTTCATGAACCTTATGACAGGGCTGATCCTAAGGCCTTCGGGTGATTAGATGAGGCCCACCCACATTGTGGGTCATCTATTTGACATGAGTCAGCGAACTCGTGGCAGAGGTTAACCACACCTACAAACTGACTTCCCAGCAGCACGGAGACTGGTGTCTAACAGAACAGCTGTGCAGCATGAGCCAAGCTGACCCCCATCAACCCCTGCAGCTAGTCCCAGTCGACACTCACTCTTAAGACCAGGCCTATTGGACTTCAAAGCCATTCTGCTTGGCCTTGGACTCCTCACAGGACAGGGCTGATCAGATAAGAGAGGTACACTTAATTTCTGCAGAAAGAAATTCAACGTGAACTTGGAAAACAACAGCCATCAGTTTGAATGTGCTGACGCGGGACTTCTCTGGCCGTCCAGTGGTTAAGAATCCGCCTCGCAATGCGGGGCACATGGGTTCAGTCCCCGGTGGGGGACTAAGATCCCACATGCCAGAGGAGCTAAGCCCACACGCCGAAACGAGAGTCCACGCTCTGCAACGACAGGTCCCGAGTGTCCCAACTAAGACCCGACACAGCCAAACAAATATTTTTAAAAAGCACCTGCAACGTGCTGACACTTCATGCATGTTTGGAAGCTGCTTCGTTTGATAAGAGGCGATCAGACAGAGCAGGTGATCCATCTCCTGTCCTGCGGACAATATATACACCCCCCCTCCCCGCCTCCATCTTTAACCCATCAGTGAATAAAGGGTTCATTACATTGTAGGTAGGACCCGGCTCTCAGTCTTTCGAGTCTGCACTTCACCCAGAAATGCTGCTTCTGTGTTTTGATTCTCCTGCCCTTGTTGTTAGTTGAAAGGGGTGAACCCTTGTGAAGTCAAGCTCACTTCACTTTGGCTACCAGTACTTGCAAAGTATGATTTCCCTTAAGGTTTTGGCGCCACCTGGTGACTGAGAGGAGCTCTGCAGCTATTTCCCGTCTTCTAACTGGAAACCCAGGGAATTGCCAGGCAGAGATGGTGTGTGTGAGGGGGTATGTGTAGTGTGTGTGTGTGAGGGGGTATGTGTAGTGTGTGTATGTGAGGCATGTGTGTGTGTGTATGTGTGCACATGCTCAGGTGTGCCACCATTTGCTTTTCAATGTTGTGTTTCATTTTTTCTCTCTCTGTGTTCAGCTGCTCAGTCGTGTCCGACTCTTTGCGACCCCAGGGACTGCGGCACGCCCGCCCTCCCTGTCCATCACCAACTCCCGGAGCTTGTTCAAACTCCTGTCCATCGAGTTGGTGATGCCATCCAACCATCTCATCCTCTGTCGTCCCCTTCTCCTCCTGCCCTCAATCTTTCCCAGCATCAGGGTCTTTTCAAATGAGCCAGTTCTTCGCATCAGGTGGCCAAAATGTTGGAGCATCAGCATCAGTCCTTCCAATGAATATTCAGGACTTATTTCCTTGTTGCTCAGTTGTGTCCAACTCTTTGCGACCCCACAGACTGTAGCCCACCAGTCTCCTCTGTCCATGGGACTTTCCAGGTAAGAATACTGGAGTGGGTTGCCATTTCCTACTCCATTCTCTCTCTCTCATGCCTGACCTTTTTTTTAGCATTCAGCCTTAAAAAACTCAAACCTCAAAGTTGTACCATTTTATAGTACAAGGCATAAAATACTTCCCATACATGCTCTTTCTATTATTTATAGCTCAGCAGGCCTTGCTGAGGGGCAGGGGAGGAGAACCCCTGGAAGAATGTGAGTGCCAGGCCTGGAAATCGGGGAACCACAGCCGCTCTGAGCCCCAGCCCAGGGCCGCTTCTGCTCCCCAGAGCCAACGAGTGAAGTGCGTGGGAGACGCGCCGCAGAAGCTCGGGGTTGTCTGCAGCACCTGCGCTGCACCTGTCTGTCGAATGACGGTGCAGACGGACCGCGCGGCTGCAGACGGACCGCGCGGCTGCAGACGGACCTCACAGCTGCGTTTCAGGGGTTCTGTCATCATCATTAGGTGTCATTAGGCGTCTGCTCATCTTGTAATCAAGCAGGACCCTGTGGGTATCCCTGCCAAGTTTCTGATTAACCTCTTTATCTGAATCTTTATTTCTTTTCTTGTTCAAACCTTTTTCTCCTCAAAATTAAGGAGTATCAAAGGAAAGGGGGGGATTGTAACCGAGCAGGACCCCAGGGGCCCTTTCTTAGACAGGCCCCCATATCCTCCACTCTAACTCCTCTCTGAAGTAGATAACAGTATCTGATGCAAGTTTCTTGAGTTGTTTCCCAGATGTGAAAGTGAAAGTCGCTCAGTTGTGTCTGACTCTTTGAGACCCCCATTGACTGTACAGTCCATGGAATTCTCCAGGCCAGAATACTGGAGTGGGTAGGCTTTCCCTTCTCCAGGGGATCTTTCCAACCCAGGGATTGAACCCAGGTCTCCAGCATTGCAGGCAGATTCTCTCCCAGCTGATCTGTGCAGATGTGAGACGCCCCACCCAAGGGAAGAAGTTAACTATTTTTGGCGACCCTGAGCGCACAGCCCCGGGTCCCCTGGAGCCTGAGGACTGACGGTAACCCCTGCTCCTCGCCCTGTTCTCTCGCCATCAGCCAGTCAGAGAACTGGGCATGAACTGATCACAGACCCCAGGACCCTCTCCTCCTTTTTTAAAAAGTGCTTTGCTGGAACACTTCTGGGAGCTCGACCCGTCTCTGCTGGGCCAAGAGCCACCCGTCTCCTCGCATGCTGTGCCTGCAGGCTGCAGTGTCCTTTGCGACCCCATGGACTCCAGCCCACCAGGCTCCTTTGTCCATAGGATTTTCCAGGCCAGAATACTGGGGTGGGTTGCCATTTCCTTCTCCGGGGGATCTTTCTGAGCCAGGGATGGAACCTGCATCTCCTGTGTCTCCTGCACTGCAGGTGGATTCTTTACCCGCTAAGCCATCCGGGCAGGGGCCTGCAATAAACCGCTCCCTGCTCCCGGCTCCTTTCGGCCTCGCTGTGCGTCAGGCACACGGACTTGTGCTAACAGTCTGCCACCCTTTGCATCCAGAGTCAAGGACTTGAATGAAGTAGCACTGACAAAGCTGCTTTACGTAAACCAACAAGTGATTCAGGAGCTACACTCCCAGAGAACTGTGGACCCAGACCTCCGGGAGTGATCTACCCCCGCCGCCCACCCTGGTCTCCCAATTCCGGGGCTGTTGTTATGTGAACGGCAGTGGACAGCTGGGAGGAAAGCCCGCAGTGAGACGGCAAAGGGCACCCGGGAATCCAGCCTTCTGAGCTGTGGCTGTTCTCAGCTCCTTCTCCAGGGCAGGCACGTCTCTCAGCCTCTGGTTATAGAACTGGGGGTTGAAGTACAGGGCCCTGAGATGATAAATCTAATCGGTGTCTTTTTCAGCTGAGCATCCCTCTGAGGTGGTCTACTCATCTCTTCCTTGACCCGCCGAGCACCTCTGCTGAGCTGCCCAGAGGGAACCCGTCATCCCTCCCTGAACACCTTGCTTCTGTCCATTGTTTCCATGTAAAATGACAACCATACCCGATGCTGTGCCTCCACCAGGTAGAATCCGGTGGCTCGGGGTCAAAGGTGGGAGCAGGACCGGCCCCTCTTGCCGCAACTCCCAGGGACCCACCTGGGAATCTGTGCTCTGTCTGCGCAGCTCTGAGCCTCACAGGTACAAAGGCTCTGGTTTCCACAGGGAAAAATGTTTCTACTATGAAATACATCACAAATTCTGTTAAACTTGGAGCGCTTCCCTGGCAATCCAGTGGCTAAGACTCCCTGCTCCCCATGCAGGGGGCCAGGGTTCAATTCCTGGTTAGGGAACTAGATCCCACATGCCGAAACTAAGAGCCAGCGCGGTCAAATAAATACATTTTTTTTTTAATAAAAGGGACTTTCTTGGTGGTCCAGTGGCTAAGACTCCTTACTCCCAATGCAGGGGGTGGTGTGGGTTCAATCCCTGGTCAGGGGACTAGATCTCATATGCTGCAATGGAAAGATCCTGCGTGCCATAACTAAGATCTGGTGCAGCCAAATAAAGAAACTTTTTTTTTTTAAGCATTAGGGTTTAAAAAGAAAAAGGGCTCCCTTGGTGGCTCAGTGGTAAAGAATTAGCCTGCCAGTGCAGGAGACATAGATTCAGTCCCTGGTCTGGGAAGATCCCACGTGTCACAGAGCAACGAAGCCCAAGTGCAGCAACTCCTGAGCCTGTGCTCTGGAGCCTGGGAGCTGCAACTCCTGAGCCTGGGATATATATGAAGAATTCTGTTCAACTTGAAGCTGTCTTTATGTTGCTCGCCCAGAGACTGGAGGGCAAGGGGAGGAGCTGCCACTCTGGCAGCATAACGGACTGTCAGGAAGGTTCACAGGAGGAAGGTAAGTAGGGGTCCGCAGCTCCCTGCACTGCAGCTGGTCTGGAGGTGGCGTCTGCTTCACGGCACTCACCCTCAGCCATGCACTCCAGGTCATCCCTGATGGGTCCAAGCCCCTGGCCACCTGCCCTTCTAAAGCACGGCTACTGAGCTTGACCATCTGCTCTCCAGGCTGGGCAGGAGGGCACCAACAGATGGCACGGTGAGTCGCCTAGGCACCCACCTGCTCCTCTTCCCTCCATTATGGCTGCAGCCCTGCCTCTTCCTGACGGTCAGGGGGGATTTTTACTCTGTTTCATCCTTTACCCTTCCAATACGCCTCTGATTGGATGAATTCCACTGACCGGTCTTTGACTTTGCTTTATCCTTTCTCCTGCTTGATCTAGTCTGCGTTCGAAACTTTCGATCGCAAATTTCTGTTCAGTTACTGCATTCTCCAGCTCTGTGATTTCTGGTTGGTACTTTTTAATAGTTTCTCTTTGTTGAAATCATATACACATTGCTTGTATATGCACCTTGTATCATTCTACCGACCTCAGTGAATGTCTGCATGACTTACCCCAAGGGTGGATTGTAGTCGTGCTGAGACCCTGGCCAGAACAACTATTTCCCTGGCCATGAGGTGTGTTGGCCGCATAGCTCTCGGTGATAGACTCCAACCAGGAATTGCCCTCAGCTGAAAGAAGTGGCTTCCTCCCCCGTGTCACGTGCGTTCCCTGCTGGGTCGGGGGTCCACAGACAAAGGCGGGTCTGTGCTTGGGGGAGTGCATTCCTGCTGCCCACCCTCCTTGATGCAGAGGAGATCTGAGGGCTCATCCTGGCTCCAGAGCTCCTCACAGGACGGGCTGAACCCCCTGCTGCAACTGAAGCCCCTTCTTCTGCCGCCCTTCGGCTTTCACTATGCACAGCAAGACCCCCAAGTGCACCCCCCGCCCCAAGCCTGCACCCCCCGCCCCCAAGCCTACACTCACATCTCTAGGGGCTCAGCGCTTGCTTCCTGAAAACACGACATGGAGTTTAGACCTAACATTTCCTAATTGATTTTCTGTCTGGTGATACATCTACTGTTGTAAGTGAGGTGCTGAAATTCCCTGCTGCTATCATATGGTTATCTGTTTCTTCCTTCAGCTCCATAAATATTTGTTTTAAATATTTAGGTGCTCCTGTGTGGAGTGAATAAATATTTACTAGCGTTAAAAAATATTTCCTAATGTTATATCTTCATGATGAACTATCTCTTTTACCATCAATATATTGTGCCCTTTAAACTTATAAAATGTTATATGTCAATATTTCATTTGGGCTTCCCTGGTGGGTCAGACTGTAAATAATCTGCCTGTAATGCAGGAGACCTGGGTTCAATCCCTGGGTTGGGAAGTTTCCCCGGAGTAGGGAACGGCTTACCCGCTTCAGTATCCTTGCGTGGAGAATTCCATGGACAGAGGAGCCTGGTGGGCTACAGTCCATGGGGTCGCACAGAGTCGGACACGACTGAGCAACTAAGACTCTCACTTTTCATAATTCATGCATGGTCTATTTCATTAAATAGTGTGCCCCATAAATTTCTTATAGTATCTTTCTTCTGTTTCATCCTTTACCCTTCCAATACGCCTCTGATTGGATGAATTCCACTGACTGGTCTTTGAGTTTGCTTTATCCTTTCTCCTGCTTGATCTAGTCTGCATTCGAAACTTCGGATCGCAAATTTCTGTTCAGTTATTGTATTCTTCAGCTCTGTGATTTCTGGTTGGTGCTTTTTAATAGTTTCTCTTTGTTGAAGTATATATGCACATATATGCATTGCTTGTATATGCACCCTGTACACGCGTTGCTCTACTGACCTCAGTGAACATGTATGACTGTTACCCTATCAGGAAAATCACTTATCTCCATGAAAATAAGATCTGTTTCTGGAGATGTATCTTGTTCTTTTGTCTGGAACATTTTCCTGTTTCTCTGTTTTTCTGACTCCGTGGGCGTTTCTGTGCCTTAGATGAAACAGACACAGCTCTCAGCTTTGACCGAACGGCCTAGTTCAGGGGCTGAATATTATCAAGCAGACTGGCCTGGGCTACCGGTTGTCTCTCTGCCTTCTGTGATTGTCCAAGCCTCCTCCTTTGTTCTTAGTGGCTCCCGGCAGGTGAGCGTGTGCCAAGACCTGTCACTGTCCCAAAGGGGAGGATGGCACTCAGCCCAGTTGCACTTGGGCCAATTAGAAGTGGATTCTCAGGCAGCAGCTGGGAAAACATGTCATTAGGTCCCTTCCAGGGAGCACCTGCTCCCTCTCTGCTGGGTATGAGTGGGTACTTGCAGGGGACGGTGGCGATGCTCCTGTGCCTACTAAGAACTGTTTCTTTGGGACTTCCCAGGGGGTACAGTGGATAAATAAGACTCCATCTGCCAATGCAAGGGACACGGGTTTGATCCCTGGTCCAGGAAGATGCCACATGCCAAGGAGCAACTAAGCCCTAGCACCACAACAACTGAGCCCGTGTGCTCTAGAGCCCAGGCTCTGCAACAAGGGAAGCCACCGCAGTGGGAAGCCCGTGGACCACAACTCGAGAGCAGCCCCCGCTCTCTGCAACTAGAGAAAGCCCTCTCGCCACACGGAAGATCCAATGCAACCAAAAAAAAAACCTAAATGACTGCTTCTTTGCTCCAGTCCTGCAGGACTCATGGATGCAAGCCCCTTTGGCTATTAGGGCCAGGTGACCCCAGGTGGGTGGGGTCACCTCAAGTGGAAGCTGCAAAAGCTGGGTGTGTACAAACTCCTTCCTGCGAGATGCTGAGGCCTCGGTTCCATTATTGGAGCAGGCTGAGAGGAGAAAGGGGAGATGTATCTGCCTGCTGCCCTGGCCTCTGGGAAGAGCTGCAGTCAGCCCTGGAGGCCACTAAATTAGAAGCCTGGGCCCCAGGTGGCACTTTTAAAATGCCCCTTTCAGGATGGAAGATAGGCATTTTTTTTTTGGTCTGCTCCCAGCTCAAAATTGCTTCTTTGTTTGCTCCAGTCCAGAGGGACTCATGAGTGGAAGCCTTGTTGTCCATCAGAGCGGTATGTGATCCGTTCTGAGGGCAGCAGCCTTAACGGCTGTGGTGCAGATGTGTGCACGGGCTCCTTCCAGGGGGCCACTGGTGACTCATCATGGACTGCAGAGAGAAGGCAGGGGAACTGTGCTCTGGCTTCCCTGGTCTTCGAGGGTCACAGCCCGCCCTGCTGCTGCTATTGCTGCTAAGTCGCTGCAGTCGTGTCCGACTCTGTGCGACCCCACAGACGGCAGCCCACCAGGCTCCCCCATCCCTGGGATTCTCCAGGCAAGAATACTGGAGTGGGTTGCCATTTCCTTCTCCAATGCATGAAAGTGAAAAGTGAAAGTGAAGTTGCTCAGTCATGTCCGACTCTTAGCGACCCCATGGACTGTAGCCCACCAGGCTCCTCCGTCCATGGGATTTTCCAGGCAAGAGTACTGGAGTGGGGTGCCATTGCCTTCTGCCCGCCCTAAGTGCCTGCTAAACACTGTCAAAGTAGGCAGATCACCTCTCTGACGGAAAGACCGTGAGATTTTGCCTGCGCCCTCCGCACTAAGCCCTGTGGGGAGAGCCATGGCGAGTGCTGCGCATCTTGTTAAGAATCACTTCTTGGTTTGCTACAGTCCTGTGGGTCTCACGCACACAAGCTCCGTTGGTTTTTAGAGCTAGCTGCTTTGGGAGTCAGTCCCTCCAGTGGGAATCCCAACAGTTGGTGCACAAGATGTGGGGTCCAAACCCTTTGGTCCTCGGGGAGAAGCTGCGTGTTGGGGGTTCCCTTGCAGTTCCAAGGGTCAATGCTGGGGTGGGGATGTTTTTTGCTGTGCTGCACGGATCATGCTCAGTCACTCAGTCGTATCTGGCTCTTTGTGACCCCGTGGACTATAGCCTGCCAGGCTCCTCCGTTCCCACTCCAGGGGATCTTCCTGATCCAGGGATCCAGGGATCGAACCTGTGTTTCCTGTGGCTCCTGCATTGGCAGGCGGATTCTCACCTGGGGCACTGTATGGCATGCAAGATCAAACCTGTGCTCCTTGAAGTAGAAGTGCCAAGTCTTAGCCGCTGGACGGCCAGGGAGATCCTGGGGGGCGGGTTTTAGTGCAAGAGTGTGTCAGCCTTTCCTGCCTGTTTCCATGTGGGCATCTTCTCCTTTGTCTGGTGTGCAGGAGTCACTCAGCTGGTCCCTGGATCCCTGTCATTGTACGGTGGACGCTGTACAGTCAGAGCTGGTTCTATTATGTCTCACGTTACTGCACTTCACAGGTATTCACTGTTCCAATCGCATTTGCTCACTTTGGAGTTTTTGTGTCACATTTTGGTAATTCTTGTGATATTTCAAACTTTTCCATTATTATTATATGGGTTATGGTGATCTGTGACCAGTGACCCTTGATGTTACTATTGCAATTGTTCTGAGGCACCATGAATCATGCCCGTATAAGACTTTGAAGTTAGCTGAGAAATGTTGTGTGTGTTGTGACTGCCCTGGAGCCCATGAGTTCCCCTGCCTTTCTCCCTCTTCTCAGGCCTCCTTATTCCCTGAGACACAACAGGATGGAAATTACGCCGATCAATAACCCTCAATGGTCTCTAAGAGAAAGGAAGAGTTGCAAGTCTCCGACTTTACATCAAAAGCTAGAAGTGACTAAGCTTAGTGAGGAAGCCATGTCCAAAACCTCGACAGGCTGAAAGCCAGACCTCCTGCACCAAACTGTTAAGTTCTGAGTGCAAGGGGAAAGTTCTTGAAGGAAATTTAAAGTGCTACTCCAGTGAACACACAAACAATAAGAAAGTGAAAACAGCCTTACTGTGCATGTGGAGAAAGTTGTATGATCTGGAAAGAAGACCAAGCCAACCACAATACTCCCTTAAACCAAAGCCGGATCCAGAGCAGGGCTGTGCTCAGTCACTTTGGCCGTGTTCGACTCTTTGTGACTGCATGGACTGTAGTCCACAGGCTTCTCTGTCCATGGGATTTTCCTAGCAAGAACACTGGAGTGGGTTGCCATGCCCTCCTCCAGGGGCTCTTCCTGAACAAGAGATTGAACCTATGTCTCCCGTGTCTCCTGCATTGCAGGCGATTCTTTACCAGTGAGCCACCGGGAAAGCCCTGAGCAAGGCTCTAACTCTCTTCAATTTTATGAAGGCTGAGAGCGGTGAGGAAGTTACATAAGAAAGGTTTGAGGCTGGCAGAGGTTGGCTTACGAGGTTTAAGGAAAGACGTCACTTCCATAACATAAAAGTGTGGAGTGAAGCAGCAAGGGCTGATGTAGAAGAGGCAGCAAGTTATTGAGAAGATCTAGCTAATTCATGAAGGTGGTTACACTGAACAACAGAAGAAACAGCGTTATCTTAGAAGAAGATGCCATCAGCACTCTCATAGTTAGAGAGGAGAAGTCAATGCTTGGCTTCAAAGCTTCAAAGGACAGGCTTATCCTCTTGTTAGGGGTGAATGCAGCTGATGACTTCAGTTCAGTTCAGTCGCTCAGTCGTGTCCGATTCTTTGCATACATGGACTGCAGCACGCCAGGCTTCCCTGTCCGTCACCAACTCCTGGAGCTTGCTCAGACTCATGTCCACAGAGTCAGTAATAAGTTGAAGCCAACACACATCTACCGTCCCCCAAATCCCAGGGCCCTTAAGAATCATGCTCTGTCTACTCTGCGTGTGCTCAATTAAAGCAGCAGCAAAGCCTGGATGACAGCACCCCTGCTCACAACATGGTTTACTGAGTATTTCCAGCCCATGGTTGAGACCTACTGCTCAGAAAAAAGGGGTCCTTTCAAGGTGTTACTACTCACTGCCAAGGCACCTGGTGACCACAGAGCCCTGATGGAGATGCACAATGAGACTCACGTTGTTTTCAAGCCTGTTGAGACAACATCCGTTCTGCCACCCAAGCGTCAGGGCCACTTCGACTTTCAAGTCTTATGATTTAAGAAACACACTTCATAAGGCTATACCTGCCATAGACAGTGATTCCTCTGGTTGATTTTGGTGAAGTAAATTGAATACCTCTGGAAAGGACTCACATCTGAGATGCCATGAAGAACATTCATGATTCATGGGAAGAGGTCAAAATGTGAACATTCACGGGAGTTTGAAAGAAACTGATTCCAGTCCTCAAGGGTGATTTTGAGGAAGGAATGGCAGATGTGGTGGAAATGGTGAGAGAACTAGAACTGCAGCCTGAAGATGTGACTGAATTGCTGCAATCTCATGGTAAACTTTATGGATAAGGAGCTGCTTCTTGTGGATGAACAAGTAAGGTTGTTTCCTGAGATGGAATTGACTCCTGGGCCAGATGCTGTGACAATGGTTGAAACAACAACAAATGATTTGGAATATTACCTAAACTGGCTTCATAAAGCAGTGGCAGGATTTGAGAAGACTGACCTCAATTGTGAAGGCAGTTCTACTGTGGAGAAATGTTACAGAGACATTGTTCGTGAAAGGAAGAGTCAATCCATGTGGCAGATTTCATTGCTGTCTTATTTTGAGAGATTTCCATAGCCATCCCAACCTTCAGCAACCACCACCCTGATCAGTCAGCAGCCTCAACACTTGCTCCTTGGAAGGAAAGCTATGACAGACCTAGATAGCATTTTAAAAAACAAAGACATCACTCTGCCAATAAAGCTCCATGTAGTCAAAGCTATGGTTTTTCCAGTGGTTATGTATGGATATGAGAGTTGGACCATAAAGAAGGCTGAGCACCGAAGAATTGATGCTTTTGAACTGTGGTTTTTGGAGAAGACTCTTCAGAGTCCCTTGAACTGCAAGGAGATCCAACCAGTCCATTCTCTTAAAGGAGATCAGCCTTAGTGTACATTGGAAAGACTGATGTTGAAGCTGAAACTCCAATACTTTGGCCACCTGATGTGAAGAGTCGACTCATTGGAGAAAAGCCTGCCTGATGCTGGGAAACATTGAGGGCAAGAGAAGAAGGGGGTGACAGAGGATGAGATGGTTGGATGGCATCATCGACTCAATGGACATGAGTTTCAGCAAACTCGGGGAGATAGTGAAGGACAGAGGAGTCTTGTGTGTTACAGTTCATGGGGTCACAAAAAGGCAGACCCAACTTAGTGAATGAACAATAGCTTCTTATTAAGGTATGTACTTTTGGAACACAATGATATTGTATACTTAATAGAATACAATAGAGTGCAAACGTAACTTTTATATGCACTGGGAAACAAAAACATTCGTGAGACTTGCTTTACTGTGATATTGCCTCGTTGTGATGGTCTGGAACTGAACCTGTATTATTATCTCTGAGATGTGCCAGTGGGTTTTGTGTGGGCGTGAGAAGCGGGGGGCTCAGGGGTTCCTGTGTCACCATCTTGGCCTCTGTCCCCCTCCCCATTCCTGTAGCATGCTTTCCCAGCCTCACAATGAGGCTGGACACGTGAGGATGAAAGTGGGGGGGGGGTGTCATCATTCATTCACTAACATTTAATGGGTACAGCCTAAGCTGGACACTGGGGTTATAAAGACAAAACAGGTACAAATCTTGCACCAAGAAAGCTTAGAATCTTAGGGAAGATCCAAGGAAACAGCACTTCAATGTGATGAATGGATCACAGAGGTCTGTGTAGTAGTCTGAGAGCTTGGAGGAAGTCGTGGGCTGGGCGCATGGCTTCATGGAGGAGGTAACACATGCTCTGGGTCTTGCAGGTCGAGTAGGAGCTTGGCAGGCAGGGGTGCACACTCCCATTAGACACAGTAGATTTATGCATCAGAGAGAGGGGTCAGTGTTCCCAGACTCCTTTAAGCAGGCACAGCCAATGAAAATAATCTCCTCTGTGGCTTTGGACAACACTGCTACAACTCTGGAAGTCTCATTCGCCTTCTTGTTGAATAGGAGGAGGAACGTCAACTGCTTAGAACCCCTGGGAGAACGAATCAATTTATGTGGTTTACAAGAGCAAGTGTTTACTTATTAGAAAGCCTCCAGGGGAACACATGGAGGAGAACACCCCGCTTGAGCAAGCAGCAGCAAATGGGGCTGGACTCGCATTAGCCCGAGAAGGATTGATCTTCTGTCACTGATTCCCCAGACCCCCAGCAGTTTTGACTTCAAGCTCGTTCAATATTTTAAAACCAATTTAAAACCAATTTTTGAGTTGTTTTTTTTTTTTTTAAATATTGCATTAATCAAAAAATGCATTAAGTGTAGGGTCAAATAGCTTAGTTGATAGGAAAAGCCCAATTGGGCCCCAGGAGACACAGGCTTGTCTGGTTGGATAATGTCATATCAAAGCCCAGAAACCGCTCAGCTTTCAAGAGAGAACAGTGGAGCATGGCCACGGACGGCTGAAAGGAAAAGCCTTACAAGTGAATTGAATGGAAAGGAAATTTGAAGAAGGCTAATGACGGTATTTTGTTGTATTAGCAACATTCAGACATGAGGATTCATCTGAAGCCTTCCGTCCCAGGAGGGGAGGCTGCGATGAGATTTTTATTGTCAGGTGTGTGGAGTGCCATCCTTTCAAAGGTTTCAGGTCAATGGGATTGCAAAGGTCACCCATTTGAAGATCACTGTGGTCTGAGAGAAATGAAGGAAACAGAAAATAAACTGGCTCTAGGAAAATAAAAACCCTTCATTCTCTTGCCAAATGGAATTGGCTCTCTCAGTTTGATGAAATAGATTGTTGGGTTCATCCTTCTCCGTGTCCAAGAGTAGTCCTGGGTGAAATGAGGAAACTGGAGACGTGGAGAATATACGGGTTATCCTGGGTTCTTTTCTCTCTCTGCCTTGCATAGGGAAGGCTGAATCCTTTGTGGCTGGTTCAGCTGGGTGTGGCCAGGGGAGACATTAGCAAGAGCCCAGAGAATGGGTGGGAGAAGCCAAGGTGTGGTCATCACTCCCCTCCAGCTTTGGGTCCACTCCTGGCAACGTAGACTCCCCGCCCCCCAATTGCGTCTCTTTTCAGAGCTCCTCTGTGGCTCCGGCCCTTGAGGCGGGTCCCTGTGAAACACCCTTTCCGCCTCCTCTCCCTCAGGCCCGGGGCAGTCACGGCTCCCCCCGATGCTGGACTCTCAGACCTTCCCCATCAATCTTGGTTCTTGCGACCCTTCCCCCCACTGCAGGTCACTGTGACCCTTCAATTACAGTCTCTTCATGTGTGCATCTGAGGAGGACCCTCAGTGGGTCAGAGACTTAGGAAGAAATGGCAGCAAACCCCCCAAACTCCAGTTGCCTTCTGTTCTCAGGCCGTCGTGGACCAGCAGAATTTTCCACTTTGGTTGGGCCATTAGCTTCATTTTGAAATAAGAGAAATATGAGGCCTGGTTCAGTTACCAGGGGCACCAGGCAGGAAGGAGGCTCATTTTAGAGAGGTCCTATTCCAGAGGTGTCTCTTCTGAATCCTCTCCTGGATATCCCTGTCTAGGATTAAAGATTCCTTGTTGGAATTCCTATCATATTGACTGTGCAGCCCTGTGGCATCTACCGTGTGTGTGCTCAGTTGCTAAGTCATGTCCGACCCTTTGCAACCCCATGGACTGACTGTAGCCCACTAGGCTCCTCTGTCCATGGGATTTTTCAGGCAGGAATACTGGAATGGGTTGCCATTTCCTCCTCCAGAGGACCTTCCTGACCCAGGACAGAATCCACATCTCCTACGTCTCCTGCATTGCAGGCAGATTTTTTTTTCTTTTTTCTTTTTTTAGCCACAGAGCCACCTGGGGAGCCTATGACATCTGATAAAGTAACACAAACTCCATGAGAGCAGGCACTTTATCCCCGCAGACGAGAACAAAGCCTAACCTGTTAGAGGTGTTTAATACTATTGAAGAAATGAAAGAACCTCTTTTCCTTGATAGATGCCACTGTGGAAAGGGAACGCTGCCTGAAATCAGGCCATCGCCACGGCAGCGGCCCCTCCCCTGAGGGAAGTTCAAGAGTGCAGAAAACCAGGAACCGCTCTATGCCCTGGGTACTGGCCAAGGTAGGCAAGATGTACATCGAAGGGATAATTTCAGAGCCCGGACCCTTGCACCTTCCCACACAAAGAAAGGCACTAAAATCATTAACGTGAGAGGTCTGTTTTGTGTGATTAGCAGTAATCTTTGCTGCCCCAGTGGCTCAATTGGTAAAGAATCTGCCTGCAGTGCAGGAGACCCAGCTTCGAGCTCTGGGTGGGGAAGATCCCCTGGAGAAGGAAATGGCAATCCACTCCAGTATCTTGCCTGGAGAATTCCATGGACAGAGGAGCCGGGGAAGGCTACAGTCCGTGGGATTGCAAAGAGTCGGACACGACTGAGTGATTAACTTAACTTTGATGTTTGACTCCATTTTTTTTTTCAGCACAAACTATTATCAGAAAAGAACAAAAACAAAAACTCCTATTATTCTGCTCCTCCCTTACATCTTCAGAGTGGTTCTTCAGATCTGTCTGAGAGTCTGTCTCCTGGCTATAGTCCTCAGTAAGGTCCCTAGATAAAAACTTAACTCACCACTTTTAGGGTGTGCATTTTTCTTCAATTGACACCATCATCACTCAACAAACACCTATTAGATGTCAGTGCACCGCGGACTGTCTTGAGCCTCAGGATGCAGGGATGAACAGAAGTCTAGCTGGCGAGAACCTTGCTTCTGCACTTTGTCCATTTGGTGCCCTCTGCTGGAACGTTCTATGTCACCTTATTCCCCTGTCCCCTTGACAAGCTCTGACCCGCCTTTCATGACTTTCTTAGGGAAGTGTTATACAAAACTGGATTTGCTACATTTTGTTTTGGCATATTATTACCATTACCTATTTTCCCATAAGCCTCCCCTATAGCTCCCTGGTGAGCCTCTGAAGATAAATGTACTTCTCTGAATTTTTTCAGAGAATCTAGCAGGGTGACTGTCCCATAGAAATGCTGTTTAATACCTGCTAATAGATGGTGTCTACAGACACAGGCCCCTTGATACTGGCCATCTGTCCCTAAGGCCAGCTATAACGTTCTTTCTCCCATATTGTGGAGCGCCTTTCCTTTTTTTTAGTTTGGGCTACCTTAACCAATGGGGCTTCCCTGGTGGCTCAGTGGTAAACAACTCACCTGCCAAGGCAGGAGACGTGGGTTCACTCCCTGGTCTGGGAAGATCCCCTGGAGAAGGAAACGGATACCCACTCCAGTATTCCTGGCTGGAGAACTCCAGGGACAGAGGAGCCTGGCGGGCTACAGGCCATGGGGTCACAAATGAGTCGGACACGACTGAGAGATTTATTAACAACAACCTTAGTGGTCAACACCAAGGTTGGTTGGTTCCTCCTGAATGAAGGGGTTGATGGAGTGGGTCAGGCGCTGGCCAGCTTTGGGTTAAGCAGTGCTCTTCTTCACTTCACTGCTACTGTTGGGAGATAGACAGATGTTAGGGTATCCCTTCTCGGAAGGCCTTGTCCATGCTCTTATCAAATGAACAGAGGGGTGTGAACTGATGGACAACACCCATTTCCAAGAGCATCAGCCGGTCTTCCGGTCTAGCCCTTCTGGTCCTGAGGCGGTGGCGGGGGTGGGTGGGGGTGGCGGGAGTCTCAGGGACACCATTATTCCTGACCTCTGGACCTAGCGAGCTTGCATTCGAATGCCCTGGAGCTAAAATGAGTCAACAGAAAGGGCGTGTGCTGCCTCTGCTGTAGGAACGGCAGCCCAGTCCTAAAGCTCCCAACATGGTCGGGCCAGCATAGTAGGAGCTGCTGAGAAGCCCTGAGCTCATGTACTGTGCTTCCATGGTTACTTTAAATTGAGTAGAAACCTCCACAGAATCTCATAGGGATTCACTTCTTTATGCTCTCATTTTAGAGCGTTTTTTTAAAAAACAGGCTTTTTTTTATTTTTTGTTTTTAGAATGTTAACATTCATTTCTTTTTGGCTGTGCTGTTTCTTTGCTATGCAGGCTCCTTTCTAAGGTGTGATGTGAGAGTTTCTCATTGCAGGGGCTTCTCTTGTTGCAGAGCTGGGGCTTTAGAGTGCGTGGTTTCAGAAGTTGCAGCTTGCGGACTCAGGCTCAGTACCTGTGTGCACAGACTTAGCTGCCCTGAGGCATGGGGATCTTCAAAGATCAGGGACTGAATCCGCGTCACCTGCGTTGGCAAGCGGATTATCGCTGAGCCACAGGGAAGCCCTTTAGAACATTCTGATATTTACCATTCTCAACTTTGGAAATTAAAATGTTCTGGAACTTCTATGCCTATTGATGAGGTTCCTGTCAATAGAATGGCTAAAGGATTTATCTGGGTAGATTTCATGTTTATACCCCTCTTAATGTCTCTATCAGGAGAAAAATAATGAGCAAATTCATCAAGTGTGTTGAAATGTTTACTCCTTTCCCCTAAGGTTTGGCCGATCATTGTTGTTGTTCAGTCACTAAGTCATGTCTGACTCTTTGTGACCCCATGGACGGCAGCTTCCCCGTCCTTCAGTGTCTCCTGGAGTTTGCTCAAACTCATATCCATTGAGTTGGTTATGCCACCCCACCATCTCATCCTCTGTCGCCCACTTCTCTTCCCGCCCTCAAGCTTTCCCAGCATCAGGGTCTTTTCCAAAAGTGAGTGATAATCAACAACTAAAAGAAAATACATTTGCATTTCCTAAAGCCTGAGACAGCACTTCAGAGATCAGCCTCAGTAAACACGTGCTTTACCTCATCAAGACTGAAATGAGGTATAGCTCAGCTCTTTGCAGGATGACACCCTCAGCAGGAAACCCCTTTTCTTGTCAGTTTAGAAGGAAATGGCAACCCAGTGCAGTGTTCTTGCCTGGAGAATCCCAGGGACGGGGGAGCCTGCTGGGCTGCCGTCTATGGGGTCACACAGAGTCGGACATGACTGAAGTGACTTAGCAGCAGCAGCAGCAAAGCTACATTGTAACTTTTAAACCAGGTGCCCCTAAGCTCTGTTCATCCAGGGTGGAGCACACCTATCAGATCTTTTGATCATATAATAGCTTGTCTAACCTGTTGGTTCTTTCCATAGATCAAAGAAGTGGGAATGATGAATAAGCAATTAGCATATGACCAGATCTCCTCAGAGTTTAGTAATCTCTCGAACAAGCTATGTGAACAAGACAGCATCCAAAGAAAGCTCACAAGAAGTCAACAAGCCTGCACGCAGGGGGATGACGATGACTCTGAGCCCCCATCTCAGTGACTCACCGATACTACTTCCCTTTTTCCCCTTAAAACCTTCATGGCTGAGCAGACTCTTCAGAGATGGTTTCTGGGGGACACTGAGTCCACCATCTCCTCAGATTGCCGGCTTTCTGATCAAAAGCAATTTTCCTTTCTACCAACAGCTGCCTCTCAGGGATTGATTTTCCAGCAGTGAGGAGCTGGACCTGAGTTTGGTAAGAATATTGCTAAAGAAACAACGATATTTTTGCATCATATAATACTTCTATCACATCATTCATGGAGCGAGTTCTCACCAAAGACTTTAAACAAGGGCACTTAAAAAAAAATAATGTGAAGTTAGTATTGATTTCCCTGATTCAGAGGTTGTTAAATTGCTTGATGTCTTTTCTAAAGACTCCTCCGATCACGCTAGACTCCTTATCCCTACTCCACTCGCCTCTGGGGAACAACTCCCGTGGAAGAAACAACACACCACACATAACCGTTGGGAAGTCTGCAGTGGGACCCTGAGGACAGGGGTCGTCTGGAGGGACTGATGACTGGGGAGCTGGAGCCCCATTACCATGGCCGTAGGCTGCTAGTCTGGTCCTTTCTTTTTCAGATTGGAACCTTTGGTGATCTCCAGAAACCAGCTCCTGTCCCCGACGAGAGCCTGAGCCCCGATCTGGGGAAGGAAGAGGGCGCATTACCTGAGTGACTGTTCCTGAGGCTTCAATCACGGCGCCGCAGTCACCCTCGTGGTACGGTTCCTTACAGTCCCGGCAGAAGACGAACTGCGGGAGAACACAAGCAGGTTAGAGGCGGGCTTGCGGGCCCCGTTTGGTCACAGCCTGCTTTCCTTTCCCTAGCTTGCTCTACTCCTGCCCCTGACTTGGTGATGCTTTCTGAGCCAAACTACCTTTCGCAAAGAGGAAAAACAGTCCTATTTTGATGACACTGTTCACTCTTTACTAAAGAATGTTCCAAGCACCGCAGAAGCATTTTGAAAATGAGTCACATTTCCTCTCATCAAAATGTTTCTAGCCTAGCAGAAGAGACAGCAATGCAAAGAAATACCTACGGTTAAGTGTTACTGGTGTTAGCATATGAGGAAAACAACTCAGCCAAGAATTTCACATCTGATATTTATTTACTTGCATCAGTTCAGTTCAGTCCCTCAGTCGTGTCTGACTCTTTGTGACCCCATGGACTGTAGTATTCCAGACTTCCCTGTCCATCACTAATTCCTGGACCTTGCTCAAACTCATGTCCATCAAGTTGGTGATGCCATCCAACCATCTCTTCCTCTGTTGTCCCCTTCTCTTGCCCTCAATCTTTCCCAGCATCAGGGTCTTTTCCAACGAGTCAGTTCTTCACACCAGGTGGCCAAAGTATTGGGAGTTTCAGCTTCAGCATCAGTCCTTTCAATTAATATTCAGGACTGATTTCCTTTAGGATGGACTGGTTGGATCTCTTTGCAGTCCAAGGGACTCTCAAGAGTCTTCTCCAACACCACAGTTCAAAAGCATCAATTCTTCAGTGCTCAGCTTTCTTTATGGTCCAACTCTCACATCCATATGTGACTACTGGAAAAACTATAGCTTGACTAGACAGATGTTTGTTGGCAAAGTAACGTCTCAGCTTTTTAATATGGTGTCTAGGTTGGTCATAGCTTTTCTTCCAAGGAGCAAGTGTCTTAATTTCACGGCTACAGGCACCATCTGCAGTGATTCTGGAGCACAAGAAAATAAAGTCTCGCACTGTTTCCATTGTTTCTCCATTTACCACGAAGTGATGGAACCCAATGCCATGATCTTAGCTTTTGGAGTGTTGCGTTTTAAGCCAGCTTTTTCACTCTCCTCTTTCACTTTCATTAAGAGGCTCTTTACTTCCTCTTCACTCTCTGCCATAATGGTGGTGTCATCTGCATATCTGAGGTGATTGATATTTCTCCCTGCAATCTTGTGCAGGGAGTCTTCCAGCTTGTGCTTCATCCAGCCTGGCATTTTGCATGATGTATTCTGCATATGTTTTCTTGAATAAAGGATTTATATATCCATGTTAAAGGTCTTACTTTTGTATTGAAAGCCTACTGTGGAAAGAAGAATGGGCCATCATGGGTTGAATTCCGTGCTGCCAAAACTCATATGTGGAAGTCCTAACCCCCGGCACCTCAGAATGTGACTGTGTTTGGAGATAAGACCTTTGAAGAGGTAAGTAAGATAAAATGGGGTTTCTCAGGTGGTGCTAGTGCTAAAGAACATACCTGCCAATGCTGGCGACATCAGAGATGTGGGTTCAATGCCTGGTTGGGGAAGATCCCCTGGAGAAGGAAATGGCAACCCACTCCAGTATTCTTGCCTGGAGAATCCCAAGGACAGAGGAGCCTGATGGGCTACAGTCCATGGGGTTGCAAAGAGTCAGACATGACTGAAGTGGCTTAGCACACACGCATGCAAGGTAAAATGAGGTCCTTGGGTGGGACTGAGCTATAGGACTGGTGTCCTTACAGAAGGCGATCAGGACAGGCACTGGGACTGAGAGACGACCATGTGTGGGTGAGGGAACGTGAAGTGTGAGTCACTCTGACGTGTCTGACGGGACTGTGGCCCGCCAGGCTCCTCTGTCCCTGGGATTCTCCAGGCAAGAGTACCGGAGTGGGTTGCCATGCCCTCCTCCAGGGCATCTTCCCGACCCAGGGCTCGAACCGGGGTCTCCTGCCCCAGGGACGTCGAAGGAGAAGGTGGCCATCTGCGAGCCGAGGAGAGAGGTCGCCGAGAAACCGCCCCTGCTCCCCCGTTCTCGGACCCCCGGCCTCAAGAACTGTGAGAACATACGTTCCTGTGGTCTTAGCCCCGCTGTGGCGCCCCAGGAAGCTAAGGCGTGGCTGAAGTGAAGCCTCTCACCCGGAGACGGCGCTCCCGTCAGCATTCGGCGCTCCCTCAGGATGGAGGAGACCTAGGAGTCGATGGTCCTCCCCTTTCACTGACTGAGGAGGAGGCTGGAGACCTGAATGCTGCAAAAGGAAGCTGGCCTACGCCGGCGGGCCTCGCTCGGCCCTGCGGCCTGCTTCCCCTGCCCCCACGCCGGCCGGCCTCGCTCGGCCCTGCAGCCTGCCTCCCCTCCCCGGCCCCGCCCCGCTCGGAGGCGCCGCGGAGGCTGAGGGCCTGGGCTCCGCGGAGGCTGAGGGCCTGGGCTCCGCGGAGGCTGAGGGCCTGGGCTCCGCGGAGGCTGAGGGCCTGGGCTCCGCGGCGACGCCCCGGGCTGGAGCCATCGCCCCGCCCCTTGACGACCAAGACCACCTTGGAAGAGCGGCCTCGGAGCCTGGGCCTCGGTTTCCTCCTCTGAGAAGACAGGGTGGCAATGATAACTGTCTCACATGAGCGCCACGAGAGGTAGCTGAAATAAAACACACGCTCAGTGGCTACAGGCAGGCCTGGCACACGGTGTTTTCTGAGGAGATGCCAGCCAGGCACTGTCCTTATTTCACGGCTGGAGAAGGAGTTAGTTAGATAGTGTTGGCTGCTCAGTCATGTCCAACTCTATGCCCACCGGGCTCCTCTGTCCATGGGATTCTCCAGGCAAGAACACTGCAGCTGGTTGCCATTTCCTTCTCCAGGGGATCTTCCCAACCCAGGGATCAAACCTGCATCTCCTGTGTGTCCTGCATTGGCAGGGGGTCCTTTACCACTGGTGCCACCTGGGAGATGAGTTCCTTCACTAGAAAACTGGTTCCCTTCAACAACCACTCAATTTACTCCGTGGGGAGTAACATCTCTCCCAGCAGAAGCTGTATTCAGGGAAGATGTTCCAGCAGAAAAGAGAGCCGGTCAACGAGTATGGCGTGTGGGCGATGGTGGTGGTTTTAGAGAACAGGCCCTGTGAGATCTGATACTCCTCTGCTTGAGAGGCAGGCTCCATACCCCTCCTGCCTAAATCTGGATGTGCTGACCCCTCGACCAGAGTTGGTGGAAGTGACAGCCTGCCACTATTGGGGCCCTGGCATGCTGCAGTCCATGGGGTTGCAAGGCATCAGACACAACTGAGCCACTGAACTGAACTCACAAAAGCTGGCAGCTTCCACTCTCTGTCTCCTGGGACATTTGCTCTTGAAGCCCAGTCACAATGGAGAGGCGTGCATGGAGAGGAACTGAGGCCCCCAGCCGACAGCACCCTTGCCGGCCGGTGTCTGAGCCGTGTTTCACCTGGGTCTTCCAGCGTCTGGGTGACCTGCCCCCCGCTCACCCCACGTGGACTGGAGACAAATGCTTGCACAGGGCTCTGTCCAAATTACAGGTTTGCGGGCAAAGGCAAAACAAAGCAAAGCAGGAACCAGACTGTCACTGTTCTAAACCCTAAGTTTGGGGATGCTTTTTACATGGCAATCGATAAGCCCATACAGCAATGACACTGTGTTCCTGGAAGCCTCGAAGAATTTCCAGAGGCTGGAAAGCTCCCAAATTCATATACTAGAGCATAAACCAGAAATTTCACTCAATTTTGCTTGAGATAAGACTGATTTGGGGA
This sequence comes from Bos indicus, assembly GCF_029378745.1. Lineage (NCBI taxonomy): Eukaryota > Metazoa > Chordata > Mammalia > Artiodactyla > Bovidae > Bos > Bos indicus. Next base: position 97,478,979 of record NC_091768.1, read on the forward strand.
CTTCCCTGGTGGTCCAGTGGTTCAGAATCCTCTTTCCAATGCAGGGGACATGGGTTCGATCCTGGTGGGGGAAGTAAGATCCCACATGCTGTGAAGCAGCTAAGCCCACTTGCCACAACTAGAGAGAGGCCCTTGAGCTGCGGCTAAGACCTGATGCAGCCAAAAAGAAGGTTGAACTGATAACCCCCCAAACAAACAGGATCTAGAAAAACCCAGCTTCATCCCAAACACATCACCACTCTGCCTCACCTCAAAATAACAGCCTTTTCAGGACGTTTTTTTTCACGTTGTCTTTTCCAGAAACAGGTTCCCTGCTCCCTCCTACCCTCCCCACGGTCACTTTCTTGTTTCAACAACTCATCTGAAAATAATTTTAATGTCAGGGCATAACAAACAAGAAGAACAAGTATTTTATGAGGAAGAGGCCTCCTCTACAGATGTCACCATCTGGCTTCCGAGCCAACACTTTCAGAGTCTTTTAGCCTTCTTATTTCTTCTCACAGCAAAGAGACTGAGCCCGCCTTTTGTGGGACGTAAGCGTTCCTCAAAGGTTCATCTTGGTGGGAGAGGGGGGTGTGTCAGCTCGTGTTTACACAAAGCACCAAGACCGCCAGGCTTTCACTTCTGACATTTTAACTTTCCCTGAACTGAAAGCTAATGCAGCGAACAGTGAACAGGTTGGATCCTAGAGTTCCTTCTTAAGGTTTTTCTTTTTTTTTTTTTAACGTATCCGCTCATCTGGGTTTGCCTCAGACCCATCACTCTGCTCTTGTGTAGAAAAACTGTGAGCTGTGTGGTTCACTCATTGAGAAGAGCTCACTGTATGATCTCAGCCCAGCGCTTTCCATGGAAGCAAGTCTGATCTCTTGGCGTGACAGGGAAAACGCTTCACATCTTATTAGCTCGTGGGTGAGATATAAAACCAGTTTCATGGTAGAGAAACACCCTGGAGGTTGATCATTTTGTCAGAATAAATAGGGCTTTCCTGACACAAAGACATTAAATTCCCTTTCCTACCAGTGCTACAAAGAATAGAGTATTAAAAAAAAAACCGGAAAAGAAAGCGCATATAAAAATTAAACCCTCACCGCTTCAGTATGGCAAAAGGCAAGCAAAAGCTTGAAGAATGTGCTGGTGATGATTTAGCATGAATGCACTTGCTAATTTGCTCTTATTCAGAGAGTATAACTTAAGTTTAGCTACATCGTGCCTTTGGCTTTCTAGTTAAATAACTCAAATCTGTCTCATACAAAATGAGGACATAATTAGAAGGTCTGGTTTGATCTAAAAAATATCTTCAGGTTTTTAATTTAATTATGTAGAAGACTGTCAACCAGGTGCTTGAACAAATGCTTAGGCCTTCGTTTCTCAAACTGTGTAGCAAGGAGCCCTGGGATGCCACAACAAATTCACAGAGGTGTGGTGGGATTATTTACATTTTTGAGGAAAAGCACAGTGATGCTTGGCATCTGTGGGACTCTGAATTACTAACTCATGGCATTAATGTACATTGTACTGCTCTTTTGATGACATCCTGTTTTTGCAAAGCAGGATTTTTGGAGGTTACTGTGTGATAAGAAAGACAGGTGAACATTTCTTTGGACCAGGAGATGTAGTTATTTAAGAATGAAATAAATACATTTTTTTCTTTCAATTTATATGAACTGTTTTTTCAAATGGCTATTAAGTTGTTAAGATATTAATTCTTACTATGTTATTTGGACCTAAATATTTAATAAACAGAACTGTTAGGCATTTTTTATGGCCTAGAAGCACCAGGAGAAGCAGCCACAAAGGGCAAGGTGAACAGAGGAAGTTTGGGGAATTCTGGCTTAGGCAGACATAGGATTCCTTGAAATCATATTTTGGGTTTGTTTGCAAAAACTCCCAGGGCACAGGTATTTCCAAAGAGCTTGAGGAGGAAGCAAATCTGACTGTAATATTTTCATAGTCTTTCTACCGACTTACCTGTCTCCTTTCTAGGGCACATAGATCTGGCTTTACCAATAGTGTCGACGGCCACAATTTCCCCAGGGGCTTATTAGTGATTAACTGTGGGCTCACTTTTGCTGAGGCTCTTTTAAGATGCCTTATGAGTAAACACTAATAGAATCGACTACCACCCATTTACATTGTATACTTTTCCTGGGTTATTTTCTTTTGAGATAGATCTGACAAATGCCAACAATTTCTGCAGTTTTTTAAAAAAAGAATCTTTAAAGCTTAAAAAAAAAATCTTAACAGTAATAATACTTACTCTATTGATTTTCTAAACTCTATCCCCTTATGAAATTTGATTAAAAACAGATACATATGGGCTGTATTATCTTAGTGTCTGTGATGTTAGTTTCATGTGTCCACTCGGCTAGACTATGGTGGTGGTGGTTTAGTTGCTGAGCCGTGTCCGACTCTTGCAATCCCATGGACTGTAGCCTGCTAGGCTCCTCTGTCCATGGGATTTTCCAGGCAACAACACTGGAGTGGTTTGCCGTTTCTAGTGCCCAGTTATTCGGCCAAGCACTAATCTAGGTTTCTCAGTGTAGGTATTTTGTAGGTAAGACCAATAGTCACTTTACCTTAAGGAAGCGTCCTAGGTAATCTGGATAGGACTGATTCCATCAATTGAAAGTTTTTAGGAGCAGAACTGAAGCTTCCTCAAGAAGAGAGTTCACCTGTGGACAACTGAGTTCCAGCCTGCCCTTCCTTGCAGCCTACTCTATGGATTTAGGCCTTGCCTGGCCAGCCCCATAACCACATAAGCTAATTCTTTGTGATCAAGCTCTGTCTGTCTATATAGATGTAGGTGTATTAGATATATAGATATCTACATATACATAGGGCTTCCCTTGTGGCTCAGCTGGTAAAGAATCCGCCTGCAACGTGGGAGACCTGGGTTCGATCCCTGGGTTGGGGAGATCCCCTGGAGAAGGGAAAGCCTACCTGCTCCAGTATTCTGGCCTGGAGAAGTCTATGGACTGTATGGTCCATGGGGTCACAAAGAGTCTGACAGGACTGAGTGACTTTCACTTCACTCACATATAAATATATACTAGAGACCTCCTATTGTTGTTTTTTGCTGTTGTCCAGTCGCCACGTCACGTCCGACTCTGTTCGACCCCACGGGCTGCAGTATGCCAGGCTTCTCTGTTCTTCACTGTTTCCCAGAGTTTGCTACCCACGGGATGATGCATCTTAGAATATAACAGCAGGAGCAAGTTCATCACACCCAACAACATCATGGCTTCCCTTTATTTGACAATGAACTTGGTGATCCAATACATTTTTCTCTTTGGAGTAGCTGCCTGGGAAGTTGAGGGCAAGTTTCTCACGTAACTATAGTAATTAGCTCATTCTAGATGCCTAAAATGAAGCATACAATTTTTTTTAAAGTTTTTTGGCCATACCATGCAGCGTAACAGGATCTTAGTTCCCCAACCAGGAATCGAACCTGTGCCCCCTGCGGTGGAGCATGGAGTCTTAACCACTGGACTGCCAGGGGAGTCCTAAAATATACAATTTTAAAACAACTATTCAATTAGGGATAAGTCCAATGAGATAAACTTTTTTTTCCTAGTAAGACATAGCCAAACTGTTCTTAACATTCAAGTCATATATCTGTCTTGAAATTAGTATGTGTTGAGTATTTACTTTTGAAATGAATGAAAACTTGGACCTGGACAATATGTAAGAGAATAGCATATTGTAATTCATGAAATCATATAGCGATATTTATATATTAAAAAAATCAGATACAATTTAGTGTTTAAAAGTAAAGCCTCTGAAGCCTGAGAGACCTTGAGTCAGAGACTCTTTTCTACCATTTATTATCCGTGTGATCCTAACATCTCTTTACTTTAGTTTTTTTGCATCTGTAAAGAAGAAATAATAGATAACTAAGACCTCATCCAGTTTCTGGCGTACAGTAAACATGAGAAATGGTTTTCTCATGGAGTTACGATGTTTTATACACAAAAATATTCTACAGAAAAGTAAGGTGATAATTAAGCACCTTGTTAATTAAAGTAATTCCCAGTGTATTAATAACTGCTGTGGTTCTGTGAGGCCCGGAGTGAAACTGAGGACCTCCTGGGAAGTGCCAGGCTTGTCAACTCGCCATGACTGCGGCAGAGAGAGGGGATACTGACCTCTTCTTCTTCCTGTACGTGCAGAGGTATCGTCACTGCCAGTCCTCTCAGGAAATCCCGTACTATCTTACAGCTAAATGAACCGCCCATCACTTTATCTTTCAGTATCATGTCAGTAGACAAGTCGTTTGATTGATGCTTGAGCTTGATCTCCCATATGCTCATAATGGAGACATTCAAAAGGAGATGTATGTATATTTTCTCTTTGGAAGCATAAAAAGGAATCAAACGAACAGCCTCCAGTGCTATCAAAATTTTCAAGTGGCTGCTGATCAATAAAGTTGAGAGCCAGTCAATACCTGTAAGTGATGACCCTCGAAATAAGGGTTTGATCCTCCAAGTTGAAATGTCTCTATATGAATGCCCAAAGTTCTTTGCACGTGTTTTCTATCACGACATCATCTATTATAAAAGCATTTTATTATGCTTATTATTATTTATTTTTCTTCCACAGCTCTGAAGTTCTGTGTTAAAAGAGCAGGAGAACATCAAATGCCATCTCAGGACCCCTTACTGTAGTCAAGAGAAACATCAAAACTATGAAGCACACGTTTGTCCTTCTCTGGGAATAGATAAAATATTGTTCTTCTAGGCGTCTGACTTTCCAGAAGATGGCAGCAGTGATATAAGAGATTCGGCCCCAGTGTATTAAAAATAGTCCATCGAAAGAGCCAGGCTCCCTGTGGGGCGACTAGATGCCCATATATGCAAAACTGGTTCTGACAAGACGGTGCCACAGAACAGAAATGGTGTTAAGAGTCTAACTTGCTAAAGCACAGTTCTGAAAGGAAGAATGTCAGGTTATTTCCTTTCAAGTCCACAACATTTTAAAATCACAGAATTTCATGGTGGGAAGCAGCTGTAAACTGGGCCACGCTCTAAATGCAAACAGACTAAGACGATCCTTTACGCGCCATCTCCAGACGGCTAAAAATAAATAACTTCAAGGAAACCGAATATAGCTCAGTAGCTGAGTTCTTTTGTCTTTTTCAAGTTCTATCCAGCTCCTCAAGGGTGGGTCGACGATGCCATCTCGATTCCCACCAAGTGCTGTCACTTCTACGCCCTCTCCCCTCGCCCCGTCCCCTGAATTATTTTTGTTTTAGGTTTGCTACATGAAAAGCCCCTTACTTTCCTTGGTTTAATTTCTATTCATGGGAGCTCTTAAAAGAACCCTGAAAATTCTTTTTTTTTTTTTTTCCAGTAGCATCATGAGGTCATCAAGTGCAAGTATGTATCCATTCAGTCTTTAGGTTGTACAGTCTTAATTTATACGCTTACCGTGAGTACCATCTAATGGGAAACTTTATCACCATCTGTCTCGGAACCTATTAGAGAAGATGAGCTCACACTATAAGAGACCATATCTTCCAGGCTACTTTCAACAGGACTGACCTTGGAACCTTAAATTAAGAGAAGAGCCTGATAAATGCTTCCAACAGTGAGGGTGGGGCTCCTGCGGATGACACTGCCGGGAACTGAGGCGTCCACGGTATGATTATAGACAAAAGCATCTGAACTTAGTTTCTTCTTTAAGCTATTTATAGTTTTTCCTTACTGTTGTGTATATTCACTGTTGTGAAAATTGTATAAATCATATGTTGAAAATTGTATAAATAGTTATGCTTAATTGGTTCACAGTGCTTTTCAGGTCTATTATATCCTTCTACTTCTCTGTATATTCATTCTATTAATTTTTGAGATTTTGATATTGAATCTCCAACTAAAAATCTTCATTTATCTACTTAAAAAATAAATGTAATATATAACTTTATATATTTATAAATTTATAATTTATATATTTATAAATGTATATAACTTTGTTCAGTATTTTCCAAGCCTCTTGTAAATGTGTTATCATAGTTTCATAATTTTAAAAAAATTGTAAAAAGATATTCTTGTGTTTTCAAACTTAAAAATGTTTTCAAAAACAGCTTTATTGGGACATAATTCACATGGTCTGAGTTTTAAAAAGTAGTTTATGTATTTTTTGAGTGGATAATGCACACAGCACAAATTTAAAAGATGCAAAAGGCAAATAGTAAAAAAAAAAAACGTCTCCCTTCCTCCTTGGTCAGCTTACCAAACTCCCCAGAGACAATCGCTGTCACCTGCATAAATAAACGCTATTTTGAGACTAAAAGCAGCACAGAGTATTGCTTTAGGCAACGGGCTCTGCCCCTCACTTTCCATGTCATACACTCACAGCCTGTCCTGTATCAGCACCTGCCGAGCGGCCCTGAAGAGCTGAAATCTTCCTCAACGGCCACACGATAGTCAAGTCGACAGATGTATCTTAACTCACACATTTATGAATGAATTCAAGCAGCCCCCACGGATGAGCATTTAGGTCCTTTCCAGTATTTTGCCATGATAAGCAAAGCCGTGGGGCGTGTCCTTCTCCACAGGTCATTTTGCACATCCGAGAGGAGACCTGCAGGGTGAGTGTCCAGAAGTGACATAGCTGGATCAAAGGGTGTGCAGCATTCATATTTTGACTGCTTTTGCGAGCCTGATCTCCGTGGAGGGTGCGCTGGTCCCGGGTCCAACAGCCAAGTGTGTGAGGGAGGGCTTGCCCCGGTCCTCTCCAGGGTGCCGTGTCAACCATCGGGGCCTGCGTCAAACCCAACAAGGCCACAAGAGAATCTCTAACTCTAAAACCTGCTTCATCCACATTGGATTTCTGCAAAGACACCTTCCTGGATGGAGAAATAGCTTCGAGTCACTTCTGAGCCTTGTCCAGAAGGCTGAACCGGGGTCAAGCGTGAGCTGCGGCCGGCCCTCCATCGCTTGTTTCCCTGTCTCCCCCCAAACCTGGGCTCTGAAACAAGGTGCTCGGAGCCTGTCACCAACTTGTTCAGACTGGCCTGATTCCATCCTGCTGGCGAGAAAAGGATTCTAAGTGAATTTTTGCTTTGGTGGTTTTAAACAACTGATGGCCAACAAACTGGAGGTCCAGCTGAGGGAGAAAGAAACAGAAGACACGGGAGCGGCAGGTTCAGATGCCCCTGCTGTGTCCTTGGCCTTAACCCTGAGCTGAACAGACTCAGCGCCGCTGCCAGGACATCAGCCAGGACAGGGCAGGGGCCCTGGGGCAGTGTGACAGGTGCGACCGATGGCAGTGACTCCTCTCCCTGAGCCCCACACTTCCCGCCTCACCCTCTCTTGCTGTAACCATTTCAAAGAAGCATTCCCGTGGTGCCTGCCCCACCATCATCCTCCCCAGCTCCCTCTCTCCCTTCACGGCTCCCCTTGTCTCCGAAGGCTAAGGTCGGATTGGCCTGCCAACTGGGACCCTTGTGTGTCTTTGCTGATGACGTTCACAGCATCCGTGTTCCTTCCAACAAACTTCTTGGTGGGCGAATTTCTGCATCTAACTGGAAACTCCCTCTAACATCTTGCAAGGCCGGCTCAATTTTGCTTTCCAATCAGCATTTCCCAGGCCTTATGGAGCATTTGGCTCCTTCCGGAGACAGAGCACTGGTCTCAGAGTATCACATTCAGCACCACTTTCAAATATTGCCATTCATTAGTGGGGCCCATTCAAATATTGCCATTAATTAGTGAACACGCTTGAACATGGCCATTCATTAGTAAAATGCACAGCATATGTCTTCTATAATTTTTTAACTGGTCTCTAATCCTTGTGACCTTATCATTTACAATCTGTAGCAAGACACTAGACTCTGTAAAAACGATTATACCCTGCCAGTCAAAATGTGAAATCCAGGCCATATGGCAGCTTGAGCCCAATTTGTCCCATGTGCCCGTGGGCATACTTCTGCTCGCTGGCGTGGCAGGGGAGCTGGATATTTCCCTTGAACACCTGGGGCTGACCCCGGGCAGCTCTGGGCAGGGTCAGCCTTGGAAAGGGGCCGGCAGTGTTGGCGGCACTCCCACTGGCACATCTTAGAGACGCTTGTCTCGGGAGGTTTTGCAGCTTGTCAGTGATAGATAAATCAATCAAAATTATATAGCAATCCTTGCCTGTGTGTTGGGCAGTTTTATAGGTGCCCTGAGAGTATACCCACTTCCGCCCACTCCCCATAGCCTCAGCCAAAAAAATGGCAGGGTATTTTCTCTCCAGGACTGTCTCTTTCTTATAGTCCTCTATTAAATATTGAATATTTATCTCAAAGAGTTGCTCAATAACTTCAGTTGTGTCCAACTCTTGGTGGCCCCATGGACTGCAGCCCGCCAGACTCCTCTGTCCGTGGAGATCCTCCAGGCAACAACACTGGAGTGGGTTACTATGTCCTCCTCCAGAGGATATTCCGATCCAGGGGTCGAACGTGCGTCTTCTGCACCGCAGGCAGATTCTTTACCGATGAGCCACCAGGGAAACCCGAACCAAGAGGACTTGGATCTCACTCATCCGTGTTTCCCCAGATTCAACGTCTGGAACGTATCTGGAACATAGTAGGTGATCTATGTCTGTCTGGCGCATACCAGGCTCCCAGCTCAAGGCTGGAGAGACCGTGGAGAACAAGAGGTGGAGGACAACAGCCCCAGGTTGTGTGCTGGAGTGTCCAGGGGATGCAAGTCTGCAGAAACCGCCAGAGCTGAGCCCTGGGTGGGCTGGTGTTTGGCAGCAGTGGCATTTACTTTTCTGTCCTTCACATTCCATTCCCTCCTTAGGCAGTGGTTCTAACACCAGGCTAATTCCTCTTTGCTTTGCTGTTGTTGTTCAGTTACCAAGTTGTGTCCCCGTGGGCTGCAGCACGCCAGGCTCCTCTGTCCTGCACTCTCTCTCAGAGTTTGATCAAATTCATGTCCATTGAGTCGGTGATGCTATCTAACCATCTCATTCTCCGCCGCCCCCTTCTTTTACCTTAAATCATTCCCGGCATCATGGTCTTTTCCAGTGAGCAGTGAGTCAGCTCTTGGCATCAGGTGGCCAAAGTTTGGAGTTTCAGCTTCAGCAACAGTAAATATTCAGGGAGGATTTCCTTTAGGATGGGTTTGATCTCCTTGCAGTCCAAGGGACTCTCAAGAGTCTTCTCCAACACCACAGTTCAAAAGCATCAGTTCTTTGGTGCTTAGCTTTCTCGATGGTCCAGCTCTCACATCTGTACATGACTACTGGAAAAACCATAGCTTTGACTAGACGGATCTTTGTTGGCTAAGTGATGTCTCTGCTTTTTAATACACTGTCTAAGTTTGCAATAGCTTTTCTTCCAAGGAGCAAGTGTCTTTTAATTTCATGGCTGCAGTTACTGTCCACGGTGATTTTGGCACCCAGGAAAATAAAATCTGTCACTGCTTCCACTTTCCCCATCTCCCCATTCCCAACCTCCCTTCTAAGTTATGGTACTGCCCGCTGCACGTTCCCAGCTGGTTTGGATGCCGTCACTTCAAATTCACACCAACACAAATCCCATGTGATTATTATGGAAAAGAAGACTGGGATGAAAGAGCAGAAACTCAACGAGTTAAACTGAGGGACAGAGTAGGGGATCCTGGGTCCAGCCCTCCTCCATCCCTGCTTTCTTCACTCAGAGAACACCCAGTTATCCCAAAACACTAAGCACTGACCTCACATCCTCCCAGAACTACTCATTAATGCCAGGGCTAACACAGCAGTTGTCACATAGGCACGCTGGACAGACATTTGTAAAATGAATGAGTGGTAGGAGCTGGAAAACTCTAAACTCTCGAGAAGCATGGGGAGAGCCCAGGGTCAGCAGGATCCAGCCACTGGAGGTTGATCCAAGGAGCAGGAGGATGGCACCAAGACATTTTTTTAAATCCAGTTATGCAATCCGTAGCTGAGTTCAGAAGCTAAGATCACAGGGCTGAGGGAGAGGGGAAGGCTTCATCACAGAGGGGTTTGGATTGGTTTGAAACTAGAAAAAGAAAAGGAAAAAGAATGAAGATGCTAGAACAAAGGGGAATAAGGGTGGGAGGAAGACCCTGGAGAAAGTCAAGGCCAGGAAGACCTAAACACTCCAGAGTTGTGGCTTCATGGGACACAGCAGACTTGCAGCTTGTGGGAAGGCAGACTCCAGGGGTGGCAACTTGCTGATGAGAAGGTTGTTTGAAGGAGGTTACATCTCATTAGTGTGATGCCAGCTAATTAGTTACTCTTCTGGAGGCAAGAGGAAGAGGAGAGGTAAGGATGGAGGAGGCTGGAACAGCCATTGTCAGTCAAGAGATGACACACGAAGCAAAGGAAGCCCAGACACGCTGAGGACCCAGCTGACGTCACAGCCCCAGCCTTTGGCTCCTTGGGACTTAAACTGTGGCCCCAGACCAGAGGCCTCGGTATCACCTAGAAGCCCAAGGCAGAATCTCAGGCCCCACCCAGACATGCTGAAGAACCTGCATTTAATGAGGTCCATGATGACCTGTGTGCACACTGCAGGTCAGAAGGCCTGCTCGAGCTCATTCATTCATTCAGAAGTACTGAGCACACGCACTGTGAGCCAGGCACCCTGAGGGCATACACAGATGTATACATTTCCAGTCTCACATGAATCACAGATCACCCCTCCCTCCTTTACTCCGTCTCTCTACCCAGCCCTCCCTCCAGCCAATGAGTATTTATTGAGAACGTATTATGTGCCTGGTGCCACGCAGGGCCTTCTTCTTGACCTCACTGACTTTATGCTTAGCTGTATCCTGTCACAGAGGACAAGGTTGGGAGAAGCATAAGATATGAGCACCCACTAGCCTGGGCAGTCAGGCTAGGTCTCCAGGAGGAAGTGGAGAGTAAACTGAGACCCAGTTGAGTTTGGTCAGATGATGGGTCCCTGAACGGTACTTGCTCCAGGTTTGGGACAGTGCAAGTTCTGGGGGCTTTCGGGGAGGAAGGTGGATCCTTTCACTCTAGACCACTGAGTAGGAGGTGCTGAAGTGAGGAGGAGAGGTGGGGGTGGGACTGGAGGTAGAGGGAGGCTCAGGGTGGGAGGCAAGGCTCTGCGGAGGCTGTGGGTTCTGGTTGAATGGCTGGGGTGGGAGCAGGGGCTATAGCAGGCAAACTGAGTCAGGCTGGGAGCCCCAGGGAGCTGGAAAGCCTCAGCACCCACAGCCCGCTAATTAGAGTCAGACACAGGCGGTGGAAGAAAACCATCACGCAGAAAATCAGTTTTGGCCAGTGGGATGGCATTGCTAATCAAACGCAGCAGGAACAGACTCTGCCGGTGTAATTCTGCAGCATTTCAGTCTTTCTGATTTGGAAACCATTGGCAAAAGGACACAGTAGAACAGAGCCTACACAGGAGCAACTTTAAGTGTCTTAGTAGCCGCACTGCATGCATGCTGAGTCGCTTAAGTTCAGTTCAGTTTAGTCTCCCAGTCGTGTCCGACTCCTTGTGACCCCATGGACTGCAGCACACCAGGCCTCCCTGTCCATCACCAACTCCTGGAGCTTGCTCAAACTCATGTCCATCAAGTTGGTGATGCCATCCAACCATCTCATCCTCTGTCATCCCCTTCTTCTGCCTTCAATCTTTCCCAGCATCAGGGTCTTTTCCAACGAGTCAGTTCTTCACACCAGGTGGCCAAAGTATTGGAGTTTCAGCTTCAACATCAGTCCTTTCAATGAATATTCAGGACTGATTTCCTTTAGGATGGACTGGTTGAATCTCCTTGCAGTCCAAGGGACTCTCAAGAGTCTTCTCCAACACCACAGTTCAAAAACATCAATTCTTCAGCGCTCAGCTTTCTTTATAGTCCAGTTCTCACATCCATACATGACTCCTGGAAGTCACTTCAGTCTTGTCCAACTCTTTGCAACACTATGGTCTGTAGCCCACCAGGCTCCTCTGCCCATGGGATTCTCCAGGCAAGAATACTGCAGTGGGTTGCCATGCCTTCCTCCAGGGGATCTTCCCCACCCAGGGACTGAACCCATGTCTCTTATGTCTCCTGCATTGGCAGGTGGGTTCTTTACCTGGGAAGCTCAAAATAAAAAGAAACAGGTGAAATAAATTTTAATATCTTATTTAGCCCAATATGGACATATCAGGTTCCCTGGTGGCTCAACTGGTAAAGAATCTGCCTACAATTTGGAAGAGCTGGGTTCGATTCCTGGGTTATGAAGATCCCCTGGAGAAGGGAATAGCTACCCACTCCAGTATTCTGATCTGGAGAATTCCATGGACTGTACAGTCCATGGGGTCGAAAAGAGTCAGACATGACTGAGTGACTTTCACTTTTAAACCAATTTAGCCAAGGCACATTTTCAACATGTGGCCAACATAAAAGGTGTTGATACTTTACATTTTTCTCACAGAGTCTTTGAAGTTTCATGTGTAATTAAGGCTCACATCATCTCAATTTAGACAAGCTGCCTTCCGGACACTCAACTACCTACCTCACAGGGCTGGTGACTTCCATGCTTCCAGTCACTCAGCTGCCTCACAGGGCTGATGGCTTCTGTGTGTGACAGAGTGGTTCTAGAACTCTCTAGGTTGAGGACTACCTGGCCAGCTGAAGTGCCAGGACAAAAAGAAGCAGAGCACCTTGCATATGGTGTAGTGAGTAGGACAAGATGAGGTGGCGGACTGCTACTGCTTCTGCTAAGTCACTTCAGTCACGTCTGACTCTGTGCGACCCCATAGACGGCAGCCCACCAGGCTCCCCCGTCCATGGGATTCTCCAGGCAAGAACACTGGAGTGGGTTGCCATTGCCTTCTCCAATGCATGAAAGTGAAAAGTGAAAGTGAAGTTGTTAGTCGTGTCCAACCCTTACTCTGCTGCTGCTGCTGCTGCTAAGTCGCTTCAGTCGTGTCTGACTCTGTGCGACTCCATAGACGGCAGCCCACCAGGCTCCCCCGTCCCTGGGATTCTCCAGGCAAGAACACTGGAGTGGGTTGCCATTGCCTTCTCCAATGCATGAAAGTGAAAAGTCAAAGTGAAGTCGCTCAGTCGTGTCCAACTCTTATCGACCCCATGGACTGCAGTCTACCAGGCTCCTCCATCCATGGGATTTTCCAGGCAAGAGTACTGGAGTGGGGTGCCATTGCCTTCTCCGGAGGTGGAGGACAAGAGGAGATAAAAAATCAGCCATGTTAACAGAAAGAAATTTAGATTTTTTTCTAATAAAGGATGCTCTTCACTTTTAGGCTTTGAAACACTTATTTTGTGCTATGATGTAGGAGAGGTGTGCAGAAACAGAAAATCAGAAATAAGAAAATGTGGTGTAATTGTCTGCAAAGAGAGTGTATGAATTTTCCCACCACACACAGAGTTATTTGTGAAAATAAAGTAAAAAAAAAAAAAATCAGAATTGACCTGAGTTATCTCTAACTTTCCTGGTGTCTCTGGGTGCTGGGTTTACCTGCTTGCTCATTGTCAAGTCTTGTAGCAAGGACAGATAGTGTCCAGACCATTAATCACAGAGTAGACTGTTGATCTGAACTGCTGCAAGTAAGTACCTGTTTCTAATGTCTGCAATCTTATCCTTCCTTTAAATGGTGATATAGGATGGGTGTAGTAAATGTACAGCCACAGAGATCTACAATTCCAGTCATATTAGTTGGACCCACTATGACTATGGTCTCTTAATTTAGTCAACCCAGAGGTTTATGTTAGGGACTTCTGCTTTTTAGATGTGAAGTATCAGGATGGTGAGGAGGAAATGGCAACCCACTCCTGTATTCTTGTGGGGATAATTCCATGGCCAGAGGAGCCTGGTGGGCTATAGTCCATGGCATTGCAAAGAGTCCGACAAGACTTAGCCACTGCACAAATCAGGCTGCCGCCCTGAGTTTGGAAGCCTCGGTCTACATGATTTTAGACAAAGACTTTCATTTGAGGTGGTAGACCCTGGTGAGTTAGGTAAAGATCACCTTACCACAGACGGGTCACACTACGGCAATTGATGTTGATGTTGAATTGATGTTGAAACTTAAAATCAGGACTTCCCTGGTGGCAGAGTGGATAAGAATCCACCTGTCTGGTGAAGTGGACACGGGTTCCATCCCTGGTCCAGGAAGTCCTCACATGCTGTGAGCTAAGCTAAGCTCTTGCACCACAGCTACTAAAGCCCGCTTGTCCTCAAGCTACAACTACTGAGCTCGTTACATCGAGAGCCTGTGCTCCCCAGCAAGCGAAGCCACCACAGTGAGAAGCCTGCACATCGTGACTAGAGAGCACGCTCCACTCGCTGTCACCAGGGAAAGCCCGTGAGCAACGAAGACACAGCACAACTGAAAATACATAAATAAAAAGGAAGTGAGAACCCCGACTGGATTTCATCCTTGAAGTCATGACTGACGCTGAAACAAATCTCCAAAACTTCCCGTCACGACACAAAGTTCTCATGGGCACGGGGCATTTAGGGGCAGGAGGCTTGTTAGTCCCTGTTCAAGGTTTTCCTGAACCTCTGGTGTTCTCTGCCCCAGGACCTGTGACCTCAATTATTACTGATGAAGTTTCCTGCTCAAAAAGAAAGAGAAGAACCAGGAGGTGGGGTCTGAGGTTCACATACACACACAGGTCTCCATGGAGCTGAGCCATTGGAGGCTTCTGTAGATGGCGGTGACACTTCCTTAGGAAGGTTCCAGCTCTCAATAGTGGCAGGAGGAGGCCCCCTTACCCTCTTCAATGGGCCTCTGTGCCCTGATGAGCAGGTGGTGGTGAAAGCCCTCCACTGAGAGAGCCCCTTCCCCTGAGGCCTTCCCTCAGGGCCTGGGCAGGCCTCCTCAGGTGCGTGTGAGCGCGAGACAATGCCCACCTCAGGCTGAGGAGAGCCAGAAGCCCGGTGCCTCCAGTGACCGGAAAACCCTTATCTCCCAGCAACACGCACCTTGCAGAGTCTTACTAAGTTCAGTTCAGTCGCTCAGTTGTGTCCAACTCTTTGCAACCCCATGAATCCCAGCATGCCAGGCCTCCATGTCCATCACCAACTCCCGGAGTTTACCCAAACTCATGTCCATTGAGTTGGTGATACCATCCAGCCATCTCATCCTCTGTCGTCCCCTTCTCCTCCTGCCCCCAATCCCTCCCAGTATCAGAGTCTTTTCCAATGAGTCAACTCTTCACATGAGCTGGCCAAAGTATTGGAGTTTCAGCTTCAACATCAGTTCTTCCAATGAACACCCAGGACTGGTCTCCTTTAGGATAGACTGATTGGATCTCCTTGCAGTCCAAGGGACTCTCAAGAGTCTTCTCCAACACCACAGTTCAAAAGCATCAATTCTTCAACGCTCAACTTTCTTCACAGTCTCACTCTCACATCCATACATGACCACTGGAAAAACCATAGTGTTGACTAGACGGACCTTTGTTGGCAAAGTAATGTCTCTGCTTTTTAATATGTTATCTAGGTTGGTCACAACTTTCCTTCTGAGGAGTGAGCATCTTTAATTTCATGGCTGCAATCACCATCTGCAGTGATTTTGGAGCCCCCCAAAACAAAGTCTGACACTGTTTCCTCTGTTTCCCCATCTATTTGCCATGAAGTGATGGGACCAGATGCCATGATCTTAGTCTTCTGAATGTTGAGCTTTAAGCCAACTTTTTCAATCTCCTCTTTCACCTTCATCAAGAAGCTTTTTAGTTCCTCTTCACTCTCTGCCATAAGGGTGGTGTTATCTGCATATCTGAGGTCATTGATATTTCTCCCGGCAATCTTGATTTCAGCTTGTGCTTCTTCCAGCCCAGAGTTTCTCATGATGTACTCTGCATAGAAGTTAAATAAGCAGGGTGACAATATACAGCCTTGACGTACTCCTTTTCCTATTTGGAACCAGTCTGTTGTTCCATGTCCAGTTCTAACTGTTGCTTCCTGACCTGCATATGGGTTTCTCAAGAGGCAGGTCAAGTGGTCTGGTATTCCCATCTCTTTCAGAATTTTCCACAGTTTATTGTGATCCACACAGTCAAAGGCTTTGGCATAGTCAATAAAGCAGAAATAGATGTTATTCTGGAACTCTCTTGCTGTTTTGATTATCCAGCAGATGTTGGCAATTTGATCTCTGGTTCCTCTGCCTTTTCGAAAACCAGCTTGAACATATGGAAGTTCACGGTTCATGTATTGCTGAAGGCTGGCTTGGAGAATTTTGAGCATTACTTTACTAGTGTGAGATGAGAGTGCAATTGTGCGGTAGTTTGAGCATTCTTTGGCATTGCCTTTCTCTGGATTGAAAACTGACCTTTTCCAGTCCTGTGGCCACTGCTGAGTTTTTCCAGATTTGCTGGCATATTGAGTGCAGCACTTTCACAGCATCATCTTTCAGGATTTGAAATAGCTTAACTAGAATTCCATCACCTCCACTAGCTTTATTCGTAGTGATGCTTTCTAAGGCCCACTTGACTTCACATTCCAGGATGTCTGGCTCTAGGTGAGTGATCACACCATCGTGATTATCTGAGTGAGTGACTCATTGTGAGTCTTACTAAAGTGTGAAAGAAAACCCAGACTTATCCGACTGCCCCTTCCCACACCCTAGGTGTTTGTTCTTTTTTTTCCCCTCCTGATTTTATTGCTTGTGGAGGAAGGAGTAAGCCCGCTGATTAAGTGGCCGCTAAAGAGCAAGTGCCTGGACTCAGAGCTAATGGTAGATTGCGGGAGGGTGAGGTGCCATGTCATCTCCACCACCGCCTCCTCCTGCTCTGTGGCACCAAGGATGTCCGTGAGGCCGACTAAGGGTGGACACAGGTGCGTGGACGGCTCAGCCTGCGGCTCCCCTTCCTCCTCCCTCTCAAGCTGGCAGCAGAGAATTCAGAGCCTCGGGGCCCTCACAGAGCAGCCCTGATCACCTCTGGGGTGTGATGGTCCCTTTTCCCTCGGCCATTCTTAACAAGGCTGGGACACAGTACTAATCTGAGTTTTAAAACGTTGCCCTCTATGTTGGATGATGCCAGCCACAGTGGGCATTCAGTGACTGTTTTCAGGGATAATCACTAAGATCTAATGCCTTATTCTTTGAAGTCTTGTTTTCGCCAGTGGGGCTTCCCTGGTGGTTCAGCTGGTAAAGAATCTGCCCGCAATGCAGGAGACCTGGGTTCGATCCCTGGGTTGGGAAGATCCCCTGGAGAAGGAAAAGGCTACCCACACCACTATTCTGGCCTGGAGAATTCCATGGACTGTATAGACCATGGGGTCACAAAGAGTTGGAGATGACAGAGAGACTTTCACTTTCTTTCGCCAGGGACTAGAATCAGACTTTCACAAGGCTCATAGCTGCTAATGGAGAAGGCAATGGCACCCTACTCAGTACTCTTGCCTGGAAAATCCCATGGATGGAGGAGCCTGGTAGGCTGCAGTCCATGGGGTTGTTAAGAGTCGGACACGACTGAGCGACTTCACTTTCACTTTTCACTTTCATGCATTGGAGAAGGAAATGGCAACCCACTCCAGTGTTCTTGCCTGGAGAATCCCAGGGACGGGGGAGCCTGGTGGGCTGCCGTCTATGGGGTCGCGCAGAGTCGGACATGACTGAAGTGACTTAGCAGCAGCAGCAGCATAGCTCCTAAAGGAACCTCCACTGCCACGACCCTGGGGGGAGATGGCCAGGGCTCACGGGCTCACTATTCCGTGGGAACTGCTCCCTCTTCCAGCAGCATCTGTTGAGAGGCTGCCCAGTGCTGGGCCGTGCGGGGCGGGGCAGGGTCGCAGAGGTGAGGATGTAGTCTCTGGGAGGGGACATCTGTTGTGGAGATGCCCTCGATCTCCCTGGGGTCCCCCCGCCCTGAGGTCCACCTTGTCCAGCAAGCCCATGAACGTGGTTCTTCGCTTCTCAGCTGGGCAGTCACTCTGGGCAGATTCCCTGGCGCCCAAGCCTGGGTTCACCGCCCCTCTGGCTGGTTCCCTACCCCCCCCACACCCACCCTTTACCTGCTCTTCGTTCCCCTCACCTGTACCAGGTGTGTTCTGACCCATTATCTCCTCTAGACCTTTGTCCCCCGAGGGCAGGAGCACAGTGATATTCAACCAAGTGTCCCCAGCACTGCCCTCCCCAGCACCTGGCCCAGAGGAGGTGCTTTTAAAAGGTTTATTCAAGGAAGGATGGAAGAAACACAGCAATACCTATGCAGATAATTATAACATAATGCCAAAATGCCATGATTGGGGTTGGACCCATCATGGACTACGGAGTGGTCAGCTCTCTCTGCAAGGCTGGCCACATAGCTTGGTGGCACTTCAGGTTTTTTTTTTTTCTTTTGGAAATTCATCAGAAGCAACGCTTTTTTTTTTTAAATTGAAGTATAGTTGATTTACATTGTTGTGTTAATTTCTGTTGTACAGCAAAGTGATTCAGTTACACATATACATAAATATTTTTATATTCTTTTTCCTTAGGGTTTATCTCAGGATACTGAATATAGTTCTCTGTGCTATACAGTAGCACCTTGTTTATCCATGTATATTTAATAGTTTGCATCTGTGTGTAGCAGTCACTCAGTCCTGTCTGTCCCTTTGCGATACAATGGACGGCAGTCAGCCAGGCTCCCCTGTGCATGGGATTTCCCAGGCAAATGAACTGGAGTGGGTTGCCATTTCCTTCTCCAGGGGATCTTCCCGACCCAGGGATCAAACCCATGCCTCTTACATCTCCTGCAGTGCAGGAGGGTTCTTTATCACTGAGCCACCTGGGAAGCCCCAACTCCCAGCCCATCACTCACCACTCCCTTTGCCCTGGGCAACCACGAGTGTGTTCTCTGCTGTGTCTGTGAGTCTCTTTATGGTTTGTGGATAGTTCATTTGTGAACCTATGAATTGAGATTTGAACAGGACAGTCCCACAGATGGAGGCAATACTGTCTGTATCCACAGTCCCAGCTAGAGCCTGAGCATGGCTTCCTATCTCAGTGACCCTGACGGCATCAGCAAGTTCCAGTTAGTTAAGATCCACAGTTCAGGTAACGAAACGGGCCAGAATCCCCTCTGCTTACATCGCCTGTGATCTTCCACGTCTACGACTCCGTATCGCAGTGTTGTAGGAAAATGTGTCGTGGTGTCTCCCTCTTGCACAATGACTCCACTCACCCTGAAATACTCGCCGTGGGGAGGCGGCATCTAAGGAGGGAAGCGCTCATTCCAAGGAGGTCACCGGAACCCTGCAGACGCCACGACTTCCGCTTTACTGCTACAGACGCCACGACTTCCGCTTTACTGCTACAGACGCCACGACTTCCGCTTTACTGCTCCAGAGAACCCGACAACTTCCTGTTTCAAGGCAGCAGCAACAGCTTCTAAACAACCTAACAGTGCAAAACTGTATCACTGGGGTTGGGTTTCCAGAAGAAAGCGATCATCTCCTTTGGAGTCTTAGAGAAAAGTGGAATGGATCACTCCTCTATATATTAAGACCATAGCCGTGGGGCTCCCCGGGTGGCTCAGGGGTTAAGAATCCACCTTGTAATGCAAGGGACATCGCTTCGATCCCTGGTCCGGGAAGACCCCACACGCGGCGGAGCAACTAAGCCCGTGGAGCAACTAAGCCCATGCGCTGCAACTACCGAGCCCACGTGCCCTACAGCTCGGGCTCTGCAACAAGAGGAGCGACCACGAAGCCTGCACACAGCAACGAAGAGTCGCCCCTGCTCGCGGAAACCAGAGGAAGCCGGTGTGCAGAAAGCAGACTCAGCATGGCCGAAAAATAAAAGATCTTAAAAAAACAAAAGAATCTTTAAAAGAAGGAATGAATGAATGAAAGAATGAAGAATGGGATGAATTCTCCTATTGGGGTGGCCTGGACATAGGTTTTTTTGTTTTTTTGAGGTTTCATTGGAGGCAGGAGGATGGACAAAATGCTAAAGTTGCTCTCACCACCTCCTTCAGCTCTGGGACTCCACCTTGAACGCTGGTCTGGTCCTCACGTGTCTCGCAGGCCTTCAGATCAGTGCAGACCGGCAGCAGGTGGCCTGGCGTGAAACCAGCTGTGTCACACAGCGAGTGACAAGACTTAGAGCAGGATCTTGGGGGGAAGCCTGTTAACTGTGACTCGTGGCGGCTGCAGGCGCCACCAACGGCCTTTCCTTAGATGCGGGCCCACCGTGGGCAGTATTCCTGGCTGTTTTCCAGGGAACATGAATGGGAACCAAGGGTCCTCAAGGACTCTCGTCCAGGCAGGCTCCTGGTGGAGCCTCACCCTCGGGTGAATCAGGAAGTAGCAATAGGGGATTAGGAGGGTAACCTGCAAATCTACACCTGAAGTTGTCAGGTGGCGGTTAAAACAGTGGATTTTTAAAACGTGGATGCTTGCTCGTGTCAGTTTTGAAAGATACACTGTGCTGAAGTGAAGTTAGTCGGTCTCAGGGATCATATATAAACATGTGTCTGATACAGGTCCACGCTGGAAATAAACCATTAACTAGGGATGCCAGTCAACGGTCTGGACAGGAATGACCCTCACGACCTCTAGGTTTTTTTTCCCTCACAGATGCTCGCAGTTTGATTTGACCAGATTCTGGCATTTGCAGTGAAATCGTCCCATTATTTTAAGTTGTAAAGTTTGATTTGATGCTTTCTGAAAGAAAGCTGATGCTACCACCACGGGCCTGTTTTTGCTATTTCTCAAATCTATCAAATGAGTAAGGTGTCCAAGTCCTACCTTTTGGAGGGAAGTCAGCTCAGTGTATATAAACCTTTTAACGTTTTCTTTTTCTTTTTGTGGTCATGTCGTGGCTCGTGGGATCTCAGTTCCCCAACCTGGGATTGAACTGTTGCTCTTAATGGCGAAAGCATGGAGTCTAGCCACTAGACTGCTGGGGAAGTTCTTGTAGAAACCTCTCAATGCTTACATCACCGTGAAGTGACAGGACCTCCTCACTCTGCACCTCTGATCTGTGACCTATGCCTTGCTTTGAAACATCACTAACTATGGGGCTTGAGTGCAATGCCTCATGAACCACGACAGAGTGGTTCTTAGTATCGGCTCTAAGGAAATGCCTTTCAGGCTAATGACAGTAAACTGACTCGCAACAAGCAATTTCTAGACTCCTTTCTCCACCAGTAATTTCCATTCCACTCAGGCGAGGTAGATCCTTCTCTTTCCACGTTCAGTGATCAGCACTGTTGCAAGGCAAGTACAACATGTTTCTGTCAATCTGCGCTCCTGCCGAGTCATGCTCGGCGTCATCACCGAGTCCTGGAATGTGCAAATCTGTAATCGGTTTTCAGACGATGAGTTACGACGTCAACACAATTATACCAACCTTGAAGAGCAGGAAAATGCAGCCAGAACTAAAAAAGAATGCTTGGGCGCTGGTTGGGGCAGGTGGGACACAGCTTGCTGTGTGAGGGACAAGTGGTGCTTCAGCTAGCCAAGGCTTTAGGTTCATTTGGTATTTCAAATAAATGGAACTTTAGAGGACTTTGAAGTGTAATTTTAAGATTAAGATTAATTTAATGTAAATCACATTTACATTAAAACCTCTGTAAGTACACTATATGCACGCGTGCTCAGTTGCTGAGTCGTGTCCAACTCTTTGCGACTCTATGGACCTCACCAGGCTCTTCTGTCCCTGAGATTCTCCACGTGAGAACACTGGAGTGGGTTGTCATTTTCTCCTCTAGGGGATCTTCCCAACCCAGGGATCGAACCTGCGTCTCCTGTGTCTCCTGCACTGGCAGGAGGATTCTTTACCACTAGCGCCACCTGGCAAGCCCAAGTACACTATATCTGTCATTAAAATGTCTTAATATCTGTGTTAACACATTCTCATAATTTTTAACACCAAGGAGAGTCAGAGTCGTACCAACATTATAATTTCTAAGAAGTATGCTGTGTGTGTGTTTGTTGCTTAGTTGTGTCCAACTGTTTGCAACCCCATAGACGGCAGCCCACCAGGCTCCCCCATCCCTGGGATTCTCCAGGCAAGAACACTGGAGTGGGTTGCCAATTCCTTCTCCAAAAGGAACTATAGAAAGAAAGTGAAGTCGCCCAGTTGTGTCCGACTCTTTGCAACCCCATCGACTGCAGCCTACCAGGCTCTTCCATCCATGGAATTTTCCAGGCAAGAGTACTGGAGTGGGTTGCCAGTTAGTAGTAATTAATTTTAGTGCATCACAAACTGCCATGATGAACAAGAAATAACTGCTTATCATTTGGCAAAGGTGGAAAGAGGAGCTGGCGGGGGCCGGTGGGCTGCTTCACTCTGCTGGAGGAGGGACCACACGCTGTGTGCAGTGGTCTTCCGGGAGGTAAGGCCACAATGCCAGCTGGCTTAATTCTGAGATGGCCTTCATTGTAAAGAGTACCTTCAATCTAATAATAGCTTGACTACAGAAGGAAAAAACACTGCCATCACGTATGTCCACATTCCTTTAAAACATTTCCCTGATTTCCCTTAAATTCATAAATGTTACATAAGGTAACATTTATGCTGTGTGCAAAGTTTAAGAAACATGCATGTAGTTCCACCCTCAAACTTCCTCTTCGAGGAATTTTTCCTAAAGAAAACTCAGAAACATAGCAAAAAGTAATCCATGGGAAAACGGTCACCATTCTGAAAGATAAATTAAGACAAATACAAGTAAAGCATGGCACAGCCGCATGAATGGATGTTTGCATGAGTGCTCAGTTGCAAAGTCGTGTTTGACTTTTTGCAACTCCATGGACTCTAGCCTGCCAGGTTCCTCTGTCCATGGGATTCTCCAGGCAAGAATACTGTTGTGGGTTGCCATTTCCTCCTCCAGGGGATCTTCCTGACCCAGGAATCGAACCTGCATCTCCTGTGTCTCCTGCATGGGCAGGTGGATTCTTTACCAGTGTGCCACCTGGAAAGCCCAACCGGATGTTTGGTCACCATTAAACTCAGCCTTAGAGAAACGGAAGGTTGCTTGCAACATACCTTCTTAGGGGAGAAAACTGCTAACCCAGCACATGGGGAGCCCAGGAAATGGGGAAGGAAACTGTGTCCAAAATGGCACACCCTGCCCATTTCTAGGCTGTCCCCACACCATTCACAAGCCCACAGCCCGTCTTGCAGATGGAGCATGAGAAAAGACAGTTTTTCAAACACTGTGGTTATGTTGAGAACATGCTTCAGAACTACAAGCATTTTGGACAGAAACTATTTCTCAGACTCTGAAGCCATTACATGATCTCTGATGTGTCACGCCATAATGGCCATGTGGCTCCCAGAGTAGGATCTTTAAGAATAAATGGTGAAGCGGTGCATGAACACGTGATGTGCTGAAACACAGATACGCCGAAGGGGCAGAGACCCAGTGTGTTTGGGGTGGCTCCTCTCCAAGGACATAGACAGCAACTTTTGTACTGAAAGCACTGCTCATTTCAGAGGAAAGTTGTGTGCTTGCTGGATATTTTTAGATTGCCAGAAGGTTCAAAGGAATCACGTAAGGCTGTCACTATAAAAATGAAAGCAAGCCTAACCTTGGTATGATATTTCTGCGATAAACAGCAAACCGCGGAATAAGAATTTAAAGCCCTATTTGAAATCACGTGCTGCAAACCCAGGTCCCTTTCAAAGTCCGACCCCCATCAGCTGGCAGAGTTCGGGACCACCCTCACAAAACGCGCGTTCTCCACGACAGCTTGCTGTTCTCTCATTACCAACGTCCTTGCTGGCTCCCTGAGATCAATAGAACTGCTACGTATCTACATAAATCTGAGAGGCAGATCCATTCACACATCAAGTTTACCTGATCTTGCTTTTCAGCTGAGGAGCAGAATTGAAAAGGATTTCGGAGAGCATGTGAAACAGGAAGATTAAATTCTGTCCTATGTGTATCGTGAACAAAAGTGCTAAGTTGGCACCGATGTCCTTTTTAGTCTCGGTGTCAGGATGATAAAGGTCGCGGGTGCAGGCCCCGGGCACAGGGGGGATCTGCTGGGTCAGCACCTCGGCGACTCCAGGGCCAGCTGCTTTAGGAGGGGAGGCAGGCCCGGGGCACAGTGGGGGTCTGAAAGTGAGTGTGAGCAGGACAGGGCAGCTGTGTGAGGGGAGCGTGAGAGCGGATAAGTAAGAGTGGGCGTGTCTCACGAGGTGGGGTGTGTGCACGTGTACAGAGACGTGCCTGCTTCAAACGTCCGCGTAAGCAGCACAAGTCAAGCGTGGCCCTCCTACCGCGCTAGGCGGCCTCTGTGTGCCCCGAGGCCTGCGTCTGGAGGCGGGTGTTGGTGCTGCTGCTCTGAGACCCATTTCACCCACTGGACCTGGGTCTCTGCCAGCCCTTCGCTGACGGGAGGAGGCCCGTACCTGCCCTCAGCCATGAGCACCGAACGCGGTCTTTCACCAAGACCGGGGTCCATGGACTGACTACGATGGGGCTGCGAGTCTGAGCTTTCAGGCCCGCACAGATCCCCCTCAACCCTGCCAGCTACCTAAGGCCCTGCTTCTGGGCTGATGCTCGGAGGGGCCCTGGGACCCAGCTGGCCCGACTTCCAACAGCAAAGAGGCAGGGTGGCCATTCCCTACACCCTGGCTCTCATCCACCACGGGCCACACGGACTGTTACGTGGAAGCAGACGGAGCTGGGGGAGCACCACTCCATGGGAGGCCGGGAGGATGTGGAGTCACGTGAGGGACAGAAGGACTGACGTGTAAAAGACATCATCAGTTCTCATGACAATGGTATATGAAGAGTCTAGAGGTCAGTGGCACCAAGTACAGAAAATTAATCAGAGGACTGACAGAATGCTTCACCCCCAGGATTTTGCTTGCTCCTTGGAAGAAAAGCTATGACATACCTAGACAGTATATTAAAAAGCAGAGACATCACTTTGCCAAAAAAGGTCCATCTAGTAAAAGCTCTGGTTTTTCCAGTAGTCATGAATAGATGTGAGATGGACTATAAAGAAAGTTGAGCACCGAAGAATTGATGCTTTTGAACTGTGGTGCTGGAAAAGAGTTTTGAGAGTCCCTTGGACTGCAAGGAGATCCAACCAGTCCATCCTAAAGGAGATTAGTCCTGGGTGTTCACTGGAAGGACTAATGCTGAAGCTGAAACTCCAATACTTTGGTCACCTGATTGGAAGAGCTGACTCATTGGAAAAGACCCTGATGCTGGGAAAGATCGAAGGCAGGAGGAGAAGGGGACGACAGAGGAAGAGATGGTTGGATGACATCACCGACTCAAAGGACATGGGTTTGAGTAAGCTCTGGGAGTTGGTGATGGACAGGGAAGCCTGGCGTGCTGCAGTCCATGGGGCTGCAAAGAGTTGGACATGATGGAGCGACTGAAGAACAACAACAGAAGGATTTGAGATTCCTTAAGACACACAGACAAACCAAGTTATCTCCCACCGTTAGGATAAGAGGAAAGGCCATGGATGGCTTGATGATGTTTATAGGTCCTGGGTCCAGCAGGTAGGGTTCTCACCTGAAGCCATTCCCTCAAACAGAAAGAAGGGCGTCTACATACTGCCTCCCCTTAGCTTATTTTACTGTTCAAATCAATACATTAACCCTGTAAGCAATAATATAAGCCCTTGCAGTTCTTGCAAGATATAAACCATTGCAGGATGCTTGTAAGCTCTTGTTTCATTATGAGGCAAGATTTCTTACCTCTGTTTTTCCGATGGGACCCCAGAGACCCTGTGTCAGAGACTGGAAGCCATGATGACAGGCATGACTACAGAGTTAAATACAGGGGCTGTGTGGGAAGCCTCACACGGCATAAGCTGTGGCCTCGGAATATGTGCATTCATTCATTCATTCAATGCATGCTTGTGCGTGTGTGCATGCGTGCTAAGTCGCTTCAGTCATGTCCGACTCTTTGCAACCTCATGGACTGTAGCCCTTCAGGCTCCTCTGTCCGTGGGATTATCCAGGCAAGAATACTGGAGTGGGTTGCCATCCCCTCCTCCAGGGGCTCTTCCTGACCCAGGGATCGAACCCGTGTATCTCATGTCTCCAGCATCGGCAGGCAGGTTCTTTACCACTAGTGCCGCCTGGGAAGCCCTCAATGCATGCTTCCTGAGCATCAATTCTTGTGTCCATTTCGGTGGTTTGTAACGACTACACAAAGCCATGCTAAGAGCCCGCCCTCTGGGCTGCAACAGTCAATACTCAATCCGTCAGTACTCAATCCTGCTGTCCACTGGACTAGCATATCTCAGGATTACGTTTCATTCTTGCAGCAGTTAATTAGGCTGCTGTGGAAATGGCATGGCCTTTCCAAACACCCAAACAGCACAGCAGCTACTGAGGAGCCTGCAGGGAGGAGGACTGTGTATCAGGCTGAGAACCCTGGATGGTGACCTCAGAAGCGTGGTCTGGTACATCCGTGCCAGACTCCCCATCACACACGTCTCCCAGCCAGGGTCCCTGACCTCCTTCCTCTTTCCCCTGCCCAAGTTCATTTCCTCTAGAAGAAAGGCCATTTACAATTCATATACATATATTACAGAAAGGGGAAATGACTGAGCAATGGATCAGCACATCAACACAGGTGAAGCGAATGAATGACAGGTGGCCCAGGGACGTGGCCAGTTGGGGGTGGAGCCCCAGGTGGGAACAGTGCCGTGAGCAACAAAGGAAAAAGGAGGCGAAGAGATGCTCCTTGTCACAGATCACAGGAAAGATGGGGGCTTCTCAATTTGCTTTGCAAAACTGTGAAACCCTTATTCTTAGATGTGATGCTGCTACTGCTGCTAAGTCGCTTCAGTCGTGTCCGATTCTGTGCTACCCCATAGACAGAAGCCCACCAGGCTCCCCCGTCCTTGGGATTCTCTAGGCAAGAACACTGGAGTGGGGTGCCATTGCCTTCTCTTCTTAGATGTGATAAACAGCCATAAATGTGTGCCCATTGTCATTCACAAACAGATTCTGGAGCTAATTCAACTTTCATTTGCAAGGAATAATTGAAAAACAAACAAACAAACAAACGAACAAACAACCGATAAATCTCAAAATCATCCAAAAGGGGGACTCCTTTACCGCAGTCTCCCCAGGTCGGGGTGGGGAGGGCAAGTGAGGACAGGCTGTGGATGGAATTTCAGTTTGTACTTCGCTCCTTCCCCACTTCGAGTGCCTCCCTGGCGCACAAGCTGTTCGTTTTGCCTCCAAATGCCGGGAGAACCGGTGGAGACCCAGCAGTAAGTTCTAGGTCTCTGTGTACAGTTAGTGCAAGAGGTTCCTTTCAGCCTCTCTCATCACACATCACAGCTGCGCACCCTGGGTGCCCTTTCTCCAGGAGGCTGAGACGCCCTGCCTGCTGTACTCAGGGTTCTGTTCGTCTGGGTGAGCAGCTAGTCTCTTCCACCTCTGGAGCTCGACCCTGGGTCCTGATATTCCCAGCTTCCGCTTAAACTGACCCGACACCCACCGGAGTGAGCTCAGTGCCGGAGGTCTTCCTGGACAGCTGTCCACAGCTTCTACTCCCAAAACAGTGGGAGGCAAAACCACTCTGAAACATCCTCCTGTCTCTTACTGGAAGCATAACCTTCATATGAAAATCTCATTTAGAGACTTCCCTGGTGGCTCAGATGGTCGAGAATCTGCCTGCAATGTGGGAGACTTGGGCTCGATCCCTGGATCAGGAAGATTCCCTGGGGGAGGGCATGGCAACCCACTCCAGTATTCTTGCCTGGAGAATCCCATGGACCAGAGGAGCCTGGTGGGTTACAGTCCGTGGGGTCACAAAGAGTCAGACACGACTGAGTGACTAACACCTCCACTTTCTCATTTAGAAGGCTAGCTAAATAATTATTTATCAACTTCTGGGTTTTTGGCTGAAACATGTTTCAAAACTAGAAAAAGTCAGGCCATTTGGGTTTAATTCTCCTGCTGAGTGGCCCTCTCCTCATCACCTTGGATAGGTCTTCCTAGTGAAGCAGGAGGCCCCAGTCCTTGAGAGGAGACTGCCCTTGGCCCAGGAGGGCGGTGTCTGCAGGCCAGGACTGCGTCGGGGTCCAGCTCAGGGAAGAGTCTTCAGTTGTCTGAGTCTGTGTTATACTTGGGCTGTGAATGGATGGGCTTCCGTCATCTTGTCATCCACAGGAAATTAAACTCTCTTTCAAAAGGTGCTGGGCACATAAGCAATTCTCTCTCTTCTGCAGAACATGACCGGAGCTCCTCTGAGCCGTCCTGTGGCCAGCGAGCTGCTGTCACCGTGTCACCTGCTTCACATCCTGGCAGGTGCCACTCGACTGACTGTGAGTATGTAAAGAACACGCTGGGCTCAGAAGGCAAGACCTATGGTCGAACTGCGGGACACTGGGCCTCCGTAAAAACCTGGGGGATCGAGGCTAACCAGCTCACCAGCACATACCCCAAAGGGTCCAGGAAAGGAGTCCTAAGGGAGACCCACTCAGTGTCAGAACCATCCTCCTGGACTCTCACCGTAACTGTTCCTTTAGGTGGGTTTGCTTGTTTTTTTTTCTTAAACTCATTTTATAGAGGTAGGGAACTGAGACTCCGAGATTCCGAACCTTTGGAAGATCGTACCGCTGGTAACTGCTCTAGCTCAGGCATGCATCCAGGTTTGAATGGCTCCGTCGTAACGATGGTGACCATCTTCACGTTTACCGCGTGGTGATGATTCAGCACTTTGTGTCTTAAAAAGGGGAAGAGAGGAACTTCCCTGGTGGTCCAGTGGCTCAGACTCCCCCTCCCAAAGCAGGGGGCCTGGGTTCGACCCCTGCTTGATCAGGGAACAAGATCCTGCATGCAGAAACAAAGACTGAAGATCCCGAGTGCTGCTCCTAAGACCTGGTGCAGCCACGTCAATGAGTAAGGGAAGAGAAGAAGGATCCGTGTCTGTTCCTCACCAGCACTTGCGCTGGGGTGACATGCCTGATGTTTCCTATAGTCAGCCTAAGAGTCCTGCATGTCACGCAACTTCCAGGTGAGAAAATCTGGACTCAGCGACTCTCACAGTGTGCAGGGGATGGGGGCTGTCAACTACTCACTCGTTCCCTCCTTAGTCCCAGAGGCAGTGACCCGCGCCCCACAGGTGACACTGGGGAGCTGCAGGCTGGCTTCAGGACCCAGGGGGGCCCGAACCCCTGGTCCAGCCGAGTTCTTCCCCTGCTCCGTGCCCCCGGATGCTGTCACAGCCCGGTTCTCCTGTGAGCTGAGTTCTTCCCCTGCTCCGTGGCCCCGGATGCTGTCACAGCCCGGTTCTCCTGTGAGCCGAGTTCTTCCCCTGCTCCGTGCCCCCGGATGCTGTCACAGCCCGGTTCTCCTGTGAGCCGAGTTCTTCCTCTGCTCCGTGCCCCCGGGTGCTGTCACAGCCCGGTTCTCCTGTGAGCTCAGGGTCATCATCCCTGGACTTGCTCTAAGCAAAGCCTCCAGGATGAGCTGAGCTGCATGCTAAGCAGACAACACCATCTAGAAAAGGCATCGTTGAGTCTCAATAAAAATATTTGCATAACAAAGTTACAGAAAGGGGAAGTTTACTTTGGAAATGTTAATATGCAATGAGCTAGACAAATAGTGTGTTTGGAGCGGTCTCTGCCAGCCTGTCATGCCCACGTAGTGCAGAGAAACAGGTGACTCAAGCCAGACGTTTTTACTTGGCACTTGAACTAAATCACTTGGAGCAGCTCTTGTCAGCCTAGTTTTATGGGAAAAAACCAACAATTTTGGAGGAGAAAAGGGAACTCTTTATACCAGAGAGTAAATTTGTCTATATTCATGCAAGTGTACGTGGTTTAATTTTTGCTTTTAAACTCCAGTGTTGGCTTTTTGGCTCCCGAAATCAAAATATTCAACATTATTTTTGGGTTCATATACAGGCAAGTGGGCTTCCCAGGTGGCTCAGTGGGTAAAGAATCTGCCTGCAGTGCAGGAGACACAGGCAGATTTAATGCCTGGGTTGGGAAGATCCGCTGGAGGAGGGCATGGCAACCCACTCCAGGATGCTTGGCTGGAGAATCCCATGGACAGGGGAACCTGGTGGGCTCCAGTCCATAGAGTCACAAAGACACGATGGAAGCGACTGGACATGCGTGCATCCAAACAGGCCGTGCAAGCAGCAGCTCTTCTCAGTGAAGAAATACTCTCACCATAAACCAGCAGGTGGCACTGTTCACTTATCGTAGATCCTGCGGGAGCGCCAAGGCAATTGCTAAAACAACAAGCATGTTTTCTGGAAATAAAATAACCAGTAAGAGCTGGGAAAGGATTGTTTTCTTTCACAGGTGTCTCCAAATCAAAGCTGAAGCATGAACAACAATTCACTCTTGGTACGGCCTCCCACGTAGTATTTTCTTCTAAAACTTTAGCACCGTCGGAAGCATTCCTTCTAAGCCGTGTTTGCACCTCAGATCTAACTGCCTGACCCCGTAAACATTTAGTGGTTGATTCAGCTTATAAAGTACATTGGCATTTTCAGATACAGGCAATGGAGTTTTCTAGTATTTCAGCCTGAATCAGAAAATGATACTGTTGCCTACTTAGAAACACACAGAAACAATCACAGGTGCTTAGAATACTTTGGCCACAACTTGCGAAGGGCAGACTCATTGGGAAAGACCCTGATGCTGGGAAGGACTGAAGGCAGAAAGAGAAGAGGGATGACAGAGGTGAGATTGCTGGATGGCATCATCAACTCAACAGACATGATTTTGAGCAACTCTGGGAGTGAACAGGGAATCTTGGCATGCTGCAGTTCACGGGGCCGCAAAGAGTTGGACACGACTTAGCAACCTAACAACAGTAACTTAGAAATGAAACATTAAGGCAAGTCTCTAAAAATATCTTAAATGCTAACACATTATTTACACCAGGGGCATAGACTTATATATTCACACAGTCAGTGCTCAATAAATACTTTGTAATGAAAAAGAATAGCAGTGATCCTTTACGAACATAATGCCCTAGACATGGGCTCGTATGCTTTGCGCCGTGTCTCGCTCAGTCCCCTCTTTTAGCCTATTTTTGGGCTTCCCAAGTGGTGCAGTGGCAAAGAATCTACCTCCCAATGCCCCAGGCACAAGAGATTTGAGTTTGATCCCTGGGTTGAGAAGATCCCCTGCAGAAGGAAATGGCAACCCACTCCAGTATTTTTGCCTGGGAAATCCCATGGACAGAGGAGCCTGGAGGGTTACAGTCCACGGGGTCACAAAGGGTCAGACATGACTTGGCGGCTAAACCACAACAAGGGCCCTTTCAAAAGCCTGAAGTCTTAGGCAGAAAAGGAGGCTGAAGAGATGGCCAAATGGCCTTCCCTTGGGAAGTGAGGGTGGATTAGCAATATTTGCCTGAGTCCAAGGACAACAGAGTTCTCTACCCGTGCACCTCCAGAGGGAGTGCGATAGAAGAGTCTGGAAGGGAGCAGGGTTTCACCGCTGCACTGAACCGCGAGGACAGCCACCACCGTTGCACACTGTGCTGGGTGCTGGGCCTTGTGTTAATTCCATCTTGCCACACTAAGCAACGTGCGACAGTATTTGTGATTTTCCTCAACCTTGTTGAGTTTCCTTCTCTGAAATGCCTGTTCTTTACTAGATTTCATTTTGTGCCTGAGCCACTGAAGGCAGTGACTGGAGAAAAGCAACGCGCGTAGAGAAAGAAGGGCCTCCTTTGCTTTGGGTGATGATGAGACGAAACAGCTGGAAATCCATCGGATGAGCCTTTACTCTGCAGGCAGCCCTGGGGAAGGTGAGGACTCTCTTGCACCACAAGCAGGAATGTCAGGGCATTACTCAGTGCGATTCTGAATCAATACTCACATGGACACCTAAGTGTTCACTTAAATGCTCACTTAAACACACTGAATTCTCGACATATATGAAGATACTTCAAAGAGCAAAAAGAATCAATCTTTCCTAAACAACGAACTAGGAGGTGTAGAATTTCCATCCAAAACTTGCAGAAAAGTGGTCAGAAGAGAGTCAGATATTGGCAGTTATGCCTGGAGTTTAACCACTTTCTGGGTCATAACCAATGCCCTGAGCCCATGTAGTAATTACGTTCACTCAAATTTAAGAAGGATCAGCATGAGTGTGCTTAGAGTACTTTGTAAGTTCTACAGATGACGTTCCCTTTTCCTTAACAGAAGAACATGGAAGACCTTTGAGATCACAGAAGGCTACATGTACCTCTCGGTCCTGTTTCCAAAGCTGGTTGTTGTACACTGTTCTACAGGAACCATATTAGGTAATCAGATAAAAAGTGAAAGGTGCATGAAATTAACCTAAGAAGAATTTACGTGCAGGGTCTACACAGAACAAATCACACAAAGAGTAGAGAAGTGAGCTAACATTTTGAAATATGCTTTTTGAAATTATAGATGATCTGGTTTATTCTAGATTCAGTACATGAGTCAGATTTAATATCAGTGGTGGTGAAAAGATTTTTGTTATATTCTCAGACAAAAGAGTGGATATGATAATGGACAAAGAATTAGAATTTAGTGAATTTTAGAAGTAAAGGGTTTTGATAAAAAAGAATGAAAGATTCTCCGGACTCTTAGTATAGGGCTACCATTAACAGATGGTACCATGGAAACATATACAGTGAAGAAAACACCTTTAGATTTAACTACAAGAAATCATTTGTGATAACTAGTGAGGGATCCACAGCAAAGATAACGAGCAACGATTCCAACTTATTTCAGCAGTTGAAGGCAAAAACAATAGCCACCCAAAACAAAAAAAAAACCAGGAAAACAAAAATAAAACTAAAATTCCAAGAAACTTTATGCCTTTCTCCTTTCTTTATTGGACTAATATCTGTAAACTTCCACGTAGTTATTCTGTTAATACTCCATCTTCTTGTTTCTTTATTTCTTTCTCTATATTCAAAGAATTAAGGCAAAGGAAGAAATTTAAGGAGAAGAAAGGAAGAAAGAAGGGGGAAAAAATGTCCTGGAGGCAAACGACATATTTTTAAATCGGCTTCTTCTTCTAGGCTGGTAATTTCCAAATGAGGAGTCGTGCTCTGGCCTTGTGTTCCAGACACCCATAAATAAATGGGGATGATGCCAGCGACGGCCCTCTTTCAGTGTAGCAGGCATCAGCTGCCACATCACTCACAGCCCGTGGACCAAAATATGAGACAAGCTGGGCTTGCGATCAGGCATTTTGTTTGTGGCTTTTAGAAAGCGTTTATATTTCCTATAAATCCACTCACTTCTCAGTATCGTGTTAAGTGAAAAATGCACCGACGACGGAAGACCTTGATCCATCAAGAGCGGTGGCACTCTCAGGACGGCCCTGATGGCTGCAATGGGCTCAGGGACACCAGCATCCTCAATTCATCACATCCGGGCACGGGTCTGGCTTGCCTTCCTCACCTGGGAAGGTGTGGCCGCCGAATGCACAGTGGGGCCTCAGAGTCCGTCTTTCTTGTCCAGCACCTGAAGGGCCATGCTCACGCCCTTACCTCACTGTCCCACATGCAGGCTGTCAGCATTGAGTGGAGAGAGCTGACAGATGCTGCGGGACTCCCAGCTCACTAGTGAGCAGGGAGGGGAGGACTCGCCGTTAGTGACGCAGTGTAACCATCTGAGTTTTACTTGGGAGACCTTGTACACTTATCTGGGCTTCCTGGGTGGCGCTAGTGGTAAAGAAAGTGAAAGTCGCTCAGTTGTGTCTGACTCTTCACAACCCCATGGACTATACCGTCCATAGAATTCTCTAGGCCAGGATACTGGAGTGGGCAGCCTTTCCCTTCTCCAGGGGATCTTCCCAACCCAGGGATGGAACTCAGGTCTCCCGCATTGCAGGCGGATTCTACACCAGCTGAGCCACCAGGGAAGCCCTCACATGCTAATGCAGGAGATGTAAGAGACACGATTTCAATCCCTGGGTCAGAAAAGTCCCCTGGAGGAGGGCATGGCAACCCACTCCAGTATTCTTGCCTGGAGAATCCCATGGACAGAGGAGCCTGGCGGGCTACACTCCATACAGTTGCACAGTCAGACATGACTGAAGCAAGTTAGCACACAGGCATGTACGCTTATCCATGTGTGAAGAATACTTCACCTGAATGGCGATAGTCTGTGTTTGTCAAGCTCTGGAATGAGGATGACAAAGTACATCTCAAAAGGCCTTGATCTGGGGCCAATGACAAATAAAATATTGATAGATTTAGATGCCTTGTCAATCCCAGGCTGGGGCTTTTCAAGTTCCCTGGCCTCATTTTAATGTTGCCTCTTTAGAGATGCCTTCTCTGAGCACTCTCATTGGAGCAGACCCCATCCCGCCTCCCCGCCGCCCACCAGTCTCTCTCGCTGCATCCTGTTTGACCCCTCAGAGGACTTCACCTGCCACCGTTTGTCTGCAGGAGGGCAGGCACTCTGTCTGGGCTTTATAATTGTATATCTATTGGCTAGAAAATTACAGAGATAGGCAGTGCGGAATCAATATCAGCTGAATGAATGAATTCAATTTTCATTATTAAGTTTCTGGGTTTTTTAAAAAAGAGTCTACAGACTAGATGTGCACGAGCCAAAGGTGTTTTTGAGAAAACGTGAAGAGAGTATGTGGACTGGGGTCCCGTGAGTGGGAACTAGCCTCCAGTTACTCACTCAACCTCAGACAGCAGTTCCAGCCCAAGTCACATCTTGTCCCAACAAGGGGAGTAGAGAATTTGGAGAGGATTTAGATGGGTCCGCTGAGAATAATCAAGTGTGGGAGGAATTAAGGTATCTATGAATGAATATTGGGCTTCCCTGGTGGCTCAGATGGTAAAGAATCTTGCCTGCAGTGCAGGAGACCAGGGTTCGATCCCTGGGTCGGGAAGATCCCCTGGAGAAGGAAATGGCCATCCACTCCAGTATTCTTGCCTGGGAAATCCCATGGACAGAGGATCCTGTACAGTCCATAGGGTTGCAAAGAGTCGGACACAACTTAGAGACTAAACAACAACAACTGGAAAAAGTAATAGTGAATTTGTAGCTTCATCATAGGCAAGTGTTAAGGAAGTGATGCCTGGGGATTTCTTCTATTTCTGTGAATTTCTATGGAGAAACCAATGTTTATCGAGCACTTAAGTACTGAGCTGGGCATTTCTCTCTCTCTCTCTGTGGCATGCACACACACACACACACACACACACACACACTTTAACATGGAGGAAACTGCATTGCAGAGCAGTTAGTATAACTACTTTACATCACTAGTAGGTGGCAGAGCAGCTGGGATTCAAACATCGGCTGCTCTGACTATAGAAGCCAGAGTCTTTCCACTGAACTGTGTCAGAGAACAGAGGCTGGAGAGGTGACACTGAGGCTCTGTGTTCCATGACTTCGCTCTCCCACACATCAAAGTGTGGCCTCCGCAATGTGACCACTACATTAAAACGGTATCGCTGCAGACGTTTACGCCCAAGATGAACGTTTACAACGCTTGTTGGCCCTGTCCACCACAGTCCCGCCTGAGGAGGCTGATGGAAGGCGCATCGGGTGGGCTGCAGGGAGAGGCGGCTCAGGCCTGTGTTCAGTGTGTATCCACAGCTGGTCTCACAGTTTCTCATCGCCCTCCTCTCTTGAGATCAGAGCCCCCAGCCGATTCACTTTTCATCTTTGATGCACCAGATCAAGGCCCAAGGCCCAGGGCTGCTCCCCACCAAACACGCCAAAGGCAGCTCACAGCTCTCCAGTGAGGTGTTTTCTCCTGGCAGTCAAGATTGCAATGGCATTTGGGGGTGATCAGGTTCATAGAGAATTACAAGGAGAGTAATTGGGTCCAGTTGCTCACAGTTTCATGCTTTGTAAAATACAGTCTGAAGTATAACAGATCAGACCCATTGCCAGCTCATGAATCCCGCCCCTGCCCCGCCAATTCACAAGGCACTTGTGTTCTTCGGACGACAAGGCATTTTTAAATCCTCATGTGGGGGCCCAGGATTTCCATGAGGTACTGTGGTCTGTCCCACCATCCTTCTAAGACAAGTCCCATGTCAGTTCCCAAAGTGGGAGTAGTGACAGCGATGTGTTTCAAGCCTGCTTTTGGATGTTGGATGTTAAGGGGGACTACTGAGGAGGAGTGATGGCCATCCAGTTAATTAATGGAGAGTTTGAACACAAAACTGTAGGAATGTAAAGCTAATGTGAGCCTGGAGGGAAAAATGGATAAATAAAATGAAAAGAGGAAGAGGAGAAGAGATTGTTAATGAGGAAGAAAGGAAACAAAATGTCTGCTGCCTCTGAATTTCCAAGGTGAGGTGCTCAAGTACCTTAGTAATTATGTTATTACACATTGTCATGGAGCTGACACTATTCAGTTCAGTTTAGTTCAGTTGCTCAGTCATGTCTGACTCTTTGCAATCCCATGAACTGCAGCACGCCAGGCCTCCAAGGCTGCTCGGGTGCAGGAGGGCCGAGAGGAGCTACTCCATGTTCAAGGTCAGGAGGGGTGGTGGTGAGGAGATACCCCTTGTCCAAGGTAAGGAGCAGCAGCTGCGCTTTGCTGGAGCAGCCGTGAAGAGATACCCCATGTCCAAGGTAAGAGAAACCCAAGTAAGACGGTGGGTGTTGCAAGAGGGCATCAGAGGGCAGACACACTGAAACCATACTCACAGAAAACTAGTCAATATAATCACATAGGACCACAGCCTTGTCTAACTCAATGAAACTAAGCCATGCCCTGTGGGGCAACCCAAGACGGGCGGGTCATGGTGGAGAGATCTGACAGGATGTGGTCCACTGGAGAAGGGAATGGCAAACCACTTCAGTATTCTTGCCTCGAGAACCCCATGAACAGTATGAAAAGGCAAAATGATAGGATACTGAAAGAGGAACTCCCCAGGTCGGTAAGTGCTCAATACGCTACTGAAGATCTGGAGAAATAACTCCAGAAAGAATGAACGGATGGAGCCAAAGCAAAAACAATACCCAGTTGTGGATGTGACTGGTGATAGAAGCAAGGTCCGTTGCTGTAAAGAGTAATATTGCATAGGAACTTGGAATGTTAGGTCCATGAATCAAGGCAAATTGGAAGTGGTCAAACAGGAGATGACCAGAGTGAACGTCGACATTCTAGGAATCAGAGAACTGAAATGGACTGTAATGGGTGAATTTAACTCAGATGACCATTATATCTACTACTGAGGGCAGGAATCCCTTAGAAGAAATGGAGTAGCCATTATGGTCAACAAAAGAGTCCGAAATGCAGTACTTGGATGCAATCTCAAAAACGACGGAATGATCTCTGTTCGTTTCCAAGGCAAACCATTCAATATCACAGTAATCCAAGCCTATGCTGACACTAAAACTGCTTTAAACAAATTATCTTGTTGAATCCTCAGATATGCAGATGAAACCACTCTAATGACAAAAAGTGAAGAGGAACTAAAGAGCTTCTTTTGAAGGTGAAGGGGGAGAGTGAAAAAGCAGGCTTGAAACTCAATATTCATAAAACTTAAGATCATGGAATCCAGTCCCATCACTTCATGGCAAACAGGAGACAATATGGAAGCAGTGACAGATTTCATTTTCTTGGGCTCCAAAATCACTGTGGAAGGTGAGTACAGCCATGAAATTAAAAGATGCTTGCTCCTTGGAAGGAAAGCAATGAGAAACCTAGACAGCATATTAAAAACAGAGACATTACTTTGCCAAAAAAGGTCCGTCTAGTCAAAGCTATGGTTTCTCCAGTAGTCATGTATGGATATGAGAGTTGGACTATAAAGAAAGCTGAGCACCGAAGAACTGATGCTTTTGAACTGTGGTGTTGGAGAAGACTCTTGGGAGTCCCTTGGACTGCAAGGAGATCCAACCAGTCCATCCTAAAGGAAATCAGTTCTGAATATTCATTGGAAGGACTGATGCTGAAGCTGAAACTCCAATACTTTGGTCACCTGATGCAAAGAACTGAGTCACTGGAAAAGACCCAGAGGCTGGGAAAGATTGAAGGCAGGGGGAGAAGGGGATAACAGAGGATGAGGTGATTGGATAGCATCACCGACTCAATGGAAATGAGTTTGAGCAAACTCCGGGAGATAGTGAAGGACAGGGAAGCTTGGTGTGCTGCAGTCCATGGGGTCATATAGAGTTGGACATGACTTAATGACTGAACAACAACAAAAACCCCTAACTGGTAGGTATTAAAACTAATACCTGCATTTCCAGTTGAGGAAATAGGAATATATAAGTTGGATAGTTCACCCAAGATCAGAGTTTATAGAATTTGGGATGAGAATTCAGATAGAACTGACTCAAGAATTTTACTATTCTTCTGAGTTACTGACAAGCCACTAAATTTATTCAGCAACATTATAACTCTATCTCTTGTCCGAGTTGCTAATAATCAGCAATTATTATGTAAAATCTGACATGCAAGAGTGAAACACAGCTTCGAGATGCTTTGAACTACGGATGTACCATTAAAATATGTATGAATCTACCTATCTGTCATCTATTCATCATCTCTTCTCTGTCTCTGTCTTAGGATAAAGTTTCTTTGCTTCTGCTGTTTTCCACATTTAGGCATTTGGTGGGACTGGAGGTATTCAAATCAAGTCCTCCATAATAGCCACATTTAAGGAGTATCAAGGAAGGATAAACTATCAGGCTCTCTTGTCGGATTCCCCATTTCACTCCCAAAGCACAGATTTACACACGCTTTGTGTCAGTGACTTGTTTTCGTTTCTCTGATATTTCGAGCAGACCATTTCTGCCTAGGCACGATCTGAGACCAAAATAAATCTTGTGAGTACATCTAAAAAGCAGAGTTCCCCCCGCTGGAGAGAAGTCTTGCTTTGAGGGATGAGCTCGGAGTGTCCTGCAGAAGCGGGTGTGCTGGCGGCCCCAGTGTGGCTTGCACGCTGGTGTGTGGACGCAGGCTCACCTGGGGGTGATGCTTTGCATTACCTTGCACTGTATACGTGGGCACGTTCACTGTGGGGAGGGTTTCCTCAAAGCCGCAAACCTCAGTCCCGGTGCCACACATGCCAGGCTCTCTCTTTTACTCACATGCTGAATGAGGTACATTAATAACAGACCCTTTTCTCCAAGGACTCCAGCTCTTCCCCTGACAGACGGCGCTGCCCGGATGGCACCCGGCTCTGAGAAGGGTAGAGGTGTCAGTTCCTGGTGTGATGGAGGGCAGGGGGGCGGGGTTGGCCGGGCGCCGGGCTCAGAGGAGGGGGCATCCCGGGCTCTGCACCTCTGTCAGCCCCCGGGTGGCACAGGGAGCCACTGCAGGCAACCACTCTCAGGGCAACAGCCAGAAATCCCGCTGACGCTTCCTGTGTTTCTGAGTGTGTTGCCCTGTGGCCTGTGATCGTTTGGAGGGTTTGTTCTACTCTGTGAGGGCTTTTTCACGTGTCTCAGGGTGATTTTTTGTCAACAGTTACTGCCTGGCTCAAGAATCAGCAATTCACATAGTCTAATAAGGTTCACGACAAAAAGCCTATATTCATATTTTTTCTTTTTTATTTTCCTGCCTGAGCTCTTCTACCTTTGAAAAATCTCCATCTTCTTGTGTGCATGGGTGTGTGTGTGAGTGTGTGTGTGCACATGCATGTTTAAAGCCAGGTCCTCCTGGGTCGATGACTGTGTGAGCCCCACATGGTTATTCTGCGGGTATTGCTGACCACATCCCTAGCGCTGCTGACCCACTGCTGGGGTGCCTTCTTCCTGAGGGCTAGGTGTACACTTTTGCCTCAAGACTGGAAGACCAGCAGACCCACTCAGGGGAGCTGGCTCGAGAGGGAGGAAGCATTGTTCATGCTCAAGATGTCACTTAAGATGTCACTTAAGATACTCCTCTTAGAAGACCAGCAGATGGTGCTGGCTGACCTGAACGTGCCTTGATACTCCTCTTAGAAGACCAGCAGATGGCATGCTGGCTGACCTGAACGTGCCTTGAGTTAGGCGCCTTTCCTTTAATGAGCATGCTCTAATCACCAGGTTACACTGAATAGGCTGTAGGAGAAAACATTCATATTCTTGCTCCTTTAATGAATACATTTTAAGATTTATTCTCTTATTAACTCACCCAACAAATACTCATCAAGTGTGTGGTATGTGCCAGGTGCAGGGCTGGCTGCTGGGAGGCAGTGGGGCACAGGACAGGCGAGTTCCTGCCCTCAGGAGCTGACCGTAAGGTGCGGACAGGCAAGCAGGGCACTGTACTGAAACTGTGTGCTTGGTGCTATCATGCGGGTGGGGGGGCGGGAGGCGGTGGTGATGGTGATGAGGGAGGGATCGAGCCAACACGGAAACGCAAAGCTGACGTCCCTGTCCTCCTATTTTACAAAAGCAAGACTCATCCTTTACCAATACAGTCTCACTGGAAAAGACCCTGATGCTGGGAAAGATTGAGGGCAGGAGGAGGAGGGGATGACAGAGGATGAGATGGTTGGATGGCATCACCGATACAATGGACATGAGTTTGAGAAAGCTCCAGGAGATGGTGAAGGACAGGGAAGCCTGGTGTGCGGCAGTCCATGGGGTTGCAAAGAGTCAGATGTGACTGAGCAACTGAACAAACAACAAATACTGGGAGACACTTGCTCCTTGGAAGGAAAGCTATGACAAACCTAGACAGTGTATTAAGAAGCAGAGACATCACTTTGCCAACAAAGATCTGTATAGTCAAGGCTATGGTTTTTCCAGTGGTCATGTATGGATGTGAGAGTTGGACCATAAAGAAAGCTGAGCGCCGAAGAATTGATGCTTTCAAATTGTGGTGTTGGAGAAGACTCTTGAGAGTCCCTTGGACTGCAAGATCAAACCAGTCCATCCTAAAGGAAATCAGTTCTGAATATTTATTGGAAGGACTGATGCTGAAGCTGAAGCTCCAATACTTTGGCCACCTAATGGGAAGAGCCAACTCACTGGAAAAGACCCTGATGCTGATTGAGGGCAGGAGGAGAGGGGGGTGACAGAGGATGAGATGGTTGTATGGCATCATCGACTCAGTGGACAAGAATTTAAGCAAATTCTGGGAGATATAAAGGACAGAGAGGCCTGGTGTGCCGCAGTCCACGGGGTCCTGAAGAATCGGACACGACTGAGCGATTGAACAACATCAACAGTCTCCACACTCACTCCTAGGGCAGAATCAACCCGAAAGACATTTTGAACAACTGAAGTAGCTCATTCCCTTGAACATAACACATATTTTCAGGGACTACCAAATTTTTACATGGAGTGTTAGATCAAATCTGCCGATAAAAATTTTATGCGGTTCCTTTTAGGTTTGGTGTGCATTATTTAACAAGGTAGTTAAAGCCCACATTATTTTAAATCACCTAATGAAATATTTATTCCAAGTAAAGTCAATACTCATCATATTTCATATTATAAAGTGTTTACTATTTCCACCTCTTATTAACAAAAATTAAAATTATATGCTGGCTGCTGAGTCAGACATCTTTCTCACACACATACTTACATACTTCTACTTTAACGGCAGAAAACTTCTGACCACTAATACAAATCATTTCTGAATTATTGCACATGACGCTTGCTTAGTTATTCACAGACACCTAAGGCCAGAATGCATTTAATATATAAAAATGCACGAACAGGCACCAGCACGCCTCCAGGCCATCCTTGCTTCCCGAATAACATAATTTCAGCCACATATAGTATTATTGTATTACACATTAAGCACAAGGAGAGAGAGATTTATTTTTGTTTTTAAACATTATGAAATGGATTCTGTATCATTTTAACCCTGATTTTCATAACCATCTTGCAAGGTGCATATCTGTTTTTCAGTGACATTTACAGTATTTGTTGAGATTCATACCTTTACTTGCATTGAAAAATAAATCTGGTTTTCTGATTTTGTTGACTGGTTTGACGATGAGGACTGAGCTTGCTAATTACTTTTGTTAAGAGATATTTTATTGGCAAAGGTGTATTGGAATAATGATATTTAAATTTTTAAAAATATTTTTAAATATATTAAACAAAGGGTTTATTCACTTACAAAGTAAAGGTATAATTGATAGTCACTTGCTAGAGCTTCATAAAGCCTTTTTGGTGTACTTCCCAGAAACTGAAAAAAAAATTACCACTCTGACTGGGCAACATATAAATCCTTTTTTGCCTAGTTCCTTGCTTCCCAAAATTCTGAAAATTAA
The DNA here is from genome assembly GCF_029378745.1 of Bos indicus. NCBI lineage: Eukaryota > Metazoa > Chordata > Mammalia > Artiodactyla > Bovidae > Bos > Bos indicus. The sequence goes on from NC_091768.1 coordinate 97,520,974, forward strand.
AGTAGCTTCTGATGATAGACCACTATGTGATTTCTGGGCATATAACTGCAAAGGAATTTTTTTTTAATGAAATTATATTCTTAGAAAAGGATACCCTCCATTATAACCTAATTATAGAAACAAAGTTCTTTAGTGCTTATATTAATAAAAATTAAAGAGAAAGAATTCATATTGAACCCCTCCTCATTCTGCTGCTGCTGCTAAGTCGCTTCAGTCGTGTCCGACTCTGTGCGACCCCATGGACTGCAGCCTACCAGGCTCCTCCATCCATGGGATTTTCCGGGCAACAGTACTGGATTGGGGTGCCATTGCCTTCTCCACCTCCTCATTCTAGTAGCCAGTAAAATATATTTATAACATCTTATTAAGGCATGCATTACCATTAACATTTTACTTCTTGTTTAACAAATATTCAACAAAATTTGTAATATATTTTTGCTTTTGATTAATTGTATAAGATTAATCATTTTAATGATAACTGGAAAACATTAATACTTAGAAACTCATGTCTGTTAATAAATTAAATTCAAAAAAATTACATATTTTGTAACAGAGATACACACTAGGTGATCAATAAAGGATTTTTAAACATGAAAGCAAACTGCATCAGAGACTGAGGGAAATGGAAGGAAAATACCAGGAGTAAAAGACAGGACACAAAGTCCCCACTGGTAAAGAGAAAGCTGCTCGTGTATTTAGAAAATGAATGATGTTGTACACCGACGGCTGATTCGTGTCAATGTATGGCAAAAACCACTACAGTATTGTAAAGTAACTAGCCTCCAAGTAAAATTAACAAATTAATTAAAAAAAAAAGAAAACGAGTGATGTAAATAAATATCAAATGCCTATACCTGTGGCATCTACTTCATTCATTTAAAAGAGTCCTATTTCACTTCTTAAAAAAAACTAGCAATTTCACTTTTTGCACATATTTATACTTAGGAACAATTTTATAGATCAATTAAAACACTTAGTGAGGAGGTATATAGTTTTTAAAATGTGGTTTGGGGGTATATCTGACTCTTTGTGATGCTGCCAGGCTCCTCTGTTCATGGGATTCTCCAGGCAAGAATACAGCAGTGGGTAGCCATGTCCTCCTCCAGGGGGGGTCTTCCCGACCCAGGGATTGAACCCGGGTCTCCTGTATTGCAGGCGGATTCTTCACTGTCTGAACCACCAGGGAAGCCCCTTTGAGGGTATACAGGGAAAGCAATTTGGACGTCACCATTTTGTAAATAAACCTTCTCTCCACTTGCTGTTTTGCTCAAGGGATGGTGCTAGTCTGTTATTTCAGCTGAGCATGGCCATATATCATTGGAAGATGACTTCAGTTCAGTTGCTCAGTCGTATTCGACTCTTTGCGACCCCATGGACTGCAGCACGCCAGGCCTCCCTGTCCATCACCAACTCCTGGAGCTTACTCAAACTCATGTCCATTGAGTCGGTGATGCCATCCAACCATCTCCTCCTCTGTTGTCCCCTTCTCCTCCCGCCTTCAATCTTTCCCAGCATCTGTTTTTTTCCAATGAGTCAGTTCTTTGCATCAGGTGGCCAAAGTATTGGAGCGTTAACTTAAGCATCAGTCCTTCCAATGAATATTCATGATTGATTTCCTTTAGGATGGACTGGTTGGATCTCCTTGCTGTCCAAGGGACTCTCAAGAGTCTTATCCAACACCATAGTTCAAAAACATCAATTCTTCGGTGCTCAGCTTTCTTTATGGTCCAACTCACACATCCATACGTGACTACTGGAAAAACCATAGGTTTGACTGCTGCTGCTGCTAAGTTGCTTCAGTCGTGTCCGACTCTGTGTGACCCCATAGACGGCAGCCCACCAGGCTCCCCAGTCCCTGGGATTCTCCAGGCAAGAACACTGGAGTGGGTTGCCATTTCCTTCTCCAATGTATGAAAGTGAAAAGTGAAAGTGAAGTTGCTCAGTCGTGTCCGACTCTTCATGACTCTATGGACTATAGCCTACCAGGCTCCTCCATCCATGGGATTTTCCAGGCAAGAGTACTGCAGTGGGTTGCCATTGCCTTCTCCAGGCGGACCTTTGTTGGTAAAGTAATGTCTCTGCTTTATCATATGCTGTCTACGTTGGTCATAGCTTTTCTTCCAAGGAGCAAGGGCCTTTTAATTTCATGGCTGCAGTCATCATCTGCAGTGATTTTGGAGCCCCCAGAAATAAAGTCCGTCACTGTTTCCATTGTTTCCCCATCTATTTCTCATGAAGTGATGGAACTGGATGCCACGATCTTAGTTTTCTGAATGTTGGGTTTTAAGCCAGCTTTTTCACTCTCCTCTTTCACTTTCATCAAGAAGGTCTCCTCAGTTTACCTGAGATTTCCTGCGTCCTCTTCTCCCTCTGCTGTTATCCCGGGCAGTGTCTTCTGTGCAGGGCAGGGGGCTGGCTCCTGCCTGCCGCTTGGTATCCACCTCCCTGCTTTTCTGCTTCTCCCCCACTTTCCTCTGGTGTCAGAGCCTCTGAAGCCACAGGAACTGGGCCCCATCTGTCAGGGGCACAGCCTCTCTGGGGCTGGGGTGTGCACCCGCACACAACTGTAACACAGACTGTTCTAGAACACACACAGTGGGGCCTGTATTTTGCTGCCTGTGTAACTGCTGAGCAAGTCACTTCTCCCCGAACCTTAGCATTCTCATCTGCCAAGTGACGATTTGCCAACCTTCAGCCTGTCTCTTGAGGGCTCCTGCTGACCTGGGAACGGGGAGCTCTTTGAAAATGCGAACCCGTTATTAGACACAAAATCTCCAAGCACCTCTTAGATTGCTTGGCATGTGGAAATAAATTCAGTAGCATTTTGCTTTCCATTGACAGATGCATCTTTAACAATAAAAAGTATACAAACAGAAAGAACCATGAGCCTGGCAAACACCCACCGCGGGTAGCGGGTAGCGGGTAGCGCAGTCTCTGTTTCTGGGAGGGGGAGGGAGGAGGGTTAGGGGGCGATCCTGGGACAAGGAGGCCCGGCTTCCCAGGGACGATGTGCAGACAGCCCTCCTCCTTCCATTCTTCCATCCGGAATATTCTCTCGCTCCCCTGCGCTTGTGACAAAGAAATATAACCTTTGGCCAATTGCATTTTTTTGTTCCACTGGTAACTAGGTTAATGTGACCTGACAGGGCTGGATGAGACGGAGCTAGAAGAAATAATTTCTGTACTTCTGTGCAGCTCCATGTGACAGAGCTGAACTGGGTAGCATACAAAGGTTTGGGAAAAAGAGGGGTTATTTCACCAGTAAAAGATATTGCGGGATAGTATCTTACAAACCACCTTCTGGATATATGGTCTCTGTGGTTGCGTCCCCACTGAGCTGAACATTCCCAGAGTGGTTGTGCTTGTTCGTCTCCCTCCCTGCTTTTCAGGCACACTGCCTGATTTGGGATAACCCCTAACACCAGCGATTAGTGGGCAAGTAAAGGAAATAATTTTGTTCATGTAGGTTTATAAAGAGTGTTGAGTTCCCACTTTGTACAAAGAGGTTTAGAAATACTATTTCTAAAAATTAATTTTTAAAATAAAGTGTTACTTTTATTTTCTTGAGTTCTTAAAAATTGAAGCACAGTGGATGTGAAATACTGTTTAAGTTACAGGGGAATAATATAGCAATTCACAATTTTTAAAGATTGTACTCCCTTTACAGTTGTATAAAATATCAGCAATATTCTTGGATTGTACAGTATATTCTTGTAGCTTACAAAGGATAGTTTATACCTCTTAATCCTCTACCTCTGAATAGACCCTCCCCCTTGCCTCTCCCTACTGGTAACCACTACTTCGTCCTCTGTATCTGTGAGCCTGCTTCTTCTTTGTTATTCTCATCGTTTGTTGCAGTTTCTAGACTCCACATATAAGTGACATCATACAGTACTTGTCTTTCTCTGACTTCCTTCACTTTGCATAATGCCCTCCAAGTCCATCCATGTTGCAGCAAAACGGCAAGATTTCATTCTTTATGGCTGAGTAGTATTACATTGTGATGTGACATAAAGCACCTTCTTTATCCTGAGATGTGCTGCTTTTAGATAGTAGTATGGGCCTCACCGTTATTCCCATGCTTTCATTGAGGAAAGGGAGTTTCAGGGATGCTGAGAGACCACAAAGTCTCAGCATGTTCAAAACCCTTCCAGAAATCTGAACACCCTTCCAGATTTCTCTGGCTTCAGAGTTCTTTTGCTTTTTTCTGTATTACACTTCCTGTATCAGGAACAATATTTAAATTAATCTGGAATGTAAAATATAGTTACTTTTCCAGGCAGATGAATGTGTTTCTGGATTTATTTATTTTTAAAGGAAACCCATCTCTCCATGAAAACTCCAGGCATCACCTTCCTGTTGCTGGTGTGTGGAGGTGTGCCAGGGGGAAGGGGGCACTGGCCCCTCCTCCCTGCAGTGCCTGTGCGGATCGGGGAGAGCAGGGGAGGGGGCAGGACAGGTTCTGTGTAGTCCAGCATCCATAGGTTTTGTCCTCTGAAGTGGAGAGGAAGGAGCATCCATAGAGCCATGATGTTCTAGAAGCTTGCTAACCCCTTTCTGTACAATGTGGAGATTCTTTTAAGGGCAGGAAATGCCTTTTCAGGGTTACAAGCGTTCCTTAGAAGGGTTGCATTTTTGGTGATCAGTGACTTCCTGGTGAGGAAGGCATGGCTACCCACTCCAGTATTCTTTCCTGGAGAATCCCAAGGACAGAGGAGCCTGGTGGGCTACAGTCCATGGGGTCGCAGAGAGTCAGACACGACTGAGTGACTTAGCAGCAGCAGTAGTAGACTTCTTGGTAGGAGGGGTCCACGAGATGTTTAGGTGAACGGCTGTGATTTGGGAGTGAGGGAGATGGGAGGAATCAAGATACGTGGGAAGGTGGGTCAGGCCCACAGCTGCTCTACCCTGACCCCTGGCTGCTTCTCAGTGTCCCTGATGACCATCTGTGGGTATCTCTGTGCCCAGGGCACCTGAATCAGGAGCAGTTCCTCAGGCCTTCTGCGCATGAAAATGTCTGTCTCTGTAAAAACAAATTTCATCATCTGAAATGGCCTTGCCTCTTTCTCTACCCTAGCCGTGGAGAGGCGTTGGGGAGAGAGAGGACTTGGGTCCACCTGGAATCAGCTTTGGCAGGGCCTGTGGTCTCCAGGGCCCTCGGCCTAGGTGGGCATGTGGTGGAGGCCTGTGAGCTTGGAGGCATGACGGCCGTGGTGTTGATGTCGCTGACAGCGGCTGAGGCAGCCACACTAGCCAAGTGGACGCTCTGGGGACTAAAGTATGGGGGGCCTGGGGAAGGGTCTTCCTTTGGCTTTTTACATCAGTAACATCAAAGACTGTAACACACCTGCATTGGGATTGTCTGTCTGTGAAAAACAAGCATTGTAATTCTGACATCATATATTAATGTGTCAACAAGATGAAAACTAAAATAATGATTTCCTCAAAATATTAATGCTATATCTACAAAGTAAGTGTTAGTTGCTCAGTCATGCCCAAATCTTTGTGACCCCATGGGCCGCAGCCCACCAGGCTCCTCTGTCCATGAGATTTTCCAGGCAAGGATACTGGAGTGGGTTGCCATATGTCTGCTGCTGCTGCTGCTGCTGCTGCTGCTGCTAAGTCGCTTCAGTCGCGTCCGACTCTGTGCGACCCCATAGACGGCAGCCCACCAGGCTCCCCCGTCCCTGGGATTCTCTAGGCAAGAACACTGGAGTGGGTTGCCATTTCCTTCTCCAATGCATGAAAGTGAAAAGTGAAAGTGAAGTCGCTCAGTCGTGTCCGACTCTTAGCGACCCCATGGACTGCAGCCTACCAGGCTCCTCCGTCCGTGGGATTCTCCAGGCAAGAGTACTGGAGTGGGATGCCATATGTCTACAAGCCTCATCTAAATTAAGCTCATCTGTAGGTCAGAAATAAGCATCGTCTGTATCTGACAGCGTGTTCTAGAAGTGGTTGTTACATGAATATTAAATAAAAGATGCTTTCCTTCCCAAAGGAACACTAGCATAACTACCCAGTGCTGGTCGCTGTGACTACTTGGTCAATAAACGTGGGTTTATTCCTCCTGTAATGGGTGAAGTTATTTCATGGGCCTTGGTCTGTCCAGATACTTCTAAATACAGAACTATGAAGATGCATGAAGTCAGGGTGGCGATGTCTAAGGCAGGGATGTAAGGCTCTGAGTCAGGGTGCAGCGGAGAGCATGCAATGCATCACTTAAACATCCACACAGGGAGGTGGGCTGTGCTTGGAATTTCACCACTGAACAGAACAGGCAGTGTTTCTACTTTCTTACAAACTCACTAACGTGGAGAAACACATTCAACCTAATACACAGCACGTAGGGTAGAAGGCACACTTTATACATGTAGAATTTCTTACCATCATTCTCCCAGGAAGGGAAAAAAGGGGAATAGGGTACGTTCAAATGCAGGGTTGGTATAGAAACTGAGAGAGAAAGAACATAGAAAAAAACAAATGATGGATGTTTTTAAAGGATTGCTAACTTGTAAAGTGTTAGTCACTCCATCGTGTCTGACTCTTTGGGATCCCACAGACTGTAGCCCGCCAGGCAAGAATACTGGAATGGGTTGCCATTCCCTTCTCCAAGGGGATCTTCCTAACCCAGGGATCGAACCCAGGTCTCCTGTATTGCAGGTAAATTCTTTACCATCTGAGCCACCAGGGAAGCCCCACTGTAAAGTGATGTATAAATATCAGGTATCTAGATGGTCATCATAAATATGGCTATTTTGAGCAACGCTGCCTGTACATTAGCAAAGCAAAATTAACTGTACATTTTATTCAGCTAATACACATTTTGCAGAAACCAGGATAGACACAGCCATCTTGTTTATTTTGAGAAATATAAGCACACAATAGGCATGAAAAGGTAGATACTGCATTCTCTCGGCACTAAAACTAAATTCTTAAATGGAAACTGTTCTTTTGTTTTAGTCATTTCCGATTAGGCTGTAGCAGTTGACTGCTACAGACTTTTTTTTTTTTGCAAGTTGTATTTCTTTCAGAGACGGAAGGAAGGTCAGTCTCACCTTATGAGACAGAAGAAAAGGTGACCCTTGTCATTCTGACATAATGTAACTGGGCCCCAGGTGTAATGGGGAAAAAAAGGAAATGAGGTCCCGTGTAATGTCGCAGCTGAAGGGGAGGCTGATGCCAGTGAGCTTCTCAGAAGAACAATGACTCATTACTCACGGCTCCACGACAGATGCGAGTCCCCAGCCACTGGCTTCCCTCCAAAGACGGGGAGGAACTAAAGAGGGCGGAGGCGGAGGAGACTGCCCGAGTCTCGCCCGACGGGGAGTCTTTCTAGTAGGCGTGGAGCAATCAGAAAAGTGCTTGGGAGTCACAAAAGTAAACAGCAAGTGTCAGCTGTGGGAGACGTCGACACGCAGACAGAGGGAGGCAAACAGGATGGATGCAGGGGAGTGTGCAGCCGGAGCTGGTGACAACCCCAGGGCAGCTCCGTCTGTAATTATCTGGGTGCTGTTAGCTGCGTGGGAGCAGCCAGCAAGGAGCACATAAGAGACACCACCTGCAGTTAGACATCTTCCCCTCCCAGTGGCAGAGCGAGATCTCCAAGAGCACGCAATCTACCCTGAACTAAACCAGTTTGTGCCAAAGGGCTAGAAGTGTACCTCTGGTCAGATACAAAAGCTGGATTTTCACTATTTACCACACATTGTAACATAATTCTTAGCACTAACTGAAAAATAGATGGTGGGAAATCTGGCTTCAGTAGACAACATAGATGGTGGGAAATCCGGCTTCAGTCGACAAGCATGGAAACCCACCCACACCGTTTAGGTCTCTCCTCACAGGCATCTCCTGAAGCCGATGTTTGGGGCTCTGAGAGACTCGGTCAAGGTCACTGGGTCAAGAGACAGTCAAACGGATATCTGAGTATCAGGATGTATCTTGGGCCTGGAAGCGCTACCCTGCAAGCTTCCACCTGGAGGCAATTATGTCCCCCACCCCCAGGGGACACTTGACAAATGCCTGGGGGACAGTTTTGGTTCACAACTAGGGGTGCTCCCGGCATCCAGTGGGCAGTGGCCAGGGATGCTAATACACATCCCTCAGTGCGCAGAACAGTCCCCTAAACAAAGAACTGTCTGGCCCTGAGGGTCACTCAGGCTGACGCTGTGGTTGGGAAGTTGCCTCATCGCCTCCACCACGCAGGCTCCACCTGGAGACAAACAGAGTCGCTCAGGAAAGAGACAGTTGCAGACCTAAGGGTCCTTACAAGGGCCTCCGAGTCGCTGGATGGGAATAAGGAAGTCCCGCACCCACCCCACAGACAGGGGGTGGTTGGCGGTGAGGCTGAGCTCTCACAGCTGATTTGTCAGAAGCACATTCCGAGGCTGCCTGGGTCTCCACTGCCCTTTCAGAACCCGAGACGTGTTTGCCATGCTGCCTGAGCTCACGATGGCTCCCTAACCTCGCTCCGCCCTGCGGGACAGAAAGGGGAACAGCCCTGGGTTTTCCCTGGATTCTCTGTCTTCCAGAACATGAAGGACTGACGCCTCGCCGAATACAAATCGGAGGCTAATGTAATAAGAGGCTGAACTGATGGTGTCTCTGGAAAATTGAAGACCAAAATGTCAGTTGAATGACAAAAAGAAAGATGGGGCTGCTTTTGAAAAATCTCATTGATACAGACGTACAGGGTTTTCCTAACCAAAGTGTCCTGAACTAATGGAATCTCTGAGGGGTTTTGAATTGAAAGCAGCTAAACAACATCAGGGGTTTTGGGGGGTTAGTCAAGCAAAGTCAGAAAGGAGCTGTCTGCCACACAAAACCGATGGATAACTGAGGGCATGGAACACTGTGAAATGCCTGGGAAAAGGGCTGGATGGGGTCCGGTGAGGAAGACGGAAGCGAGCCAAGTCCCAGAGAAGCCGTGGCCTGAGGCATCATCAACCCGATTTCGGAGGAAGCACGCACTTATCTCTGTTTTAGGCTTTGGTGGGAAACCTCGCTTAGCAGTTCACCTTTTCCCCAATTTTACTGATGTGTGAATTCCAGAAAGGGTCTAGGGTCTGGAGGGCTCTGACACTTTCCCACAGTTTCATGGGCTGCATCGGCCAGGGCGGGCTCTGCTGCCTGAGAATCGCAGGGCCTCCAGGGCCCGGGAGATGCTGAGCACGGAGCCCTGGACCTCCCGCCTTGCTTCCCGGCCTCTGGCTCCGACTCTGGGAAACATGCTCCCAGGGAGGAGTGACCTCCCATGGAAGTGGATGAACAGCGACTTCGGCTGGTGTGAGTCTGCTAAAGACATCCCTGGGAGCATCTCAAATGGGAGACCGTAGTCCCCGAGTCTCCTGCTAAAGACATCCCTGGAAGCATCTCAAATGGGAGACCATAGTCCCCGAGTCTCCTGCTAAAGACATCCCTGGGAGCATCTCAAATGGGAGACCGTAGTCCCCGAGTCTCCGATTCTCGCTACAAAGCCTACAGGACACTGTAAGACACAATTCAGTGAGATAATACAGCGACACTGATCGGCTTCGTTTTCATGCCTACTTTAATAAACATACATGTGCCACGCTAGCTCTGAATTATTGAAAACTACAGCAGTCAGAAGAGAGACCTTCTCAAAGTCTTGTCAGAAGGATTTTTAATCATCTTTAAGTAAACTTCAATATCCCTGAAACTGAAGGGGAATTATTTTTTCCACTTTAAAATTCAGATCCATTGAAGGGTCTTTCTATCTCCTACCACAAGTGAAAACATGAAATGATTAGTGCCAAAAAAAAAAAAAAAAATACCATGAAATGAGTTTAAAGTCCTTACCCTTGAAGGCTAGATTTAAGACACTATTACTTACCGTCCCTTAAAAGGTTTACTTTACTGATAATAACAAATAGCCTTTATTCAAAACCATTCGTCAGTATGATTTAAAAGATCCTACACTTAATCTTTTGGAAAATCCATCCACTCACTTCTACCCCAGCAGATGAGGCAATGGCCCTGACTCGCTCATCAAGCTTAAGGGCCCGGGCTAGCTGGGGGCAGGGGAGGACTTGCTTTCCTGCTGAAAGGAGCTGCGTGGGCACCGCCAGGTCACCTGGTGGTGGCCAGGAGCTGGGTGGCTTTTGCTGGCTTGGATGTGGTCTGGGATATAGCTGTTCATCCTTCAGTCCCATGTACATACAAACAGCCACTTAGGCCTTGAGACAAATTTGCTGAAATGGTGACAGCAGGGATGGATGCTTAGAGAGAGGATCTGGGAGAGTGGGATAGGAAGGCTCTCCTACTTGAATTCTGGAGACGACAATCCCTGAGCTTGGCATTTGTGGACTTCTCTGTTACCACTGAATAGAAACTCTCATTTGCTGTCAACGGCAAATGGAACGAGGCTAATTAGTTATTATTATCTCTATTTTGTGCTGTGCTCAATCACTCAGTCGGGTCTGACTCTTTGCAACTCTGTAGCCCTCCAGGCTCCTCTGTGCATGGAATCTTCCAGGCAAAAATACTGGAGTGGGTTGCCACTTTCTATTCCAGGGAATCTTCCTGACCCAGGGATCAAACCCGAGTCTCTTGCATCACCTGCATTGAAAGGTGGGTTCTTTACCATGAGCGCCACCTGGGAAGCCCCATCTCTGTTTTAGAGAGAAGGAAATTGGGGTTCAGGAAGGTTCACTGGCCTGTCAAAGGTTAAGATGAGGGATGGTTAGAATCAGGGGGCTGAGGTCCCCAAACCTGGGGTTTTCTATTTGGGTAATGTGCCTCCTCAAGGTAGAGGGTGGAGACCTGGCTAGACGATGGATAAACTACAGCCGCAGAGTTTAATGCCACTAACAACTGTGACTGGGTGAGGGAACCTCTGAATGGTCATCATGAAATGACCCCTTGTAGATAAAACTCAGTATTGTACTCAACTTTCTAATGTCCTAATAAAGGAAATCTGACAGCAGGTTCAGAAGTCTCACTAGATAGGTCATTAATCATAAGGAATCAGTGCAGAGAGTGGTGGGTAAACACTGCTATTTACGTGAACAATCAGCTTTAAAAAATGGTCATAACCAAAAAGAAAAAAAATCCTTTACAATCGGCAGAGTGATGTCCGTTGGCATTACTTTTGAAGTGGGAAAAAAAAAAGTGCTCTGGCTACTAAAATGACTCACAACCAAGCTGAAATTCTGGGGAGGCCGAGCCAAGGATTAATGGAAAGAGTGGAACAAGTTGAGCATTTGCTGTTAGGCACCGGCTTCCCTCGTGGCTCAGCTGGTAAAGAATCTGCCTGCAATGCAGGAGACCTGGGTTTGATCCCTGGGTCAGGAAGATCCCCTGGAGAAGGGAAAGGCTACTCACTCCAGTTTTCTGGCCTGGAGAATTCCATGGACTGTATAAACTGTGGGGCACAAAGAGTCAGACACAATTGAGCGACTTTCACTTTCATGACTTTCTCAGTGGTCTTCAGCTGGAGTAATGAATGCACTAATTGCGTCACTAAAGATCCTGGGCTTTCCGTGACAAATGTAAAGATGCTGGTATTCATGATCTGCTGATGTTTGATTTGTACGGAGTTCAGTCACTCAGTCATGTCTACTCTTTGAGACCCCAAGGACTGTAGCACACCAGGCCTCCCTGTCCATCACCAATTCCAGAGCTTACTCAAACTCATGTCCATTGAGTCGGTGATGCCATCCAACCATCTCATCCTTTGTCATCCCCTTCTCTTCTTGTCTTCAATCTTTCCCAGCCTCTGGGTCTTTTCCAATGAGTCATTTCTTTGCATCAGGTGGCGAAAGTACTGGAGTTTCAGCTTCAGCATCAGGCCTTCCAATGAATATTCAGAACTGATCTCCTTTAGGATGGACTAGTTGGATCTCTTTGCTGTCCAAGGGACTCTCAAGAGTCTTCTCCAACACCAGAGTTCAAAAGCATCAATTTTTCAGCACTCAGCTTTCTTTACGGTCCAACTCACACATCCATACATGACTACTGGAAAAACCATAGCTTTGACTAGGTGGACCTTTGTTGGTAAAGTAATGTCTCTGCTTTTGAATATGGTGTATAGTTTGGTCATAACTTTTCTTCCAAGGACCAAGTGTCTTTTAATTTCATGGCTGAAGTCACCATCTGCAGTGATTTTGGAGCCCCCCCCCCAAAATAAATTCTGTCACTGTTTCCATTGTTTCTCCATCTATTTGCCATGAAGTGATGGGACCAGATGCCATGATCTTCGTTTTCTGAATGTTGGGTTTTAAGCCAACTTTTTCACTCTCCTATTTCACGTTCATCTAGAGGCTCTTTAGTTCTTCTTCACTTTCTGCCATAAGGGTGGTGTCATCTGCATATCTGAGGTTATTGATATTTCTCCCAGCAATCTTGATTCCAGCTTGTGCTTCATCTAGTCCAGCATTTCTCATGATGTACTCTGCATAAAAGTTAAATAAACAGGGTGACAATATATAGCCTTGATGTACTCCTTTCCCTATTTGGAACTAGTCTGTTGTTCCACGTCCAGTTCTAATTGTTACTTCTTGAACTGCATACAGATTTCTCAGGAGGCAGGTCAGGTGGTCTGGTATTCCCATCTCTTGAAGAATTTTCCAGTTTGTGGTGAGCCACACAGTCAAAGGCTTTGGCATAGTCAGTAAAGCAGAAGTAGATGCTTTTTCTGGAACACTCTTGCTTTTTCAACGATTCAATGGATGTGGGCAATTTGATCTATGGTTTCTCTGCCTTTTCTAAATCCAGCTTGAACATCTGGAAGTTCACGGTTCACATACTGTTGAAGCCTGAATTGGAGAATTTTTAGCATTACTTTGCTAGCATGTGAGATGAATGCAATTGTGCGGGAGTCTGGGCATTCTTTGGCATTGCCTTTCTTTGGGATTGGAATGAAAACTGACCTTTTCCAGTCCTGTGGCCACTGCTGAGTTTTCCAAATTTGCTGGCATATTGAGTGCAGCACTTTCACAGGGTCATCTTTTAGGATTTGAAAGAGCTCACCTGGAATTCCATCACCTCCACTAGCTTTGTTCATAGTGATGTTTCCTAAGGCCTGCTTGACTTCACATTCCAGGATATCTGGCTCTAGGTGAGTGATCACACCACTGTGATTATCTGGGTCGTGAAGATCTTTTTTGTACAGTTCTTCTGTGTATTCTTGCCACCTTTTCTTAATATCTTCTGCTCCTGTTAGGTCCCTACCATTTCTGTCCTTTATCGAGCCCATCTTTGCATGAAATGTTCCCTTGGTATCTCTAATTTTCTTGAAGAGATCTCTAGTCTTTCCCATTCTATTGTTTCCCTCTATTTCTTTGCATTGATCGCTGAGGAAGGCTTTCTTATCTCTCCTTGCTATTCTTTGGAACTCTGCATTCAGATGAGTATATCCTTCCTTTTCTCCTTTGCTTTTTGCTTCCCTTCTTTTCACAGCTATTTGTAAGGCCTCCTCAGACAGCCATTTTGCTTTTTTGCATTTCTTTTTCTTGGGGATGGTCTTGCTCCCTGTCTCCTGTACAATGTCATGAACCTCCATCCATAGTTCATTAGGCACTCTATCTATCAGATATAGTCCCTTAAATCTATTTCTTACTTCCAGTGTATAATCGTTAGGGATTTGATTTAGGTCATACCTGAATGGTCTAGTGGTTTTCCTACTTTATTCAACTTAAGTCTGAATCTGGCAATAAGGAGTTCATGATCTGAGCCACAGTCAGCTCCTGGTCTTGTTTTTGCTGACTGTATAGAGCTTCTCCATCTTTGGTTGCAAAGACTATAATCAATCTGATTTCCGTATGGACCATCTGGTGATGTCCATGTGTAGAGTCTTCTCTTGTGTTGTTGGAAGAGGGTGTTTGCTATGACCAGTGCATTCTCTTGGCAAAACTCTATTAGCCTTTGCCCTGCTTCATTCTGTACTCCAAGGCCAAATTTGCCTGTTACTCCAGGTGTTTCTTTACTTCCTACTTTTGCATTCCAGTCCCCTATAATGAAAAGGACATCTTTTTTGGGTGTTAGTTCTAGAAGGTCTTGTAGGTCTTCATAGAACTGTTCAGCTTTAGCTTCTTCAGTGTTACTGGTTGGGGCACAGACCAGTGGAGTTCAAGCCAATGTATAATCATGAGTTACAGGCGCCTGTTAGGTAGCCAAGGATGATGCCTGTGTTGATGGGGTGGTTAGGGCATCAGGGGCTGTCACTACCTTATCTGCTCCCCCTCCCCCACCACCAAGTTCCCAGGAGACCAGAGCTCCAACTCCAGACACCTCCCATCACTGAGTTTACACAGGAAACTCTTATGCCTGCCAACTTGTCACATCATTTTAAGAGACGTGTAAGACTCCCTCCAAGGGCTTCCCTGGTGGCTCCGCAGTAAAGAACCTGCCTGCCAGTGCAGGAACCCAGGTTTGATTCCTGGATCAAGAAGATTCCCTGGAGGAGGCAATGGCAACCCACTCCAGGATTCTTTCCTGGAAAATCCCATGGACAGAGGAGCCAGGCAGATTACAGTCCATGGGGTTGCAGAGAGTGGGACACAACCGAGTGACTCAAACAAGACTCTCTGCTACAAAGACACATTCTCTGATTAATAGGAGCAAGATCTAGAATGTGCTTGGCTGAAGCAACAAAGCCACCTGCCTCCAGCAACGCACCTTTCTGTGCACAAACCCTCAAGAGCATCAGACCTGGCGGGCTTGCAAACAGCATTCTGCTTCGGCCCATTGCTTTTCTATTTCAACTATAAACCAGCAGCTCGCTGAGCGCTCGCCACGCTCTGCAAAGTCCTCGCGGCACCCTGGCTGGTGGGACAGGTATAGCAGGCGTTCAATCAAGAAATATTAATTGATGTGGTGAGGCTGTGCTCTGAAAAGCCAAGATCCTCCTGAGAGGCTAATTCAGTGCGCTCGGCCTGTCTGCGGGTAGTGGGGCTCCTGATCCCAGGCGAGCCCTGGGCGAGAGCTGCTCTGTAGTGGCGGAGGCAGGGATGTTTGTTCCAATGATGGATGAAATAACGCTCTTAGCATGCTGTATGGGCAGAGTCTTTACGTGTAATTTATTTTGCATTTCAATTGCTTTAGAAAAAGGCTTCTGGGGCTTTGGCCAGAGGTGTGTGTAAGTTATCAGTTTAATGGATTTATTCTTGCTTTGCTAAGGTAAGTAATGGTTATTTATTTTATTTTTTAAAAAGCCTGAAAACAAAACTCTCCATTTGGCATTTCCATTTATTCTTGGCAGGATCTTTGCTAACTAGGGTCTTTGGAATGCTGTATTTTATTTCTGGGTTGTTGCTGTTCAGCCACTAAGTCATGTCTGACTCTTTGTGCCCCCATGGATTGCAGCACGCCAGGCTTCCCTGTCCTTTACTGTCTCCCTGAGCTTGCTCAAACACATGTGCATTGAGTCAGTGACGCCATCCAAACATCTCATCCTCTGTTGTCCCCTTCTCCACCTGCCTTCAATCTTTCCCAGCATCAGAGTCTTTTCCAATGACTCAGTTCTTCCCATCAGGTGGCTAAAGTATTGGAGCTTCAGCATCAGTCCTTCCAATGAATATTCAGGACTGATTTCCTTTAGGATGGACTGGTTGGATCTCCTTGCAGTCCAAGGGACACTCAAGAGTCTTCTCCAACACCACAGTTCAAAAGCATCGATTCTTCCATGCTCAGCTTTCTTTATGGTCCAACTCTCACATCCGTCCATGACCACTGGAAAAACCATAGCTAGTGCTTATATTCATCTATGATCCTGGAGAGTCGATGTCCACAGCCCCACAGGCCTGCACATGTCCACCAGCGCCATCCTCACCCTGAGCAGACAGGGCAGAGGGAGATGGAAACCAAACTCTGATCCCATTTGGGGGCTGCCTGGCTTCGGAATCAGAGGACAATGAAACTCAAACGGAGCGGCAGTCTTGGTGCTCAGAACAGACAGGGGGAGGGAGGGCATCTGGCCTGGAGTGAAGTTACCAGGGGCTTCCCAGGTGGCTCAGTGGTAAAGAATCCGCCTGCAATGCAGGAGACTTGGGTTCCAACCCTGGATCAGGAAGAGACCCTGGAGAAGGGAATGGCAACCCACTCTAGTGTTCTTCCCTGGAGAACATGGACAGAGGAGCCTGGTGGGTTACAGTCCGCGGGGTCACAAGGAGTCGGACATGGTGAGGGACTGAGCACACACGCCTGAAGTTACTAGAGGCCCAAGGACAACGGGCTGCCAGGTCAAGGGGGCAGACACAGGCTTTCTGAAGAGCGAGCTGAGACCCTAGGGCCACCGTCCCCTGTCTCCTACAAAAGGACAGTTCTGAATGGGAATAAAGACAGATGACCTTCCTCCAGGATCGAAGGCTCCTGTACCCATTTCCTGGACTTGAAAGCATCTTAGAGTGCACTGGCTACGATCCCAGTGGCCGACAGCAGAGTAGGGCCCCCAGCGCTGCCCAGCCTGCCTATCTCCAATGTCTGATGAGCGCAGCATCCCTGAGGCCCAGTGAATCACATGCTTGCAGCCCGAAGCCCAGGAGCCTGCTTCCAGGCGGGCGTGTAGCGCCATCAGTCAGTGAGAAGCTAGCCGAGCCGACTTCCTGCCATCAGCCCATTAGCTTCCCTGACCCTCTCGAGAGCAACCCTCACCCTGGGGTGTGCTCCTCTGCCTGGGGGAGAGGTCAGAGGCTGGAGGAAGGCAGCTTTTCTCAGGGAGAGCTGGAAGCAGGCACCCATGCCAGAGTGCAGCCGCTCAAAGGGCGGCTTGAGGATGGCAGCTTCCAGCTCTCCCCTTGTTGTTACTTAGAACTCTGGGGGCTGCAGGAGCTGGGACAGGGCTGGAGGCTGCCCGGGGTGAACACAAAGCCCCTTCCTTGGTCGTGGGCTTTGGGTGAGCTTTTGGAGTCCAGAGGTGACTTGGAGGAGCTGCAGGACTCCCACCAAGCCACAGTGACCCAGAGGGGCCAGGCTTGGGACGCTGACCATCCCCAGGAGGGGAAGGCCCCACAAGAACGCCGATTCTGGTGACCCCGGAGCCCGGTGGCTGAGCCAGCCTGGACATCGCTTAGAAGTGTACAGGACTAGGACATTACGTGCATTTGGGTGTCAGGAAGGAATTCATACCTGTTCCTGGAGCAGCGTATTTTTAACCTTGTTAACCCAAACTGCACTTTAAAGTAAAGGGAGCCTCTTGTCTGTCTCTGATTTATGAGCCTCTTCCTTCTATCAAATTAAAGCTCTCCACAGATAAAACAATTTATCCTTATCTCATTTGCACCCTCCTCCTACGCTGGGAATTGGGAGCCAGGAGAGAGGGGGGAATGTGTGGGAGGCAAAGCGTGCACAGCAGGCAGTGCTCCCTGTTCTCTGAATCCCCACTTCACTCCATCCATCCATCCATCCATCCTCCCGCCATCAATTCCCTACCCCGCCCCTGCCCCCGACCACAGTAACCAGCCCACTACGGTCGATTCCTGGCTTCGTGTGGAGACGGCTCTGCAGTGCCGGACATCTCCCCTCCCCAGATGCCCAGGTGGGCTTTTTTCCCCCCTCTTCAGGCTACATAGGATTTCTTTTCTTCCAGCGCAGGTCAGGTGACTTCTTAACGATCTCCATGGAAAGAACCGAGAGAAGGAAAATATCCTTCCTTAATCCCATTTCCCTTCTCACCACACACTGAGCTGTTGCTATAGCAACCTCTTACCTGCTACCAGGACAGCTCAGGGTCCCTGCGAAGGTAAGGGAGTGCGGCTCTTTCACTCCGAGGAGGGACCACTGTTCATTGACCAGTGTTCCCTGGGTGTCTAAATTTGTAAGCTCTCTACGACTTGCTCCATCTAGGGTGTCCTGTGGCTAAAACCTAAAATTCACTTTGAAACTCCCAATGGCATAATCCTGCAGGACCTGAACTCAGTAGAAATAAATTTACATTTTGTTTTCAATAAGAATAACTTCTCTCCACTGGCTTAAGTTTAGAAAAGGCCCCTGTAAGGAAAACAATTTTGGAAAAATCTTCAATACTCCTGTACCATTCCTTCTTTATTTCTTCACATCTCTCTCTCTCTATATGTGTGTGTATGTGTGTGTGTATAATGAAATATTTTCAATACACAGAAAATACAGAGCCTAAGGTAATAAGTCCTCATGGACCCACCTCTCAGGTTTAACAAATGCTGATTTGCTGGCAAAGTGAAAAGGTTAGTCGCTCAGTCGTGTCCGACTCTTTGCGGTCCCATGGACTGTAGCCCACCAGGCTCCTCTGTCTATGGGGATTCTCTAGGCAAGAATACTGGAGTGGGTTGCCACGCCCTTCTCCAGGGGATCTTCCTGACCCAGGGATCGAACCTGGGTCTCCTGCACTGCAGGCAGATTCTTTACCATCTGAGCCCCAGGGATTTGCTGGCAGGGGTGGGGCATGTAATGGCTCAGATTTACAAGAAGTAAAAGATCACAGTCATAGTGCTACTGCTAGCATCTCTTCTGAGGTTCATGTGTATCTTCTCTATCCAAGTCTTGGCACTTCTGTTACACATTTATGTGCAAAACTTTTTGATCGGCTTTCTCATAATCAGCAGGGGAAGGAACCAAGGCATCTCTGGTTGCAGACGTGACCCTGGAAGTCTGGGTAGCTGAGAGTCCCGGGACTTTTAGCTGTTCCTTTCATCTATGTGCCTGACAATCCTTATAAGCCAGAGTTCAAGATCATCTTCCCAGTGAATGGGTTTATTGTTTTAAAATAAAGGCATCCAAACCAGAGGGTGGTTCTGGGTCTTGTGCGATTCAGGAAGACCAGAGTTTTCTCCCTCAGGTCACACTAAAACGGCAGTGGGCCTGAGACCTTGTCTGTTCAAAATAAAGAGACAAAGGGTCAATACAGAGAGGAGAGTCACTATCCTGGGGCGGACGGCTTACCTACGGGCATTATGAATGAGGCTATCAGGGCTCAGGTAGGAGCGTTATCTTGGATACATGGTTTGTGGTTATCGATTTGGACCAACCTGACAGAAAGGAAGCTCCATGTATTATTGCTACAATTACTTGATTTATACTTGCAATTTAGAATTTGTATGCTTAGTCAATTCTGTCAATATAAAAAAGCAACACTCTAGTTTCAAATTCTGACATTTGGATTTTGTCCCAAGATTTAGTGTGTCCTCTAAGCAAAGTCAGTGTCAACCTGAGTCATTTGCTGTCAAAGAGAACTTGAAACACAAGTAATCAGGGAAAAAGCCAACCAAACAAACATGAAACGATGCAAATCAGGTTTCAAGGTTTACAAAAGTAAAAGAAGAAGACTTTTTTCATCCATCCTTACGTATTCTATCATTGCTCATTAGGTGCCCCACAGAAAGCTTATTTTGTTGGAAGGAGGTAACACAAAAAATGCTTCCCTGGTGGCCCGGTAGTGAAGAATCCACCTGCCAATGCAGGAGATGCAGGTTCGATCCCTGGGTTGGGAAGATCCCCTGGAGAAGGAAGTGGCAACGCACTCTAGCACTCTTGCCTGGGAAATCCCATGGACAGGAGCCTGTCGCAGAGAGTCAGACATAACTTGGCGACTAAACCACAACAGCTCAGAAAACATTCTGGGCTGTGGCATTCACAATGGCCAGTGCTTGACAAGGAGTCTCATGTTCCATAGGAATCTACATCAAAATGAAAGTGAAAAATCTGGTCGGTAATCACACACAGTGAAGAGGGCAGCCAAGCATTTCTCTACTTAATTCTAAATCTTTTCAAAGGCGCAAGATGATTAGCTACTAAGGAAACTATCGTATCACCCAAACAATTATTTTAGGTTAGGCTCCATATAATTTGGAGGACTGTCTTCTCAGCTTGCTTGTAATTGCACTGTAAACAGAAATTTTAGCTGGGGCATTGACTAGGTTCTTCATGGCAACCCATGCGGGACCAACTGAATCTTATTTATAGTTGCCATGGTGGTGATTCCAACTCAAAGGAGTTGGGCACATAGCAGACATCAATTTATTTGCTGAATAAATAATTCGCTATTTAAATCTGCCCACTAATTACCACCTAATGAGTAGAAAAATTTCAAATGAAAGTCTTTCAAATGAAAAATTCTTAATCACCCCTTTTTATATAGAGATCTACATGTGTAGTCACTATTCTAGCTAAATCAGTCACATTGGGCCCCTTACAGAAGTTCCAGAAATATTAGATGAATAGAAATAAACACATGTAATTTAACTCATTATAATATACAGCAGAGCAGCAAACACTGACGATTTTCGGCAATGTGTGTTCACAGTTTCTTTCATTTCAACATGAATATTTCCAGAACATTTTTCTAAGGAAAACGTTGACCTCTAGGGGAAGTAAAAGTCTCCTCCATTCTCCTACTTCATCAGCTTTAATCCTGCCTGAAAAGGAACAGGATTAAGGGCAGGACAGTATACTGCCCAAAGAGAAAAAACATTCGGATTTGAGTATACCCACCTATAAGATCTTATACATCTGTAAGATCCTTTACTAACACCAACTCTCAAGGCATCCCCACTGAACACAGAACTCTAATAATTTCTACCAAAAATGTCAACAGAGTCAACAGTGTTAGTATTTAAATAGGATTCCTCTTTTCTAATTACTCTTTGATGATGCAACTATATTCTTAAAGGGCACATGGGTTTCACAAATAATTCAAGATTCCTGTTTATATCGAGTGTGCAGGACACTGGTCCTGCTTGATTGCGCAGTGTACGTATGGGATGAGGGATGGATGGGTAAATGGAGGGATGGATGAATTAACAAACGCTGTGTAATCTGAGGGCCCAAGGTATGTTACATAAAGCTCCTGAAAGGGCAGAGGGCACAGTCAAGAAATATAAAAACCTACTGGTAGCTACAAATATGCTTCTAGAGGAGAGAGAGATTCTGAAAATACAGAGACTGAAAACTACCAATCAATTCCATGTGTGCTTTATCACACTACTTAAACCTACATGATGAGGAGGCCAGCATCTTGTAGACAACCACATACAAAAGTTTATTTTTTTTTTAAAAGACAGTCTTCTTCTGTCCTTCCTTTGTAGCTATTTGGAGAGACAATAATAATAATCAGAAGATCTGCAAAAAACGAGATTCGGTATTTCAAAGGTTGTGGGCTATTACGGGACCCAAGCTGAACTATCATGCAGAAAATGACTACCTTCTGAATTACCTGGGATGCTTGAAACTCCAGAGAGAAAAATAGAATCCTATAGCCTGTTATAAGAACACTGAGAAGAAGAGAGAGATAAATACATCTTGCCCGACATTCAGATTTCCTTGGCTTAAAATAAGGCCGTCCCCTTTAAGGAAAGCTTTGGGGACAGGACAGAAATAAATCTCAGGGAGGCTGCCTTTCTAGCTGAAGAAGGTCAGGTGTCTCTTATGCCACTTACAGATTTTAAAAACGCGTTGTCATTCTCTAATCATGGTCATTATTGGAGAGTATGATTGAAATTTTAATTATTAAGTAGAAAGGATTGTCAGGCACTTTCATCGGGCATCTGGCGTGCCCCGAGTGATGAGCCATCAGCGCAGCTGATGAGAAGCCGGGAGAGCGTGATTCCAGGGCTGAGACCCCTGCCGAGGCGGAGGCAGCGGTCTGTCCACCTCCCACAGGCTCCCTGTCTCCTAAAATGTCTGCATGCTGTTTACTGCAGAGCCGCGGTTTAGACCGAACGCTCAGTAATGTAAAAACATCAATTATTTCCTTCCTCTACTGAAATGAAGTATGATTACCCTTGATTTAATAGCAAAAGAGCATTTTCAAGGCACAAAAACATCTCCACCATTAAGTACAAAGGTTATGCTGAAAATATATGTTTGTTTGTTTGTTTGTTTCTTGCGTGGAGCCACGGGCACTAAATTTATTAGCTTCGTGTTTACTGTCACAGCAACTCCATGTCTGCTGGGTTCTGCGCGGTCTGTACGTGCGGTAGACTGTGGGCAGGCAGGCTCGTCAAAGGAGGAAGGCTGCCAGAAATCCTTACATTTGGGGGAAAGCATGGAGCACGCGGTTAGTGTGACTCACTACAGCTTTGGTCTCAACCTTATAATCACCAAAAGCCCGTTTGGTGTCTTTTTAAAGCCACAGTAAACACCCTTATTTGGATAACCTCAAACCTATTCGTCTGTCTGCAGCAGGGGCAGGACTGAGAAAACGCCAGCCAGGTCTGCCACCCCCAGGAGAGATAAGGCGGCTCTCTAGAGCCAGCAAGCACCTGCCCTGCTCAGATAGTCTCACCTGCAGTCCAGCACCCCGGTGGGGACCTGGAGGCCAAGGGAGGCTACTTTCAGAGGTGATGCGGCTAAACGTGAGATGGCGAGACCCCCTCCAGCCCTGGTGACTCGAGCATCGCAAGCAAGATTGTGCCCCTGGTTAATAACACTGGAAACCCAATGATGGTAGGTGTGTCTGTGGGGCTCTCTTCCTGCCAGTCCACGACCTCCAGGAAATGGCGAACTCTCTCTTAATCATGAGAACATTCTCAGAAGCGCATGTGAAGTGAATAGTAATTCTGGCATATAGTGGCGCTAGTGGTAAAGAACCTGCCTGCCAATGCAGCAGACGTAAAAGACTTGGGTTCAATCCTGGGTAGAGAAGATCCCCTGGAGGAGGTCGTGGCAATCCACTCCAGTATTCTTGGCTGGAGAATCCCATGGACAGAGGAGCCTGGTGGGCTATCGTCCATGGGGTTGCAAAGAGTCAGATATGACCGAAATGACTTTGCATGCACACACAGTGCAAAATAAATGACCTATTTGGTTTTAGTTTTTTTTTTTTTTTAGAAGATTCAAGCTATGTACTTGTTGGAGTAAACCAGGGGTCTGACTGCAAATATAGCCAACATTTCTCATGGATGGAGGGCAGGGTGCTGATTCGAAGGGAAATTGTGAGAAAGGGAATTTCCTGAATCTCTGATCTGTTTATAGGAATGCCTGGAACTTCCAGTCTGCAGGGTCCCGGGACTGCCAGAGTCCAGACTCTCAGAGATCCACTCTTGCCCGTCTGCCCCGGGACTCCCTCGAAAACTCAGTTTCCCCCAACTTTCTCACTTCTGTTTGGAACTTTCTACTGATGAGTAGATTTCTCCAGGGTTCTAGGAAACCAGCTAATGTGGTATGTTTCGCTACAGTTATAATGGTTACATTTCATTTTATCCTTGCCTCCTTCCCCTTCACAACTCAACAAGGGCTTTCAACAACTTACCCCCTAATGGGAGGTTTCAGGTGCAGAAGTGGGTCAGCAGAATTAGCTACTACATTGAAAGCAGTTTCTTGGTGCTGCTGAAACCTTTTTGGGTAGGAGAATGGCTGTTGACTGTTTGTGAGGGGTACATTTATCCATCAAATCATAGATCCCATTCTCCTCAATTCAACCATACATCCACCCGGTCCTTCAGCTGTCACTGTGTACCCCCAGGGTGAAGCAGGCACAGAAGGAACTGTAGGAACAAATATGAAGAGCAATCGATTCGCTCCTCGAGAAGTTTCCTGCTTAGAGTGGGATACAAATTTGAAGGTAGTACAATCAAAGTTGATGATAAAATCGTGATCTGTGCTATTTTGTGAAGTTACAGTGGTTGCAATGAAAGAATTATTTATGTCTGGGTGAGGAGGGCTTGATGGCACCACGTGTCTTCAGGGAAGAGTGCCTGTGACCGTGGTTTTCCCAAAAGTCATGTACAGATGTGAGAGCTGGGCCACATAGAAGACTGAGCACCAAAGAACTGACGCTTTCAAATTGTGGTGTTGGAAGAGACTCTTGAGGATCCCCTGGACTGAAGGGAGATCAACCAGTCAATCCTAAAGGAAATCAACTCTGAATGGTCTTTGGAAGGACTGATGCTGAAGCTGAAGCTCCAATCCTTTGGCCACCTGATGTGAAGAGCCAACTCATTGGAAAAGATCTTGATGCTGGGAAAGATTGAGGGCAGGAGGAGAAAGGGGCGACAGAGGGTGAGATGGCTGGCTGGAAGCACAGGTCAATGGACATGAGTTTGAGCAAACTCCAGGAGATGGTGAAGGACAGGGGAGCCTGGTGTGCTACAGTCCATGAGGTCACAAAGAGTCAGACACAACTGAGCAACTGAACAACAGCAACAACCACCTTTGTCACCAGATCCACTTAGAAGGATACAGGACAGGAAAGCGCGTGCTAGCGGGGAGGATCAGAGGATATTCCCTTGAACCTCAGTGACCTCAGCTTAGGGAGCAAGACCAGGATGGTGAGTGAGGTTGCCAATCTGGATAGAAGCCTTAAGGCCCAACTATGTCGGTAAGAGATCCATGGATGTTCTCCAGGCTATAGAAGGTGTATCCTCTACCTCAACAAGCATGACATCCAGGGAAGTTCACAGCATGTGGCTTCTCTGCTGGGCACTTATGGTTCATTCACAGTCTCAGCTGTCAAGATGCAATGTACCAATCACGAGTCATTTTTTATCATCAGCACTTGCTGACTACTAGCTCAATAAACATTCCATCTTCATCAGGTCTCCCCTGAGAGCAGAGCTGAAGGTCAAATTTGTCCTCAGGGAAGGACAAAGAGTTTTGTTGACCACTGGCTCAGAGGAAGGAGCAGAGCTCTGGATATAAAGGATTGATTAGTGGGGAACACATTGTAGGGAGGAAGACAGTAGGTTGTTATAGAAGTTGAGGCAAAGGATGGGGAATCCTGAGTAAATAGGAAAGAGCAGATGTGGAATCAATCAGCAGTCAATCCGCTACTAGGGATGAGTCTGGAATAAGCCTATGGATGATCACACATGCTGCTCACTGCAGAGACTGAGAAAAGAGGAGGCAGGGGCAGGACTGAAGGTATGTGACGGAACAGACAGAAAAATGAGTTCCAGTGTAGATATCTGGATGGCTGGATGGCATCACCGACTCAATGGGCATGAGTGTGAGCAAACTCAGAGATGGTGAAGGACAGGGAAGCCTGATGTGATTCAGTCCATAGGGTCGAAAAGAGTTGGACGCAACTGAGCAACTGAACAACAAATGGATATTTTGACTTGACGTGCTTATGAGAATTCCAAGTGGAGGAACCCAGTGGGAAATGTGAAGTGCCAACTTGGGGCTCCAAAGAATGGCCTCACAAGACTTGGGTACATCCACCATAGACAGGGCACAGAACCATAGGAATAAATGAGGCAGCCCAAAGAAGGACTTGATCTCAGAAGAGACAAGGACCAGGAATGGTCCCCTTGCAACCACCAGAAGTAAAAGGTGGGTAGAAGATGAGCCTGTGATGTGGACTGTGAAGATGGGATCGAAAGAGGGCTGGACAGGGCACCAAGAAGGGTACCAGGGAAGATGTGGAGGAAGGGGCAGTCACCAGCATCAAGGCTGGGGTGAGGTGGGGACGCCTACAGTAAGGACCTAGACCCTGTCTTCATTGATGCACAGCATCAGAATCTGCAGACTATCTCCGAGTGCAATCAAAGTCTAGTCTATCTAGAGCAGAGGTCCCCAGCCTTTTTTGGCACCAGGGAATTGTTTCATGGAAGACAGTTTTTCCACGGACTGGGTTGGGGGTGGGGGGATGGTTTCAGGATAATCCAAGCGTATTATATTTACTGTCCATTTTATTTCTATGATTAAGTCAGCTCCACCTCAGATCATCAAGCGTTGGATCCTGAAGGTTGGGGACTCCTGCTCTAGAGCGATCAGATCAAAAGTGAGCCTTAAGTTACTTATATTTAACAATTTACTTATACAACCTCCTTTGAATTTGAATCACAATGCCCGGTAAAAGACCCAGTTTCCAGCTCTCTCTGGTTTGTAAGCTGGTATTTTTCTTGGAGATAACCACAGGGGAAGGCATTTTGGGGCCTGATTTGGTATTCAGTTGATATTGCCGTACACGCTCTTCTATTACCTAGAAGCTAATGACTATCTAAATTAGTTATATGGCCCAAAGCAAAGATAAGGTGGTTAGTATGTTTGACCAGTCATTAAAGTGTGTCTTTCTGGAAAAATATCTTCTCAAGTGAAATGACATCTCATGGTGTTCTAGCAGCAGTATAACTAACCCTTATTAAAAGGTCTACTTTGAATGTCTCCCTGGAGTAATCATATAAAAAAAAAGAATCAAAATTTAATATGTCGTTAGTAGAGGTTGGCTTGCTGAAAAATAAGCTGAATTAGTTGAGAATTGGTGCTAAAACATTCTAGAGCTGGCAAATATTACTCTGATTCTCTAGAGAACGGTAGCAATAAAACACGTAGAATATGTCTTGCATCCCAAACTTGGCATTCTTGAAATAATCAATGATTTTTGTTCCAAAGAGGCCTAATGTCTCTTGTACACATTAGCCACATGTAGCCTGAGGCGGATAACATGTTCTGTTGCCTCAGAAATCTTTTGCTCAATTTGTTTATTTGTTAGGTGAAGAACTTGATATAAATGAGGGGATACACAGATGTTAGAAGTTCTGTGTAGATTAGGTGACAATAGATTACAAGTACCGAGAAAGGCGTAGAGGTAAGGACTTATCTAAATGCCACTCGGGGCTTCCGAGGTGGCTCAGTGGTAAAGAATTCACCTGCAAAGCAGGAGACACGGGTTCAGTCCCTGGGTCAGGAAGATCCCCTGGAGGAGGGCATGGCAACCCACTCCAGTATTCTTGCCTGCAGAATCCCAAGGACAGAGGAGCCTGGTGGCTATATCCCGGAGAGTCACAAAGAGTTGAATACAACTGAACATGATACTATACATCTTAAAAAGACGGCTAATTAAAGTTGTTAGTAACTGAGCACTGAAGAGTTTCAAGGTCAGGGTGAGCACACGAGCAGGGATGGTCCGTGTTGCACCCAGCAGAACTCTTGAGGCAGCCAGCTTCAGTACCATCTCTGAAGGTGACTTCCAGTCAGTGCTACTTCCAGCTGGTGCTTCTACAGCCCCCTCCTTTCCTGTCCCCATGACCAAGGATGCCCGAACTTTCTCAGCTTTCAGGATTGTTCTTCTTCGGTTCTACCTGGCTTATTCTTGCTGAGCACAGCCCTGCCTAATCTGTTGTAGAATTAGGTTTTCTAGATGCCAACTGAGTCCAAGAAGACATTATACATTTAAATTGACCATTTTATCACACCTCTCCTTGATCCAAATGGACTGTATTGGGATCTGGTAACACTCCAATGCTTTGGCCACCTGATGGGAAGAGCCGAATCACTGGAAAAGACCCTGATGCTGGGAAAGATCGAGGGCAGGAGGAGAAGGGGACGACAGAGGATGAAATGGTTGGATGGCATCACCAACTCAACGGACATGAGTTTGAGCAGGCTCTGGGAGATAGTGAGGGACAGGGAAGTCGGGCATGCTGCAATCCACAGGGTCGCAAATAGTCGGACACGACTCAGTGACTGAACAACAACAACGCTTTCTGAAGATGTCAACTACCGAGATCTGAGGGATGCGCTTTTTCTTTTTAATATTGATTTTTATTTATTTACTTGGTTTTAGCCGTGGCATGCAGGATCTGCTCTCTTCTTTGCAGCACTCAGGGCCTTTCGTTGCAGTACTGGAGCTCTTAGTGAGATCTAGTTCCATGATCGGGGATCGAGCCCAGGCCCCCTGCGTTGGGAGTGCAGAGGCTTAGGCAGTGGACCACCAGGAAGTCCCTAGATGCTTTTTCTGATCATTTTTATATCTAGATACAGAAAATTACAATCTCCCAGCTCCCACAAACAGAAACGCTTCTATGAAGGGCCAAATGGTTGTGATCTCTTATCAGAAAGATTATCAGAAACTCCACCCTTGAACTGTTACTTTAAAGGTGAGTGAAGTGAAATTGCTCAGTTGTGTCCAACTCTTTGCGACCCCATGGATGGTAGCATACCAGGCTCCTCCGGCCATGGGATTCTCCAGGCAAGAGTACTGGAGTGGGTTCCCATTTCCTTCTCCAGGGAATCTTCCTGACCCAGGGATCAAACCTGGGTCTCCAGCATTGCAGGCAGAGGCTTTACCCTCTGAGCCACGAGGTAAGTGTTTTTGATCTCTCAGAGCTCTTATCACTGGCTCAAGCACTGTGGAACCTATGGAAGGTGGCAGCAACAGAGACAATGGTTTTAGAATATCAGTCCTCATTCATGCAGTCAGTACCTGCTGGAATGGAGTCTGCTTCAAGCTGTGGTACCTCAAGGCACCACTGACTACCCTTGGGGGAGTGGCTCGCTTCCTGCCACAGCTCAATTTGAGGGGTGGCAAGTTTTCTGGCTTGTCTTGGTAATGACAACTTCTTAATGTTAGCGTTTTCTTTCTAAATCATCTCACAGCTGATCTTCATTTCCACAGCTCCTGCTGCTAGTTTGCTGGAGATGAATTATCAGGCTTTCATGTTCCTGAAGGAGAAGGCAATGGCACCCCACTCCAGTACTCCTGCCTGGAAAATCCCATGGATGGAGGAGCCTGGAAGGCTGCAGTCCATGGAGTCGCTGAGGGTTGGACACGACTGAGTGACTTCACTTTCACTTTTCACTTTCATGCATTGGAGAAGGAAATGGCAACCCACTCCAGTGTTCTTGCCTGGAGAACCCCAGGGACGGGGGAGCCTGGTGGGCTGCCGTCTATGGGGTCGCACAGAGTCAGACACGACTGAAGCGACTTAGCAGCAGTAGCAGCAGCATCTTCCTGAAAATGTCATTTTTTTGCCCTTATTATTTTTGCTGTCGTGTTGCTGTTTACTTGCTGAGTCGTATCTGACACTTTGAGACCCCGTGGACTGCAGCCCACCAGGCCCCTGTCCTTCACTGTCTCCTGGAGCTTGCTCAGGCTCTTGTTCATTGAGTCGGTGATGCCGTCCGATGATTTGCTAGATACAGAATATGAGTTTGGCACAGGTTTTCTTTCAGTATTTTACAGGGCTCATTCCCTTGTTTCCTGGCCTCCGTTATTTTTGAAGGAGAAGTCAGACTCATTCTCATCATTGTTCTCCTGCATGCGATGAATCTTTTTTCCTGTCAGATATTAAAATTACCTCATCTTGAATTTCAGCACTTTGACTATGATTTGCTTATGTATGGTTTTCTTTGTAGTGATCCTACTTGGAATTCATGTGCTTTTTGAATGTGTGGTTTGATATTTTTCGTCAATTTTGGAAAAATTTCAACTGTTATGTCTTCAAATATCTCTTCTACCCCATTCTTTCTTTTGCTTCCTGCTTGGATTCCAGTTACGTGTGTCAGACTGTCTGACGTTGTCCTGATGTTTAATCTTCACTTTTTCACACTTTGTGTTTCTGTTTGAACAGTTTACAATGATGTCCTTTCAACATCACTAATGCTTTGCTCTGCTGTTCACTCTTTTATTAACCCATTGAAACACTTAGTAAATCCTGATAGCACTTTTTTTTCTAGTATTTCTGACTGGTACTTTTTCAAGGCTTTCATCCCTGTTTAAACGCCCTGTTTAAACAATGCATTGTTTCTATTATTTAAAATATGTTTTACAATGATTACAATTATTCTTAAGTTTGTGCCCAGTACTCTTCATTTCTGTGATTGGTTCTACTTTTTCTGACTATTTCCTCTCTTGACTATGGAGCACATCTTCATGCTTCATTGAATTTTGCATAATTTTAAAAATTGTATGCCAGACATCTGTGTATAAGAGACCAAATTAAATAACACTCCCAGAAGAGGGAATGACTCTTTTCCTTTCAAATCGTGTGGAGAGTTGAGTCAAATTAACCTGTAACTGAGGTGGAGCTGTGCTTTGCTGGGATTCAGTTCACCATTAATCTCAAATGTTCTGAGGGGAAGGATCGGGTCTCTTCCTTTAGCAGGAATCTGAGCATGGTGAACCTCTAGAAATATCTCTTTTCTTTGAAGCCTAGACTCTAGCTTTTCTTTTTGGAGGGGTTGGGCCACAACAGCACATGGGATTTCAGTTTCCTGATGAGGGATCGAACCCACGTCCCTTGCACTGGAAGCAGAGTCTTAGCCACTGGCGTCTTAACCACTCTCAGGGAAGTTCCTCCAGCTTTTCTAATCATAGGAGATCTCGTTCTGCTTTAAGCCCTGATGCCACAACTTTTATAAGCACTGTAGAGAATCTCTTTCCTCCCATGAGCTGTGCTTCACTTTCTGTGGCACAGAAGATCCACAGACACCTTGCCGCCCTGGCCCAGCCCCTGAAGGGCCATTCTGGGGCACCACGTGACGGCCCAGGTTGCACACTGGTATTTCTCTTAGCTCTCCTGCTCTGCCCTTGACCTTTGGAAGCTGCTGCCGTGTACTCTGTGATGGCCTGGAATGCCTGCTAAAGACGTCTCTTATTCTCCGGCTTGGATCCTAGTCTCTGGCAAAGTTATCCCTGATGGGTTCAGATTCATTTTTTGACTGAGGCATCTTCAGATTCTACTTTATCTCTTCAGACCAGGTGTATTTATTCAATGTCCTTTAAGAGTTCGGCCACCTTCTCCCTTCCTCTTCCCTGTGGCAGATTTCTTCTTTCCCTATTGCCCTGCCGGCGTTAAAAGCATCTACGGATCTTTTATCTTCTTTTAGTAATTTTGTTCATTTAGTTCAGATCACGGATGGGTTTTAAAAATTCCTAGAAATATATATCCTGTTTGACTTGTTCTTTTTGTTATTGTGGGAATATAGAAAATATTTTAAAGTTTTATCTTTAGTTTAGTTTGCATTTTTGCACTCATCCACTCTAATCTGTTTAGGCAGAAGTTTAAACAGTTCTACTTAACTTGGCTAACCCAGAGGCTGTGTATATTGGGATTTGAAAGTGCAGTTTGCATATTAAAAGATAAGTCGGCGCATCTCTGAGATGTGCCTTTCTTTCTGGAGAGGAACACTCTCAGAGTAAGATGCCACCATGACTGCATGTGTGCTCAGTCGTGTCCGACTCTTGAGACCCCATGGATGGCAGCCCGCCAGCCTCCTCTGTCCATGAGATTTCCCAGGCAAGAACACTGAAGCAGGTTGCCACTTACTCCTCCAGGGGATCTGCCTGATCCAGGAATCGAACTTGTGTCTCCTGTGTCTCCTGCATTGGCAGGCGGATTCTTTACCACTGAACCACCTGGGAAGGCCCCAGAGAAAGACGAGCCCGAACCTTAAAGCAGCAGGCAGCCATGTTGCTACAGCAGACATTTACACATAAACACAGAAATACCAAGACACCGAGGAGAGGCTTTCTGACACGGGAGTGACAGGTGCATTTCAAAGCTATCAGGTATTAGTACTGCACAGAACAGAGAAGAACCTCAGGGTCCTCTCACAGTGAGAATGTGGTTTTCAGTCTTACGTATAAGCTGCTGCCTTTCTGTGAGACTCAAGCAAAGTTAGACAATGCTGGATTCGTATGCTTTTTTTCCTGGTTGCAGAAGTAAAGCATTCTTCTTCGAGTCCAGGAATAGAATCCAGGGAAGAGACATACATCTGGAGCCCCTGTCTGGACCAGAGACCTCATACGGAAGCTGACTTTCTCTCTACAGAGTGTGCTGTGTCCCGGCAATGACGCTTGTTAGTCACTGATTTCATTTCCCCCTTAGTGTAGCCTATGGATCAGGCAGCCTCTTTCATTACCGCTCATCAGTGTCCCGCTGCTGAGGGAGACATTTGTGCTGATAAATAGTTGTCTTTTTAAATGTACCGAGAGAGGCATTTTGAGAGCCTTCTTCCATCTATGCCCTCAGTCTTGACTGCAACTTATTTATTTATTCATCAATAAATATTATGAAGCGTGGTCTGTGATATAAATACTGTATATAATAATATAATACAGACACAGTTCCAGCCCACAGAGAGCACATAAATTATTAACTTCAGATGAGTTCAGTCGAACATATATTTCCCAACTTTCCCCGTGTGTGGGGCATATGGCATGATGATTAATCAGACAGGCTTCTTTCCATAAGCTGATAGTCCAATGGGGAAGACATAAAAAAAATTTCAGTACAATGTTTTTAAATGTAGGTGGCTACGGGATGCAGATGGGAGGTACTGAGCCTTATCTGGGGACTCAGGTAAGGTTTTTGGGTGGTGATGATACCTGAGAAGGTGACTGCAGCCATGAAATTAAAAGATGCTTACTCCTTGGAAGGAAAGTTATGACCAACCTAGATAGCATATTCAAAAGCGAAGACATTACTTTGCCAACAAAGGTCCGTCTAGTCAAGGCTATGGTTTTTCCTGTGGTCATGTATGGATGTGAGAGTTGGACTGTGAAGGATGAGCACTGAAGAATTGATGCTTTTGAACTGTGGTGTTGGAGAAGGCTCTTGAGAGTCCCTTGGACTGCAAGAAGATCCAACCAGTCCATTCTGAAAGAGATCAGCCCTGGGATTTCTTTGGAAGGAATGATGCTAAAGCTGAAACTCCAGTACTTTGGCCACCCCATGTGAAGAGTTGACTCATTGGAAAAGACTCTGATGCTGGGAGGGACTGGGGGCAAGAGGAGAAGGGGACGACAGAGGATGAGATGGCTGGATGGCATCACTGACTCGATGGACTTGAGTCTGAGTGAACTCTGGGATTTGGTAATGGACAGGGAGGCCTGGCGTGCTGTGATTCATGGGGTCGCAAAGAGTCGACACGACTGAGCAACTGAACTAAACTGAACTGATACCTGAGATGAGTCTTGAAGGCTAGATTTCTTTTGAATTTGATGTATTTAATTCTGTGCTTTTAGAAAATATTATTCGAGGATAATCCCCAGGTGGAGCTAGTGGTAAAGAATCTGCCTGCCAATGCAGGAGATGCAAGAGACATGAGTTCCATCCTCCCTGGGTCAGGAAGATTCCCTGGAGTAGGAAGTGGAACCCCACTTCAGTATTTTTGCCTAAAAAATTCCACGGACAGCAGAGCTTGATGGGCTACAGTCCATGGGGCTGCAAAGAGTCAGACACCACTGAGGGACTGAGCACATTCAAAGATAATGTCTGAAGTTTTTATCAAGCCGCCAAAGGGGTCCATAGAACAAAATAGTTAACAAATTCATTACTAGGAGTTTGACATGTGTGTTAGTTGCTCAGTCATGTTGGACTCTCTGCGACCCCATGGACTGAGGCCCGCCAGGCTCCAGGCAAGAATACTGGAGTGGGTTGCCATGCCCTCCTCCAGGGGGTCTTCCCAACCCAGGGATCGAACCCAGGTCTCCTGAGTTGCAGGCAGATTCTTTACCACCTGAGTCACCAGGGAAGCCCTGGTGTTTGATATTTTATATTAAAAGATGAGATCCTAAAGAATAAAGTCACTGCTTTGGACACATCTTTGGAAAAAATCCTAATTTAAAGAATTCAGCTGCATTTAGCCGTTTTCCCCTTTAAGGCTTATTTGTGAGACCACTAATTTATAAGTAGCACTGGGATATGTTTTCAGAGAAACCAGCTCAAAGGTAGAACCCAAACACTTCAAATGCTTTATCCTGAGAAAATCCAAATACTTATGTCTCCAACGCTATGTTCACGTTGTTTTCTAAAAGCATGAGATGTTACTGAGGGTCCCCTGCTGTTAATGACTGTGATTAAAAGGGCCATTAGAAGTGGCTGCCGGGGAAAGGCCAGTTGTGGGGGACGTCAGGCTGCCAGGAGGCAGAAGGTCTCACTGATTGTTTCCTTGGTACTTGTCATTTAGTCACACAGCGATCAATTTCCGAGAACACCAGATATGTGCCGAAATTAGTGTGCGATTTCCACTCTCTTTGGCTCTGACTGGGCCATTCCATAATGACAATGAAATGAGACCGTGCCTCACCGTCTCACACCCTCTGTGAAGAAGTTATCTGGCATGAAAAGGAAGGGAATGGAAACCCAGAGCCCGCCTATGGGAACTGCTAACAGAAAAACTGGGGGGTGGGCCGAGGTAGAATGGCTTTGATGCGAACCAACACATGCGGTTCTAATTAGGCAGTGAGACCAGCGAGGAAGTGGGCATTATGTCTGTTAATTAACTTGGATGCTGTTGGATAGTGAGGTATCCTGAGGAAAAGCCAACAGCCTTTGACTCACCAGTGTGGTTAATTATCAGAGAAGGTTGTTCTCGTGGAATTTCCTACCAGGCATTTCAAAATGACATTATTTTGCTTTCAGAAATGTAAAACACGTCAAGTGACACTTCTTGCAAGCTAACGGCAGCTTGTACTGGTGATGAAAAAGTGGCTGGGAGTTTTATTTAGTCTGAGGTTAATGAGCAAAGGTTATGGAGATGGTTCCCCTTTCATGTGTCTGCGGCAGAGAAGAACAAATTATCACCTTATCTGACTCCATTTTGGGAGTGATTATAGAACATGTGAAAGGATTCAGTGTTTGGTGTTTTTATATAGAATGCTTTAAAGAGTGATTTTTATCTTTCTGTATGACAAACGCGAAAATATGAGTCATTGTTAGAATGCATGCTGCTGCTGCTGCTAAGTCATTTCAGTCGTGTCCGACTCTGTGTGACCCCATAGACGGCAGTCCACCAGGCTCCCCCGTCCCTGGGATTCTTCAGGCAAGAACACTGGAGTGGGTTGCCATTTCCTTCTCCAATGCATGAAAGTGAAAAGTGAAAGTGAAGTCACTCAGTCGTGTCCGACCCTCAGCAACCCTACGGACTGCAGCCTACCAGGCTCCTCTGTCCATGGGATTTTCCAAGCAACAGTACTGGAGTGGGTTGCCATTGCCCATCACTAACATCAGCGCAATCCTGATAATGGTTCTGGTTCTCTGAAGAATGTTTCTGAACCTTTGCAATGTGGGATGGAAGGGCATACACTGTGGTCCTTCAGCCTGGATCAAATGGAGAGGCAGAAGATG
The DNA here is from genome assembly GCF_029378745.1 of Bos indicus. Classification (NCBI taxonomy): domain Eukaryota; kingdom Metazoa; phylum Chordata; class Mammalia; order Artiodactyla; family Bovidae; genus Bos; species Bos indicus. The sequence continues at coordinate 97,555,698 of NC_091768.1, forward strand.
GTAACTAGTCTGTGAAGCAAGAATAATTACATGAAAAGCAGCCTTAAACTGACAAAGTTGTATAAGGTATGAAGGAATAATTGATGGTGCCTGGACTATATCACGGCAAAGTGCATTAACAAAGATAACTTGCAATGTATCCTATCTTAGCTCTACTGAAGACAAAGGAAGGACAGCATCAGTGGACAGATTAAGGACGCCTTTTCCAAGATTTGGGACATGGTTCATTTACTCACAAGTAGGGTGGCCATGGGGCTTTCTGGGTGGCCCAGTGGTAAAGAATCCACCTGCCAATGCAGGAGATGCAAGAGACTCACGTTTGATCCCTGAGTGGGGAAGATCCCCTAGAGTAGGAAATGGCAACCCACTCCAGTATTCTTTCCTGGGAAATCCCACAGACAGAGGACTCTAGTGGGCTACGGTTCATGGGGCTGCAAAGAGTAGGATATGAGTAATGGAGTGCACGATGGCCACATGACTTTTTGTTTAATAGCCCGATCCTGAGAATGAAAGGGAGCATGATAGCAAAGACTCCAGAATAAATAGGCATAAACACCAGCCTGTCCTGGGCAAAATAGGACGTGTGGCTGTCACCACACCTCAGCCTGTAGCTCCACAGTTGCATGTTGCTTATTCAAATGCATTATGCTTCTCCTTGGCCTGCCCAGGTGGTGCTGGAGGTAAAGAGCCTGCCTGCCAATGCAGGAGACAGACGAGACACGGGTTCGATCCCTGGAGGAGGGCATGGCAACCCACTCGAGTATTCTCCTCTGGAGAATCCCATGGACAGAGGAATCTGGCAGGCTACAATCCATAGAGTCTCACAAAGTCAGGACTGAAGGGACTTAGCATGCATGCACATGCCTCTCCTTACATTACCATGCTCACTGGGATGTGAAATTAACATATGGCAGTTGTATCACTTTATTATTATTGTTTCTTAATAAAATAACACAAATAAATACTTTTACTTATAATGAACTTACAAAATACTTTTGAAAGGATTATTTCAGTTACTCTTCAGAATAGCTAGTAAGTGACCGCTCCAAAAAATTATGAAAAATTTATCAAATAAGCAAGTAAATACACTTTATATAGGTACATCAATGCAATATTATATAGTGATTAAAATAACACATATTTGTAATAATCTTTAATAACCAGCAATATATTTTCACTTCTGTTCATGTGTTCTAAGGAAATAAGCAGATAAATACAAAGGGCTTTATGCATGAGAATATTTTCGTAACATGGCTTATAATAGCAAAAAAACCCCACAGAGCTGGGGGCGTGGAGGGAGTGATCGCCTCCAGCGCGCAGTGAGATACTCCCTGTCTCTCCCTTTCCGTCTACACCTAGCAGATGTCCACAAGGCAACCAAAGTGCCGCTGCCAAACACACCAGGATGCCAGACGATCCCATCTTTCTGCACAGCCAAAGGTGGCTGGACTGGAATACAGAGAGGACATGGTCCTGGGGGACAGCAGAGCCCACAGCCCCAGAGGACTCAGCATCAGCAGAGGAGGTAGCACACACAACCCCAGCCTCCTGACCGAGTGGAGCCCACGGTGCAGGTAACCAGGGGGCAGCGGGGGAACCTGGGGCCCCCGTCCCTCCAGCCATGGAGAGACCCACAACGCTAGCTCTACCTGTAGCAGGGGGAGCCCACAAACCTCAAAACACCAGACATGGCAGAAGTGCCTGCGTGATCCCGGCTGCCCCGCCCTCTCCTGACGCATCTCAGGAGGTCCTGCTCAGGGTGGGCGAGCCCGCCGTACAGTGCTCCAGCGGCAACACCACTGACACGGATAGCAGCAGGGCACCAATGACCCTGGGGGATAAGACGGGGTGTGTGTGGGTGGGGGCGGGGTGGTGACACCTCTGACAGAGGCAATGGAGGGTGGAAAATGCTGACTTTCAATATATCCAGACGCAGCTTGGTGGAGAGAAACTAAACACCCGCGCCACACTGCCACCTGCTGGAAGACAAAAGAAAGGAAGGGCTCTAATTTTTGATCCGTTGAACGGTTACAATGGAGCAGAAAGGTGTTTGCTACTTCACCTGCGCTGATTTACCAAATACGATGAAGAACCACAGTTACACTGTGCAACAAGGAGAAAACGGTAATTCTTTAGAAACCAACTTAAAAATCGCAGAATATTGCAACCTGATGGAGAATTTAAAATAACCGTTACAAAGAAACTCAATGAGCTACCAGAAAACTGAGAAAGGCAGATAAACGAGCTCAGGAACTCTAAAAAAGAACTAAGCAGAAATTCTGGAGCTGAATACGACTATAAATGCTGTGAAGAATGCATTAGAAAGCATTGGAAATAGATCAGACCAGACGAAAGAGAGAATTAGTGAGCTTGAAGATAGAAACCTAGAAATGATACAAGTTGACTACACTAAAGCCTCTGACTGTGTGGATCACAACAAACTGTGCAAAATCCTTAAAGAGATGGGAATACCAGACCATCTTACCTGCCTCCTGAGAAACCTGTATACAGGTCAAGAAGCAACACTTAGAACCAGACATGGAACAATGGACTGACTCAAATTTGGGATAGGACTGTGTCAAGGCTGTATATTGTCACTCTGCTTATTTAACTTAAATGCAGTGCAGAGTACCTCATGTGAAATGCCAGGTTGGATGAATCACAAACTGGAATCAAGATTGCCAGGAGAAATATCAATAACCTCAGATATGCAGATGATACTATCCTAATGGCAGAAATTGAAGAGGAAGTAAAGAGCCTCTTGATGAAGGTGAAAGAGAAGAGTGATAAAGCTGGCTTAAATTCAACATTAAAAAAAACTAAGATTGTGGCATCCAGTTCCATCACTCCATGGCAAAGAGATGGGGAAAAAGTGGAAACAATGATAGACTTTATTGTCTTGGCCTCCAAAATCACTGTGGACAGTGACTGCAGCCATGAAATTAAAAGATGCTTGCTCCTTGGAAGGAAAGCTATGACAAACCCAGACAGTATATTAAGCAGAGACAGCACTTTGTCAACAAAGGTTCATCTAGTCAAAGCTATGGTTTTTCCAGTAGTCATGTATGGATGTAAGGGTTGGACCATAAAGAAAGCTGAGCACCAAAGAATTGATGCTTCTGAACTGTGGTGCTGGAGAAGACTCCTGAGAGAATTGATGCTTCTGAACTGTGGTGCTGGAGAAGACTCCTGAGAGTCCTTTGGACTGCAAGGAAACCAAACCAGTCCATCCTAAAGGAAATCAAACCTGAATATTCATTGGAAGGACTAATGCTGAGGCTCCAATACTTTGGCTACCTGATGCGAAGAACCAATGTACTAGAAGAGACCCAGATGCTGTGAAAAATTGAGGGCAGGAGGAGAAGGGAGTGACAGAAGATAAGATGGCTGGATGGCATCATCGACTCAATGGAGCAAACTCAGGGAGACAGTGAAGGACAGGGAAGCCTGGCATGCTGCAGTCCAAGGGGTCTCAAAGAGCTGGACACAACTAAGTGACTGAACAACAACAGAAGGGGGAAAAGAAATAAAATATAAAAAGATGAAGAAATTCTATGAGAGTTATTTGATTCTTCTAGAAAAGGGGAAGATGAGGGTAACGGGCTTTCCAGAAGGAGAAGAGAAGGAAAAGAGCAGAGTTTATTTAAAGAAATAATAGCTGAGAACTTCCAAAACCTAGGGAAGGAACTGGATATATAAGTGTGTGAAGCTAAGAGAACAATTAATTACATCAACACAAAAGACCTCCAAGACACAGTGTAAGTCAGTGAGAAAAAGAATTTAAAGGCAGTCAGGACAAAAAAGGTAGTAACTTACAAAGGAACCCCTATTAGACTATCAGCAGATTTCTCAGCAGAAACTGTATGAGTCAAGAGAGAATGGAATGACATTCTCAAAAGCTAAAAGATAAAAACTATCAGCCAAGAATTCTCCATAGCAAAGTCATAGCATTCTGATATGATGGAGAAATACAGACTTTCTCAGACAAAAAAAGTTGAAGGAGTTCATCAACACTAGACTGTCTTACAAAAAATGTTGAAAGGGCCTCTTCTAGCAGAAACAAAGAGGCAAAATACAGAAAATTCTGAGTAAGGTGATAAATAGGAAGAAATCAGAAAATTTCAACTCTTTATCAGAGTAGGTTTTTAAAACACTTTATTATCATATAAAGATTAATGCAGAAAAAAAGCAGAAAAAATAACTACAGCTACTTCAGTTTGGGGAAAAAAAACTCACAGTATAAAAAAGATAATTTGAGATAGCAAAAACACAACAGGGGAAGATGAAAAGAGCTGAACTCATAAAGGTAAGTGAAAATAAGATGCCATGAGCAGAAAAATAACTATTTTACCTATGAGAAGTTTTATACAAGCTTCATGGTTACCACAAAACATAAATCCAGAGCACAGAAACACAACATAAAAAAGACGAAATGGAGAAAGACATCATAGAAAACCACCAATCCAGAATGGAGGACATAAAAACAAGGAAGAGAAATAATGGAGCTATAGCGCAACCAGAAAAAAAAAAAAAAAAGATAAAACTGTAGTACTAGGTCCTCATCTATCAGTGATCTTCCTTAATGTAAACAGATTGAATTCGTCCGTTAACAGACACAGAGTGGCTGGCTGGATTGAAAAACAAGACCCGACTATATGCTTGCCTCCAGGAGACACACCTCCGCTCTAAAGACAGACACAGACTGAAAGTGAAGCGGTGGAAGATGATACTCCAGGCACATGGCAGCCCAAAGAAGGCTGGTATGGCCACACTCAGGCTTCCCAGTGGTGCAGTGGGAAGGAATCCGCCTGCCAAGCAGAATATACCTTCTTCCCAAGTGCACACAGAACAAACAGGTGGTGACTGAACCACATTCTCCTGAACAACTTTTGGGTCAACGAAGAAATCAAAGGAGAAATGAAATATTACCTGAAGACAAATAAAAATGAAAATACAACATACCAAAATCTCTGAGATGCAGGAAAAGTAGTATTAAGACCTTTTGTAGCAATAAAAGCCTACCTCAAGGAACAAAAAACATCTCAAATAAACAATACAACCTTACACCTAAAGTAACTAAAAAAAAGAAAAACAGAGGAAGTACAAATTTGTCCATTTCTTCTAGGACAAATTCTTAGAACCATACAACTTTTGAAGACTGAATCATAAAAAAACAGGAAATTTGAATAGACTAATAAGCAGGATTGAGATGGAAACTATAGTCCAAAACTTCCCCCTAAAAGAAACATCCAGGACAAGACAGCTTCACAAGTAAATTCTACCAAACTTTCAAAGCACATTTAATACCTATTCTTTTCACACTCTTTCAGAGAATTGAAGAGGAGTGAACACTTTTAACTCATTTTAGAAGACCAACATCACTCTGAAACCAAAACCAGATAAAGACAACACACAAAAATTACAGGCCAGTATTTCCAATGAATATAGATGCAAAAATTCTCAACAAAATATTAGCAACAACACATTAAAAGTATCATGCACGATGATCAACTGGAATTTATTTCAGGGATCCAAGAATGGTTCAACATCTTCAAATAAATGTGATATACCATGTTAATAAAATGGGAGATTACAAAACGTACGATCATCTCAATAGGTGCAGAAAAAGACAGTAGATGAGATTCAACACCTATTTATGAAAAAAGATTCTCAATAAAGTGGGTTTAGACAGTATGTACCTTATCATGATAAAGGTCATACATGACAAACCCAGAGCTAACATCACATTCAATGGTGAGAAACTGAAAGTTATTCCTCTAAAATCAGGAACAAGACAAGGAGGCACACTCTTACTTCTCTTATTCAGCATAGTATTGGAAGTACTAGCCAGAGCAGTTAGGCAAGAAAAAGAAATTAAAGACCTCCAAATTGGAAAGGAAGAAGTACAACTGTCACTATTTGTGGATTATGTGATTTTATATATAGAAAACCCTAAGGATTCCACCAAAAAGCTATTAGAAATAATAAACAAATTCAGCAGTGTTGCAGGGTACAGAGTCAACATACAAAAATGCATTGCGTTTATAGACAATAACTATGAGCTTTTAGAAAGAGAAATTAAGAAAACAGTCTCATTTATAACAGAAACAAGAAGAATTAAAAGTCTAGGAATAAACTTAAGCAAGGCAGTGAAAGATCTGTACAATGAAAACTGTAAGACGTTATTGAAGGAAATTGAAGAAGACAAATAAATGGAAAGATAGCCTGTGTTCAAGGATCAGAAGAATTAAGATAGTTAAAATGTCCATATTGCCTAAAGCAATCTACAGATTCACTGTAATCCCTACTAAGATACCAAGGACATTTTTCACAGAAAAAGAACAAAAAAGTCTAAAATTTATATGGACCCAGAGAAGACCCCAGACAGCCAAATCCAACCTGAGAAGAAAAGGACAAAGGTGGAGGTATCACATTCCCTGATTTTAAACTACGTTATAAAGCATAGTCATCAAAATAGCATGGTTTTGGCAGAAAAACAGATACACGGATCAATGGAACAGATTTAAGAAATAAGCCCACACGTGTAAGGACAATAACTTATGACAAAGGAGCAAAGCACATAAAGTGGAGAAAGGACAGTCTCTTCAATAAACGGTGCTTGGAAAACTGTATAGCTACACGCAGGAAAAAAAAACAACAACCCATTATCTCACGCCATACACAAAATCAGCTCAAAATGGATTAAAGAATTGAATATAAGACCTGAAGCCATAAAACTCCTAGAAGAAAACATAGGGCATACGTTCTTTGACATCAGTCTTAGCGATGTCTTTCTAGGTATGTCTCCTCAGGCAAAGGAAACAAAAGCAGAAGTAAACACGTGGGACCACACCAAACTAAAACGTCTTTGAGCAGCAAAGGAAACCTTCAACAAAATGAGCAGACCACCTACTGAATGGAGAAAATACCTGCAACCCGTGTATGTCATATGGGACTAACATCTACAATATATAAAGAACTCATACAACACAAAAACAAAGCAAAAAAAGGCAAATGAGTGGATTAAAACATGAACAGAGGAGCTGAGTAGATATTTTTCCAAAGAAGACATACAGATGGGCGACTGGCACATGGAAAGATGTTCAACAGAGCAGTTATTAGGAAAACAGAAATTAAAGTCACAGTGAGACATCACCTAATGCCTGTGAGAATGGCTGTTATCCGAAAGGCAAAAGATAACAAGAGTTGTGAGGGAAGTTGTACAACAGGGAACCCTTACACCTTGTTGGTGGGAATGTAAACTGGTGCAGCCTCAGGGAAAACAGTATGCAGATTCCTCAAAAAATTAAGAGTAGAGCTACCATATGAACCAGTCATCCCACTGCTGGGTCTTTCTCAAAAGAACACAAAAACAGTAATTTGAAAAGATATACGCACTCCTATATTCACTGCAGCATTATTTACAATAGCCAAGGTCCGAAAACACCTAAGTGCCCATCAATGGATGAATGGATAAAGAAAATGTGGAATACGTATATACACACATATACACTCATATCCAGTAGAATTACTACTCAGTTACAAAAAAGTTGAAATCTTTCCATTTGTTAAAACACGTATGAATATTGAGGGTATTATGCTAAGGGAAATCAATGAAGCTGACAAAGACAAGTACCATATAATTTCACTTGTATGTGGAATATAAAGAACAAGCAAAAATTTTGAAAAATTAATGAATAAACTGAATGAAACAAAAAGAAACTGCAGATATAGAAACAGAGTAGATGTTAAACCAGAGGAGAAGGGGCAGGGGATGGGGGTGGGGCAGAAATTGTAGCAATGAACATGCTGCAGTAGATAGAGAGGTAGAAATATAATGTACATGTGAAGTACACCCGTGTCGGATTCATGTCAATGTATGGCAAAACCAGTACAATACTGAAAAGTAATTAGCCTCCAATTAAAATAAATAAATTTATATTAAAAAGAAATATAATGTACACGTGAAACTTAGATGATGTTATAAAGCAACCGGAGAAGGAAAGGGCACCTCACTCCAGTGTTCTTGCCTGGAAAACCCCATGGACAGAGGAGCCTGGCGGCCTACAGTCCATGGGGTCACAAGAGTTGGACATGACTTAGCAACTAAACCACCACCACCACCACCACCATAAAGCAATATTATGGCAATAAAAAGTTAATTTAAAAATTAAAACCTCATCTGTAAGTTTTAATGTATGTGTTCTCGGTTGTGTTCGACTCTTTGTGATGTCATGGACTGTAGCCTGCCAGGCTCCTCTGTCCATGGATTTCCCAGGCAAGAACACTGGAGTGGGTTGCCATGTCCCCCTCCAGGGGATCTTCCCAACCCAGGGATCAAACTCGAGTCTCTTGAGTCTCCTGCATTGGCAGGTGGGTTCTCCACCAACCTCATTCAGCAAATTATGATTCATTCGTAAACTGGAGAGCTTCCCAGGCGGTGCTAGTGGTAAAGAATCTGCCTGCTGATGCAGGAGACGCAAGAGAAACACTATACAACAATTAAAACAATGTATATACACAGAATGCAACAATTTGGGGGGAAAAAACAGTACATGTGTTTGCTTATATATGCACAGAGTATTTCTGGAATGATAACAACTGCTAAGTGATTGCCTCTAGGACCTGTAGCTGGGAACTGGAGAACACTGATAATAAATCCTTCCAGATGTACGTGAGGGCATAGCAGATGATTGGACTTCCCTGTGGCTCAGTGGTAAAGAAACCTTCTGCCAGTGCAGGAGATGCAGGTTTGATCCCTGGGCCAGGAAGATCCCCTGGAGAAGGAAATGGCAACCCAGTCCAGTATTCTTGCCTGGAAAATCTCATGAACAGAGGGCCTGGCAGGCTACAGTCCATGGGGTCGCAAAAGAGTTGGACACAACTGAGCAACTAACCAACAACTACAACAATCAGATGATTATCCCCTGATACAATTCTAATATATTCTTCTAAGTATATTTATTATACACATTCCCATGATATAGCATTTCATTAACAATATTTACTAATGAATATGTATAATATTAATACTTAAAAATTTTCAAGTGTGGGTTACATATCCTAAGATGCCTAGAAAGACAAAATCTTAACAGTGAGCAGTGGGATTGCTACTGATTTTACTACTTTGCATGTTTACCTTTATATTTTTTCATCTTTTTGGGATGTGTTATAACGATTGCACTTGTATTTTGCAATCAGAAAAATGAAGGAGCAGTATTTCAGTTTTGAGAAAGTGGAATGAAGGAGTCAGCAACAGTGGCTGGAGTGTCTCCATCTGGCGAGGAAGGGTTTAATCCTGCTGCAGCAACATCCACTTTCTTAGCATGTGCTCCATCCCCAGGGAGGATGATGGTCAAGGGGACTTGAAGTAGTTAGAAAAGAAGAGAATGAAGGACATCTTTTAGAAGAGAAGGGATTTTACATTCAGATAATTTGGTTTTGCTTTAGGAGAAATTTGAAATCTTTAAATGTGTTCCCCTAAAGGGTGGCTTGCAAACAGCAGGTGCCAGTGGGCACTTTGCATTTTGTGATGGTGTTGGTTGGGTTCACCAGCGGCCCTGGCCCTCAGGTTTCCAGGTACAGGAAGGAACTTCCCCTCCCCTTGATGTCACACAAGGCCACATAATTTGCTCTGGACAAAGAAGGGTGAACAGAAGTGACAAGCACCCAGTTCTACTTGCTTTCTTCCCTTGGTGTGGGGATTGTGACAGTTCAGGTCAAAATGAGTGACCTTCAACCTGGATCCTGAGTGACCAGGATGCACGGAATATGCTCGTGGACGAGTAGCATGAGCAAGAAATAAACTGGCTATGTAAACCCACTGAGAGTTTCAGGAATTTATTATTACTGCAACACAGCCTAGCTTACCCTGACTATGTAATTTGTGTAGTCCAGTGCAAAATGAAAATGCAGAGCCCCTTGTTAAAAAAAAATAAAAAATTATTCAGCATTTCAAGATGGTGACAACAGAGCATTAAACCGTGTGGGGGTCCTCTGAGGGCAGGGCACGTGTCCAGAGATTTTCCCATTTTCCCACATGCCTGGTTTTCCTATTTCACCATCACAGTCTTGGAAAATGGGTCTTAACCCCCTTATTTCATATATGAGGAAAACTGAGAGCTTAAGCAGCTTGCTGACAACTACAGAGCTGGTAAATGTCAGAAATAGAATTGGATTCTATGGTATTATTAACATTGCTATAATGGGTGGATGGAGTTGGACTCCAGGGCATAAGGATCCGAGCAGATCATCACAGGAAGACCGAGGAATGATCCAGTCCTTTGCAGAAAACCACCAACCCCAGACCCTCAGCAGAAGGTAAGAAAAGAGTTAAAGTTGAACTCATTACATACCAAGCTAACATGGTCTTTTGCCAGAAAGCGTAATTAGTGATTCAGTCCTTTGTCTGAATACCTGCCTTTAGCACATGCTGAAGAGCATCAATAAAGCAAAGCAGGCACAGCTTTTCATTTCGTTGCTATAACTAATTAGCATCAGAGAAACCATTTTCATAAGCAAGGCGCTAACAACCACTTGGTACCCGAAAACAAAAGCCGATGGTGCGGCTTTCTCCATGGTAACCAGACGTGGGAAAGAGCAATCCAGAGCCATGAGTGGGAGTCCTGCGGGGAGGAACAGAGGCCGCTTGCTCTGAGCGTCCGTGTGAAGAAGCGGGTCACCACTGCCCTTCCACGTTACAGGCACAGAGAATATCAAAATATTTAAGGCAAGGTGGTGTTCTGCATTAAATACAATCATACCACATACATTCATACAGTGAAAAATGTTGTATGTATCCCTAAAAGCTACTCAAAAACATATAGACGCTACTGTTAGGAAAAGCTCATTCGATTAAAATCACGTGGTTTTTCTTGCAGAATTCCTATCACTCTGCCCACGGAAGTGTTTCCTGCTTCGTCACCCCTTGTAAGGAAGCAGTCACAGGTACAGAGGCTTCCGGAAAGGTAAAGAAAAGGAAATTTGGCTCAAAAAGAGGTAGTTAATTTGGTAATAAAAAAGGCACTTGTTATTTAATTATGAGTTTTAAGATCTGAAACCTTATTGTTCTGTTTGATTTACATATTACTCTTCATTGGTTACAACCTAAAACACATTCGTGAAACTGCCAACTCTTGTGTCATTTTTCTTCTCTTTTCATAAAGACTGTGTTTGGGTAACTGTTGAAAGAAAAGGAGAAAGAAAAAAGAAGGAAGAGAAAATACAAAGAAAAGAGAATCCAGTTTGCTCCAGTTGCCTTAGAAAGTTAGTGTGACACTGCTAAATAAGTATGATCACTGTTGGGAGAAAAGTGCAACAATACCACAATTTGAAAAAGGTAGATGATTTTCAAAGAACTATTTCATCCCAATTAAAATTGGTAATGAATACGTTCATTTCCAAAAACTGTACGTTCAAAGAGATGGTAACGTCAGACGAAAACAAGAACTCGACTCGTGTTAAATCGCTTACTCAACTGGATTTTACATCAAACGATAAATTTAAAGTTTCATGGCTCAAAGAGCCGTTTCAGGAAGTGTGTGACGTAACAGTTACTAACCACTTCCTTTTACTTACTGATGAGTTAAAGAATATTCGTCAGTAGGTAGTAAATTAGGCTATGACAGGATCAACATAATCTTCTCCCTCAAGGAGCTGATGGAGAAATTTGACCTTGTTCCTATTATTAAAGCAAGGAAACCGTTGTCAGCAATGTGAATGTGAGTAGATACATGAACAATGCGGATTAGTGTTTTAAAAGAGGAAGACAGCCATCATAGTTAGCTTGAAACTGGCATTTAAATACCCCATTTTCACTATATAATTTTGAATATTTTAGAAAAAAATTGGGACAAAGTACAACTGCATATTGGATGGGCAGGGATGCATGAAGAATGCTTTCCACGGTGCTTCTGATTTCCTGTGAGTTAGTCAGACATTCAGAGTATTTGACTGAGTTTGAGTAGCTGGTTCTCCTTGACCATGAGGCCAGTACATGGTTAATGGCCCCAATATTGGCAGTGTTTCTAGCTCTTTGTGTGTGTGTGTGCGTGTGTGTGTGTGTGTACAAGGTTAATTGAATTTTTATAAGGGTTTCATAGAGGACTTCCATAACTTAGTATTAAAGCAAAGACCATCTTATAATAGAGTTACAATATGACATCCATAAGTACCTTAAGTATCTTAGCTTAGATTTTTCAGGAACTGTGTGATGTATTTAACATTTTATAGTTTTTGAGAATTTCCACAGACTTCTCAGCATCTTCACTGAATTTAATCATGAGGTCTGGCATTTCAGAACCGTTCCTTCTCTTTCAGCTTCTTTTTAAGTTTGAAAGTGAGTATGGTTTTGTGAGTGAAAACTGCAGACAAAATTCATAGTACTTCTCCACAGTTTCTACGTGTTCAGCAGATAAATGTTATTCCTGACTTGCGACAAATAACTCTTTGACTCCCCCTCAATATTTGCATATTGTTAACTCTGAGACGCAGGGAAGTACACGAAGAGGTAACGGTGTACATAGCTTCAGATTAACTGAATGAACTGGCTTTGTTTTAAGATCAGCTCCAAAGCCCTTGATCATCACACAAATGTTTCCAAGGGCTCCATTTTGTCTTCTCCTGAAAGCCCAGGATTAAAGACTGAGGGTGGTTGAAAAATTTGTCCTGCTAAGTGCTCATTAGCCCCAGGGTGCTGGCCTCAGCAGCCTGTCAGGCTTCCTCTGGAAGGTTAGGGAAGGGCTAATAGTCAATAGCATATGGACTTGCATTAATTTTCAGCACAGAAACCCACGGAACGTCCAGGGAATCCACGAAACTTTAACAAGCTGTAATTCTGTCCTCCCGTCCAACAGCCCACCTCCGAAGGTGCCATCCATATTAATGTTTTCTCCTCCCTTAGATAGCACATTAGTAGTTCAAATAGGCTATTCCTCATTGAGACCTCTTTTACATACCCTCTAGGGCATGGGAGTGGCGTATTAAGGTCACAGCAGGATTTCAGTGTGAAGAAAACTTTTCTCCTTTTAGCAAGTGGCTCTTTTCTGAATGCCTGTAATTGGCTTTCAAGCCCCAATCCTGTTGCAAGGCTGAGAAACGCTGTCAACTTCCATGTGGGTCAGCAAGTCTGCAGAAAGCCTTGGCCATTGTTTTTATCTCTATCATATTATTATTACTAACAGCTAGGATGCACTGAGCACATTCTGTGTCAGCCGTGCTGGGACGCTCAGTGGGCAGCAATCAGTCTCCTTTTCACAATGATCCTGACCCTGTGAGACAGGTCTCGGGATCTGCTTCTTTTACAGATGAATGAGTTTGGCTGTTTTCCCCAAATGAGCTACTGGTACGGACAGAGTCAGAGCTAAACGTAGGGACCTGACTTGGGGTTTCTCAGCTTTGGCAACTACTGATGTCTGGGGCCAGACAACCTCTTGTTGTAAGGGCTGGCATGTGCATTGCAGGACAGCCAGAGTATCTGTGACCCTTCCCTGATACTTCGCTAGCAGCATCCATCTCCCGGGTGTGACCATCAGAACTCTCTCCAGACACTGCCCAGTGTCCCCGAGAAGACAAAATCGCCCACAGTTGAGAAACACGGCTGTGTGTGGTCGCTCAGTCGTGCCCGACTCTTTGCGACCCCATGGACCGCAGCACGTCAGGCCTCCCTGACCATCACCAACTCCCGGAGTTCACTCAGACTCATGTCCATCGAGTCGGTGACGCCATCCAGCCATCTCATCCTCTGTACAGCCACGGGTTTGACTCACAGATCCCTGCTCTCCATCACCTGGCTCTGCAGTGGACCAGTCTCCCTGCCCCACCTGCCCCCCGCCCAACCCCCAGTCTGACTGGTTCCTTTCCCCATATACCCTGAGGGGAAAACCTTGGTACCAGCTCTTATGCAACTTTGACAGACCAAGCGTATTTGTTACACATGAGCTTTAAGAATAAATTTGCATAGGCTGGTATGACATTGTCAATAAATCAATATTCAGGCTCTAACAAATCTATTCATATCTTCAGGAGTCTATTGTGTACCAAGTCTGCCATTCAGGTGACTACAGCCTCAGGTCTTTTCTGAAATAGATTTGATTTACTTAGGGTGGCCAGGAAAAGTAGGCGGAGAGCAGCTTTTATTTTCTGCTTATACCAGTGCTTGGTGGGTGAAAAAGCTTATCTGTATCAGCTAATTCTTACCATATCCCTGTTTATTTTCTCTTTAAAATAAAATCTGCTGCTGGTTTCCCATTTCTGCTAATTCATTTTTGCTCGTGTGCGTGTTCTGTGACGGACACCGTGAACACTCAAACCAGGCTGGTTTTCTAATACAAAGGTTGCAAATAGTAATAAATCAGACTTTTCATTATGATAATTAAAATCTATTTGTTTAAAATTCACGGGCCAGCTTGTGTCTTCTGCAAACCGCCGTGATTTATACAGGGTGGGGTCAAAGTTTTGAGGAGGACAACAAGGTCTCTCTGAATTGTAGACGCAGTATATATGAGAGAGGAAGTCTTATTTGTAACGAACTAGTTAGAAATCAATACTTTCATTGTTTGGCAGACTCATTTTAGAGGGTCAGAAGGTTCAAGTGGAGAGAAGTACCCTGAGAAAAACAATACTGTGTACTGAACTTGAGCCATCTGCTGACTCAGAACAATCATTGTTGCTGTTTGGTCGCCCAGTCGTGTCCGACTCTTTGTGACCCCACGGACTGCAGCATGCCAGGACTCCCTGTCCCTCAACATCTCCCGGAGTTCGCCCAAGTTCATGTTCATTGCATCAGTGATGCCGTCTAGCCATCTCATTCTCTGATGCCCTCTTCTTTTGCCCTCAATCTTTCCCAGCAATCATACTGCCTTATACGATGAATAAAAACTAATTTGTACTGAAATTTCATGAAGTTTTTAACTTTGAAAGTATAGGAAAATCAGGTGAAGGTAGAAACACTGATTAATTTATTGAGAATTTAAAACCTAAACTTACTCAGCTTATACTGTGAGATTTGGTTAGGCTTTAAACCATGATTTTATGGAATGTGAGAGCTAGAAAGTACCTTGAAGATTATCTAAAGAGATGCCAACATTTTATCAAATGAAATATTACTTGGAGACCCAGTTCTTTAAAGAACAAACTAAATTAATATATATACATATTATATCTCTATGTGCATAGAGCCTATTTTCAGTCAGCACAAGCTTTTGAAATTCAGTGTCATGAAAAACAGATATAATCACATCTTATTTGTTGTTGTGCTTAGTCACTCAGTTGTGTCCGACTCTTTGCGACCCCATGAACTGTAGCCCACCAGGCTCCTCTGTCCAGGGGGATTCTCCAGGCAGGAATACTGGAGTGGGTTGCATGCCCTCCTCCAGGGGATCTTCCTAACCCAGGGTTCGAACCTAGGTCTCCCGCATTGCAGGTGGATCCTTCACCGTCTGAGCCACCAGGGAAGCCCTTCTTCAGGACTACTGTATTTCGTTGTCTAGATCAAGCAAAGACTCATACATCCAGGTAAGCAGCAGCACACGGGTTAAGTTTTTTAATAGCTAACTTTACAATTTTAGGATGTTTTTATTAAGCAAAAACTTGAGCTCAAGTTTACATTAATACAACATTATGTATTTTTGGTTTCTATCATAAGTTTGTATACGTAGCTTCTGCTATGGCTTTTCTTCTTTTACAGGGATTTTATGTTATGATTGATGTACAGTTGATTTAAAATGTTCCATCAATTTCAGGTATACGGCCTGATAATTTGGTGCTTTTATAGATCATATTCTGTTTCAGGTTATTATAAAATATTGGTTATATTCTTCGCGCTTACATCACATTCTTGTATCTTGTATTTTATACCTAGTAGTTCGTACTCTTCATCCCCCTCCCCTGTCTGATTCGTCCTCCAGCCCTGTTCCCACTGGTAAACCCACTATGCGACAGTTTACAGTTTAAAAATGAAGCTGAAGTCAAACTTCATTCATGTGACCCTAAGAATCCCAGCACTTTCCCGGTGGCTCAGACAGTAAAGAACCCGCCTGCAACATGGGAGACCACGGTTCGATCCCTGGGTCGGGAAGATCCCCCCTGGAGAAGGGAATGGCAACCCACTCCAGTATTCTTGCCTGGAGAATTCCATGGACAGAGGATACAGTCTATGGGGTTGCAAAGAGTTGGACACGACTGAGTGATTAACATTTTCACTTTCTTTCAAGAATTTTAGGAGCACATTTATGACCATCACCAAGTTAATACACCTTTTCACATAAGAGATGAGTTAAAGACACAGAGTAGAGAAGTTACTGGTCTGGGGTCACATGTCAGCAGGGCCAGGATAAAACCTAGGGCTTCCGTCTCTTAAACTTGTGCTTTTTTCAGCTCAGGCTGCCTTTATTATTAAATTACTTAATTTATCTGAGCAAAAAGCAAAACCTCAGGGATGCTATTAGCAATTTACTATTTCCAGTTCTTTGGGGAATCTGTTAATTGCCCTTTCATAAATGCTGCTCATTATGATTAAGACTCTGATTAAACGCAGAAGTCTGGAGTTCATACAATATCACGGACATACTTAACATGAATTTAAAGAACCAGAGCAGCATGAGTTGTGATTCAAATCTTTCAACACTATAAGATGTGCTTCTAACCTAGCAGAGATTTTTCAAGAACCTGCTGTGTGCTAGGATGACCCGATTTTCCCCTCAAGGAGCTTACAGTTTAATTAAGGGGAGCTCATATTTGAAAGAACAGACGTCAGTGCATGGGTAATAATCCAGAGAAGATGTAGGTCAGCTTCATGGAGCAGTTGAGATAAGGGATGATTCAGCGAGAGGAGAAAGAGAAGGGCATTCCGGGGGGTCAGGTGGCTGACCTTTATGGACTGGTGACCATGACAAGCAGTGCCAAGGGCTGTGCGTAGATAAGGTCTCGTTCTGAAAGCAATTCCGGGTTAAGTATCATGACTCAACCCTCCTCCTTAGGAAGACGTCGAGGCGCAGAGCTTCAGTCACACAAACACTAAATGAAGGGACTGGGACTCCAGCCCAGCTTATCAGACTTCAGACCCCACGTCCCCCCATTCTACCCTTCTGCTCCCTTGCTCATCTGTGTGGTCCAAGCAAAGACGGCAGTCAGGAGCTTGTCGGACAAGAACCTTCCAGAGTAAAGGGTGATGCTGGGAAGGTATTAAGACTGAACTAGAAAGGCTTTTAGACTCTATTCTGCAGTGACATAGGGCATCCCGGGTGGCGCAGTGGTAAAGAATTCGCCTGCCAATGCAAATGCTGCAGGAGGCGTGGGTTCAACCCCTGGGTTGGGAAGATTCCCGAAGAAGGAAGGCAACCCACTCCATTACTCTTACCTGGAAAACTCCATGGACAGAGGAGCCTGGTGGGTTATAGTGCCTGGGAGTGCGAGAGTCCATAGTGTTGTAAAGAGCTGGCCGCAACTGAGCATGCTTGCACGCAGCCTAAAGCTATATACTTTTGTAACATGTTACTCAGGTTTTGATGGTGAATTAAGTAAAATAGTTGTAGTTGTACAGATAACAGGCAAAAGACTGAGTAACATTAAGTATTGACTATATCTATGATAACAGATATAACTTACTTATAGTGTACAGAAGAGAAGAGTGAAAGGAAAGAGGGGTTAAGGATTTTCAAAATAATTGCAATACAATTCAAAAAGGATCTCAAAAATAAAAGTTTCGGCACACTCATTCTCACTACAGATTTTATTGTCTCCTTTCTTCCGCTCCCCCACCTCCCTCTTTCCTTCCTTCCTTCCTTCTCCAGTGGAACCTATGTTATTTATTTACACTTTTTGTATCTTAATTTGCCAATAAAGCACTGAATAAAAAAATCAGGGAAGTATAATCACAAAAAATATAAATGTCTCTATCTTTACCTGGGCTTTATAACTACATTTATTATGCTTATAAATTTCTTTTTATCTTCTTAGGGATCAAATCTATGAATTACTGATGTAGGGACTCCTAGTCTCTTATTATGATGGCATTTTTGGTATATTTCTTTATTTGAATTGTCAGGATTTGGTTCATTAGCCCAAGGATGATGGTGCTTTCAAGGGGAAGAAACACTTTAAAAAATCAAAGCATTGCATGTAGGCTCCCCTCCAGGCCCCGCGGGAACTCCTGGAGTCTTGGCTCGCAGCTGATTATGCGAACACCAAGTTCTGGATTCATTTGAGTTCCAGTGGCTCCTGCCACACTGCTTCCAATTACTCTAAGCTGGGCATCTGACTCCCTCAGAACCGCCGGGGTTCTGCTCGCCCATCTGTCAGTGTGGCAGCATTAAGCCCCAGCAAGGAGGTCGCTATTAGGAAACTCCAAGTTAATGCAGCATCAAGAGAACTGTAGGCTGGCAGTCAGCTCCTCTGTGGGGATGGAAACATTCGCCTCCCCAAGCCGGGCTGAAGGGAGAGAAGAAGCTGACAGAAGCGAGGCCAGACATGGCCAAATTGTTACCAGGTCCTGGAGTGCGCCCGTGGGTGTGGTTTCCTGGCTCCAAGAACTCCCATCCATTGACCTGTATTCAGTCACTGAGTCTGCCGCCCCATGGACCGTAGCCCACCAGGCTCCTCTGCCCATGGGACTTCCCAGGCAAAAATACCGGAGTGGGTTGCCATTTCCTCCTCCAGGGCATCTTTCCAGACCAGCGATCGAAACTGCGTCTCCTGCATTGGCAGGATGATTCTTTTTAACCACGGAGCCACCAGGGAAGCCCAACAACTTTGTTACTTGTCTCTTTTGGGTTGACTCTGCATGGCCCATCTTGGGGCAAAACAGAGTGACGCCTGTCAGCACGGAGAAGCAAAAGCTCGTGGACGCCTCCTGTACAGAGACCTCATTTTTCTGTCAGAATGATTAGTTAGAAGTAAAGTCCCTCAATTAGTATGCCTTCAAAATGCCATATGGAAGTGACTAATGAACTGACAGCCTGAAGGTAAGAACACAGGGCCAGCTCGGAAGATGAGAGCCTGGGGAGGCAGAGCCCTTCAGTCAGCTTTGTAGCGCGTGGAAGGGTCCACCCACAAAACCAAACAAATGTCCCCCCAAACCCCCGGACCATGGAGACAGAGGCTGAGAGGTAATTTTTGACAGCAGCGTCTGATTTAGTGCTTTGCAGACGCAGCCTATGCTGAGTTTTATATCCAATTTAATAGAACGCCTTAAACTTTCCCAACCACTTGGCAGTTTGCATTACAAAAAAAAAAAAAAGTCAAAAGCCATCCAGGTTACAAAAAGATGCAGCGCAGAGATTCTCAGAAGATGCTGTTGAAGTGAAAGTCCTCTTCTGGGACGCTGGGATAACCCGTCAGTTCTCATCTTGACTCTTCACCTTGCCTCCCACCCAGCTAGGTCAGGGGAAATGGTCTCGCTTCCTTTAAAATCTTAAGAAAAATGTCACCATATTGCCAGGGGTCCATGTGAGCTCAGAAGGCTTGGCTGGCCCTCTCCATGCCCTCTATGAAAGGGACGGAGTCTTCGGGAAAGGTTTGAGACCTTGTGCTCTTATTTCTGCACTCGAGAAGCGTTTCTGTGGAACTTAACGATTGATGCCTTTTAAAATTTCAAAGCTGTGTCTAACCACCTGAAATCTGTTTGCGCAAGGAGGCACCAGACCGAGCTGAACTTCCAGTCTCTTCATCTACTGGGTCGTTTATCCAATAACAGAATGGAATCACCTCGTGTGCTGGTACTGTGTTAAGGCTTTGCTCACATTATCCGATTTAATCAACAGGACAATGCTCTGACGTGGGCATGCTCATTCTTGTCTTCTGGGCGAGGAAATGGGTGAGAAAGATTTCAGGAACATGCATGAGATGCCTGAGATTTTCTTTTTTAAATGCAATTTAATTCATTTATTGAGGCGGTGCTGGGTCTCCGTTGCTGTGCGGGCTTTTCTCCCCACTCTGCACGTACCTCCTCCTGGACACAGGCCTACACCCTCTGCCCAAAACTGGCCCACATGCAGGGGTGAGGTGGCACTCCCGGCTGGTGGCTACAGATGGACATTTGTCAGCGCTCCCCCCGCCAACGAAGGTCCTTAAGACAGGTAGGGAGGTATAAGAACCTTTGCTCAGAAGTTATAGGTATTTGTACATTTTAAGGGCCTGCTCTGTGGAGAAGACAGGGTGCAGAGCACAGGGCGTCCCCACCATAGGAAACAGGAGGGACAGAACCATTCACCTCGCTCAGAAGCACAAAGACTTCTGCTTCACAACAGATTCTTCTAGAAAAGGCTGTGCTCTTGAGGAAGCCAATTCTTGCTTTCAGTCTTGAACTGAGGAGGAAGTAGGAGAAGTAATGGGTGTGTATTATCCTTCTTTGAAGCTCTATATTCCCACTGAAACGAGGCAAGGCTGTGCTTCCGAAGTCTGCATTTGTCTGCAAAGATTATCTTTTCTTTATTTAAAAAATATTTTGCCCTCACGGGCTGAATACTTTGCACCACAAAGCATTTCTGGCTGCTCCTGCTCTCCTCTTTCTCTCAATCTGGAAGGCTAACTCAATGACCCCTTTCTCTTTGACAGAATTCACATCAAATGCAAATGATGGGAGGCCAGGATTCTGTGTTCCCTGTTGCCAAGGTGGGAGGGGAGACGGCGGCTGTGACAAGTTGCTGTGACGGTCCAACGCTGGCCAAGGTGAACCTTTCCAAGGTGCCTCAGGTATAAATGCTTGTTTCTGATGGCTTCCAATTATTTTTCACTTAGAAGAAATACTTTAATACATTGAGTTCAAATTGCATGATGGTAATTATGCTTCCGAATCCGATTAACTGACGTCATGGAAGGATCCTTTCGTTCCATGAAGGGATATTTATTGTTCCATAGACGGGTCTAATTTTCGGTAGGAGGAGAATTCATACTATAAGCACTGAGACTGCCTTCTTCCATCAGTTATTTATGAGGCTCTTATAAGACTGGTTAAAAATCACACAGAAGAAAAAAGGTAAGTTAGCGCTGATCAATTTCTAATCTCATCCATCCATTTCTTAGTTGGTAGAAAGCTATGCTCACCCAGGGGATTTGGAATCAGACTGCAAATCATGGTCACGTGACTTATGATGTTAACTGAGAAATGGAACACTCAATTTTTTAAAATTAGCACTTGCATTTATCATATTGGCTATGTTGCTCCTTCAAAAAATTCCAGAATTCCTCACTCCATAGTAGATAGGGTACCACGTGTGGCTTGAATTCAAGCCTAATTCCCTCACCAGCATGGAAGCCAGCCTGGGGGGCAGTGATGCTGCTCACTGGCATTTTTAGCTCCCTGCCCTGAGCTCACAGACGGTGGCATTGAGCTGCCCCTTTTAAGTCAGATGGAGCCAAACAAGCTGTTTGGTCAATGAAATTCTGAGTGGCGCCGACACTCGTAACTTCCAGGCCAAAGCCTCTAACTGCTGTTGTTCAGCTCTCCACCCTCTCGTCACCCCCACTGTGGTGGTCGTGACACGCAAGATGCTCTGGCTGCCACTGCTGACCCCGGCTGGAATGAGGTGGGACTCCCGCCAACCCACGTGGCTGCGTCTCACGAGTGAGAACCTGTGCTGTTCTAAGCCCCTGAAAGGCTGGGGTTGTTTGTTGCTGAGACAGACTTTAGTCTTTAATGTCTAAGACATCACAGGCTTTCTTGCTTTTGGAATTTTAGCAGCCAAACTCAATTTTTGAGGAAAATCTGACCAAAGACACCACCGTGTAATAAAAACAGAGACAGACTAGGGAGGGGCGAGGTGGGCCGGGTGTGGGGAGAGAGAAGGGTCTGGCTTCTGCCGCCCCTTCCGTGGCAGCCCACCCTCCTGCCATCTGTTGGAATTCAGGTCGGAAAACCAATGATCCAGTCCAAACACATCTTTTCAACTAAAGCTTTAGTCCCAAAGTCACAACTGGATCTGGACTCACACCCATATGTTGTTTGATTTTTCACATGAGCCAACGTTTAAAAGTTAGGAGACTGCACGTACCATTCTGAACTTCCCTAGATAAAGTACAGGGTGAGGAAGTGGCATCCTTTTTGCTTTCCTATCACAAGGGTCTCAGCTGCCGTTTGATGTTACACTTATAAATCTGTTTCACTTATAGAAATGTTTCTCCATCCTGTGTCCCTATCAAAAGTGGGAAAATACAGACCAAGTGGGCTGTGCTTTTCTAAAAGTCACATGGAGTGCATGATATTCCTAAGTGTGGAAGTGAAAAGTAAGCTCGTCAATATTTTATGCATTTTACTCCTTCCTCTTACTTGTTCTGGAATTACGTGCTTTAGAATTTGTGACCTCTCTTCTAGTCCCTTACGTATATTGTTCTACAGCTTGACTTCTGAAAATACGGTCCCTGAACCACCTGGACTCAACTCAGCTGGGATGTGTGTGAGGAATGCAGGTTGTTAGGGCCACTTCAGACCTGCTGAATTAGAGTTGTTAACCCAGGAATCTGCATTTTCGTAAGTACCTCCTTCCCCAAGACAACTTTCAGGCACAATTAAGATAGATCTATATTTCAGTTTTTGTGCCAGTACCATACTGTTAAAAGATGCTTGTTTCTTGGAAGGAAAGTTATGAGAAAACTAGACAGTGTATTAGAAAGCAGACACATCACTTTGCCAACAAAGGTCCATATAGTAAAAGCTATGGTTTTTCCAGTAGTCACACACAGATATGAGAGTTGGACCATAAAAAAGGCTGAGCACTGAAGAACTGATGCTTTTGAACTGTGGTGCTGGAGAGGATTCTTGACAGCCTTTTGTACAGCAAGGAGATCAAACCAGTCAATCCTAAAGAAAATCAACCCTTCTGGAAGGAATGAGGCTGAAGCTGAAACTCAAATCCTTTGACCACCTGATGCAAAGAGCTGACTCATTGGAGAAGATCCTGATGCTGGGAAAGATTGAGGGCAGGAGGAGAAGAAGATGACAGAGGATGAGAGGGTTGGATGGCACTGTTGACTTAATGGACATGAGTTCGAGCAAACTCTGGGAGATAGTGAAGGACAGGGAAGCCTGGCTTGCTGCAGTCCGTGGGGTCACAAAGAGATAGACATGACTTAGAGACTAAACAACAACAACCATACTGTTTTGCTTTCTGTAGTTTTGTGGCATATAGGCTGAAGTCAGAGAGTCTCATTCCTTCAGCTCCATTTTTCTTTCTCAAAATTGTTTTGGCTATTCCAGGTCTTTTATGTTTCCATATAAATTAAAGGTTTTTTGCTTTAGTACTTTGAAAAATGCCATTGGTAATTTGATACGGATCGCATTGAATCTGTAGATTGCCTTGGGTAGCATAATCATTTTAATGATATTGATTGACATTGATTGATGATATTGATTGATGACATGGTATATCCTTCCATCTGTTCCTGTCATCTCCAATCTCTTTCATCAGAGAAATCCAAATCAAAACTACAATGCGGTATCACCTCAAACCTGTCAGAATGGCCATCATCAAAAAGTCTACAAACAATAAATGCCAGAGAAGGTGTGGCGAAAGGGAACCCTCCCACACTGTTGGTGGGAATGTAAACTGATCTAACACTATGGGAAACAGATGGAGGTTCCTTAACAAACTAAGAATAGAGACATCACATGACCCTGCAGTCCCACATCTGGGCACATATCTGGAGGAAACTCTAATCCAAAAGAATACATGCACCCCAACATTCATGTCAGCACCATTTAGAATAGCTAAGACATGGAAGCAACCTAAATGTCCGCGGTCAGATGAATGGACAGAGAAGACGTGATCCCGACGTACAGTGGAATATTACTTAGCCATAAAAATGAAATAATGCCATCTGCAGGAATGTGGACGGACCTAGAGATTATACTAAGTGAAACAAGGCAGACAAACCAAACATCATATGATTTCAGTCATATGTGGAATCTAATTAAAAAATACATACGAACTTTTTACAAAAAAAAAAAAAAAGAGTTACAGATATCAAAAAAACAAACTTATGGTTACCAAAAGGGAAACGCTGGGGGTGGGGAGAGGTAAATCAGGAGCTTGGAATGAACACACACACACATACGTATATATGAGATAGATAATCAACAAAGATTTTTGTACAGCACAGGAAACTCTACTCAATATTCTGTGATAACCTATGAGGAAAGAATCTAAGAAAGAATGGCCACATGTATATGTATAACTGGATCACATTGCTGTACACCTGAAACTAACAGAACTGTAAGTCGACTATACTCCATTAAAATTCAAATACAAGGGGACTTCCTTGGCAGTCTAGAGGTTAAGATTTCAGCTCCCAATGCAGGGGCTGAGGGTTCAATCCCTGGCCAGGGAGCTAAGATCCTACATGCCTCCTGACCAAGAAAAAAAAAAAAACCAAACAAACAAAACATAAAACAGAAGCAATATGGTAACAAATGCAGTGAAGATTTTCAAAGTGGTCCACATAAAAAAAATTCTTTACTAATAAAATAATTTTGAATATGTCACGAAAGAGAGCAGAGAAGTGAGTGACTACGAGAAGAATAATATATAGGGGCAAGAAAGACGGTTTTTGTTAAAAAAAAAAAAAAAGAACACCAACAGCAATGAAAGCACAATTTCTGCAAGTCTACATAACTGGTGGTAAAGCGCCAGTTCCAGCCAAACAGGAAGGAGGCAAAGTTCCTCAGTAACCGAAGCTCCCTTCGTCCCTGCCCCTTCTCTTTCAAAACAGCATTCCTTGGCTCTAGAATCTTTTCTGACACTTTAAAAGATGGGATAATCTGATCTGTTATTTACATGCAGCGACTGGTGGGGACGGGAGTGGTAAGGGTGCCCTTACAGAAGAGGCCAGGAGCAAACCGGGAGGAGAGAAGAGGGGGGTTGGGAAGGAAATGGCGCATTTACAGGCAGGAATAGTTACGGCATAGCTACCAGTAACGAAGATGGAAAAGCGCTGGTCAGAGGCTTAGGTGGGCCCGTCCACGTGGTACTGAGTGGCAGGAGGGTGGTGCTTAAGGCTTACGGGCAGTTTCTTTGGAGCGGATGGACACCGGTTCAAAACCTGACCCCACCACTTACTTGCACTGTGACACTGTGGTTGCCACTCCATTGCTTTAAGCCACATTTCCTTCATTTTTATTTAGGAGAGGAACAGTACTTGCTCCTTCACAAGTCTGTGGTGAGGATTAAATGAAGTAATAGGTAGCAAACATCTCCATCTATGGAGAATCCAATTATTTTTTGGATGTTGAAGAAACTATTCTGGTGACTTTCGGAGTGTGTCTTCCTGATTGAGGTAAAGACTGGTTATGTATTGTAACTCATAAGTTGATCTCCCTTCCAGAGAAAGGAGGGCTTCCCAGGACACGCTAGTGGTTAAAGAACCGGCCTGCCAATGCAGGAGACATAAGAGATGCAGGTTTGATCTCTGGGTCCGGAAGATCCCCTGTAGTAGGAAATGGCAACCCACTCCAGTATTCTTGCCTGGAGAATCTCATGGACAGAGGAGCCTGTGTCCATAGGGTCACACAGAGTTGGACACGACTGAAATGACTTAACATGCATGCTAGAGGAAGGAAAGGGGATGGAGGAAAATTGGACATTATTTGCAATATTAGATCAGATACAAATGGGTGGCATACAGTATTGAGTAATTTACTGATGTCATTCCGGAGATTTTTTTATCTTTTTGGAACACGTTATTAGAAAGGCTCCCATAGGGACTTGTGAAATTTTATCTTTGCAGGACACTGTGTTCTTTATGTACTTTATGAACTTCATTTTCATAACACATAGGGTAAGGACCATTCTTACCCCAAATAAACTTTGCCATCACTGAACTAAGCTTTTTAAGAGTCTTAACTTATTTAATGGGTACAGTGACCTCCATTTAAGGCACGTCGATGGAGGTAAGCTCATGGGCCAACGCTGGGAGCTACCTTGTGGTTGAGTTGGCTTCCAAGGCAGTGCTCTGCCTCCTTGACCCTGAGCTTCTACTGAAGGTCACATCAGAAGCAGTCCAGCCTGATGGGACCAAGTACTGCAGCTGCTGTTTTTTAAAGAAAGATGGTAAATATCATTCACGGCACTGCACGGTAGCCATAATACTAAACCAAATGTGGGAATCTTTTAGAATCCACTGCTAGGAAAAGCTTGCTTTCCCTAAGACGTTGATATGCTTCTCATTTGATAATGGTAATTAAGACACTGACCATGCCTCCCTTCCACCTTAATTATCAAGATGCCCTAGGCTTAGCGATAGCATCAAGGTGGGGTGGGGTTGGGGGGGGCTTTGTGGTAGGCATAAGTTTTGCTGGATCCATAGTTTGGATTTTCAACCTTGACTTATGCCATATCACTATTTTATCACATTTCTTCCTGCAGCATGAGAAAAGATACTAATACGCCTTAAGGCCACATCAATGACATGGATTAGACAAAGAGGATGTGATCTTTTCCATCTTTTAAGATGCCAAAAAGCTCAAGATGGTCAATAAATTAAGATATTTGAAGAAAGATCCAAAGGCTCTCAAAAGGCTGGAAGAATGGGCCAAAGCTAACTATTAATATATAAATTAAATGAGCATGATTTAAAACCATGAACACCAAGTTATCCGCAGTCAGAGCTGTGGCAAGTCTGACTCTGACTCCTGAGGCAGAGTCCAGGGGGTGGGGAGAGAGCAGAAGCGTTATGGGACCCGTCAGGGCTTTGCCCACAGGATAGCCCTCATCTGGCACAACTTTCTCCCAACCCCGAGCATCACTAGAATGAGTGGAGAGCCAGGGAGGAGTGGGTCACAGGCCTCAGGGGTCCAGGATAAGATAAAGGCTAGAGGACCACTGAGCACTGAAGAATTGATGCTTTTGAACTGTGGTGTTGGAGAAGACTCTTGAGAGTCCCTTGGACTGCAAGGAGATCCAACCAGTCCATCCTAAAGGAGATCAGTCCTGAATGTTCATTGGAAGGACTGATGCTGAAGCTGAATCTCCAGTACTTTGGCCACTTAATGCGAAGAGCTGACTAATTTGAAAAGAACTTGATGCTGGGAAAGATTGAAGGCGGGAGAAGGGGACGACAGAGGATGAGATGGTTGGATGGCATCACCAACTCGATGGACATGAGTTTGAGCAAGCTCCGGGAGTTGGTGATGGACAGGGAGGCCTGGTCCATGGGGTCACAAAGAGTTGGACACGACTGAGTGACTGAACTGACTGAGAGGACCCTCCATTCATTCTACACACATTGACTGAGTTGCTATCATAAATCAGGAGTTGATGCAGGAGTGAACAGGGTGAAGGATGAATGTCATGGGCTTCTATTTCCATCAGTTGAACGCTCCCTAGAAGCTAAAAGATAGCTGCCCAGTTAATGGATTCATCAACAAATCCCTATCAAACAGCTGCTCTGTGCTGGCCACCGTCGAGGAATCAGTGAATCTGACGGGGTGGTAGGTGGGACAATCAAGGGCACGGGTGACCCAGCCTGAGGGTCTGGAGTCCAGGAAGCATGGGGTTGGGGTGCCTGCCCAGTCTTGCTGGGGGACACCTGGCCCAGCTGGTGCTGAAGGAGACTGGGTGTGTGCAGTGTGGACTCTTCTGCGTCTGAATATTGGTAGACGGGCGAGATGAGACTGACAGAAAGGCTGAGTGGGTGTGGCTCAGTCGCTCGGTCACGCTCGACTCTTTGCGACCCCATGGGCTGCAGCACGCCAGGCCTCCCTGCCCATCACCAGCTCCCGGAGTTTGCTCAAACTCATGTCCATTGAGTTGGTGATGCCATCCAACCATCTCATCCTCTGGGGCCCCCTTGTCCTACTGCAACTGAGTGGTAAATTGTGCCAATGGTGTGCGGTGCAGAGCAAGGTCAGCGTGGGAGCCACAATAACAGAGCATAACCCACTGAGGTAGGATGGCTGGGAGGAGCCAGGGGCGGGGGCACAGAGTCCTAAAGGCAGGGCGAAGCTCCCGGGAGAAGGACTTCAGAGCTGGGGTGGCTCAGCCACCTCGGGAAGCTCCAAGGAGTGGATCTCGGGCAGACGAGTGGGAGCTCTCGGGGCGGGGGGGGGGAGGGGGGAATGTTGGATGAGTTGTAAGGAAGAACTTAAAAAAAAAAATCCTCCGTTAAAAATTGCTGTTCTTGCTCAGTGATCTGAACTTCTTGCCACTTAGTTGGATGTCTGCCTGCGAAGGAAAGGTGTGTGGAGCGGAGGAGTGGGAGGTTTGGGGGCTAACCTTCGGTTCCCTTTCCATCTAAGACTCCGTGGGGCTAAGCAGGTCCTTTTTAGGGGTGAAGTGAGTATGTCAAGGTTTCTGCTGCCCTTGCCGCTGAGCCTGTTCATCTCCGTGAGATGGAGTGACGCTTCTCACCAATGCATTCAGGCATTAGCCCTCAGTCCTGACACAGTGACTTGGGTGGACTGTTCAGTCACATGAGGCAGCTGTTGGCCCCTGCATAACCTGACTGACTGCACCCTTTAAATGCACTGGACGGTGCCCGCCACCACTTACGATCTGCCAAATTGTGAAAGGAGTACGTCAAGGCTGTATACTGTCACCCTGCTTATTTAACTTATAAGCAGAGTACATCATGAGAAATGCTGGACCAGATGAAGCACAAGCTGGAATCAAAATTGCCGGGAGAAATATCAATAACCTCAGATATGCAAATGACACCACCCTTGTGGCAGAAAGCGAAGAAGAACTGAAGAGCCTCTAGATAAAAGTGAAAGAGGAGAGTGAAAAAGTTGGCTTAAAACCCAACATTCAGAAAACTAAGATCATGGCATCTGGTCCCATCACTTCATGGCAAATAGATGGGGAAAGAATAGAAACAGTGAGAGACTTTATTTTTTGGGCTCCAAAATCACTGCAGTCATGAAATTAAAAAGACGCCTGCTCCTTGGAAGAAAAGTTATGACCAACCTAGACAGCGTAATAAAAAGCAGAAACATTACTTTGCCAACAAAGGTCCGTCTAGTCAAAGCTATGGTTTTTCCAGTAGTCATGTATGGATATGAGAGTTGGACTGTAAAGAAAGCTGAGCACCGAAGAATCAATGCTTTTGAACTGTGGTGTTGGAGAAGACTCTTGAGGGTCCCGTGGACTGCAAGGAGATCCAACTAGACCATCCTAAAGGAAATCCATCCTGAATATTCATTGGAAGAACTGATGTTGAAGCTGAAACTTCAATACTTTGGCCACCTGATGAGAAGAACTGACTTTTTTTAAAAAGACTCTGATGCTGGGAAGGACTGAAGGTGGGAGGAGAAGGGGACGACAGAGGATGAGATGGTTGGATGGCATCACTGACTCAACGGACATGAGTATAAGTAAGCTCCGGAGTTGGTGATGGACAGGGAAGTCTGGCGTGCTGCAGCCCACGGGGTCGCAAAGAGTCAGACATGACTGAGTGACTGAACTGAACTGATCTCTCCTGCAAACTGGCATCCCACTGGTCGGGCCACCAGGGCAAGTTCCGGGGAGCTGCTGGGTGTAGCCCAGCTTCTGCTGGGACCCAAAACCCTCCCAAGGTGCACACCACTGCCAGGAAGAGACTCTCTCTTCTTTCATACTCCTTTCTCCCACCATGCCCTCTTCTCTCTGCCTGCTCTTCATCTTTCCTCTTTTTTCCTACTCCCACTGGCATGATGCACAGTTGAAGCTCTCTGACCATTTCATCCCACTTCAGGTGGGATTTCATCTTTTCATACATCCATGGAGTACTCATGGCAGCCTCCTTAGACCACTCAG
The DNA here is from genome assembly GCF_029378745.1 of Bos indicus. Taxonomy (NCBI): domain Eukaryota; kingdom Metazoa; phylum Chordata; class Mammalia; order Artiodactyla; family Bovidae; genus Bos; species Bos indicus. The sequence continues at coordinate 97,585,415 of NC_091768.1, forward strand.
TGACCTGTATTCTAATAAGAGATTTTCACCTTGGGCTGAAATCACTTCCCCCCCTCCATCGCCCCCCGCCAACTGCCCTGGGGAGTGCGAGCCTGACTCAGTTTTTGGCTTCATATTCTCTGTACAAAACACTGATCCTGGCAGGTAAATAGGTGCTCAATACATAATAGACAAAATGAGTGAACTGCCTTTTCTGACACACGAGAATGGCTTGTTATGTTCTTATGTTTGGTGGTGACGTTTCTGATGTAACGTATCCATGGAAACGTTTCACTAAGAGAAGCGGTCCATATGTGAGGCATAGAAGCAGCTCTGTTTTTATGTGTCACAGCAGACTAATGACTGTTAGTTTGCAATCACGGACTACAAAAGAAATGATTGCTTGAATAGCTGAGATACCAAGTGTTAATTCAATAGCTAAAAGTGTGTGTTCTTATCATCCAGCTTGTGATGGCCAGGAGCTGATGGGTACTTGCTTTCAAACATGCTCGAATCAGATTCAAGACTTTCCATAATTCTGCAGACTCAAAGGAATAGATGATACCCTCAAAGGTCATCCTACACAAACTCCTGCCTCCAGGCAGAACAGGATATAAACCGACTTGTCAACTCTCTACCCTTACAAAACCTGTCTCAAGGAGAATGGATGTGAGTGCCCTTTCAACCTCAGAAATGCTTCTCCTAAGGGACAGCCCTCGTGGTCCTGACATTCTCCATTATACATGATTAAAAATTCGCCCCTGTCTCGGAAGACGAGTTTCCATTTGCTCCGTCCTCAGCAGAGCAACAGAAGGCCGGTCAGCATCACCCTGCCATGTCCTTTAATACACTGAGTATGTCCACCCAGGGCTTTCTTTCCCTCAGACTTAATAAGCCCAATTCCTCAAGCCTCTCCTCACAGGTCAATTTTACAATCCCGTAATCATTTTAATCAGGCTTGTCACTCTCCGTTGAATCCTTTGCAATTCATCCACATCCCACTTAAACATTTTTGCCCCCAATTAAACACCAGGGTGAGGCGGGCGGGAGTGAGCGGAGCTAGGAATGAGGGGAGAGCTATTTCCTGGCTCTTGGCTCTTGTATGAATAACTCTGGGACAACATCACAGAGACACGGGGGCTTTTGCTTTTTTGGTGAGAGTGCTGGCTCAGCAGCCGTTCCTTGGCAACTCTACATTCTGGATCTTTCTTAGCAGTGCTCGAGAAGGAGTATTCTGTCTTAACATGAGCTGTTTACTTGTCTGTTCAGAAAGAAAGTGATCTGTTAGGAGACTAGAAAGAATGGGAGAGGCTCAAGAAGAGAGGACACTGAGTTAGGGTCTGGAGCCTGGTAGGGAGCTGGGGAGGGGGTGGGCAGCAGGGGGTGATGGCAAGCTGTGTTTAAGGTGGGAGGGGGGGCGTGTGTCACCTTTTGCTGCTCTTATTTCACACGTGAGAATGTCCATTCTGTCGAACAAGAGCCCCTCTGTTTTTTGCTTTGTGTTTTTACAGAGAAGCTATAAATCTATATTTTCAAGCTAAATATTCCAATTACACATGGCAATTAATTTGAAAAATTTAAGCCACTGCACAGCTCAGCCCTGGGCGAGGCCCTAAGACTTGCATCTGCAGGCTGGTCTTGCCTGGGCTCTTGCATTTGTTCTCTTCTCAGGGGAATAATCCTTTACCATCCTCATTATTTCTGTAATACGTTTTTGAAGACATTTGCACCACCCAAAGACATATTCATCCTACATAAATACTTTCCTAAAGTTGTGTTTTAAAAGGAGATTATAAAGAAAAGGAACTTAAAAGTCTCCACTCTCGAGTGATGAAATTCCAGATGCGGGGGGTGGGGCAGCTAATGATGACAAGAATCTGTGGAGAAGGAGGCTCTCTGTGCTTTGTAACAAGTCAGCCATCGCGCACGTCAAGGCATCACAGAGCACGGCGCGGGCTCGACGTCTCTACATTGTCATTTCGAGTTAATCGAATCCGAGACCAGTGAAACCCAGGCAAAGCCGGTTGAAGGAATGTACCCGCTTGTGCTTGGTTTTCTAATTTTCAAACCCAGCAGGTTCAATTTATTTACCAAGGTTGGTCTAAGATGGAGATGTGTGTGTAGAAAGGCAATTTAACCAAAATGCTTTACCCTAATTACAAAGCACAGCAATTTGCATAAGTAACCAGCCTGGGTACTCAGGGACCCAAGAGAGTCAATACTATTAAAGCCCAAGTTATGTTTTGGAAAACTTTTAAGAAAATAATAGCAAGTCAAGACTTTGAATTTTCTTTTTTTCCCCCCCTCTCTCTAAAAGGAAATGACAGACGGTATAATCCTGTGTCATTTGGGTTGAATGTCTCACAGAGAGATTCCTCTCCACAGGAAGTCAGTGGAAATGGGGCCCCTTCTGTTTCTGGCCACGGCTGCAGGAGAGGGTGTTGGGAGTGTCAGGTTCGGAAAAGAGCTGTTGTTACATCAGAGAAGCTGGTCCAGATGTAATTTTCCTCTGTCAATATGGAAAATGCTATTTCTAAAGAGGGCACTGATCTTTTGTTTGCTGTAGAAAATGAAGTTCTCGCTCAGGATAATGGATTCCAACCATATCAAAGGACAGTTGATCTTAAGATTTGATAAGACATTTCTCACATAGTGATAAACTGTGACACTGTTTCCCAGAAAGGAAAACAAATGTTCTTTGTAGAGCTTTTTAAAACTAGATGAGACAACCCCTTAAGAGACTGGCCAATAAAGTTTGAATCATTTTACAGGGCAGGAGTAGTTCAATTTGCCAGATAAAAGTACGCTGGAAGTTTAAAAAATAAAGGAAGAGAATACAAACTAGATTGCTTTTTTCTGCATATGTATGTGTGTGTTAGTTGCTCAGTCATGTCTGAGTCTTTGTGACCCCATGGACTGTAGCCTGCCAGGCTCTTCTGTCCATGGAATTTTCCAGGCAAGAATACTGGAGTGGGTTGCCATTTCCTTCTCCAGGTATCTTCCCAACCCAGGGATTGAACTTGAGTCTGTATATGTATAGTTCAAATGATTTAAATGTTAGCCACAAGATGACACCTGCTACGGACCAACTTGCCCTTCCAATGGAATAGAAGCTCCATGAGGTTTAGGATTGTGGATGGAAACTAGAGACGGGTCTCTCATTTCTAGTGCTCAGTTGCTCAGGTGTGTCCAAACCTTTGCAACCCCATGGGACGTAGCCCACCAGGCTCCTCAGTCCATGGGATTTTCCGGGCACTAATAATGCAGTAGGTTGCCATTTCCTAGTCCAGGGTTTATTTTTAGAGGTCTGGGCAACTGGCAGTGAGGCCAAGGAAAGTACAGCTTCTGAAGGATGAGAAGAAAAATAACGCACCTTTCGTGGACTTTGTAGTCATCTCTCACATGCCTGCTGTCCCTGTGAAGGGTTTCGGTCCCTGACAGCTGACTGGACACATAAGGAATCACGGTCGTACTGCCACCCATCTATTCAGGGACACCAAACCCTCATGACGTGAACAAATAACAGTACACACTTTCCCGAGTGCCCAGGCAATTCTTTAAAGGCATATCACTAAATTGCATCTCTCCCAGGCCAGGGGTCAAGATGAAAAAGAAGAGCCAGGCAGCAAGTTGCCAGGTTGCTGTGGGATGCAAGTGGCAGATGGGTTTGATCTTAGAAAACCTGCCAACTGGCATGGAAAACATTAGCCTGGGAGAAGACTGTCTCACTTTAGTGAAGACGGCTCCTGCGGTGCCATTCATCATGTCCCTGGAAACGCTGGGCCTGGCTGCAAGGACTCAGCTGAAACTCGTGTCTCCATTTCCCCGACATGTGCACACATGCACACACACGCCTGCATCGTGGTCACTGCACACACGCCTGCGTCGTGTCACAGCACACAAGCCTACATCATGGTTAATGCACACAAGCTCTCCTGTCAAGGCCAGTGTGCCAACATCAGGTCGAGTTTGATGGAAATAAAAAAACAAGTGTACTTGCCTTACTCAGGGGCTTCCCTGGTGGCTCAGTTGGTAAAGAATCCGCCTGCAATGCAGGAGATCCTGGCTCGATTCCTGGGTCAGGAAGATCCCCTGGAAAAGGGATAGGCTGCCCACTCCTATATTCTTGGGCTTCCCTGGTGGCTCAGCTGGTAAAGAATCCACCTGCAATGTGGGAGACCTGACTTCGATCCCTGTGTTGGGAAGATCCGCTGGAGAAGGGAAAGGCTGCCCACCCCAGTATTCTGGCCTGGAGAATTCCATGGACTGGAGAGTCCATGGGGTCGCAAAGAGTCGGACACGACTGAGCGACCTTCACTGCCTTACTCAATATCAGTCTAAACATGGAAAAGAGCTTCACAAAAGACAATCTTACTAAATGGCCACAGGAGCAGTTAAATCAGTTTTATTAGTAAAAAATACTCTGACGGAAAGGCCTCTGAATTTTGAAAACATCACAACCTAGCACAGAAAGCAAATGATTTAAAACAACTGGAAGCAAAACGACTGTCCAGGCATCAAAAGGAACCTCTGTGAAAGTCAGATGAATGAGGAAAGACGCCCTGTCCAGAAGGAAGGCTCTGAGGGGACGGGCCCAGTGAGACAATATAGGGAAAGATGATTATGACAAAATGAGTGGCTACTGACATGTCAGCCACTTCATGCCAGGAAAGAGAGGTACCTGACAAGCGCCAGAAGGGCAACCGCGGGGGGCGGGTTAGGAGGGCACCTTTAAATGCACACAGCTGCTCGGTTCTCAGGGTCCTCGGGACAGGCTACCTTGGGGCCTGGTGAAATACTACGCAAATAATGCACACTCACCCAAATGGCCAGAGACCCTGGCTGGGCGGTGGGGTGATCATTCTTCCCACGCAAAAAACAATGACGCGTGACTGAAGGGAGGGTCACCCTGACTCTTATCAACGACTCTTTGGTACATGTGGTGTTGGAGGTTGGAACTGAGAGCTTTACTTCCAGCCAAAAAAAAGAGGACAGAGCTTTCTCCCCCTTTCTCTTTGAGTATCTCTAGGCTTTCAAAACTGGAAAATCCCATGGACGGAGGAGCCTGGTAGGCTGCAGTCCATGGGGTGGCTAAGAATCAGTCACGACTGAGCGACTTCACTTTCACTTTTCACTTTCACATATTCGAGAAGGAAATGGCAACCCACTCCAGTGTTCTTGCCTGGAGAATCCCGGGGACAGAGGAGCCTGGTGGGCTGCCGTCTGTGGGGTCGCACAGAGACACGACTGAAGCGACTTAGCAGCAGTAGCAGCAGCAGGCTTTCATAATCCTAATTTCATAATTAGCATTCCTGCTAATAATATCCCCTAAGATTGGACAGGGTTTAAGCACCACCACTAGGCATGAGACTTTTGGGAACGTTAGACATCAGTCTCCTGATCACTTTGGCCTCCACATAATCATTCCCGCCATGATTTCTCTGCTCAGGACCAGAACAGATTCCACTCACTAGGAATGTGGATTTGAGGAGACTTAAATCCACAGAGGAGCCGAGGGCTACAGCGCATGGGGTCGTGAAGAGTCAGACACGGCTGAGGCGACTTAGCACACACGCACGTCCTCGTGAGAATGAGGAAGCTGATTTATAGAAAAAGCAACTTGGCTGCCTCAGAAACGGTGACATTTTCAGACTGTGACAGAATACTTCCACTTGAGCTCAAAAATACGTTTTTCTTGGAAGGGGCCTTTTTGCTTTTTCTTTTCAACGTTCATAAGACACAGTTTCTAAGGCAAACGCGGCAAGGAGGGAAGCCAACCGAGCCCCTGGGCCGTGCATTTCCACGTGGTGCCGCTGCGGTTTTGAAGGTGAGCACAGCTTCCTCCATGGATGTCCCCTGACGAGGGCTGTGGAAACAGCGCGTTACACAGAGCTCGGGAGTCGGGTCAGCAACCATTTCTCTCGCTGGAAGCTGGGTCACTAGGCAAAGTAGTTACCTTTCCTGAGCCTTGGCCTCCTCCTCTATAAAATGGTGACAAAGAGAATGCCTCATCGAGAGAGTTGTGGAGGCACTTATTGAGGGCTTGCTCAGCTGGTAAAGAACCCTCCTGCAATGTGGGAGACCTGGGTTCGATCCCTGTGTTGGGCAGATCCCCTGGAGAAAGGAACGGCTACCCAGCCCAGTATTCTTGGGCTTCCCTGGTAGCTCAGCTGGTAAAGAATCCCTGGGTTGGAAAGATCCCCTGGAGAAGGGAACGGCTACCTGCTCTGGTATTCTGGCCTGGAGAATTCCACGGAGTGTATAGTCCACAGGGTTGCAAAGAGTCAGACATGACTGAGTGACTTTCACTTTCACTGGTGGCTTAGCGGTAAAGAATCTGCCTGCAAAGCAGGAGACGCAGGAGACACGGGTTCGATTCTTGGGTCAGGAAGATCCCCTGGAGTAGGAAATGGCAATCCACTCCAGTATCCTTGCCTGGAGAATCCCATGGACAGAGGAGCCTGGTGGGCTACAGTCCACAGGGCCACAGAGAGTTGGACATGACTGAACAGCTAATCCACACCAATCGAGACAACAGATATGCCAGCATTTTGTAAACCATAAAGGTCTATGAAGAGTTAGTTATACAAGGACTGGAATTTCAGTAGTTACAACCAAAGAACAAGGGTCTGACTCCCTGGCAACCAGGAGCCCTATTGTCCGCCTGTCGGCCCCAGGCCAGTCCTGAGGCCCTCATGCTTCTTGGAAGCTGCAGGCTTTGCTTTTCCTGGGAGCAGCTGAGCCAGGCTCTGACCCCTGCCCCCAACAGGACCTGTGTTAGTGCCCATGGAGCTTGGTTAATCGTTTCAGCCACTTTGGTTTACTTTGCACACATGCATGCTAAGTCGCTTCAATTGTGTCTGATTCTCTGCAACCCTATGGACTGTAGCCTGCCAGGCTCCTCTGTCCATGGGATCCTCCAGGCAAGAATACTAGAGTGGGTTACCATTTCCTCCTCTAGGGGATCTTCCCCACCCAGGGATCGAACCCTCTTCTCCTGTGTCTCTGGCATTGCAGGAGGATTCTTTACTGCTGAACCCCTGGGGAAGCCCCTGGTTTACTTTGGTTCCACCTGAACCAAGGAGAGCCCTCCACACACTGTGATCAGAAAGCAGACACTTGTGTCTCTGTAACCCTATCATCAAGACTATTTCTTAGCATGGTTGGGATCTCAGGAACTGTGAATGTGTGATCCACTGAAGGGATGAATGAGTGAATGAGTGGAAGAATCAGTAAATGGACCAATGAGAAAGGACTGCAGAGAGTAAAAGCCTTCCTTTCTCAAGTTTCTGCAAACTAGAGAGATTCTGCCCACTGGGCCCAGACCCTGGGTGGCAGGGGCAGGTATGCTGAATGGGCCCATAATTCTGGAAACGATGTGAGCAGGGTCAGACCATGTAAAGCTAGGAATGGGACTGAGAACAGTTCTTCAGTGGCAAAGTTTATGGGGGCATGGGGGGATTCTGGACATAAGGAATGAGGAGGGAAAGCCTGAGGCAGAATAGTACCAGGGGAGGTTACCTGGGGATGGACTGGAGCAGATCTGAACCTAAGGGACCGAGATGAGCGAACTGAACCTAGGCTGTCGGCATCAGCGGCTTTGACTCAAGCTGGGAGGAGGGGTGATGGGAGAGGAGGAAGTCAGAGCTGGTGGGTGATGGTCTCTGCGATGCTCAGAGCTGGTCTGGCGGCCCTGTTTTGCAGAGACTGGGTCCAGGGGAAGAGGACTCAGCTACTAGAGACTAGAAGAAACCTCTGTCACTGGGAGAACAAGGATGGGCCAGAATGCGCCCCTTAACATACATGCTTGAAGCTCCCTGTGCCCACGCCGAAAGCACTGCTGCCCTGGGGGCGGCCACATGGCTACTTTAGGCTTCCTTGCATCTGAGGCCAAGGGAGTCCCAGGGTCTCGGGCAGGACTCAGCTCTGAAGTCAGAGTGAAGAGCCCGAACCAACCACCAGTTAAAGATGGACCGGGGGAACATCCCTATCTCAAGATGCACGGAAGCAATTCCATCCGTGTCTTGCTTCCTTAAGAAGGTATTAGGCAAATGCGTGCTGGCTCCAGGCTCTTTTCTAAACTGCTATTAACGTGCAAATTGACTCTCCTCATAAGTCCCACTTTATTGTTATACTTTTATTGTTAACTTTTTATTGGATAACTTTTATTGTTATCCAACTTCATTTACGGAACATCTATTGTATACCCGGTACTGAGGAGAGAAATCAACACACACCTCTGACTCCCTCCTTTGCGTTGTAAGGAAATGCCGAACAGCACTGCAGACTGTTAAACACCAAAGGAGCAGAAATGTCTGTCATATTGAAACCATTCACCACATGCTGGGACTCGGACCATGTGCTGGGACTCAGACCCAGCGAAAACGCACGGTACCTGGTTTCAGAACCTAATGAAGCTCATTAAGTGAATGTCTCATCACAGAAATAATTCAGCGAGAGACAAAGTGACAGGTAAGAAGTGGATTTATTCAGATACAGCGAGAAGCACACTCCACAGACAGAGTGTGGGCCGTCTCAGAAGGCGAGTGTGGCCACCCTGAAATTTGGCAGTCCTTGGAAGAAAAGTTATGACCAACCTAGACAGAATATTAAAAAGCAGAGACAGCACTTTGTCAACAAAAATCCATCTAGTCAAAGCTACGGTTTTTTCAGTAGTCATGTATGGATGTGAGAGTTGGACCATAAAAAAGGCTGAGCGCCAAGAATTGATGCTTTTGAACTGTGGTGTTGGAGAAGACTCTTGAGAGTCCCTTGGACTGCAAGGAGATCCAACTAGTTCATCCTGAAGGAAATCAGTCCTGAATATTCATTGGAAGGACTGATGCTGAAGATGAAACTCTAATATTTTGGCCACCTGATGTGAAGAACTGACTCATTTGAAAAGACCCTGATGGTGGGAAAGATTGAAGGTGGAAGGAGAAGGGGAGGACAGAGGATGAGATGGTGGGATGGCATCACTGACTCAATGGACATGAGTTTGGGTAAACTCTGGGAGCTGGTGATGGACAGGGAGGCCTGGCGTGCTGCAGTCCATGGGGTTGCAGAGAGTAGGACACAACTGAGTGACAGGACTGAACTGAACTGAGTTTTTATAGGCTGGGCAATTTCATATGCTAATGAGTGGGAGGGTTATTCCAACTATTTTTGGGAAGGGGGTGAGATTTCCAGGATTGGGGCCACCGCCCACTCCTTGGTCTTTTAACCGTGCCTTGGAACTGTCAAGGCACCTCCGGGTGTGTCATTTCACTTGCTGATTGGGGATCAACGTCTAGTCTTGTCTGCCATCTCGGTCCCATTTGATTCGAATTGGTTTCATGTTGTGTCCTTCGGCCATGTCATTCTTTGAAAAGCTGCATGTCAAAAAAAAAAAAAAAAAAGCTGCACGTCCTGCCCCTTCTTCCCCCTGTTACAATATCACCACGTTTACCCCATAATTTCCTTTATTCTGGATACCCTGTGAGTTTTTATCCACATGCATGTGCTTTATACAGTTCCAGTCACAGTCAAAATAATTTTGTGGGGCTGCTTCTTATATGGCTACTTGCCTTTAGATTTTTATTTTTCAGGCATTCTCTTGTGGGACATCTGGGCCATGAGAATCAGGGTTTCCATCTTGAAAGGAGGATCATTTAAAATGAGGAGTGAGTTGTATTGTTTCATCTGTGCTTCATTTGATGCAATATTTCATTCTCTACCATGACGAGAAAGCATGCTTTCTGATTTGAATACTGAATAAATAAAGATGAAGTTAAAAGATTACATGGTGATTTTCTGAGTTTCTAGATTTCTACATGCTTGTCAGCTGCTTATAAAACTCATGGCACCTACTGACTGGTTAACTTTCACCTTGAGGTAGGGTTTTAGCCAATGGAATCACCACTGTTTAGGCATAACCATCTAGTATAGCTAGATACTGAAGGAATGAAGTGCCCTCTGCAGAGAGAGCAGGACAGGGCCCAGAAACAGCTGGCATTTCCCCGGTGCCCCCCAACAAAGGCTGGACTGAGAGGCCGCGCTTGGGCCGGTGCGGGGGTCTGGAGGAGAGGGGAACTCAAATCTCAGAGCCCCGGACTCTCAGCTGCCACCGCCCGGCGCCCCCCACCTTCTGTGCTGGTTCCCGGCCAGCACTCCAGCCTCACAATGACACCAGCCCAGAGGCAGCGCAGCCAAGCTGCCCCGAGGTGCCAGAGGCGCGAGTGCCAGGTAGGGTGCCCCCCCCGCCCCGGTGCCCACGGCCAGGTTCCCTGCGGCCTCCCACCATGTGGGGCAAGAGTTGGCCCCAGGACAAGTGTTTGCTCCGAGAGTAAGCTAACTGAGGGGGTAGCGCTGTGAGTGAGCAAAGTGGAATATCGAAGAGACTCTGAAATAACCCAAATGGGAAAATAATTTGAAAAAAGAATAGACACATGTATACGGCTGACTGAACCCCTTTGCTGTGCCCTGAAGCTAACACAACATTGTTCATCGATAATGCACATCCTGTGCTCAGTCATGTCTGACTCTGTGACCCCATGGACTGTAGCCTGCCAGGCTCCTCTGTCCATAGGATTCTCCAGGCAAGGTATACCAGAGTGGGTTGCCATTTCCTCCTCCAGGGGATCTTCCCGACCCGGGGAAGACCCAGGGAAAATTCAGAAGGAAGGGCACTAAGTCTGCCTGCAGACTTCTCATGCTGGTCTGGTGGTACCGATGGATTATGAGAATATTCACGTATTTCCCTAAGAACTGTGGAATGCACACGCAATGGAGGGATGCGATCACATGCTGGGTGGACTCAGTATGATCAGAGGCAGGTTGGCCAGGTGGGCTGATCCCAACGAGACCCTTGAGGGCTGTAGATCGGGAAGAGCCAGGAGTGAGGAGGTACCTAAGAGGGGCTGCTAGAGGACAGAGGTGAAAAAAGATAGGTGCTTATCTTTTATGTTTTCCTTTGCAGTTTTACATGCAGTGAGCCTTCATGGTATACTCAGATAGATTCCACTCAGGGAAGGGTAAGAATTTTTAAACGTAGCTTTCACTTTCATCCTTGATCTCATTCTTACAGCACCTCGGAGAATCCAGACGGAATGAGTGGTGGCCTTCAGAGTTTCTTGGCTTCAGTCTGTTGCCCGCCCCCAGGACTGGGATAGTGTATGCTGTTGCTGCCAAGTCACTTCAGTCGTGTCTGACTCTGTGTGACCCCATGGACCATAGCCCGTCAGGCTCCTCTGTCCAGGGGATTCTCTAGGCAAGAATACTGTAGTAGGTTGCCACGTTCCTCTCCAGGGGATCTTCCTGGCTCAGGGATCCAACCCAAGTCTCCTGCATTGGCAGGTGGGTTCTTTAGCACTAGCACCACCTGGGAAGCCCAGATAAGAGTATACTGTCAGCCAGTGTGAAACCACCCTGAGGAGAGCAGGGTTTGGTAGCAATTAGAGGGGATTTAGTAAAGAGAATGTTCGCATATACCGATTTAATTTCTTTCTAAGAAGGAGTGACAGGCAAGATAAACAGGGGGAAGAGGATGGAATCGGGGGTCAGGAGGGGCAGTCTGAGTGCAAGCTTTGCCAAGTTATAATCCCACCTGGGAAGACAGGTCATGAGATGCTTGCTGCTGCTATTGGCAGGTGCGTGGCTAACGGGCCAGACGTAGGGGCCTCCAGTGATACATTTTTAATGATGGCATCATCACACTTGCTAATTATTCTCATTTGCTATAAAAGAGAATTTGGTAAATTAAATGTTATAAAAGTTATGTAAGGGCTTTGTAAGATATTTTAGAAAATATGGATAAAGGGTGCTAAAACTTGGTTCTTCTATATGTACTATAATAAAGTCTAAATGTATGTCAAAAATGACTATTTTTTATGTTTTTAATGACTCTTGTGAGCTTACTCATTGGTTGGTTTTTCTATAAGCTCAAATATAAAAGAAGAATCATTTCTTTATTCCAACATATTCTTGGAGGAAAAAAAAAAAAATCTGGCCAGACCCAAAGGTAAGCAGTTACTAGTTAAAGATAAACAGAGATGATTATGGCCAAAGGTGCCCTAAAGTTTGTAATTCTGGGTCTTATTTAACTGGGAAGTTGGAAAACGTTAAAGTATGCTCAAGAATTTACAGGTGGCTCTGCAAAATATCTTGATTACCATCAAAAGAGGAATCCGATGTTTAATGTAAATTTGACCTGTGAGAAAACTGGTCTTCCAAAATGAAAAGGTAGTGAAGACACTTGACATAAAGACTAGATAAACTCTTCCTAGTCACCTCTGTGTTGCTGACATGAAGCCTAGCCTTCATCCTGATCTGATAGAGTAAATAAATGTTTGCTGACATCAATGATGAGTCATGGTCAGATACAAAGGTGGTGATGGAGCATTTTTACTAATCAAGCAGCATTTACTGATCTTTTCCTATGTGTGCAACCATTTATAAACCTTGGACCAAGAGTTAGTCCTCTGCAGAATCTCAAAGTGGTAAGACAGATATCAGCACCAACACTCAACTAGACAGAGTTGGAGCTGGGGTGAGTTCTGGGGAAGGGTGACCAAACAGGAAGCCTCTGGTTCCAGACAAAGTGATGAATATGAGAGAGAGAGAATGATCACACGTGAGCAACTGCCTAAATTATTATTCATATTATTCACTTGCCTAAACATCTTTGTTTTGTACCACGGAAGAACATACTTGCCATTTCAGATGATCTGTTGCTGAGCCACCTTTACAGGTCTGACAAATTATTAAAACCAAGGTGAAACTGGGATAGAAACCTCTTTGTAACAGAGTCCCATAAAAATCACCAAGAAATTCAACTGCACAGAAGAGCACATTACAGACACAGTGGTTGTCCTGAGGAAGCCCTCTTGCTTCCTGATTATTGAACATGCTGTTTTTATATTTGAACAAAAACCTGCATAAACTCTGCCCTCAGAGAAAGAGATGTTACCTCTAGCTGTACACTTGGTACAAGCATTGCTGCCATATTTTAAAGTGTGCTGGAGTTTTCCATGCACGACACTTTATTACACATGTTTCTAACACGCACACTCTGAGGGCAGGGACTTTCTGGCCGTGGTCCATTTTGGAGGTCTGTTTTATCTTTGTCTATTAGGCACCTCAGTTCAATTACTGGGGCCATAAACACCCTTCCTATCAGAGCTGAGGTGAGCATTTCTTGTTCACTAGACATCTGAGGATAAGCTTCCATGGCACATCGTGAGTATGAACTTGGTATCCAGTCTTCGCTCTCGAATGACTGGTTGAGCATCAGTCACTGAATATGCAGATCAGCAGAATAGCTATGGAGGCCAGGCCACTTGGAGTCCGTGAACTGCGTTCAAGAGAAAGCTGAGGTTGGGGAGAGTTGCGGGAAGCAAGTACTGATATGGTGTGTGTACAGAGTTCTCCTTGGAGAGGACTTTGTGGGAAAAAACTGAGCTGGTTGAAGTGTGACATTTAATGGAATGTTTCCAAGTTGCGCTGCCTCTCCAGGGCATTAAAAAAATCCATGAACAATGTGTTCGGTGTTGTCACAATGTCTATTATGAAGCTCAGGCTGTGTGGAGGGCTGACTCCCCTCGAGAGAGTGATGCCAGGCCTGTGGGGAGGAAGAGGAAAGGGCTGAAGATGGATTTGTGTGACCTCGTTTGGCAAGTGGTGAGGACAAGTGAGGCGATGGATCAGTAAGATTTTCCATTAAATCAAGAAAAACACAACTTGCCCCTAACATCACCTCTGATGGCTTCTTAGACCAGCTGCTTCCCCGACACCCTACTGAGGAACAAATTGCTTTCCTGGCAGGACATTTGGACACTCTTGCATTAATAGATATGGATCCCAGCATGCCGAGCCAAGCGAGAAGGCAATTTAATATGAGCAACACTGTCATCTCAATTTAGGACAACAGCTAGGATGCCCGATAGGGCACTGCGACAGCTTCTGGAAGTGCACGACAGAAGACCGTCTCACTGTCTTCAGGCTATAGAAAGCTGGTATTTCCAGTAAACGGTCAGAGCAAGGGTAACGGAAAATGTAACGCGAAGATGACAGTGGCACTGGACTACCTCCGAACATCAGCTTTGATTCTCGCGGCTCTCGCTTCTGCAGAGGACCCGAGCCAAGTTTGCGGGATCTCCTCTCCGCCCCAATCCATCACACATACATGAACAAAGAGCCCAGAGATCCCAAGGATGCAAAGGGGTGGGTGACACCAGAGGGCAGATGTTGTATAATCAGGTCGAAGGGCATTTTGAAGCTAGAGTAACTTCATTTTCTAATGGCCATGCTGACCTCAGCCCTGTGCAAGACAAACACGAATGGAAGTCCTTTCAATTGGCATGTTAAGAAAAAATATTTTTCTGTTTTCAACTTTAAACATGTTATGTATAGGTACATGCTTTAATAATAGTTTCTATTTTCTCTATAATATGGCTAAATCCCACTATTAATATGCTAAGATTATATTTTTAACACAATTTGCATAATAAACCAGTTTCATGAACAGTTTTCAAAATCTGGATATAATGAGATTTTTATGAATTCTTTTAGCAATAGCCATTACTGACTACTCGATGGACACGAGTTTGAGCAAGCTCCAGGAGTTGGTGATGGACAGGGAGGCCTGGCGTGCTGCAGTCCATGGGGTCACAAAGAGTCAGACACGACTGAGCGACTGAACTGAACCGATTGACACACCAGTTTATAGTGGGTCAGTATCATTTATTTTACTAATAATATTGAGACAGATTCATACATAAATTGAAAAAATATATGGACATATAACGAAAATAAAAATACGTCTCCTTGACAGAACATCTCAATAGAGACAGAGAAAATGACACGGTAGATTCAACTTGAGTTCATTCACAGAGAATGGAGAGTCACGTACATTGCAATGCTTTCCACCGTGTCATGCTGTATTAGCACATCATGTGACGACTCAGTCGGTCATTGCCATGACTGCTTCACCATAGAATGAGCTGTGCGGCAGGTCATGAGGTCATGAGCATTATGGTGTAAATGTCCCGGTGGCTGACATGTATTGTTCAGTGGAAAAGGCCTTTCTGAGTTCTGTGTGTCAACAAGGCAACGTGGTATCAAAAATTAATAAGGATTAAAATATTTATTTTAAAGGGGGCTGCTCCCCTCCCTCTCCTCGTCCTTGCAGACCTCTGTACATAGACAGACCTCAGTCTGCTCCAAAATACCATCTGAGAAAAATCACTCCACGTGCACAGGGCCTGGGAGCAGAGTGGACCCTCATAGAAAACTGAGGTCCGGAAGGAAGACTTCCAGTATCACTTTGGAAAATTTGGGGAAAAAAAACCTGTTGCGCAAGTTTTCATTATTTTAAAATCAAATATCTTTAATGTAAATGACTCTTTACTTACTCCTATTATTGCCCATCTTAGTGAAAAGGCAAGACAATAATAACACAGCTTTCTAGGCAGAGCTGAATCCCAGCACCTGCAGAAGTCTGTTCTGGTAGTCTGGTCTGATTTGTCTGGCAGATCATCTGAGGGTAGGCAGTCTGTTCTGGTAGTCTGGTCTGACTTATCTGGTAGATCGTCTGAGGGCAGGCAGCCTGGTAGATCGTCTGAGGGCAGGCAGTCTGTTCTGGTAGTCTGGTCTGACTTATCTGGTAGATCGTCCGAGGGCAGGCAGTCTGTTCTGGTAGTCTGGTCTGACTTATCTGGTAGATCGTCTGAGGGCAGGCAGTCTGTTCTGGTAGTCTGGTCTGACTTATCTGGTAGATCGTCAGAGGGTAGGCAGCCTGGTAGATCGTCTGAGGGCAGGCAGTCTGTTCTGGTAGTCTGGTCTGACTTATCTGGCAGATCATCTGAGGGTAGGCAGTCTGTTCTGGTAGTCTGGTCTGAGTTATCTGGTAGATCGTCAGAGGGTAGGCAGCCTGGTAGATCGTCTGAGGGCAGGCAGTCTGGTCTGACTTATCTGGTAGATCGTCAGAGGGTAGGCAGCCTGGTAGATCGTCTGAGGGCAGGCAGTCTGTTCTGGTGGTCTGGTCTGAGTTATCTGATAGATCGTCCGAGGGTAGGCAGCCTGGTAGATCGTCTGAGGGCAGGCAGTCTGTTCTGGTAGTCTGGTCTGAGTTATCTGGTAGATCATCTGAGGGTAGGCAGTCTGTTCTGGTAGTCTGGTCTGACTTATCTGGTAGATCGTCAGAGGGTAGGCAGCCTGGTAGATCGTCTGAGGGCAGGCAGTCTGTTCTGGTAATCTGGTCTGACTTATCTGGTAGATCGTCAGAGGGTAGGCAGCCTGGTAGATCGTCTGAGGGCAGGCAGTCTGTTCTGGTAGTCTGGTCTGACTTATCTGGTAGATCGTCTGAGGGCAGGTAGGGTGGTCTGGTCCTGTGTTTCCAGCACCTACCAAAACGTCTAGCCCGTAATTGAGGCTCCATTCATTGTGCTCAGACGTGATCAGAACCTAATTGTCCCCAAAAAGACTGCAAGGAAATCAAACCAGTCACTCCTAAAGGAAATCAACCTTGAATATTCATTGGAAGGACTATGCTGAAGCTGAAGCTGAAGCTCCAATACTCTGGCCACCTGATGAGAAGAACTGACTCATTAGAAAAGAGCCTGGTGCTGGGAAAGACTGAAGGCAGGAGGAGAAGGGGCTGACAGAGGATGAGATGGTTAGACAGCATCACTGACTCAGTGGTCATGAGTTTGAACAAACTCCAGGAGATGGTGAAGGACAGGGGAGCCTGGTGTGCTGCAGTCCACGGGGTCGCAAAGAGTCAGACGTGACTGAGTGACTGAACAACAACAAGAAAAAACAAAAAGAACTGTTCTGTGTGCCAACAGGAAGATGTTTCAAAACTATCTTTGACTCAACAGTGGTTAGAACCAAAATTAGGCTAAGTTGAAGGTTTTGAGTTCCAGAAGGATTATGACCTTCAGAACCAAACTGTTTGCACAGAATGTTGTGTTTACTGAATACTCAGTGAAGCAGGGTCCACTCTGTGGAGGAGAAAAAACACCCCTTCAGAGGACTTTTTGAAGAGACTAAATTTTTTAAGAATGACACTTTGCTTATTATCAGTGCAGAGCATGTGTCCCTGTTGGGACCTTCACCTGCTTTCCCCTCAGATAAGGAGGTGCGGAAGGACAGAGCCGTCAGGGTGCAGTTGGCTGCGGTACCCACAGTTCTCCGATGGGTGGGATCACAGGAGGCTGATGGGAAATTCTGAAGCCCGGGTGGCTGTTTTTTTTTTAAACACATTTCAAAATATCAAATATGTTTGTTTTAGCTTGTTTCTACCTCCACTCCGCCCAAGCAAATGGTATTTCAATCGCTGAATGTGAAAATGAGACTTCAGATTCATAACAACCGTCCGTTTACTACAGTCTCGTGTGCCTGTGGGGGTGCTTTTGTGTGAGATGGGCGGGGGGTGGGGGGAGGACGCAGCCCCCCAGGTTCAGACACAGAGAAATGCAAGGCTCAGCTGGTAGCTGCCTTTGCAGGGCTGGTCCATTAGGAGGGTCGGTCATCCCCAGAATCCCATTCTTCTCTTCCTGATTCCAACTCCTGATTCCAATTCCTTTCCAAGAAGGAAATCAGGTTAAATAATCGTTGTCAAGGGAGTCTCGGCCTGCTCAGGGCAGGCTGATGAGATGATGACACAGGCAGAAAGCAGATGAGGCAAGACTCTTGTCTTGGCCTTATCAACTTAAAAAACATCAGCCATAACCTGAAAGCTGAGAGCTGTTTTGTTCGGTGGGAACTTTTAGTACTTCAAGCTAGGGAGGCAGCATCTCAGAGAGCCCTGAGAAACTGCTCCCAGGAGGGAGGTGGGGGAGTCAGGGTATGTAGAAGTTTGCCACAAAAGGGGCGGATAGTCTGAACATCAAAGATGATTGCCAGTTAAGGAAAACCAGATATCTCAAACTGAGGAATTTAGGGCTCTCCTGTGATGCGAGCATCTGGGCTCACTGAAGTCATTCCTTTCATACGCGTCTCAGCTATCGGGGGCCAGCACCCTGCTTCTTGTTTTTTTTTTTTTTCAGACGGAAGCCGACAGCTTCTGGCTGGAAGGCACTCCCTTCTGGACACCCTCTGGGCTCAGAAATTCACATTTGGAGGCCTGAAATCGTAGGCGACTGTGTCATCCTTGTTTATACATACAGCAGAAGATATACCCCATTCCACGGCCTTCTGACTG
This sequence comes from Bos indicus, assembly GCF_029378745.1. Classification (NCBI taxonomy): domain Eukaryota; kingdom Metazoa; phylum Chordata; class Mammalia; order Artiodactyla; family Bovidae; genus Bos; species Bos indicus. The sequence continues at coordinate 97,603,575 of NC_091768.1, forward strand.
GGAACCCAAGGCACGTGGGCATTTTCAGCCCACGCTGATGGGTTATTTCCTCCATCAAATTCCTGTTTAGGAAATCGGATCACTTGGAAGTGTTCTCTTCTATGAGAAACGGCAAGTGAAAGGGAAGCTACACCACTGATCACAGACTGAAACCTGCCACCTTTGGTGCCTTGGAGTCCGCAGCAGCTGCGTTTGTCCTCCGCACGCCCCGGACACAAACAGGCACGTTAACAGGATGGGCGGAAGAAAGGAACCGTGTCTGAGGGCTTCCCATCGCCCAGCTGATTACTGATCAAGTGTTTTCTAAGGTCCCAGGCACTGTGCTGAGAGCGTTTCCATTCCTCTGTAACCTTTGTGCCTTGGCATCACCCGATTTTGCCAAAATTATTATTGTTGTGGCATGCGTGTGTGCGTGCGTACTCAGTCACTTCATGTCTGAGTTTTTTGCAGACCCACGGATAGTATCCCGCCAGGCTCCTCTGTCCATGGAATTCTCCGGGCAAGAATACTGGGTTGGGTTGCCATGCCCTCCTCCAGGGGAACTTTCCAACCCAGGGATCAAACCCGCATCTCCTGTGTCTTTTGCATCAGCAGGCAGATTCTTTACCTGCTGAGCTACCAGGGAAGCCCGCTGTTGTTGCTATTCTTGCTATTTTACAAATGGGCTCACATGAGCTAAGCGACTTGCCCAAGTACACACAGATACAAAACGGCTGAGCTGTTAATTTTGTGCATTTTTTTTTTCTCACGCACAATGCTACCAAACCAAGAAAATCAATGAGACTGGCCCCATTTCGGTCTCTGTTGCTTTAGGGCTTCACCAATGACGAGCTAATTCTTCACCAGCTTTATAGGTAGGAAATTTTATTTCCAGCTTATCTCACTTGAAGAAGGATTTGAGATGGTTAGATTACCCACACTTATAACAGTAAACAGAAAGTTAAATCAGGCTAATGGAAAAATCAATCAGAATAATCAAATGAAGCCACATTTAAAGTCTGCACCTAGAACTGTTGCCCTGTTATGGAGACTCCCAGCTGCTAAAGCAAAGCAGTGAATTGTAACATTTGCGTTGTTCATCAGATAAAACCATTCAGTCGAGTAATCTGTTAATACACCTCTGTACCTGGCCCTATGCTGAGGTCACCATATATTGATATTACCAGGGACTCTCTCTTCCAAGGACCAAGCTGGCCTGTCCTTCGTCAGTCACGTGTCATGAAGTGTGATCGTCCTGTGTCCATGACCACACCAGGGACTCAGAGTTTGTCCCTGCATCAAGATCTGAGATAAATTTCTACTCAGCGTCTCAGAAAGTGACCCAAATTGATACCAAGCTGCTAAGTGCCTGTGAGGCAGAGTAACTGCAAAAACGATCCTGTTCTCCCCACTTCCACAGACCCACATCCTTACCACCTCTGGGTTCCCATCTCTCTCCTCACTCCTTGTGACTGGTTTCAGCCGACAGGATGGGGTGAAAGGTAAAACGTATGTTTCTGAGCCCAGGCCTCGGAGACCTTGCCCACTTCTGCTCTTGCTCTGAAAGCACGGCCTCCACCCTGAGAGCCAGACTGGCTGGAGAATGAGGAACTGCGTGGAAGTGTTTGGGAGCCAGACCTGCTGTCCCAGCCGGGCCCCTCCATGACTGGCCAACTGACTGCGGACACTGAGCAGACCCAGCCAAGGTCAGCGGAACCACCCAGCCAAACCAGAGACTTAGCGGCAAAATTATATTTTTATTTTTGCATGCCACTGAAGTGCTGTAGCTGATTATTACACGGAATTACTGTGGCAATAGATAATGAGTATAATATTTTGGGTATGACACCAGCTTCCCTTCAATTTGTCTGGGGAGCTTGATTCAGGATAAATGATAAAATGCCTACAGGGATGGATATTCTTTACATCATTCTTTATGAATACTATGGGAGGCAGAATACTAGCTGCTCAAAAAGCTGTCTGTGGCTCTAATCCCCAGAACTTGAGAATATGCTAACCTTACATGGCATGTGACCATGTGACTAGGGTTAAGGATCCTGTGATGGCGAGACTGTCCTGGACTACCTCGGTGGATCCATGTAATTCCCAAATCCTCCAAATCAGAGTAACTTTCCTGCCTGTAGTTTGATGGAGATGTGATTTGAAAGAAAGGTAAGGGAGATGCAACACTGCTGACCTGGAGAGGGAGGAAGGGGCGGGCCATGGGCTCAGGAACACAGGTGCCCCTAGAGGCTGGAGAAGGCAGGGACTAGAGTCTCCCTGAACCCTCCAGACAGGCAGACAACCCTGCTGATACCTTGATTTTAGCCCCCTGAAGCTGATACCAGATTAATGACCTCTACATATAAAAAACAATAAATCTATGGAGGAGAAGGAGACAACAGAGGATGGGATGGTTGGATGGCGTCACCGACTCAAAGGACATGAGTTTGAGTAAACTCCGGGAATTGGTGATGGACAGGGAGGCCTGGCATGCTGCAGTCCATGGGGTCGCAGAGAGTAGGACACGACTGAGCGACTGGACTGAACTGAACTGAGTTGATGTTGTTTCAAGCCACCAAGCTTGTGATAATTTGTGTTACAGCAGCAATAGAAAACTAACACAACGGGAAAGGAAAGTGAAGTCGCTCAGTCGTGTCTGACTCTTTGCGACCCCACAGACTGCAGCCTACCAGGCTCCTCTGTCCATGGGATTTTCCAGGCAAGAGTACTGGAGTGGGTTGCCATTTCCTTCTCCTGGGGATCTTGACCCAGGGGTCGAACCCAGGTCTCCTGCATTGCAGGCAGATACTTTACTGTCTGAGCCACCACAAAAGCCCTAATACAAGGGGAGAAGGCCTAAATAGACAATTTTCAAAAAAAAAAAAAAAGACATACAGATGGTCAACAGGCACACGGAATGATGCTCAACATTGCTAATTATTAGGGAAATTAAAACCAAAACCACAATAAGGTATTACTACAAACCAATCAGAATGGCCATTATCAAAAAGTTTATAAATAATAAATGTTGGAGAGGGTGTGGAGAAAAAGGAACCCTCCTATACTGTTGGTAGGAAAGTAAATTGGTGCAGCCCCTATGCTAAAAACATATGCTACCATATGATCCAGAAAAACCTGGGCAGATAGCCCAGAAGAAATGAAAACTAATCTGAAAAGATACACACACCCTAGTGTTCAAAGCAGTATTATTTACAATGGCCAAGACATGAAGGCAACCTAAATGTCTATCAACAGATGAATGGATAAAGAAGATATGGTATATATATACACAATGGAAGACTACTCAGCCATTAAAAAATGGAAATAATGCCATTTGCCCCAACACAGATGGACCTAGAGATTATCTAGGTCTTTGTCTGAAGTAAGTCAGACAGAGGAAGACAAATATCACGTGGTATCACTTATACGTGGAGTCTAACAAAACGATACAAATGAACTTATCTACAAAACAGAAACAGACTCAGAAAACAAACTTACAGTTGCCAAAGGGGGAAGGGGGTGAGGGAGGGATAAACTAAGAGTTTGGGTTAACAAAGACACATCACTATACATAAAACAGGTAATCTACAGGCACCTACTATATAGCATGGGACACTCAACATCTTGTAACAACCTACAGAGGAAAAGAATCTGAAAAAAGAATACATATATATAGTTATAAAACTGAGTCCTTTCGCTGAAACTGAGTAGTTTCGTGTGAAACTAACACAACACTGGAAATCAACAATACTTCAACAAAAAAAAAAGGAAGAAAAAGAAAAGTAATACAAATATTATTTTTGACAACTTGAGTTTTGACTGAACGTGGGCAGAAGAATCTAAGGTTCTATTATCTGGTAAGAACTTGCTTTCACAATGTGCTGCGTAGCTAAGGACAGGTACTTCTATCACCAGCTCATGATCAGTGGATGGTGGTGTGGGCCATAATGTTCGCGGATTCAACATGAAGTGCCCTGATTCAGTAATGACACACACCACTGCTTGGAACTCCCCATCGGGAGGCTTTGCGTGGCCTGGTCATTAAAAATCTCAGACTCTGAGGGCACAAGAACTTGACATTGTTCAGCAACTGAAAAGGCTAAATATCCTTCATTATAATATTCAATGAATGGATTCATAAACAAGTCACTTCAGTCATCCTGAGTGGCTCTGGTAGCACAGTCCATGTCTCCTGTATCTAATAAAACTTAGATGCTATTTAGTTTATAGTATCTTTGTTACTTTTTTTTTTTTTTACCATGTATTGGTGGAACTATGCCTCAGTGAAATGTGAATCCCTGGGCAAACATCAACTATTATTACCTGTTTTGCTCGCCACTGGTGTTATATTGTTATTATTGAAGTTCATCTTAAATCGAGCTTTTGCATGATTTAGGCCTAAATTTGGGGAAAGGAAATGGCAACCCACTTTAGTATTCTTGCCTGGGAAATCCCATGGACAGAGGAGCCTGGCAAGGTACAGTCCACAGCAGTGCAAAGAGTCAGACATGACTGAGCAACAAACACAGGCCTACATTTTTCTGCTAGAATGCCTCTCTAATTTCATGCTGAAAGTGAGCAGGCAAGTTGGATGTCTAAGGTATTAAAAAACTTCCTCTCGAGCCTTGTTTTCTGAAATACTCTGTATCTATTTCATATAGAATGGAACACTTTATTGCCTTCATAACTCAACATGAATCTACTGCGATGTAAACTGTGCTGGATTTATAAAAGAATCGTCAAGGGCTAGTGTGCTGGTGTCTCCAGCCAAGTGTGCCTCCTCGACCACTCGAACGATCTTCATAGACAATAAAACCAAGGATGGCACCACCAGGTAAAATCAATGGGGGAAGGCTTCTTCATGAATTCCAGCCCCGTGAACCTCACTAATTGCTTCCATTCTTCAAAACTTTGTATATATTTTCACCTTACAGTCATTGCAACTTAAATTACCTGAATGTGTCTCTGAAAGATTAAACAGAGATGCAATAAAGACTAAAGAATTCTTTCACGTAGGAATGCTCTTGAAAGGGAACAGTGTGGAAATACTGTAATAACAGTGTCCCAACTAGACAATGAATTTGAGAGACGCTCTGTTATAAAACCAGAAAAGGGAAATGATCAGAAAACAAAGAGAAAAATAAATGATCAGGAGGCAATAAGAGGCCTAACCACGATTTCTAAACTGAACATTAAAATATGGGCAGAAGCAAAGATGTTTACCTGGACTTGGTATCTCTATCTGCAACTTATGAAGGCTATACTATTTAATTAACCTATTATACTGAATGCATTGCATCAGAAAAATTTCTGTGTTAACCTGGAAATATATGTTCTAATTGCAAATACTTTGATTTGGCTATAGTCAATGGATTAAATTAATAAAATAATTAATCTAAGCAAGCAATATGATATCCTAGATGATGATTTTAATATATGTACCAAAATTTTTAATCTAATAACACTGGTGGCCCAAATATACAACATGGACCACACAGAAGGTTAACTAAAGATCAGTTTAAGTTGCCTGTTACCCAAAGCTGTCTCTATTTACAACCTTGTCTTGTGTAAGTTCTAAAGACCCTTGTACTAAAATATAACTGAACGGATCACACACACAGAGTGGTGTGCTCATAAACAGCTTCTCCCCAGCCCTTCTGAAAAAAACCCAGCCCTGTAATATTCCCTCACCATGGTCTATTTCAAGTTAGTGGCATGAAGTTAATGAACACAGAGTTAGAAAAAGATGTGCATAACTGGCTCTCGTGAACTGGTTCTCCTGGCTCCCGCTTCCAGTTGGTCACCACACACACACACACATACACACACATGCTTGTTCAATATGTTTCAGTTGCTTATAGTACCATACGTGGCTTGGATGCTTATTATCTAATTTACTTTGCAAAGAAATGGGCACAGATTTTCTTAAATACAAACTCAACTATTCAAATTATGAAGAGATCGTTCCTGTTGCTATATGCTTCTCCCTGTCCTGTCCCTCTCCTTTTTGTTTTCAGCTCTGTCCCATTACTCTCTTCTTCTTTATCTGCTGTTGATCATTGGAAAGTCTACTAACATCCTTGAATAAAATGCACTGTGGCAGTAATTGCTACAAGGGAATAACAGGGTGCTCTAGTGTCATTTTACATTATGAAACATTCATTTCACAGATAGTTATTACTATTATTTTTTGTCTTTTTAACAAATTATTTCTTAATAATTTAAAATTTATTTTAAAATTTATTTTTTAATATTTTAAAATTATTTTTTAATTGCTTTACAGAATTTTGCTGTTTTCTGTCAAACACGTTTTACTACTACTGCTGCTAAGTCACTTCAGTCGTGTCCGACTCTGTGCGACCCCATAGACGGCAGCCCACCAGGCTCCCCTGTCCCTGGGATTCTCCAGCCAAGAACACTGGAGTGGGTTGCCATTTCCTTCTCTTATGCATGAAAGGAAAAGTGAAAGTGAAGTCGCTCAGTTGTGTCCGACCCTCAGCGACCCCATGGACTGCAGCCTACCAGGCTCCTCCGTCCATGGGATTCTCCAGGCAAGACTACTGGAGTGGGGTGCCATGGCCTTCTCCCAAACACGTTTCACAGATATTTATTAGGCACCACACTTGAGCTTAGAGCCAGGGGCTGGTGTACAGTGGTATAGTCTGTGTGCTGTGCAAAGGGTTGGGCCAGATGGGCTTGGAAAGAGAGGGCATCTGCCTCCCTGGACCGTGCATCCTGGAAGTGGCTGTGCCCACACGGGGATTCGAGGCAAGATGCCGTCTGGGTTGGGGGTGGTCAGTTCTGTGGCCTGTGTCTGCCTGAGGGGTGGGGTGGGAGGTACTTTTTGTAACTTGTTTGCCCACTGGGGGGCGTCTTTTAAAATTTACTTTGAGGAGGCCAAGATGACATGCAGTCACACAGCACACTGTGAATAATGCAGGCTCCCTTTTATTACTGTGATCGAAACAGAACAGGGTCCTACGGTTTGTGTCCCCCATGTCCCCTGCCTGCCTTTTGTCTGTGGCAAGCTTTAGACAAAGAACACGTTTAACCAGAGAAGTGAGAAATTGAAGAAACAAAGGAAAACGGTTGAAGGGGACCAAACAATAGCAGTGCACTCAAGGACGTTTACTTCCGCCCCGATGGCTATAGATAATATTCTGAGCCATATCCTGTGAGATGTTTTAGAGATACCGAGACCCTCACCAAGTGGAAGAATTTAACTAATGATGACCAGACTGTAGCCATGATGTTGTTGCTGTTCAATCACTAAGTCATGTCTCTTTGTGACCCTATGGACTGCAGCATGCCAGGCTTCCCTGTCCTTCACTATCTCCCTGAGTTTGCTCAAACTCATGTCCATTGAATTGGTGATGCCATCCAACCATCTCATCCTCTGTCACTTCCTTCTCCTTCAATCTTTCCCATCTTTTCCAATGAGTCAGCTCTTCACATCAGGTGGCCAAAGTATTGGAGTTTCAGCTTCAGCATCAGTCCTTCCAAAGCATATTCAGGGTTGATTTCTTTCAGGAGTGGCTGATTTGATCTCCTTGCAATCCTAAGGACTCAAGAATCTTCACCAGCACAATAGTTCGAAAGCATCAATTCTTCAGCACTCAGCTTTCTTTACGGTCCAACTCTCACATTCATACATCACTTTAATTCAGTTGCTCAGTCGTGTCTGGCTCTGGGAGTTGGTGATGGACAGGGAAGCCTGGGGTGCTGCAGTCCATGGGGTCACAACATCCATACACAACTCCTGGAAAAACCATAGCTTTGACTCTATGGACCTTTGTTGGCAAAGTGATGTCTCCACTTTTTAATATGCTGTCTAGATTTGTCATAGCTTTTCTTCCAAGGAGCAAGTGTCTTTTAATTTCACGGCTAAAGTTATTATCTGCAGGGATTTTGGAGCCCAAGAAAATAAAGTCTGGCTACTACAATTCTGAGACTTGGCCTCAAACAAATGGGAACAAACTGACCCTGGAACTGAAATTAACTGTACTTAAAACAACCAAGATGGTGCTCGTCAGATCACCGATGACCAATTTCAAGATGACTCTTAGGACTGACTAAGCTGTTTCTGCATGTAGCCCCCTCCAGCCTATAAAAGCTCTTTCCCCTGATTGTCAGGCGTGAGATGGGGCAGTCGGTCTTTGGACAGGCACCTGCCCTCCCCACCAGCTGCCAGCACCCAGAATAAAGCAAACTTTCCTTTCCACTGACCTGGCCTCCTAATTGGCTTCTGAGTGGTGAACAGCTAGACCCCACTTCCTCATCCATGATGAGAGTTTCTTCTTTCATTTAGACTCTTAACATTTCTAGTTAGGCCAAGCTCTCCAATCTTTTTTTTTTTTTTTTAGGAAACTTGCCTCCAGGGACCTGGATTCCATTTTCCATCTGCTCCACTGGACCAACTGGCTGATGAGCCCTTGCCTGAGGTTGGAAGGCTTTCCCACAGAAGGCCGTTTCTCAGCTGTGAGGTCGGCTCAGGTCCTGGGAAGGCCACCAGCAAGACCACACCTCTACCACAATACTGCTTCTCAATGTATCTTTTCTCTTATTTAGTCCCCAAAGATTTAGAATTAACTTAAAACAAGTTCTCCTAATCTGAGACAGTGCTTTAGAAATCTTTTTATCCCTCAGAGTACTTTGCACATGCTGAAGGCTTAACATACATTTGTGGGATGGAAGACTTCATATGCATAAGATACATGTTAAGTATTACAGTAATCCTTAGCATCAAGGGTTTTCACTTGTGACTCAGCAAAGTCACATGAGTTTGACTCTGGGAGACGGAGGACAGAGGAGCCTGGTGGGCTGCAGTCCATGGGTCACAGAGTCAAGGCACGACTTAGCGACTGAACAACAACACAGGGGCAAGGTTCTTCATCTGTGACTTAGCGAAGCATTTAATTTTGAGATGAGATTTTATTTTGATTGATGTTTTCGAGCTTCCCCTTTATGTTTATTTACACATACTGGCAAAGTGTCTTGAGGTGTGAAGGAGCAGACTTCTCTGGAGCGCTAGTGTGCGTGTGGCTGTGGGAATATCTTATGACCTCTCAGGTCCTCCAGGAACTCCGCTCCTCCATTCTAGTCAGGAAAGGGTGGGGGGTTTCCCCAACCCTCCAGAGAGGGAAGCATTCCTGGAGCCCCCAGGAGTTTCCAGCAGCGCCCCAGAGTTAATGAGAAATGAGCAGGGTGTCCCCAGAACTTCCAGTGGGGACAGACCCTGGGGCCCACAGCACCAGGACTTCTCTCAACAGAGGCCCCACATGGGTTTGGGGTCAAGTGCACAGGGGGTCACACGTAGACACACAGCTGACTCCGGTCCACACCAGAACGCCGGTGTCTTTAGGTCAGGTCGTCTTCAAGAGCAGTGGATGGAAGTGGCTGCCACACGAATAGATTTAGACTTCAGCAAGAAAGATCTGAGGTTCGACACTGAGTCACTTCCTGTTGGTAAGGGTAATTAAAGGCTGACTTAGGAGTTGGCCTAATGATCTCCTAAGGAGATGCGGCTCTTTGCCTTGAACGAGTAGGTGAAGTTCTGCACACAGACAGGAGGCTGGCTTCCCTGGCTCAGCGGTAAAGAGTCTGCCTGCAGTGCAGGAGATGCGGGTTCGATTCCTGGGTTGGGAAGATCCCTTGGAGAAGGAAATGGCAACCCGCTCCAGTAGTCTTGCCTGGAAAATCCTATGGAGGGAGGAACCTGGTGAGCTACAGTCCACGGGGGTCGCAAAGAGTCCGACACAACTGAGCAACTAAAACCACCAATTTCCACTTATAAAATTAAGGCGGTTCAGTTTAAGTGAGGTTACTTTGAAAGGCTGTCCTATATGGAGACAAACAAAGCATCAATTGTACTAAGTCAAGACACATTTATAAAAACTACTGATTTTTATAATAATTACAGATTTTTATAAAATCAGCAACTGATTTTTACCTCTAGCTAGAAACCTCTGCAAGAGTTAAATATTCTTTAATTCATTTGTCACATTTGGGAAGCAGAGATTTAATTGCTTACATTTTGATGATGAAGGAAAAGATCATTTGATAATAATGTCATTCCTCCTGGGACCATTTCCATTTACATGGTATACAAACAAAATAATACGGGAACATTAACCTGTTTCTTAGAGCAGTGAAAGCTTATTAAGCACATAATAAAAATAAAAGAGTGGCAAAAACCATTTTGTATAAGATGCATTGTTCATTTCACACTATCTTGATATTTTATCCAAAGATTTTTAATTGGATTTTGACAGTGTGGGTGAGTTTCTTGCCACCACTTAAATTAGCACTCCAAGTTCTTCTGAGAGATGTTCCTGACAGCAAAGGGAGGGGTAGGTCAGCTCTGAAGAATCTCAAGGTCATGGCCCCAAAGAGAGGTGGTAAATGAGACATAATTTCAACATCCATGGATTCAGTTCAATATGAAAGTCTCATTCTCCACCCGGGCCTGCCCTAGATGGGCCGGAGAACTGCACGTTCATTCATCCTATGACTCTGTATTATCCTCCATGTCGGATACCCTGGTTTGAGAAGGACACACCTGGAGTTTCCTTTCAGTTTCTTAACCTCTCTGTCCCCTCACCAAACCAGGAGGCACTGGAGCAGCCTCAGCTGGTTTATAATAAGACCTGCAAGACTTCTCACATCTTTGCAGAGAAAGGACCAAGTCACTCTTCTGCAGAGAGCAGACCAGTTCTTGAAGAGCTTCAATTATTACCTTTCTAACGATAACTCTCAAACCTTGACAATGAGCCTAATATGGTGGATTTCAATTTCATATTTCCAACTACCTGCAGGATATATTATTACTTCAAACAGAACACAGCACTCTTCACTATTTGATACACTGTTTATTTTAGTGGAACGTAAATTCCACAGGTGATACCATTCACCCTTAGCCTTAGAAAGTATCCCACAAGCCCCCAGCCAGGTTGCTGAGGAAATAAACACACCCCTGCGTTCTAAGCACGTGGTGATAGAGAAATCAGCTGTATGAGCCCACAGGGCTCCAGGCAGATGACTCTGGAAGAACACCTGTGTCAGGGAAGACTCTGTGACCAGAGACACAGAAAATGCAACTAAGGGGTCAAAGAGCTGCCAAACGCTGTTAATAAAGAAGGGATTTTGGTAAAAATGTTTCCAAAGTTCACTTCACATCTTTCCCTGAGACAAAAACTAGTTTTAATTAGAAGTTTTCATTCTGATTAGATCTATTTTAAAAATATACGTGCAAAATGCTTCCACTTACAGGAAATCTGGCCTTGAGACACTGGGTTGTGTGCAAACATCTAGGGAAATAATAGCATTAAAGTTAGAATTCAAAAGATTCAGGGTTCATGTAAGTGGACAAATAACTTTCCCATTATGAAACTGTAGGAAATTTACTTCTGGATCCACTTTGTGAAACATGGGTGTATATTTGTGTGTGTGCAGTGTGGATATGACTGTGGGGGGGTGTGTGTGGTGTGGATGTGAGTGTGTGTGTGTGTGTGTGTGTGTGGTGTGGATATGACTGTGTGGTGTGGATATGACTGTGTGGTGTCTGTGTGTGTGGTGTGTGTGTGTGTGCACCTAATCTGCTCAGGGAATAGAAAAATGATGTCCAAGATGGGCCATGATACCCAATACACTGATACCAATCAGTTCTGAGACATTTAAAATATCTAGGATAGGATTGTTTTAAATGAGTTTGAGCTTTTCACTTAGTTTTGTATTTTCAAAATAAATTTGTTTAGGAAAACACACTCTTGCTAAATGGAAACAAATGGGGATTACAGAAGGGACATGATTGCATGGTAATATGCCTGACATCTCATGTCAAGGTTCTTCTCCGGCTCCAGAGTCTTGGAAAACTTCCTGCTACGTGTCTGGCTTTCTTTTGTTCACTAAGTGTGTAGATGCTGAGATATCTGAGTAGAAAGGGGGCCTGGCACGGTCCACCCCCTGCCACTCGCTCCATTTCTCAAATGTTAAAAATCTTTCACGATTCCCAGCTGGCAGTGTTTCCACTTGAGGGACCTAAGTATGAAATGCTCTCATACATGCATACCATGGTGATGGCAAGGAAACAAAGAAGAATAGTTCATACTAGAGATTATTAAACATTAAGCACTTGTTTGTAGATAAAAGGCAGCAAACTATGCTACGGCATAAGACAGATGAGTAAATATTATGGCACACACATTGCATTACAATTATTATTACACATTACCTATTAAACATTACACAGAAAGTGGCTGTGATTCAAGCAAGTTCTAAATAATCTCTAAATTAAAAGAGTGACCTAGTTCTTCCTCAGTCCGACCTCAAATGAAGTTAATATTGCAAAATTAGAATCCCTAAAATAATTCCTGAAAAATCTGTATGGGTAAAAAAAAAAAAAAAGATAAGTGGCAATATCCATTTCACAAGGTGTTTAGGAGGGTTACTCGTCAAAATGAACTTGGTGACATGAAGGGAATTAAACAAGGAGGGTGTTCGACAGACTGAGGGGGCGCTAACGCCTCTCTAAGCTACGTAAACAAACTGAAGCGAAGAGTCCAGGCACTGGAATCAGAGAACGGAAGCCTGAGGACAGTCCACCACAGGCAACCAGTCAGTTCTCCCAAGGCAACCGCGGCAGTTGTGGCCAATCGAGCGCTTTCCTCGCTTTCCTTCTGCATCTTCTCCGTGACAACTGTGATCCCTGGTGCCTCCTGGTCACCAGCTCAGTACTCCCGGCCCCTTCCCTACCTCCATGCCGGGTCAGAGCCTTACGCCTAGAATACTTCCCGGTCTCCATTAGGCAAGATCTCTCCATCCTCTCAGGTCCTGATGAAGCCCCCCACTCGCAACAGTTCAAAGCCTTCCTCTCGCATTGTTTAATTCAGTGAACTACTATGCGGGTGTTAGATACCCTGCTGGATGCTGAGGACACAAAAATCAACAGACTGCAGCCCTGCTCCCCCTACCAGGGCCCTGCAGAAAACGAGGGGTAAACGGATGGGAAGGAAGCAGGCAGTGGGGCCTCCCGGATGGCACAGTGGGAAAGAACCTGCCTGCCAACGCTGGAGACGCAAGACACGCAGGTTCGATCCCTGACTCGAGAAGATCCCCTGGAGGAGGGCACAGCAACCCACGCCAGTATTCTTGCCTGGAGAATCCCATGGACAGAGGAGCCTGGTGGGCTACACTCCATGGGGTCACAAAGGGTCAGACACGACTGAGCAGGCACACACAGGCAAGCAATGGGACACGTGTTAAAACGCGCGATGTTCAAGGTGACATGGGGCTGGGTCAGAAACCCGTGACTTTTCTGGGTTTCTGTGGCACCTTACTTGGCACGAACCTGCACTGCCGTGTGGGTGTGCCACTTCCCACCGGGCATCTTGTCTTCCCGCCAGATAACCGGCTTCTCAGCACTGTGCTGTCCTCGCCTCCCTGTGCCGAGTGCCCAGTGCCATGCCACAGACACAGCGGACAATCAATTCACTCATTTGCAATAAATAAAGAACTTTCCCGTGTAAGTATTGCTGACTTATTTTAAATATAAAGAAGGATATATTGATTTTTCCCCCCCCTGGTGCATGGTTCTTATTAGCATAGCTTAGTTGCTGAAAACAGCATGATTTCTAGTGATTGCAGGAGAAGAACAAAAGCTAAAACTCCTAGGACGGCTGTTAGAAATGTAAATCAGAAGCTGTCATTACTCCAAGTGCTACGTGAAATCTCATATTCAATTTGTAACTCCAAAAGCTTTCATCTGCGGTCTGTTTGGTTCTACACGGTTAAGCAGTGCATTTGTATGTAAAATTAGAACAAAAAGATCAGCAGGTGAAAGCTTCGGTCCAACGAGAGAATTTTCTAGAACGGTGCTCCTCTACTCTCAGCTTGTGGCCCTACCGAATGCTAACTCTATTCATCTGCACAAATTCAGAAGGTTATGGTGGCCACACCTTTCGAAGTCAGGCGGTGAATGCAATTTAGTGGGTCTTATTGAGAGCTAGAGGTCTAATTTTCATGCTTTGGAATTCATAGAGTGAAAGATATACTGTTGAAAGAAAAGATCACGAAGCGGGTACTCAGTCCTGTTAGAAATAAAGAGGCTGCAGCGTTCCACTCAGTTTTTCTTTTCCTGCATGAAAACTCAAGAGATCTGTGAATGAAAAGAAGTGGACGGTATTTGGGTAAGGATTACGGGAGAGACAGGACGTACGGTAGTTGTGGCAGAGACCAAACATTATCCTCCCCTACCTCTCTGCGGTTTTCCTTCTTAGGATTGATAATAACTTCAGTGGCCACATGGGGCCGGTCATGTGCCTTTGGGGCGGGCCACATGGCCATGCAGCTAACTCCTCTCCTTGGGATGTGGGTCGGCATGTGCCGTGTGCCTCCTCTGGACCTGGCCTTAGGAGTAACGTGCCCTCCCCTTCCCCATCCCCCTTAGCCCTGGTTGAAATGTGGCCACCATGCTCGGCCGTCAGTACCACAGGAATGAGGCCATCTGAAGGCTTCGGGATGTAACCACGGGATGTAACCCGAAGGTGACTTGGTCTGCTTTTGGAAAGTCCTTATCAAGAGCCTCTTTTGGGGTCATCTGCCCAGAGTCTGTTAGTGGATGAATTCCTTTAGTCATTTCAGAGAAATGAACCAGTTTTCATGCACCAGTTAACAGATTTTGGCTGGAGAGTCAGAAAGTCCAATCCAATCGGGTTAAACAAAAAGGAAATATATCCTTTCATATAACGCTCAGTCCAACAACAGACTGGCTTTTGAGCTGATTAACTAAGCCACGCAGTTAAGTGCACAGGAAGGATGTGGTTTTCTTCCCAGACTCTGCCTCGTAAGGGTCACAGCAGTAGCAGGACGGGCTTAGACGACTCGGGAGTCCCTTCTGACCAGGAATGGAGTCACCTCCCCAAAAGGAGAATACTTGAAAAAACAACCAAATTAGCAGGAAAGGGGGATGATGAAAATCAGGAGGGAAGTCAAGGCTGTCAACAGCCTGTGGACACCCACACAGATTCTAACAGTCACCGGACAGGTCACCCAGCTCGGTGGGTGGGAAGCTGGGTGCCCAGGGTCCAGCTGCAGCAGCAAGCAGTCCTGGGTACAGAGTGAAGGCGAAGAGCCTTTAGAGTAGGTTTCAGGCTGCTTATTTTCTTAACTTTCTGGGATAATCTGTGTCCCTGTCCATTGATTCTAGTACCAGTGACTTTTAAAATGGAGCTCAGAATATTAAAAGCATACCCCAGTAAATGTTCATCAAAACCATGCATATTATGGAAGTTTAGTGCTTTTCCAAACTCTTACAAAAACAATCTTCGGTTTCTCCAGAACGGCAAACTGAAAATACACATAGCCACACAGTCTCCAAACACCGATTTTGAGACCTTTTAAAAATCTCTGGTACGTTTGTAACATGAAGCTATTTCCATTCAGCTCACTATGGGAGGTTCTGGCTCAATTGATTTAGTCTAACAAAGATCTTATCTCTTTAATCCGAACATTCTACCCCAACTTTTCTTATTGATTAAGCAGCTCCTGCACTTTACAATAATACAATACGGCTCATACAAAAGCCCAGCCTTGCCCTCGCATAAAGGAGACTCTCAGAAGCTGGGTCAGATTGGATTTCTTTCTTTCCAAATACCAGCCATCTTCTGAATACAGCTTGGCTTTCTATGCTCTGTTTACATGTAAAACATTTACACGAATGGTCTAAAGAAGGTTGATAAATGACTCTTTTCTTGGGATTTCTTTTCTAGAAGGCATCCATTCCAATCACTTCGCATTTGTTAAAAATCCAGCAGGTAAAATTCCATCTTATTTCTGCTACAGACTAACTTCCTCCAAATCATCAGGTAGTGCCACTAACAATGCTTCAAGTTCTCAGAGAGAAAAGAGGTGATATAAAACGTTCGTATCCAGTAATTCACTTAAGGACTGCTTAGAAATAGGTGACGAGGACTAGGCTCTGTGTGGTAACCTCAGGAATAGCTAATTCAGTCTTTCTTTGTATTAAGGACCTGCCAGCTTAGCACTAATACCTTGAGAGGAGCTGGGAAAAAAACACCTCACTGGACATTAAATTCCCAGACAGTCACTGCACGCTGGACAATAACCAACAAGGCTTTGTGAAGAAACACTATGATTTCTTTCTAAAAGAGAGTGGCGGGCAGCACGGGTTGGGGAAGGAAACGGGCTTTGTGGGCCTGCTTCTAAAGAAAGGAGGAAGAAAATTGCTTTCTTTTTGGAAGTGCGGTAACAGGTCCACTTGACATTATTTCCTAGAGTGCATCAGAGAGCGTGCTCGCCCTCGGAAAGCCTTCCTTCTTGTTTCTATTCTTCTCCTACCCCTGGGTCAAGAGCAGATAGATGGGGTGAAGCGTCCACATTTGGCCTAGGCCTTACCCGTAGGCTTCTGGTCTTAAACCTTGGGGAAAAAAAAAATCCTTAAATAAAATTAACATAAAAAAAATCATATACTTTGTTCACATTATAAAGTTTTTAATTTTTTTGACCATCTGGCATTTGGGGGTCTTAGTTCCCTGACCAGGGATGGAATCTGCGGCTCCTGCCGTGAAAGCATAGCCTTAGCCACGGGACTACCAGGGAAATCTCATACTCTAGAAACTTGTAGATGGACCACTGGACAAAGGCCTGTGTCACAGGCTCAGGTGGTTCTGCCAGGTATACCCATCCTAGGGGCTGCCAATTCCCAGGGAAGGTGGGACTCAGAGTCAGGCTGGGCCGGGTTAGGTTTGCCCTGGGGGAGCCTTCAGGGATTTACTGTTAGCTTAATTCATTCAGTGCTTAAAAGATGAAATACCGAGGCCCTCCCCTGTCAGCATCCTGGGGCCACTGAAAGGCAAGACAGGTGAGGAGGAAGGCTGAGTGCCTTTCTCGGGATCCAAGCAGCACTTGGTTTCTGGGTCTGTTACAGACGCTTGCGGACTACTGACAAGAGGGCTGACTTGTCTTTAACCAGGAAAAGCCCTGTTCCCTTCCAGGAGTTTGTAGGGAACCGATCTAATAATTTACAGACAGCCTTTACAACAGAATGTTTGACAAGCAGGGGAAAATGCATGATACAGCAGTGCCGAGTCCTTGTTTTGCTTGGGCCATCTTGAACTCTGTCTAAATTGTACTGAGAATAGGTGTAAACAAAAAAGAAAAGATGAACAAAAGTCAGCAATAAAACACGCTGCAAGAATAGAATTCCTAGAATACAGGTATGTGCAAAAGGCCATCGGAATATATTTTCCTATACTGCAGGAACTGCTCAAACTATTTAGAACTACACAAAAATTGAAATTCACTTATTTGCATTTGGCTGTTCAAAGCTTCTGGGGACATGCTTCTTAGAACTAATTTTGAGACTGCAAATTAAATTTCCTAGCAGACTTTACTTGCATTTTTCTTAAACATGTCATTCAATTAAATCAGTATGACAAGACAGCGTGCTCCATGCCAAGTAAATGTCTGAAAGAATGGACCACCTGCCTTGCCAGCCCCTTAGAGTGAACAGTACCTGGACCTCACCATTCGGCTTTCATGCCCTTGACCTCTGGCAGTGGCAGACCTGTTTCCTTCTTTCTCAGTCTAACCCCAGAGAAACACCATGTCTGAAATGGTATAAAATTCTAACCAATTTAATTACAGTTCACTTTGCTTTGCTTTTATTTTTAACAAATAACATGGCTAGCTTTTTTAAAAATAAAAGCTTGATTAATAAAAAAAGTAGCTTATAAACTAAGAAAATCCCTTATGTTATAAAAAGTAAAAGTAACATATCTACATGTTTAGAAACCGCAAACATTACAGAAAGTTATAAACTGAAAAGTATTAATAAAAGCTTCCTTCTCTATATCCCCACTTTTTCTATCCAAAGGCAACTACTTTAATGGTCTGTTGAACTCTTTTCAGGAAATATTTTATATGTTTATGAGTACTGACCTTCTTTTTCCTGCTCTTTCCTCTTAATTCTGAGTATTAAAAATTGTTTCATATCAGCATGCAGAATGATCGTATTTTTTAAACAGGTGGTAGTGGTGGTTCAGTCGCTCATTCGTGTCTGACTCTTTATGACCTCATGGGCTGTGGCCTGCCAGGCTCCTCTGTCCATGGAATTCTCTAAGCAAGAATACTGGAGTGGGTTGCCATTCCCTTCTCCAGGGAATCTTCCCAACCCAGGGATTGAACTTGGGTCTCCTGCATTATAGGCAGATTCTGTACCACTGAGCCACCAAGAAAGCTCCTTTTAAACAAGATATTGTACTTTATTGTATCCATAGATCAAAAAGTACTTAAACACTACGATATTATTGACAATTTGACTGCTTCCAAGTTCTTGTCTACTACAAAACAGTACTATAAGGAATATCCTCCACGCTTACCTTGACAAACCTTTGCAATTATGTTCACGAGCTATATTTTTGGCAGAAACACATTTCTGTTATGCTGACGGGAACAGGGATAGGGTTTTGCTACTCAAGTCAGGGTGGGGGACTTCGGTCTGGACAGATGATTCTGTAATGGGGCTGAAACCCTATAGGCACTAATGTAGGCAATTATTCAAGGCAAACAATTTTAAGCACTGGAATTAAAAACCCTGGACCTGCAGATTGATGATGTAGACACTTTTCAGAGGAATAAAGTGAATAATCAGCTATTATTGTATCCTGTCAACCTTAACCTGAGATGACTAAAAAGTCAATGGAACAGGTAGAAGCTGATGAACACTCAGAGCAACCAGGTGAGTCACGTCAGCCCACTTGGACTTCCCGGCCAAGTGCACGCAGGCATGGGGCAAAGGGCTGGGCCTTGGCAGCCAGGGCAGAAGATTCAGTGTTACATCGAGTATATTTTTTTTTTGACAAAAGCCACTTTTAATGAATTGACAGTATGAATATACAACATAAAATGTCTCTAAGACTTTCTTTCACTTATAAGTGGCTAAGAGTCAGAGAACCTGCCTGACTTTTGCTCCAGGGAGATGAAGGACTACTGTGGCTGAATAAATGCTAAAAAGGAATGCGAGGAACAAAACAGGGTATACGTGTACAATGAGCTATTACTCACCAACGGGAAGGAGTGAAACTCTGACACACGCTGCATGAGGCTTGAAAACATGATGCTAAGTGACAGACATTATGCTAAGCCAGATACCAAAGGACAAAATATTTCTATGACTCCACTTACATGATATATCTAGGATAGTCAGGTTCATAGAGACAGCAAGATTAGAGGTGACCAGGGGCTGGGAGGGATGGGGAATTAATTATTGCCTAATAGGAACAGAACTGTGGTGTTGGAGAAGACTCAAGAGTCCCTTGGACTGCAAGAAGATCCAACCAGTCCACCCTAAAGCAGATCAGTCCTGGGTGTTCACTGGAAGGACTGATGCTAAAGCTGAAACTCCAATACTTGGCCATCTCATGCGAAGAGTTGACTCACTGGAAAAGACCCTGATGCTGGGAGGGATTGGGGGCAGGAGAAGGGGATGACAGAGGATGAGATGGCTGGGTGGCATCACCGACTCGATGGACATGGGTTTGGATAGACTCTGGGAGTTGGTGATGGACAGGGAGGCCTGGTGTGCTGCGGTTCATGGGGTCGCAAAGAGTTGGACACGACTGAGCGACTGAACTGAATAGGAACAGAGCTTCTGTTTGGGGTGATACAAAACTTTGGAAATAGTGGAGATGGTTATCCAACATTATGAATAATTGATGCTGCTGAACTGTATACTTTAAAATGGTTATCAAAGGCGAATTTTATATTGTGTATATTTTACCACAATCAAAAATAGTATTAAAAAAGGAACGACGAGAGAACAAAGAAAGCTGCTGTGATAATCGCATTCCATAATCTGCAGTGTATATAACAGCATGAAAGATGAGACGCGAACCACAGAGGGTAACCATGGGCTAGATGAACAGTGTCAGATCTGTGAGGCCATTTTCTAAAGGAAGCATGGAGGGAAATTGAGAAAAACCAGCGCACAGGGAGGGCTGGTCTGGATGAATATACAGGAGGAACTAGCTGTTTCGGGAGTGCTCAGCAGAGACCCTAATGAGAAAGGAGGGCTGGAGGCAAGTCTGAAAGAGCAGGACAGAATATGCCTCTGGGAGGCTTCTACTCCCCAGTGAGAGAAGGCCTGAGATAGTGGGGACAGGATGTGAAAAATAATGAGTGTAGTGAGATGCAGCAGAGCTCTCTACCCCCAGAAACCCCGGTGGGCTCTGGGAAGGACAGGGAAGACAGGACCACCTTTTGGGATGCCAGCAGGGAGCTCCAGCGTGCCCCCTTGTCAGGGTGGCCCCACCAGGGCAGTTACAGCGGGGCGTGGCCCAGGCTCACGCTGGTGCGACCACTTGTGTAGCAATTCCTGACCGTGTAAGAAAGCCAGAACGACGACCACAACAGAAACCAGAATGGGAAAGAATATGAAAAAAAAACACATGTATGTAACAGAATCACTTTGCTGTATACTAGAAACCAAGACAACACTGTAAGTCATCTACACTTCAGTAAAATAAAATTTAAAAACCCCTGTGACTCCTTTGTCATGACCACAGTGTCCTATGCAGTTAACGTTTTATGAGATTGACAGACACTGACACCCACTATAGAAACATACGTATGTATTTTACCATAATATCCTTTATTCTATGAAGCTCAAAAATCTCCCTTGTTCATTTAATAGGAATCATTTGAAAATATGCTGCTAATCACACACTATCATAAAATTTCACCCTATCCTCTCTATGTATGTTAAATCCATAAAATTATATATCAATAGCAGTTTAAGAATAAAGAGGTTTCACTATAAGATAAATACCTCTAATACAAATATGGTATATCATTTAAAAAAATCATGCTTTTTTAGTCCTCTGCAAAGAGGAAAATGTTGAATACTTAATGTTCTGATCCTTGGGTTTCACTAGCTCCTTCCCAAGAGGACTGTGGTAAGCTTACTATTCAGATAAAGCAAGGGATTTGATTCCCTGAGTCAAGCTGCTCTATGAGACACCTGTCGTATAAGATGGACCACCCAAAAGGCAGTTCTTGCTTGAAAGAACTTAGGGAAGGCTGCTGTGGTATTCCCCTTGTTCAGGCATAGGCATGTTTGCATAATGAAAGCTTTAAGTCCAACAGAAAAAAGCCCTGTTTAATGGATTTTACTGCATGTATTGGAAGGACTGATGCTGAAGCTGAAGCTCCAATACTTTGGCCACTGGATGTGAAGAGCTGACTCATTGGAAAAGACCCTGATGCTGGGAAAGATTGAAGGCCAAAGGAGAAGAGGGCAGCAGAGGATGAGATGGTTAGACAGCATCACCAACTCAATGGATGTGAACTTGAACACACCCCAGGAGATATGAAGGACAGGGAAACCTGGCGGGCTGCAGTCCATGGGGTTGCAGAGTCGGACACGACTGCGCTACTGAACAACAGCAACAGCAACCGTGGGCATCCAAGCTCTCTGATCACTGCTCTTGGCCCAGGCTCTCTGTCCCGGGTTCCAACCATCCTCCTGGTACATAACATCCCTTGGACCCACACTGAATAAGGGTCACTTTGGAAAACACTGCTGTACATTTTTTTTTTTAACTTAGGAAACTTTAATTTCTAGAAAGATTTTTCTTCTTAACTAGAATTGAAGGGGTCAAACTTCAATTTGTTTGAGACACAGGCATCTTTGAGCTTGTGAATGCTTCTTCTAGGGTGATATCTTACGGCCATTTTCTCTGCCCCACTGAACTTTCTGTGATATTGATGAAAACACACTCTGTCTGCATGGCCTAGGTCTAGTCCAGTAGCTGGAGGCTGTATGTGGCCATTGAATACTTAAAATGTAGCTGCTGTGACTGAGAAACCTAATTTTAAATTTGATTTAATTTTAATTTAAACAGTCACTTGTGGCCTGTGGTTACCATATTAGACAGCCTTGCCCTAGACTGAAGTGAGGGCAGGATCAAAATGAATACACAGAAACTATGTTATCTTCATAGAAGCCTGTTTTCTGGAATGTTCTGAGCTCTCCTGTAGCTGCTACTGCTAAGTCACTTCAGTCGTGTCCGACTCTGTGCGACCCCATAGACGGCAGCCCACCAGGCTCCCCCGTCCCTGGGATTCTCCAGGCAAGAAAACTGGAGTGGGTTGCCATTTCCTTTTCCAATGGATGAAAGTGAAAAGTCAAAGTGAAGTCGCTTAGTCGTTCCCGACTCTTACCAACCCCATGGACTGCAGCCTACCAGGCTCCTCAGTCCACGGGATTTTCCAGGCGAGAGTACTGGAGTGGGGTGCCATTGCCTTCTCCACTCCTGTAGCTGGTAGAGCTAAAGAGGGTTTTTCTATTCAATTTGCCACAAAATTGATTTCCTAGGCTTCCCAGGTGGCAAACTGATAAACAATCCGCCTGCCAATGCAAGAGATGCAAGAGACACAGGTTTGATCTCTGAGTCAAGAAAATCTCCTGGAGAAGGAAATGGCAACCCACTCCAGTATTCTTGCCTGGAAAACCCCGTGGACAGAGGAGCCTGGTGGCTACAGTCCATGGGGGTCACAAAGAGATAGACACGACTGCACACACACACACACACACACACACACACACACACACATGCACGCACAACACATTATTCAAAGAGATAGAGCTTACTGTTTTGAAAGAGTATAATTATTTCACACTTATTTTAAACAAAAAATAGCTAAAGACATGTGGAAAGGTCACTGATCTATGTTGGATTAGAAAATATATATTTCTATTTCAGACTGCAGAATACTTTCTAGGAACATTTGCCAATTGCTAAATGTTTTCCAGAGGAATGGTATGCAAAACTTGTTTGTATGTTTATGAACAGTTTCTTTAATTAAAATAAATACTCTCCAGAGCTTTCTGTCTTTGCACTTCAAGCTGGCTCGCAAGCAGAAAGTCTAGCAAGACTAATTTTCACTCTGTAAATGAGCCAATCTTAGAGCTTAAATTAGATTTTTGGACACCTGTCAAATAAACATGTCATGCATATTTCTGACATTTCATAATGTTATCTTTCTTTTAAAAATACTCTCTGATAAAGAACATCCTGTATATCAAAAATAATGTGTCAAAAAGATTTGATTCCATGCTCTACATGTTGAAGAGGCCATAGAGTTGAGGCTAGCAAGGTGAGATGATAGCCTGGAGCTTAACCCCAACAAACCCACATTTAGGCAGAATGAAAAATACCTACCTGTGCTTTTTGGTGTCTCCTGGAAAGCATTATGACATAAACCACACATATATGGAGTCTAGGTTTTAATCTCTATTTTCCTTCGGAAAAAGGGAGATTTTCTATACAGTTTTCAAAATACTTGAGGCAATTTAATTACATTTTGTATTTTTATAAAATTCTTTAAAGAATGGAAAAAGTAACCATTTTCTTTATTAAATATTGGCCATCTCTTGACCTTCTATTTCTGAGTCCCACATACTGAAAAAAGGGCTCCCCATCTAGTTACTTTTAAAATCAATAATTAGAACTCTGAATGAAGGAATAGTTATCCCCATTTGTCTACATAGACTCGTTTCCTATATAAGGGCTAAAATAGGAGGCTTGGACTCTAACTAAAATCTTCATCAATATATGAATGCTATTGTTGTAAGTAGCTTCTGCAAGGATTTCTGGGCACACAGCAAGTCTACCCTGTTCTCATTGAAGTCTAGATTCAGTTTTAATGAAGCCTTTGTAACTTAAGGTTCTACAATTTTTGAGACTCTCATCAAGGAAGACAGTGCAAGAATGTAAACTTGGGTAAGAGGGCGTGGAGGGTATCTGTGCAAGTGAGGAGCCTGAGACGGATGCTCCGCTTCCTCGAGCAATCCACCTCAAAGCCATACATGCTACTCATCAAAGGAGGGAGAGTCTCTCGGACGCCTTAAGAAATTCTATTTAATTTCCTTAACTAATCGTTGGCTTAATGATTTTTTTTTTTTAAGATCTCTGGTTTACATTTAAATGCATAAGAGTTTTTTTTCCCCATTGTTAAATCTTATCCCTGTATTTCTAATTCAAAACAGAAAACTCTTCATTAAATTCATAGTATTATTTTAAGAAATTATCTCTCAGATGTATAATATCCCAAAATACCATCAAATAAAATAAAGATGTTTTGCTGATAGAAAACTTGCGAGGTTTGATTGCCATAGCTTTTTGTATCCCCAGGTCAGTGAGTATAATGTATTCCATATTTTGTTGCTGTTTTCTAGCATTAAACATGTCAACATTTTACATCGGTGCCATCAAAGTTAGTGAGATAGTTCTGATGAATAGCAATAAGGCCAGAGAAAGAATAATGCATTACATGAATTCCTCAGGAAATCAATTAATATTTTTATGTGCAGTAGTGAAAATATGATCAAGCGTTGGCAGAGAGTGAGGTCAGGCTATTTGATCCTTGTTGAGTTCTGTCTATCCATGTAAAAATATTCTGTGCTTGTCAAAAGGAAAATATCAGTGCTCCCAAAACCAAGACATTTTCTTTATCAGAATGCACTGAATTCTTCATTTGGTGGTGAGGCCTTCGATAAGGCAAATAAACTGCAATTTTTGGAGGATTTTCAGGTTCCTAATTGACTTTTTGTGGATCTCTGAAGTTAGTATACTTTGGTGTTCTAAATGATGTATTACACATATAAGTAAAACACTGCATATTTTATGTTTTTTGAAGAGATTCTTGTTGAGGCAAGGTAAGCGATTCTAATATTGGGGTACATAATGATTAGTATTTGAAAATAAAAGTGTATTCATATTACTTCTACATTTAATATTCATTCATTCACTCAATGAATGCTGAGCTCTAAATACACGTTCTTACTGAGAACAAGATCAAGGCTGAGGACAGGAATATGAAAGCATGAAACAAGTCTAACACTTCAACTCGGACCCTGAGAGGGAGTGCTTAAGCTCCAATCATTCTTTAATAATGGTAGAAATTTTGCTATAACCATCACACATCTATCAGGCCTTTCCTGGGTGGACTGATATTATCATTTAAGTGGAAATCCTTATATTCATTAGCTAATGTTCACTGCTCTCTGGGTAACAGTTAAGCCAGTGACTTAGGAGAGCCAAGGATCAGCTAATCTGACTTTCCAGTGAGTAGTACTACATGCCGGAGAAGGCAATGGCACCCCACTCCAGTACTCTTGCCTGGAAAATCCCATGGACAGAGGAGCCTGGGAGGCTGCAGTCCATGGGGTTGCTAAGAATCGGGAACGACTAAGCGGCTTCACTTTGACTTTTCACTTTTGTGCACTGGAGAAGGAAATGGCAACCCACTCCAGTGTTCTTGCCTGGAGAATCCCAGAGATGGGGGAGCCTGGTGGGCTGCCATCTATGGGGTCGCACAGAGTCGGACACGACTGAAGCGACTTAGCAGCAGCAGCAGCAGCAGCAGCAGTCCTATATGCTTGCATATAGAAGTCATAAGTACTAGCCTGAGCACTCATTTAAAGAAGTCAAAGACAATCACAATACTGAAGCTTGTGCCTTCACATGGAAGCTGTGTACAACAGTGATCAGGGAGGTAGCGGGGACCATCCAGGCATGTGGTGGTGGGCTGACTGATGGGAAGATTAGAACTGTCCTGTCTGGAGATCAGCACAGAGGTGTGTCTCAGCTCTAAAACTGTGAGTCCATGTGGGTCCACCTCACTATGTCCCTGGAAGGCTGAATTCTTCAATTCTGTGAATGACAGGGAATTTGGTTTTCAACCTTTTTTTATGCATGAGATCCTTTTTGTAACATCAAGCCCCACATAATAAGAGTTGACAGTTGAGGACAAATTAAGTACAGGTGGATTCGCGGATACCTTACGATAAACTTCGAAGCTACAGCCTACGAAGCACGCCCGAGACTCTGAGGCTTGCACAGCTTGCCGTCACCTCCTTTCCCTGAGCACCGTGTAGCGTGAGGCACCCCCTGCGCTGGGGGCAGTCCGCTTTGTGGCCACTGTCCATGGTGCTACAGCAAACCCTGAGCAGACCCCTCTGATTCCGCTTCCTCTAACTTCTACTTATTGGGCCCTGCTCTGTTTCATAACAGACAGACAACATAACAGTCAACATAAACTAGCCACGGTTTCTTTCACACAACAGCTTTCCATTACCACCCTTACATCCAGAAAAGACTGGCAGCTTACAAGGGTGCACAAATCACAGCCAAACAGCATATACCAGGAAAAAGGGAAGAAAAAGAAGTCAAGCCAAGAAATAAGCTTCCAAACCCATCCTATTAGTGGCCCATTTCTCTGCTGTAGACACCCCACAAATGTGGCTCTAGGTTTTCCAGCAGTCAGCTTTCAAGGGGGACCATTAGCAGGGTCAACTTTTCCCAGGACAAGCATAATGAATCTGGAATGGGCACCATGGTGCCTCACAGAAAAGCCCACTTGGATGTCCGGAGCCACAAGCGTTGAGTCATCTGTATAATGACCGCAGTATAAACAAATGACACCAAATTACTGTGCAAGAAAAGCCAAAGCAATTCTTTGAAGGGCTAAAACAGCGAGGCCTGGGTACCTAATTCCCTGCTGCGTCTAGCTTGATTCAGAGGGGAATATTCTAGAATATCTGGAAGAGAGGATCAAACAAACACCCTGTTGTTAATTTTCCTTGAATATTTAATTAGGTCTTTTAGGTGAGCTTCTGATAAATACTGATTAAGCTTTTGATTAAATATTAAATACATACATACTTTATGCCATGTGCTGTTACACCCGTCAGCTCCTTTAACATTCATAACGGCCTTATAAGGGCTTTCCAGGTGGTGCTGGTGGTAAAGAACCCGCCTCTCGATGCAGGAGACGTAGGAGACACTGGTTCAATCCCTGGGTTGGGAAGAATCCTTTGGAGAAGGGAATGGCAACCCACTCCAGTACTCTTGCCTGGAGAATTCCATGGACAGAGGAGCCTTATAGAGGGCCATTGTAATACACTCTGTTTTAAAGTGAGGAGACTGAGGCACAAAAAGATTAAGACCACTGGTAGTTGAGGAAGCCAAGATTTGGACCTAAGTCATACAACCTAATCTCCGTTTTAAGCACTACAGAATCCCTAAGGCATGTAAGTTGGGTTAACATGCTTTTGTGAAAGTTGAAGATTTGAAGAAAAAAGAGCAATGATGATGTCACCTGATCTCTTCTGAAAAGCTAAAGCAATGGGAACTGATATCAGCCTGAAGAAGCTTACAGGGATTGGGGCAAAAAGGTGGGGAGGACAAAGAAAGCATCAAGTTAGATGTTTCAGAAAATCATTTCTCTTTGCTCTTTATTCAACTTCTTCAGATTGTAGACAGTGGTGGTTCAAAATATATCCCTGAATTCCCTGACACCTTTCCTTCAGGATGGAGCTTAGTTTTCCCTTCGCTTTGTGGGTGGGCTGGAACTTCTACTCAGTGCTAACCACAGGAACAAAGCAGCCGTGATGGAGCACAGCCTCGGAGAGCAACTCACCACGGCTTTGTCTTTGCTCTGTCCCTTGGATCATTTGCTCTGGGTAAGCTAGCTACCCTTCTGGGGACAAGTAGCCTAAGAAAAGGGGTGTGTAATGAGAACTGTGGCCAGCAGCCAGTGAGGAACTGAGGCATTTCTGGCTAAGAATCATGGGTCGAGCCATTTTTGCAGTGGGTCTGCCAGCCCCAGTCAAGTCTTGGGTTAACTACAACTGAGCTTGACTCCAACCTCATGAGACCCTGAGCTAGAACCACACAGCTAAGCTACTTAGGGATTCCTGACCCTCAGAAGCTGTGAGATAAAAGATGTTTATTAATGAAAAGGCTAAAATTTGGGGTTATTTGTTATGTAGCAACAGGTAAGTAATACACAAACCAACAAGAATGCCCCTTCCCCATAACAAAACAGAATAAATAAAGATAAAACACATTACCTAGATGTTCCAAAGAAATATCCTGAACATAGTCATTCTCCTTTAGGTAAGGTTTGCCCCTAAACTCTCTTAACCCAAAGATATTAAAGCAATTCAATTCATTTCCAAGGTAATTTTCCGTAATTTGGAGTTCAAATGTGTGTGTTACTTAGAATATCACATTGTGGAAAAAAGGGAAGAGAAAGACGTTCAAATCTTAAAATTACATAAACCTTCAAAACTGTTCAAGATGAACAGTGAATGCAGAAGACGGGCCAAAAGAACTCCCCAGCTTTAGACAATGCAACAATAGGAACAATTATTAGGTAGAAGCACAGATAGAACCGGACCATTAGTTAATGGCTATTGCAACTCAATCTAAAAGAAAACATTTGCTGGAAACTCTGATCCCAGAACTTGGCAGCTTGCTTGGGCCACATGCAGCCGATGCAGATTATACAGTAAATGATGATGACTAAGGCTGGGAAGCAGGGTTTGATTTCCATAATTTCT
The DNA here is from genome assembly GCF_029378745.1 of Bos indicus. Classification (NCBI taxonomy): domain Eukaryota; kingdom Metazoa; phylum Chordata; class Mammalia; order Artiodactyla; family Bovidae; genus Bos; species Bos indicus. The sequence continues at coordinate 97,631,980 of NC_091768.1, forward strand.
AAGGCTGGCAGACATGATGTGAGTTTTCATCCTAATGAAATCGCCATTAGCCCAGAAGTATTTCTTTCTGCTTACGCATCATGGTATCTCATTATTTTTCAACGTCCACTTGCTCTGCTTTATCACTCAGCCCAGAGCTTGGTGAGCCCCACTGCATGACCGGCGGGGCGCTCTACCAAGGATGACAGATGCCACTTTATGCATAGGTAACTCAGGCGGCGCAGCCCCAATGAGGCCTGGGTGATATGCCTCTGCCATCCATCCACACTCCTCCTTCCAACAAAGCTCCTCACGAAGCTGCAATTTTAAAAGGAACGCTCTCCCATCACAATTCAACAGCATTTTATAAGCACATACACTTCTTCCTTTTCTGGCCGGCATGAAATTTAATACCAGGATTATTATCCATTTGTCATTTCAGCCTATAATTTAGCCAGCCTATTTGCCTTTGAGTTATGCTTCCCTCACTCCTTCACCGTCAGCTCGCATCCGTGGACCCGTTCAAGATGCCGTCTAGGTCATATTGGTTTGACCTCTTAGAACAAACATTTTCCATGCTTCTCTTTCTGCTTCCCTAAGAGGCCCCATTAAGTTTTGCTCATCTCGATTTAAAGTGATTTTTACCACCCGATAACATTTCAAGTTTTCCATATTAATCTTCATTTTTATTTCTTGAAATACTTAGGCCAGCAACGTAGCTAACACAATCATGCTAAGAGGTGGAATTCTCTTTCTCCTTCACTCCTGTCGACTCGATGCTACCTCTGAAGAAATCATTTTTGCTCTGAATTATCTGAGCACCGGAAGAAAAGTTTAAAAGGCTGACCGAGTGATTTCACGTCTTAAACACTGATAGCTATCAAAGCAGAAAATCTTACCTCCCCTCATTATATACGGGATTCTGTTAATTGAAATAGTTTTGTTTTTACATCAGGTTAGTTTTAGTTTTTACATCAGGTCAAAGATATCTGAGTCCAAATGGAAAATGAAAATAAAATGAAAATTAAAAAATCAGGCCAAAGCTATCTGAGTCCAAATGGAAAATGAAAATAAAGCACCAACCGAGCCAATTTTGCAAAGCAAACACACACACACAGAGTCCACACCGGGGGTGTGGCTGGTACTCACCCCGCAGCCCAGGCCATGGCCCGGCTCGCAGGAGACCTTCCGCTGGCCCGGTTCTGGAAGCAGCCCCGCCCCGCAGCCCGGGCCGGGGCAGAGCACGCCCCCTAGCTGCAGCACGCACTCTTCCGCCCCGTACTGCTGGTACCGGTTGTACTGCAAAAAGAAAACCAGCTTTTCAAAGAGACAGCACAGATGCGAAGAGCTACAGGCACTCACGTTTTACCGAAATGCTACTATTTGGTGGTTTGGGGGCGTTTTCGTGTCGATCCACTTCCATAAAAACTGCAGGGGAGGGGTGGGTGGGGTGGATAAGGTATGGTCCAACCTAGAGAATCCGAGTCCCAACTTACAAAAGAGATAGATGAGGCATTTATTCTTTGTGTTTCTAGAAATCTGTCCTCCAGCAATGTTTTTTCAAAGCTCGGATTTTTGGAATACGACTTTGTTGTTGAGTCGCTCAGTCGCGTCAGGCTCTTTGCGACCCCACGGACAGCGGCTCGCCAGGCCTCCCTGTCCCTTACCATCTCCTGGAGCTTGCCTAAATGCATGTCCATTGACTGAGTCAGTGATGCTATCCAGTTACCTCACTTAATACTGTTACCAGCAGCATTTAATAGACTTTTTCATACAAATTTTAGGGACCGCATCCATACTTCAAGTTATGGACACTCATAGGGAATCACTCTCAATCTCATCAGATGGTATGTCATCATGCCTCTATTCGGGGATCTATCAGTTTTTAAAACCATTTTGAAAAAAGGCGTCAGTGTTCCACCTCTGGTAATTGTTAGCAGCCCACACAATATCAGTGAGCATATTCACTCTGACGAAGAAAGACTAATGTTCAAGAACAAAATTTTCCTTTCACATTATTCTTATTCTTAAAGCATGATTTCTTTTACCCCTGACTTCATTTCTTTGTGCTGTTGCTTGGCTCAGTTCACTTTGACGATTCCTCCAGCCTGCAGAATAAGATTCAAACAGCACAGGCCATCGTCCAAAGCCTTCCTTATCACAGCCCTAAGTCACTGTTCTCCTTGCATTATTTGATCATATGCTCCTCTAAACTCAGCTCAACTCAGATCGATCTGCTCCACAATGAGTTAATTTGTGCAACATTTATTGAGCACCTACTATGTGCCAGACACCTCTGTGACTGCTGGGCTACCGCCCTGAACAAAAGGGCATCTTTACTCTCATCCAAAAGTCTAGAACAGGAAATACAGAAAGGTCAAACTGTATAGCATGTCAGATGGTGATAAGTGGGGAGGAGAATAAAAAACCAGAGACAGATTCAGGGGAAGACGTGAATGACAGTTTTAGAGAGGTGATCAGGGAATCCCTTACAAAAAAGGTTCGTTTAAGCCAACATCTGAAGGAGATTAGAAAGGCAAGCCAGGTGCCACCCGGGGGAAACGAGTTTCCAGGCTGAATACAGAGCATGATAAAGGTGTAGGGGCTGCAGCGTGCTCAGATTGTTGGAGGTCCCGCAGAGGGGCCAGTGTGTCTGAAGTAGTGAATGGGTGTGTGTGTGCGGGTGGGGCAGACAATAGTAGACGAGCCAGAGAGTTCATGGGGGTCCAGGATGTATAGATCCCTGAAGGCCGCCAGAAGAATTCTGCCTTTTATTCTGAGAGATACGGGAACCACTGGAGACTGTGGAGCTGTGGATGACACAATTTGACTAATCTCTTAAAGACAGCCATCTGGCCAATGTGCTCAGCGTAGACTCTCGGGGACAAGGGTGGAGGCAGGAAGCAGAGATGCAGGTCGGAGGTGGTTTCAGTGAGGTCCATGGAGAGATGGTGGTGGTCTGAACCAGGAAGGCAGCCGTGGGAGTGACGATGGATCAGTGGTTGAGCTCTGCATGTACTTTGAAGGTAGAAATGGCAGATATTTTGAGGCGGATTGGATATGTGACGTGAGAGGAAAAGGAATCAAGCAGGATATAATGTTTGTCCCCCAAGGAGAGAGGACGGGGGAGCATGGGGGAGGCTCACTGAGATGGGGGGACATGGGAGAAAGGGGTGTGTGTGTGTGTGTGTGTGTGTGTGTGTGTTTAGAGAGTTGAGAAAAGGAATCGTTATTTCTGTTGTGATCTATTCAGTTTGTTAACCTCTGACACAGCTAAGTCAAAATGTTGAGTGCCTAACTGAACGGATGGCTTTGGAATTTAGGAGAAAATTGTAGGTTGTAGACACCAGTTTTAAAGTCATGGGTGCACCCAGAGCTGAAAAGGAGAGGATTAGCATCAGGGCAACTATCCATTTTCTCATATTTCTGACCTCATCAGAAAGAGAAAGATGGATTGGTCAAGTCCCCTTGTAAATATGCTAATATTACTTATATACAATGGCATTAGCTAGAAGAGAGTTCTCATCTATAGAATGCATTTAGCGGAAACACTTGATCTAGGTTTGCTTACAGTGAACAAACTAGAATATGTGAATGCATAAAGTAAGGCTCTCTGAAAATGTCATAAGCTATGCAGTTGTTAAGGGGTGAATGGAGACATTTCATCAGGTGGTGAATGGTGAGACAGTTTGTATACCTGAGAGGTTTTGTGTTAGAGATCGTTCTGTGGGCTTCCTGGAGACCTGACACATTGGCTCTTGCCTAGAGTATGTGCCAATATGCTGAGAAAGGACCTGGGCTTTGTTAAACACAGTCGCTGTGTTAAATGATGTGGGCTTCCTTGATTTCGTCTGTGTTTCATCATTGCCAGCATCCTTGAAGTTATCAGTAAAGCGTGACACTGGGCTCCATCTATGATTCTTGTACGTCTGGTTTGACAGTCAGACTCTGTGTCATCTCAGCAGCCCCAAGACCGGAAGAGACTCTCTGCCCTTTGTGGAGGCTGAGATGGAGCCACTAAAGGAGACTGAGATGAAGCAGTCTACTAGGCAGGTGGAAAATGAGAAGAATGAGCGAGTTCTGGAAGCCAAGGGAACACAATGTTTCAAGGAGGGTGTATGTGTCATGACAAATTATGTCAAAGGCTGCAAATAAACCACTTTATCTGGAAGCTGGCTGGACTTAAAAATGGAGATGCTGTTGCAATCTTGACAGGAGCCATGACTTATTGGAGGCATGGAGCCAAAAGCCTTGTGGGGGAGGAGTCAAGAGAGAATTGGAGGAGACAGATTCCAAGAGGTGAGCACGGACACTTCTTTCTAGGAGTTTGGCCGAAAGGGCAGCAGAGACGGAGGAGAGCAGCTGGAGGGGCTGTGGGACTGGAAAGAGTTTTTTGAAAATGGGAGACCTCTGTAATGGCAGGGTGCTAGTATGCTGAAGGGCATGAGTGGGAGAGGGGCACTTGGTGGTGCCCATGAGCAGGTCACGCAATGGGAGCTGAAGGATGAGAAGAGGGGTGGTCTTGGAGGGGAGGAAGGCTGTGTGCTGGGGCCCAGGTGTGGACAAGGGAGGCTTGGGGAATTTGAGAAGAGAAGGAAAGGTGTGAATGAGAAAGGGGAAGGAAGGGATAGTCAGGATTGTTGCTGGGCACTAACAGCCCATGATGTGAGCGTTGAACCTTAAAGAAAAGCTGAGCACTGAAGAATTGATGCTTTCGAATTGTGGTGCTGGAAAAGACTCTTGAGAGTCCCTTGGGCTGCAAGGAGGTCAAACCAGTCAATCCTAAAGGAGATTAACCCTGGATATTCATTGGAAGGACTGATGCTGAAGCTGAACCTGATGCACAGAGCTGACTCTTTGGGAAAGATTGAAGACCAAAGGACAGCAAAGTGGGCAACAGAGGATGAGATGGTTAGATAGCATCACTGACTCAGTGGACATGAATCTGAGCCAATTCTGGAAAATAGTGAAGGACATGGGAGCCTGGTGTGCTGCAGTCCATGGAGTCGCAAAGAGTCAGACACGACTTAGTGACTGAACAACAGCCCATCTGGGGTCTGAGACTGAATCTTGAGCAGGCCGGTCAGTAGAGTGCCTGCTTCTCCACAGCGACACTCAGTGGCAAGTGCAGAGCAGACACGAAGTTGGCTTGAAGCCAGGTGGGGGTTGCTCAGACTTGTATGAGGAAGCCTCCGGCCCCGCTTTGGCTTTGGCACATGACATCCCCTCATATCACTGTGAATGATTCCAGTAAGTGTTTATTGAATCCCTCTGCTCAGCTCTGTACCACTGGACTGTGAAAATTTCTGTCTTGGCCTATGCAAAATGGGTACAAAATTTCAGTTTTACAAAATGGTTACACCCCGGGGAGCTAATGTACAGCCTGGGTAGTACAGCTAATAATTTTATTTTGTAGACTTGAATTTCAGAGAAGGCAATGGCACCCCACTCCAGTACTGTTGCCTAGAAAATCCCATGGATGGAGGAGCCTGGTGAGCTGCAGTCCATGGGGTCGCGAAGAGTCGGACACGACTGAGCAACTTCACTTTCACTTTTCACTTTCATGCATTGGAGAAGGAAATGGCAACCCACTCCAGTGTTCTTGCCTGGAGAATCCCAGGGACTGGGGAGCCTGGTGGGCTGCCGTCCATGGGGTCACACAGAGTCGGACATGACTAAAGCGACTTAGCAGCAGCAGCAGCAGACTTGAATTTGCTAAAATGGTAGCTATTTCCAAACTATAGAGTTTTTACTTAACATTTTCAATTTTACATCTGTATCTTCCTTTTCACCCCCTCCCCACCACTGGCTATCAAGAACACAGAGAATGATAGAGATGTGATACATATATACAATGGAATATTACTCAGCCACAAAAAAGAATGAAATAATACATATGCAGAAACGTGATGGACCTAGGAATTGCCATATTGAGTGAAGTAAGTCAGAGAGGGAGAAATATCGCATGACATCCCTTATATGTGGAATCTAAAGGAAATCATGCAAATGGACTCACAGAACAGAAAGAGACTCACAGACTTAGAGAATGAACTTATGGTTGCTGGGGAGAAGGGACAGTTAGGGAGTTCGGGATGGACATGTACACACTGCTGTATTTAAAACGGATCATGAACAAGAACCTACTGTGTAGCATAGGAAACTTCTCAATGTTACGTGACCGCCTGGATGCGAGGGGAGTTTGGGGAGAATGGATATATGTTATATGTATGACAGTCCCTTTGCTGTTCACCTGAAACCATCACAAAATTATTAATTGGCTATACCTCAACACAAAATAAAAAGTTTAAAAAAGAAAAAAAGAGAATGGTAGGATTATCATATTCACAATAGCACATTAGCTTCAGCTTACCTTGTATGCACCGTGATTTCAAAACAGTAATAATATTATCACCACGAATATGATTACTAAAAACTTCAAATATATTTCCATGTGCTCTACCCATTCTCCTGCTGAATATTTCTAACAATAATAGTGTATCTAACTGCTGAAACATAGGGCCATTTCATACTACCCCTTCTTTCTAATTGTCATGTTATAGTAACATGTCATGTAATCTAATTGTCATGTTATAGTAACTCTACACACTTAGCTCACTGCCAGCCCTCATGTTGATGTCTGACCAGCAATTCTGGTGGTTTTAAGTTGGTTCTCTAATTCCTTGGGAATATGTCACTGGAAAAATATTCACTGAATTCTTGCTCAGTGACAAATGATTCGGGGCCTTTGTTCTTGAGCATGAGTTTGGCTGGCTGAGTCCCGGGTTCACCTTTTCCCCCCCGCAAGTATCTTAAATGTCTTACTCTGTGTTCTGATGTAAAGTGTTATGGGCAAGCCTGATGATGATCTGATCTTTTTTTTCCTTTATGAGTAAATTGATCTTTTTTGCCCAGATGCCCAAAGGATTTCTTTTTCTTTAGAGTCTAGTAATTTTATTAGAATATGTCTTGGTGAGACTTCTCTAGTGGCCCAGCAGTAAAGAAATCGCCTGCAGTGCAGGAGTCACAGAAGTGGGTTCAGTCCCTGGGTTGGGAAGATCCCCTGGAGGAAGGCTTGGCAACCCACTTCAGTATTCTTGCCTGGAGAAGTCCACGGACAGAGGAGCCTGGCGGGCTACACTCCACGGGGTCGCACGGAGTCGGACTCGACTGACAGGACTCAGCACAGCACAGCACACGTCTTGGTGCTGGTCATTTTCTGGTCAATTTTCACACACATTCTATGTCAGGAAAGTTGTACTGAATTTAATTTTTTAGTATTTGCTCCATTCTCTTGCTTTGATGTTTTTCTCATGGGCTTTCTAGCATACATATATTAGATTTTCTTTATCCAACTTCTAAGTTGGTCAACTTCTCTAAACTCATTTAGAAGTTGGTAAATACAGTGCTCAGTTGTGTCTCATTCTCTGCAACCCTATGGACTCGCCAGGCTCCCCCTGGCCATGGGACTGTCCAGGCAAGAACACTGGAGTGGGTTGCCATTTCCTCCTCCTGAGGATATTCCCCACCTAGGGACTGAACCCCCATCTCTGGCATACCCTACATCGGCAGGCAGATTCTTTACCACTGAGCTACCTGGGAAGCCCAAATACAGTTCATCTTACTTGATTTTCATTTTAAAGAATTTTCTTTCTTTCCACTTTCTATTTCTCTTAAGACAATATCTCCTGTTATTTATCTGCACTTGTGTAATTTCTTAATACAAACACACTGTAGAAAATTCTGAAAGAGATGGGAATACCAGACCACCTGACCTGCCTCTTGAGAAACCTATATGCAGGTCAGGAAGCAACAGTTAGAACTGGACATGGAACAACAGACTGGTTCCAAATAGGAAAAGGAGTACGTCAAGGCTGTATATTGTCACCCTGCTTATTTAACTTCTATGCAGAGTACATCATGAGAAACGCTGGGCTGGAAGAAGCACAAGCTGGACTCAAGATTGCCAGGAGAAATATCAATACCTCACATATGCAGATGACACCACCTTTATGGCAGAAAGCAAAGAACAACTAAAGAGCCTCTTGATGAAAGTAAAAGAGGAGAGTGAAAAAGTTGGCTTAAAACTCAACATTCAGAAAACTAAGATCATGGCATCTGGTCCCATCACTTCATGGGAAATAGATGGGCAACAGTGGAAACAGTGGCTAACTTTATTTTTCTGGGCTCCAAAATCACTGCAGATGGTGACTGCAGCCATGAAATTAAAAGACACCTGCTCCTTGGAAGAAAAGTTATGACTAACCTAGACAACATATTCAAAAGCAGAGACATTACTTTGCCTACAAAGGTCCATCTAGTCAAAGCTACGGTTTTTCCAATAGTCATGAATGGATGTTAGAGTTGGACTATAAAGAAAGCTGAGTGCCGAAGAATTGATGCTTTTGAACTGTGGTGTTGGAGAAGATTCTTGAGAGTCCCTTGGACTGCAAGGAGATCCAACCAGTCCATTCTAAAGGAGATTAGTCCTGAATATTCATTGAAAGGACTGATGCTGAAGCTGAAACTCCAATACTTTGGCCACCTGATGTGAAGAACTGACTCATTGGGAAAGACCGTGATGCTGGGAAAGATTGAAGGCAGGAGGAGAAGGGGACGACAGAGGATGAGATGGCTGGATGGTGTCATCGACTCAATGGACATGAGTTTGAGTAAACTCCAGGAGTTGGTGATGGACAGGGAGGCCTGGCGTGCTGCAATTCATGGGGTCGCAAATAGTCAGACACGACTGAGCGACTGAACTGAACTGAACTGAACCAGTGAAGTTGCTCAGTCCTGCCCGACTCTTTGCGACCCCATGGACTATAGCCTACCAGGCTCCTCCATCCATGGAATTTTCCAGGCAAGAGTACTAGACTGGGTTGTCATTTCCTTCTCCAAATTTCTTAGTATATTAATTCCCTTTGGAGTAGTTCTTTTGGTTTACACCTGACTGGTGGATAGGACCGGTTGCTAAGCACTCATGTCTCTCAGGACACTATTCTGTTCTCCTCTCTGCCTCCTCAGAAACTCTGTGGGATTTGACCTTTTTTCTCTTCTATTGGGATTTTAATTGTTTCTTTCTGTTGCCCTCCTTTACATGAAATTTGTTCTGAAGTTTTAGGAGGAAGAAGGATTCCGAGTAGCTCTTAATGGCCCTATAGTTTCTTCTTCAGTTCTGGGGGAGTGTTCAAAAATATAAGGGCTCGGTTCCTGCCATCTCCTAACTCTGTTACTCTCCTTCCAACTGGACTTTCTCTTTTCCTTTACTTTTCTGAGTGAATCTCTGCTCAGCGTGGGGCGGTGTCCTCGCAGAGGTCTTTGGTTGTTGCGTCTTGTGAGTCATGGGAGCTGCGTGCTCCAGCCCCTCACACCTTCCTGTAGACCCTCCTCACTCCCTCGTCTCCTTCACGGAGCTGTACTCCTGAATTCATCACAATGTCTTGACCATAGGTGTTGCACAATTAATAGCTGTAGAATAAATGAATGAAATTTAACTACATTCTTAATTAAGGAACTCTAATAAAATAGTCAATGACAATGGGAATTAATAAGAGTGGGATAGGATGGTTTTACCTATGTGAATTATTTTCCTATTTTAAATAAATGGTTAAGTAATTAGCTATTTTCTGATTTGATAACAGATCAGCTGTCTATTTAATTTAGTTGAGCAATTTTACTGCTACGATAATACTTTTTCTAGGAAGAAGTTAACCTATGGACAAAGTGCAATAACACTTTAACAGGTCTTGCTGACTACATCTGTCACAGTCTCAAATTCTGACAGAATGTATAAATTATGCTCCTCTTTCCATTTATTAACTAAGGGATTTATAAAAATGACTTTATTACATTCAATCTATTTACAATACACTCTAGGAGCATTTGGGGAAACAATTCCTTTTCTAAAGGAAGACAAATATTTTAGCTTGTATATCTGGTAATTTCTGGTTAAAAAGTACATACAGGGTTTGAATTTACTACATTTACATTGAATTTACCTACATTTACTGAATGCATTTTTTTTCAACATTGTGAAATTTGTAAGAAAAACATTTGACCTGGACCAAGAATGTACTAGCATTCAAGACAGTTTAATGTCCTAAGGAAACAATCTGACTCTGCAGCCCCATACTACGTAGCCTCTCCAGGCTCCTTTGTCCATGGAATTTTCCAGGCAAGAACACTGGAGCCAGTGTCCATTTCCTCCCCCAGGCTCTTCTGGACCCAGGGACTGAAGCCCGGTCTCCTGCCTCCGCAGGCAGGTTCTTTACCACTGCGCCACCTCTGGGAAGCCCTGGGTATGTCATTAGCAGAGGTCACTGTGCAGTTCTTTTCAAGGCATGACCCACATTTACAGATTCCTTTCAACCACTTACTGGCACAAAGTTGAGAGTGCACGGAAAGAAGCCTACTGTATACTTATTGGAGAGCGGTGACAAATTAGCACGAAACAGAGCGGAATGTTAGTACTCACCGAGTGTAAAACACACGGAAACTGGTGAATGGGCAGCACGGGGTGGAGGGACAGTCACTGACCCTTTGATACAACTTGTGTTATTTCCTAGGGCTTTTTTACTTATCACTGTTGAATAGCATTTATAAATAGAACTAACCACTCCAGTACTCTTGCCTGGAAAATCCCATGGATGGAGGAGCCTGGTGGGCTACAGTTCATGGGGTCTCGAAGAGTCGGACACGACTGAGCGCGTTCACTTTCACTTTCATGCATTGGAGAAGGAAATGGCAACCCACTCCAGTGTTCTTGCCTGGAGAATCCCAGGGACAGAGGAGCCTAGTAGGCTGCCGTCTATGGGGTCGCACAGAGTCGGACACGACTGAAGCGACTTAGCCGTAGCAGCAGCAACTTGGATGAATGGGATTAATTTGTAACATGAACTAGTTCTGCACAGAGAAGGAGTCCATTCTCGGGTGAGCTCAAAAGTAGCAAATTCTCTAAAAATCCCTTCTGCATTGTCTGCCTTTGGAATCACAGCGAGGGTCTTTGTGTGTGCTTGTGTACACATATATATTAACACTTATTGGTCAACTTATGCTGTTTAGGCTATTAAACAAGTTTGAAAATCTCTAGATAAACTTTCATAAAGTGGATAATCTACAGATACCTAACATAATTTCAACCTGACAGAATAACATTTGCAAACATTAAGAAAATTTTAATTTTAACAAAGTATACTATTCCCTGTGAAAGTGAAAGTGTTAGCTCTTCAGTGGTGTCCAACTCTTTGTGACCCCATGGACTATAGCCCACCAGGCTCCTCTGTCCATGGATTTCTCCAGACAAGAATACTGGAGCGGCTTGCCATTTCCTGCTCTAGGGGATCTTCCCGACCCAGGGATTGAGCCTGTGTCTCCTGCATCAAAAGGCAGATTCTTTACTGTCTGAGCCACCAGATACTCATTATACTATTCTATACCTAAGGAAAAAAAAGAAGTTCTTCCTACATTGCATCAGACTATAGTCACAATACATCCTGTTAGATGACCTATCTAGGTAATATCGCAACTCATCCATATGGTTTATATTTTATATATTTGGGAAGTCAATTATTCAGTCTTTATGTGTATGCTCAAGGGTTCTCTTAAGAACAGGAAATACTCATTTTAAAGTATTAAAGTATAAAATGCATAGGAGTTTCAGCAAACTCGTATTTTAAGAATCTAAATAATGAGTCAGGGGAGAGGACAATCAAATAGAGGAGGAGCTTTGGTGGTGTGCTGCAGGAAGAGCTGGGTTGGGTAGGAGAATGTTCTGTAATGAAGCCAGGGCCCCAGTTTCAAGTCCCACATGGGCCAGTTAGCTCCCGTTTCTTGCCGGCCACTGGCTCCATGCTACGTGCGGGTGGTCACCTGAGGGTCACGTCGTGGGGGGTTCAAACCCTCCCCACCACTGGACAGCCCCTCAGAAGGCCTGTCCTCTGGAGGAGGGCACAGACGCTCCTTACGAGGTGTAGTTCCCATGCTTTCTTCAGAAAAGACAGCAAGAGGGAAGCTAATCTTGTGAGAGAAATTAAAAGCACAGGGATACTAGGTAAAAGTAGAATCTGGGGAAACTGGTGAACGTTCTGTTAAAATGAGTCAGAGCTTGTCAGCCGTCCAGGAGGCGCCGCAGTCTTTCAGATATGAGCAGGAGAGGTGGCTGTTTTTGTTCAGCCGTGGAATTTCCCAGAGTGGCCTTTTGGGGGCACTCAGGTACAGCTATAAAAGCAATCTCTACAGGGACTGTCCAGCTTTTCCCCTGCTGAATTCTGGCCTCTGTGAAGTCCTGGCCACAAGAACCTGGGAAATCCCTCCATGGCCCTGTCTCCTAGCCCCCCTGGAGGCGAGAAATCCCCACTAGAGATACCATTCTCTGAATTACCACCCTGTGCCAAGGACTGTGGGCTTCCCAGGTGGCTCAGTGTTGAAAAATCCTCCTGCCAAGGTAGGAGACACTGGAAACACAGGTTCGATCCCTGGGTCGGGAAGATCCCCTAGGGGAGGAAATGGCAACCCACTCCAGTGTTCTTGCCTGGAAAATCCCATGGACAGAGGAGTCTGGTTGAGCTACAGCCCATGGGGTTGCAAAGAGTCGGACATGACTGAACAACTAACACAGGCCTAAATTTTTCTGCTAGAATGCCTCTCTTTGCACACCCAAATGCCAAGGACTGTACCGACACTGCCTACTCGGTTCACACTCTGTCTGTCCTGGGAAGTGACAGGTGAGACCACCGGGTCATGAAGACATTCAATCCCTCGCTGAAGTTCACCCGGCAGGAAACCCACACCCTCATCAGAACTCGGGGCTCTGGCTCTTGAAGGCCTCCCTTTCCTGATACCAAGCTGCCTCCATTTTCCTTCCTTTTTTCTCTTTTATTAAAAAAAAATTCAGCTCGCTATTCCTTCATCATTTAGAGACTCACAAAAAAGCAGGGTATATGCTTCCTCTTTGGATAAAAAAAATCTAAAATAACTTTATAGAGGAACATGAATTTATGATTAATCCATTTCCACATGCTATGTAGAGAATGCCCTATTTTGTATATGTATTAGAATTAAAAAAAAAAAAAACAAACGCTTCTTCAATTCTCAGTAATCTTAATCTTATTTTCCTTCATTTGCAGGTAGTTAGCCCTGGGGAGTTGGTGACAGCCGCTCTGGGGGTGCCTGTCACATTGCTGTTTGTATTCTCAGTTTTATTGCTAATAATGTTCTTTTCATCCCTGGACATCTGTCATCGACTGATGTAGTAAATTGGCTAGAGAAAGGGCTAGACCTTGTTCATTGCTTAGAAAAAAAAAACATCATTAGGATGGCTGAAAGTAAATGTAAGGAGAAAACAGATCAAAGAACACCTGAAATATAATTAGAGAAACAGACTGCATCCTGGATTGCAATTTACAAGGTTTTTTTTTTTTAAATATTTTTTTTCCTTTTTCAGATGTTTCAGATAACATGATGCCAAAAAGTAACTCAACTTCTAGTAGTCATGGAATCTTCTGGAAAGGAGGTCAAAACTATCGGCTTGTTTGTCCAAGCCGTGGGCCATGTAGTGCCCCACACGAAGGGTGAGGCTTTGATCATTGCAGGAGTTTCCACTGAGGGTGTGACTTCACAGACTTCTGGAAGCTTCTGTTCTGCAAACAGATCTGCTAAGCACACCTTCTGATGGTGCACTCATCAGAGGGCAAGGCTGTCTGTGGGCACAAATTATTTTACCCTTTACTACAGCCCCTGAGAAATGCTTTTGAACAGTGCTGTTAGTCTCCAAACATGAGAGCCTCACGCTGAGGGCAATGGAACTTCCCCAAGAGGGTGTGGTACTCACCACTGCACCCTCTGCCCTGCCTGTCTCTTCCTGGGCTTTGCTTTTCTCTAAAACAGGATTTTCACATCTCTCCCCTTCTCTAGTCTGGAGGCAACTACGTTGGTTTCAAGGTGAATCTGAGGCCAGGAGGAGGGGAGGAGTGACATTTCATTATCTGGAAGTTTTGTGTAAGCCTTTGGTTTGAGGCAATGCAATGGGTTGGTTTCCACTGCACGTTTAATGAACTGATTACAACTTCCATGACCCACATAATTTAAAACATGATTTTCTGGATTGTGTTAGATGGCATTACACTCATCTTTCCTTGGTGTCAACAAGTCTATGATGCCAAGCAAGTTTTTTTGGAGTGAAGGCTAAGTAAGCTGCTTTAGTGCCCAAGAGACGCACTTGAGATAACAACAGCCAGGTAAGATAATGAGAGCCAGGTCTGGCTGTGCACCCCCTTCCCTCCAAAGATCATCATTATGCCTTCCATCATGCCTCACATCATACTTGACTTCTGAGACTTAGGCATCCCCCACTGTTCTCATTGCCATAAAGGTCTCGGTAGTCTCCACTATGAGCCTCCCCTCCCTCCTACATCCTCTCTCTGTGCCCCTGGGATTCCTGCTCCACAATGAAGAAGCTCCCCCAGATAATCAGCCTTTTCAAACATTTCTCTCTCCTTCCTGATTTAACGGAAACTGGTCCATCTCCTTGCAAGCCTCTGAAATGAAGGCTGCTTTTTGTTCCAGGTGTACACAGCTGAAAGCCAGAGGTGGAGCTGGTTGTCTCCTGGTTCTTCAGCGAGGTTCCTAAACTGTTGGACTCTCCTCGCTTGCAAAACCGCACCCCGCTGCTCCTTTGAGAGTTAGGCCGCCTGACTACACGTCCTCACCTTCTCCCCACTGCCGCTGCCTGCGGCGGTCATAGGTGGAGAAGTCCCTCATTCTTGGGAGACTTTAGCTCCTAGCTCATGATTTTCACCTCCGCCCTTATTCTTGTCCTCTTTCTGGGGATCGAACCATCCATCCATCAACCTGTTCTTTCAGTTCCTTTATACCTTCTCATTTCTGGGAACCTTTCAAAGAAAATTCTTCTACCGTTCCAATCCCTTTCTGGGCCTTGCCATTCTGAGAACTTGCACCACCTCTGAAACCTAAATTCCAAATGTGTCTCTTTCTAACCATCATCTCCTATCTTTCCTTTCCTGATACTCTTACTGAAGTATGGACACTGCTTAAATTCTTCAGCATCACTGAGACTTCTCATGAGCTGCCCTGACAGTTTCTCCCGGGCCACTCTTTGTGGGCTCTTAAATCACTCATCACAAATGTCAAATGAGCATTTTTAACTCCCTTGTGACTGTGTTATGATTCTCTAGTAGCATGGTTTCTCTTGTTTCTTCCCAAACTGCTCATATCCCCCACCCCACTCGCCCATTTCCTCCTTGGACAGTTTACTTCGTATTTCACTAAGAAGACAGAAGTTATGAATGAGGTATTCATTTACTGGGCAGATACTTACTAAGCATCTTCTATGTGTCAAACACTCTATGTGGAGAAGATACAGAAGTGAAAAATGTGTCTCTTTTCCTGGAGCCATCAAACACCAACTTCTCCCCGCCCCCTCTTCCACTATAACAGCAAACACGCCTTCCCCTTCCCACCCCACTCACCTGTGGCTTTCTGTCTTCTTACAACAAATAAAGTGGCTTTTTCCCCGTTAAGGGTCAATTCCTCTCTCTGTGCCATGTATCCAAACACTTAACATCTTCTAAAGTACTTCCTTTCTTCAGCTAGCTCATCTAACTCTTGAATTACCAAGTAATCCATCTCTGCTGAATCATTTCAATGAGCATAAAACAAGCTCTAGCCTCTTCAGTCTTTAAAGAACCCTCCTGCTATTTCTGCAGTTATTTTTTCCTTTTCATAACAAAAATTCTACAAGAAGTTGATTCCCTTTGGTGGACTCTCCATGTTGCCATGTGCAAAGGACAGCAGACTGACTTCCTCTCACTCAGCTTCTCGTTAGCATGAACATAAATCTGCCTCTGGGGAACACTTCCTTTCTTGGCTCCATCAACATGGCACAGCTCTGTATTTTCTTCTACTTTACTTGAGGCTCCTGTATGGTCTCCCTTGCTGATTGCTACTCTTTTACCAAGTTTCCAAACATTGGTGCTCCTTAGGGTTCAACCGAGGTCCCTCCCCTCTTACTTCCTTTTGGCAACTGTCATGGATGTAAAATGCCACCTACATGCTAACCATTCCAAATTTACCAGTCTCTGACCCCTGACCTCCTTCTCTGAGCCCCAGTGCACACATCCAAATCTCGACTTATCTCCTTCTCAATGCTTCAGGCACATCAAACATATTAACATGCTCTGAACTGAACCCTGATTCCATGCTTATCCTTACCTACTGCCATCAAACCCATCTCAGTGAATATTACTGTAGGATTCCTTCATCTCCCTGACTCACAGCTACTCAATCACTGTGACCGTTAATTCTACCTCTCAGTATTCACTTCTTTCTGTTTCTTCTGCCAGTCCTCATCTGGACCGTGTCTATATTGCAACAAGACTGACTTTCTTAGCCCGTGATTTGGATATGTCCATCCCCTGGACATCCATATCCATCCCCCATTGGATATATCCTTCCCTGGTGGCTCAGACAGTAAAGTGTCTGCCTACAACGCGGGAGAACCGGGTTCAATCCCTGGGTTGGGAAGATCCTCTGGAGAAGGAAATGGCAACCCACTCCAGTATTCTTGCCTGGAAAATCCCATGGACAGAGGAGCCTGGCAGGCTATAGTCCATGGGGTCACAAAGAGTTGGACACAACTGAGCTTTCTATCCCCTGCTTAAACTTTCAAGGATTCCCCATTGAGTTTAGAATAAAATCCAGACTCTTAACCATGGCTCACATGGTTTGGATAGTTTTTATCTTTCATCACTGTTCCTCTTGCTCATTATTTTCCAGTCACATTGACTTTATTTAGTGGCTTGAAGAAAGCAGGCCCTCCAGCTCCTCTGGGGCCACTGAACATGTGCTTTCCTTTGCTTCGAAGGCTCTTCTCCCCAGCCCAGTGATCCTAGCTCAGTTCATGGGTGTCCTCTCAACTTTCATATTTCAGAGGTCCTGACTCCTTTTCTAAAGTAGGTTACATCTTAGCTTTTATCATGATTTGTGCCTGTGACTTCCTTGTTTATCATTTTATACGACACTAGCAGAATAATCCATGGGGTTGCAAGAGTTGGACATGACGGAGCGATTGCATAACAACAAGCACAATAATAGTAAACAAAAATATTAAAAATATTTGTTGAATAGGTGAAGGTAATTTCCTTAAGATTCTGGTGATTAAACTCAAAGAGGAGGTAGCTGGTAAGAATGGAAGTATGTTTGAAAGGGAGTGCTTCTGAAGACTCTCCAAACCCTCTGAACTTACAGATATCACATCTGTTTCCTTTGGGCTTCCCTGGTGGCTGAGACGGTGAAGAATCTGCCTGCAATGCAGGAGACTCGAGTTCAATCCCTGGGTTGGGAAGATCCCCTGGAGAAGGAAATGGCCACCCACTCCAGTATTCTTGCCTGGAGAATCCCATGGACATAGGAGCCTGGCGGACTACCGTCCATGGGGTCGCAAAGAGTCAGACACGACTGAATGACTAACACTTTCACTTTTTCACAATCTGTTTTCTTTAGGGCCCACCTAGAACTTTGGAGTCACTCTACTTATGTACAGTGTAATATCTTTGCTAAGTAGCTTGGACTTGGTGGGTGAGGGTCGGGGGCTGAAAGGGGCTTTACGAATGTAAATTGTAAACACACATCAGAGACACGACCAAGAAGCTAAAGTACATGCATTGTTTTAAATTCCAAGGGGTTTTGATTGCACTTTTACTTTAAGAAGGTAATGATTTACAGTGTTTAATGATTTATTTTTAATTCAGATCTCAAAAATCCAGTGCTTATTGAATGAAATTGAAAAGGAACCACATACAAAGCAATCAGATAGCTGGTGAGCATCTCTACCTTCCGGTAATGAACTCAGTAATTAACTAGTATCTGTACAGGTTTTATCAACTCAGTTTTATCAACTTTTAAGTGAACATTACACTGATTATTTTTTAGTTTTTTTCTTTTCCATTATGCTTTCTTTTTAATAGGATATTGACTGTAGTTCCTTGTTATGCTGATTTTAGTGTCTACCTCGATGCTGCTAGTTCGGTCTATTGATGGACTGTAAATAGTACTTAAATCAGAAATATTTTAGTGTAGCACTTAATATCTGCAACTTACTTCGCCATCTTATTTATTTACAAAAATTCTAAGAGATGACTGAACATTACTCTTCCTTTTTCTACAAACTGAAAAGCCAAGTTAGAGACTAAAATGATCTGTCCAAGGGAACTTGTAAAACGCCGATGTAAAAATTTCATTTCGTCCTGTACTATGTAAGTTGCCTCAAGCATCCAGAGAGAGGCTGACGGTTTCAGCAGCTCCTGGGTGAGGCTGTCCACCCTGACAGGCAGGGCTGGTGGTGTTGCTAGAACTCTCCGCTGCTCAGCAGACCTCATGCCACCGTCTGCCCTGAGGCCACTAGATCTTGTCCATGTGTCTTAAGGATAGAAATATCCCTGGCTGCAGTGACCTGCTTATATCAGTCACCGAAGAGATTCCTGGCTCCCTGGTTGGTTCTCCCGTCTGACCCCTGACCCCACACACGGCTCCGTCCATCCCCTTTCCCTCTCGCGTCCCCCAGCTGCCCTAACTCCCACCCTCGAGCTGGGGGAACTCAGTGAGTCAGCAGGATCTGCCCTGTAACGCCAACCTACCTACTCTCTCAATGTTCCTCTCACGTCCTTCCCCAACTGACCTCGGCTTCCGCCGCAGGACGCGACTTGCCCTTCCTTCCACTTTACTCCCCTTCTGCCCCTCAATGTTCCTCTCACGTCCTTCCCCAACTGACTTCGGCTTCCGCCGCAGGACACGACTTGCCCTTCCGGCCACTTTACTCCCCCTTCTGCCCCTCAATGTTCCTCTCACGTCCTTCCCCAACTGACCTCGGCTTCCGCCCCAGGACTCGACTTGCCCTTCCTTCCGCTTTACTCCCCCTTCTGCCCCTCCAGTTTTCACCACTGCTCCCTTGTGTATCACCTCATGGATTTTCAACATCCCCAAACACAACAGCTTTCCTTTCTCCTTCTGAAACCCTGCAGTTGTGATTTCAAACCATCAGGCTCTGTTGTTTCTCTTTTACAGTCAGATACCCCCGGCTCCCTCCATCTCTCTTCCCTCCCTGACCCATTTCTAGAAGCCCCAGTTCTTGACTCACCAGCACTCCCTCCAAGTCTGTCCTGATGATAATTCTGGAGGGTCCCAGGGTCCACATGGGCCATCCTTTCCAAGCCCGTGCCCTCAACTTCTCCAGTCATCTTGTCCGCTCCCTTAACTCGGCCCTCTTTGGGGCCTCTGCCTCCCGACCTTGTCACTGCCAATCTCCACACCACCTCCACAAAACCCCGAATCCAAAGGGTCCTTGAACCCACCAGGACCTGTAGCCGGCGGACCCTGTCACATTTCCCCACCCCTTTTTCTTCCCCCTTCTCTCCTCACCAAGCTGAAATCCCAGGCCCAGCTACTACACTCACACCCAAATGTCTGCCCTGCTCTCCGTTCTCTCTCCTGCTTTTGTTTCACTGGGGTGGCTGGTTAGACCTGACCCTCTGCCTTTTCTACGTCTGTGCCCACATCGATCAGCGTGACAGGAAACCCCCACGTTGATGGATCTCACTCCAAATTCACTCTTTTTCTACACTTATTCACTCCCTACCCTCCTAAACGACACTTTCATCGTCCTTTCCACTCTCTGTAAAACTCTTCCCTCACTTAACTCTCAAGTGATGCCTGTTTCCTGTGAAACACTCAGCAAAATCCTTCCTGTGTCTCTGGCCTCCCCCCCCGCCACCAGGTCCAGCCGTCCCCACTTTTGTCTCTGGCCAAACCTACACTCTGCGAGCTGTGAAATCAAGAGTGTTGCTCCTGACATGCTCCCCTTTCCTCTGCCCTGCAGTCATTCCCATCAGCACATAAACATGGTATTTTGTTGCCTATAAAAAAGAGAAAAATTTTGATGCCACATTCCCTATCTCCAGTTACCTCATTTCTTTGTTTTCATTTATAGCTAAACTCCTTAAAAAAAAAAAAGTATCTATATTCCCTCTTTCCCATTCTTCTCCCTTTTCCATTGAACCCAATCCAGGCAGACTTTCACCCTCACCAGTCCACTGGTCAAGGTCACCATGACCTCCAAGTTCCAAATTCCAGGGCTCACTTCCCATCCTTGTCCCGCCTGATAAGCGCACGGCATGGATAATCAGGCTTCGTCTCAGACAAACTGTGTTCCTTTGGCTCCCAGTTTACATGTTCCTGGATTTCTTCCCACTTTATTCTGACCACACCTTGTATTTCATACGTTAAAACACTTTTTACATAAAATAAGCCTTAGATATGGTCGCTTCAGAACTCCTGTGCTCGCTTTACTCTCTACCAGGGATCTGTTCCCAGGCCTCACCATGACGCTTTCCTTCATACCTTTCAGGTCCTCGTGTGCATAGCACCTGCCTCAGCGAGACTTTTCTTGACCACCTTGTGTAAAATCTCAGCTCCCCCCACATGCATTGTCCTTCTTTTTGGTTTTATTTTTCCTCCATGGCAATGAAAACTGTCTAACATATTATATGAAAGTGTTAGTTGCTCAGTCTTATCTGATTCTTTGCAGCCCCATGGACTGTAGCTCACCAGGCTCCTCTGTCCATGGGATTCTCCAGGCAAGAATACTGGAGTGGGTAGGCATTTCCTTCTCCAGGGGATCGTTCTGACCCAGGGATTGAACCTGGGTCTCCTGCATTGCAGGCAGGTTCTTCACCATCTGAGCCACTGGGGAAGCCCAACCAAAAGGTGATGCCCCTGGGTGAGTTTGAACCACCAACCTTTCAGTGAGTAGCTGAACGTGCTAACTGTGCCACAGAGACGTGGCGGCTCTGTTAACATATTATATACTGAACACATTTGTGTGTATATAACATGATAGCTTTCCCCAACTAGAAGGTAAGCCTGAGAGGACTCTCTTTTTCACTTCTCTAGCCCTGTAAGAATCATATACAGCATATGAGTATGTGCTTTTTAAGTATCCGTCGAATGAAAGGAAAGAAGGAAGGAAGGACTTGTGGTTTTTTTAGGAGATAAAGATCAGTATTGCTGTGATGCAGTATGTGGCCATTAGCACAACTGATCAGAGAAATAGTGACTTTGATTATGGCTTGATTAAATGCCTGGGAAAATGCAAAATGGCTTGAATTTTATGTAGATCTAAGGAGATGATTATAGTTGGCTTCTTTCCCTACTAATCACCCAATGACTCTAAAACAAATATGGAAACAATCTGCAAATATTGGTACAAGTTAGAAGAGAAGCTTCTATTATCTGAGCAGAAATCTCAGGGTAACAACTCACGGCTGTCACAGGAAAATAGCTGTGAGGGAACGGTGTTTTCATAAGTAGGTATGTTTGGGGTCTGTTATCAGCTTTTGGAACTGCAATATCTTTGATTTGGTTTCTATTTGAATAAACATCCCTGTTTGTTATTCTGGAAATTTACAGTCTGAAAACATGAACGAGGCATATTGTAACCTGCTAATTCAAGGAGCTGGAAATGATTCTGGCTTTTCTTCCTCCCCGAGTTAATCCCCTTTTTGAAATCTCATGTTGGAGATGGAAAGTTCCACTTTCTGACAAACACACACCAAACAAAAACTCACAAACCAAAAACCTGTTGGAAAAAAACTGAGCTACTACACCTTTAACTACATGTTCTCTGATCAGAGTGGGCAAAGACTGCCCCTGGGAGTAAAAATCAATAAGAGAGTATAAAATAGGTCAACCACCATGCTGAAACTACATGACATTTGTTGTTGTTTAGCTGCTGAGTCGTGTCCAACTTTTCTGCGACCCCGTGGACTGTAGCCTGCCAGGCTCCTCCGCCCATGGGATTCTCCAGGCAAGAATACTGGAGTGGGTAGCCATTTCCTTCTCCAGGGGATCTTCCCAACCCAGGGAGGGGACCCATGGCTCCTGATCAGCAGGAGGATTCTTTACCACTGAGCCACCTGGGAAGCCCATAAATTATATGGCTTAAGTATTTATTTTTTTTAAATTTGACTTTAGTTTTTGGCCGCACTGTGCGGCATGTGGGATCTTAGTTCTCTGGTCAGGGACTGAACCTGTGTCCCTGCATTGGAAGGGTGGAGTCTTAACCACCAGACTGCCAGGGAAGTCTGGGCATAAGTATTCAAGGATAACTTGACATCAGATTTAACATAAAAATATGGAGCCTGTAATTCCATATGAGGATTAAGAGATTTATTGCTAAGTGGTCAAAAATGTGTGTGTGTGTACGTATGCATAGGTTAATATGTAGCACTCTGAATTATGAGCACATCTATTTAGAATCTGACATATCTCACTGAGCACAACACAGCATTTAAATAATCAGCTTTAAATGGGCCAGCCATTTATATCAGTCACATGTCCGCATCCATTGAGAACGCAGAGGCAGAGAAGTATAGATAGCACGCGAAATAGAAAATTCTGGCGAAAAGAGCTTGCACATCCCCGCACAGACATCAACCCGGCCTGTCTGTGCCGATCAACCCCCTCAGGCATAATTCCTCTCGGCACTTATTTGTTTGCTTATCGGCCACTACGCCATACCTGCTCACTGCCATGTCCTGAGATGAAATGCTCTGGCAGGTAGCAGATGTACCCATTAATAACCTGTCGGGTCTGATGGATAAGAGAGGGAAAGCGGGTTCCCACACACAGCGCCTGTGTGGCTCCCTTCCCCATTTCAGGCGTGGGGAGGGGGAGCGGTCAGGAGACACCCCCCGCCTCCCAGGAGAGTGTGTGTTCTCATTACTGTCTGTCTTCCATGACGCTCGGGGCAGCCTGTGAGAGGCCGACTCACCTGCTCTTCTCCAAGAATCCTGAAGTGATGGAGCTCTTTAATCAAGGAGTTGGGACAGCCAGCTGTTGGGAAGAAGAAGAATTAATCACCGATGAGTTATTCCCACTCAGTGCGGTAATATGTTCTCACTGCCGTCACGACTGCCGGTGACCAGTATCGCTGTTGGGAAGGACACAGATGCTCACTTACCTGTAAAACATGGTCTAAAATGACCAGACAACACCCCCCCATCCAGGGTGCTCCGGCTGCTGCCAGCCTCTCACTGTGACTCTGTAGGAAGGAGTTACACGTGACCCTGACCAGCTTTTTCTCCCCTCCTGATTGTGATCTGGACGTCGTGGGGCCCGAGGACACCATGCCATTTCTGCCCAGCACGTCACTTATCACTAATACAGAGCCAGGGTTTCGTGGGGCAGACAGGGTGAGTTGGCAGGTGTTGGTTCATTTCACTCATTTACCACCTCCAGGCGCGGCTTCTGCACACAGAGGGTGAAGGATGAAGATGGGGCAGCCGGACGCCCTGTCTTCATGGGATGGGGCTAGAGTTTAGAACTGCACCTGGTTCTTCCAGGAGGCTTTGTCAAGATCCTGACGATGCTGCATTTCAGTTTGGAAAGGGTCTATTATGGAGTCTTGTGCCCACCACCTTCTAGTTCCGCTCAGTGAGAACCTACTCAAGCTTGATTCAGAGTTTCTCTTCTTTCTCTTATAAAAGAGAAAGAAGAGTTATTTCTCTTGTAAAAGAAATAAGTAAATAAATCATGTGTGTTGTGTGATCAGTCGCTCAGTCATGTCTGACTCTTTGTGACCCAACGTACTGTAGCCCACCAGGCTCCTCTGTCTTCGGAATTTTCTAGGCAAGGATACTGGAGTGGGTTGCCATTTCCTCCTCCAGGGCATCTTCCTGATCCAGGGATTGAACCTGTGTCTGCTGCATCTCCTGCGTTGGCAGATGAACGCTTTACCACCGCACCAGCTGGGAAGCCCAAATGAAGCATATCCATACATGTGCACATATGTGTGTGAGTGTATGTGTCTATCTGTCTCTCCACCTATGCCAGGGTACACCAGTTCCTGTTTAAAAATGTATCCTATCCCTGTCTTTTAAATAGAATTATTCCACAGTATTAATTTGCCATCATTAATAACATAAACTCTGGAAACAGAATTGATATAGAAACCTGTTTCTTTGGGATCAGATCTATGCATGATGTGCTATGTTGGCTTTTCTATTAAGGAAAATGGGTTCTGTGAAAATGCACCTAAGTGACAGCTGAGGCTGAGCTGTCTCTGGGAATCATGACATGAGACGGTGGGAGGCACCAAGGGACGCCGGCCTGGGGAGTGCGGGCGGCCAGGGAGGCGCTGTCTGCAGGGGCTGAAGGAGTTATCCTCTGCGAGAAGGGCTAGATGTGTGTGCTATTCTAGAAGGCAGGACTAGAGCAAATAGGTTAAACGACAGCAGGTATGCTTGGGTTCACTATGAATACATTTCTAATTTAAAATGGAATTTATTTCCTTACCAGCCAGTAACTGGAGGCTTTCAGACAGAGGCTAAATAACTATTTATGCAGAATATTTTAGAGATGAATTTGACTTGAGTTAGTTCCAATTCTGAAACTGTGGTCACATGAAATGCTGGAACAGAGATTTAGTCTTTGTTACTATATTCAATATATATTTGTCTTTGATGTTATTGTATTTCGTACTCTTGAGAAAGTGGTTCGTAAATGTTCACTAAGGCAATACATTAAAAAAAATGAACAAAATATATAAACAGGTGATGTCATCACCTGAAAGTAGGCAAAAAAAATGAATGGAAACCCCAAGGTGGATATTTTGGTGGAAAATCTAGTCAATCAATTGTCATAGGCACATCCTACCTACAAGGAAGGAAAGCTAGACCCTGACGCCGGAAGAAACCCTTGAGCTGTGTTTCTCCCACTGGAGGCCGTGAAGGCTTATGGCCCGAGTTCCCTTTTAGAAGTTGGTCATTTCAGAGTTGCTATTCTGATCTAAGCAATTAGTAAAAGTCTATTCCGGGTTATTTGGTTGGCTGCCATTCAACCAAAAACCGTTGAAGAAATTCAGCCTCCTGTCAGTTCTTGGGAACAAGGGGTCATATTTTTTGTTTTGTGAAAGTCATGAGGAGAGAACAGAGGTGGCAAGAATTCTCAGGACAAATTCCCAACAAGCGAGGGCCGTGTGGTTTGGTGCTAAGTTTACGAGGGGAGGGGTCACCCAGCCCGTCGCAGGGAGGAGGGGTGACAGAATTGAAGTTTGCCAGGCACGGGGTTGCAGGCACTCGGGGCCCCGTGTGCACGCTAAGGACCGGCTTAGTGGGGTAAGACGACAGCGCCTTCCATATGACATTCAGAGTTAATTTGAATACTTTTGGTTTTGTGCTTTCATTTATATTTAATTTATACATTTTCAGTTGGGTCTTCTAGCTGTATAGCGTAAAAAGTTTCTACCTAAATTATACTCGGACATAGTTAAGAAACATCATTAAAAATGGTTTCATTCAGGCTTAGAAGTTTTAGAGGATTCTTTTTTCCTTTACAAGTGGTCCTTTGCATCCCTCCGACTTGAGAAAAACTGATTTGACTTATTTTAATGGCAGGTAAAATAAGAAACAGAATTTAAAATGAACCTACCTTCAGAATTTGTATTCTAACTTTCTCCGAAGATGTAACTAAAAGGATTGATGTCAGTGATAGCTCAAATGTAAACATCTTGAACAGACGACTCGCTAATTACCTGAAACACCTGGTCGATGCAACAAAATATGATAAACAAGGACAGACAGGGCTTCGAGTGAGAAGAGGAGAGTTGCAAGGGGTCAAGGTGTTTAAGACCACGGAAGGGCACCTGTCACCGTGCACGTCACAGGAACGTCAGTGCGGGAGATGGACCGATGCAGAGCCAGTGTGACGGCGCGGCTTCAAACGAGAAATGCGAAAGCTGCATGGGGAAAGCAGCGGTGCAGGGAGAAAGGGTGCGGGGGCAGGGACAGCAGAGGAAGACGCGAGGACAGGCGTCCACAGCGCAATCGGAATTCTTCCAAGCGCTTCACGCAGGGTCCACACACACGACAGGGCGTCGCCTTTGGAGCCCCTGCTCTCTACTTGGACCACATTATGTCTTAAGAGGGTGCAGCCGTCAGCTGCCTTCATGTCTCCATCATTCAGTCTCTTCTTGAGATAACAGCTAAGAGGCTTCCGTTAAAATACGTACATCAGCTATCATGGCATCCGCCACAGGTTTTCCATCTCACCAAGAGTCAAGGCCAAGGGCGTCAGTGGCCTATGTAGGGTGCTTGGCTGCCTGGCCTGCTGTGTAGCTACTTATCCCTCTCCCGCCAGGGGTCCCGCCAGCCTGGTCTCAGTTCTGACCACCCCAGACAGGCTGCTGACTGCAGGGCTCTGGATTTGCTCCTCCCTCTGTCCAGAAAGCTCTTGACCCTGCTATCTGCGTGGAGTGGTCCCCGACTCCTTCAATCCTTGCTCAAATGCTGCATTCTCAGTGAGGCTTTTCAGGATCACCCCGGGTGAAACTGCAGCCTATCTTCATCCCCCAATCCGCTGTTACTGCTGCATTCGCTCCATGGCTCTCATGACCTTCTAAACTACTTTTCTGATACAGCATTTTATTTTCTGTCCCCTGCTGCTGAAAGGCAAAGGTGACAAGTGCAGGACCGTTGCTTTTTCGTCACCGCTCTATCAGCTGTGTCTAAATCACTGCCCGGCTGGATGAACTGCTCAATAGCACCTGCCCCATGAATGAGTCATCCAAGCGGTCACTGCCCACCCAGCTCAGTGACGGTGACACTTAGGAGGGGCTCCTATCCACCCCTCCTCTCCTTTCACCATGGAGGCCTCGGCTCTGACCTCCAGCCCTCTGTGTGCTTTGCTCATCAGTTAAGTGGACTTTATCTAACCTCTAACCTCTGTCCCCAGCCTGGACCCCACATGGGAAGATGTCAGTGATGCTTGGGTGTCATGACTCCTTTGTACTTTTACTGTACCTTCCTTGCCAATATCCTATATCCAGTTCTGGGCTTGCCTTGTGGCTCAGCTGGTAAAGAATCTGTCTGCAATGCAGGAGACCTGGGTTCTATCCTTGGGTTGGGAAGATCCCCTGGAGAAGGGAAAGGCTACCCACTCCAGTATTCCGGCCTGGAGAATTCCATGGACTGTATGGTCCACGGGGTCGCTTAGAGTCGGACACGACTGAGCAACTTTCACTCACTCACTACATCCAGTTCTGGGTAAACACTACCATCTCTTTTTCCTTCTCCTGTTCTAGTTCTGCCAATCACAGCTGGTGTAGCAAAAAGGGGCTAGAATACCTCCAACGGAGATTCACACCGTCTGCCTGAAGCTGCATTCTTGCTGAGAGTGGTGCTGCCGTGGTTCAGGGCCGACTCACCGTCAAGCCCTCGGTGCAGCTTGTTCCTATGACTTGCCTTTGGCCAGCCCCCTCTCCCATCTCCCTTGGGGATTCTTCCAAAGCATCACCATCCTTCTCAATTAACCTTTAAAACGTCATTCTCAGAATAGGGCCTCCCCTGATACAGGTCCAGAAATGTAAAGCTCCGGTGCTGAACGTGGAGATGTGGGACCCGGGCCCCTGCAACGAAGGCTAGTGGCCACACCGCAGGAGGACATGAGAGATGCTGTGCCCTGTCCCCAGTCTTCCTCGGCTGCACAGAGCCGCTCTGCCTGAGGTCACATCTTCCCCAGGACCCCCGAATCTGCTGTCTGGGTGAGAGGGAGATGGACCTGCCCAACTACTTTGTCCCAACACGAGCTGCTGTCAGTCGACACTGGCTCCCAAGTCTCTGCTCACGTGGCAGTTCAACTTCACTCGGCCCGATCTGGGTCTCTGCTCCTCCTTTCTCAGAGGCACATCTCCATGAACATCTTGTACTCTGTCCTCTACTTCTGACTTGGCTGCCAGAGAACCCGCTCTGTGGCCACCAGCAAGCGTGCATGCTAAGTCGCCTCAGTCGTGTCCGACTCTGTGCGACCCCATGAGTCAAGAGTCATGACCAAGAGTCAAGGCTTGGACAAGTCATGGACACTACAGCCTGTCAGGCTCCTCTGTCCATGGGATTCTCCAGGCAAGAATACTGGAGTGGGTTGCCATGCCCTCCTCCAGGGGATCTTCCCGACCCAGGGAGTGAACCCGCGTCTCTACGTCTCCTGCGTTGGCAGGCGGGTTCCTTACCACTAGTGCCACCATCCCTGAACTTCATGTTGCTGTTCAGTTGCTAAGTCACGTCCGACTCTTTGCGACCCCATGGACCGTAGCCCGCCAGGCTCCTCTGTCCACGGGATTTTCCATGCAAGAATACTGGAGTGAGCTGCCATCCTCTCCAAGTTACAACTCCTCTGCCTCCTCCCCCTCTGGTTCCTCCTCCTCAAAACGAGCGTCATTTGTCATCCATCCTAACCTGTCCCCTTCAGCTCCTTATGGTTTAACTCATCATTCACTCAGTCTCCTCAAACTCTACTGCTCTGAAGCTTGTTCACTTCAAACCATATGTGTTATTCAAATCTTCCCCCTTTAAAAATTCAGCAAAGATCCAGCCTTGAGCATACAGTTACCACCCTCTTTCTTTCCTTCTCCTTCCATCCAATTTTCTCAAAAGAATAGCCTACAGCCATTGCCATCATTTGAAAATATAGCGGTTGGAGGTACGGACTGTAGAAGGGAAATATCAAAATGGGGGCTTCATGCCTTTTAAAATAAATTCTTGTCATCATGGCCTAGGCTGAAGCTCTGGTTCTGCAACAGCTAACTAGCTATATGCTCTTGGATCACTCGGTTACTCTAAATGCCAATTCCTTTATCAGGAATAATCACAGCTTCTACTTCTAGTTTTGAATGTATGTGAAAGCAGGAGGAAATGACCTAAGGAATTAGAAAGTGAATTTATTGCTGATTATATTAATGGCATATCCATATCTATTGCTTGTTGCTGCTAATTCTTTAAATATTTTTATCTATTTAAAAGGAAAGTAACTAATTGAAATAATTGCTACACAATTTATTGTTTTAAGATATAAAGGTCAAGACTTCTTTTTTTTGTTTGTTTTCAGTTCAAACATGTAAAGGGCTTGAAAGTTATGACTCCCATTCATATAATAAGAAAAATCTGGGCAAACTGAAAGTCAATGCATTTTCTTGGCTCCATCAGAGAACGATGTCACAGGTCAAAGAACCTCCCTGATATCTGGCAAGTCCAGAAGTCACAATCCAATCTGCTTACCTGGAGTAGAAGCTGCTAGAACAATAAACCAGTAGGAATGTTGAGACAACAATTTCAACACATGCTGTGTGTGCTAAGTCGCTTCAGTTGTGTTCGATTCTGTGCGACCCTATGGCCTTTAGCACACCAGCCTTCTCTGTCCATGGGTTCTCCAGGCAAGAATACTGGAGTGGGTTGTCATGTCCTCCTCCAGGGGATCTTCCCCACCCAGGGATCAAATCTGCACCTCTTTCATCTACCTACATTGGCAGGCATATTCTTTACCACTAGTGCCACCTGGGAAGCGCTTTTGATGAATTTTCTATTATATAAATGGGGTGTAGACTAGTGTGAGGAGAAGGCAATGGCACCCCACTCCAGTACCCTTGCCTGGAAAATCCTATGGACAGAGGAGTCTGGTAGGCTGCAGTCCATGGGGTCACTAAGAGTCGGACAAGACTGAACGACTTCACTTTCACTTTTCACTTTCCACTTTCATGCATTGGAAAAGGAAATGGCAACCCACTCCAGTGTTCTTGCCTGGAGAATCCCAGGTACAGAGGAGCCTGATGAGCTGCTGTCTATGGGGTCGCACAGAGTCAGACACGACTGAAGTGACTTAGCAGCAGCAGCAGCAGACTAGTGTGAAATTCAGAAACTCCAGAGGCATGAAATCTTACAGATCTTCCTGATATTTATCTTTAAGAAAAATACTGACCAGGTCCTCAAGGTGAGGATCCCCTTGTGGCTCTGGTAGAGGGAGGGGAAGAGTAAGCAATGTGAAGACTGTCCAGAGCTTTCTCCATAGCAAAAGTCTGCCCTTCAAGGGAAGGACTTTGCTAGCACCTTACTCTGCTGCTATGAGAGAGGGGGCACTCCTCTAACTCCAGTCTGTCTCACTGAATAGGGAAAGAACAGTCGACAGGAATCAGGGCTTCAAATATATAGACTGAGAATGCTACCTAAGGGGGAGGGAGTAGGAGGCAAGGGAAAAAAGAAAAAAAAAAACCCTGTACCACTGGAGAAGCACTTGTGAGGCTACAGACCCAAGAAACAGGCCCACAGGAAGACTGAGATTTGATCAGAAGATCGCTGTCACCCCCACAACACATTAGCCTTACCACCATACCAGCTAGTCTTTAATAACACAATGGTGGTGGTAGCTGAAAGAGTTTTAAGACATGGATTCTCTCTGAGAAGGAGTGGTTTGCTCACAGTCAGGAATGGAGACAAAAATCAAGAAGACTAGAGGAATCTGGAATGTCTGGCATCTTCAGCTACAGCAAACATTAAACACTTAAACACAAGCCCAACTGCTTGTCAGAGCGACACATATCCTCACATTAAAGGCCCACACCAGCTCCTATTACGTGTAGAACACATCCAGCTTTCAGCAGGTAATTACTAGTCATGGAAGAAAAACACACTCTGAAGAGATAAAGCAAGTGTCAGAATCTGACTCAGCTGTGATATAGATGTTGGAATTATCAAACAGGGAGTTGAAAGCAACTATGATTAAGACGTTAAGGACTCTAATGGAAGAAGCAGACAACACACAGATGAATAATGCAGGCAGAAAGGCAAAATCTCTTAAAAGAAAGAAAGTGAAGTTGCTCAGTTGTGTCTCTTTGCGATCCCATGGACTGTAGCCTACCAGGTTCCTCTGTCCATGGGATTTTCCAGGCAAGAGTACTGGAGTGGGTTGCCATTTCCTTCTCCAGGAGATCTTCCCCACCCAGGTCTCTCGCATTGTAGGCAGATGCTTTACCGTCTAAGCCAGCAGGGGAGTAAAAAAAATCCCTTAAGAAGGTGTCAAAAGGACATGCATGAAATGAAAAGGTGTAACAGAAATGAAGAATTTCTTTGATGGGCTGTCAACAAACGACATGACAAGAAAGAATAAGTAAGCTTGAAGAAAGATTGAAACCCAAGCTAAAATCAGAAAGAATGAAAAAAAGAGAATATTCAAAAACTGTAGGACAAAAATAACACACACAGAATTTGAGTACTAGAAAGAAAGGAAAGAGAACAGAGCAGAAGAAATATTCAAAGTAATACAGGCTGAGAACTTTCCAAGATTAAGGACAGATACCAAACCACTGGTGCAGGAAACTCATAGACTATCAAAGTGAAAGTGAAAGTTGCTCAGTCGTCTCCAACTCTTTGCAATCCCATGGACTACACAGTCCATGAAATTCTCCAGGCCAGAATACTGGAGTGGGTAGCCTTTCCCTTCTCCAGGGGATCTTCCCAACCCAGTAATCGAACCCAGATCTCCCACATTGCAGGCGGATTCTTTACCAGCCACAAGGGAAGCCCAAGCAGGATAAATATCCCCAATTCACACCTAAATATAATTAAATATTTATTTTGGCAGAAAACCAAAGACAGAGAATTGTGAAAGAAGTCAGAGGAAAAAAATAGTGATAAAGAAGTGTAAGAATTACAGAAAACTTCTCAGTAGAATGGGCTTCCCTGATAGTTCAGCTGGTAAAGAATCCGCCTGCAATTCAGGAGACCCTGGTTCGATTTCTGGGTCTGGAAGATCCACTGGAGAAGGGATAGGTTACCCACTCCAGTATTCTTGGGCTTCCCTTGTGGCTCAGCTGGTAAAGAATCTGCCTGCAATGTGGGAGACCTGGATACTCTATTATAAGGTTATTAATCTTAATTAAGAACACATTCCTTGTTTTAGTGACCTCTCAAAGTGGACTTAGATTAGTTAACATATGTGTTGTAAACTTTAAGGCAACTATTAGAAAACTGAATTATCTAAATCTAACGATAAGACGGATTACCCAAGTGGTTAAACAAGGCAAGAAATAAAGGTTAGACACTAAGTCGTTTCTGCTATAAGAAGAAATTCAACAATCTGTTGACATTAGCAGGTGATTTCCCAAGTAAAAGCCTGAGACTGTCTCAGTCAGGGAGGTTTGAAGTTGATGATGGGGTTATGATCACCTCTTCTAATCTTGTATGGATTAGAAAGTAAAAACCACAGCTTCCCATGGGAGGACAAATGTGAAGCTCTAATTTACTTGGAAAACACACTAAAGATGGTTTTAGGGTCAGAAACAAGGAGT
The DNA here is from genome assembly GCF_029378745.1 of Bos indicus. Lineage (NCBI taxonomy): Eukaryota > Metazoa > Chordata > Mammalia > Artiodactyla > Bovidae > Bos > Bos indicus. Next base: position 97,664,138 of record NC_091768.1, read on the forward strand.
TATATAACATATATTACCCTAGGCATTTTAATTTGTTAATGAAGTCTTTCCTTGGGGAAAAAAAAAAAAAAAAAAGGCTCCAGAAATGAACTAAGCACCAGGGATACAGCCACCACTGTTTTTGGTATGCTACAACAAGGACTCTCTACCATCCGAGCCACCAGGGAAGCCCCTACAAAAAGGAGAAGAAGTATACTATTGTCTGTGAAGACTTCACAAATCTAGCTGGATTCAAAGAATGTACTACATGGTAACATTACTGCGAGTGAAGAGTGTGTACAAAATCAAGAATATGTGAAGAACAGACACATACATCAGGACAGAGTCCTTCCCCACATGCCTGGAGAAAGGTGACCATCAGCCAGCGAAGCTGTGTTCACTTTCCTGGTTACCCTCCACTCTCTCTCTCCCTCAGCGGCGGACTTCACCCTCGCTTTGCCTGCCTGTGACCGTGGGGCTGCTCTCAGTTAGAGCAGCGCTCGCCCCCCACCCCAGGTACCCGGCCCAGCAGGAGGTGAGAAACAGCGGTGAAGCAAGAAGAGGAGAAGGAAAAGAAGGGGCCTTTCTTCCCTACCACTAACCAGCTGCATTGTCTTGGGTCCAAGATGTGTTAGCTCTAAAGCCTTCATTTTCTACTTGAAGAAAGGAGAGTAAGAATATATAACTTACGGGGTTGCTGTGGATGATGTGTGTGTGTATCTGTATGTTTGTAACTGTAAGTATTATCCAGTACAGTTCATTGTACATAGTAGGCTGTTAATGAATGGCAGTTGCTATTTTGAGAGTCTCTGGAATACGAGGAACTCATGAGACTGTACTCGAAAGGTTGTTCTGCTGCTGTCCCAGAGATACCTTTTTAATCAAATCTTCAATATTTGGAGGCAGATTTTGCTAAAGGAGTCCAATATCCAATTGCTAATTAAGGTTTATTATGACAATGTACTGAAAGACAATAGATGAGCAAGGATGTATATCTAGGCATACATCCTTGATCATCTATCTACATATATGTATAGGTGCGTATGACCAGATCATATATGCTTAGAAAACTATGGCAAGTATACATTTAAGATTTTAAGTGTGTGGCCTTTTTATTAAGTCATTATTTTCACTGATTCACTACAATCATCTAAAATGATTAATAAGCAACTTGACATCTTCATTCACTTCATGGCAAATAGATGTGGAAACAATGGAAACAGTGACAGACTTTTATTTTCTTAGGCTCCAAATCACTGCAGATAGTGACTGCAGCCATGAAATTTAAAGATGCTTGCTCCTTGGAAGAAAAGCTATGACCAACATAGACAGCATATTAAAAAGCAGAGACACTACTTTGATGACAAAAGTCCATCGAGTCAAAGCTATGATTTTTCCAGTAGTCACGTATGGATGTGAGAGTTGGACCATAAAGAAAGCTGAGTGCCAAAGAATTGACGCTTTTGAACTGTGGTGTTGGAGAAGACTCCTCAGAGTCTCTTGGACTGCGAAGAGATCCAACCAGCCAATCCTAAAGGAAATCAGTCCTGAATATTCATTGGAAGGACTGATGCTGAAGCTGAAATTCCAGTACTTTGGCCACCTGATGCGAAGAACTGACTCCTTGGAAAAGACCCTGATGCTGGGAAAGATTGAAGGCAGGAGAAGGGGACGACAGAAGACAAGATGGTTGGATGGCATCACCAACTCGATGAGTCTGAGCAACTTCCGGGAGTTGGTGATGGACAGGGAGGCCTGGTTTGCTGCAGTCCATGGGGTGGCAAAGAGTTGGACACCATGAGGAACTGAACTGATATTTTCATTTGATATCATAAAGCTTTATGACAAATTTTTACCTTTGAACTAACTGGAAATTAAAAAAAAATCCTCACTAGTCATTTCAAAGTGCATGCTTTACATATCTATACTTACAAGGTGAATTAATAGAGTCAATAATGCACATAACTTAAACCACAGATCCCCAAGCACCTCCACTTATCCAAACATGCAAAAGGGAAACTAACTCAAATTTCCGACAAAAGGGACACTTAGCAACTACTTAATCTACCTTCTGTTTCGCTTCCCGAGTCAGCCATAACACAGAGTAAGGGCATCACTTGAGTACACAATCAACAGATGGATGATTATGGCAAACAAGCTGTGGCTTAAAAACAGATATTCCACAAAGATGTCACAGAAGAGAACTGACAACCCCTAATTCTGCTTAACCAGAGCTGAAGCTGTTTTTTATTGTGTGTGTTACGTGTGTGTGTGTGTGTGTGGGGCTCTGTTTTCTACTTGTAGCTCTTTTGTAGTATTCAAGGTTACCTGCCTTTCATAACCCAAGTTGTAAGTGAAGTAAATGACAGAGCTGAGTAACAGACAGTTCCAATCCCCAGACTATGCACTGCAAACTACTTTCTGCCCTGTGAGGGTGGTTTAACAAAAACAGATGTTAGACTTATACATAGAAATGCCACATGTTTAGGATTTTATATACTACATTATTTTAACCCTCAAACTAATAAGATTAGTCTGATTAGCTAGAGTGCACTTCTTGTGTTTGGCGGAGGAAATACACTACTTTAGAGGCATCAAAAATCTAAGCAACAAAGTACAGAAGCAAAACTGAATTTCAGAGGTTAAATGTGTTCCTCATGAAAGTGAAAGGCACTCAGTCGTGTCCAACTCTTTGTAACCCCAAGGTCCATGGCATTCTCCAGGCCAGAATACTGCAGTGAGTAGCCTTTCCCTTCTCCAGGGGATCTTTCCAACCCAGGAATCGAACCCAAGTCTCCTGCATTGCAGGTGGATTCTTTACCAGCTGAACCGCAAGGGAAGCCCAAGAATTCTGGAGTGGGTAGCCTATCCCTTCTCCAGGGGATCTTCCTGACCCAGGAATCAAACCAGGGTCTCCTACATTGCAGGCAGATTCTTAACCAACTGACCTATCAGGGAAGTCTGTAGTGACTTAAGGGGTGGGGAGAAACAAAAAACAAGAAGATACTATGAATATGAAACAGAAAAGAACAAACCTGCCTCCATATTGAATCTATTTTTTTGTGCTCTGTTGCCTGTGCTGATTCTTTTGTGAAAGAGTGTTGCCTACAGCCTGAAATACACAGTCCATTTTCAAGGCTCTGACCTTCAAAGGTATAATACTTTTCCATTTCGTATAGAGATAAAAAGTTACAGAACATTTGTCTTGCTGGTGGTATATAATAGCACTGTGACCAGACCAACGTGGACAACTGCAAGAGCAAAGAATTACAGCATCGAAAAGTTTGCAACCACCAGTCACACTCCCAATCCTTTTAGGATAAAAGAAGCCTGAATTCTAACCTGAGTAAGACGGTTCTTTGGGCCATGGGTCCACCATCTTCTCAATCTGCTGACTTTCTTAATAAAGTTGCTATTCCTTGCCCCAGAACATTGTTCCTTGATTTATTGGCCTGTTGAGTGGTGATCAGTACAGCTTGAATTTGGTAAAAAACATGGGCTCTCTTTGGTGGTAGAGCCAGTTGGTACAGTTTTACTGTCTATCATCATACTCTTGAAAAAAGGTAGTACATTCAACTTAAATGTGCTGGTGCACATATAAAGCTCGCATGGATGACAAATAATTAAGTTGATTTAAAAAGCAGTTTGGGGGGCCCATAGGTACAGCGCCTGGCACAAGTTCCATTCACTATAATTGTAATTATTTGTTAATATCTCTGAATTAAGGGGGAAAGTCATTGCCTTTGGTTTTCATGAAGAAGAGCACTGGGAAATAAGTGACTATACGAGCCTGTATAGCATAATTTAAGGGCCTTTGAGTGAAAGTCTATTTGCTCCAGGCACAATGTTGAATTTTTAAACACAAAATATTAGTATACCACTACTCAAACAAGACAGTTTTTTTTTTTTTTTTAAAGTTTCATTTCCTACTGGTCTTGTCAAAATAAAAGTGATTTTCAGCAAGAGTTGAGCTTTGCTTTCCATGGGAGACAGAGGCCAGGTCTGCTGAGTTGGTTCAGATTGGGGCCACTCTGATAGGCAATTACTCAGACCATTGTGGGAATGTCAGAATATTTTCGTTAAGACAGTCATGCAATTGGCAAATACAATCTAATTATTTTGTTTATACCAATGACAGTCAGATCTAATTCTTAGATTTTATGGACTTGCTGGCATTTAATTTTTTTTTTTAATTTTATTTTATTTTTAAACTTTACAATATTGTATTAGTTTTTAATTAAAAACAAATTTATGTAAAACATAGTCATATATTAAAGAACAAAAATATCTTAGTTTTAAAGAGCTATTAGTGATTACTCTCTCTAGACCAACCTCTCTCAGTACAGAATTCTCTTCTGTAACACTTCTGACAGCTATGTTATAGACACTGACTCAAGATTTCCAGTGACAGGGATAAGAGGATCAGAGAATCAGTGAAAGAATTCCATTCTAATAATGAAACATTCTTGTTGTCAGAAGAATCTTTCTAGATAATAGTTCTAGATTTGTGATAGAGATCATATTGAATCCCTTTCTTTCCTGGGGCAAATGCCTGAAGTAATCTGGAATATGGGCTTTCCTGGTGGCTCAGACGGTAAAGATCCACCTGCTAAGCAGGAGACCTGAGTTTGATCCCTAGGTCAGGAAGATTCCCTGGAGAAGAAAATGGCAACCCACTCCAATACTCTTGCCTGGAAAATCCCATGGATAGAGGAGCCTGATGGGCTACAGTCCATGGGGTTGCAAGAGTTGGATATGACTCAGTGACTAAACAGCAAATAGCAGCAACAGCAATCTGTAATATATGTAAAACTTTACAGGAAGCATCCAGATGTTCATTTCCCTTCCCTCTATTTTTAGACTTGACCTTGTAGTTAGCAACATTGCTGTTCAAATGTGCTATGCAGGAAGTCTCCAGTTCATTTGTTAACTACCACACTCATTCATGTACTTAGTGTCAGACTAAGTGTCAGACAATTGACCAGACGCTGGGGAACCTGAGGTTGGATAGACTGAACCGGGACATTTTGGTACTTCCTTTCAAAAAGGCTTTGACTTTTTTTGGCCCCACCCCTTGGGCCACTAGTGGGATCTTCGTTTTCCAGCCAGGGATTGAACTCACATCCTCAGCAGTAAAGCTCAGAGTCGGATAGAAATGAACTTACTTACAAAACAGAAACAGATTCACAGAGAAGGAACTTATGGTTACTAGGGTGAGGGAGGGTACGGGGAAGGGACAGTTAGGGAGTTTGGGATGGACATGTACACACTGCTATATTTAAAATAGATAACCAACAAGGACCTGATGTAAAAAACAACAACAACAACAATAAAAGGCTTCGAGAAGCACATTCTCTTTGCTTGCAAGGTCAGGCTTTTTAGATGAGAGTTCTCATACTTGCAACATTCATTTCTTCATTTTACTTCTGACATCTTACTGGTGGGTTTCCTTCCACCCTACCGATAATGCCTTCTATAATGCCCACCTTGGTTTGGAGACCCAATAACTGAATCCACCCCTAGAACAGACCCCTAATTTGTTGGCCAATTATTTGCCTGAATATTTAAAAGTTATAAATCAAACTAAAAAGTTGTTAAAATATGTTTCAATTTTTTTTTTTTACTTTGTGTGATACCCCTATGTGAGGATCTGGGAGGTGATGACTTGGAACCCTCAGATGCCTTGGAGGTCTGCTCCTGAACCTGGCTGGATTGGCACAGCCAAGCCCCAACCATGCCCCTTCCCCCTCCTCTGACTCCCAGGTTCTTTTATTCTGAAGACCCCCTCACATGCCTACATGGTGGAACCCAGGTTCAAGTTCTATAGCCCAGGTCAAACCAAGACTTCTCCCTTGGCCACTGCTTTCAGGAAGACAGAGCCAGTAAAGGTCTCAGGACTGTTTATGCAGGGAATTCTGAAGCCAAGGAACCCAGACAGGGCTCAGGGTCTGTGGACTCCTCTGGGGAAACAGTTGTGGATGCAGAGAGGTCCCTAGGGCAGGACCCCTTTGCTCAGTTTAGGACTCACCACCACCAAGGGCCCTTGCCCAGTTCCTGCTCCCTTCCATCTCTCTCTAGTTTCTGACATTAGGTCGACCCACCATTTTTAAAACAATTCTTTCTTAAGTTTTGAGATTCACTTTACTATTCTTTTCCCCACTCTTCCATCTCGTTTCTTTGTTGTCCCTTTGTCCTTCGGTCATCTTCAGCCCATTGTTCTGATTCTCGCCTCCACAGATGTGTGGCAGTGCCCCTGGGTGTGTCTCCCATGTGTCTCCAATTGCCTGCTCAACCTCTGCACCCCAGGGTCCAGCTCTCACTTCAAAGTCAAGAAGTTTCACAGTTAGTTCATATGACTGCTTCCACATTTTGGCTTTGGTGACTCTGAGTTGGCTCTTAATGATTTTACACACACACACACACACACACACACACACACACCCCGTAAGTGCGCACATTTGTGTGCTTCTCTTTTTTGTTGTTGTTGATGACTGAAACTGCGATGAAACTCATTGTTTGCCGGTTTTTGAGATTCAATCTTTTGAGATTCAGTCCTAGTCCATCTCTAGGACTTAGAACTCTGTTCTTTCTTTACAGTATTTTGAAGATTCCTGGCAGTGAGTCTGACATTACATTTCCCAGGGACTGGTGGGCTGCCGTCTATGGGGTCGCACAGAGTCGGACACGACTGAAGCAACTTAGCAGCAGCAGCAGCAAAGACACTTAAAATTTTGTCTGTTCCTTGCTCTGTTCTCAGTTTCCTTAAGCACACGTTTCTCCTTCAATTATTTTTCCTGTCCTTTCCAACACGGGAAACATTCTCTTTGCTCAAGAAAACAGGAAAAACAGAAATGGGGTGGCTTTTCCAACTTCTCAACATTGTGCTACCTTTTTCTGTCATTTCCCTATCGTTTTTCTGGTTCTTGACCCAACTCTAAAATGCTGTTTTGCTGTCTTTGGTCACTGAAATCAGAATTTCATCTCCTTCTGGGTTTATCCTAATGATCAGCTCTCAGGTTTGCGTTTTTCGATCATTTTTTCCCAGCCAGGAAAATCCTCACTCATCACGTGCATCTGCTTTCTAAAAGTCTGATCTTATTGTAAATAAGTTGCCTTTTGGGTATTCGAATTAATTATAAAATTTATATAAAAAGCATATGAAGGCAGAATTGAATCTCAACCTTTTAAAGGATAATTTTGAGACTGGGATTTTTATTTCAACATTTACTTTCTTTCTGTTCCCATAACATAAAGATTATTTGGCAATCTAATTGTGAATCTCCTCAGGAAAATGCATTACAAAATCATGGATCATTTCCACAAAGTCACTGATAGCTAGTAAAAAACAAAAACAAAAACCTTTGGGGGAATTAACTGAACTACAACTTTTTAAGAAAGCTTTTGCTGACTTTCCTCAATAACCGTGCTGCGAAGTAGGGAAAACTCATTTGGAAATACATTCCCTTGAAAAGCATTAAAAACCACATGAGTCTTCAATCACTATTTTTCTTTTTAATTTCCTTGCAAATCATCACAGGGGCAATTGTGATATCCTTTGGGTTCAATGGAAAACCGTGAGCACCCGGGCTTGGGATAAAAATTGAAATGGACTTCAGCTCTCTGATGTGCTGCTGGCACTGGCCGCATGACACAAGTAATCTGCAATTTGCAGATTGCTGCTGTTTGGTGTGAAATGCTTTGAGGATTAATTTCTCTCTTGGCTATTGCTTAGAATCCCAAATATAGGCTCAACAATGACAGTTACCTTCTATTTTTCCCTTAAGTACAAGTTCGAAAAAGGAAACGGCTAATGAAATAGCATTAAAAATCAATGATGATTCAATGTGATCAAAGGTGAAGCGGCAAAACACTGGACACCTACCTTTAACAAGCATTACAACTTTAATAAACAAATCAAGTTTATATTACTAGTTCCTTTCTGCTGACAAGTTTTTACTGATTTCAATAAAGGATTGTTTAGGAGTGTGTGCGTGCATGCTCAGTCGGTCCAGCCGTGTCCGACTCGTTGTAACCCCATGGACTGTAGCTCGCCAGGCTCCTCTGTCCATGGGATTCTCCGGGCAAGAATACTGGAGTGGGGTGCCAAGCCCTCTGCCAAGGGATACGACCTGGGGATCAAACCCACATCTCCTGCATCTCCTGCATTGCAGGTAGATTTTTCACCCACTGAGCCAAACTGGGAGGCCCCCATTGTTTATGCAAATAAAAATTCAAGAATTTACAGACCTGAGTTTATATTTATCATGAACATATATGAGCATGTATGTAGTTTGAAGAAGTAATACCTTCTAATATAATCACTTTATCAGTAAGCATAGCTTATCTGAGTAGGATAGTACGAACATTTGTAGATTTTGAAGCTATAAGAATAAACCGAAAGAAGCCACAAATATTATTTATTCATTTTCTCACTTATAAATGAGGGAGTTACTTCCCCCCAAAGCACACAAATTACTCTCTTAAAGCTCAGAATAGGTGGGTTAAGTTCATATGTTTGTGAGTTCATAATACAGACGCACACACGATATTTTCTGGTCCATGGTAGCTGCTATATTAATCCAAATATCTTTTTGAGTCCGTTCTCAGTGACTACGAAATGCCTTATTTTCCCTTGAGGTACTGCTGAAGAATAAATCTCACTCATAATGAGACACAATTAGAAATTCCATGTTTTTTCATTTCACTAACAGTAATAGTAAAGAAGGCTGAGCGTTGAAGAATTGATGCTTTCAAACTGTGATCCTGGAGAAGACTCTTGAGCGTCTTTTGGACAGCAAGATCAAACCAGGCAACTCTAAGGGAAATCAACCCTGAATATTCATTGGAAGGGCTGATGCTGAAGTTCCAATACTCTGCACACCTGATGCAAAGAGCCAAGTCATTAGAAAAGACCCTGATGCTGGGAAACATTGAGTGCAAGAGGAGAAGGTGTGACAGAGGACAAGATGGTTGGATGGCATCACTGATGCAATGGATGTGAGTTTGAGCAAACTGTGGAAGATAGTGAAGGACAGGGAAGCCTGATGTGTTGCAGTTCATGTGGCTGCAAAGAGTCAGACATGATTGAACAACAGTAGGAATAAATATTATGATGGGCAGGAGATGGATTCCAACCCAACATTCATTGATTCCTTATGGAGCAACTCTTCTGCACGTGTCTACTATATATGAGGCCAGATTCTAATAGAGACGGCAAAGGTAAGTCAGGCTGGGGCTTTGCCTCCATGGAACTTACAGACAAAATAATATGCACATCAACAAACCAGACAAATGGAGAAACAGTCAGGTGTGCTGAGAACAACCAACAGAGAGGTGTTAAGAAAAAAAAAGATGAGGGATGGGATCAAAGGCCTGGAGCTGGAAGCACTAAGCGTATTTAGGGAAGCCAAGCAGCTGTTTGGGTGCAGACGAGCACCGAAAGTGCCTGAGTCTACAGGGCGTAACTATTTGGGTTGAGAACCAACCCAAAATAAGACCACTGAGACCTAATTGTTTGCTCCCCGCCCCCTCAAAAAAGAAACCAAAACCCCCCACAAAATCCGCTTTTTGAAGATAAGCCTGTAATATAATAAATAACTTCACTGTTTGCCTCAACACATTTATGCAAATACTTAAACCATCTGAGTAGCCATCTCCTTGAACAGAACCATAGCCTGCTCACCTGGCAACAGCTCTCACATCAGACCCCAGTTTTCGTATCAAGGATCCTTTTTGAAATCCTGTCCATCGTGTCTCCCAACCTCTAACTATTACGTCATGAATGTCGCCCAGTTCCAGTCAGCTCCCTACCAGAAAGATCTGCTTAAGTGCGTGAACCCAGATTCCCAAACCATGTAAATCCTGACCTCTCCTTTCGGTAAAAGCCCGCAACAGTCAACATGGAGGGGTTTCTCACTGCAGTAGACCTAATAAACACTGTTCTGCTTGTTTAATAGACTTTCTGATGGTCATTTGGGAGAATTGACACAGGATATATAGAAGTCAAGATAGGAAATAGAGTAGAAACATTAAAATCACAAAATTTTTATCATTTTTATGTTATGTCAAAACAGTTTTAAACGTTAGAAAGTCGTTCTCAGTGTTTTTGGTACTCTGCTACACCTCTGTAGTTCATAAAACTCTTCTTTTGGTATTGACCTATATTTCTGAGGTTTTAACTTAAAATTTCTAGAGGGCAGGTATTTTCATCATCTGGCAGTCCTAGCTTAATTGGGATGGTCAGTACTTAAGAGTGACCACTGGGGTGCAAGGCTCTCAGAGTGAAAAGTGATCCCAATCCACTGCTCTCTTTCTCTTGCTGGTCTCAAAAGTCATTTGTGCTTGAAATGAGCGGAGGCAAAGGGGGAAGGAAAGGTGAAGTGTTAGTCACTCAGTCGTGTCTGACTCTTTGTGACCCCAAGGACTATAGCCCGTCAGGCTCCTCTGTCCATGGAATTCTCCAGGCAAGAATACTGGAGTGGGTCTCCAGGGGATCTTCCCCACCCAGGGATGGACCGAACCTGAGTTTCTTGCCTCGCCTACATTGCAGGTGGATTCTTTACCATCTGAGCCACCAGAGAAGCCTGGCAGAGGGGGAAGCTATGGAGAAATAGCTTCCTGTTGCCTTTAATATGTTTTTCCATAGATTGTGGAGGTTGGTTTACCCAAGCAAGCACATCAATGTCTAATTAACTTAATGGGGGAAAGAGAACTCATGGGATTGGAATCCCTGAGTGGATCCAATCAGAAAGGAGACCCAGTAAGATAACACATGATCCAATAGGTTCAGTGGGTCATGTGGGCGACTAACTACCATGGTTATAGTAATGAGATTTGTTCAGGGTATAAGCATTGTGAGTTCCAAACTATATATATATGTGTGTGTGTGTGTGTATATATATATATATATATATATATATATATATGTACAAGTTTATGGAACATTCCTTGTTTACGAACTGGAAATTTTTGCACCTTACACTTTGCCTTAGAATGGTTCTTTCAAATGCTGCAACCACCTGAACCTTCACCAATCCCCACCCTAATCAGGGAGCAACCGTCTACACTGAGGTGAAACTCTCCACGAATAAAAAGGTTACAGCTCTCCAAAGGCTCAGACAACGGCCAGCCTTTATTAGCAATACAATATTTTTAATTAAAAAATAAAAAGAATGGTTCTTTCAAATGAACTTCCTTGGGACATAATTCAGGCCCTACTAAGTTTGAGAAAATAATATCCAAGACAATATTAAAGAAATAAATATAATTGGATTTTAAGATTTGGCACAGTTCTAAAGAGGGCTTAAAAATGAGATGAAGAGATCATTTAGAGAATAAAGGGGGACGGCAGAGGAACATAAAAAACTATTTTTACAAAGTCTTTATGGTATTCTGTTTCTGAATTTTTGTATTTTAATTTATTTCAGTGATTTCCCTTGCTGCTTTAGTGCTATGCATTTTGTTTCTTTTATTCATCTTAGTGTGGGCATAATTGCATCATTCCTGACAGGCATATTTCAAATTTTAAACAAAACAAAACAATAAGATTTTAAGTACTCTAAGTACTGCTGCTGCTTTGGCTTAGATTCATCACTGCTTTCCCGTAGTTCAGATGTTTACAATTTGTATACTGATGTAAGATACAGTTGAAAGAGATGAGATAAAAAAATAAAACCAATAATCCAATTTATAGGACAGCCTCAATGATGGGCAAAAAAAAAAAAAAGAAAAACCCACCTATATAGCTTCAGCTATATCATTATTTATACTATGATTCCCCTAGACCTTTATATCTTCCCACATGAAAATTAGTAACCATTCTTTAATTAGCTAAAATAACTAAATATGAGTAATCTTCAGTTGTCGGCAGAGTTATACCAAAGAGTTCACGTTTGTCATTCATATTCTGAAGACAGCATTCACAAGCATGAGCGAGGCACCTTTAAAACACAGAAATGGTGAGGTTTAGCCACAGATTTACCAGGTTTCTGGTTACCACACCATCATCTGGCAAGACTGGGGTCCCCTCACAGCTCATGCCTTGCCCAGGTAACAGTGCCTGAGGACAGGTCACTTCAGGCAGTAAATCCAGCCATTCTGCCTGTGCATCTCCACAGGAAGTGTTTTACAGACTCTTTGCTTTATGCATTTGTCAACTAGAAAATGAAAATTAATAGATTCCTATATATTCAGTGTTTCAAAACTGATGATTATCTTACTAAAAACCTTCATCAGTCTGCAACTGTCCTTTTAGAAGTTTGTATATAGACCAACTTTTACTTTCAGAACTTTCATGGATTTGAGTCAAGTTATTTTAGCGAGGAAACCTGTCAATTCTAGCTTCATCCAAGAGGTGATTTTAATATTTTTATGCTGTCACTTTGGTCTAAGTTGTGGTCTAGACGATTGGTGTTCCTTGTATTTGCAGTGTTTGCATTTTTATTATTCGATGACTTTAACAAATGTCAGCTGACAATCCTGTCTGATAAAGTACAGAAGTGTTCCTTTTGGAGCTGGAAAGAGAGGAGGTCCACAGAGTTTGGTCAGAGGTGACACGTGAAACAGAGATGATGTGTCAGAATGGAAGATGGCGAGAAAATGACAAATGTTACAAATGCAACTGTCACATCAAAGATCATTGATCACAGATCACCATTGTTGCTGTTCCATCGCTAAGTCCTGTCTGACTCTGTGACCCCACGGACCACAGCACACCAGCTTCCCTGTCCTTCACCATCTCCTGGAGTTTGCTGAAGTTCCTGTCCATTGAGTCAGTGATGCTATCCAACCATCTCATCCTCTGCTGCTCCCTGCCCCCTTTTGCCTTCAATCTTTCCCAGTTTCAGAGTCTTTTCCACCACAACAAATATAGTAATATTGGAAAAGTTTATCATAATGTGAGAATTACTAAAATATGCAAAAGACAAAGTGAGCAAATATTGTTGGAAATAAGGCATTGCTTGTCTTTTCCAATTCAGTGTTGCCACAAACCTTCAGTTTTTAAAAGGAAAAAATGCAGTATCTGTGAATCATAATTAAGTGCAATAAAATCAGGTGTGCCTATACTTAATTAGATATCTGAGAGTTGCTATGAGAGGTCTTAAAAAAAAAAATCTCATCATAAGGGAAAAAACTAACTATGTATGGTGACAGATGTTAACTAGACTTATTGTGATCACTTTGCAATACATACAAACACCAAATCATTATGTGTGCATCTGAAACTAATATAAAGTTATATGTCAATTATAGCTCAATTAAAATGAAGCAAACAAAACAAAAAACTGTTAGGATTATGTCCAAAGGACTCCAGAACCCACATAGAGGGGTTCATACTAGTATAAGACAGGATAATTTGAGCACCGATAAAGATAAGAACCTTATAAGAACTATATCTTTATAAGAACTATAGTCAAATGCATTGGATATGTTGAAAGTCATGAGTTCTTAAGATTTGTTTAAAAAACACCTCATTTGTCAGTTTTAGAGGATACTAGGAAGACAATTCATTATTCTTAAAACTGATAAATAAAAGGTGGGGTATTGGAATCAAGATTTAAATTGCCTTTAACATAAGAATTGCATCTCTGAGTAACCAAAAAGTCAGTTAAAGAAGACCTCTTCCAATAAAAGCACTCCAGGAATAAATTAATAAGGAATGATAGAATTATCAGAATATATAAAACCAAATGAAATTAAGTAATAATCATCAATGGTTGCTAGGCCCACAAAAGTGGACAAAGGACATTTTGTGCCACTTGATAAAAATACATAAGGCTGTATTTGAAGATTCCTGTGAGAAATTAAAGCCTTCATTCAGATCAAACCTTTGGTTAGAAACGTCCATTTAAAGGTGATGCAGCATGCGGAGGATGACTTATGCCAGTGGTCCTCTGAGTGTGGTGTCATCACGGACCGGCATCAGCATGGTTATCAAGGAACTCGCTAGATACTCAGGTTCTCAGACCCACCCCGGCCTACTGAGTCAGAAACCGTGGGATGGGGCTCAGCAACTGCCTCTCACTGAGCCCTCTTCAGTGACGTGAGCTGCGCGCTACACTTGAGAAACACACCTCCGTGTTCAGCCCTCATAGGAGTGCGGCAAAATTCAAAATGCTCTACAGCAAATGGCCCAACTTCTTCAACAAGCATCACAAAAATTTTACAAGAGACAGGGAGACTTAAGAAGCATGAAACATGGTGCCAGCTGCACTGTGTGGGCTGTTTCTGGTTCCTGGTTTGGAAAAAAAGCTCACTGTAAAAATTTGTTGAGACAATAAGCAAAATTTAAACAATAACTTGCTATCTTTGGTGACATTAGGGATTATAATCTATATTTTAGAAATGCTAGAGATAGTGTGGTTATGTTCAGGAAATGTCCTTATCATTTGGTAGCTCTAAATGAGACAATACAAGGACTGGCTGTAAATTGATGACTGTTGTAGCTGAGTGGCAGGTACGTGGAGATTCACTGTACTATTATGCCCTTTCCTTTTTATGTTGAAAACTTCTATGAGAATCCGTAAAAGGACACATAGGAAGATCTATCTTTTGAGCTACATGTATGGTATAGATATGTGTGTATATATGTATGTATATGTATACAGATACAGGTCTAGGTATACAGATATCCTCTAGATACAGATATATAGATAGCCTCTAATTTTATATATATATATGTAAATATATATATATATATATATATATATATATAGTTGCTGCCCCACTGCTAAGCTGTTGACTCTTTGCGACCCCACGGACTGCAGCGTACCAGGCTTCCTTGTCCTTCACTATCTTCTGGAGTTTGCTCAGTTTGTCCGTTGAGTGGGTGGTGCTGTCTAACCATCTCACCCTCTGCCGCCCCCATGTCCTTTTGCCTTTGTTTCTCGAGCCTTGTGCATTACCCACCACCCAGGGCCAGGTGCTCAGGCCTCTCATGCTCTTCCATCTCACTGACCATGGTTGGATTCAAAAACTCAGAAACTGTAACTGACATTTCCTTGTACTGAGGCCTTGATTTCCATGCTGACAGCTACACATCTCTGCAAACTCTACACTCTCTGTTATTTAGTGGTTCTCCAAATACCCAGGGGTGAGGGTACAATTGGGGGGAGAGTGATGTGAAACATGGGTGAGGGGACACTGGAGCATCACAGGTGGGACTCAATGCGCTTCCACCTACTGGGGGTGTGATGCTGCCTTGGTGGTGGGGACAAGGGCAGGGGCTTGGAGGGGAAGGTGCTGTGCACTAAAAAGGCCCAGAGGAAATGTTGTAGGCCTTCCCTGACTCACACTCCCCAGGGGTCCTCCCTGCACCTTATGTGTCCAGGGATGGGTCAGAGGAGGGCCTGCTGGTCCTTGTTTATCCCTCTATAGCTGTGAGCATTCACTTGTCCATCCCTCTATAACTCCATCCTTCTATAGCTCCTGCTCAGAGAGCCGAGAACACACACAATCATGAACTCCTCTCCTGCCACTGCTGTCCTCAGTAGGCTTTGCTCACTCACAGTTCAGTGTATCTTCTTTCTATTTTACACCATCAGTTCAGTTCAGATCAGTTCACTCGCTCAGTCGTGTCCGACTCTTTGTGACCCCATGAATTGCAGCATGCCAGGCCTCCCTCTCCATCACCAACTCCTGGAGTTCACTCAGACTCACGTCCATCGAGTCGGTGATGCCATCCAGCCATCTCATCCTCTGTCGTCCCCTTCTCCTCCTGCCCCCAATCCCTCCCAGCCTCAGGGTCTTTTCCAATGAGTCAACTCTTCACAAGAGGTGGCCAAAGTACTGGAGTTTCAGCTTTAGCATCATTCCTTCCAAAGAAATCCCAGGGCTGATCTCCTTCAGAATGGACTGGTTGGATCTCCTTGCAGTCCAAGGGACTCTCAAGAGTCTTCTCCAACACCACAGTTCAAAAGCATCAATTCTTCAGTGCTCAGCTTTCTTCACAGTCCAACTCTCACATCCATACATGACCACTGGAAAAACCATAGCCTTGACTAGACGAACCTTTGTTGGCAAAGTAATGTCTCTGCTTCTGAATATGTTATCTAGGTTGGTCATAACTTTCCTTCCAAGGAGTAAGCATTTTTTAATTTCATGGCTGCAATCACCATCTGCAGTGATTTCAGAGCCCAGAAAAATAAAGTCTGACACTGTTTCCACTGTCTCCCCATCTATTTGCCATGAAGTGATGGGACCAGATGCCATGATCTTCGTTTTTTGAATGTTGAGCTTTAAGCCAACTTTTTCACCCTCCTCTTTCACTTTCATCAAGAGGCTCTTTACTTCTTCTTCACTTTCTGCCATAAGGGTGGTGTCATCTGCATATCTGAGGTTATTGATATTTCTCCCGGCAATCTTGATTCCAGCTTGTGCTTCTTCCAGCCCAGCGTTTCTCATGATGTACTCTGCATAGAAGTTAAATAAACAGCCTTGGCGTACTCCTTTTCCTATTTGGAACCAGTCTGTTGTTCCATGTCCAGTTCTAACTGTTGCTTCCTGACCTGCATATAGGTTTCTCAAAAGGCAGGTCAGGTGGTCTGGTATTCCCATCTCTTTCAGAATTTTCCACAGTTTATTGTGATCCACACAGTCCAAGGCTTTGGCATAGTCAATAAAGCAGAAATAGATGTTTTTCTGGAATTCTCTTGCTTTTTTGATGATCCAGCGGATGTTGGCAATTTGATCTCTGGTTCCTCTGCCTTTTCTAAATCCAGCTTGAACATCTGGAAGTTCACGGTTCACGTATTGCTGAAGCCATGCACTCCCTCAAACCCAGGGAAGGAGGTTTGGATTTTGTGTGTGTAGCCTCCAGACTCCCTGTGTACAGTGCTCCTCACACTGCTGAAAGGGGGATTGGCTCACACAGCATCTTGCCCCTAGTTCAGTCCAGTTCAGTCGCTCAGTCATGTCCAACTCTTTGCCACTCCATGGACTGCAGCATGCCAGGCTACCCTGTCCATCAGCAATTCCCAGAGCTAGGTCAAACTCAAATGTGATGCCATTGAGTCAGTGATGCCATCCAACCATCTCATCCTCTGTCATCCCCTTCTCCCACCATCAATCTTTCCCAGCATCAGGGTCTTTTCCAAGGAGTCAGTTCTTTGCATGAAGTGGCCAAAGTTTTGGAGCTTCAGCTTTAGTATCAGTCCTTCCAATGAATATTCAGGACTTATTTCTTTTAGGATGGATTGGTTTGATCTTCTTGCAGTCCAAGGGACTCTCAGGAGTCTTTTCCAACACCACAGTTCAAAAGCATCAATTCTTTAGTGCTCAGCTTTCTTTATAGTCCAACTCTCACATCCATACATGACTAAAAAGCATATCTTTGACTAGATGGACCTTTGTCAGCAAAGTAATGTCTCTGTTTTTTAATATGCTGTCTAGGTTGGTCATAGCTTTTCTTCCAAGGAGCAAGTGTCTTTTAATTTCATGGCTGCAGTCATCATCTGCAGTGATTTTGGAGCCCCCCAAAATAAAGTCAGCCACTGTTTCCA
Organism: Bos indicus; assembly: GCF_029378745.1. NCBI lineage: Eukaryota > Metazoa > Chordata > Mammalia > Artiodactyla > Bovidae > Bos > Bos indicus. The sequence goes on from NC_091768.1 coordinate 97,681,615, forward strand.
CTGTTTCCCATCTATTTGCCATGAAGTGATGGTACCAGATGCCATGATCTTAGTTTTTTGAATGTTGAGTTTTAAGCCAGTTTCCCCCCCCGCCCATTCTCCCCTTTAAATAGACCACAGCCTTGTCTAACTCAATGAAACTATGAGCCATGCTATGTAGAGTCACCCAAGATGGACAGAAAGTTCTGACAAAACATGGTCCACTGGAGAAGGGAATGGCAAACCACTTCAGTATTCTTGCCTTGAGAACCCCATGAACAGTATGAAAAGGCAAAAAGATAGGACACTGAAAGATGAACTCCCCAGGTTGGTAGGCACCCAATATGCTACTGGAGAAGAGTGGAGAAATAACTCCAGAAAGAAAGAAGAGATTGAGTCAAATTAAAACAGTGCCCAGTTGTGGATGTGACTAGTGATAGAAGTAAAGTCCGATGCTGTAAAGAACAATATTGCATAGGAACCTGGAATGTTAGGTCCACGAATCAGGGTAAATTGGAAGTGGTCAAACAGGAGATGGCAAGAGGGAACATCGACATTTTAGGAATCAGCGAACTAAGACAGACTGGAATGGGCAAACTGAATTCAGTTGACCATTATATCTTGCCCCCAGTCCACTGTTTTTTGCCCAAGTACAAAGTCCTTTTACTAAAAGCACCCTGACTCAGGAAAAATAGACTTAAAGGAGATATTTTAAAAGGCACGTAGCTAATGACAACCTAACATGTATGGATGTGAGAGTTGGACTGTGAAGAAAGCTGAGTGCTGAAGAATTGATGCTTTTGAACTGTGGTGTTGGAGAAGACTCTTGAGAGTCCCTTGGACTGCAAGGAGATCCAACCAGTCCATTCTGAAGGAGATCAGCTCTGGGATTTCTTTGGAAGGAATGATGCTAAAGCTGAAACTCCAGTACTTTGGCCACCTCATGCGAAGAGTTGACTCATTGGAAAAGACCCTGATGCTGGGAGGGATTGGGGGCAGGAGGAGAAGGGGACGACAGAGGATGAGATGGCTGGATGGCATCACTGACTCGCTGGACGTGAGTCTGAGTGAACTCCGGGATTGGTGATGGACAGGGAGGCCCGGCGTGCTGCGATTCATGGGGTCGCCAAGAGTTGGACATGACTGAGTGACTAAACAGAACTCTTTTGATAATTCATTTTATTTGATAATAGCAGAAATATTACTATGGGAGAAAATCATGTCTTGGGTTAAAATCTTTAGATTATTACAGAAGAATTTATGATCTTTAAGCTGGAAGCACTCCTTTGAAGAGCTACACATTACAATGTTGGGTACACCAGCCATACTCAGAATTGGGGAAGTCTGCATTAGTATACTATTATTAATCTCACAATAAGGATGTACGTGTCATGAACACAGAAGCTGAGTTCAGAGCTGCGTCTTACGACTCAGATGCACACTCTCCCACTGCCCTGGTGCGGGTGAGCCCCTCTCTGTGGAGGTGACCCCAGCACAGGCCTGGAGCTGGGATAAGACTATGAAACCACTCAGAGGACAGCTACTCAATTCCAACTAACATCTCTCTATTTATATGCCTTACCTCAAAATGCAAAAAGTAATTCTGCAAGATCCATAAAACCTTAAACCAAAAATAGATTCATGATTTACTGGTGAATTCTGTGATGATTAAACTGTAGAGTGTTCCAGAAAACCTGAAGCTTTTCTGTTCGACTCTCAGTTCTCACTTTTTTTTTTTTTTTTTTGGTTGTTTTTGATAATGATATCATGCTGAGTGCACAGAGCACAGATTATATCTAGTTCCCTGAATATATACAGCACTATTTACCATCTTTAAATTTTTCAGGACTAATAAGAGAGATATTTATACAGATATATGGCTAGACAGCTGTTAGTACACATGATCTGCTATTCTGAAAAGAACATGTTTAAGACAAAGCCCAGCTTAGAACAAGAAATTAAGAAAATTGGGTTTTGTGATGGCTTAAGGGCTCCTCTTGTAGCTCAGTCGGTAAAGAATCCATCTGGAATGCAGGAATCCACCTGCAATGCAGGAGACCTGGGTTCGATTCCTGGGTCTAGAAGATCCCCTAGAGAAGGAAATGGTGACCCACTCCAGTATTCTTGCCTGAAAAATCCCATAGACAGAGGAGCCTGACGGGCTGCAGTCCATGGGGTCACAAGAGTCAGACACGACTTAGCGACCAAACCACCACCATGATGGCTCAGCACTATGGGGGGGATACTGCAAAAAGGCATACATATTTTTCATTTCTTAGGCTTCCCAGGTGGTGTTAGTGGTAACCTGCCTGCCAATGTAGGAGATATAAAAGACATGGATTCAATCCCTGGGTCAGGAAGATCCCCTGGAGGAGGAAGTGGCAACCCACTCCAGTATTCTTGCCTGGAGAATCCCATGGACAGAGGAGCCTTGCGGACTATAGTCCATAAGGTCACAGAGTCGGATACGACTGAAGCAACTTAGCAAAGACATATTTTTCATTTCTTAAGAGGTTTTTTTTTTTTTTTTCCTTATCTAGAAGTTAAGGAAACGTTTAATGTTTACAATTCTGTGTTCTCCTAAAAAAAGTTTTCTGAGTTTTTGTCCATGCTCACTGTAAAACATTAACATCATAGAGAAAATGAAACCCAGCAATTTCACTGCTCAGAGACAGTCACCACTGCTATTTTCGTGAATATTTTTCTAGCTAATTCTCTCACTGTACACACACACTTAAATACGTGACCTTAGAGTGTACATGAAATTCTCTCTCTTGCTCTTTTTACCCAGTGATATGAGTGGCGTCTTTTCGTGGCCACACGTCATCATTTTTCACGGCTGCTCCCCTTTCTGTCACATACACTATATCCCGCAACCAAACTCCGAATGACAACGTTCGTGTCAGAGAGTCATCCACACCCATCTGTCTGAAAAGTACTGAGACGGCTGAGCGAGGACACATTCTCCAAGTGCAGCTCCCACCACGGTAAGGTGTTACTGCATCTAATGTTTGGATAGCTGCTGCTGAACCCCTCTTCCAGACCTGTCTATAGACCTACGCCCCTAAGAGCAGGCAGGCCATTTCTCCCCTTCCCAGAGTATGGAGAGCTGGCTGCGGCTTTAACATCCCGCCCCTCTTCTCCTTGGTTCTGTATGAATTCATCTCCTCTTTCTTCCTGAGATGAAGCTTGGCACCACTCCACTCAGAGAGAAATGAGGACAGTTTTCGCATTTCACCTTAATCAGATCAAATTAGGACAGGTGGCAACCCTGCAGGCAACATAATTAGGAAAAACGTGTGTGCTCAATACAGGCTCCCCTTTCAGCTCCCCAACCAAACGGGACGTCAGCTTCCAACCTTTCTACTTTGAGCTGGTGACTCACAAGGGAGTCACCCACACGCTCTGGATATAATGGTGCTGAGAAATCTGAGATTAAATATAGTCTAAAAGGCATGAAAATCTGTTTTATAAGATTAGCTAATTTAGTATGATAATAGTTCATCTATTACAATTGTTATATGCCAGATAAAGACACCAAAACCCTATGACAGGCCTATTACAGGAAAATCTTTTAACATATCTCCCTTACAGTGTGCCATCCAAAGGTTTTAAAAAAAAATGATGTAGAGGATTCTCTGGTTTTATTATAAGAGAACAACCATCCCGTCCAATAGGAAATGTGCAATGAATATCTATTTGAATAGACTTGAGATAAGCTGATGGTGGAGAAACCATGCTATTCTGCACGAGAGGGATTCTACACCCAGCTTCATTTACGATATTGCTTCTCAGAAGACACGCCAGGCACGGCGATAACAAACGTTATGTCGAAAAGGCACGGAGCAATAATCGCCGCATGAGACTCTGTGCAGCCATTTTTCAGCATGTCAGGGTTATACCATCGCACCATGGAAACAAATTAGACAGCAAAAGCCTGGCTGCTGGGATTGCTTTATTAGCAGTGTAGTGTTATTTCGTAAAGGATGCATCGCTTCTGATCTGTCACCTAATGTCAACAACGGCTTCCCCACTTGTGTGAAGCCCGATTTGTTATCTGGGGAAGAAACAAAGGAGAACACTTCAGAATCCGATTGCTTTTCTTCCCAACATTTAAATCAGGAGGAAAAAACCTGGTGGAATCTTTCCAGTAGTCTGGATTTTCTGTAGTCTGGATTGCCTGTAGTCTGGTTGGCATTTTGGGAGGAAATTTCAAGGTGTGAGTTGAACACTAAGGCTCTTTCTGAAGCACACAGGCACCATCAGATGCTTACTGACAGCTCAGACAAGTCACAGCTATAAGATACACATTGTGAAAGAAGGTTTTGTTGATAAATAAGATCCATATATGAGCCTTGGCTTTCTTGGATTCGTGAAAAATGTCAGTCTCATGCCTCAGCGGTGCATAAGTTTTTTTGTGACCGGCGACGGAGTCTTCCTTTGCAAGTGATTTTGACTGTATCAGAATAATTTCGAAAAGAGAATAATCAGTATCAGCAGATGAGGTCTTAGGAATCAGAAGTCACTCCCCTTTTGCAGATCGATGTGCACTTTTCAAAAAGAGAAATTAAAGCTCAAGATTCTAAGCTGAAGGCAAAATAGAACCTGCTACATTTGCCTCTGGAATTTCGTGAATATATCAATGAGGTTTTAAAATTCATCCAAACCATTGCTTGTTACTTTTGAAGTCCATATATCTAAAGTTGGTGATGGACAGGGAGGCCTGGCATGCTGCGGTTCATGGGGTTGCAAGAGTCGGACACGACTGAGCGACTGATCTGATCTGATATCTAAAGTGGAATAGAAACTCCATCCCAGCTGGTTGTCAATTAAAGAGAGATGAAACTGTAGCACAGACCAGCTAAGAATTCCCTGTCTCCTGACACAGACATACGTGTACCAGCGGCATTTCAAGACACAGAGGGGTGGTGACGTCTCAGGGTTTCCTGCAGGAGGTAGGCAGATGTCTGGGTCTTCTCCTGCAATCCTGAAGCCAGATTAGGGGAGTGACGTCATGCAACTACTTTATTAACTCAGATTTCAACACAGTACAAGTCACTCAATCCAGGCAGCAGATGCAACACACATCCAAATCTCCACTTGGCTGGACGACTCTCCTCGCGTTTCAAATCATGCTCTTATCCTCTATAAGGGCAACTTTATTAGGAAGCAGCTCTTCAATCGTTTCTCCCATGCATAATTCCATGCCGAACCTGCAACTTGGGTTTTTGCCACAATATTCCTGGAAGGGAAACTGAGTTTGGTTTTCTGCTCTGGATGCCATGTTCTTGCCCATGTTTGCTCGTTATCTTGATGTTATCCTTTATGGAGAAATGCAACTACCCTCATCCTTGAGGTGCAAACAGGACTTCCCTGTAGCTCAAATGGTAAAGAATCTGCCTGTGATGCAGGAGACCAGGGTTCAATCCCTGGGTTGGGAGGTTCCTCTGGAGAAGGGAATGGCAATCCAATCCAGTATTCTTGCCTGGAGAACTCCATGGCCAGAGAAGCCTGGCGGGCTACAGTCCATGGGGTCACGAAGAGTTGGACATGACTGAGTGACTAACACACACATACACACACTGAGGTGCAAGTGCTAATTCTGTGCTAATAACTTAAGTTCCATTTCTAAAGGAGCTCTTGCTTAAAAAAGAAAAAAGAAAAAAAATCTAAGGACTGAAATCCATCCCCCTCACTTTGCTATTTCCATTGAAAAAAGTTCTTATTTTGCATCTCTAAGTAGAATATCCTTATACCCTTTCTGTCGAAATAGCATGGTCCCAGTATTCCCAAATAAGAAATTTTAGAGGAAAAAAAAATATCTTCAGCATTACATTTTATCACAGAGAAATATAAGCCCCTAAATTAAATGTAAATTCAGCGCCTTATACAAGATGTGTCTGGAGAATTACTTCCGTTGGCCTCTCTGAAAAGTGCCTCGTACGTTCTAGAGGATTTATCCTCACACAGCCTGAAGTCTCAGTAGCTTTTCATGGTGCCTTGTCTCTAGGACCTAGACAGCAGTGATCAGCCATGAAGAAATGGCTCTACGGCTGGTATACTAGAATATGGTGATGGTGGTTTAGTCACGCGGTCATGTCTGACTCTTTGAGACTGACTCTACAGACTCATAGGCTGTAGCCCACCAGGCTCTGTCTATGGCATTCTCCAGGCAAGAATACTGGAGTGGATTGCCGTTTCTTACTCCAGGGGATCTTCCCAACCCAGGGATTGAAAGCCCACGTCTCCTGAATTGGCAGGGGATTCTTTTCCACTGAGCGACCTGGGAAACCATTGTAAAGTATACACATTAGCAAACTACATGTCATGAGATCACTGTCTTGTTTCAAAGGCTGTGATTTAAATTTACACATGGGGCCAGTGGGTTAATTTTCACTGCCTTATTCACTACATTTACCATTATTCAAAGGCCTTCAGATAGCTCTGCTATCAGCACTCACTAATCCAAATCAGTTTATAAAAACACCCTCAGATTAACCAATCAATGATACTTACACACCACGAAATTGGTTACCACTTAAAGGCTTTATTCCGACTAGATATATCGCCTGCATAAATCCCACCCTCATGTAATTTAGATGGGAGACAAGCAAGAGGCATGTCTGCTGTCTGTTCCCAGCAGTGTGGGCCAGAAAGGAGAGTGATTCTTCATTACTGATGTATGGCAGCCTGTGTTTAAAAGCTATAAAGAACAAGCAATGAGACTACAATCGATCAATTCCTAAATTTCCACTAAAAGAGAGTTTAGGAAAATTTAAGGAGGCATTACCAGGACGCTAGTAATTTACTTAAAAATCCAGGTATCATTATGTGTGTGTGTGTGATGGAGATCACTTCAGAAACAGGGCTAAAAATTTTTTACTTTTTCAACTTTAAAATAAAACAGAACAAAACTTGTTTCAAATAAAAATTACTGAATACTTTAAATGCTAACTTGAGGTTAAGAACGGTTAAGACAAATTGGCCCTTCTTATGGTAGAGTGAATGCTAGTCAAAGATCATACTTGTCCCTCTTTTTTAAAAGATGTTTTGAACCCATGAAACCGACTGTACATAATATATACTTTCTGAGGGTTCGATTCTGGCAGTAGCATCCATTAAGCTCTTAAAATTGCTTCACTTCAGTCTTTGGTGAGAATTACTCCTAATATTTCTAGAAATGTATAATGTAGCCTGAACTTGGGATTTCTCCTTAAAAACTCAATGTAAAATTTCAGTTCTTGGGACTGATACAGAAATAGTCTGTAAGCATTAGCAAGGCTGCATTAATAGAAAGACAATAATTATTAGGATTAAAATTTTATTTATCCCATGACTGTCAATAATTACGCATTTAGTTATTTAAACCCATCTTAAGACTGCTAGCTTCCCCGATAGCTCAGTTGGAAAAGAATCCGCCTGCAATGTGGGAGACCTGGGTTTGATCCCTGGGTTGGGAAGATCCTCTGGAGAAGGGAACAGCTACCCACTCCTGGAGAATTCCATGGACAGTACATGGGATCACAAAGAGTTGGATATGACTGAGCAACTTTCACTTTCTCTATGATTCCTATGGGCTTCCTGGTGGAATATTTTTATTTATCTGAAATTCCAATTTAACTGGGCATTCTAGATTTTACTGTCAAACCTAACAGGCCATAATTTAGATACAGTATTTGTACCAGGAGATCATGTGTGGTATACAGTTTTACATCTTGATTTTGTAAAAAAAAAAAAAAAAAAAAAAACTCATATGAATAAAATGGGAAGCAGTATATTTCCTAGAAACTAAAGCTTCTAATTTCAACAACATCCAGATGGAGTATAATGAAAGCCATCAAAAACCCTACTTTTGACATATAACAAGAGTTTTGCAGAAGTAAGCGTGAAAGAAAGCTGGGTAAAGAGGGTGTGATGTCTTGCTGGGGGGACGCCCACTGGCACCCTGCAAGAGGCAGCACTCTGAAGACGGTCCACGTCGGAACACCTTTAACTCCGCTCGCCCTGCAGGCTCTCACCTCACTCTACTCTGACGATGCAGTCAGTAGGAAAACAAAGTTTATTCCAGATAAACTCAATGCGCAATCAAACATTTAAAAATAGACGCATTCTAGGCACTGAGGATTGTACCTATTTCAATACTAGACATTTTAAAAGGAAATATGGATTTTTTTTCTTTCAAAAGCCTTGCTACTATGGATCTTCCACTCTGTAGGCAGGAAAATTTAAGCCCTCATTTTTCAAAAGTTTTGACATGTAGGAAAGAGGAAAATAAAGCACACATTCAGTTCAGTTCAATTTAGTCACTCAAGTCATGTCCAACTCTTTGCGACCCCATGGACTGCAGCACGCCAGGCCTCCCTGTCCATCACCAACTCCCGGAGTTTACTAAAACTCATGTCCCTTGAGTCGGTGATGCCACCCATCCATCTCATCCTCTGTCGTCCCCTTTCCCTCCCGCCTTCAATCTTTCCCAGCATCAGGGTCTTTTCCAATGAGTCAGTTCTTCACATCAGGTGGCCAAAGTATTGGAGTTTCAGCTTCAGCATCAGTCCTTCCAATGAATATTCAGGACTGATTTCCTTTAGGATAGACTGGTTGGATCTCCTTGCTGTCCAAGGGACTCTCAAAGAGTCTTCTCCAACACCACAGTTCAAAAGCATCAATTCTTTGGCACTCAGCTTTCTTTATAGTCCAACTCTCACATCCACACATGACTACTGGAAAAAGTATAATTTTGACTAGACGGACCTTGTCAGCAAAGTAGTTTCTGGTTTTTAATATGTTGTCTCAGTTGGTCATAGATTTTCTTCCAAGGAGAAAGCGTCTTTTAATTTCATGGCTGCAGTCACCATCTGCAGTGATTTGGAGCCCCCCAAAATAAAGTCAGCCACTGTTTTCATTGTTTCCCCATCTATTTGCCATGAAGTGATGGGACCAGATGCCATGATCTTAGTTTTCTGAATGTTGAGTTTTAAGCCAACTTTTTCACTCTCCTCTTTCACTTTCATCAAGAGACTCTTTAGTTCCTCTTCACTTTCTGCCATAAGGGTGGTGTCATCTGCATATCTGAGGTGATTGATATTTCTCCTGGCCATCTTGATTCCAGCTTGTGCTTCTTCCAGCCCAGGTTTCTCACGATGTGCTCACATATAGGCAGGCTGACAATATACAGCCTTGATCTTCCTCCTTTCCCAGTTTGGAACCAGTCTGCTGTTCCATGTCCGGTTCTAACTGTTGCTTCTTGACCTGCATACAGATTTCTCAGGAGGTAGGTAAGGTGGTCTGGTATTCCCATCTCTTTCAGCATTTTCCACAGTTTACTGTGATCCACACAGTCCAAGGCTTTGGCATAGTCAATAAAGCAGAAGTAGCTGTTTTTCTGGAAGTCTCTTGCTTTTTTGATGATCCAGTGAATGTTGGCAATTTAATCTCTGCTTCCTCTGCCTTTTCTAAATCCAGCTTGAACATCTGGCAGTTCACAGTTCACGTACTGTTGAAGCTGGGCTTGGAGAAATTTGAGCATTACTTTGCTAGCTTTTGAGATGAATGCAATTGTGCGACAGTTTAAACATTTTTTGGCATTGTCTTTCTTTGGGATCAGAATGAAAACTGATCTTTTCCAGTCCTGTGGCCACTGGTGAGGCACTTTCACAGCATCATATTTTAGGATTTGAAATAGTTCAACTGGAATTCTACACCTCCACTAGCTTTGTTTGTAGTGATGTTTCCTGAGGCCCACTTGACTTTACATACCAGGATGTCTAGTTCTAGGTGAGTGATCACAGCATCATGTTTATCTGGGTCATGAAGATCTTTTTGTCTAATTCTTCTGTGTATTCTTGCCACCTCTTCTTAATATCTTCTGCTTCTGTTAGGTCCATACCATTCCTGTCATTTATCGAGCCCATCTTTGCATGAAATGTTCCCTTGGTATCTCTAATTTTCTTGAAGAGATCTCTAGTCTTTCCCATTCTATTATTTTCCTCTATGTATTTGCATTGATCACTGAGGAAGGCTTTCTTATCTCTCCTTGCTATTCTTTGGAACTCTGCATTTAAATGGGTATATCTTTCCTTTTCTCCTCTGCTTTTCGCTTGTCTTCTTTTCACAGCTATTTGTAAGGCCTCCTCAGACAGCCGTTTTGCTTTTTTGCATTTCTTTTTCTTGGGGATGGTCTTGATCCCTGTCTCCATTGTACATTACTGTACAATGTCATGAACCTCTGTCCATAGTTCTTCAGGCACGCTATCAGATCTAATCCCTTGTATCTATTTCTCACTTCCACTGTATAATCATAAGGGATTTGATTTAGGTCATACCTGAATGGTCTAGTGGTTTTCCCTACTTTCTTCAATTTAAGTCTGAATTTGGCAATAAGGAGTTCATGATCTGAGCCACAGTCAGCTCCCTGTCTTGTTTTTGCTGACTGTATAGAGCTTCTCCATCTTTAGCTGCAAAGAATATAATCAATCTGATTTCGGTGTTGACCATCTGGTGATGTCCATGTGTAGTCTTCTCTTGTGTTGTTGGAAGAGGGTGTTTGCTATGACCAGTGTGTTATCTTGGCAAAACTCTATTAGCCTTTGCCCTCCTTCGTTCTGTACTCCAAGGCCAAATTTGCCTGTTACTCCAGGTGTTTCTTGACTTCCTACTTTTGCATTCCAGTCCCCTATAATGAAAATGACACCTTTTTTGGGTGTTAGTTCTAGAGGGCCTTGTAGATCTTCATAGAACTGTTCAACTTCAGCTTCTTCAGCATTACTGGTCGGGGCATAGACTTGGATTACTGTGATATTGAATGGTTTGCCTTGGAAATGAACAGAGATCATTCTGTTGTTTTTGAGATTGCATCCAAGTACTGCATTTTGGACTCTTCTGTTGACTGCTTCTCCATTTCTTCTAAGGGATTCCTGCCCGCAGTAGTAGATATAATGGTCATCTGAGTTAAATTCATCCATTCCAGTCCATTTTAGTTCGCTGATTCCTAAATGTCGATGTTCACGCTTGCCATCTCCTGTTTGACCACTTCCAATTTGCCTTGATTCATGGACCTGACATTCCAGGTTCCTATGCAATATTGCTCTTTACAGCACATGTAAAAATTCATCAAATCTGTGTACATAATTGCTAAATATTTTCCGTCTTAGATATAACTGCCTGAAGATTTTAAAAGTCTTTTATCTTTTATTTAAGTATTTTAAAATGAAGATTGTACAAGATGATTATTAGATATTCATGATGAAATGGCTACTCCAGTCAAGCAATTATTTTCTCACATAGTTAACCATTTTTTGTTTGTGTTTGTGATGAGAGTACCTGAAATCCACTCTCATAGCATATTTCCAGTATTCAATTCAGTATTATGAACTGCAGTCATCATACTGTAGACCTACTCATCCTACAGAATTACAGTCTTATACCCTTGGCCAACATCTCCCCATTCCCTTTCCCTCATCTTCTCTGGCCTTGGTAACCATGGTTCTACTCTGCTTCTGTGAGTTCAACTTTGTTTTCAATTTTAAGATTCCACATCAAAGTGAGATCATACAGTATTTGTCTTTCTCCGTCTGACTTATTTCACTTAGCACAGTGTCCTCAGGTTCATTTGTATCGTCACAGTGGCAGGATTCTTTCTTGCCCATGGCTGAATAACATCCCACTGTATGTCCCTATGGGTGCATGCTAAGTCGCTTCAGGTGTGCCTGACTCTTTCTGACCCCATGGACTGTAGCCCACCAGGCTCCTCTGTCCATGGGATTCTCCAGGCAAGAATGCTGGAGTGGGTTGCTATGCCCTCCTCCAAGAGGTCTTCCTGACCCAGGGATCAAACCTGCCTCTCTTATGTTTACTGCATTGGCCAGCAGGTTCTTTACCACTAGCGTCACCTGGGAATAACGTTCTGTACCACATCTGTATCCACTCCGCCGTCTACAGACACCTGGGTTGTTTCCATATCCAGCTATTGTGAACAGTGCTGCAAGGACCATGGGAAAGCAGATACTTTTTAAAGATATGTGCAGATACTTTTGTTTAATTATCTGATACTGATAAGGCCATTATCTTCTTTATCCATGCATATGTTTCTGCTGAAATCTCCTTTAATGTACAGCTCTATGGCAGAGGATTGATTTCTGAAAAGTAACTGTGATTTATGTAGGCTCCACTTTATGTCTAATTCAATAAGCATCCTAAGATTAGCTTGGCAGTGGAGAAACCTGGCACCCAGCACTCTGACCAAGTGGTCCAAGGTCCCACCACCAGCGCTGGGACCACCTGCCACTGGGTGCATAGTGATGTACCGGGAATACACATCATTTCCATGGAACTCTTGCCAGAAATGGACAGCTTGAGTCTGAACATGAGGAAACATCAGACAAACTCACACTGAGCGACGTTCTACAAATAGCTGGCCTGTGCATATTGCTAATAACTGTTACAAAGGGCCAGGAAGGGATGAGATTCAAGGGCATTAGAGATGTGGTGATGAAATGCAACACGCGAGTTGGAAGGTTCAGACTTCGGATGAATTTGTGAAACCTGAACGAGGACTTTATATGAGATAAGAGTATGGGATCAGAGCTAACTTTCTGACTTTGATCATTGTACTATGTTTATGGAGGGCTTCCCAGGCGGCTCATTGGTCAAGAAGCCACCTGCCAACGCAGGAGACGCAAGAGACTCGGATTCAACCCCTGTGTCAGGAAGATCCCCTGGAGGAGGGAATGGCAACCCACCCCAGTATTCTTGCCTAGAAAATGCCATGGACAGAGGAGCCTGGCAAGCTCCAGTCCACGAGGTCGCAAAGAGAAGGACACAACTGAGCAACTGAGCCTGCTCACACGCACTCTGGTTACGTAACAGATTATCCTGATATTCAGGGAACACATTCTGAAGTCCTGAGAGGTAAAGGAATACCATGTCAGCGACTTACTCATGTGTACATTTGTATGTATATGGAGAGAGAGAAACGAAAGTGCCACGAACACTTGGGTATCTAGCTGAAGGGTGTATGGAAATTCTTTCTCTTAGTCATGCAACTTTTCTCTAAGTCCAAAATTATATCAAAACAAAAAGTTAAAACAAAAAGCATTTCCTTTAATAAAAAGCAAGGTAATACCATTAGGGGAGAAGTCTGCTTTGTTTTGAAGTTACTGGGCCTGAAGACAACGACATTCAGATGTAACAGCAGGGATGACACGTTAAGCTGTTCCCCCAGCTCCCCAGAGTGGTTCACAGGATGGCTCCCCAGAGCCTGCACTTCTTGGGATGCTTACTGGATATGTCAGTGTTTTCTTCCCTTTTATGGCAGAGAAGGTTTGAGTTTCTATAACATTCGCAGATAATTTGGACTATATCTAATCAAGTCAGTGCAGTATAAAGCAATGTTTCAAACACCTAATGGTAAGGCCAGTTCTCTTTCTTTTTTGATTGCTACTGAATCTAATTGAATAGTGTTATGAATTGACTCAAATGGCATGCTAAATCAACTGAATCGCCAGTAACTCTGTACATTCTATTCCACATTGTTTTTCTCTAACTATAAAATATTCTAACAGAGAACAAAGAAAGGAATAAGGCAATTTTTACCTGACTCTTTATAAGACAAGGTAACCCCATCTTTTCCAGTTGCACATACATTAAAAAAAAAGGAAAGCCTTGCCTTTGCATTGAAGTAATTTTCTGTTACTGTTGTATATAGGAGTATTTTGGACATGTAGAAACTAATTTTTACCTTCAAGATTGAGGACTAAAATATAAAGAAGCCACACATTAATTTTCATTGAATAAGCCAACTTGTTAATTTGATTAGCTTTAATGTTCTCTTATGATCACCTGTTGTGAAGAGCTGACTCATTGGAAACGACCCTGATGCTGGGAAAGATTGAGGGCAGGAGGAGAAGGGGACGACAGAGGATGAGATGGTTGGATGGCATCACCAACTCATGGACATGAATTTGAGCCAACTCTGGGAGATAGTGGAGGACAGAGGAGTCTGGTATACTATAGTCCATGGGGTTGGAAAGAGTTGGACATGACTTAGTGACTGAACAAAAACAATGCCCATATAATGTGGAACCAGTAATAGAAGAAAATGGATGTGGGAAAAAAATGTCAATATCATTTAATACTGGTTATCCATTTTTTCCTTCAACAAATATAGAACAACAAACAAATGCCAGAAACTGGTCTAGATATGAGAACCAGAGATGCTTAGGATGAAGTCCCTGTCTTTGTGAAATTTACATCCTCCTAGGTGGTCAGTTCGGAGAAGGCAATGGCACCCCACTCCAGTATTCTTGCCTGGAAAATCCCATGGGCTGAGGAGCCTGGTAGGTTGCAGTCCATGGGGTCGCAAAGAGTTGGACATGACTGAGCGACTTGACTTTCACTTTTCACTTTCATGCATTGGAGAAGGAAATGGCAACCCACTCCAGTGTTCTTGCCTGGAGCATCCCAGGGACGGGGGAGCCTGGTGGGCTGCCGTCTATGGGGTCACACAGAGTCAGACACGACTAAAGCGACTTAGCAGCAGCAGCAGCAGGTGGTCAGTTTGGAGAAGGAAACAGCAACCCACTCCAGTATTCTTGCCTGGAGAATCATGTGGACAGAGGAGCCTGGTGGGCTGCAGTCCATGGGGTTGCACAGAGTCGGACACAACTGAAATGACTTAGCATGCATGCATGCATTGGAGAAGGAAGTGGCAACCCACTCCAGCGTTCTTGCCTAGAGGATCCTAGGGACAGAGGAGCCTGGTGGGCTGCTCTCTATGGGGTCGCACAGAGTTGGACACTACTGAATTGACTTGGCAGCAGCAGCAGGTGGCCAGTTAATACTCAAGTAAACAAATTAAAGGGGGAAAAAAAAATCTTGCAAACAAATGCTAAATGCTCTGGAGAGAGAGAAAGCAGGTGCTGGAGAGAAGGTAGGAGCCAGCATGTCAGTAAAGGCCACGTTCAATGTGGACGTCCTAAGCAGAGTCACAGGAGGCCACGGAGACATGGAGACATGGGGTGAGCAGAGTGGACACAACCTCCATGGACCAGGCTCTAGCCGGAGGGGAGCAGCAGGAGGGAGGGGGGAGACAGGTGGGATGCATTGGCCAGGAGCCCAGGTCATGATGGTCCTCGAGGCCAGGATAAAGGCTTTGCTTTAGCTCCTGGAGTGAGGAGAGGCATGGAGACTCTCACATGTGGTGGTGACGTGGTGTCCTTATATATATATATTTACTCAGCACGTTTCTTGGAAATCATTTTGGATTTACGAAAGAGTTGCAAAGATGGTTCGGAGAAGTCTCACATACCTTTCACCCAGCTTCCCTTTGTGTTAACATTTTACGTAACTTTGGTACATTTCTCATTATCCTTTAAGTGTTAAAGGGCTGTCTTCTTATTGGGTAGGAAAGAATTACGAACCCACAATATCGGCCAACATGTATCAATCATTTTTGGTGTCCCAGACACTACTCCGAGTGGTTTACACGTCGTAGCTCACTAGGCCTCTCATAATCACTAGGAGTACGTGAGCAGTAGTCTTGTTGTTACACAAACTCACTCTGTCTGGCTCCAAAGCCCAACTGGTGGGAGAGAATGAGAAGCTAAGCTGGAAGCAGGGACACCAGTTAGGCAGCAACTGGTTAGGTTAGTGAGAGGTGAGGGCAATCCAGGGAGGTGGAAGGCAGGTTAGCAGGACTTGCGGATGGACTGCATGCTGAGGAGTAAGAGATACGGAATCATGGATGATGCCTACATTTTCATCCCCAGCAGCTGGCTGATGGCTGGTACCTTTTGCTGAGGGCAAAGGATTGGGGAAGAGCAGGTGGGAGGGGGTGAAGTACTCTGCTTGGACATGCTAAGTTGGACAAGTCTATAAAGCATCCAGTTGTGGCCAAGCAAAGGCAATGTGTGAAGAGGAGAGCATGACCAAGCAGGTCATTCTGTAGATAGGCCAGGAGGTGGAAGAGGTGGAATCGACCATTAGCTCCCACTCCAAATATATTTTGTGCTTCCCTAGTGGCTCAGTTGGTAAGGAACCTGCCTGCAATGTAGGAGACCTGGGTTCGATCCCTGGGTTGGGAAGATCCCCTGGAGAAGGGAATGACAACCCACTCCAGTATTCTGGCCTGGAGAATTCCATGGACAGAGGAGCCTGGCGGGCTACAGTCCACAGAGTTGCAAAGAGTCGGACACAACTGAGCGACTTTCACTACTACTTCAGAAAACTTGTCAAGAATGTGAAAAGCAACGGGCATTGACTCATGATTCTTATGTCCTCAGCCTGCCTCCTCCCAGATTTCCTTTCCAGCCCAAGGGAAGAGTGTGGGCGAGGAGGAGAGAGGGGAAGGTGGAGGGGCAGTGAGAGAAGACAGTAAGGGACCCAAAGACACAGCAACGAGGGCTCCTCCACCAGAACCACAAGTCACCCTCTTCATCGCCCTTCTACCAAGTGGTTCTGGCTCATTTCTTTCCAATATCAAGATACCCATAAAGGATGATAATGCATTTTTTCTCAGGTTTTTTTTTATTAGAACTCAGTCAAGCTGTCTGCTTCAGAATTTATTATCTGCCCAGGCGTTTTATTTTATATTTGATTTGCAACATGACCAATTAAGCTATTTCCAGCATAACCTTTACCAAGCTGAAATACATGGATATTTTTGCATGGAAGTTATGAGATTTCAAATTTACTGAATAACTTAATATTTTGGAAATGTGAGTGGCTGTCCAAGCAAATTAAATGTAATAAAATTATAGTTAGTGAAGAGAACAACCATAGGAGATAAGAAAATAAAGGTAATAAATAAATGGATTATAAAATTATAAGTTCCAGAGAGGAAATGGTCAAAAGCAGTTTATCAGAAGTAGGAAGATACCTAAATGAATGTGGATTAATATGAGTGATTTATCTACATGAGTAAATTGGAACAGAAAGGTCCCAGGGGACCTAAAAGTGAAGGGAAAGTGTAACGTCAGTGAGTCGATATCCTTTGCACTGTTCAAAGGACAAACAGTACTATGAGAACTCTAAATTTACCTTGTAATTATTGACTCCCTGTTGTAACTTTAGCCATAAAGCAGAGACAAAACAGTTATACACATATTTCTATACTGTGTCCGCTAAAATAGCACAAATCCTTGCACCTGCATACTACATGAGCATCAAAGGATGTGTTTTCAGATACTGTAGAAACTTTAGGAAGAAGGTCATGGTAATCTCTCTCATTCGACCAGCAACATACTCAAGGATACTCCCAAGGAAGCTCCCATGTGGCGAGAGATCTATGAACTTCACATATTCAGAGAAGCTATGCTATGTGAGCTCAGGAAAAACAGGAAAGGAGAAGTTCGTGTCATATCATGGGTTTTGGTTTGGCTTTTTATTGTGTAGCAAACTACCCCCTTCCCTGTTTCTTTTATTCTTTCTCATTCTTTTTCCACAAAGTCACTCCGTGTGGTTAACCTGGACTTCCTCACAATGTGGTGGCCTCAGGCGTCTAGATTTCTAACACGACAGCCCAGGATGCCTCCCAAAGGTGGAGATGGAAGATGCCAGTCCTCTTAGGAGTGGAGGCCTGGTATGGTGTCCTCTAAACATTGGTTAAGCGTGGAAGCCTGGCACACCTTCCTCTACATTGGTCAACAGTGGAGGCCTGGAGAAATCAACCTGCCTGACTTCAGACTATACTACAAAGCTACAGACATCAAGACAGTATGGTACTGGCCCAAAGACAGAAATATAGATCAATGGAACAAAACAGAAAGCCCAGAGATAAATCCATGCACCTATGGACAATTTATCTTTGACAAAGGAGGCAAGAATATACAATGGAGAAAAGACAGACTGTTTAACAAGCGGTGCTGGGAAAACTGGTCAACCACCTGTAAAAGAATGAAACTAGAACACTTTCTAACACCATACAAAAAAATAAACTAAAAATGGGTTAAAGATCTAAATGTAAGACCAGAAACTATAAAACCCATAGAGAAAAACATAGGCAGAACACTCTCGGACATAAATCGGGAGCCTCTATAACCCACCTCCCAGAGTAATGGAAATAAAAACAAAA
Source organism: Bos indicus (assembly GCF_029378745.1). Lineage (NCBI taxonomy): Eukaryota > Metazoa > Chordata > Mammalia > Artiodactyla > Bovidae > Bos > Bos indicus. The sequence goes on from NC_091768.1 coordinate 97,699,661, forward strand.
ATAAACAAATGGGACCTAATTAAACTTAAAAGCTTTTGCACAATGAAGGAACCTACAAGCAAGGTGAAAACGCAGCCTTCAGAATGGGAGAAAATAATAGCAAATGAAAGTGACAAAGAATTAATCTCCAAAATATACAAGCAGCACATGCAGCTCAATATCAGAAAAATAAATTTTGACCCAATCAAAAAATGGGCCAAAGAACTAAACAGACATTTCTCTAAATAAGACATACACATGGCTAACAAACACATGAAAAGATGCTCAACATCACTCATCATCAGAGAAATGCAAATCAAAACCACAACGAGGTACCATCTCATGGTGGTCAGAATGGCCGTCATCAAAAAGTCTACAAGCAATAAATGCTGGAGAGGTTGTGGAGAGAAGGGAACCCTCTTACACTGTTGGTGGGAATGCAAACTAGTACAGCCACTATGGAGAACAGTATGGAGATTCCTTAAAAAACTGGAAATAGAACTGCCATCAACCTAGCGATCCCACTGCTGGGCATACACACTGAGGAAACCAGAATTGAAAGAGACACGTGTACCCCAATGTTCATTGCAGCACTGTTTACAATAGCTAGGACATGGAAGCAACCTAGATGTCTTTCAGCAGACAAACGGATAAAGAAGTTGTGGTATATATATACACGGTGGAATATTACTCAGCTGTAAAAAAAGAACACATTTGAGTCAGTTCTAATGAGGTGGATGAAATTGGAGCCTATTATACAGAATGAAGTAAGTCAGAAAGAGAAACACCAATACAGTATATTAACACATATATATGGAATTTAGAAATATGGTAATGATGACCCTATATGCAATAGCAGAAGAGATACAGATGTAAAGAACAGACATTTGGACTATGTGGGAGAAGGCAAGGGTGGGATGATTTGAGAGAATAATATTGAAGCATGTATATTACCATATGTAAAATAGATGATCAGTGCAAGTTTGATGCACAAAGCAGGGCACTCAAAGATGGTGCTCTGGGATAACCCAGAGGGGTGGGGTGGGGAGGGAGGCAGAAGGGGGATCAGGATGGGGAACACATGTACACCTGTGGGTGAGTCGTGTCAATGTATGGCAAAAACCACTACAATATTGTAAAGTAATTAGCCTCCAATTAAAATAAATAAATTAAAAAAAAAGTGGAGGCCTGGCACGGTGTGCTCTATACTGGTCAAAGCAGACACAGGACAACCCAGATTCCCACCACTTAATGAAAAGAGTATCAAAAAATTTGTGGTCAGCTTTAAAACACCACAAGGCTGATCTCCTACATGACAGGACAGATATTTATCATGAGAACAGGAAGGAGATGGTGCTCTGACTTGCAGAGGGAAAGTAGAAGAAAGAACATTCTTGGATCGCTTTTATAGACCACCTGCGACTAAATCCAGTGATAACTTTGCATCCACATAAATGGTTGCATCTCAAACAGGGCACCACGAAACGCCTGCCAGCAACGCTGCTGTGGTCACTGGTAGGGACAGCCGAAAGGCCCATGCAGAAGGACAGAGAGCTGGTGACCTGGGTTCTCCAGGGATCGAGACAGGCTCAGTCGGTGAAGAGCCCCCCCAAAGCTATCAGAATTGCCATTTGCACAAGTCTTGTTAAACCCAGAGGATCAAAAACCCGTCTTTATCCTTCCACGCATTCTTGGCACATTCACTTCGACCATGAGGTGGCATAGCAACTAAGTCCAGTTGTATTATCTACAGAATGATTTACCTCTGGAGAAGGCAGAACAAGAGGAGGGGAAAGTGCTACTATGATTGAAGTAAAAAAGAACTTTCTGGAAACAAAAGTTTTCAACGCTAAAAGACTTTCCATCTGAAAGTCAGAGAGTCGTGTATCCTGATGGTTTTTGTCTACGGCTCAGAAAGCAGCTGCTTAAACGGTACTCTACTCTTCAGCGTGCACATTTCTGTTTCTGGCTTTCTCTTTCATCTTTTGCTTTATGTTTCCTTCTTCTTCTTCACTGACTTATTTCACTTCTGCTCAGTTGTCTTTCATATCTGCCTTGCCTTAAACCTACCAGAGGTTCCTGGCAACGTCCACAGGCCACCATGAGGAACGCTCGGCACAAAACCACTGCTGAATACTTTCCTAGTGATTTCTACCCTCACAAGGTGTGGGGTTTTGTTTTTCTTTCTGGTCTGGAAGTAAATCTTATATAACATTATTTTCTTGATCATTTGAGAGCTAGCAACCCTTTATTATGGGCTTTCCTGATAACTTAGCTGGTAAAGAATCCACCTGCAATGCGGGAGACCTGGGTTCAATGCCCGGGTTGGGAAGATCCCCTGGAGAAGGGAAAGGCTACCCTCTCCAGTATTCTGGCCTGGAGAATTCCATGGACTGTATAGTCTATGGGGTCGCAAAGAGTCGGACACGACTGAGCAACTTTCACTCACTCATTCAACCCTTTACTATAGGGCTTTCCCGATGGCTCAGCAGGTAAAGAATCCGCCTGCGATGCAGGAGACACAGGAGATGTGGGTCTATTTTGTGGGTTGGGAGGATCCGCTGGAGGAGGAAATGGTAAACCACTCCAGTATTCTTTCCTGAAAAATCCCACAGACAGAGGTGTCTGGCAGGCTACCGTTCATGAGGTCACAAGAGTCAGACATGACTGAATGACTAAGCATGCACACACAACCCTTCATTATAACAATGTTCATATTACTATGAAAATTTTGGCAGTTGCTGCTTTTGCTACACAATTGTTATCTACCTTCCCCCCCGCTACTGACAATTTGGCCGAGGATCCTGGTTGAAAGCTTTTCATCTCCTGGCAGTTGGCTCAGTTGACTCAAATAATTTATTTTGACCAGTCTCACTGTGTCACAGGGGTCTACTCCCATTCACAGTGACTGGTTTAGGCGTGTTCATGTAATCCAGCCCCGGACAATGAGAACTACTAGGAAGGCTGGTGAGGCTTCTTAGATATATTTTCTTTCTGATTCCGAGACAAAAACCATAAAGGACAAAGATGCTGTCTTTGTGCTTGAATTTAGGGATGATGATGTGATGTCCGGAGCCATGGCAGCTGTGATCATGAGGTGACGAGTACACGCTGAAGGCAGAAAGCACTCCCGCCCTTGGCAGAATCATTGAGTTCCTAACTGGAAGCCTGCCTACCTCCAGATTCCTCAAAAGGAACAAGTGAATGTACGCACATGTTTAAGTCTCATTTGGTCAGGTTTTCTGTTATTGTAGCTGAAGGCATTTCTTTTGGGAGGAGACCAAGCTCCATGAATAATTTCACATTTCTGCACAATTAGAGCTTATGAGAAAAGATTACTGGCAACCAGTGTTACAGGATGACTGAATGGTAAACATGCCTTGAAAATTAGAGAGAACAAGTTGTTCCTGAGACAGATGAAGGCTTAAATCCTCTGGAGCCATTCACTCACATTCAAAGCGGGGAAATACCTGGGGCCTTGCTCTCTTCCATTCAGAGACTAATTGTCTACATGGACAAAGATTTCTCTCTCCACACACACACACACACACACACACACACACAAACGCATGTGGTTAAAGTAGATCATGTACAAATGCACACAAAATTTTGTGTGTATATTTTTCTTAGAGCAAAAGGAGAAAGATCCAATAGTTTTCATCAGATTCTCAAAGGAGTCAGTAATTAAAGCAAAATAATAGAAAACAGAAAAACAAATTCATGTTGTATAAATTCCCAGAGTATAAATATTTTGAGGAAAAAAATATAGTCTTAAATGTCTTCACGTCTGTAAGGCCTATCGCAGTGTTTGTCAAAAAGTGAATGCACAATAGAGGTTGGAAATTAAAGGAATAGACAGTTGCTTTGTCCTTCAGCCTTGCTCTAGGCCTACTGCTCTGTGTGGACAAAACGCGTATATGGCTTCTAAACATGAACTCACAGGCTGTACAGGCAAAGAAACAGATGTGTACAAGACAAGATTTTGCTTGTTAGTATTCAATTCTCATAATGTTCTGTATTAGAGATACATGCGATCGTTGCGGGGAGACAAGAACCACAAGTGGAGAGAGAGGGGAGACCACCATGAGCGAGCCTAACACGTGGGCTTATTCACATTCAACAGTCATGTTGCAGTTAAGCATTTCTAGTTCTAAGAATTTTAATCTGTCTTTTCAGCAATGAGAAGCTGGAGTAAAACCCCAAGACATAAACGTGTTTAAGGTTTTTACATTACATGAATTCTGTGTTAAATATGATTATTTTTCTTTAATTCATTATGTCATTTAGCTAAATCATCAGCCCCCACTCCACAGAATGTCAAAGCCTAAAATACAGGGTACCTTAGAATGTATGCTCTCCAAGGATATATAGCATGTAGGTTTGCATACTCTTCCTGTAACACAATCCTTCCGAGTAGCCTTTTTGTTTGGCGGTTGGGTAACAGTGGTATTGTGGGTTGAGTTTTATGCCTCCCCCAATATATCCAAATCCTAATCCCGAGGACCTATGAATGTTACCTTATTTGAAATAGGGTCTTTGAAAATGTAACTTAGATGAGCTCATTGGGTGAGTTCTAATCCAGTGTGGCTGTTGTCCATTTAAGAAGAGAAGAGATACAGAGAAACACACTGGAGGAAAGACCACATGATGTCAGAGGCAGCGATTGGACGGATGCCTCTGAAAGCCATGGAAGGTCAAGGATTGCTGGCAACACCAGAAGCTAAGAGATAGGCCTGGGATAGGACAGCTCTAGTGATTAAGATCCTGATTAACATCCAAGGCTAAATCTGTCACTATATGAAGCCACTCCTAAGGGAACCATCACATTCCATCATCCTCTTCTGAAACATTCTTTTTTCATTGATCTAGGTGGATTTTTTCTTCCAGATGAACCCCCTTGTCAGGGAGCACCCTGACGCAGTGATTCAGTGGTTAATCCCCTACAAGCATCTGCTGATTCTGCTCTGGGCCACGTCCTAGATCACAGGGATACAGAGATAAGTTAGGCACAGTGTCTGCCATCTAGGTGTGTCTTTACTGGTGAACTTATCAATACAGACAGTACTAATCAATTAATATAGGTACTCCATGTAAGGGCTTCCCTGGTGGCTCACTGGTAAAGAATCCACCTGCCAATGTAGAAGACATGAGTCTGACCCCTGGGTTGGGAAGTTCCCCTGGAGAAGGAAACGGCGACCCACTCCCACATTCTTGCCTGGGAAATCCTGTGGACAGAGGAGTCTGGCGGGCTGCAGTCCATGGGGTCACAAGAGTTGGACATGACTTAGCGACTAAACAATAACAACAACATGTAGTGTATACTCTAGACAACTGTGATTCTGCTGAATTGGCGTGTTCATGTTAATGTGGACTAATATCATATCTCTAATACTAATCGCACTTGGACTCATTAACCAAGACAAGGGATATTTTCTGCATGTGTGTGTGCAAAGGAAGAAAATATTCTCACCTGTTAGATGCATCTGTACTATGAATACATACTTTAAAAAAAGAGTTGGCCCAAGAAACACAGAACTCCTTCACATGATTTTGCTGCCTACCATGTTAGGACACAGAAGGTCTAAGATAGCTTATGGAAGAGAGTTAATGAAGTCTGTCAACCAGTTAAGTGGGAAATGGCTCCTCAAAGCATTACAACCATGTCACATCTGAAAGTAGAACTCTTTGTGCAACATTATTTGGCTGGGAAAGTGAAATTCAACAAGTGTGTTGAAGAGGCTAATGCATTCCTAGCTTTGTTCTCAGGGCTGGGGGCAAAGCGATAAGAGAAACAAGCTTTTGTGAGACTTTTGTTCTAGGGAGAGGAGGAAACAGAGAAACAACCACAGCAACACAGAAGCATAAACCAGATGGAGATGAGTGCCATATATAAAACCGAAATTATGAAGCGATAAGACGCGATCACGATATGACAAAGATCACTCTAGTTTTGACATGAAGACAAGGGATAGATATCTGCACCTTTTGGGGGAAATCATTTGACTAAAACTTGAAACACTCAATATTGAAAAACCTTTTTTCAGATCAACCTAACAAACACTACTTATAAAAACAGAGTGAGAGACGTTCCTATCGTGTCGCTTTTCCGATCCCCCCCTCCTATGTTGGTAAAGGAGTCTCGGTCCACGTGCAGCTTGTCCACAAAGCGAGGAGTTGCTGCTCCCCAGCCCTCCCCCGCCCTCCTATCTTCCTGTCTGTGCAATCAAGTGGACACTGTAGAAACTTTAGCACGGAATGGGCAGATTTTAACTTAATTACAGCAGTGATAACTGGCCAACACAAAAAGATTTCCTGAACAGTAAAAGATGAAATATATGAGAATATATTATATTCCTGAATTGAAGAGCAATTCTGCAAAGATTTTATTCTTCTGAAAAATGTTTCATATTTGTATAGTTTTTCACCAAATTGCAATAGTATTACTTTGGAAACTGGGTAAAATGGATCCAAGGTAAAAACTGATAAGAAATTGTCTAAAAAAAGCCTAAAAATTTTATATAAAAAAGAGAGAGGACAAACCCAAGTTGACCATATTAAAAGGAAAGAGTAAAAACATTTTTTTCCAAATATTCAACAAAGACTTGCTATCCTAAGTATACAGAGAATTTCCATAAATCAACAAAATAAAGAATACCCAATGGGGATAAGGGTTAGGGACAAGAACGGGTAATTTACTGTAGAAGAAATACAAATGTCCAATATTTATCTCCAAATCACAACAAACTACCACAGTGAAGATAATATTAACACACACACAGATACACACACCCCAAATTAGCTAATCCAGATACTATTACATTAATCTTTTGTGTTAGGAGATGATAAGCATTTTAATCATAATAATGAACAGTGTAAGTACTTTTAATTTTTGAATTTATTGCCTGTTATATATAAGGTACTGATGCTGAACTAGTCACGAAAAATCAACAGTTAAAATTAAAAGTTATAACTTAGACAACAATAATTTATATTCCTGAAAAAGCTAATGTGTTTTCAAAAATAAAGCTCTCCTAATTAGGAAAACTACATCTCCTTCCTTCCTTTCGTCCTTCTTACTCTTCCCTTTCCCTCTTCCTGGTATATATTATTAAAACAGCTAAGTCATAATTTTACAGGTCAGTGCAAAAATTAGAATAATTCATAACCAGTTTTCCAATCCCTAGATAAAAAAACCAAATCAAAATCCTATTAAAAATTAATAGCGATTTCCCTTGGGAATCAGTATTTCATTCATTCATTCATAATTCAGTAGTGTATTTCTCAATGAGAATTCCTGAGTGGCAATTTACAGCAAAATCTTCCTTTACTATATAAAATTTTTAAAAAGGCATAACGAGTTAGTGTCTCAAATTACTCAATATCACACATTTAAGATTTGCTGTTTGATTTCATATTGAATGTATCTGTCTTTCTATTTAAAGGAACAAAATGAAACAGAAATGAAAAGTATAATGGATTTTAAGGTCATTATTATTTAAAACACAATGTGTTTGGCAAAACTAAAAGCTATGACTTTTCTAATAAAGTGCTTTACAATGTTTAAGCATTATTGTTGCTGTTCAGTTGCTCAGTTGTGTCTGACTCTTTGCGATCCCATGGACTGTAGCACACCAGGTTTCCCTGTGTTTCCCACATTTGCTCAAACTCATGTCCATTGAGTTGGTGATGCCATCCAACCATCTTATCCTCTATAACCCTCTTCTCCTCCTGCCCTCAGTCTCTCCCAGCATCAGGGTCTTTTTCAATGAGTTGGCTCTTCACATCAGGTGGCCAAAGTATTGGAGCTTCAACTTTAGCATCAGTCCTTCCAATGAATATTCTGGGCTAATTTCCTTTAGGATTGACTGGTTTGATCTCCCTGTTGTCCAAGGGACTCTCAAGAGTTTTTTCCAGCACCACAGTTTGAAAGCATCAATTCTTCAGTGCTCAGCCTTCTTTATGGTCCAACTCTCACATCCGTACGTGACTATTGGAAAAATCATAGCTTTGATATATGGACCTTTGTCAGCAAAGTGATGTCTCTGCTTTTTAATACACTGTCTAGGTTTGTCATAGCTTTTCTTCCATTAAAAGAAGCTAATTCAATATGAAGAAGTTGAATAATTGACATTGCTTGCCACTTCTAAGTGGCTGCCTAAATCTGTTATCTAATTACCATATTTTGATCTAATTTGGGGTGAGATCTATCTTGAAAATAACTATCCAGACACAATTAAAATCCATGCTATTTCCCAAGTATTAAAACAATGGATTTTCACATCAATTGTTCAAGTTATAGAAAAGATCTCCCTTAGAAATAATTTGCTAGACTAAAACTGGGTCCAAAGGAAATGAAATGGGTTTCCTAGGTAGCGGTAGTGGTAAATAATCTGCCTGCTAATGCAGGAGACATAAGAGACACGGGTTTGATGCCTGGATCAGGAAGATCCCTTGAAGAAGGGCATGGCAACTCACTCCAGTATTCTTGCCTGGGAAATCCCAAGGCCAGAGGAGCCAGGTGGGCTACAGTCCACGGGGTCACAAAGGGTCGGACACAACCAAGTACATGTACACTCCAGCTTCAAGCGATTGCTCAAAACAGGATTCTTTCTCTATGCTTACGAATTCAGCATAATCTTTATTTTCTTCACTTCTACATTTTCAGAGCACTCTAAGAATATATTGTAAAATTATGTCTATGTTGATGAAATTTAACAAATGAATGCTTATTGTGAGCAAACTAGGAACTCTAAGAAATATAAACAAGTTGTAATCCCTCCCTCCAAGAGCCCATAGCTTAGCTGATAAAACAGATAAATAAATAATATAATAAAAGGTATAATGAGAATGCTTCTGAAAAAGATCTACAGTTTCCAAATTTCCCTACATGTATTACTTCGCTTGATCTGTACAAGAAACATTGGAGGGACACCAGGCAGACTGAATCATTCCTCATTTAGAAGTGAGGAAAATAAGAATCAGAGCATTAAGGGGTGTATCCCCATCGATAAAGGCAGCACCAGCAGTGCTGAATCGTTGATTCCTTCCTTGACGTCATACTGACTGACTTCTATTCACTCCACTCTGTGTTCTAGAATTTTGTTGAGCTCTCTCATCCGATGTTTCTCCTTTCTCAAACTCTTTGTTCTTGTGTATTTATATTCTTGTTATTCTTTCAGTGTCATTTTGCTGGGGCTTGGGGAGGTAGCAGATATATACACTTGTGGAACTTCTCTAAGAATCAGTGTGAAATGGAATTATTTCTAGCCATAAGCTCTGGGAAAGCCTAATAGGGGAGACCAGATTTGACCTGGGCTTTTAAGAATTAGTAGGACAGGGTGTGTCACTGAGCTGAAAGGAATGCCCGAGGGAGGAGGGAGGCAACAAGAGAGACTTTTAAACCTGCACGATGAGCTAGGTTAACATTAGCCATCACTGCCTTTCTCTTTTTCAGAGCGCTGAAACTCAACAGAAGCCCAGTTTTTAAAACTATACGAGTTCTTGTAAATCAAAAAAAGCTTTCAAAACACACAGACAATCAAGCTTATAACTTGAGTAGATTTTCGAGGTAGGATTTATAAAGCTATTAACACATCCTGAAAGAGGCAATATTTACATAACACACATAGAAAGCTCCATCAAAGCATCATGGATGGGGCTGGGGAACAGGCCGGCCTCCAGTTTACTCCACCGCCACCTCCCCAGGCTGACGTCCATATTTAGGGGCAGAATGGGTGGACAGAATGGAAGTCAAATGGGGTTTATCCCACAGAAGGAAGAACTTGCCATGCGTCTGCTCACACTCCACAAACACAAACCTGTCTTACTGGGATTAGACGTGTTTCTGAATGCAGAGTGTGGGTCAGTAAACCGACCACATGCAGAACAGACAATGGGAGTCACTGATCTGATCCTAAAACCAGGACTCAGGCTAGGTGTTTTCTCTTTGTCTAATACAAATATACTTAAATTAGAATAAACCTGAGACTTAAGTTGATATCCCACTGCATTTTTGCATTCTAGAGTTACATATTCGAGTTCTTCAAAATCATTCCCGCATTCTCACTATTTCTGTGAAGCAAATTTCCACATATAGCTGTGAGAGGCAGGTTAGTGTACCAACCACCCACTTTAAAGGTGAGAATTTCACAGTGGATGATTAAACATGTATAGAAAAATGATTTACAATTCAAAAGTTCATTTTCTTCAGTGAAAAAAAAGATATATGTATGTGTGTATACATGTATGTGTGTGTGTATGTGTGTATATATATGTGTGTGTATATGTATATATATGTATGTGTGTATATATATACGCACATACATACACCCTATACATGAGTGGTCCCCCTGTCAGACAGATTTTTCAGGGCAGTACTGAATAGGGGAGAAGATCACCAAATGGAAATGCCAACCTTCTCATGAGCAGTCTGGTAGAGGGAAAGGGCCCCACGGGGTCAGGCAGGTGTGGACACCTGTGTGAAGACCCCTGAGCCAAGAGCCCTGAAGAACCACAAGGAGATGAGTCCTCTCACCTCTAAAGTATTCTGATATTTGGTATGCTCCCATTGCATTTGCTGATCTTCAACCCTGTAGTGAAATCCAGCATTTAATAAACCTCAACCCGGCACACAGAGTCTCTATTAGGTTTTTTTAATACTTAAAAAAATGGGAAGCAAAGGAAGTCAAGATATCTGAAGAAAGTCTTCCATGTGAAAAATGAGACCAAAAGAAAATGAACATGAAACACAGAAAAAAGTTTAGAGAAGACTAGGAAACAAACACTGAACTATGATTAATAGCCTTGAAGAGATAAGAGGATGCTTTAAAGAAAAAAAAAAAAGATATTTAAAGGACAAAGAAGAGGTCTTGAGTGTTACAATCTTAAGTATCCTGTGTCACAGGCAGATGCTTTACTGTCTGAACTACCAGGGAAGCCCAGCAATGGTAATGGCAGAAAAATGTAAAAGATTTGGAAAACAAGTTTGGGGAAGTCTCTCATAAAGTGAGTAAACAGGTGGGAAGTAGGAGATAGAAGATTTAAAGGGAGAAAAGAGAAAACCACCGAAGGGTTAACTTTAGAGGCTTAATGTCCAGCAAATGGCAATTACAATTACAGAAAAAGAAAATGTTAAGAATGCAGAAGAGAACATTTTCAAAGAATTAATTACAAAAGCATTTCCCAGAATAGAAGGACATAAGACTCTAGATCCAAAGAGCCCAGTGTATACGTGGACCCAGCACAACTGTTGACTAGAGAAACATGCAAAGCCTAAAAAAGTTGAGAATTGTGTTTTAGTCGGTGGACATACTGAGGACTTAAGCCTGGAAGACAATCTCTGGAATCACTGAGGAACTGCTCTCTGTGAGGGAGGAGCAAGAATACACAGGAGTTTTTGCAACAAAAACCAGATAGTCAGAGCATCAAAGGATTACTGTTAAAGAGTCAACAGATATCTCTAGTTAGTAAACTTAGCACTTTTCTATGTATGTAAGATGCAAGAGTTGGGGCTCATTAAAATCATCCCTCTGATATGCACCTTAGCTATCTAGGTCCAGGACCCTGTTTTCTCCAACTTGAATCCTTCATTTTTCATAGTAAGAATTGAGTAGATAATCATCAAAATGAAAGATGAAATAGCAGTATAATCCTGCTATGCGGAATCTTTTAAAATTCATCTTAGGATCATTCCCTGGTGGCTCAGACAGTAAAGAATCCACCTGCAATGCAGGAGACCCGGGTTTGATCTCTGGGTCAAGAAGATCTCCTGGAGATTTATGGCTACCTGCTCCAGTATTCTTGCCTGGAGAATTCCATGGGTAAAGGAGCCTGGTGGGCTACAGTCAGTCCATGGGGTCACAAAGAGCAGGACTGAGCAACTAACAGTTTCACTTTAGGATTGTTCATTGATTTTTTAAAAGATTTCTAAAATTAGGATGTCCCTTAAACGATTGCCATCAGGTGGCAATTTTGTTATGATTGTTATCATTTCACATGCTCATCAAAACCTAAAGTATGGGTTACAGTAGCTTAGAAGAAAAATCCCAAAGACAAGAGTCAATCACTCTTAAATGCTGCATCTTCAATACTCTTGATTTTTCAGAGGATACTATTGCTTGGTAAAACCAGTTCAAGCTGGGTTTAGAAAAGGCAGAGCAACCAGAGATCAAATTGCCAACATCCGCTGGATCATCAAAAAAGCAAGACAGTTCCAGAAAAACATCTATTTCTGCTTTATTGACTATGCCAAAGCCTTGGACTGTGTAGATCACAATAAACTGTGGAAAATTCTGAAAGAGATGGGAATACTAGACTGCCTGACCTGCCTCCTGAGAAACCTGTATGCAGGTCAGGAAGCAACAGTTAGAACTGGACATGGAACAGCAGACTGGTTCCAAATTGGGAAAGGAAGAATATCAAGGCTGTATATTGTCACACTGCTTAATGTGAGTACATCATGAGAAACCTGGGTTGGATGAAGCACAAGCTGGAATCAAGATTGCCAGGAGAAATATCAATAACCTCAGATATGCAGATGACACCACCCTTATGGCAGAAAGCGAAGAAGAACTAAAGAGCCTCTTGATGAAAGTGAAAGAGGAGAGTAAAAAAGTTGGCTTAAAGCTCAACATTCAGAAAACTAAGATCATGGCATCTGGTCCCATAGCTCCATGGCAAATAGATGGGGAAACAGTGGCTGACTTTATTTTTCTGGGCTCCAAAATCACTGTGGATGGTGATTGCAGCCATGAAATTAAAAGACGCTTACTCCTTGGAAGGAAAGTTATGACCAACCTAGATAGTATATTAAAAAGCAGAGACATTACTTTGGCAATAAAGGTCCGTCTAGTCAAGGCTATGGTTTTTCCAGTAGTCATGTATGGATGTGAGAGTTGGACTATAAAGAAAGCTGAGTACTGAAGAATTGATGCTTTTGAACTGTGATGCTGGAGAAGACTCTTGAGAGTCCCTTGGACTGCAAGGAGATCCAACCAGTCCATCCTAAGGGAGATCAGTCCTGGGTGTTCATTGGAAGGACTGATGTTGAAGCTGAAACTTCAATACTTTGGCCACCTCATGTGAAGAGCTGACTCATTTGAAAAGACCCCGATGATGGGAAAGATTGAGGGCAGGAGGAGAAGGGGACGACAGAGGATGAGATGGTTGGATGGCATCACCGACTCAATGGACATGGGTTTGGGTGAACTCCAGGAGTTGGTGATGGACAGGGAGGCCTGGTGTGCTGCGGTTCATGGGGTTGCAAAGAGTCAGACATGACTGAGCGACTGAACTGAACTGAAATATTGCCTGGAAAAACATGGGTCAATTACAATTCTGAGACAAAAAGTGACCTGGATGGATTCTGATGTGCTAGAGACATTCTAATTTATCCATGTTGCTTTTAAATTTTTGATATATATACAAGGGGGATCAACAGTGAAAATTCACACAGGTGGCCAATAGGCACTCGAGAAAATGGTCATCACTAATTAGCAAAGAAATGCAAATCAAAATTACAATGAGGTATCACCTCCCACCAGTCCATGATTCAGGTACAATGAGAATGTCCAGTTTTCTAAAGCAAATTTACTTGATGTGACTAACAGATGAGGTTTAGCTGGCAAAAATCAAATCACATCTACAGAATTTCAAACAAAATCTTCAATATCACTCTCCCTTTTCCCTACCCTTAACCAGTATCCAAATGTCAAGTGGCCATCAGGGCAGTCTGATAAACTAGGAGGTGGATGATCTTGACCTTATAATATTTTTTCCTCCTCACCTCCTTGGCAATAACAAGAGTTTCTTATTTCCTTTTGGGGAAGGAAGGCAGAGAGAGAGAAAGGAGAGAGAGAGAGAGGGAGAGGGAGAGAGAGAGAAAAGTAACTGCATGAAACTGTACATTTCTAAAAGAGGCTAAAGTATGATTAGGTCCTCAGAAGAATGAAAATGGGAAAATAAATGTTTCTTGTAAGTGAGATGGTGTCTCTATAGAAATGAGTCTTCGACCAATGAGATGCATTTTGTGCTTTTTTTGGTCTTTTGTCTGATTACAGGCTGCCTTTCCGTTGCCCCATGCTGAACCTGCTTTCCTAGACTTTAAAAAAATAACCCCAAAGCCATTATTAAGGACAAGTGAGAAACTGGTGGAAATTTGGAAAGGCTAAAAATATTTTTATTTTAGTGAGTTCTAAGTACCTGCTTTGGGGGCTATCCAGGGTTTAGACATGCTAACATATCAATATTATTAATTATCATTGTGTTACTATATAATATATACTATATATTGATATTATACTATTAATGTTAATTATAATACAGATTAACATTAATCATATATGTATAACAAATATATTAACAGCTGATATTTCCCCTGACCTTCTCAGGATGCGAGGAAATTACCCTCTACTGTGGATGCATCTGGATTTGGGGTTCCTATTGCTTGCAGACCCGAATGGCCCTGGCAGATGTACGCAGTGCTGTCTAGCACTACCCCTGGCTTGCTTTTATTTTCTCTTCCTCTCTGCTCCCGTGTTCGCAGTCTATCCCTGGCTTCATGTATTGACTCTGACACACCGTGGGTCTCTCCTGTGGCTTCGCAACTAGTCTAGACTTCCCTTCCTGCCTTCCTGCCTTCTGTTGCCCCTGCTGACCCCAGCTCCGTGTGCCTCTTTGACTTGGTGGCCTTTGCAGCTTGGAGCAAAAGGTTCTCTGTGTCGGAGAGCAATGTAACATATCAGGTTTGTTCCAGGCTCTCCCCATCAAGGGAGGGGATGGGACTGATCTTATCCCTTTTCAACTTTAGACTAAAGTTGAACTTGAAGGGAAAACTAGTGCGTGGAGCAGTGTCCCCAGCGATGTGCACGCCTCTATCCCATGGCGCTCTTTCTGGACTCAAAAACGCTTTTGGCAGTTCATTGGCAAATCAGGAAGATGCTGATGAGACTAAAATTCGCTTGCTTCATTAGCAATCTGTATTTCCTCAAAACTTTAAAATATGTTCATGAAGATTTTAGAACAAATGATCTTAAAGTCATTTCTGTTTCTGGGGACAGGAATGTGCCTGTTTTGTAGTTACAGCAGAGTCTTCAAGTAGAAATGTAATTATAGACTTTAGTAGGGTAACTAAAGGATATGTGTATATTTTTTTCCTTGTTTGTTTTAGCTATGTTTTCATCATAGAGGAGTTTGAACGAATCAATAGATCATATAATGGTTTTGAGGCATAAATATATTTTGTGTTTGTTATTGTTGAGGTAAGATCCTAGGGAGCCATTCCAAGGACTGCCCACAGAAGGTACAACCTTCATATTTTTTTTGATCTGTAGACTCTAGGTTCGTTAGTAGACACTTGGGTTTATTCATAAATGAATTGCAGCAAGGGAAAATACTGTAGGAAGCTGAAATCCTTAAGGACTCCCCTAAATCATCCCAAAATTTGCCCCTGGAGCTGTGGATGGTAAACCGCATAGGACTTGCCCCCATTTCGGCAGGGAATTATATATAGGCTTAAGAGCTAATCTGTATTCATGATAATTTGCTAAATGAATGTTCCTTTGGTTTTACTACACTTGTTCCAGCAAATTGCAACATATATTTTTTCCTATTAGTGTATGAAGCATTTTGTGTGGAACACTATTTTATGTCCTGCGCTTGTTAATTCTCTGAGCAAGGCTCCCGCTTTTCAACTGCTGCTTTGAAAAAAGTTATTTGGTTTGAGAATCCTTTTCCTCTCCTGACCTTATTGCCCCCGGATGTGAATAACTTCAAGGGGAAATGCACAAGGGAACTACTCTGTGCATTACCTGGAAAGTCACAGACATCTTTGAATGCACTGACCTTCTTTCACGGTAAAAAAGCAGGACCAATTTTTTGCTTGCCTAAATTTCTTGGCGGCCTTTCCCTTACTTTATCACTTTCCTCTCCTCTCAAAAATCCTAAAAAATTACACTAAAGGCTTAATCTCAACTTTATGCCCAAACCTACCTACAAACTATACCCTAATACCTAACTGATTAATTATGCATAAAATTTAAATTCTATTGCACTGTTGCATAAAAATGCAGACTCCTTCAGTGGTGTAAAGTCTGGTGCTGAGCTCAACCCAATAAGGGTTGCCTGTCTCAAGAAGGCTTGTACAGATGCAATTATCTCTCAAGTGCTCCAACTGCTTTCTTTCACAACATTTGTTTTATTATGCAGATGTACAAATCTAATTTTAGTCTGTGAGACCATCTAGCAGATTAAAACTTTGCTCACGTCTTGCTTTCACTAAATGTAATTAAAGATATTAATTTTTTTTTTTTTTTTTTCGTTTGAGGACGATTCAGCTGCTCTCAAGAGTTCTTCATCCTTATCTGCCTGCAGGTCAGGGAACCACAAAGAGCTGCCATGATGACCCAGATTAATCTTCATTCTAAGTGGTTCTGGTTAAGCAGAAGTGACAGCAACGTGAACCAGAGAGAACCAGAAAGCAGCTGAAGTGTTTTTCCCTGGTAGACAGAAAAGGTCTCAGCAGATTTCACTAGTGTGGGAAATTTTGGCAAGCTTGTAAAGCAAAACTTTAGAGAAGTTTACAAAGTTTACCAAAACTGTCTTCATTAAAAAAAAAAAAAAAAATTAATCAATTCTGAAAATCCCTGGTGGCTCAGTGGTAAAGAATCTGCCTGCCAATGCAGGAGACGTGGGTTTGTCCCTGATCGGGGAAGATCCCACATGCCTAGGAGCAACTAACCCCGTTCACCACAGCTATTGGGTCAGCGCTAGAGCCCATGAGCCGCAACCACTGAAGTCCTCATGCCATGAAACCCATGTTCCTCAAAAAGAAAAGACAATGAAATCAAAAGCCCTCCCACCACAGTTAGAGAGTAGCCCCTGCCCCCAAAACCAGAGAAAGTCAGAGCACCAACGAAGACCCAGCACAGCCAAAAATAAATAAATAAAAATTAAAAAAAATTACAAATTCTCAATACATTAGGAATGTAAAAGACTCACTGCATTTTGAAGACTTAAGCGTATAAAACAGAATGGAAAATACCTCAATAATTTTTTACTGATTACGTGTTGACATTGTAATCTTTTGGATATATTGGGCTGCATAAAATATATTATTAAAATTAATTTCGAAGGTCAGGAAGGGTGGTGGTGAGGAGATACCCCTCGTCCAAGGTAAGGAGCAATGGCTGTGCTTTGCTGGAGTAGCCGTGAAAAGATACCCCAAGCTAAAGGTAAGAGAAACCCAAGTAAGACGGTAGGTGTTGCAAGAGGGCATCAGAGGGCAAACACACTGAAACCATACTCACAGAAAACTAGTCAATCTAATCACACTAGGACCACAGCCTTGTCTAACTCAATGAAACTAAGCCATGCCCGTGGGGCAACCCAAGACGGGCGGGTCATGGTGGAGAGATTTGACAGAATGTGGTCCACTGGAGAAGGGAATGGCAAACCACTTCAGTATTCTTGCCTTGAGAACCCCATGAACAGTATGAAAAGGCAAAATGATAGGACACTGAAAGAGAAACTCTCCAGGTCAGTAGGTGCCCAATATGCTACTGGAGATCAGCGGAGAAATAACTCCAGAAAGAATGAAGGGATGGAGCCAAAGGAAAAACAATACCCAGATGTGGATGTGACTGGTGATAGAAGCAAGGTCCGATGCTGTAAAGAGCAATATTGCATAGGAACCTGGAATGTCAGGTCCATGAATCAAGGCAAATTGGAAGTGGTCAAACAAGAGATGCCAAGAGTGAATGTCGACATTCTAGGAATCAGCGAACTGAAATGGACTGGAATGGGTGAATTTAACTCAGATGACCATTATATCTACTACTGTGGGCAGGAATCCCTCAGAAGAAATGGAGTGGCCATCATGGTCAACAAAAAAGTCCGAAATGCAGTACTTGGATGCAATCTCAAAAACGACAGAATGATCTCTGTTCGTTTCCAAGGCAAACCATTCAATATCACAGTAATCCAAGTCTATGCCCCAGCCAGTAACGCTGAAGAAGCTGAAGTTAAACAGTTCTATGAAGACCTACAAGACCTTTTAGAACTAACACCCAAAAAAGATGTCATTTTCATTATAGGGGACTGGAATGCAAAAGTAGGAAGTCAAGAAACACCTGGAGTAACAGGAAAATTTGGCCTTGGAATACAGAATGAAGCAGGGCAAAGACTAATAGTTTTGCCAAGGAAAATTTGGCCTTGGAGTACAGAATGAAGCAGGGCAAAGACTAATAGTTTTGCCAAGAAAATGCACTGGTCATAGCAAACACCCTCTTCCAACAACACAAGACAAGACTCTACACATGGACATCACCAGATGGTCAACACCGAAATCAGACTGATTATATTCTTTGCAGCCAAAGATGGAGAAGCTCTATACAGTCAGCAAAAACAAGACCAGGAGCTGACTGTGGCTCAGACCATGAACTCCTTATTGCCAAATTCAGACTGAAATTGAAGAAAGTAGGGAAAACTACTAGACCATTCAGGTATGACCTAAATCAAATCCCTTATGATTATACAGTCGAAGTGAGAAATAGATTTAAGGGCCTAGATCTGATAGATAGAGTGCCTGATGAACTATGGAATGAGGTTCGTGACATTGTACAGGAGACAGGGAGCAAGACCATTCCCATAGAAAAGAAATGCAGAAAAGCAAAATGGCTGTCCGGGGAGGCCTTACAAATAGCTGTGAAAAGAAGAGAAGCAAAAAGCAAAGGAGAAAAGGAAAGATATAAACATCTGAATGCAGAGTTCCAAAGAATAGCAAGAAGAGATAAGAAAGCCTCCTTCAGTGATCAATGCAAAGAAATAGAGGAAAACAACAGAATGGGAAAGACTAGAGATCTCTTCAAGAAAATCAGAGATACCAAAGGAACATTTCACGCAAAGATGGGCTCAATAAAGGACAGAAATGGTACGGACCTAACAGAAGCAGAAGATATTAAAAAGAGATGGCAAGAATACACAGAAGAACTGTACAAAAAAGATCTTCATGACCCAGATAATCATGATGGTGTGATCACTGACCTAGAGCCAGACATCCTGGAATGTGAAGTCAAGTGGGCCTTAGAAAGCATCACTACAAACAAAGCTAGTGCAGGTGATGGAATTCCAGTTGAGCTATTCCAAATCCTGAAAGATGATGCTGTGAAAGTGCTGAACTCAATATGCCAGCAAATTTGGAAAACTCAGCAGTGGCCACAGGACTGGAAAAGGTCAGTTTTCATTCCAATCCCAAAGAAAGGCAATGCCAAAGAATGCTCAAACTACCGCACAATTGCACTCATCTCACACACCAGTAAAGTAATGCTCAAAATTCTCCAAGCCAGGCTTCAGCAATATGTGAACCGTGAACTTCCTGATGTTCAAGCTGGTTTTAGAAAAGGCAGAGGAACCAGAGATCAAATTGCCAACATCCGCTGGATCATAGAAAAAGCAAGAGAGTTCCAGAAAAACATCTATTTCTGCTTTATTGACTATGCCAAAGCCTTTGACTGTGTGGATCACAATAAACTGTGGAAAATTCTGAAAGAGATGGGAATACCAGACCACCTGATCTGCCTCTTGAGAAATTTGTTTGCAGGTCAGGAAGCAACAGTTAGAACTGGACATGGAACAACAGACTGGTTCCAAATAGGAAAAGGAGTTCATCAAGGCTGTATATTGTAACCCTGTTTATTTAACTTCTATGCAGAGTACATTATGAGAAACGCTGGACTGGAAGAAACACAAACTGGAATCAAGATTGCCGGGAGAAATATCAATAACCTCAGATATGCAGATGACACCACCCTTATGGCAGAAAGTGAAGAGGAACTAAAAAGCCTCTTGATGAAAGTGAAAGTGGAGAGTGAAAAAGTTGGCTTAAAGCTCAACATTCAGAAGACGAAGATCATGGCATCCGGTCCCACCACTTAATGGGAAATTGATGGGGAAACAGTGGAAACAGTGTCAGACTTTATTTTTGGGGCCTCCAAAATCCCTGCAGATGGTGACTGCAGCCACGGAATTAAAAGACGCTTACTCCTTGGAAGGAAAGTTATGACCAACCTAGATAGTGTATTGAAAATCAGAGACGTTACTTCGCCAACAAGGGTTCGTCTAGTCAAGGCTATGGTTTTTCCTGTGGTCATGTATGGATGTGAGAGTTGGACTGTGAAGAAGGCTGAGTGCCGAAGAATTGATGCTTTTGAACTGTGGTGTTGGAGAAGACTCTTGAGAGTCCCTTGGACTGCAAGGAGATCCAACCAGTCCATTCTGAAGGAGATCAGCCCTGGGATTTCTTTGGAAGGAATGATGCTAAAGCTGAAATTCCAGTACTTTGGCCACCTTATGCGAAGAGTTGACTCATTGGAAAAGACTCTGATGCTGGGAGGGATTGGGGGCAGGAGGAGAAGGGGACGACAGAGGATGAGATGGCTGGGTGGCATCACTGACTCGATGGACATGAGTCTGAGTGAACTGTGGGAGTTGGTGATGGACAGGGAGGCCTGGCATGCTGCGATTCATGGGGTCGCAAAGAGTCAGACACGACTGAGCGACTGATCTGATCTGATCTGATTTGAAAATTAATTTCACTTGAATGTGGATAATAGAAGGTTAAAATTATGTAACTGCCTCAAACTATATTTCTATCCATCCCATAGGTTTTAGACCCTTAACTCTCACACTGAGTGCCTACCACCCTTGTATAGCGTTTTTTATCACCATTCTCAGGGAAACGAATGAATATAAGAAACGCTGAAAATTGCTCTTGATGAACTTTGGTAGTTTCTTTCACGGAATTGAATTGCGTCTGCTGCGGTGTGAGGGTGGGGTCATGTGGAATGTAAGAAGGGCAGAATTCATGGC
This sequence comes from Bos indicus, assembly GCF_029378745.1. Taxonomy (NCBI): domain Eukaryota; kingdom Metazoa; phylum Chordata; class Mammalia; order Artiodactyla; family Bovidae; genus Bos; species Bos indicus. Next base: position 97,720,502 of record NC_091768.1, read on the forward strand.
TAAATTCAGAGACCACCACTCCCACTGCTCACTGTGCAGATGGCACAGTCAGGAGATGCTGAATTTCCACTGTGCACTGGCATTTCCTGGACAGGGTTACTTCCCAACTCTATGGCTGCAATTTCAAACTTCCATACCTTATTTTTCTGAATAGTAACTAACAGATCCAATGCATGGACACGTGAAGAACTAAATGGAACAAGAATTTTTTGTTACAATTCATCTATGTTAACAGGTTAAAAAATAAAAGTAGATTATTTTAATTAAAACACAGTCAACATTCGTTGTTTTTCAGTCGCTCAGTCATGTCCGACTCTCTGCGACCCCGTGGACTGCAGCACGCCAGGCTTCCCTGTCCTTCACTGTCTCCTATAGTTTGCTTGGATTCACGTCCACTGAATTGGTGATGCCATCCAACCATCTCGTCTGCTGGACCTGAGATCCATCTTCTCTCCCCTCCTTTCCAAGATGGCAGCTCACGGCATCTGGGTGTGTGTCCTCAGGATGAGGTGGGGGCGAAGGGGAGGAGGGGCGCTGCTCCCTGGGTCTGCGTTGGTTCTGCAGTCGTGGCCTCTCTTGCCTCCTGCGGTCACGGATGTCTCTGCTGGTCAGCACTGCTATATCATGTGAACCCTGAACGGTGCTTTTGTGCAGTGCTCTGCGGTCCTCCCATATCTGGCGGCAGTTCCCATGTAGTTCCTGGCCTTGCTGGTTGACCTGCAGCCTTTGGCTGTGGACCCAGTCTGCTCTGTAGCCAGCAGCACGAGACCCCTGCCTGGGGCTCCCCAGGGCACCTGGCGATGTCTGGACAAGCATTTCACAGCCCGTGGGTCCCCTGGGTGGCTCCGGGAGCTAAACTCAGGTCCCCTCCAGCTGACCCACGGTGCCCCTGACTTCGCTCTGATGCAGGTGTTCACAGTGAGTGTAGCGAGAAGCTCTCTCTGTCATCACCTCCTTGCCTCCAACACGCCTCCCGTGCCACGGACCTGGGCGAGTGACGGGAAATCAGGAGACGCCCATCCCACAGTCCACTTGGGGCCCGAAGAGATGCTACCTTCCTTTTCTGCGTCTTTTCTGGCAAGAACCTCCCCTATATCACATTCTCCTCTGGGTTTATATTAGCATTATGTCTTCGGGAGAGTTGATTTATGAGGAAGAGAAATAAAAACGAAGAGTAAAAAAGAGCTGGATAAACAAAAGAAACTGGCCAACTAGCTTTCCTGTTTGTTCCAAAATGAATTTTCCACATGCCTTACTGTTTTGTTTAAGCACTGCATTCTCGGAATGCTATAGGTGACTCTGCATTGGCAAAGTGAAAAAAAGAAAGAAAAAAAGAAAAAAACGAGAACAGAAATCAAGCCTAAGCAGTTTCAAAACCACCTGCCTTCGGGACTCATCTGTGCTCCGCACCTCCTTTGGCAAGGGCATCAGAGCTGGCAGCGTCTTGTCGTTCATGCTTTATATTTCTTTGGCTGTTTATTCCATCTGCTGCAGCTATTTGCAATCCATACCATGAGTCCCGCTCTGTCTCTAAAAACCACAATATAAAAATGTATATATATGAAAAATGCAATAAATACAAGGCCCAGGGTGAGGCTCAAGAGCCTGTGGGGAAGCCCGTGGGGGGATGTGCATGGCACCTGCGTGGATGTCCCAGGCACCCCCGAGAGAGCGGGACGTATCGTGACATCACAGTCTTCCTGCATCAATTCAACACGTCTCTCCAGAAAAGAGATGTACACGTGTAGACATAAGTATTTCAAATGCATGTATGGATAATGGGTCCATTACTCTCAGCTCGAAGCAAATATACAACAGGAAGGGAGTGACAGATAGCTTCTTAAAAGCTGCGCTTTGGGGAAAACTGTGAGCTAAGAATGCTGCCCGCCATATCAGTAAACAAAGCGTGTTGCAGCCATCAAGCCCTCACATAACAGCCGCCCTGATGCTGGTGAGCCCCAAGGGCCCCAATGCCCCCTCCAGTCAAGCATTCAGCCTCTGCCGTCACCCCCTCCCCTGATGGTGCACCCTGAGGAGACTCAGAAGAAAAAGGCACAGGATACTGGCCCTAGATAGCTGAGGTGCATATGACCTCAATGAACCTAGACTTTTCATCTTCCCATACATAGAAACCTGCTAATTTCATTAACGTGAGATGTCTGCTTTTCTTTAAGTAACTGTATTCATTTGATGTTCTAACTACCAGGCCTCTGTTGCAAAAATTCCTATATATCCTGGCTACTCCCTCCCTGCCCCTCTCGCCTCTTTGGAACAGTCCCTCAGAGCTATCCCAGAGTCCTGTCTTCTGGACTTGAAGTCTGCAGAATAAAACGTAACTCTTAGCTTTTAGGGCACGATTCTTTTTTGTTCAGTCAACGAAACAGATCTAAATAAAATACTTGTTATTTTTCTACAATTGCAACAAAATTGTTGTTAACAATATTACATTATTCCACTGCATTTAGTCTGAAAGTCATATTCTTTCATTATCAATTACTTTAATGCATTTTTGTATTCTCTAAGTTTGGGCAAAAGCTGCCCATTATTTCCCCATGACTCGATGAAACTGTACTGTCTTTGCAGATCGGCCAAAACTGGGTAAAAAAGAACAGAATGGTGGCACGAGAAACAGAAGACCTGTCTTTGGTTAAGAATTCGATCTTTCCTTACACATGTATTTAAATACCCAGTACACATATGCTTATGAATAAAAGAAGTAAGACATCTGTATGTTTGTGGTGAGCTGGCTAGTTTGATGGTTGTTTGGACTGCCTACCCAAAGGGTCATCTAATATTTGATAATCAACACAGGATTTTAAAGTTTCAGTTTTCTTTGAATTACAGAAAGAAGGGCCTACTATGAAGAACACTTTCAAAGGTCTCATTATGGTTTTGAATCCTGTAGAAATTATACTCTCTCCTTTTGACATCTTGTAATAAATAAAACTGTTAATATTTTGACTTTCAACAAATTGCTCTTTTGCTCTCAGCAGCTAACGGTTATGAAAAGAGACAGTGCTCCATTAGTTACAGCGATTTAGTTTGGGGACTCTAGCAGAAACATAAAATCCATTAGCGGAGCCAACGGCTCTGTCCAATTCTAACAAAAAGGGCTAAGTACAGTTTCTAAGATGAGTCTCAAAACTTCCTTGAAAACAGAAAAGAGTTGAGATGATCATTTGAGTGACTAAAGCAACAGCCCCTGGTTGTATTTAAGCAAGAGACGTGTTTTCAAAATACTGTAACCGATGTGTTCGTGCGAAAATCCACTCTCTGTTGCCAGATGCGTATGAGCTGGGAAGAGGGGTTCCCAGATCACACCTGGGCTCAGTGAGCCTGGGGTCCTGCCCCTGGCGCTGCTTTGTGTTCCAGAAGATGGCACAAACAACAATTATAAGAAAAATTATCATAAATCTACAGTTCTTATGAGCAGTCATACAAGGTCACGGTTGGGAGAAACACATCCATTTCTGCTTCCCACAGGGACTTTTAGGTCCTCGGACATGTACTGTGTTGGCCAAAAAGCTCATGGACAAACCCAAATGAACTTTTTGGCCAACGCAATACTTTCATTCCCCTGGGGAAACCTACAGAGCACAGATGGGTCTCCTTTTGAATTTGGTTGCTAGTAAGACACTTGGTCTGATGGTTTATTCAACAGCATTTCCTAAAAGAATGACACTGTTCCTAAAAGCCTTTTTGGGGAATTCCTTTTCCCAAGGAAAAGTATGTGAAAAAGAAGCTGTGAAGCTATGGTGACATCGACTTGTGCTGAGGAATTAGCCTTTACAAACCATGAGCACCAGATATTAGGAAAATAGAAGATGAAACAAATCCAAAGTGAGTAAACACACAGGTTGTCCTGTACGTGCATTACTTAGAATGTGTTATCTTACTCTGCATTTCTTATTGGAACTCTTCCCCAGGGCAGAGCCCTGTATCAAGAGATGGTTGTTCATCTATTTATTCCAAATATAACACATCCCTGAGGAGTCAGCTCAGAGAGGTAAAGTGCCAGCCATGTAGAACCTCTTGGTAACAGTGAGAGGTGAATTCCCTGTGCTAGGATTTCAGCGGGGCAGCTCACAGGTGTATTGAAAAATGCCAGAACATTCTGCAGAGCCCTATACCAAGGTCACAGGTGTGGAGCCCTGTACCAAGGTCACAGGATAAAAATCTCTGGAACTGACCAAGCCTCATAGCAACTGCTGCCATAAGCCTCCAGATCTAAACCAGGCAGTTCCCTGACCCCATATTATGTAAAATACACACCCTACAATCTACCCTATAGCATCTGAACCAGTTACCTAATGCCACCATTCCTGTAGGAATTTTCTGTCTTGAGGCTATAAAAATTGGCTGCAATCCTGCGGAAGCATTCAGCTCTGCCTTGAGCTGACCCGCTGTTCTGCCAGCGTCTCCCACTCTAATAAATTTTATTCTTCTGCCTCATGTCTGGAAATTTTGTTTCAATCCGCGCGTGGACCAGGACACATTCCTGCATAGACCAGGCCTCTTGGGATTATTAATCTTCTTCACTTTTCCCACAAATTTCCCTTATAAAGGGACTACGGAATACCAGTGGGAGGCCAAATGTCTGGCCCCCACTGTACCAGATCCCGCCCAACGTCCAATATGGAGAATTGGTTTGACTATAATTCTAAGTGAAATGAAAAGCAGATAAATTGTAGAGATGGACTTCCCTGATGGCTCAGCAGTAAAGAATCCTCCTACCAATGCAGGAGATGTGGGTTTGATCCCTGGGTCGGGAAGATCCCCTGGAGGAGGAAATGGCAACCCACTCCAGTATTCTTGCCTGGGAAATCGCTTGGACAGAGGAGCCTGAGGGGCTACAGCCCAAGGGGTAGAAAAGAGTCGGAAATGCAAAGGAGTTCAACGTAGTCAAACATGACAAACAGCAATAGAGACCTACATCCGGACTGTGTCTAATCTGAGTCCCTCATTTCTGGCAAGGAGACAACGAGGACTGTGGGACCCTTTGTATCTCCAGCCTGCACTCAGGGCCAGGCCAGGCCAGAGTCTAACTCCTCACTGTCTGTTGACTGAATGGAATGAGATAACTGGCCTAGTGCGGTAGACACAGGTAATACTTACATAACCTAAGTATGAAAGTCTGACTTCCTGTGGTTTTTCCTCCGGTCTAGGCTTATCAGAGAAAGTACGGTTCCAGGAATTATCACAAGGTGGGCAGATGGAAGTACCACTCATGTGAATTTATACAAGCCTCTGGCTTGAAGTTCCTTTCTGGGGCACAAAGCCTTCATCCAACAAAGGGAACGTGCTGATACACTTAGATTTAACTGGGTCCTTGTTTACTCGGGAGTCCTAGGGTCCCTGTGGTTGCCCACCAGCAGGGGGCTTCCACTGCACTTGGACGAAAGGCCAGACCCACGCTCTGCTGTATCTGCTGTTTCTCACTTTGCCAGCCAGGCCTGGCACCGCCCCACTTTGCCTTCTCTCAGCAGGTTCCACTGTTGGCAGAGCCTCAGACCAAAGTGCAGGAAATGAAGGACTCCTGTGGCCTCATCACAAGTGCTAAGAGGATCTTACAAATCAAAGGAGTAAGGTTTAGCCATTACATGGTCTATTAAAGATTACAGTTCTTTGAGAAACGTTTCAGCAAAGCTCTATTTTTCTGGATCAAACAGCCACTAAAATATGTCTTATTTTCTGAAATAACTTTATACAGTTGACCAGAAAGGGAACCACATGGAAAGTGGTACCCAAGTCACTGAGTCAGGTGACATATGCCTGAGATTTAACTCGCTACATTTCTCCTCCTCCTCCTCCAAGGACAAGATGTGTGTAGCTAGCATCCGCAAATACACCCAGAAAACTCATCAGCAGGCAGTCAGTTAGGAACACCCGAGAAGGCCTGAAGACCCTTCTTTCGATGAGAATTCTAGAAAGATTGGGAGAACTCAGAGACAGGATGTGCAGTCTCCGGAAGCAATAAGAGGGCTGCTTCCCTGCGTTTGCTGCTGGTGCCTGGGATTCCAGCTTTGGGCACAAACACTCATAGCTCTGGTGCAGACTTGCTTGGCACTTCCATGGGCTGGCTTTACTGCTGCTTCTGTGACCCAGGCTGAGTGAAACTCCCTACACATTTGTGCTGTGCTAACTTGTGCTACTTCCAGTAACAACAAAAAGCGGGAAGTTTTCAATTAAAATCTTCCCTTAAAAATACATTTGGTTTCATGGACTTATAAAGCTCTAGAATGCCTCTGGGAACTTACCCTTCCTAGGTGTTTTGTGGGCAGTTACATGATCTGTGACAAACTCAGACAGCATATGAAAAAACAGAGACATCACTTTGCCAACAAAGGTCCGTAATAGTCAAAGCTGTGGTTTTTCCAGTAGTCATGTACGGATGTGAGAGTTGGACCATGAAGAAGGCTGAGCACTGAAGAACTGATGCTTTCTAATTGTGGTGTTGGAGAAGACTCTTGAGAGACCCCTGGACTGCAAGGAGATCCAACCAGTCAATCCTAAAGAAAATCAATCCTGAATATTCATTGAAAGGACTGATGTTGAAGCTGAAGCTCCAATCCTTTGGCCACCTGATTCAAAGAGCTGACTCATTGGGAAAGACCCTGATGCTGGGAAAGATTGAAGGCAAAAGGGGAAGGGAACAGCAGAGGATGAGATGGTTGGATGGCATCACTGAATCAATAGACACGAGCAAACTCCAGGAGATAATTAAAGACAGAGGAGCCTGGCGTATTACAGTCCAAAGGGTTGAAAAGGCTCGGACACGACTTAGTGTCTGAACAATAACAACATGATCTGTATTCGACAAGCAAAACTGACCAGATCAACTATAGGGGATTCCCTGGTGGTCCAGTGGTTGCGAATCTGCCTTCCAAAGCAAGGGATAAGGTTTGGTCCTCAGTCAGGGAGCTAGGATCCCACATGCCTCATGACCAAAAAACTAAAACATAAGACAGAAGCAATATTGTGACAAATTCAATAAAGACTTTAAAATGGTTCAGAAATAAAAACAAAAAATTCTTTTTTAAAAAAAACATCAACCAAAAGGATGGTGCTACCTATTGGGTCAGTTAGAACAACGACGGACAAAGGAAGTACATGATGTTTCTCAGAAGGATTTTCTGCTTTCCTTTCTTACTCTCTAGAAACACTAGTAAGAACCAATGCCATTTGTATGACATCAGTCTAGGGAAGAGCTGCAGTGGTTCGGCCGTTCACCTCCTTTTGTTCAGGAAGGTGTGTGTAAACATTTAGCCCTTGCATGTTTGCTAGTCCAAGGATGAAATCCCAACTAGGTGAGAGCTGTGAGCCCGGCTTTTCAGAGAAATGGTACCTCACAGAGGGGATGTGGCATCTCCAGACTTGGCGGTGCTGACTGTCCAATTCTCACTGTGGGACTGTTTACCAAATATTTAATGTATCCACGCACTCAGGGGGCAGACATCAATCAAGAAGGACTACATGAGGCCCTGTGGGTATGCAAATGGGAGATGCATGTGTCCCGGATGTGGGGAAGCCAAGAGAGAGCACACGATGACACAAATAACTGGAATTCTGGACTGGATGAAGTGATCATTTGCAGCACATATAGTTTTGTAAGGATTTAAAGGATGGATAATTTAGCACTGAGAAAAATTTTTCAAGAAGTGGTATCATATACACTTAAGAGGCTTAGATGTGATGGACAGGCAGAGAAGTGAAGAGGAAGAGAGAGCTGGGCATGTGAGAAGAGCACGTGTCAATTACTGGTGCCGTCCCTGGACTCCGGCGGAATGGGGGTGTTAGGTAAAGGGAGATGCGGGTGCAAAGAACGTCCTGGAAGCTCATGGAGTTTGGGGTTTCTTCAGGAAGCCAGCGAGAGCCTCCAGAGATATTTGACTGGAGACATGATCTGTTCAGGGAAGGGTTTTAGGACACTGATTTCAAGAGATGAGAACAGGACTATTTGGGTGCAGGAGACGAGTGGGGAAAAGCTCCCAGTCAGCAGAATCCATCTGAAAACCAGGGACAAGGTGTTGAAACCCGGAGTGCAGGCAGGAGCAATTTCAGAGGGCCATCTGCAGCCTCCCAGACCCTGCCGTGGCCGTTCGGGTCATCTTTTGCCTCTTGTCTGCCTCTCCTAACTCTCGCTCCACATTTCCAACAGTCATCTTCTAAAGCAGACCCGCATTTAACCTTTCTGCTTAACAGCTCTGTTATCTGACCCACGAAAGCCAAAGTGCCCAGCTGGGCACGCAAAGCCCACCACCAGTTGCCTTGCCAACCTTCCCAGCCTCGCGTGTGGCCCCTCCCGCCTGGCCCTGAGCTGCACTGGCTTCCATTTAATGTCCCCTGTCCTGAGTCTGGATCTAAGAGTTCATTCAAGGCTCGCCTCGCCTCCCTCTCCACCCACCTGGCAGTACCTGTTTGATCTTCAGGAAGATGCTGCAAATCAGCTCTGTGCACTCAAGGGCCGGTTAATTCAGGAGCTGAGCAGTCATAAAGCCTTGGGGCCAGAGTGGTTACCTAGTGACTCACATTCCTGAGCTTGGCTAATGAAAGCTTGGTTGACAAAGCCTTTCACCAGCTCTGGCTTCACTTCCATCTCCCACTGAAGGGTTTGTGAAAAGCTTTCAGGCTTGTAGCTGAAGGAGTCCGTGGAGCTCCGGTGCACTCAGAGTGGGACTGTGTCAGTGAGCTCACAGAACCCTCGTTCTGTTTAGTCCCCGAAGCTATCACAAAAGCCTCTTTGGTTTCCGTTCTGATTGGATGTTTATCCTGAAAAGGCATGTTTTCTTTTTTTTTCAGTTCAGTTCAGTTCAGTCGCTCAGTCGTATTTGACTCTTTGTGACCCCATGAATCGCAGCACGCCAGGCCTCCCTATCCATCACCAACTCCCGGAGTTCACTCAGATTCATGTCCATCGAGTCAGTGATGCCATCCAGCCATCTCATCCTCTGTCGTCCCCTTCACCTCCTGCCCCCAATCCCTCCCAGCATCAGAGTCTTTTCCAGTAAGTCAACTCTTCGCATGAGGTGGCCAAAGTACTGGAGTTCCAGCTTTAGCATCATTCCTTCCAAAGAAATCCCAGGGCTGATCTCCTTCAGGATGGACTGGTTGGATCTCCTTGCAGTCCAAGGGACTCTCAAGAGTCTTCTCCAACACCACAGTTCAAAAGCATCAATTCTTCGGCGCTCAGCCTTCTTCACAGTCCAACTCTCACATCGATACATGACCACAGGAAAAACCACAGCCTTGACTAGACGGACCTGTGTTGGCGAGGTTGGTCACGTCTCAAGTAAAGAGGAGCCTTCGGGGTCTGGATGCCTGGTAGCACCCCACTCCGCCCCTGGCCCGCCCACCACCCACCACCAACTTCCTCTTTTGAAAACTGGACTAGTAGCCTCTTTATAGAGCTGAAGTGAGAACTGAGCGAGACGCTTTAAAGTACCGGCATTATGTGATACGCATGGTATGTTCTTGATAAACAGAAACAACTGTTGGCGTTATTATGCGTATCACCACCATCACCATCAATCTCAGAACGAAATTAATGAAATAAATCCCATTTACTTAAGTCTATCAGGCTCCCCAAAGCAGAGAGTGTCTGAAAAACCTTCCAGTGCTTCCAAGAAGTTCACAGTTCTGATATCTTTCAGGTTCAAAAGTATTCATACCTGAAAGTTGCCATTTCACGAGAATAAAACACACATACTCAGAGCTTGATCCGTCATTTATAATTCACGGAGCTCATCGGGCACTCTCAGCAGGCTTCCAAAGCAGCTCATGAGCCTCATTAATAAAGGTGTTCACTGCCCACCGTGCCTGTGGCCCCACCCCAGGCGCTCGAAGCGATGGATCAAAGACCACACCTTGCTCCCTGCTAGCAAAGGGTTTCCCTTCCAAACCAGACACCTGGGTGGAGGCAGTCCCCCACTTGGAAGAGAACTGAGAGACGCAGCAAGTGTAAACGTCTAAGCACAAAAACCGTTTTCCTCCCAAATGCCTGTCACAGATGACAGCGAGAATCCTGTGGGGAGTGTCCTGCACACCAAGGGCGCCATGAGGCTGTGCTGCCTGGAGGAATGGGGCCCTGCTTGCCGGGCACATGGCTTTGTGACTGCCGGTCCCCCAGGACTGGGCTGCCAGCCTCAGCCACCGCCAGGAGAGGGAGGGAGAAGCCAAGCAACTGTACTCCCCTGGGCAGGTGAGGGTGGGGAGTTTGCCAAAGGGAGCAGGAGTCAGTGTGGAGAACTTCTGGAAACACTCACTGAGGACTAAGCCCCAGCTAGGGCTTCAAGTCTTCAAAATGCTGAGCTTCCGTGAGTGGAACATCCTCTAAACAATAGGTTTTGCTCTTGTAAGAAGGAAGTCGGAAAGAGAAAGACATACACTGCTTGTTAACGCATACATATGGAATCTAGAAAGATGGTTGGAGAAGGTGATGGCACCCCACTCCAGTACTCTTGCCTGGAAAATCCCATGGACAGAGGAGCCTGGTGGGCTGCAGTCCATGGGGTAGCGAAGAGTCGCAACACGACTGAAGTGACTTAGCAGCAGAAAGATGGTTCCGACGATCCTACGTGCAGGGCAGCAATGGAGACACAGGCCTAAGGAACAGGCCTTGGGACTCAGCAGGAGAAGGAGAGGGCGGGACGACTGGAGAGAACAGCCCTGGAACATGTACATTACTGTATGTGAAATAGACGACCAGTGCAAGTTCGATGCACGAAGCAGGGCACGCATGGCTGGTGCTCTGGGACAATCTGAAGGGACGGGGTGGGGAGGGAGGTGGCAGGGGGGCTGAGGATGGGGGGGTGCGTTCACATCTTAAGGTGGATTCACACTGAAGTATGGCAAAAACCATCACAATATCGTAAAGCAATTATCCTCCAGTTAAAATAAATTGAAAAGTCAGTTTGTGGTTTTAAATGAAACCATGTGGCATGTAAAATCTGCAGAGCTCTGGCTGGTAAGTCCTACCAGACCCCTCAAACAGCTCACAGCCAGATTGGTAAGGTCAGACAAGATACGAAAAGCTTTACAGTGTGCTCACAAACGTCGCCAAGTGTGGCACATCCGAGACACGAATGACTACAGGCATTCCGAAAGAACCAGATGCAAGTGGAACATAAAATAATCTAGAAAAGGAACTTTTCACGGCATGAGAACACTTGAATTTAAAAAAAAATGTATCCATGTTAACATGAGGGGGAGTCTTGGTTACCAGGAATTCACTGAACAGTTTATATTCAATGGGGGCATGAAAATGCTTTTGAAATGCTTTGCTCTGATTGGTCAGAGGCATACTCTTCTTTTTCTGTATTTCTATTCTGTCTCTCTCTGCCGGTTGCTAGATGTGCACACTTGAGGATGTGTGTGCAGCTGTGCGAGTGCACACACACACACACACACACAGAACAATTCCTCAGGGCTTTTCATCCATTGGAAATTTGCAAGAGCTAAAAAAAGGAACAAAGTCCAGTGTCTATGAACAGCTGCTGAAATCAAAACATATCCTGACACATGTTTTTACCCAATTTATCCTATTTAGGACTGCAGAAAGTATTTGGAAAGAAAAACTAATAAAAAAAAATGCAAGGAGTTAACTATCTCTTGTTAGAATTCTAATTTCCCCTAGCAGCACATTAAAACGTGCTGTTCAAATTGATAGCGTCCACGTTCAAAGAGCGTGAAAATAAACCCAACCACGTCTGCACGCCCATGTCAGGGAGCTGCTCCTGCCGCCAATTAGAAGCGAAACTCCAGTGAGGCCGTTGGCCCCTGAGACGGCCATGGCAGAGAGGGCTTCTTTGGGTCTTTACATTTGTGCTTCAGTTTTAACAACAGTCGGAGCATCACATATTTTGTTCATTAGCAGAGATGAGGCCTAAGGTTACAAAAGCTGTAGAAAGCATCATCCTTAATTGGGTAGGCAGTGCTTCTACAATTTGAGAAGAGATGAATAAATGGCACTCGGGCCAGACATGGGCATCTGTTGCTTCTGGGCAACCTGAACACTCCCATTCAACAAACTTTAAAATAAAGTGAAAGTGTTAGTCCCTCAGTCGTGTTCAACCTTTGCGACCCCGTGGACTGTAACCCACCAGGCTCCCCTGTCCATGGGATTCTCCAGGCAAGAATACAGGAGTGGGTTGTCATTTCCTTCTCCAGGGGATCTTCCCAACCTAGGGATCAAACCCAGGTCTCCTGTGTTGCAGGCAGATTCTTTTACCATCGGAGCCACCAGGGAAGTCCCTTGCCCTCCTCATATACCCAGCATGTCTCTGCTTTAAAATGCCAGCTACTTTTGCTGGCCTGTAAATTCTATGACCTTCAGTTTTATTTCTTCTGGAAAAAAACAAAATACACTACTTCGCTCTGAAGTCCAGGATCTTTTGCCCCTGGATTCCCTCTTTTGCATGGACCAAGTGACAACAGAACTCATTTCACTTTCCCAGAGGTCCCTGAGTCCTTCCCACAGTCGAGGGATCTCAGGAGGAAGCTGGCCAATTCCTGGACCTGGAGGGCCCAGCTACTGGCTTGCTACCTGCCGATGTTGGCTGTGGGAGGTGCCCGTCCATGCCCCAGACTGCCTCGTGCAGTGCTGATGGAGAAGGAAGCGGGGAGGCAGGGCCTCCCCGCATACTCCTCTTCTGGGCATGGGTTGGGGGGAGTCCTGTCAAGGAACCCTTAGCAGGGGATATCAGAGGTCATGGTAGGGGGAGTACCCACTTGAAGAATTTATGAAATGGAGTATTCTCTGTCACATGGATAAACAAGGATGTCACAGCCATCTGCATGATTTTAGCCCTCCACATGTGAATTTCTGACCCTGGAGGGCATCCAGGAATAACAATGCCAGCTTATCCGGCAGCCATCAGTCACAGCCCCATGGTGAGCACTGGACACAGGCAACTGAGGTGAATATGAAAGGAACGATTTCAGGAACGCTGACTGACTCTTGCATGTTCCCATACATCAGTTCAGTCAGTTCAGTCGCTCAGTCATGTCTGACTCTTTGTGACCCCGTGGACTGCAGCATGCCAGGCCTCCCTGTCCATCACCAACTCCTCAAACTCATGTCCACTGAGTCGGTGATGCCAGCCAACCATCTCATCCTCTGTCATCCCCTTCTCCTTCTGCCCTCAATCTTTCCCAGCATCAGGATCTTTTCCAATGAGTCAGCTCTTTGCATCAGGTGGCCAAAGTATTGGAGTTTCAGCTTCAACATCAGTCCTTCCAATGAACACTCAGGACTGATCTCCTTTAGGATGGACTGGTTGGATCACCTTGCAGTCCAAGGGAGTTTTAAGAGTCTTCTCCAACACCACAGTTCAAAAGCATCAATTCTTTGGTGCTCAGCTTTCTTTATGGTCCAGCTCTCACATCCATACATGACCACTGGAAAAACCATAGCTTTGACTAGACAGAACTTCATTGGCAAAGTAATGTCTCTGCTTTTTAATATGCTGTCTAGGTTGGTCATAACTTTTCTTCCAAGGAGTAAGTGTCTTTTAATTTCATGGCACGTCATGTAATTTCCCATATGTAGAAAAGTGCTAAATTTCTCAACTTGAGGTTTTTGGTTTTCCTTCATTAACAATAATCTTTTGATGTTCGGACTACCTGCCCCCGTGGCAAGCTTCTGTATAAACCAACTCCTCCCCACCAGCCCCACCTCCTCCCAATCCTTGGAACAGTTTCTCAGGGTTACTTGAGACGCTGTCTCCTGGGCATGAAGCCCTAAATATCCCCACCAATAAGACATAACTCTCAGCTTCTAGGTTGTGACTAGTGTCTTAAGTTGACAGATTTAACTGTTGGGACCATAGTAAGTCATCTTTGGTTTCACGAATTGTCTGTCTCTCTCCCCAAGGCCTAGTCGTCCCAGCAGGGAAAAAGATGCATTTTGGACACACGTGGACCTGGATTTGAATCCTGGCTCTGTTTTGTTGCTGGCTGTGTGTCCTCTGATGAGGTAAGTTTCCCGAGTCTCAGTTTCTTCGTCTACAGAGTGGGACAGAGAGCACACCACGGTCAGGGTCCAGTTAGATGTGCTCCTGAAGTCCCAGTGGAGAGCCCCGAGGGATGAGTGGTCCATGCCCTGCCAATATCCAGGAACATGGGCCCAGCCCTGGCCCTGCTCCCCCTGCCGAGCCTTGAGCTCCATTCCCTGCAGCTCAGACACCAGTGCTGATTCTGCTGGGAGAATGATGAAGCGGAAGAGCGTCGTATAAGAACGAAAGGTGGAGTACAGACAATGTATGCATCCGTTTTTTGGTTCTCGCCTGCATGCTCTGAATTTTCTCTGCTTGCCTCTACTTTATACACGGAGCTGACAGGAGTGACTGGGGTCAAACCGCAAAGTGAGGTCCACAAAGCGAAGCCACAGCCCGGTGGCCACCCTCCCACACCAGTTTGGTTCCTGACAACCACTGTGTGTGGCGGGTACTCAATAATCTGATGCCCCAGGCAGTGGGGGCACAGAGGTGAAGCCTCTCGCCCAGGCTGCACAGCAAGAAAGGAGCAGAGACAGAATGTGGCCCTAGTCAACGAGGCTCCCAGCAGAGCCGTGTCCTTACCCAGCATGCAACACCACCGCCCGCGGACGGCTATGTGTGTGCCAGGGTTCTCAGCATTGGCTGCACTTGGAAGACACCTGGGGAACTTTTAACAAACACGGATGCTGTTAAGAGCTGGATTGCGTCCCTCCAAATTCAGATGTTGAAGTCCTAAAACCCAGGACCTCAGATTATGACTAAGGGATGCTTAAGGTAAAATGAGGTCATTAGAGTGGTCCCTAATCCAGTATGACTGGTGTCCTTGTAAGAAAAGATTAGGACACAGATGCACACAGAGGGAAGACAAGGTGAAGATAAAGAAAACTGTCATCCATAAGCCTAGGACAGAGGCCTCAGAAAGAACTGACCCTGCCAACACCTTGATCCTAGAGGTCTAGCCTCCAGAACTGTGAGAAAAGACCTGCCTACTGTTTGTTTAAGGCCCTAGTTGCTAGGTGGTTCACTGGGAGAAATCTGCTTGCCAATGAAGGAGACATAAGAGATGCGGGTTCGATCCCCAGGTCAGGAAGATCCCCTGGAGAAGGAAATGACAACCCACT
Source organism: Bos indicus (assembly GCF_029378745.1). Lineage (NCBI taxonomy): Eukaryota > Metazoa > Chordata > Mammalia > Artiodactyla > Bovidae > Bos > Bos indicus. The sequence continues at coordinate 97,735,617 of NC_091768.1, forward strand.
CCAGTTTTCTTGCCTGGAAAATCCCACGGACAGAGGAGCCTGGAGTGCTACAGGGCATGGGGTCGCCAAGGGTCGGACACGACTGAGCCCAGCACACAGCACAGCAGCTGTGGTACGTGGTGTGGCAGCGCTAGCAAGCAATACACATGCCAAGGCCTTCTCCAGCAATCAGCTTAGAGCCTCTGGGCAGCGCCAGGGCAACCTTATTTTTTTAAAGTTCCCCAGTGGGTTCTAACACGTGGGAAAGCTGTTGATGCCATGTATCACCAGCAAGGCAGCATCTGTGCCAAGCTCCTTGTGTGGCTCAGTGAGATCCTCTGAGGGCTGAGTACATTCCTGCGTGTCAGACCCCAGCCAGGACCCCACCCAGGAGCAGGGCTCCTGCAGGGCACGCCAGGCTTTGCCTTTTGAAGTCTCCCTGGGAGGACCAAGTTTTCTCTGAGGATGTTGCCAGACTCCTTTCTTTTCTTATCCATAAGACCAGTGATGATTTCCATCATGAAAATAAGTGAACATGAGAGAAAATAAGAGAATAAAGAGACAGGATCTAGAATTTTTCTGGCAACTCTGCCTTTGCTTAGTAATAATGGTACAAATTAATTAGTAATTGCCAAAACTTCATCCATTAATCCTCACACTTAACTTTACGGCATTTGGGTGAAACGGAATCTTGATTCATTAGACCTCACTTAAAAAAAAAGTTTTACTTTTCTGTTTTCAGTCACCTTGAAATAATGAAAGTCAAAATAAATCCAAGCGTCTCTGGAAAATGTGTCTGTTTTTAAATATTCAATAAGCCATTTAAAGCTTTGCAGATCATTAAGTATCTCCCTGTATAAAATCTATGGTTCTTCAATTAAAATTCTATCCCAGGCTTGGCTGTCCAAACAATAATGCATTTATCTGGTATAATAAAAATTAAAACTGGAATATTTATTGCAGGTCTGAGAAGCATTTTGGAACAAAATCTCTTTCTCTCACGCATGCGCGTGCACACACACACACACACAAACATACCCAGAGGAGTTAATTTAGTTGGTTTTCTTTGTCTTCTGATTGTCAAACAAGTTTCTCTGTTGAACAGCCTGTAAATCTATCTTTGCAATTCTAGTTTATCATAATGTATTTTTATCTTCCTTATAACTGAGGATGCTGTACCTAAAACTACAGTGTTCCAGGAGCCCACTTCGATTCATGCTATATTCCCATTAGTGGCATTGAATCCTTAAGATATCTTAAAGTCAGATAGATTTTAAATGCTCACAGCATAATAGAGTTGGGGTCTGTGGAAGTTCATCAAACAAATTAACACTATTGACACCTACACAGACACTGGAGAGAGTTGAAAAGAATATCATAGGAATTTTGTAAAAGCCACGTCCCACTGTGGAGCTGAGGAGACTGCAGAGAATAAGTATGTTGGGTGGAATAAAAGAGCGTGGTGCAGTTAAATGATCTGAGATATTGCAAAGCCAGGAGCATCCTTCTCTTCGCTTCCAAATGAATCTTCTGCCACAGAAGAGTGCTTTCCCACCACTTGGGAGGTGAATCGGTTCCCTAAAACTGTCATCATTCAACCATACTGCTCAGTGTCATGTCTCTGTCTTCGAGTCCCACCGACAGAACTCATTTCAGTTGATTTTTCTAACGGGGGGACAAAGACGCAGCCGGAGGGCAGCTGCTCACGCCGTGGGAAACGGGAGGTCCCGCTGTCCAAAATCTCTCTTGTCAGACAACGGGAAGACACTGGGGGCTGAACATGGTGTGTGTGCTGGGGGAGAGGCTGAGTCACCCGGAGAACTTCAGCAAAGCACAGAGGTGGCCCCCACCTGAACTGGGTCCCTGGGTCGCTGTTAAGACGCGCACAGGTACTGTCCCTCCGGGGAAGCAGGAACAGGCGTGTGACGCAGCAACGCCTGGAGGGCAGGCTGCTGGCTTCGGGTTTGGACCGACTGGACAAAGAGGGATGCCCGCAAGCTTCCAAGGAGTGGGAAGGCTGGCTCTTCAGACACAGGAGGAGAAATACTGTATGACGTCCCTTACGTGTGGGCTCTAAAAAGACATGACATGAAGGGACTGACTTACAAAACGGGAGGAGACTCACAGACGCAGAGAGTGAGTTTACGGCTGCCGGCGGGAAGGGACAGCAAGGGAGTCTGGGACGGACACGCACGCGCTGCTGTACTTAAAATGGATAACCACCAGGACCCACCGTGCAGCGCGGGAAACCGCTCACTGTTCTGTGGCGGCCTGGAGGGGAGGCGAGTTTGGGGGAGAGCAGACACATGTATATGTACGGCTGAGTCCCTTCGCTGTTCCCCTGAAACTGTACCAACACTGTCAACTGGCTATCCCCCAGTACAAAATGAGAAGCTTAAAAAATTGCAAAAGTATACGTATAAATAGGGCTGTCTCTTTGGAGACCTGGAGCATGGCAGTGGAGGGGCTCCTTAGGCTGGGTGACTCTCTCAACAGGGGGATATGATATTAAGCTCACTTCTCATTGGTGTGCTGGACCCAGAATAGCTCATTTAATCCTTCCAACGACCCAGAGAGGGACGCAAATATGCACCACCCCGCCCCCACTGCCTGGTCTCACAGAGGCAGAGGGAAGTGCCTTCCAGCATAGTCAAGCAGGTCACCCAGCTAGTAAGCCTGGGGAGGAGGCTGGAAATCCGGGGGTCTGTGCCCACAGCCTCACCAGTGAAACACACTCCTGACCTTGGGTCTATTCAACTCATCTCAAGAGTGACAGAGGATTCAAGCAGACCTGGGGGCCATTTGGAAACGAAGATGGGAGGAGTCTGAGGTTCACTCACTGCCTTTAGGGTCTGAGAAGAGCTTTGTGATTTATCTGGAGGATATCCATTTTGGGTCTAATAAATTTAGATTTTTTTCATCACAGGTTATCCTGCATATTTCTAGGCCTTGGCCAGGGAATGAGAACTCAGAAAAAGGAAACTGATGAACCAATGCAAGTACTTGCCCCTTTATAATACTTTCTCATGATGAAGAGAAAGGAAGAGTTAAGGATCCGCTAAGTGGCTGCATTGTCCTGAGAGCTATGCTGTGGTGTCTGGGATCATCCCCAAAGCAGCAATGATGAAGCTGAGGCCAGGAAGAACTACTGACTGACACAGATGGGCTGGCCAGTGCTCCCTCCTCAAAGCCATGCCCAAGAAGGAAGAATTACACAGCAGCTGAAGGAGACCTTGAAACTCATCCCATTTTCAGTAGGGGACACTAAAGCTGATGGTAGTTGACAGCTTACAAAATCCAAATTCCTAATGGCGGGACAGAAAAGAGAAAGCAGGTTTCTGATTCCTGATGCAGAGATCTTCCCCCTCAAGCTGGGATAAATAAGATGCCCACAGACCCATCAACCAAGAAACGTAAAAGCTAAAGAGAAATCATTTTGGAATATAGTAGAATCACATCTTTCCATAACTGACAATAATCAAAGAACAGGTAGACTCTTGTTTAAATGAATACTGTTAGAACATCTGGTCTTACCAAATGAGGCGATTTACATGTGCTGACAGATGGCCCGCAGTGAAAATGCTTTGCTAGTCTGATTACAACAAATTCTAATAAACCCAAATCCTCTCTGTTGTCAGGTGTCTTCCTGGGCCCCGGCTCACTCGGGAGGCAATCTCTATTATGAAGACGGGGGCGTGGAGGCATTTGTCAATAATTTGCCATGTAAACTCTTTTGAGTGTAAAGGAATGCTTTTGATTTTAAAGAATGACAGGATTTATGCAAAGCTGTTTTCCTTCCTTTTCCTCTTCATGGAGGAGGGCCCAACGGAAGGAAGGCTGATAGCTGCATAGGTGGAACAACAGAGGAAATGGGTTAGCGAAAAGTGAAGTCAAAGTGTGAGTTGCTGACTCTTTGCGACCCCATGGACTGTAGCCCACCAGGCTCCTCTGTCCATGGGATTCTCTAGGCAAGAATACTGGAGTGGGTTGCCATTTCCTCCTCCAGGGGATCTTGCCAACCCAGAGATTGAATCTGGGTCTTCTGCGTTGCAGGCAGATTCTTTACCGTCTCAGCCACCAGGGAGTACCCAAGTGTCAAACAGAGGAAGGGGAAGGTAGGTGGAGGCTGGATTGCTGGGTGATTAATGATAAGATTACTCAAAACTAAGTAACATATTGCCCTGGACAATCCAGAAAGAACTCTATTTAAAAACAAAATGAATATGTTGATGCCTTTTTTTGAGAACTTCATCAAATGCACACAGGAGAAAACCTCTGGGACGAATGCACTCGTCCACACTCACAAAGGGCTAAGTGAATGGAGATGCCTCTTCATCCTCAGATGCCCCTCAAGGCTCGGTCCTTGGGCCTGGCACCTCCCTTCCCACACCATCTACCACGCCTGGTAGTTCTCCTCCTCCCCGAGCTCTCTCGGAAGCGCGCGTGTCCATCTCTAACCCACCTAGAGCTCTGGGCAGGTGCTGTGCCCAGACTGCAGGGCACAGGGCCTGGTAGGAGAAGACCAGAGCATGCGGAGTGCTGGCCAGAGTGGAGCCCAGGTCCTGTGGACGGAGAGCCCCAGCATACTGCTGTAACCCAGCTGTGATGACGCACGACAGCCCCACGCAGGCCTTTCCCGCCCCCTTTGTCCAGGCGAACCACAGTATTTATGCACAGAGGGCACCTCTGCCACCCAGCCTGGATCTGTAGGCCAGGAAGCTGGGGAACAGGAGCTGGAGGTGGAGAGTGGGGCTGTGGGGGGGGGTGCCCTTCACCATCTCTGGCCGGGTGGCCATCCCCCCGGAGACGGACTGGGCCAGACCTCTTTGAACAGAATGGCCTTGGTGTTCTGGCTGCTGCTGTTGGCAAATACTATTTCTGCAGGGAACAGACAGGGCTGAAAAGAGTGGAGTGTGTCCCTCATGGGCAGACAGAAATATCCCTTTGACACAAGGTTCTTCCTAACTTAAATGTCTGCCTCGGAGAAGCTGCTTTCTTCGACCTGGAGTGCCCCGTGAACAACGGCATCACTGAAGGGCAGAAGAGCCAAGTCTAAACTAGGAAGGAAGTATGTTAGACCATCGTAGGAAAGCTCAGGAGAAGGCAATGGCACCCCACTCCAGTACTCTTGCCTGGAAAATCCCATGGGCGGAGGAGCCTGGTGGGCTGCAGTCCATGGGGTCGAGAAGAGTCGGACACGACTGAGCGACTTCACTTTCACTTTTCACTTTCATGCATTGGAGAAGGAAATGGCAACCCACTCCAGTGTTCTTGCCTGGAGAATCCCAGGGACGGGGAGCCTGGTGGGCTGCCGTTTATGGGGTCGCACAGAGTCAGACACGACTGAAGCGACTTAGCAGCAGCAGCAGCAGGAAAGCTTTGAGTCCACTCGAGGTGTTTCAAAGCCCCATGTGACCTCCGGAAGGGCCCCGTGACAGGGGCAACGGGGCGGACGTCGAGAGCAGGACAGTGCTTGAGACGAGCTGCCTGAGCGCTTACCTGGAGACGCTGATTTTACGTGAAGGTGTGCAGGAAAATAATGCGAGCTGTTGAAGGGCCATGCCATCACATAAAACGCCTCCTCCAAATTTATTCACCACGGCCGCAGCCCGAAGCATCTCTGAAAGCTGATGGAGCACGGCCTCAAAAATGGCTTACAGTGAAGCTTTACGTAAACCCCTGCTGCTGGAAGAGGTGAGATGCTTTTATAAACCACTAAATCAGGCTGAAATTGGAAGCTGGTAATTTTCAGTGTTTTAGAGAGTTACTCATTCACGTATGAGATGCTTCTGGGGTTCCCTTTACTGCACTGAGCCCACGCCCTCGTGCTGCCATCTAAATGCACCAGGTGGTACAAGTCCCCATTAAGGCCTGGTGATGGAGGAGGTGACGTCATCTGGGTCGATTTCATTACCATAAATAGATGTCGAACGGCTGCAATACATTTTCTCTGATTAAACTGTCAAGGACAAAATCATGCAAGAACACTGATTTTTTTTTTATATTCATGGTAAAAAAGGAAGAGAAGAAAAAGTAATGAAAATACCTACATACTATTATGTCTAAGGTCCCCAACTTTTAACTCAGAAAAAATAAAAAGTCTAGTCATGTATAAGCAGATAAGTGCCTCATTCCCAGCTGGGTCCCAAACTGTCTTCTGTGTGCTGTTAGTGAACAACACTGCATGGTCCCCTCTCCATGCCAGGCACTGGCATCAGTTCTAGAGAAAACACTTAAAGGTATTATAACTTATTGTTGTTTAGTCACTAAGTCGTGTCTGACTCTTATGACACCATGGACTATAGCCAGCCAGCCTCCTCTGTCCATGGGATCTCCTAGGCAAGATTACCAGGGTGGGTTGCCATTCCCTTCTCCAGGGGATCTTCCTGACCCAGGGAATGAACCCATGTCTCCTGCGTTGCAGGTGAGCTCTACACCACTGAGCCACTGGGGGAGCCACAGCTTATCTGAAGATGAAAACTAAAACAGATCTTTCTCTTTCTCCAAATTAGAAAAAGAAATGATAAGCAAACTGCAAGGCTGTGTGAAGCCTCAAGTTCTGAGAATTGGCCCCAAATCTGTGTAGCATACTATTTTCCAAAGTACCTTATTCTCCAGGAGATCTCTGCTGACCGACAGCAGATGGAGGGGAGGCCGGCCAGTCCGTGATGAGTGGCATCGGGTGTGGCTAGGGCAGCTTCTGGCCCACCAGCAGGGAAAGCAGGAGACTCGGTTTTATCTACACTCTTCAACCTTTTTCTTTCACATCTGCTCATTCTTTGCCATCCCCCTATAGGGCTAACGTATTTTCTGTCCGTCAGAAGGCAGGCAGTGCCCACCACAGCTGGGACTTTCTGTTGTATAAGAGCTGTGGCGTCCTTCACGTTCACCTCTGATTTTTTTTTTTTAACAACCATATCTTTTTAGACAGGCTCTATTTATCACCATTTTACAAACGAGACAGAAGCTCAGAGAGTGACTTGTCAAAACCCTATTCCTGGAAGGTCTAGGATTGGGCAGTGAAGCCCACAGTCTCTGAATTTAGAGCTCCTTCACGTCCGTTCTTCCAGCAAATGACCTTAGGAAGCAACAGAGGATCAAGTGCCGACACCTGGAAAAGTAATTCTTGATGGAAAAAACCCACCTAGTTTCCTAAATGAAATGACAATGAGGTGTGTGTGTGTCTCTGTGTGTTTTGTGTGTGTTTGAGGTGTGTGCCTATGAGTTTTGTGTGTGTTTGTGTGTGTGTCTGGGGTGTGCATGTGTGTCTGTGTCTCCGTGTGTGTGTGTGTATTGTTGTGTGTGTGTCTAGGGTGTGTCTGTGTGTGTGTTGTGTGTGTACGTGTTGTGTGCGTCTTGGGTGTGTGTGTGTTACTGTGTGTGTGTGTTGTGTGTGTGTTATGTGTGTCTGGGGTGTGTATGTGTGTTTATGTGTGTGTGTGTGTGTTGTGTGTGTGTGTGTGTTGTGTGTGTGTGTGTGTGTGTTGTGTGTGTCTCTGTATGTATGTGTGTTTTGTGTGTCTGGGGTGTGTGTTGTGTGTGTGTTGTGTGTCTGGGATGTATGTTTTGTGTGTCTCTGTGTGTGTGTGTGTGTGTGTGTGTGTTGTGTGTGTGTGTCTGTGTGTCTGCAGGGCAGGGGCATCCTTTCTCCTGGTGTGCAGCGGAAGCCTGCAGTGGGAAGCCTCAGAGACCGAGCCGGCTTCAGTACCAGCCAGCCCCTCGCTGTGCATCTATGCCACCTTCTCCGTCATTGCTTCTCAGAAATCAGCATCTCAAATTACCCTCAGTAATAGCTCAGAGAATTGCCAAGAACAGTAAATCTTTTCTTACTGTGAAATCTTTGCTTATTTTATATTGTTTTCTTTGATAAGCAGGGTTGACCGGGAAAGAAAAAAACAATTATCTTTTTAAGGGATGAAATACAGTTTAAATAGTGTCACATGAAATAAATTAACTTACGGGAAGGGGATAACCCTGATCTTCCAAAAACCTTTGCTCATTGAGCAGATTGGCCAGTAGGTCCTTGGTGGAATTACATCCCTTCCAAGGAACCATTCAAACTTCTACTCAATATTTTTCACTATGTTCAGAATATGTTCACGGCCTAAGACCAGGAATCTAACAAGGGGAGAGAGTCATGCGGTTCTCTAAGACTCCTGTACCCCACGCCTCCCTGACAGCCCGAGTTCCACCATTCCCTCTTGAATTCCACCCTGGCCAATGAACCACACTTCTTACCAAACATTTTTCCAACAGTGATGAAGTTTTAGCCCATATAGAGAGTTTACACACTTTTTTTCTTGAGTTTGCAGAACTAATCATCTAAGAAAAAGTTTAGCGTATAGACTTCTGGCTGGCATAAAATAACGATCCCCCCCAATACTCTGGATTTGATTATCTCATGCAACGGAATAGAAATTGAAGGGTCTGTCTCACTAAAAATAAGAAAAGCTTTGCAAGTTGATTTGAAAATCTACCTTGAAGTTATTTAGCTGTCTGTTCCTTTTGTTTTAGTATTTTCATCTGTCAAGAAATTAGTTTTGTCCATAAATGTAATCAATATGGAATGTAAAATCATCAAATTACAAAAACAGATTTAGAGTTCTCATGATAAAGTGTACCTTAAACTTGAAGCAATACAAATGTAAATTAGATACAGATATTTGGACATCTTGCTTATTACATTTCTTTGGCAAGTGACAGAAAAATGATTGCAGTGCTTGTTTATTTTAATAAAAATTTGATCTCTGTCTAGAATTATTGCGATGTTTATGGAATATAATAGAGGGTTTCTGATGTGGACGAGAACTCAATAATCATCTTTCACTCAGGAAATAAAAGAGAAAGATCAAAGGATTCTTAGTTAAGTTTCTAGTCACTCACTTTTTAGAAAAGAAGAAAACATTAGGAGTCAGGTGAAAGAAGCTGAACTTCAAAAGCAGTGGAAGCATTTGGGGCAGTAAGAAGATTTGGTGAGAAAAAGTCAAAACAGAGGTTCTGGTGAGAACAGAGAGCAGGAGGAGGTCCCTACTATGATTAAAATTTGGTGGGTTAATCAGAAAAGTGGTTCACAATTTTATTATTTTAAAAACACACAAGTACACATTTATATCATAATCTTTTCATAAAGGATCAAAGCTTTAAAAAAAATTTTAAAGTAGGGGTCCATATACTGGAATGTCAGGTCATCATTCCAGGTTCAACTTCTTGAAAATAAAACAAGGATGTAATGAGATTAGCAAAGCAACTAAAAGCAGAATTGCTTTAAATTTTTAGTTTTTTTTTCTTATAATTTTTATAGTCATTCCGCCTACAAATAATGCAACAGTAGTTTTCCAATATGCTTTATTAAATATTTCCAAATGCCTCAACTTAGCTTTTAGTAAAAACAACTCTTTTGGCATCCATCAATTTATTTTATTTTAATTAAATTAAGAAGTCTAGGATTAAGCACAACTAGCAAAACCAGGTCTGGAACAAACGTAACTGACTGCGGTTGAAACACTCAATGAAACTGAAGGGAGCAAACAAGTGGATGAGCACGAGTCTCCACTCTTCAGCGGGCCCTGGGCATCCATGGGGTGTATTTCAGAGGAATTAGGTGACTTCGACTAGCTTGGTGAATCTCTTTTGTATACACTGCTAGAACAACATTTTTTATGCTATTAAACTTAGGTGACTCAAATTCAGTAGTGCTTCCTTTCACTATTTTGAGAAACAAAATATTGTAAGTGGACTAAGTAGACACCTTTACCCCCAAAAGTTACATGTATATTAAATATAGGCCAGTGAATAGATATTAAAAATATATCTTGCAACCTACTTTATATGAGTGTTTTACAGGCGTCACACAAGCATCTCTTGAAAAGATTCAGTTCTCAAATCTGTATGATGAATTTAGACAGAGAGGGACACCAGTCTCATCTCAAAAATCATCTGAATCTTGAGTTTTATATACCTTTATTCTCATTAGATTGATACCTCTCCTGACCCACTTTGTACTCTGCTATTTATAAAAAGCAAACATCTAGAAGAAAAAAAAATAAACTTCAATTTTTGGCACTAATACTTACAATAATATCTACAAAGTTGTTTGTAATACATTACATACTTTCTCCAAAATCATTTATTTAATTAGCATTAATTGAATATCTACTACTTTCTGACTTGGTAGATGTGTGATTATTTTTAGCCTAAGATCTCTCAGGGGATCATTTCATTAATGCTAAAGGAACTGATGGAGAGCTATTGACATCTGTAGCTAATTCCCGTGACAATTGGTAAGGTCTTGTGGGAGAAAGACCATCTTTCTTCCAAGATGCCTTACTTAAAAGCACTAAAGGAGAAAAAAAATATATAGCATTTCTTGGAGGGGTTCTAACTCCTTGTTGTGAGCAATGAGATATGCCTGGGAGTCAGTTTATCAGGAGTTTTACATGTTTGGAGAGGCCAGATTCTGTCTCAAATTTAGGTTACTGGAGACAAAGTCAGGGAGGCAATATATTTAACAGGGGTTAGGACACTGGAACACAGTTGACAGCGCATGAAGGACTATTTTTAGGTAAGACTAAGAAATGCTCGTCATTTTAAAAGCCTTTTACTCCCGTAGGTAAGATAGTTGCACATTAGGCAAGGGTATTTTCTGAAAGATTATTAATAGGGAGAAAGTGATGACAGATTCTGACTAGCCTATAGGTAGAAGGTGGTAGATGTGAATTTCGCCAGCCCAGCATCTCTTTGGGCAGTCACATCTCTCCCTGTCCCTAGTTTGATTCAGGTGGGGTTGCCCCATCTCCTGAAGCCAAGCGTGGGCACAGTCAATCACATCTCTTTCTCTCTTTGTGGTTGCCATTACTCTGTACATGTGATTTTGGCTAAGCCAGTGGACTATAAACCAAGAGTTCGCTGTGGTCGTCTTTGTCACCATGAGGAAAGAGCTTATTTGAGAACAGTCAGCACAGTGGGGGCAGAGCTGAGCGTTGGAAAGATCTATGGCTTCAAGAGGACATCATTTTAGGACGTGAATCCAGTTGAATCAATAGCCTAACCCTTTTCTAACCCAGCCAGGAGCATGGATAATTCTCTATCTCTCTCTCTTTTTTACAGCTAACTTTAGTTGAATTCTGCTTCTTTGAAAGAATTCAACTAACACAGCCTGACTGGGAGCAGAAGGATAGGTGAAACCTAGAATCCTTCCTCGAAAGCCCATAAACAACCATCCCATGAAATAAGTGGGACAGGGCAGATTTCAGCACCTTGTCATTGCAGTGATAAGAAAAAACGAACTTCAAAGAAGTGAAGCCAACTGTCCAACATTAGGCTGTTAACACTTGGCAAAGCAGTGACTAAAACCCAGGCATCCTGATTCCATAGTCTGTCTACTTTCCACTACAATTGTACAGAATGCACAACCAATAAAGCTTAGGGAATAATCTCAGGACTAATTCCCTCAACAAATATGCCTCCCTCCCAAGTAGTTAAGGAAACATACTAAGCAATATTTTTGGATGTCAATGCTTAATTTTACCTCCAGATACCATTTAACAGGTCAAGCACAATCTGAAACTTACTTGCAAGGTACGTTTGGGCAAGCTCAGCAAAGTCAGCTTGAATTACTGCTCTCATTTATTCACTGGGATAGATAATACCATTGCTCAATTTCTGAATTCCTGAAGATCACTGTGGTCATCACAGCAATGATTTGAAAACATTCAACTTACAACTTCAGAAAACGGAAATTCTCATTAAAGTCTTGTGTCATGCACAATCCTATAAAGAGGCTTGATTAATTTTAGCTTATTCTCATAGAACTATTTAAATAGTTTTCATGCTATACGGGTTGTTAATTCCTAACTGTACATGCATATGACATTGCTGCCCAATTAAAACTTCTCTTAATTCATTAGTGACATCACAATAAAGTCTGTCACTTTGTATTACATGGGCATGGTGTTTGAGGTCAGAAGAATAACACTGTGCCCCTACTCAAAGTTATTATATACAGATGAAATCACACGTCTATGAAGAGCAGCCTTCAGAAGGAAAATAAGTTATAAAAGGGTAATATCTCAGCTAGGTTTTTGTTGGTAGTAAGGATGTAGAATGGTCACTTGAATGATCATTGTACATCCACATGGGTGGTCCTTTACAAAGCCTCCTAAGCCACTGATGAACTAACTGACAAATGGCTCTTTCTGGGACAGCACAAGCAGAACTTGGGCTTCCCAGGTGCCTCAGGGATAAAGAATTCCCCTGCCAATGCAGGAGATGTGGGTTTGAACTCTGGGTCAGGAAGAACTCCTGGAGAAGGAAATGCCTACCCACTCCAGTATCCTTGCCTGGGAAATCCCATGGTAGAGGTCTTTGCGGACTACAGCCCATGGGGTCGCAAAGATTCGGACACGACTGAGAGACTGAGCACAACCAGGTCTTGGGCGCTGGCTACTACAACCTCAGACTTGACTAGGATCTTGACTCTGAGACCTTCAGACTCCTAACAGCCAGATCCCTTAAAATGTATACTGATGATTCCATTGCCACTCTGAAATCCCGAGCACCCTTCTGAAATCTATACGAAATTTGTTTTGCTCCTGTAAGAAAGTAAGTACATTTATCAATTTTGAATTTCCCTCTGATAAAACAGCTAATCATATTTGCTCTGAAGCATGATAAGACCAGTGACAATCAAGATACATATGAGACATTGGTATGCTTCTCCATGACTGTATGAACTGCTTAAGGGAGTATAGCAGAAGTTGGTCATGATGGAGTCTGGTGTTCCAGACCTGCCGCCAGGGAGCTGTGTAACATGGGGTGACTCACTTAATCTCCCTAGGACGCATGCCTTTCCCCGTAAGGATTTCCAGTCTCAGTCTTTTCAATATTATTTCCAACTGTAGATTCTAAACATTAGGCAGAAAACACACAAACAAAGAGAAGGGGGAGAAGACAGGGCATGAGTCTAGCATCGGAGCAAATTCAGCTAACAGCACCTCATGAGCAGACAGGGTTTTCTACTCCCAGCCGGGCAGCAGTGGCTGTCAGTCACGGCTGAGGTCTTTGATCAGCCATTTGTTGCCGCGTGTGTGAAATCAATGAATATTTAAGAACAGCGCAAAGTGAGCAGAGATGACAAGACGAGCCAACATGACGGTTCAGTCAATTAAATCCTTGTGCCAGCACAAACCGCCTGTGTTTAAGGCTACAGCAGGGATAAGCCCAGAGAGAGAATATATTCCTTGTCAACATTTTCAGTCAATATAAATAGGAAGGGTTTTCCAATTTGGGGTGTGCTGATACAAGCATTCTCAAAATATCGTTGAGAAGAACATATTAGCCGTCTAAATGAAGACGTTTGCTAATGTTCTAGAACTTTCTATCTTGGAACAGAATTCTGTTTTCTTTATTTTCCTCAGTGTTAAGCACATCATGTCACAGAAATAATTTTAGCATTAGGAAAAAATTATATATTTTAATTTTAATCCTTCTGGATCATTTCTTTTTTTAAGAAGCAAGAGTTAGCATGCAAAGAGCATAATTAAATTGAGCAATAAAGATCCTGATATTTTCATGTATCTAGGAAACTAATATGTTATGTGATTTGCTGGCATAAAATCAATTCAACAAGCATTCCTTTTTTTTTTTTTTTTCTCCTATTTGTTATTTACATTGACTTCTATTATCCACATGATGCTCAGGATTTTAGGATGGGTAGAAATGCTGAATTCTGAAGCATTCTGGTCCTCCACCATGCCAGGGGTTATCAGGTGGAGACAAGGAGGGATCACACTCTGAGATCCCCATGTGGTCCTGCTTCAAGGACAGCAGTCAAAGGTAATTGTGGTTTTGCCTTATTATTATTTTTAAACTCACATAGACCACTGGTGGGACCAAAATGCATTTTCAGGTTGCGGAACTGTAACAAAGGCCCCAAAGTCAAGCAGCTCAGCAGGATGTGGACACGGTTTTGATCCGTCAGGAAGGAATTGATGAATATGCATCACTTCTGCCCATTATCTCAGTATACAAACGATCGATGCACAGGGCAAGAGTCTGTGTCCATCAGCGGTTAATGAAGCACTGGGGGAGAGAACACACATTTACACTCATGTTTCCGGGGCAAAGAATAGCCTGTAGACGTTCCTGCCACTGTCCACAGGGTCAGGGCTGTGGGTCGTCATTATCGTGTATCGCCACTTAAAGAAGCAGGGCTGCGCCGGCTATGAAGGGTAGCCACGATAAATGACCCCTCCCTCAGTCTTCTAACTGTATGGATAGTTCATTCTCTGGATTGAGATGGCTTCTGTTCGCCTTTGAAATTCACTGCATGAAAAACTATTATTTGCATTTCAAGCGCAGGTTCAGGTGTCTGCAGCAGATCAAAGACTCTTTGTAGTAAACTCCAGCATTCGAGCTCAGTCTAGAACACATTTGGTAGTCTGTCAGCATGTCCTAGAGCCCAAAGTACAGCCACAGAACCACCTGAGAACTCAAAAATATACATAACTGTCAAGAGCCTTGCCTCCCAGGAAAGAAGCAATCAGTTTAGAAATTAAATTTTACTCTTTCTGTGCAACCTTAACTGTGTATACGATTTTCTTCAGGGATTTTAAAAAATGCAGTAGCTGGGAGTTTGTAAGCAACTTAATTCATATCTATGAGTTTAATTACTATAAGGTAATAGCACAAAGTATGACACAGTTATGACAATTACCCCAAACCAGTTCCAACCTGGGAAAATGGTAGAAAAATACTAAGATAATTCTTCTCAAAATTAGAGGGTAAGGTTTGGAACCCATCTGACTCAAGTTTGCATAGACTGATCCTGACTTTATTCCTGGTCCCCTAGGAGAGGACATTCGCAATGTGCTTGCTGTCCCTGTGCTTGCCCCGGGGGCCCCCATCAATGGCACTTGACTCATTATTGTCCTGATGTGACAAACAGCACTTGAAAAAGTAAGTGCCTTTGGCCTAAAGAAAAGGTTGAGTGATTGGCTGCCTTTCTGTTTGTGACAGTCCGTCTAGTGAAGGCTATGGTTTTTCCAGTAGTCATGTATGGATGTGAGAGCTGGACTATAAAGAAAGCTGAGCACCGAACAATTGATGCTTTTGAACTGTGGTGTTGGAGGAGACTCTTGAGAGTCCCTTGGACTGCAAGGAGAGCCAACCAGTCACTCCTAAAGGAGATCAGTCCTTAGTGTTCATTGGAAGGACTGATGTTGAAGCTGAAACTCCAATACTTTGGCCACCTGATGCGAAGAGCTGACTCATTGGAAAAGACCCTGATGCTGGGAAAGATTGAGGGCAGGAGGAGAAGGGGACGACAGAGGATGAGATGGCTGGATGGCATCACCGATGTGATGGACATGAGTTTGGGTGAACTCCGGGAGTTGGTGATGGACAGGGAGGCCTGGCATGCTGCAGTTCATGGGGTCGCAAAGAGTTGAACATGACTGAGCGACTGAACTGAACTGTTTGTGACATGAGTGTACATAAAATAAAAGAAGTACATGTTTCATTTTTCCCTGTGGCTGATAAGCATTTGGTATGCATTTCTATTGAACCCTGAATATTGATTGGAAGGATTATATCACACCAGAAGAGATTTTTCCAAAGATGGCTGCTACAGTGCTTCTCATGTCAAATACTCATCTCAGGAAGTCACGCTGACACTCCACCTGAA
Organism: Bos indicus; assembly: GCF_029378745.1. Taxonomy (NCBI): domain Eukaryota; kingdom Metazoa; phylum Chordata; class Mammalia; order Artiodactyla; family Bovidae; genus Bos; species Bos indicus. The sequence continues at coordinate 97,751,278 of NC_091768.1, forward strand.
TGGTGGGGCATATGTCCTCTGTCCTTGAACCCAGGCAGGAACCTCTGTGATGGACCTGACCAACAGATACAGGGCAGCGATGCAACAGGGCTTCCAAGGCTAAGGTCATGAACATACCACACACATCCACCTCGTTCCCTTGAGAGGTTCCATCTGGGAACTCAGCCACCGCGCTGTGAGGAAGCCCAGGCAACACGGAGGGGCCGCTGCTGGTGTTCCAGCCCCCGGTCAGACCCACCAGGAAGATGCCTCCAGACCATGCCAGCCCCCGGCCTTCACATCTTTCCAGATAAGGACCACATGACACAGAGCTGGGACCAGCTGCTCCCTGTCCCCTGCCTGGATTCCTGACCCACAGGGTCCTTGAGTACCATGTATTTCTCATTTCAGCCACCAACCTGTGGTGGTTTACTTTTCACTAACTATGCTTCAGGATTTTGTCCAGGGAGAGAGAGAATTAAATGGCTCTGATGAAAGACTAAAAATATAGTTCTTAATTTTTTATGATAATGAAGAACCTTCCAGACATTTATAACTTAAGGTGAATTTATTTACTTAGCCCCTGAATGGCCCAGCATGCTTTATCAATGCATTTGTCCCTCCTCTACTCCCCAGAACAACAATCAATGTATGTAACGAGCAAGTTCATGCCATGAAATTTTAAGTGTCATCTGCAGAAACAGAGAGAGACAGCGAGAGAAAGAGAGTGAGGGAGATTTATCTTGTGAATATTCAAGTCATTTTACATAGGCTCTTTAGGTATTCACACTTTGTTTTATAATATGACCAGTACGGCATTTTGGTGTATCTCTTACACCTCAGAGACCTAATAATTTGTGAAGTCCGTTGTCTGTCAGCGGCCGTGCATGAACTGGCCTTGAATTCAGACCGTCTGCGTTGGAGAACGTTCACTAAATGCACAACCAAGGGGCGTGTGCCTCTGCCTTCCCTGAGTTCTCAGGTCATCCTAGGACAGCTCTTTCCAGTGGTCACTGTGGACCGTTTTCAAGGGTTTGCTACCTTTCGTGTTTCACATCCTGAACTCATTGCACAGTATCCTCATTATATTAAAATCTCCTTCATGACCTTTGTAATCTGTACTCTTGTTATATTTTCCTATGTGCCAGCGCTATACCCAATGATGACAAAGAACTTACTATAAATGTCAGTTTAAGACATTTAAGACAAATAATCAAGACTGCTTTATCACAGGAAAATCTAATGCTTATCGTTTAAGAAAAGAGGTTTAGGTTTAATCAAGACCTACACATCTAAGATTTATCGCTGTAAGTAGATACTTAATGTCTGTGTTTGGAAGGTACTAATTATCTTCTAATTAGTGGGGTCAACACCAGGAAATCAAAGGTACTTGATCCTCTGGGGATGTCTCTGTCTCTACCCCAACTAATCACCTGAGCTCCTCCTGGTCCCAGGAGGTACCAGGCGCCAGCATGTCTCTAACTCTCTGAAATGATTTCTCCAAGTGTGCAGAGTGACCCAGGTGGTTGGTAACTAGGGAGTTCCTACTGAGTAAGTTCCCCAGGCTGGTTCCCAGGGACCTGCATTTGCCAAGACTGTGAAATGACTCTTAGGCAGAATCTCCTTTGAGAACTACCATTCTCCAGCCATTCAGGCATTTCCACTTTGACGCTGTCAGGGTTCATCTGATACATGTTCACCCAGCAACCTTTTTCTGTCCAGGGCTGTGAGAAGAATGAAAATGCCCTGGAAGGACCGATAGTTAGTAAGCCTTGCTCAGAGGACAACCATGATACTGGGCAGCTTTTCAGTAATTAAAAAGCTCATAGTACTTTCTAAGTCCATGCCCCTTTTTAAAGTTCATTCCTAAATTAAACACTGCAAAAAGTTTCTTCTCAAAAGAGATTGTAGTTGTCTCCAAGTACTGTTTCTTGTATAAATCATACACATTTACCAAGAGCCCTGAGCTTTGAGCCACAGACAGAAGCCGAAGGTAATCTGTCTCTCCATCATGTAATACAGGTTTAATAAAATCCACACCATCGTCATCTGGGTTATACGTGAAGACATACATCATCACGCGTTTGCACATTTTGATGCTTCTTTAAGCACAGATTTCCCGACACTCTGCAACTTTTTTCTGACCAATTTACAAATCGTTTTCATCCCTCATTTTATTATCCTACCCTGAGTCAACTTGTTCTTGTGGCACCATCAATCTGACTGACTGGTAGGGTTTCAGAGAGCAGTGTTTTAATTTATGCAGACATCTACCCCAAAGCATCTCAATCACTTAGAGCGTGAAACAGAGGCAGTGTTAGATTTGCAGGAAATGCTGCTTTTGTTATACGCATATATCTAAGGACAGGATCATTTATATCCCAGAAAGCCAGGCTGGTGACAGATAGGACTAATGTGTCAATGTCAGAAGAAAATTCGAGGCAAGAAATGGCGACCAAAGTCAGCCTCCGAAGGTACCTGGAATGCTATCTCAGAATGCCCTTCTGGGTAAAAAGGACATGATATCATCACTGAATTATCAATCACTAATGAAGGTCTATCAAATAGAATACACTACGATATTAACATAAGAAAATCTTGGCACCTTGGGTCCCAGATCTGGGGGTTTATGTTGCTTTCAGTCTTTTTCCAGTTTTATCGTTACATCTGAACTACAGTCCAGGTTTCTGAGGTAGAGCAACGCGCAGTGGTCACGGCTGACTGACATTTACAGCAAATTCTTTGTCATCAGTGTTATAAAAGGTGCCCAAGGGACGCACTGGGGCCATAGCGCCTGACACATAACTGGACCCATTCAATACCTGTTATCTGCTTCAGATGTTATTTAGGTAATTGAATAAGATGCAGTCAAAACAAACAGGGGAAAGAAAACAAAAGCAAAAAAAGTGAAGTCGCTAAAAATGCAACAACTTTCTGAAATCCAAAGAGTCACTTTCATTAAACTCGACTGCACTCTTTTGCCTTTGCACTTGGGCGGGTTCCATCCGCAAACCTGTGGATCTACCAGTTTACACTACTAGTGTACGCAGGTTCGATCCCTGGGAAGATCCCCTAGGGGAAGAAATGTATTCTTGCCTGGAGAATCCCATGGACGAGCCTGGTGGGCTACCGTGCATGGAGTCACAAGAGGTGGACACGACTGAACACTAAGCACCCGCGAATTCTGATAAACAGGAAGTCCTGGGCCCCTGAAGCCCTTCTGATATCACTGCTCCAGGGAAAAGGAGGGCAGACGGCACGTCCTGGAGGGGGCGGGGAGATTAGGGGAAGTGTTCGGCTCACGTGGAAGCGGTGTCCCTACCTGCCGGCGGAGGACACAGAGCCAGGGAGGAAAGGCCAGTGCTTAGCCACTTGTTTCCTCTCCGAAAGGACACTCTGGCAGGTGGTAGCTTCTTGGAGAATTCCTAGCAGGCACATTTTCAGATACCTCAGAGTAGGACTTAGGTAGACTGCTTCTTCTGATGCAAAATTAGGAAAACGCCTGGCTCATTTAGCTGAGTGTGTATTCCACGTGGAACTGTGGCGAAGACAAAGGGTCAGCGAGCTCAGAGGAGTTGCACAGCGAAGGCCGGCCCGGCTGGGGCCTGGGGGTGTCCAGGGCCCAGAGAGAGAGCCCGAGAAGGCTGCGGGTCATCCTACCACACCCCCGGGAGGGGCCCGGTCAGAAGAGGGGGTGCCTGGCTGGAAACCCGGACGACAGGAGCTGTGAGTTGGGCAGGCAGACACCATCACGCGAGCCGCTCAGGATGACCAAGAGAAGGCGCTCTACTCCCTGAGAGCAGACAGGTGAAGTCACCACAGACTCACGACCCGAAGCCGCCTCGCCACCTATGAGCACCAGTCCCGCGGACTGACCCTGGTGTGCCCAGCCCTCCGCCTGCACCCGCAACGCCCAGGGCGGATCCCCTGCCTGCGGGGGCGGAGCCCTGCCTGCGGGGGCGGAGCCCTGCCTGAGGGGGCGGAGCCCTGCCTGCGGGGGCGGAGCCCTGCCCAGCCCACAGAGAAATGCTTCCAACTGTGGACGGCAAGGAAAGTGACACCACTTGAGTCAACTAGATATGATCATAAAGAGACTAAGCTTTAAGCTTGAAGTGGCTAAAAGTTCATCGAACTGAGTTTACTGAATTGGACTGACTAGGTCTGCCGCTGAGAGAAAATGGCAGCTTGTCAGAGGAAAGTGAGTTTTCACACCTTGATGGTTGCCTTCCGGTTCAGACTTCCTACACACATGTGCACACACACATGCCCTCACTCAATCACACACATGAACATTTCAGTCCCACTTTGGGATTCTTATGTGTAGTATAAATCAGAAAGCAGTGAAGCGCCTGCCTGGTGGCCTCCGGAATAAGCGGTGTGCAAAGAAGCAGCCTTCTAGTCGAGGAGAGGAGTGGAAGTAGACCGCTGTCTCCAAAAGCGGCTAGTGGTGGCTCAGATAAATTTGGAGCTGTTTTTTCCACTTGAAATATTTTCCAACTTCAAAATATTAAATTGTGGGCAGAAGGTATTTGGAAATAAGACCTGTTGTTTAAATATTGTGTCAAAGAGCAAAATACTTGGGGAGGGAGTGAGGAGCAGGAATCCAGCACCGTGGATCCTGCCTCGCCTCTGGGTTCTCTCTAGAAACTTCCCAGATACTGCTCTTCAAGCTACCTAACTGTAGCTCTCACAGTTCTCTCCTCCACTGTTTCAGACCCGAGGGCTTCTGAACTAATGCTCTGATTATGCATCTGTTGCTTTGGCTTTGATTTTCTTCCCTCCTCCAAAATCATGAAGTGTCTGCTCTGGTGATGAACCTGGCCAGTCCTGGAATTAAGATTTCATCACGATGGCTACAAAGCTGTATGTCCAGCTGTGATCAGTCACCTGAACTCCACATCCCAGCCAGGGCCACAGAGGCTTCTTCTGAACCTGGTCAAGCAGCTTGCCATCTCCTGCTCCTTGGTTACCCTCAGCCAAAGTGCCCTAACTGAGCTCCTCCAAATGCTCACTGGCATCTCAAATTATCTTATTTGTTCATGTGTTCATTGTGTATCTATTTCTCCTCTCCTCTCTCTGACTCATCAGGAGGGTGATGTGGTATTTTAAGATAATTCTAAAATCCTGTTTTAGGATCAAATTAGAGAAGCAAATGTGAATGTAAGTTAACTGAAAGTCAGGGCTCATAAGGTTTGTTCTTATGACCTAGAATGGTATTTAGAAAGGTTCTAAATAAATATTTGGTTACTATATAACCAATGCAGTTATATAGCATAGTTATATAGTAATAAATATTGGTTACTATATAACCAATGCCTGCCAATGCAGGAGATGCAGGTTCAATCCCTGGGTCAGGAAGATGCCCTGGAGGAGGAAATGGCAACCCACCACAGTATTCTTGCCTGCAGAATCCAATGGGCAGAAGAGCCTGGCGGGCTACAGTCCATGGGGTCACAAAGAATTAGGTATGACTTAACTGCTGAGCAAGCACGTGCAAATCACCACCCATATACAAGGAAGCCCACTTCACATTTGTACAGGGCACAGTTTGGATAAGGCAAATTCAGTCCAAAGTTGAGTTCATGATGGTTCTCCAGACTTTCATTCTGCCTAATCTTCAGTCAAGGTCATCCTGATTTACCCAAATGCTAAATCCACACCCCTGAACATCATCTTACCTCCTAGCTCTGTCCTTCCCCACAAATTGACTGGTCAGTTTGTCCTTGTGGCTACCAAGCTCTAGAACCCCCATGCCACCACTTCTCACATAGGTTTTTGGGATAGACTTCTTTCTAGTTGACCTCTGGGTGGACATGGTTCCACATAGTAGACATAATACTCACTTTTTAAAAGGCAAATAGGATTAAGATACCTCTTTAAATTCCCCAGTGGCTTCCCATTGCTCCTGGAGCACCACTAAGCGTCTTCAGAAGACCCTGCAGAGCCCTGCATGAGGGTGCCTCTCCACCAGCAGCGTCCCGTGGGCACAGGCTGGCCATTCTGCCCCAGCAGCTTATGTTTTGCAAACCCCTCAGCTACCTGTTGTGCTTCCTGAGGAGGTAGAACTCCATTCTGATACTTTTGACATTCCAAATTCCTAACAAGCTGCCAGTTGAGGGTTTGGGAGTATGTACTCTTCTTACTGTTTCTTGACACAACCTGCTTAGCCATTGAAAATAAATTGGTTTTCAATCCAGCATGAAGCATTAATTAGAAATGCATTCGCTGGTTGAAAATATTCACGTTTTAAAAAGGTATCACACAAATTTTGGCCACTACCCAGAGGCTTCTCATTTTCATTTATCCTGAATAATAAACTCTATCAACAAAAGGAAGTGTGTATACCAAACTGTAATTTTTTTCAGAAATGCAATTTCTTTTTGAGATGACTTTAATCAAAAGAATAATTGCATTATTCACGAGCCATATTCCATTAATTGGAAGAGTTGATAAATTACTACATAAGATAGCATCACCTTTCAATGAAGAGAAAATGGTTTCCCTTTGCTGCTCTGTCAACCACAATTATCACCCCTGAGTCAAGTGACTTAACAACCCAGCAGCCAAGTTAATCATTTGAGGCTAGAAATCACTGAAAAGTCAATCAGAGGAAACATGTCTCCAAGAACAATAACAGCTGGAGAGTGTGCTTTCAGGAAATTCAGAAATGCCTCTGCATCAGGATTTGGAGAAAGGTCATAGTTTTAATTAGTTTGGGTACAAACTGTTACAAATCACTGGCTGTCTTTATGGGTACATAAAATTACCAGAGGTGGAACTTGGGGACCTGTTTAATAACAGGTTTCTGTGTAGTTCCTCAAACTTTACAAATATCTCATCATTAAGAAGCAGAAGTTAAAGAAAAACTCACCAGGAAGGTGATGTGATCTGAGACAGTCATAAAACTCTATTTTATGATCAAATAAAACATGCAAATGTCAAGAGCGTGGAGTTGTTTTTAAAGCGGTCCCTATCTTAATCTCTTGTGTTGTCTATGTACTGTTAAAAATCTGTGTGCGAGAATTCTTCCTTTATCCATGAATTCCTTGGTCTAGAAGATTCCAGGCATGTTTCAGTGGACATGGAAAAACAGACGACTGAGGACTAAAGGGGATCCAAGGCTGAGTCCCTAGAACCCCAGGGGTGGCCTAGCACAGAAGCTGCCCTGGAGTGTATGTCTTTCCATGTTTGTTGAATTCAATAGACACATGTCATGTATCTTTAGTGTTGCCTACACTGTACGAGGCTCAAAAAAAAGTGTAAGGTTCCTCAAAGAAGGAGACTTGGACCTCCCTGATAATGGAATTATATAATTCTTCTGGACACATGCAACACTGCATAAATGCTCTGAGTGTTATATGCTCTATCAGTGAGGGTACAGTTACACCTCAGTCACCTTCAATAGGGCTTCCCTGGTGGCTCAGATGGTAAAGAATCTGCCTGCAATGGAGGAGACCCAGGTTCAATCCTTGGGTCTGGAAGATCCCCTGCAGAAAGGAATACTCCAGTATTCTTGCCTGGAGAATCCCATAGACAGAGGAGCCTGGCAGGCTGCAGTCCATGGGGTCACAAAGAGTCAGACATGACTGAGCAACTAACACTTTCAGTTTCATTTCACTTATCCCTTGAATAGTAAGTGCCATTTACTCGCAGCCACATAAAGCAGAATGCTTTAAGCAGAATCAACATATATGTACCTTACGGAGAATACAGGACTTGGTGTAGCTGAAACCACAGTGTAGATTTGTCTGACAATTGCAAACCCGGAGAATGGAGGGATCAGCAGTCACGGGAGGGGAAGGGTAAACCAGGCAGTGAGCGACACGTTCACTTTTTCTAAGCTGCCGTGAGGGAATCGCGGTGCTGTCTGTTCCTTCTGGAAGGCCGGTTCCCTGTGGAGCTTGCAGAACAAGGTCAAGTGTGGACAGACATTGAGCTGGGTGTGAAGGATGGGCAGGGGAGGACTCTTGTTGGGGAAGGTCCCGGGTGGGGGTGGTGTCGCTAGAGTGACTAGGGAGACTCCTGCGCCAGAGCAGGTGAGGTGAGGCCACGTAGGTCAAGGTCAAAAGACGGGGTCTTTGAGGCCCGAGATTGGATCCCAGCTCTGTCATCACTGGCTGTGTGGCCTTGGCAGGTTCTGAGTTAGTCTCTCTAAGCCTCTGTTCCTCTTCTGGAAAGAAGTGACGATTCAAGCACTACGATCATTCAAGCGCTGCTTAGTATCCACATTTACTTGGGGGGTAAGTATGGATAATGACAGATTAGAGGGTGAGTTTGGTTAGCGGTCTGTTATCTAAATCCATTTAGTAACTAAATTCATACAGGGAAGTTCAGGTAGGGTGCTCAGTTGCTTAGTCCTGTCTGACTCTTGGCAACCCCATGCACTGCAGACCCCAGGCTCCTCTGTCCATGGGATTCTCCAGGCAAGGATCCTGGAGTGGCTTGTCATTTCCTTCTCCGGGGGATCTTCCTGACCCAGGGATGAGCCTGTGTCTCCCATACTGGCAGGTGGATTCTTTGCCACTGTGTCACCTGGGTAGAGAGGGCGCCAGTAATACCAATGCTGGGTTAGAGCGCTTCTAACAGTTACATCAGATAATGGATGTGAGTGGGACACAGCAAGGTCTCAAAAAGTGATGCGGCTGCCGCCACAGCCTCAGTCCCAGCTTATTTCATTAGCAGGATAGTGGACAGAGGGCATTACCATGTGCCAACAAGCTAGTGTGCTTGATTTCAGGGGTCACTGTGGCTGAGCTCTCACGCAGGGGAATCACAGAACTGCACCAGCGTCTGGTCCAGGGGCCGCCACGGCTGCCACCTTGGGATAAGGTCTTAGTGCAGGACCAGAGAGGATGGGGAATCAGAGGCTCCCGAGACAGCTCAGGACTCCTGAGGGCTGGGGGTTATTCCAGTCCTTATGGAATGCTTAAGGAGAGGGTACCTCTAAAAAAAAGTTTCAAAGGAAAAATGGGGCTCCCTAAAACTAAAGGGAATTTCTGCGAAGGTGAAAGACAAAACGCTGAGGATCTGCAAGAAAAAAGTGGTGGACTGGACACCCAGACAGGTACAGGATGTTTTCCAAAAGAGGGTTTGGCTAGGGAAGGAGGAAAATATGCATCGTGCGTGGTCAGGGACCACACTCTCTCTGGCCTGCCATCTCTCTCCAGCCCAGCCCTTGACTTTGGCTGACTCTCCCTCACCCCCCAGGCCTAGATGGCTGGCACTCCAGGCTCAGGCCTCAGCGCCCGTCTTTGCTCTGGGCTCTCTCCCTTCTGGATCTCATCTATCCTTCACACCTGCACCCGCCGCTGTTTGCTGCTCATGGCAATGCTTGATCTCATTCAGAGATCTCGGAATATCCACCTGCTTGCCTCTCATATCGGCTCAAAAATTGAATCTCAAACTATAGTTTTTTTCTTTTTATCCAAACCTGGTCCCCTCACAGCCTCCCTGTCTCACTGACCGACACCCCAACCTTCCAGTTCCTCGCACCAGGTTCCCTGGCGCCATCTGTGACTCTGTTCGTCACCTCACTGCAGGTATGTCACCATATCCAGAAACTTCCTAGGCCCCTCCATCGCTGCCTCGGTGGAACCACTGCCACCTTTGATGTGGATTAGAACAGCTGGTTTTTGTGGTCATATGAATTCCATCCACGGACTGTTCTCAACATAGTCGTCTCTTAAGGCCTATGTGAATTCCTTGTTTAGAACCCTGAGTTCCTTCTCATCCCATTTAAAGTACAAGCCAAGAGCCCCATAAGGTCCAACAGCTCCTCTGAACCTCATGTCTGCACCTGTGCTTGCCCACTCTCAGATCTTCTCACACATTCTACTCTGGCCACACTGAACTCACGGCTGTTTGTTCAAAGCGCTCATGGAGCTTGCTGCTACCTCAGGGCACTGGCACTTGCTGTTCACTCTGCCTGGAAATCCCCTCTGCAATATTTACATGGCTGCTCACCCCTTTGGATCTCTGCTCAAATATCATCTCATATACACCTTCTGCGATGACTCTATATAACACAGGAATGCCTCTCTCCAATGCTGCACGGCCCAGCCTCCATATCTGTTTTAGCTTGTCTCACAGCACTTGCCATCTCACTTACTGTATATTTACTTCTTTATTAATTTATTGTCCATTTTTACTACCAAAATGCTACGAGGGCAGAGACGGTGCATTGTTTATACCGTATGTTCAGCATCTAGAACAGTGTCTGAGAGATAAGTTTAAGTATTGAGCATACTTACGTGGTACAAACAAATAAGTTTTAAAAAATAGAAGTATTGCATTTCCATGTGAAAGCATAATGAAAGAGCTGCACAGAGGGAAAGTGGAAAATGTTGGCCAAAAAAGCCCCTCAGTAAGCCAAAAGAGCTGGAACAGAAAGCTTTAACAAATGCAAACGGTAGAAGTTCTGAGGAGCAATGTGCTGCTTTGCAATGAAATTTAATCTGACAATACCTCTTTGGCTTGTGCTCCCCCAGATGGCAGATTGCTACTTCATCCATTAACTAGGACGTGCATCCGTTTGCCAATTCTAGTTCATGCTAGTAGCTTCCGTAGTGACTGAAATGGAGGTGGGTTTTGTTGCCTGTGAAGTGATGGGTGGTGGTTTTGTTTGTCTTAAAACAACAGGGGGTGGGCTGGCTGGTGGCGGACAGGAACACACAGTGGTGGGCGGGGGGGTGGCCAGCCTGCACTCTGGGAGCTGAGCCCCAGCTCCACCCCGAGATGTGGACTTTGGCTAAGACCCTAACCACTCCGTGCTTCTATAAGGGGACGATGATTATGCAGGCTCGTTGTTGTTGTGGTTCAGTAGCTAAGTTTTGTCCGACTCTTTGTAACCTCATGGACTGCAGCACACCAGGCTTCCCTGTCCATCACCAACTCACAGAGTTTGTGCAAACTCATGTCCACCGAGTTGGTGATGCCATCCAACCATCTCATCCTCTGTCGTCCCCTTCACCTCCTGCCTTCAATCTTTCCCAGCATCAGGATCTTTGCCAATGAGTTGGCTCTTCACCTCAGGTGGCCAAAGTACTGGAGCTTTTAATTCCTTATATGAAATCCTGGGTTTCAGAATTTATCAAATTTTAGGAACACAGTACAATGTATATACCATATATTATGTACCACACATAGCAGGCTCTAATCTAATTCATGAATGTATCTGCACTGAAATACATGAATATCCGTATGTAGTGGGATAAAGTAAGGATATAAATAGCATTACATGGGTGCACGAAAGGTCCTGCCATCAAAATGTTTGGGCCGCACAAGTTCTGTCTCCAGATGAGTCAGAAATATTAGCTCTTATCTTCAAGTTGGGTTAATGTATTTAAAAAGTAATAATTTTCATGAAAATGCAAATGACTCATTATTTATGATTTTAAGTAACACTATTCCATTGTATTTAGCTGGAGTTACAATTGGTCTTTCTCTGTTCTTTCTCTGCCTCCTTCTTTCTAGGAGACTCCAAGCTCTCAGTGGCTGGCTCTGCAAGGAGAGGGCAGGTCGTGGAGAAGAGAAGCAGCCCAGAAGAGGGTGGTTATCATCAGCACAGAGCAGAGCCTAGGGATGGGGAAAACTGGCTCCGAAAACTCCGTCAGGCCCGGGGGCACTAATCTTTGCTGTTGTTCAGTCCCTCCATCGTGTCTGACTCTTTGTGACCCCGTGGACTTAGCACGCCAGGCTTCCCTGTCCTTCACCATCTCCCAGTTTGCTCAGACTCCTGTCCGTTGAGTTGGTGATGCTATCAACCATCTCATCCTCTGCCACCGTCTTCTCCTTTTGCCTTCAGTCTTTCCCAGCATCAGGATCTTTTCCAATGAGTTGGCTCTTCCCATCAGGTGGCTAAATGATTGCAGCTTCAGCTTCAATATCAATCCTTCCAATGAATATTCAGGGTTGATATCCTTTAGGATTGACTGGTTTGATCTCCTAGCTGTCTTATCCAGCATCACAATTCTAAAGCCTCAGTTCTTCGGCATTCAGCCTTCTTTATGGTCCAACGCTCACATCTGTGTACGATTACTGGAAAAACTTTGACTATACGGACCTTTGTCAGCAAAGTGTTGTCTCTGCTTTTTAATATGCTGTCTGGGTTTGTCATAGCTTTCCTTCCAAGGAGCAAGCATCTTTTATTGGGGGAAATTAATCTCCCCACCCCCCCACCAATAAATTTAACATTCAAATAAAGTAGAGCTTATGGCAGTTATGCCAACACTTTTCATCTACAGGAGTCTCTTCCCAATGTTCACCCCATCATCACCCTCACACGTCTCTCAAAACAGCTTACAAATTCTGCCCCTGCCCCTATAAGTCAGCCCCTGGAAGGGAGGCTTCTCTGGGGCACGGCACTCAGGAGCTGGAGGGTGGCTGGCTCAGCCTGGGTCTATCACCCACTGAACAGGCTGTTTAAAGCAACCGCAGGAGCCCGGCAGGGGCAGAGCCACTAGCAGCTCCAACAGATGTGCTCTTTGCAGAGAAAGAGAAGAGATACAGCTCCTTGCCACGGTTTAAATTTCTCAGGTAGAGACCATCAGAGCAAAAGAAATGGAGGATCTGACAGTTAAAGGAAAGCAGTGTAGAAGCAGCATTTAAGTGAAGAATGTTTGATTTGTTTCAATTGTCAACAGAGACTAAAGTGGCTTCTTTCAGGCTTTCTAAATGGCCAGGCTATTGCCTGAGTACAGTGAGGCTATTCAAGAAATTGTGGCTTTATTTATAGTTACGACCACTTCTAAGAGCTAGTATCCTTCAAGATACAGCCTAACACCAAAGCTAGATGGGAAAAAAAAAAAAAAGCCTGGGGTAGAAAATCACATTGTGACTGGTCAAAACAAAGGCACTCGGGACAACTCTCATGCGTCAAAACCTACAGAGAAACTGGATTGTCCATAAATTGGCAGATGGATCTTTTCCAAACACTGAGGCAATTTTCTGGGTTTTAAAACAAGTCAGTTAATTTAAAATAAAACTTTCAGTAAAATGGTTGAAGAAAATTTCTTTCAGCTTATTGTAATAAAACAAAAAACAAAAAATGACTTTAAAATCCATAAACTCAAAGGAAAAAAAAAAGGGTTCAGTTAAATAACCATGAAACGTTCTGAGGTACTTTCTAAACAATGAGAACATATTCAAAGAAACCTTTACTACTTCATGTTTCTAAGTCTGACCTCTTGTCTTTGCTGCTGAAAAGGTTCTCTGGGTGGACAGACCAGGTACTCGAGGCTGACATGCAAGGAGGCATCGGATGTGTCTACCACACGAACTCTGCATATGTAGATCTTCAAAAGGAAAGGTTTCCCGGGCTTCCTTGGTGGCTCAGTGGTTAAGAATCTGCCTATCAATGCAGGAGACACAGGTTCAATTCCTGATCTAGAAAGATCCCACATGCTGCAGAAATCAACTAGGAGTCTGTGCTCCAGCGCCCAAGAGCCGCAACAGCTGAAGCCCATGTGCCCTAGACCCCATGCTCTGAGACCAGAGAAGCCACCACAACGAGAAACCCCAGTAAGAGAAGCCCCTGCTCACCACAACTAGGAAAACACCCTCCCAGCAGAGAAGACCCAGCACAGCCATGAACAAATAAATACATACATAATTTTTCAAAAGGAAAGGTTTCCCTATTGATTTTCTCATGTTGTCTTGACTGCTCGACTGTTTGGTATCCAGACATTTCCATATGGAAGCATGAGGTATCTGACACCCTCCACCTTCACAAATCTGATTGCCTTGATACTCCTTAATGCGTCTTCACGCTAGCATCATCATTCTGGCTGGACACAGAGATGCATCTAGAATTCTTCTTTCTCTCAACCTCTGCCAGGTGACCAGCTCTGTCCATTCTACAGCAAGTGGTCTCTTGGCGTTTGGTCTCATCAATGCTTTAGATCAAAGTGGACATTTGACCTACCACAGTGATGTTTAAACACTCCCCAGGGGATGCAGGGGTAAAGAATCTGCCAGCCAATCAGGGGAAATGGGTTCAATCCCTGGGTTGAGAAGATCCCCTGGAGGAGGAAGTGGCACCCCACTCCAGTATTCTTGCCTGGAGAATCCCATGGACAGGGGAGACTGGTGGGCTACTGCCCATGGGGTCGCAAAGACTCAGACATGACTGAGCATACAAGCAATAGTGTATAAACTCAACAGCAGCAGCAATAGCAGAACTTGTGGGAGAACCTTAAGAACCTTTATGGGAGAACCATAAAGGTTAAGAATGCTTAACCTTTAGGTATTAAGTCTTACATAAGCATCCATCATGCGGAACGGTGAAATAAAGAGGCTGCTTCAGCCTCGCCGTCACCCTTCCGCCAGCCCCCGGCAGCACCACCACCGGTTCTGCGTGGTAAAGGTCCCCTATCTCCTCTCCCTGGCCCGGCCTCTGCCCACTCTGGCCCACTTGCAGCAGATTCAATTTCCTGCCTCATGGGTCCACCTCAAGGGGCAGGGACGGGGGCAGCCTGTGGAGCAGAGAGGCTCCAACTGCTTGGGTTTGATCCCTGTAGGGCTAGTAAGCTGCCCAGCTGGGATCAAACAGCGGACTTGTGACCTCTTTTCATCTGTGAAGTGGGGAACAAGCAATGATGCCTCTTTTGAGACCCTCCATAGGGTCTTTGAGTCTTCCAACACTCCCACAGAGCTTTTTTTTCTTTTCCAGGAACAAAAGATGGGGTCTACCGTTATTGAATTTAAGTAAGGGACTGAGGAGATCAATGTGACATCGTGACAAAGAAAAAGTGCATGTGAAGTTGGCAGTCTTCCTTTGAAAAAGTCTGACTTTTCCACAAATTTCCTTTATATTTTTCTGTGCTTTGTAATTTGGGATTTTCTTAAAGAAGAAGAAAACATGCCCCCTGGTTGTTCTGAATAATACAAGAGTACTTGATGGCATGCTAGCGCAGGTCCATCATTTCGGCCTTGATGGAGTTAGAATGCTCTTTCCCATCCCACCAGATACACTTTGAAATGGCCCAAGGATCTTGCTGGGAGAGGCTCAGGTGCAGGTAACTGGCACTCTTTAAACCACCAGCCCCGCTTCCCCACCCTGTGGACTGAGCCAGCCACGGGGCAGTAACCCATGCATGTCATCTGAGGGCTTACAACTTCTATGAGAGAGCAGGCTAGGTGGGTAACAAGCAGAATTTACTCTGTGCTGCATTTTATGGGGAGGGAGAGAAGACAATGAATGAGCCCCATTGGCCAGCATCTGCCGTGTGTGCTGAAATGTCTGTTTCCTTAGGATCGGTATCAGTAAAGAATGTCTGGCCACAGAAAAACGGCAGCTCCTAGTCCCAGGGGACCCCTGGGAGGCTTCTGGGAGCTTCTGGTCTGAGCTTTTCCAAGCCCAACTCAACCTGCCACAGAGAAAAGCATCAGGAAAAGTTAGCCATACAAAATACAACCGCTGGTCGCTGCGCACTCTGACCTCGGCTTCCCTGCTGTCCCCTGGCAGGACAGGGGTGTGTTTGCATGTCCCACAAGCTTTGCACAGTCATCTCATCCCCTCTTCCCTTTTCTCTCCCATAGGAGCCCTGCTTGCAAGGTTTTCTCCACTCTCTTACTTGAGTTGATTTTTTTTTTTCCTACCTGAACCCTCCACCATCATTAGATGGTTTCCTACGGGCAGCACCTAAGAGCTCCTTGTGCTCATGGGCTGGTCCTCTTAATCCTGGTATCCTTCATAGCTTGCCTGGTCCCAGGCATGTAAAATGTGGTTGTTGTTCAGTTGCTAAGTTGCCGGGGTCCAGCCCCGGCTGATCCAGGGTATTCAAAGGAGAGACGGCATTGGCGACCTATTTATTTAAATATTCATCAAAGATATAATGAGTAATAGAATGAGGATAGCTCAGTGAGGAAATTCAGTGGAGAAAAGAGGCTGAAATAAGGATAGCTCAGTAGGAAAATTCAGTGAAGAAAAGAGGCTGAATAAAATTCCAAAGCAGGGAATTTACGTCACCTACGAAGGCCGCAGGCGTCCTCCCGTTTTCCAGAAGGAGAGGAGACACTAAGGCCTCCCCGGTCAGATCTTAGAAGCCCAGGCAAAATTAGTAGGCTTGACAAGCTTCCCCGCCTCAGAGGAAAAATTCAGCCAGAAGGTGAAAGAAAGAACGACATGGGGAGACCAAGTTTTGGTGAACAAGAAGAGGCGAACTTTATTTTCCAAAGTAGTTTTATACCTTAAGTTATGCATAGAGGATAATGGGGGAAGGAGTGGAGTCATGCAAGGACAGCAGTTCCTGGTCCTAATCGAAGCCAGGCTTTCAAACTTATCATATGCAAAAGTTCAGGTGATTTACATCATCTTCTGGCCAGGAGTCCTGTTAGCATTTTAAGAAACTTATTTTTCTCTAAAGGAGATTATTCTAAAGTCAGGCTCCAGCTTCCAAAAAAGCATTGGACAAAGCTGCATTCCTATAGGGCAAAGGTGAGGTGGGCTCAGTCAAGAAAAGAATTAACTCAAGGGTCCAAGGTTACAAACATTGAGGCTACTACTTACATTTCTATACACCCATTATATCAATCAATACACTGCCAAGGACACAGTAGGTAAGGGGTATGGAGACTTAGCAGCAAACATTGGCCCAATAAGTGAAAAACCCTTCACCAATACAATTTCTAATCAATCTTTTAACTACTCAAAGGAATCTGTGTTTAGACAGTTTAGAACATCTCTTGCCTCTCACAGTTGGGAGGCTCTGAACAATCACATGTGGCCGGAAAAACCTATTCAGGCAGGCTAGAGGATTTCCAAAGGAGTTTGTAGGTTGAAACACTGTCACACCCAGGAATTACTAACTGGAGCTGTAAGCTAACTCTTTTTTCAGAGAGAGGTAGTGGGGGACAGCCCCCGTAAAGTCAGAGGTGTAGGTGAAAGCACAAAGCAGAAAGTAGGCAGGCTCTGGTTTTGCGGGTAGATGCTCGAGAATTTCCAGGGGGACTCCCGCCTTTGTGTATGCCGAGCCTCCTTCCTCATGACCTTTGTCATGGGTGGAGCTCCTGCTCCCGGCACTAAGTCGTGTCCAAATCTTTGTGATCCCATGGACAGTGGCACGCTAGGTTTCCCTGTCCTTCACTATCTCCCAGACTTTGCTCAAGTTCATGACCATGGAGTCGGTGATGTCATCTAAACATCTCATCCTGTGCCATTCCTTTCTCCTTTTACCCTCAGTCTTTCCCAGCATTGGGGTCTTTTTCAATGAGTTGGCTCTTCCCATCAGGTGGCCAAAGTACGGGAGCTTCAGCTTCAACATCACTCCTTCTAATGAATACTTAGGGGTTATTTCCTTTGGGATTTACTGGTTTGATCTCCTCACTGTCCAAGGGACTCTCAAGGGTCTTCACCAGCACCATATATGTTGGCTAAATCAATGACTGGATGAGCAGTATGCTTTAAATTTTATTTTAGTTAACAAAAAGAGAAGTAATGACATAGGAATATCAATAGTTAGTTAAATCCATGGATAATTCTTGTTATGTATTTAAACTTTCTCTCATTTCTCAAATTTTGTATTACATCAATAATTAGAGAAAATGAATGTAGGAGTAAGGAAAAACCGTGACAATTTATTTATACCCCAATGCAGAGAATCAAATACCATTAAGTACTGGTGTTAGGGTTTCTTCATAAGTGTTATGGGCACCTACTGCTTCCTGTATGAATGCATGAGTAAGTGTAATACAAATTGCTTATGGAAATGTTTGAATTTGATTTACATTTCCTTAATTTATTCTGACCTAATTCATTAGCCTTAGTTTTCCATGCATCTCACAGTTATAAGTCCTGCTCATTCAGCTGGGAATAAATCTTTGGTATTACATATGCAGACACTTATTAAAATGCATCAATATCGTCCTATCTTTCAACCAAGACTTTTAGCCCAGAAATAAGACCCTTTGTTTTAAAGAAACCAGGTTTGTCATATTCACAAAAAGAGGCATCAGTACAACTGGCAATTTCATTTTCAAAAATCAGAGTTCCATGAAACTTGGTACAAATCTAACCTGAAGATTAAAAAAGGATAGAAACGCTCTGACATGCTTTTAAATATACTGCAAAATTGCTCACTTACTAAAAATATGAACAACAATGAACAAAGTTCATGAGTACTAAAAAAAATGATCCATAGATAACATAAGTTAGTCACTGCATGTTTCTATATCAGGGCATGCTATAATGTTGATAAAGATGACTGAAAAAAGGTAAACCACGTGGACACGCCATGTGTTAATAAATGAAGCTCCAGGAATTCTTGTCTGCTCACATACTCAGGCTCCGACAACTTTTCTCTCTTAAATTTTTAAGAGTCTATGCAGGAGGGCCCATGGCAATGAGAGCTGTGACGGTTTCTTCTGTAGAGGCCCATGGTGTAAGGAAAACACATATTCTTCTTACAATTGCTTGGCACACAGAACACGAGCAATAGGGATTAATTAAATCACTGACAGTTGTGTGGTTCCATAACCAGGGCTCAGCAGGCAGAAGCAGGGAGGTTTTGAGAAAGTGGTGGTGGTGACTGTGACCTCTACTAGCAGATCAGTCGGCCGCCTCACCCGTGTGCTCCAGCCCTCCTCAACTGGATGGGTGTCTGTGACTAAGACCCCCTCCCAGCTTCACAGTGGCCTCTCTTCATTGCTTGTGAAGTGATGGGTCTGCTTCCTTGCCTACATGTTCTGCACACACCAGTCAGCACCCTACCGCCTCTCCTGCAGCCAGATCAACAGCAGGGCTTGGAGCCCCACTTTCAAAAAATGACTCTTTCTTGGTTTTCACTATGAGACTTTTATGCATGTCGGGGTCACCGTGCCCATATTCATGGTCTGGTTAAGCCAGTTCTCAAAGCACAACTGGGGGAGCGGGTAGAAAATGAAGGGAGAGAGATAGTTTCCTATGGTTCTTCTAACAAGAGAACTGCAAACTGGGGGGCTGGCAATAAAAGAAATCCATTCTCTCTCAGTTCCAGAGGACAGAAATCCCAGAGCCAGGGGTAGGCAGGGCCCTTTCCTTCTGCAGAGTCAGAGAGAACCTATTCCATGCCTCCCTCCTAGCTCCTGGAGGTCGCCAGCAGTGCTTGGCTTGTAGCTGCATTGCTCTGGTCTCTGCTCCATCTTCAGGGGCCCTCTCCTCTGTGTCTGTCTCCTCTTCCAAGGACGTCAGTCTGGATGGATTTGGGCCTGCCCTCCTCCAGGATGACCTCATCTTAATCTGACTACATCTGCAAAGACTCTGTTTACAAATAAGGTCAAGTTTGCAGGTGTTTGAGGGGGCACGATTCAACTCAGAACAGGACTTTTTTTTTTTTCCTCCTAAGGTATCTCAGAATTTTGGTTTCTGAGGACACAGAAACCTAATTCTGAGTGTAAGGAGATAGACTAGGGCTGCTGTGTGTGTGAAGGAACAACTGCATCCTCCATGCTTTACTGCTGCTTTCGGTGCTTCATTCCTGGCCCCAGATGTGTGGGTGCTTTTCCTCCAAGAAGCAGTTCTCCAGTCCTCTGCTGATACCAACTCTGTGTCCCACAGTTCAATTTTCGAACCGTCCACGGATTCGGGGCTCAGCCCATAGACCAACCCCCCACCCCCCGAGCCTCGGGTGTCAGTAGTAAAGTCCAGGTTGCCACTTGTGCTTCTGACCATCTGGTTATGAACTGAAGTTCCCAGGACTTCCTCCTCGGGGTTAATCATTCGGCTTGCAAAGCTCAGGAACACAGTTTACTAAGTAGGTTATACATTCAGGAGCAGGCGGATGGGAGAAATTCACCAGGTGAGGTCTGGGGTAAGAGGCTCGGAGCTTCCTGTACTTTCTGGGCAAATGGTCCTCACAGCACCTCCACATGCTCATCAGCCTAGAAGCTCTCAGAATCGCATACCTGAGGATTTTCACGGAGGCTTCTTTATGGAGGCACAATTGCTTAAATTATTGGCCTTTGGTGGGTCACACAACCTGGAATCCCTCTATCATCCCGGGACTGAAAATTCTGACCATCTAATCACATGATCCCGTGGCTGGTTTCCCGGGCAACCAGCATCCTTACAGAGGTTCTCTAGGGCCTTTCCAAAAATAATCTCATTAACATAAATCAGGTGTGGTTGAAAGGGCTTGTTATGAATATCAAAGGACACTCATCCACCTTTATCCCCTGGAACTATTTCAGGAACGCTGGACTAAAGATCAAATCGTATAACAAAGGATGCTCTCAAAGCTCTTATCATTTGGGAAACCCCTAGGGCTTTAGGAGCTGTGTACCCGGAAGGGGACAAAGATCAAATATTGATTTCTTATTACAAATCACAATATCTTTACACTGCCTGAGTGTAGTAGTAGGGGAAGCTGTCGTGCAAGGGCTTGTGTTTTGCTCTCAGAAACGTAATAAACCAAGACAACCTGGCTGATTTTCAATAAGTCTCTAAAAAATGAGCAACAGCACACTCCCCTTTTAAGTACAGTAACGAGGCTGACACGACCAGTCTAAAAGAAAAATGCCTCCCAATAGCATCCCTTCCCGGGGAGCAGAGGCTACAATTCTTTGCACTGAAATGAGAGCAGCTCAGGGGTTTCCCAGGTGGCTCACTGGTAAACAACCCGCCTACCAATGCAGAAGACACTGGAGGCGCAGGTTTTATCCCTGGGTTGGGAAGATCCCTGGGGAAGCAAATGGCAACCGGTTCACTCCCGTATTCTTGCCTGGACAATCCCATGGACAGAGAATCCTGGCGAGCTGCAGTCCATGGGGTCACTGGGAGTCGGACACGACTGAGCACACTCGCACTAGAGGAGCTCAGACCACACGCCCCAGCAGCCCGCCAGCTCCAGCAGCATTTTCAAGACCATACAGCGTCCTGGCGCTTCCTGTTTCTGTTACCGTTCATGCTGTAAGTCAGTCTGTTCAACATTTTAATGCTTCACATATCAATACCTTGAGTGGATTATATATGGACTTAACCTTTTCAATATTCCAAGTATGACTGACTGGCCAGTCTAGTTCCTCCCTTGCTTGTAATTTTAGTAAACCAGAGAGAAGTAAGCTGGCTCACTGATAAAAAGAACAGTAGAAAGAGCAAAGTCATAAAGCCAGCAGTCGTTCAGAGACCATATTAAGGGATTATACTTTTGATATCTCCCAGTTTTTTCCTTTCTGGAGCAAGTGATCACAAACCGAAAAGAGGAGAGACGAAAAGTAATGACCGAAATCAACAACGCTGCTGTTTTTCTCAGTTAATGTTCTATTCAATCCCTCAGTGGCCTTGATCACTGTTTGCTACCATCTTCAATCACTGTGCTTTAGAAACATTTTTGTCTCAGTCAGATTTAGTAGAAACTTTTATATAAATTCCTGTTACGCCACAGTATAACCCATGGTTTTCAAAATTACGGTGAAACCTCATGAGCTCTGAAGAAATCCGCTTTGCTCCGTCCACACAGCTCCTTTGTTTGAGCAGCCACGAATGGATCAGGCCAAGCAGAGTTCAGCTCTCATGCTTACTCAAATAAAATCAACCGCACCAACAGATTATTCAACCTGCAGGTTATACGAATAACAAATGGCAATTCTAACGTCCAGGAAGCATAGTCTGATTTCTCATGAAACATGCATAGAGGCAGATAATGATTTATATACCAAGTGTATAAGTTATATTATGATTCTGATTTTTAAAATAAGTCAACACCATTAAATAGCCATACGTACATTTTAAAAATGCTAATGCTAGGTGACAAACAACTCTTCACAGCTATGTAAACATCTAAACAAAACTGCAATTGTAAATAATGTATCGATTTGTTTCTCAGAAATTAGTTTTAACAAGCTTTTCATTTAACTACCCTCCAGGAGACAGAGGAGGCTGGCGTGCTGAAGTCCATGGGGTCACAAAGCGAGACAGAGGAGGCTGGCGTGCTGAAGTCCATGGGGTCACAAAGCGTTGGAACACAACTTAGCGACTAACAGTAACAACAAACGCTATGGAATGCACCCACTCCAGTGCTCCTGCCTGGAGAACCCCACGGGCGGAGGAGCCTGGTGGGCTGCAGTCCAGGGGGTCGCCAAGAGTCGGACATGGCTGAGCGACTTCACTTTCCCTTTTCACTTTCGTGCCTTGGAGAAGGCAATGGCACCCACTCCAGTGCTCCTGCCTGGAGAACCCCATGGGCGGAGGAGCCTGGTGGGCTGCAGTCCATAGCGTTGCTAAGAGTCGGACACGACTGAGTGACTTCACTTTCCTTTTCACTTTCATGCATTGGAGAAGGAAACGGAACCCACTCCAGTGTTCTTGCCTGGAGAATCACAGGGACGGAGGAGCCTGGTGGGCTGCAGTCCAGGGGGTCGCACAGAGTCAGACATGACTGAAGCGACTTAGCAGCAGCAGCAGCAGCATGGAATGCTACTGTTAATCTTCAAGATATCATAGAGCATTATCAACTTAAAATTTAAACAATGCTAAAATAAATAAGGCCTTTCCTGTACTAATCTGGTAGCACTTTATTTCACAGGAATCCTTGAGCTTCTGGCCTATTCCAGAGTCATCCAAAATTAAATTAAATGAAATCTTTTCAATAATTTTCCTACCCATCAGGCATAAAGTTATAATGTCAAGGGGATATGCCTTGCTTAAAAGGATCTAGATTACCACTGATTAGCTGTTTAATAACTATAAATTAATGGATTGATGAACAATACAAAGAACCTTATCATATAACTTCACTCATTACTCATTTGTTTGAAATATAGTCCTGGGGTGCTATCCACTTGGCCTGGCTTTCTGGGCACGGGTGATACAAGACTCAAGAAAATCAAGACAAGGGTCTGCCCTCCTGGCACTTTTATTCCAGAGGGTAAGACAAAAAACCATGATGAGGATGCTAGGAAACCACCACGTAAGTAGGTAAACGTAAGTCCCGTGGTGATAAACGCTGTGGAGTGAAGGCTGTCAGAAGTCCTCAGAGAAGACCACTGGGGCAGAACGTGAGTCATTCAGAAGTTGGGAAAGAATTCCAGACAGAAGGGGCGGAGGCGCTGAGACCCCGAGGGCCAAGCGTGCTTGACGACTAGAGAAATGGCATAGCTGCCGTGGGAAGAACGGGGGAGGTCAGTGGCTCAGCAGGGGCCAGGCCGCAGTGGCCTTGCACCACACTGTCTGCTGGATTTGGGGATGCGCAGCACTGGTGATGCTGAATGGCATCAAGATGACTTGGAAGTGAAGCTTCTGGCCTGAGCGCTGGGGTGCTTGGGCTTCCCAGGTGGCGCTAGTGGTAAAGAACCTGCCTGCCAATGCAGGAGACGTAGAGATGTGAGTTTGATCCCTGGGTCGGGAAGATCCTCTGGAGGAGGGCAGGGCAACCCACTCCAGTATTCTTGCCTGGAGAATCCCATGGACAGGAGTGCGGCAGGCTACAGTCCATGGGATTGCAAAGAGTCAGACCGAAGTGACTTAGAACGCACGTACACACTGGGGTGTTCATTTACAACAAGGACTTTCCTGGTGGCTCAGACGGTAAAGCGTCTGTCTATAATGCGGGAGACCTGGGTTCGATCCCTGGGTCGGGAAGATTCCCTTGGAGAAGGAAACGGCAAAGCCTGAAGCAAAATAAGGATCAAGGGTTCATACATGAAAGTACAGAGTATGGATGTCATTGGAGTCTATGGGGAAGTCAGGGAGGCAGCTGGAGGGTTAATTTTGGAGTTCAAAGGACAAGTTGGGCCTCGAGGTGCAAGTACTGAAATGTCGACATAAGTGAGTAGACCAGTGATGAGTAGATGAGGTGGGAAGAGTGGGGTGTCAGTAAAGAAGAAGAAAGACTGGGGAGAAGCGGTCCAGGGACACAACCTTTAGACCGAGGCTTTGGAGATGGGGAGGAATGATAGTCACACATTAGCATAATGCACCATAAATGTGATCTGAAGAATTTAGCAGTCAGCATAGTGGACTGGCCAGCAGAGAATGGCTTTGTCATACTGTTTTTTAATCAGTTATCTCAAAAAATATAAATCCATTACATTGTGCATTTTATATTACTGTACTCAAGAATCATTATTACTGCCATTATACTTCCTATTTCAGTTGGTTTAATCCAAGAATTTTCAAGGCTTTAATCCAAGAATTATCACGTTTCATTAGTTTTAAGATGCACATTCCCCGCCCCTCCCCCCCACATTTTAACCTCTCTGAAATCAGAATGTGTCATCAATTGATGGCCTCTTACAATGGTAATTGGTGGCATTTTTTCCTCCTTAGAGGCACACATGAGAAAAGTACTTCAAATACTCCACAGCATCTTAGATTTAATTAAGTAAAAGCCACATTTAAAGTCAAGGCTGCTTTCTGCTGCCCCCAGTTGATGTAGAAGAGGCCCCACCCTGCTACCGTCTGGGACGAGGGCCTAAGGGATGATGACAAAGGGCCTAGGGAAGCAAGGAGGTGGTGGCTGCAACTTGTGGGCCCCCTGTCAGTCACCTCATTTTGCCTGGATTTACTCTTGAGCAGCTCTGGGTGGCACACACCTCCACTGACCTTGGCCCTGAGGGAGAATGCACACGAGTCTTAAACTTGCACAGAGGTCTGCTCTGGCTTCATCTTCCAGGCTGTTCCCCTAGATTCAGATACTCCTTAAGAGCAGGAGCCATGTCTCAGTTACCTTTTAATGCCGAGTTTAGTGCAATGCCTGAATGCAATTTGTGCTCAATACATTAAAAAGAAAAAATTAAACACCCCCCTCCCTCCACCCTGCAACTATGGGGTGTGAAAATCTGTGGCCCGCTGTCTCAGAGGAAATGTCTGACTGAATTCCTCCCCAGCTGTGATGGTTGAAGGTTACCCTCTGACTCTGCTCACAGGAGGCCTTATCTGAGTGTTGAGGACCAGATCCTGGTGTGGTCTCCATGGAAACAGAGAGAGGAGCGCTTAGATCCCTGCACAGAAGCAACAAATGCATACTTTAGGATAATAACAGAATGCAGCATTTATAGATAGGATAATAACCCATGTTATGAAACATGCAATTTAATAGGTCTCTGATGAAAAGGCAAAGACAACTGCGAAGCTGTAATTTACTCCTGGTGGTGGAGGTGTCCGAGGTTCACGGGCAGTGGAAACGAGCAGCAAGAATTAATCTTCCTCATCTGCTTGTCATTCCATTATACGCTCGCTTGCTGCTTACTAGGCCATTTTGTCGTTTTCCTCTCTTATTATATTTCCCAACTCATACATCCTAACCTACTATTCCACTTAATTCTCCCCTTGCATCGTGACCTGTATTCTATATTCCTTACAAGAATGTCTTCAAGGAATTACAAAGGACTTTTAAAAATAAAGACGTAAAATGTTTTACAGCTCCTACAGATGCCTTTTTGTGATGACGGTGTTTTACATGTATTGAAAACACCTAGGAGACTAGCCATAAAAGTAAATTTGAAACACGTTTGAAATGTAGATAGTGTTTGCGGTCCTCGCGTGATGTTGCTTTAGGGCACAGCGACGTTTCGCAAGCGCTCTGCTTAAGTCTTGAATTATCCTCTGCTCACGGTTTCTTGAATTATGTGACTTCTGAGAAATACTCTAAGACTTAAATAGGTAATATGCGATAGCAACTACGATTCCAAAACAATTCATTTTCTCTGCTGGGCTCTAGAACCTTCTGAGGCTGCAGGGTCTGGGTATGGTCTGTGGCCACCAGGAAACGCAGGATATGAAGAAGAGTTACTGGCCCAGCTGGGCACTCAGTCATCCAACAGAAGTAAGGCTGTTGGAGTAACATCTAATAGTATCTGCAAATACATTATTAAGTTCAAGTAAGTAAGTGTTAGTCACTCAGTCGTGTCTGACTCTTTGCAACCCCATGGGCTGAAGCCCACTAGGCTCCTCTGTCCATGGGATTTTCCAAGCAAGAACACAGGAGTGGGTTGCCATTCCCTTCTCCTGGGGATCTTCCTGACCCAGGGATGAAAGCCAGGGCTCCTGCATTGCAGGCAGATTCTTTACTGTCTGAGCCACCAGGAAAGCCCCCAGTACATATTAATACATACTATTAGAGTGAAAGTGAAAGTGAAGTCGCTCAGTCGTGTCCGACTCTTTGCGACCCCATGGACTGTAGCTTACCAGGCTCCTCCGTCCATAGGATTTTCCAGGCAAGAATACTGGAGTGGGGTGCCATTGCTTTCTCCAGGGGATCTTCCCCACCCAGGGATTGAAACCTGGTCTCCTGCATTGTAGGCAGACGCTTTACTGTCTGAGCCACCAGGGAAGTCACAAATATATATTAGAGTAGCATTAATAGATACTATTAGAGTATGAGCTACTAGTATCTGTTAGATACTAATAGGTACTATTAGAGTATCTAAAGGTATTTCTCAAGCAAGGATTTTTAAATTTTCTTTGAAATCACGGACCATTGCTTCATAGATTTGAGCTCTAAACTGGAGCTCAAGAAATAAATATTTGAAGATACAGAAAATTCCTAGGTAGCAGTTCCTAAGACTGGCCATTTCCAAGACTAGCTATAATGCCTTACTAAAGAGGTCAGCAAGTGAGCCCAAGAGCTAAGAATAGTTTTAATTTTTTAAAATGTTTGAGGAAAAAAATTAAAAGAATACTATTTCATGACAAGTAAAAATGATACGAAATTCAGACTTCAGTGTCCTTCCCATGTTTTTCGGGACAGTGGCACCCACTAATTTAGCATCATCTCAGGTTCCTATGCACTGCCACAGCACAGCTGGAAAGTTGGGACAGAGACCATATGTCCCGCAAAGTCTAAAATATTTGCTATTTGGCTCCTTACAGCAAAAGTTTGCCAATTGCTGCCCTGGAGTGGCAGGCTCAGGAAAAAAAAAAAAACAAAAAACTGACCTGTTCTAAGAGTTTAGTGATTTGGCTTTACTCGGGGTGTCACTATAAGATGTGGTAACCAAATTCTAAAGGATGGAATGGGACACAACCAGGAAAGGACATTCCAGGAAAAATATTGGCTCTGTCAGACCACGGGGTATGAAAAGATCCTTGGTGATGTAATTAGTATTTTAAGTAGCTTTGTCTGAAATGATGCTAATCTCCAGTCCTTTATCATGTTCGAGCAGAGTGCACAAAAACCTCTCTGCTCGCTAAAATTGCAAATTTCCCTTAATGAATATATATTTGCTTTGGCTCCGGTGGTCTGTTTTGCATCAGTTGTTGCAATTCTGCAAGTCATAAAATTCCCCAGATTCCTTTCATTAAGGTATTTTTCACCCGGATCAAAAGATGTAACCTGACTAGCACAGCTCTATGTGAGTTACTCAGGAAACAGAGGGAGTACAAATGCATTATGTCTCTTCTGATCTGGAAAAGTGGGTTGATGTAGAAGAGAGGAAAACAAAACAAAATTCTCTCCAATGAAACTTAGCATTGGAGAAGTGTAGAGTGGGGAAGATGGGCAGGGGGAAGGGGTTTAAGAAAGATGCAGATATTCATAAAGTTGCCAGATATCTAATGATACCCCCATCTGATATCATGACGAGCAGGCATACAGAATGTGATGAGCCAGAACTGAGTCTCAGGTTCCCGACTTCATAGGTGACTGATCCAAGACAAACCACTGCCTGCCTCCCAGCCTTGGTTTCCTTACCTGTAAAGTGGCTGCATGAAGCGAGCATTCCTATAATATTCAAATGAGACGGTGTAGACAAGAGCGCTTTCTAGACTGTTAAATGGAAACTTCTATGACTGGTACCAGAAGAGTGTACTGAAAACGTCTATTGAAATTTAAACCTGATGTTAACTCTCTTAAAGTTGAAATTCAAAGAATTCTAAATGGTGACCGTCAACCTCAGGAAGGTGAGAGGAGAAAGTGAAATGTTATTACTGAATCTTGGGCTTAACTAACATTTGGGTGCTTGGGTTGAATCTGATGAACTATTTCTGAGAGAAAATGAAAGCTTTTCCATTGCAGTGAAAGAAATTTGGCAAACAAATTTGTTTTAAAGACATACCCCAAGGGTCTTGGCTATTTATGGTAATGGTAAAAAATATTGGTTTTAGAACTCTCAGGATAACTTACCATTATCATAAAATTTGAATTATTTTTTATTATTATTTTTATATTATTTGATTATTAATATATTATATATATAATATATTAATAATATTATATTATTTATATTATCATTATTAAATTATTTAAATTATTACAATATTAAATTGTATTTTTCTTAGTGAACTACATGCCCACAGGAAAGAAAGGAATGTAAACAATCAATTTCTCAATAGAAAACATAGGCTATCACAGGGCTCCAGGGCAAAGGCTGTAGAAAGAAGTCTGGTTCTAATTCCGGTTTCATCACTACTAGCTGTGTGAGTCAGTAAACTGCTTAATTTCTGAGGTTCAGTTTGTTCATGTCTAAAATGGGGCAACTATAATAACGGTGCTATTAATAACAAGGCTTTCAAAGTCATTAGGGATGGCAGTACGTCCTAGCTCCTGAATCCAGATCTCGTATCAATTACGGCATTTACTGAGGGGAAAAGCCTTTAAATGTCATTTTCATTTTGATGCCTGATTTTATTTAAAGAAATAATGTTCAGACTTGGAGAGCACAAAGAAAACACACCATTTTGTAATACGCTTGCTTATGGGTGACCCTGAAGAGACGTTTTTACACTGTGATTCAGTTCGGTACTGAGGGAAGAACGTCTCACTAACACACACACATCCTGTAACGTAAACTTATCACACGTGAGGACACGGCCCCAGACGCCAGCGTCCTGGGCTGCGGTGACACCTGGCACACAGCCATCGCTCCACTTCCAGCTTGAATCAGGACCGAGACTCGAGGTGCACCAGCCCGTGGTGGGTTTGGGTCTGGGGGGTGTGATGCTAAGTAGCTGCTGCGGCATCAAGGCTGGCAGGACAACTACAGTGAGAAGCAAGGTTCTATCTTTTCAAAGCGAGGATATTCCATGGAGGCTTGTCTGCTGGGGCTGCTAAAGATGCCTGCAAGACCGGCCTGAAGGAGCCCCTGCCGCTTGCTCAGGAGCGGAGCTGCGCCCTGGTTCTGACCCCTAGAGCTGCCCTTAGGGGGAGTCCGGTTCGCAGGCTAGAGTCAGAATGTTCCATCTCCGGGCCCCTCCCCAGTGGCCTTTGAAGTGATTCCCATCTGTGTTCCTAGTCGGCAAGCTGGAGTTCAAGTCTAACCTAGAGAGCATCAGACAATACAAAAGCCCCTAAAGGCGGGGTGGATATGTTTCTGTAGGTTCATACCTTTTCAGAAATAGGAAACAATGCTTTTCAGTGTTTTCGATTGAGAACCTGCTTATTGTTAAGAGGCATGATGCCAAAACGGTGGGCCTTGTTGATGGGGCCAGTATAGGGGCACATCTGTTGTTCCAGATAACCTTTCTGATCAAGAGGTGGAAATTCAGTGACCGTCGAAAAGGATGTAAAAGAACCTTTTCCCTCTCGCTCAGTATTTACAACGAATTAGGCTGGCCTAGTAAACTACAGGAAATAAATCTGCTGAACAGTTCCCTTTTCTGATTGCTAGCTAGGTTAACATGCTTTCATAAACAAATAAATACCTCCATATGGACTATTATCCAAGGCGATTGTAAATCATCAGAGCACTGGGCGGGGTGTGGCTGGACATCCCTGGACCAGCTGAGTTCCGCCGCTGTCCCCCAGCATGCCCTGGAGCAGCTGCCTAAAGGAGGGGTGCCCTTCAGTGATGGAAGAAGGTGACGCTTTGATTAATGCAATGAGCACACTGCCGAGTGCTACAGTGAGTATTAAAATGGCACGTGCTAATTTAACATCGCAGCTGTCATTAGACTGGAGTGCAAAGGGGAGTCACCTTCTCAGAAGAGCATTTTCCTTCCACAGGGAACAAAGCAGGGCTGACCGGTGGCTGGTTCAGGTTTCCGGGAAGCCCTACTCTGGTTCTGAAAACATCCTGAAATAAATGTTTTTAATGCTGAAACCGTCCCCCCGCCCCCCCCCCCAAAAAAAAGTTACCAAGAAGCTTCCTTGTGGAAATGTACAAAATGAAAATGGAGATTTTAATAAAACTGAGGTTGGGGGGAGGTCACAAAATAGAAAAAGGACAGAATTAAAAAATGATGTTTTAGAAAAGTGTCTTTTAAGAAAATCATCAGCTCTTACAGCACTGAGGAAACGTCTTTCATCCTGACTGCTCTGTCAAGACCTCAGTCACGTTGTGCGCATCCATCGATAGGCATTTAAAGATGGGTATATGCTTGCGGTCAAAAGATGGATTCCCAACTGCCACTGAATGCAAGTCATTATTTGGAGTTTTTCCTCGTAATCACTGGAAGGAACTACACAAAGGCAGATAAGTTCTGAGTCATCAAAACTGTTTACCTTTGCTTTTAATTGCAATTTCTTAAAGAGTCAAAATAAATATTTATTTTTCTGTCTCTGAAAGTTATTGTTTAAGGAATACTTTCATTTCAATGGTGACTAAGTGTATATGTGACAACACAGATAAAAAGGCATATAATTTCCTAAATTGCTATTTGATGAATTTTATTTCAAGAAGAGCAAAGACCCAATTCACTGGAAGAGACCTGGAACTGGGAAAGACGGAGGGCAGGAGGCAAGGGAGGCAACAGAGGATGAGATGGTTGGATGGCATCTCTGACTCAATGGACATGAGTCTGTGCAAACTCCAGGAGATGCTTAAAGGACAGGGAGGCCTGGCGTGCTGCAGTCCATGGGGTCACAGAGTTGGACATGACTGAAAGACTGGACAAGAGCAACAACAGTTTTAAAATCAGAAGCTCAGGTCACCACTGCCTGCCATCTGCTTCCAGGCTGGGGAACTGGGTTCTCGCATCCTGACCTGTGCCCTGGTGGCGGGGGATGGACCGGGCCAGCTTTGTCCACCTGTGTTTCTTTTTCCGAATTCCAGTGCTGGCCAGCCCCATACCTGCCTCGGAGGGTGTTTATGCTGTGGGGTCCCAACAAAACACAGCTGCTGGTGACTAGCGACCACTCTCCAATTCTTTGTGGGACCCCAAATTCACTAATTCCAGGAGCCCTAGAGCCAGGAGGGACAGACACAGGGACTTTGAGAGGAAGAGAGTGGTCAAGATAGACGGCAGATGCTTCCAAAGTGAGAGAGGCCCAGGGTGTCATGTTCCATGATCGGTTCCCCCCAAGAGTCCAAGGGAAGTTTCAGGGGCTGCCGCAAAGGCGGCTCCAGCCAGCTCCGGGGCCGGAGGGCAGACCGCCCGGGGACACGTGGGCTTGGAATGCCACAGAAGCCTCCCGGGCTCCTGGGGACCCACGGGGGGCTCTGTAAGTCCTGACACTGGATGTCCGGGTCAGCCGGGAGTCGGAGCTCACTTGGTTGGAAGGAAATAAAGAACTTTGGCATTTCTTGCACATTGTAGTTTAAAACATGAACCTGCCAAAACACCAAGCCAGGTCATCCTGTGCACCGTGTTCACAGGACGGACGGATACGGTGGAGAGACAGAGGAAAGAGAGCTTGACTAAGGTCCGGAAAAGGCTCCACAGAGCCAGATGCTGAAGCCTGAGGACAAGCGAGGGGACGAAAGATGAGGGGCTGACGCTCCAGGTACTAAATGCAGGGGAGTGATGTGACAGGGGAAGTGGAGGGTCTTTTGCTTTTAAAATTCTCATTCGCAAACACTGGGAGTCACAACAGAGAGCAGAAGGCATGTTTTGCAGCAGGGGGCCTGACGAGACCGGCAGGGAGGAGTGCACGCGGCCCGGCGTGAAGGGCTGCCCCTCCGTGGGCCAGAGGGGAGGAGAGACGCTCAGGACGGGCCCGGAGCCCCCAGGGAAGTCCTTCACCACTTGGGGCCTCGGTTTCCAGGCTGGCCCGAAGGAAAAATAGTGTCCCCTGCAAAGCTGCTGTGCAACCAGACAAGATGGCGACCAGAAGGTTCGCCAGGCACACCAGGCACAGGGCAGGCGCTCTCCGCGCGGCCGTCTTTATCCTGAAGCAACCGGGCGCAGCGCCATCGCTTTCTAGGGACAGCATGGCGGGGCCGCACTGGCCCTGGAGGAGCCGAGGCTGACGTGCTGGGCGGGGGCGGGGGGGGGGGGGTCCCCTGCACCCGGGGGAGAGCCTGCGAGGGGCGCTGCGTTCGAGGTGGCTCAGCAGCAAAGGCGCGAAGAACCGCGAGGAGCGGTGACCCTTAGAACAGCCCGGGGACAACTCCAGTCCCTCCTCCACGCGGTCCCCCGGGCAGGAAGACAGGACAGGAGAGTGGGGAAAAATGGTTTCATCCTACTCTGCAAAACAGGCGGCCTGTGGGCTCAACTCGAACAGAGTGGACAGCACGCGGCTCTTCTCTCCGTCCCCGTCTCTCCCACCTTTCCAAGTGGCTCTGACATCCCAGCATCCGAGGGTGCTGGGCAGGGCGGCGAGCCGGCCTTGTCCGTCTAGCGGAACCTGCGGGGCTAACGAGGAGTCACTCTGTCCTCAGGTACTTGGGAAAGTGAAAGTGAAAGTTGCTCAGTCGTGTCCGACTCTTCCTCCATGGAACTCTCCAGGCCAGAGTACTGGAGTGGGTAGCCTTCCCTTCTCCAGGGGATCTTCCCAACCCAGGGATCAAACCCAGGACTCCTGCATTGCAGGCAGATTCTTTACCAGCTGAGCTACAGGGAAGCCCGGTACTTGGGAAACACAGCCCCAAGCAAGAAAGGGGACCTTTGAACCTTTTGACTTACTGAGGTACCAGGACTAGATTGACGAGTTAGGCTGGTGGGGTCTGGGATTCAGAGGAAGGATGGGTGTGAGGAGAGTCAGGGCGAGAACACCAGCCAGGAGACAGTGGTGACGATTTAAGGGAAAGGATACAGGACTCACTTGAAAAAGTGCCAAGGAGACACAAATCCTTCATTTCAACTTAATATCCCTGAATTACCCATCTAAAAACAAATGGTAAAAGGAAGAGACTGGATTGCCAGTGCTGGCATGGGGACACCCATATAAGTATAAAAATAATAATATATTTGAAAGTAGTTTTTAAAAGTATATAGTCAAATAACTAAAATTTTCTCATTCCTCTTAGGAAAAAAGATGTTAGATATAAGATATTAGATAATTGAAACTGGTCTAAGAGTGTTTAAGAATATGTCCACTTGGAGAAAACATTAGAAAAACATTTCAGGAGAAAATCCATTTTTTGGCTCCTGTCAATCAATGACCAACAGTCAGACTTTCTTCCCAATTGGCTAAGATCTGTCACATGACAGAAGTCATAATAGTCACAATGTTATATCCAAAGCTTTGTGTAATACCTCTCTATTTCACTGCCAATAAAATCTGTTATACATTTCATTAAAGAAAAACATGTCCAATATCTGGAAAACGTATATAGTAATGACCTGGAAATAACCACCATTCTAACACCAAATGCAGATTTCTAGATCTATAAAACATTTTCCAAAAAAAGATAATTTGGCAAATAAAAGTTTCAGTGACAAAACCATAATTATTTCGACAAGGTTTCTGATTTGAGTCATAGAAAATGCTTTCATGAAAAATACCAGCTACTCCTGTGCAGCAGTTTGCAGATTTCAAGTCATCATTAAACAACTGAGAAATGAATTTCTTTTCAGAACAGAAGGACCAAGCATCACTTTGTTATATCTGCATCTAGCTGATTAGCAATTGAGTTAACATTTCTTCATTAGGGATCAGAAACCTTTGGGAATTGAAATCAGTTCTTTCTCAAGGCTGGTGGTAACATAATCTCATTGTCTACTGGAGACAGTGGGAAAACTCTTGCTTGTTTGTTTTTTCTTTCTATCAAAACATGTATAATTTTGATGGTTTTGCTGGTATTTCACTCGGCAAACTCTTTTACTTCATCTGGTGGTAAGAGCCACTAGTCCTCCCCGCTCCCTGTGTGGAATGATCTTCACACAAAGGATCGTGCAGATTCTCATCGACCGCAAACATGTTCTGGGACGAGAAGGCCCACCACCCTGTTCGTTCTGTTTGGGGTCAAGGTTCCCACACGTTGGCTCCATGACGATCCAGCTGGTGAGCACTTGAGTACCTTACAGTTAGTTCACTGCATCTTGTCTTCTCTTTTGTTAAATATTTATGGCAATGGAAACGAAATGCCACGTTTCTCTGCTTATGGAAGGAGACTTCAGGTGACCTGGGTGTCCCAGAATGGAGGAACCTGAGCCCCTGACCTTGGAGCCACAGCTGCCGTTAACTCATTTCCTCAAGGACAAAGTAAACTCACTGAAGACAGAGGTTTCTGATAACTCCTCCTGTGCTGTGCACATAATTAGAGATTGAGAAAAAAAGTGTTACACTGAATGAATCTAAACTAAGAAGTAATGTCTGGGTAGTAGAAATGGAACGGACAATACCACTTGCAAAAGAATACAGCAAAAGTATTAAAATAACATACATCTTTTCAATTATATACTAGGCATGTTTTCCCACCTTTAGGATCTGATGACATATAGTCATGCCATCAGATATCCTTGGGGGCCTGCTTTCCAATGGAAATATTTGTGCACAGCTGCATCCCACTTCAATTATTAAAGGAAGAATATATGTGGGCTCAGTTACTCAGTCCTGTCCAATTCTTTGCAACGGACTGTAGCCCGCCAGGCTCCCCTGTCCGTGAGATTTCCCAGGCAAGAATACTGCAGTGAGTTGCCATTTCCTTCTCCAGGGGATCTTCCCAAACCAGGGACTGAACTTGCATCTCTTGCGGCTCCTGAACTGGCAGGTGGGCTCTTTACCATGAGCAGTTGAGCTGGGAAGCTCAACTGAGGAAAGGAAAACGTAAAATTGTAACAAGGATGGTTTCATAATGTATTTTCCTTTGGCTTCTCCTTACCTCCTGTTTCCATCATTTTTTTTTTTTAAATTCATATCTTTAATCAATGTAAAGTGAACTTTATTTCCTTTTCTCTTCAATCTCTAAAATTTTTCTTCCTCATTCCTAGTGCTGCTGTTCTACTCTCTCCCCCGACCAGACTTCCTGTCACTCACAACGTGTCTCAGTGTTTGAGCTGCGTTGCTTTTCTGTGAATTATGCTGACTCCTTAATGAAGGAGACAGACACTGGCACCTGTGTGTAAACACCATCTGTGGGTGCTGAGTGAACTCCTGATGATCTTCAGCCTCCAGCCCTGGAGCTGAATCCAGCCTGCCAGTCCCTTGTTAGGGGAGAATTTGCCTACTGGAGGAAGTGATGACACTGCAATTTTCCCCTTCCCCTAGGGAAAAGTGGGGAGGATAAGAGGACGAGAAGGGAGTATATGACAAAGTACATCGAAGTATATCAAGAGCACATCAAAACACAAGTATGATAAGAGCCTATGTTCTCAGTGCTTGCACGCATACACGCTACGCTGCTTCAGTTGTGTCTGACTCCTTGTGAGCCAATGGACTGCAGCTCGCCAGGATTCTCTGTCCACAGGATTCTCCAGGCAGGAACACTGGAGTGGGTTGCTATTCCCTTCTCCAGGGGATCTTACAGACCCACGATTGAACCTGCATCTCTTGTGTCTGCCCCATTGGCAGGTGTGTTCTTTACCTCTAGCGCCACCGGGAAGCCCACATTCTCACGCTTCAGTTCAGTTCAGTCACTCAGTCCTGTCCGACTCTTTGTGACCCCACGGACTGCAGCATGCCAAGCCTCCCTGTCCATCACCAACTCCCGGAGCTTGCTCAAACTCACATCCATCAAGTTCATGATGCCATCCAATTATCTCATCCTCTGTTGTTCCCTCCTCCTCTGGCCTTCAAATTTTCCCAGCATTGGGGTCTTTTCCAATGAGCCAGTTCTTCGCATCAGGTGGTCAAAGTATTGGAGTTTCAGCTTCTGCATCAGTCCTTCCATTGAATATTCAGGACTGATTTCCTTTAGGATGGACTGGCTGGATCTCCTTGCAGTCCAAGGGACTCTCAAGAGTCTTCTCCATCACCACAGTTCAAAAGCATCAATTCTTCAGCACTCAGCTTTCTTTATGGTCTAACTCTCACATCCATACATGACCACAGGAAAAACCACAATTTTGACTAGACAGGCCTTTGTCAGAAAGTAACGTCTCTGGTTTTTAATACGCTGTCTAGGTTGGTCTTGGCTTTTCTTCCAAGGAGCAAGCATCTTTTAATTTAATGGCTGCAGTCACCATCTGCAGTGATTTTGGAGACCAGAGAAATAAAGTCTGTCACTGGTTCTATTGTTTCCCCATCTATTTGCCATGAAGTGATGGGACCAGATGCCATGATCTTAGTTTTTTGAATGCTGAGTTTTAAGCCAGCTTTTTCACTCTCCTCTTTCACTTTCATCAAAAGGCTCATGCTTACATAGTACTGAAAATGGTTTTCATCAGAAACCACTACTAAACCCGTTAAGTGCTGCTGCTGCTGCTAAGTCACTTCAGTCGTATCGACTCTGTGCGACCCCATAGACGGCAACCGACCAGGCTCCCCCGTCCCTGGGATTCTCCAGGCAAGAACACTGGAGTGGGTTGCCATTTCCTTCTCCAATGCGTGAAAGTGAAAAGTGAAAGGGAAGTTGCTCAGTCGTGTCCGACTCTTAGCGACCCCACGGACTGCAGCCCACCAGGATCCTCTGTCCGTGGGGTTTTCCAGCTAAGAGTACTGGAGTGGGATGCCACTGCCGTCTCTGCTTTAAGTGCAGGCAACACTTTTAAAATAAGAAAACTGTAACATTTTTAAAACATAAATTTCACTCATTTATAAACTTCAAGTTGGCCGCCACCAAAAACACAGTTTCTCTGATTCTGTGCCCCATACTTTTCTTGCAGTGAGTGTGTACTGAGTTCTTGGTACAGGCAGGTCCTAATCTAGGTGGTGTAAATACCTCCTAGAATAAAAAGCAGTAAGCTAGATGTTCATTCTCAGGGCTTAAGTCGCTCAGTCGTGTCTGACTCTTTGCAACCCCATGGACTGCAGCCCAACCGACTCCTCTGTCCATGGAATGTCCCAGGCAAGAATACTGGAGTGGGTTGCCATTTCCTACTCCAGGGGATCTTTCGAATCCAGGGGTTAAACCCATGTCTCTTGTGCCTTGGGCATTAGGAGGTGGATTCTTTACCACTAGCGTCATCTGGGAAGCCCTAGATGGGCATATCTACACTCAAAGAATGTATGTTTTTGTGGGTGAAATAGACAATAAAATAGCGAGTGAATAATCCACCATTTTGCTGTTCTTACCTATTCAGTAAAGCCACATGGGCTCAGAGGGGCTGTGGCCCATGCTCTCAGGAATGTCAACTGATGGCAGTCCCTGTATGTGACACAGAGTTTGACTTAAGAAATGGAGAGAGACCCAGAAGTTTGAATTTCTGCTTCCAAGAAAACAATTCTACACATGATTACCAATTCATTTGGAGATGGGTGTGCAGAGCTGGGCTGAGATCTCCAAGGGAGACTGGAAGCTTATTGCCTTCCAACTTTATTTCTTTGAGTGCAAAGACTATGAAGATAATCACTTCTCAGTCAAAGAAAAATTTAATATAGCACTCCCTGATTTCCCGTATTAAATTCACACTCCCCCAGCAGTCCCTGAAGTGCATTCACTGTGTGTTTAAGGTTTGCCTTGGTGTTTGTTTGCATCAGAGAGAGAATTAAATTGTCCACAAAAAAGTGAATCCAGATCCCCGTTCCCTCAAGGCGGGCCTAAAAGTTATTGGTTTTGGATAAGTTTTAATCAACCATTTCTATAATGTTGTGTACGCCAACTCGTTTCACCACTAACCCTTTTATTTTCTAATGATTAACCTTAACACACAGAATTTTGCCTTCGCTTAGCCATTCTAAATCAGATAACAATTGTGAAGGAAAAGTTCAAATTCATGAATTTCTGGACTGTTCAGCATCCTACAGGGACTATCAAAATCCTTTTTTAATAAAAGTTATTATTTTCTATGCCAGGAAACCACTGGGTCGTGGGAGACAGTGGGTCCATTTGCTTGCCACCCGGTCATGCATGCAGTGTCCTCAGTAAAAGCCTTCCTGGGGGCTAACCTATAAGTTCTGCTCTTGCAACAGAAGAGTTTTCATGACCTGCTTAAACATTTATCAGAGCTTTTAATGTTGAAGTAATTCTGGGAAGGAATAAAAGATTTAACTCAGAATTAGATGAATTAGAATACATTTTGCAGCGAAAGAGGAGATTCCGTGTTCTAATCTCCCTGTACAGCCACATGATTAGACTATAAAATATGTCCTAAAAGATGCAGTCAGTAGCACCTGGTTCCCTCTGCTTCCAGCGGACTGTCTACTGCTACCTCTTGGCCTGTCCACTTAGAGAGGGCTGTCCTGGCATGGGAGGCACTGCCATGGGCTTCCCTTATCCCCGAGTCCAAAGGAGAGCACTAGCGTGCAGTGGGACTTGTAGGGGATCTACAGAGGAACCGGACGCGGGATTTGAGCTCCACCCTGGAGGCTACCCTGGTGGCTCAGACGGTAAAGCGTCTGCTTCCAATATGGGAGACCTGGGTTTGATCCCTGGATCAGGAAGATCCTCTAGGGAAGGAAATGGCAACCCACTCCAGTACCCTTCTCTGGAAAATCCCATGGAAGGAGGAGCCTGGTCGGCTAAAGTCCATGGGGTCGCAAAGAGTCCGACACAACTGAGCAACTCCACTTTCCTTTATCCTTTCCTAATGTCAAGAGTCCAGGCTCCTTTATGGGCAGCCCCCACCCCCCACCCCCCAGCATCCTTATAAGAAGAACCTGGAAGATGCTTGGACCTCATGGTTCTAGATCCAGGCCTCACTTGCTTCACTAGTAACTGTCTTACCTGGGGACCCGATAAACCTGTAGTTTACTCTCCCAGCCAGACACTTTGCAGCCTCTGACCCTAATCTCTCACTTTTGAGCCCAGCTGCTTTGTTGTTTAGTTCCTAAGTCACGTCTGACTCTTGAGCTCCGTGACTAAATGAACAACCTCTTGGGCCTGAGTTTTTTCTTCAGCCTCCTCCAGGTTTGCCAGACCTCGGGGTAGGACCAGCTCCCCTTTCTGTCAGATACTCTTAATCCATAAATTCTGTTTTCTAACACATTTTTTTTTCTTTCTGAAATTGAGGGTCAAGAAAGACTGGGGCTGTAACCAAAATAATCAATATTTAGGAAAAGCAATTACTTGACATGGGGAATGGGCTTTTCTGAGTCTGGATTTTTGAGTCCTGGACAGTAATTCTGAAGCCTATACTAAAAATGGTTCCAGGCTACCTGAGTGCAATGAACACATCTCTACTATGTTTGAAGAAACTTGATGGGTGAAAATTTGCATGTGCAGAAAAGGTATGAAGAACTAGGAGTAAATATTTAGTTTGCAAAAACTTTAACCATACTATCCTTTGAAAGAAGAAGTCTGGTACATTTAAATTATAAATCTAGAATTAGGTTTTGATTTAAAAGCCTACTTGCAAAACACAAACACGATATGATGTGATACACTCTTGTATCAGTTGATTCTCCTATTTGCAGCAATTATGTTCCATCAAGTCATTGCATCACCGAAGGAGCAAACACCCGAGCATTGTTCCTGGGGGAAACAGCAAGTTAGGTTCTGTGAGCCTCTGGTCTCTCTACATTTTCATCACCCAGTTGATACATAACCTTGTTTGTGTGTGTTTCTGCTCACCTGATTTCATTCAAGTTGTTGATTTATAACGAGGGCACGGTCAACAGCAGTGTGATTCAGACCTAGTGGAGCTTCCCCAAGCACGCCACAGTCCTCCTCTGCTTAGAGACACTGGAAGGCCCTTCAGTGCTATGCTTCGCTGCTATTTAGTCACTAACTCATGTCCGACTCTTGTGAGTCCATGAACTGAAGCCCACCAGGCTCCTCTGTCCATGGGATTCTCCAGGCAAAAACACTGGAGTGGGTTGCCATTTCCTTCTCCAGGGGATCTTCCTGATCCAGGAATCGAGCCCGTGTCTCTTGTGTCTCCTGCATTGGCAGGTGGGTTCTTTACCACTGAGCCTCCTAGGAAGCCCATGCTGTGCTTTGGGGCCATTTTAAAAAGCAAAGTCAAAAGTCTACAAGCAATAAATGCTAGAGAGGGTGTGGAGAAAAGGGAACCCTCTTACACTGTTGGTGGGAATGCAAACTAGTACAGCCAATATGGAGAACAGTGTGGGGATTCCTTAAAAAACTGGAAATAGAACTGCCTTATGACCCAGCAACCCCACTGCTGGGCATACACACTGAGGAAACCAGAATTGAAAGAGACACGTGTACCCCAATGTTCATTGCAGCACTGTTTACAATAGCCAGGACTCGGAAGCAACCTAGATGTCCATCAGCAGACGAATGGATAAGAAAGCTGTGGT
The DNA here is from genome assembly GCF_029378745.1 of Bos indicus. Taxonomy (NCBI): domain Eukaryota; kingdom Metazoa; phylum Chordata; class Mammalia; order Artiodactyla; family Bovidae; genus Bos; species Bos indicus. The sequence goes on from NC_091768.1 coordinate 97,791,570, forward strand.
ACATATACACAATGGAATATTACTCAGTCATTAAAAAGAATACATTTGAATCAGTTCTAATGAGGTGGATGAAACTGGGGCCTATTATACAGAATGAAGTAAGTCAGAAATAAAAACACCAATACAGTATCAGTTCAGTTCAGTTCACTTCAGTTGCACAGTCGTGTCCCATGAATTGCAGCACGCCAGGCCTCCCTGTCCATTGCCAACTCCTGGAGTTCACTCAAACTCATGTCCATCGAGTCGGTGATGCCATCCAGCCATCTCATCCTCTGTCGTCCTCTTCTCCTCCTGCCCCCAATCCCTCCCAGCATCAGAGTCTTTTCCAATGAGTCAACTCTTCACATGAGGTGGCCAAATTACTGGAGTTTCAGCTTTAGCACCATTCCTTCCAAAGAACACCCAGGACTGATCTCCTTTAGGATGTACTGGTTGGATCTCCTTGCAGTCCCAGGAACTCTCAAGAGTCTTCTCCAACACCACAGTTCAAAAGCATCAATTCTTCGTGCTCAGCTTTCTTCACACTCCAACTTTCACATCCATACATGACCACTGGAAAAACCATAGCCTTGACTAGACGGACCTTTGTTGGCAAAGTAATGTCTCTGCTTTTGAATATGCTATCTAGCTTGGTCATAACTTTCCTTCCAAGGAGTAAGCGTCTTTTAATTTCATGCCTGCAGTCACCATCTGCAGTGATTTTGGAGCCCCAAAAAATAAAGTCTGACACTGTTTCCACTGTTTCCCCATCTATTTCCCATGAACTGATAGGACCAGATGCCATGATCTTTGTTTTCTGAATGTCAAGCTTTAAGCCAACTTTTTCACAGTATATTATAACACATATATATGGAATTTAGAAAGATGGTAATGATAACCCTGTATGCGAGACAGCAAAAGAGATATAGATGTATAGAACAGTCTTTTGGACTCTGTGGGTGAGGGGAGGGTGGGATGATCTGAGAGAATAGCACTGAAACATGTATATTATCATATGTGAAATGAGTCGCCAGTCCAGGTTCCATGCATGGTACAGGGTGCTCAGGGCTGGTGCACTGGGATGGCCCAGAGGGATGGGATGGGAAGGGAGGTGGGAGGGGGGTTCAGGATAGGGGACACATGTACACCCATGGCAGATTCATGTCAATGTATGGCAAAACCACCGCAATATTGTATAGTAATTAGCCTCCAACTAAAATAAATAAATTTAGATTAAAAAAAATAATAATAAATAGCAAAGTCACCACCAAGAAGCACAAAAATATGAAAAGTGTGGCACTAAATAGACTGTGAAAAACCCACATTTTTAGTCTGAGAGCTGAAACCAGAGGGCAGTGTCCCCATCTTACAACCTGAGCAGAGAATGGGCTCTACCTATGGCTCAAATTTCCTCCACTCTCCGGGTATCTCAGATGTCCACGGAACACCACAGGGACTGATTTTGGGGTTAAAATAAATATTAGTGAATAGTAAATAAGTAAGTAAAGTCGCTCAGTCATGTCCGACTCTGCAACCCCATGGACTGTAGCCTACCATGCTCCTCCATCCATGGGATTTTCCAGGCAAGAGTACTGGAGTGGGTTGCCTTTCCTTCTCCAGAGGATCTCCCCAACCCAGGGATCAAACCCGGGACTCCCGCATTGTAGGCAGACGCTTTACCATCTGAGCCACCAGGGAAGTCCATTAGTGAATAGGCGAATATGCAAATACAGAATCCATGAATAATGAAGTTCTGACTATCATTGCACACTGAACACAAGATTTTTGGAGTCTGCCAATTTATGGATTATCCTGAATTTGTGCTAGACTTTTATTCTCTATGTTTTGCCACTCTCCATGTCAACAGGCAACGTCCCATAAAGGAAAAGGGAAACAAAGATACTAGAGGAACTTGGGTGTTGGTGTGGGATTTGAAAGGCAAGTGCTAAAGTCAGATTTGCCTCTAATGTAGGGGGGATGCTCAAACTTGTGGGAGTGCGACTTTAAGATGAAAATATTGCTCTAAGGGAAAAAATAACTAGAGGAACTTGAGTCTTAAAATAAGTACCGAGAAGGAGAAAACATAGTAAAAACACAAAAACAATTTCCTTTTACAGACTAAGATTCTAAAGAAACACTCAAAAAAGCAAAATTAAACCTCCAGACTATAATCACCCATCAAATGAGCAACGTACAGATAATTACTCTCTGTTGCTAAAATCAGCACATGTTCCTCTCCTTAACTCCAAAACTTGAAAGAGATCAAGGAAGAGCCAAAAACAATAAACAGGCAATGGTTTAAATTTTTTTTTTTTGGAAGGCTTTGACATTCTGGTCTTCCTAGCGATCTTTGTGAGGGAAAATTGTGAATATGGTTTTAGAAGAAAATCTTAATAACTATAGGATGAGAAGTTTCTATAAGTAAAGCGGGTACAATCACTACATGTTTTCAGGTGAAATTGGCTTTAGCAATCTTGGTAAATTTTTTTCCTTGATAAAGATTATACATCTCTGATTACATGAAAATATTTTTCTGGTAAGAAAAATAGATGCTAAATTTTTAGAATTTGAAAAACACATAAATATCAACATATGAAGATGATTTAAAGAAGAACCAAAAAAACAGAATGAAAACCAGGCCTAAGGCTTTTTAAGGATTTTTGAAAATCAATTATAATATCATTTTAAATGTGTCTTTCACAGAATAATATCAACATCAGTTTTTAAAAGATAGATTTATTTCTTGTCTTCTTCATTATCTAAACCAATAATTGCTTATTTCTTCCTCCATTTTTTATAAGAGAGGAGATATTTTATTTGAAGAGGTTTCATTTTTAAGGGGAAAATATTAATATAAGTCACTTAGTCACTCTTCCAGGTGAAAGTTTAATATAGGCTGACCAAATAACAAAATTCACAAGTTTTAAGCACATTTTTTGTATTTAAATTCTCAGGGGAAAAAAATACTCAAAATTCTCTGTCTTTGGTAAAAGTTACACTGAATTATGATGAACAATAGGAATTCTGGAGGCTATAGCTCTAGCCTTCAAAATAAACTGGAAATGAAGTCTTAGAAACCCTCCCATTTATTTCTAATATTGGAAAAAACACATGTCTTTTAAAATTAATAAGTATTATGAACAACTCATGCTTTCCTTAAGTTAATCATCACTGAACCACTTATGATAGGCTTTCTACCCCAGACTTAATTTTTTGGAAATACTTATACCTAATTACTTCTTATAATTGGTGCATAGATATTAAATTAAATGATGTACAGCCAATTCCCAAGGTTTCAAATGGATAAATATTAGCCTAATGTGCTCAATCAATATGCAGAAATAGCTCTAAGCCCTTCTGTAAGGGAAAATATTTACCATGTATCACAGTTAGATTAGCTACAGGCACTAACAGCTGATGGAGAAGCCTAGAAATCCTTGTACAAATCCTTGCATGTCTGTGAAGGACATCCTCAAAAGACAGAAAAGAAAAGGGAAAGAAAATGCCCAGAGCCGTGGTGCTACCTTGAGCGTTGTCTACAGCACAGTGCTTAGAATCAGAGTGTATGTGAATATCACTCTGAGATACAGAAAGTCTCTTTGCTTTTAATAAAATGCAATAAAGATTACAGAGGACGTTTAATATTTTCCATCTACCACCTTATTCATTGCATAAGCATAGTTTATAACACTGGATTAAAGTTTCAACAACAAAAAAGCTTTTGAGGACGAATTATGGAGTAACCATGATCACAGCAAATCACTTGTATCATGAATCTGACTTCAGAAAGATCAGAACAGTGAAATACTAATGAGATGCACTTCACATAATTTGGCCCTACTTTATGCTTAATTGGGGTAAATGTACGTAGCATAAATGCCCTCTATTGTTTCAAAGGCAATTAGGCGTGTAATGTATAATTGGCAGCTACACACTGTGAACCAACTTGGCCCTTCTCCATTTGAGAAAAGTCATCATGGGTTGTTTTTTTCTTTGAAAAATTTTACCTGTAGAAAAGAATGGTCTTATTTCCTTTCCTTAAATAAGAAATTCCTGACATGTCATGTCCTTCATATTCCAGTCCTCGGTTTCAGCTAAGAACTAGAGGAACGTGTAACTTTCCAATCCCTTTTCTGGTATCCCACAGATCGATTCTTCTCAGAAAGAGGAGCTACATTTCACACGCTCAGTTGTGTCATATGGCCATGGGGCTCCCTGTTGGCCAGTATCAGGGAAAGAGTTGCAGATTTCAACGCAACCTAAGGGAACATTCCGAGCAGACGTGCTCTGAGTGTGACATGGCCCTGGCTGCTCTGTGAAATGCGGGCACCCTGCACTCACTCAAGGTCAATGTCACTGTGCATCAGAGTCTCCTGGGAGTTTTCCCACCACACGGATGATCTGGCCTGACCCCTAGAAGTCACTTTCAGTTCTCCTTGGGTGGGACCAGGCATCAGCGCCTTTGAAAAATGCTCCCCAGGATTTTAATGGGCAGTGAAATTTGAGAACCCTTGGATTAATCAGAGGCCAAGGTGGCCTTCTGAATGTGTCCCCAACCCCTTGTCCCACCTAATTACTGCTATCACCTCTGTCAAGGGAGGATGGATTCGAAAAGCAAGGCTCTGCCTTCGTTGACTAAATTAGGAATTGAGAAGGTCAGAGGGTAGCATGGACATGGTGGTGGAACATGCTGGAAAGTCCAAATACCTGAAATCAGGGCCATGTCTCTAAAACAAAGAATAAGAAACAGTCCTGATATTGTTTTGATCTAATAAGGATCAGTCCAGGGATACAAGGAATTATTTTCCCCCTACTATATGCTTTTCTGCTCTTTGCCCACTTCTTGGCAGACCTGCTCACCACCGTCTTAGGTCTACAAGGCCTCCCCCATCCAAAGGCATTCTCAGGAAGGGCCCGCACCTCACCATGGAATTTGAATGTAAGTTCACCTGCTTACCACATTCAGAAGCACTGCATTTTGAGGCTCAACACTCCATGGAATAAAAAGCTTTCACTGTTTTGAAAGGAATTTTGAGAACAATTGCGGGATTGTAGAACAGGAGATCTTCTCCTGCAACTGTGGAATCTCTGCATAGACGTGGCGGCTAGAGAGGAGATGAGAGGCAGGAGAGAACTAGATAGGAGATTAGCCTCCGGAAGGGAAAGCAGGAATGATACAGCCAACTGTGAGAGTTTAGGAAAACAAGATGGAAAACAGTGACTAGATTCCTTCACTTCTATAAAAGATAAAGTGAGAAAAGAGAAGGTTTAATTCACAGAGAGATCAATTTCAAACAAATAGTTCATCAGAAATGCCTTTCTGATTACATACTTGAATGGGTGATGGGTAGAGGTTGCAGAACTTCCTTTAATGGGTGTATTTTAAAGTAGGTTATCTTCGCATCTGTAGAGAACACCCAGAAGCATCCTGTGCATCTCTCTTTCATCCGCAAGAAAAGAAGTAGAGCTACATGACTGTAAGGCTAGAGCATGAAAGAGGACAGCTCGAGGTAGTCCCGTGGGGATGACTAAATAGGGCTTGGAAGAAGTAAACCAGTGTATAGTTTTAGGGTATCATGTTCTCCCCCAAGGTGAAGATATCACATCCTTCAGGGCCTTTGATCCTCAGTATATTTTAGGGGTGGTTATCTATTTTTCCTGGCCTAAATATCTGAGTAGGCTATTGGGAAGTTTCCATCCTATTGAGCTAAACTCAGTTCAATGAATAAAAGAACTGTGTTGAGTCTCATGCAATTTATTTAAAAGCCCCAGGAAAATGTAAAAGTAGAGTGGACCATTCATGTTACCACCGCAAATTTCAATATGCCAAATGTTCAGTTTAATACACCTAAGAATGTAATGGGCTTCTCTTGTGACTCAGCCGGTAAAGAATCCACTTGTAATGCGGGAGACCGGGGTTCAATCCCTGGGTTGGGAAGATCCCCTAGAAAAGGCAAAGGCTACCCACTCCAGTATTCTGACCTGGAGAATTCCATGGACTGTATAGTCCATGGGGTCACAAAGAGTCAGACACAACTGAGCGACTTTCACTTTCAACTTTCACTTTTCTCAAGGATATAACAATGAAAAAAAAAAAAAAACCCCACACCTAAATCTCAGGGCATTCTTAACTCCTTACACAAAGTTCTAGAGGGTATTTGATAATAACACATATTCAGTGGTCATCCTGAAAGATACCATTGGCCTTTCTAGTTCCAGTATAGTTTGTACTTTATTGTGAATGGATTTCCTAACCAGTGTATTTCAAAGTATGTTACACTTCGCTATGAAATTTTTATTTATTTTAAAGAGTATTTCAAATACACAAGATAGAGATATAAACATGTGTGTTAAATTTAGCTAACCACTGCTATGTATGTGAAGACACTATTTGTGTGTGTGTGTGTGATTTTTACCATAGAAAACAATATGTGCATGCTTGAACGTGAAAGTCACTCAGGCACGTCCTACTCTTTTCAACCCCGTGGACCCAATTCCATACAGTCCGTGGAATTCTCCAGGCCAGAATACTGGAGTGGGTAGCCTTTCCCTTCTCCAGGGGATCTTCCCAACCCAGGGATCAAACCCAGGTCTCCTGCATTGCAGGCGGATTCTTTAATAGCTGAGCCACAAGGGAAGCCCAAGAATACTGGAGTGGGTAGCCAGCCTATCCCTTCTCCAACTGGGGTCTCCTGCATTGCAGGTGGATTCTTTACCTACTGAGCTATCAGGGAAGCCCTGTTTGCATGCTTGGTCGGTCTCAATTCTAAGCATCCAATTGCCCAACCTGCACTGTTTTGTGGGTAGAACTGCACATCCGGACAACACGGCTGTAAGCAAAGGCACCACGTCCAGCCCACATTCCCTTCTTGAAACAGCGTGTGCCTGGATGGCACGCAAGAAGGCATTACTCAGGGGCACACAGTGCAGCTCCCCTGTCCTCAGTATGAACGTGGGTGTGGGAGCAGCTCAGGATCACCTCCACTACACAGAATCTTAAGGGATCTTGAGCTTTTCCTTCATGTGGCTCGGTATCAAATGGCCTGTTGGTGCCTAAGTAACGATGCATGAGCGAATCATACTGCAGTGTTTGAAACTTGGCACCATGAGCAGTTCTCCAGCTGGTATGACACCTCACCTGAATGTTAAGAATCAGAGCTTCTTCATGCTTCCTGAAGCTCCCCTTCTGAGAGAAAAGCCAGTGACATCATAGAACGCACTGGAGAATCTGGTCTCCCACAGTAAAAGGCTGCAAACCTAAACCTGACCAATCACTCTCCAGCTTCAACATCCTTCATCTGTGCTGTTGGTTAACTTACTCCTCTTCACTGGCTGCATGTAAAATACACTTCATACCCGCCATGACCAAGTAGCAGGATCAGCATGGTTTCTCCTCTCTTCCCTGATCTTTGAAGTCATAGATAGGTTCAATAGCTGTTTCCAATCACAGTCTCACTGACTATCATCTAGAAAAACTCAACCCATGGTGACCTTTAAATTGAGAATGCACTTTAATTAAACAACAAAGGGGAACAATTATTGAAAATCAATCTCTGGCATTTTCTAACTGCCGTGTTTTCCATGAGAGGATCCCTGTTTATGTAGACTATTTAACATTTTTATTTTTCATTTTCATTACTCCCCACCCCCTAAATTCCATAACTAAAGGTTCATTCCCCACGAACTACCCTTGTAAGATGTTTCAAGTATCTTCTGTTCATCTCTTACGTTATAATGTCATGACCAAAATTTAGCAAGGCACCTGTTTCATCATAAAACACATTAACATAAGTCAAAATCCAACCAAAGCTTCTACCATGAGACTAATCAAATTAATCACAATTAAATTAATTAAATGAATCACAGACTTAGAAAAACAAACTTATGGTTGCCAGTGGGGAAGGGATAACTGGGGAGTTTGGGAAGGTCATGTACACACTGCTATATTCAAAGTGGATAACCAGCAATGGCTTATTGTATAGCACATGGAACTCTACTCAATATTATTTACCAACCTGGATGAAAGAGGTTCTGGGGAAGAATCAATACATGTATATGTATGACCGAATCCCTTCACTATTTACCTGAAACTACCACAACACTGTTAATTAGCTATGCTGCTGCTGCTAAGTCGCTTCAGTCGTGTCTGACTCTGTGCGGCCCCAGAGATGGCAGCCCACCAGGCTCCCCTGTCCCTAGGATTCTCCAGGCAAGAACACTGGAGTGGGTTGCCATTTCCTTCTCCAGTGCATGAAAGTGAAAAGTGAAAGTGAAGTCGCTCAGTCGTGTCCGACTCCTAGCGACCCCATGGACTGCAGCCTACCAGGCTCCTCCATCCATGGGATTTGCCAGGCAAGAGTACTGGAGTGGGTTGCTATTAGCCCAATACAAAATAAATAAAAAGTTTAAAGATTAAAAAAAAAAATCTAACCGAAGCTTCTACTGTGAAACTAATTAAATTAATCACCACTGAATTAATTAAATCAATTAAAATAAGAATGTCACTGTATGTAACATAGATGACCAACAAGGACCCACTGTATAGTACAGGCAAATACACACAGTATTTTGCAATAACCTATAAGGGAAAAGAATCCAAAAAGGAATACACATCTGAAACACTGTGCTATACACCTTAAACTAACACAACAGTGTAAACCAGCTATACTTCAATACAAAAATACAAAGAAGGCCCTATTTCAATGTACATTTAAAGGTCTACATATTTACAATTTTAAACAGCAACATGCAAACAAAAACCAACAGAAAACAATTACACTGACGCAAGTATGTGTAGAAAGAAAGGTCTAGCAGTGGGTCTTGTGTATCAAGATGTTGTAAACAACAAACACATGAAAATAGTACACAAGCCAACCAAGACCATGACTGATCCCCTGAAACAAGGGCCTATTGAGGATGACTGGACTGCAGCCATGAAAGTAAAAGATGCTTACTCCTTGGAAGGAAAGTTATGACCAACCTAGATAGCATATTCAAAAGCAGAGACATTACTTTGCCAACAAAGGTCCGTCTAGTCAAGGCTATGGTTTTTCCTGTGGTCATGTATGGATGTGAGAGTTGGACTGTGAAGAAGGCTGAGTGCTGAAGAACTGATGCTTTTGAACTGTGGTGTATCAGAAGACTCTTGAGAGTCCCTTGGACTGCAAGGAGACCCAACCAGTCCATTCTGAAGGAGATCAGCCCTGGGATTTCTTTGGAAGGAATGAAATACTTTGGTATTTCAAAGTACTCCAGTACTTTGGCCACCTCATGCGAAAAGTTGACTCATTGGAAAAGACTCTGATGCTGGGAGGGATTGGGGGCAGGAGGAGAAGGGGACGACAGAGGATGAGATGGCTGGATGGCATCACTAACTCGATGGATGTGAGTCTCAGTGAACTCCGGGAGTTGGTGATGGACAGGGAGGCCTGGCATGCTGGGGTCGCAGAGTTGGACAGGACTGAGCGACTGATCTGATCTGATCTGATCTGGATTAAGTTTATCTAAGAGCACACAGTTGGTAGAATGTATCTCAGTTTAGGAACATGGTGTATTTCTTATGTTGAGCATTTACTGTGTGATTGGCAGTGTGTTAATCTTTGATTTCAGTATCCCATTTAGCTCTCACAACTCTATGATTACACCTGCTGTACTGAGAAAGTACCAGGGACTTACACAGGCTGAATAACTTGACAATGCCACAGAGCTAGGTAATAACAGAGCTTGGAGGTAACTAAACTTCCCAGAAGTCAGAATTGGGATTGACTTGTTACTTGGGTAAATTTAAGGGCTTTCTTGGTAGCTTATACAAACAATCTGCCTGTAATGCAGGTGACCTGGGTTCTCTCCCTGGTGGAGAAGATCCCCTGGAGAAGGGAATGGCTACCCATTCCAGTATTCTTGCCTGGAGAATCCTGTGGACAGAGGAGCCTAGCAGGCTCCAGTTCTTGGGGTCGCAAAGAGTTGGACAAGACTGAACAACTAACACTTTCACTTTCAGGCACAAAAGTAAATGTAGGGGGTCCCTCAGGCTCCAAAGCCTGTGCTCTTCAACAGTGCATCAGAAGTCCCCTGAAATGAAGCTTACTCTAAACCTCCAATTTTTCTTATCAATTTGTTTCACACTTTTCATGAGTTTAACTGAACATTACTTCTTAAAAATACTTAATTCAAATACTATAATTTAAAAAAGTACTATAATTCAAATCAGAACCAAGAGGAGAAGAAAGTGTTGAATTATGCCCAAAGGAGCAGACAGGTTAAGGGAGAACAAGGACAAAGACCTTTGAAACTTTCTGGTTTTGTTGATTTCTTTTTCAGTTTAGTCGCTCAGTCGTGTTTGACTCTTTGTGACCTCGTGAATTGCAGCACGCCAGGCCTCCTTGTCCATTTGGGATTGTTATAAAGCTCCCTTCATAGGCTTGACTTTTTCTAACAGCTTACTTCTATGGCTATCAATTTATTCATATCCACTAATTTAATCAAATCATATGTTCTCACAATTCTGCTCTTGGTCAAGAGGGAGTCACAGTGACCAGATATATCCTCCCTTTTGGGAAAAAAAAAAAAGACAAAATAAATTAAAAATAATGTTTTTCAAGACATAATATATCAAGTAGTGTAAGGTAGTGACCCCTGAGCTGACCCCTGAGAAATGATTCCCAATTAGGTGACCCTACTGGCAGCCAAGCTGGCTGTGTGGGGAGTTATAAGGCTGAAACTCGGGAAGGAAAAGCCAAGTGGAAATCACATGACTTCTTGAATCAAGATGTAGCTGAAAGTCTGGGGAGAACACAGAGGCCAGAGTTCTCAGAACGGAGTTCCAGTGAAGGGAGAACTGCTTTGAGAGAGAACACTGGAGGGTCCCCTTGGGTATTCATCTGTGTGTGGATCAGCACACGTACGTGAGGAAACTACCAAAGAGCCGTCCGAAAGGATGACGGAACAGTGTCTGTCTGCATCATCCAGACTGGAACAACTCTAGTAATGGGGAATAACTGATCTTAGGCCATGCAACTAGCCAGAACTAACTAGAACCCATCTAACAAATCATAAACGCAAGATATAGAAGGATCAAAATATTTCTAAAGAAATTAATGGCACTCCAGGGGGGGAGAAATCTGAAGAATATTTATAGAAATACAAAACTATCTTAAAATTCACAATATCGGCCATCCAGACAAAGATGACCAGGCATGTAAACAAGTAGGAAAACACAGTCCATAATAAATGAAGCTACAATTGACACATTAGAGTTAGCACACAAAGACATTAAAATATTACTTGATTACTTAAAGAATATCTTAATAAATGGAATGATATACCTTTTATGTGAGTAAAGAGAAATGATATGGTGAGGATGTCAATTTTACCCAAATTAATCTATGGATTCAACACAATCCCAATGAAAATCTCCACTAGCTTTTTTTTTTTTTTGGTGAAGAATTGATAATTGATTCTAAAGTTTACATGAAAATGCAAAGTATCAAAATAGGTAAAATATTTTAGTAAAAGAACAAATTTGCATTAACAAACACTTCTGCCTTCAAGACTTAGTATAAAGTCAATCAAGATGCCATGGTTTTGGTGTAAGATAGACATCAGATCAATGAAATAAGATGGAAAGTTCACATGGACACTCACATGTGTAGAAAACTGCTTTTTGACAAAGATATAAGGCAATTTAGTAGAGAAAGAATAGCCTATTCAACAAATGGTGCTAAAACAATTTGATATCCATATGCAAATAAACTTTGATCCATACCAATGAGCACAAAATAGATAACAGACCTAAATGGAAAACTTTATAAAATTTCTAAAAGAAAAAAAGTAGAGAAAAAGTTTGTCATCTTGGCTTAGTCAAAGATTTCTTAGCTGTAACACCAAAAGCATGAGCCACAGTAAAAGAACAAATTAACGAATTGGACCTCATCAGACTTAAAAAACTTCTCCCTGAAAACTAAAGAAAACTTAAGAAAACTAAAAAGATAAGCCATACACTGAGAGAAAATATTTTTATACAGCTAATAAGGAACATGTAACTAGAATGTAGAAATGACTCAAAAGTCAATAATTAAACAATCCCATTAAAAAATGACAAAATATTTGAAAGAATACTTTAATCAGAGAAGATATAATGATGGAAAATAAGCACATGAAAAGATGCTTACCATCATTAGTTATTAGGTAAATGCAAATTAAAAATACAATGGGTACTGCCACACACCAACTGGAATAGCTAAAATCTAAAACATCCACCATACCAAGTGTCGACAAAGATGTAGAGGAACTGGCATCTCATTACTGCTGATGACAATGGAAAATAGTACAACTATGTTTGAAAAAAGTTTGGTAATTTCTTAAAAAGTTAAAATGTTCACCATACAACCAGCTATTCCATTCCCAAGTATTTACTCAATAGATACTAAAGCACTATTTCTAAAAATTTATACATGAATACTCATTGTCACCCTGCTTATTTAACTTATATGCAGAGTACGTCATGAGAAACGCTGGACTGGAAGAAACACAAGCTGGAATCAAGATTGCCGGGAGAAATATCAATAACCTCAGATATGCAGATGACACCACCCTTATGGCAGAAAGTGAAGAGGAACTCAAAAGCCTCTTGATGAAAGTGAAAGAGGAGAGTGAAAAAGTTGGCTTAAAGCTCAACATTCAGAAAACGAAGATCATGGCATCCGGTCCCATCACTTCATGGGAAATAGATGGGGAAACAGTGGAAACAGTGTCAGACTTTATTTTTTTGGGCTCCAAGATCACTGCAGATGGTGACTGCAGCCATGAAATTAAAAGATGCTTACTCCTTGGAAGGAAAGTTATGACCAACCTAGACAGCATATTCAAAAGCAGAGACATTACTTTGCCAACAAAGGTCCGTCTAGTCAAGGCTATGGTTTTTCCGGTGGTCATGTATGGATGTGAGAGTTGGACTGTGAAGAAGGCTGAGCGCCAAAGAATTGATGCTTTTGAACTGTGGTGTTGGAGAAGACTCTTGAGAGTCCCTTGGACTGAGCAAGGAGATCCAACCAGTCCATTCTGAAGGAGATCAGCCCTGAGATTTCTTTGGAAGGAATGATGCTAAAGCTGAAACTCCAGTACTTGGGCCACCTCATGCGAAGAGTTGACTCACTGGAAAAGACTCTGATGCTGGGAGGGATTGGGGGCAGGAGGAGAAGGGGACGACAGAGGATGAGATGGCTGGATGGCATCACTGACTCGATGGACATGAATCTGGGTGAACTCCGGGAGTTGGTGATGGACAGGGAGGCCTGGCGTGCTGTGATTCATGGGGTCACAAAGAGTCAGACACGACTGAGTGACTGAACTGAACTGAACTCATAATACTTTTATGTTTAATAGTCTCAAACAGGGATTGACCTAAATGTCCACTAACAGGTAAATGGATAACACACTGTGATATAAATGGGGTGAATAAAGAGGTATGAACTATTGACACATTACAATATGGATAATTTTAATAATAATGCCAGTGACACATACTTCCCTTGTGGCTCAGTGGTAAAGAATATGCCTGCCAATCCAGGAGATGCAGATTTGATCCTTGGGTTGGGAAGATCCCCTGGAGGAGGAAATGGCAACCCACTCCAGTCCTCTTTCCCGGGAAATTCCATGGAGAGAGGAGCCTGGTGGGCTACAGTCCATGGGGTAGCAAGAGTTGGACACAACTGAGCGATTAAATGAAAACAACATATATCTCAACACAATTATATAATTATTCTGAGTGTAAGAATCCAGGCAAAAAAATATATGTACTATTACATAAAATTTTAGGAAGTGCAAAGCAATCTATGTGCTCAGTCACTCAGTCGTGTCCGACCCGCCAGGCTCCTCTGTCCATGGGATTCTCCAGGCAAGAATACTGGAGTGGGTTGCCATGCCCTCCTCCAGGGGATCCTCCTGACCCAGGGATCGAACCCTTGTATCTTAGGTCTCCTGCATTGGTAGGCGGCCAACTGGGAAGCCCCACAGAACAATCTATAGGGTTGACAAAAAGCATCAGCGGTTGCTACGAGAAGGGAGGAACTCTTAGGCCGAAGAGACTACAGACGGGAATGAGTAAGCATGTGGAGGTGAAGGAAATGTTCATTATCTTGACTGTGATGGTGGTTTCATAGGTGTGCACGTATGTTACAACTTAACAGGCCGTACACTTTTTAATACACAGTTACCTCAGTGAAGGTGTTTCAAAATTATCCCATCTCTCAATTTTCCCTCTCCTCCGTTACCTACAGTTGTGAATTAGTCGGAAAGCTTCAGAAGTGGGGTTATTGGATGAAACCATATTGGTTTGCCTGAGAGGTCTGCAGTCATGGGTCTTCCCAGTCTTCTGGGGCCCACTTTCTCTTCCTTTGGTTTCCATTCGTGCCGGCATCACAGGTTCCCACCTCACTGCTGGTTTCATCACTAAGACCCCACGTTCTCTATGGCCTGTACACACTTTTTTCCCATCTTTTATAATTACAGTGCTGGTTCAGCTCCTGCTGGCCTCCTAGGCTCTCCCCTGAACTCTGATGCCCAGCTAAACTAACTCTTCTGAATTCCCTCATTGCACCATACTCCACTTTAGATACTTGAGTCTTTTTTATTAGGAATTTTCTATTTCTGGAAAACTTTCTGTTCTCTTTCCTCCTGGCTAATGTCTGCATACCCTTTTGGGTCTCACTTGCATATTGTTTTCTTGGGAAAGTCTAGTATTTCTCCCATCAAAGTTTTCCTCAAGTGACTCTGACATTTGAGCCCTGAACCTTTTCCACAGGTCTTTGCCCCACTGCACTTCCTTCACTCGTTTCCTGTCCAGTATTCCCGTAGAGTATAAGTTACTCGATCTGTTCTGACTGGGGACTTGATATGAAAAAGAGATAATTAATTTGACTGTTAGAGTCTATAATTTCTCCATTTACCTGGAGAAAACATAAGGATGTCTCTGATTAAAACAGAACAAAACATTCATTCGTTGCCCCGGAGAGTAATACAAAAAGTTCAAAATGAGTGATCAACTCTCTTATTGAGCATTTGCACCAAAAGAGGACATTTTGGTCCTAAGAGATACTTCCGTGTAGAGTTTTAGGGTAAGGACATTTTGAAGGTAAAGTTGCCAATACATTCAGGCTTCTTGAGCTTGACATTAGTGTATTAGTGTATCTTACTCAAGCAAAGATGAAGTGGAGATCTCATCCAATTTGGGACCCCCAGAGACATTCTAACAAAGGTAATATTTCAAATGATGGGGGTTGGTTGAATGACTAATGCACAGGAGCTAAATGCCTGGCAGTTTGTCTGTCTGTCTGTATGGACGCAGTACATAAAAATAGAACAACTGTCCTTGTATAGATTTGGGAGAAGAAACTCTTTAGATTTATTATGCAAATCTTGTACAAGTTTATCATTCCTGTAAGGGCACATGATGATCTCTAAATGGTTAAGAAAAGTAACAGGAACTGAAGTAACCAAAGCAGAAGAGCATCACAGCAAACTCTTCTTGATATTCTAACAACCCCTACAATTTGCTCTCTGTGTGGGAAAGAGTTCTTGCCGTGGATTAAATGGCAGCATTATTCAGCCTCAAGCAGAGACGTCTGTCTTTTTCAATTTTGAAACACAGTTTCCATTATTTGCAGTCCATGCCATTTGTAGGCAACTGGGAGGTGATGTCCTTAATACTTTAGATCTCAGAATACCTTGGAAGAAACAAAATAAAACACAAAAATAAAGTTGCTGGGTTTTTTATGCCTAAACTGTGGAATGCTGGCAAACAAGGTATTTAAAGTATAGCCTTTTCAAAAAAATTAAAGAATATCTATAAGAAATGATCCCCCCTTGTTATATCATCAATGGTTTTTCTTGTTTTTAATCTATTATAAAGTTCTAAATCACTGAACAATATCCTAAATAAATCTTGACAGTTATAGGTCTATATTAACTTCTGTTGATCAATGTTATCTGTATGTACATAATATGCCTACAATTTTATCCAAGGTAATGATGTTGATGATGGTTGCTAAATGTGCATATTTGACTTTAATTTAGACACCAACATTTCAAGATATATTTCAAGTCCTGCTTTTCTTGAGGGGGGTTTCACATAAGGTTTTTTTTTTTTTTTTTTTAATAAGTTTATTTTTAATTAGAGTAACATTGCTTTACATGCTGTGATGGGTTCTGCCGTACAACAGTGGGAATCAGCCGTAAGTATACACACTCCTTCATGTACATGTGCAGCATATACATATACAGCCTCCTTCCCCTCCCCCATCACAGAGCGCCAGGCTGGGCTCCCTGGGTTACACAGCAGCTGCCCACTGGCCATCTGTCTCACATCGGAGCGTGTATACACGTCAGTGCTACTTTCTCCATTCGCACCCCGTCCTTCCCTTGCTGTGTCTACATGTCTATTCTCTACATCTGTGTAGATCTCTACACTTTCATCTTCCTCTCGGTATCCACATCCTAAATTCTACCCGTCTAGTTTGACCACTTTTAACCACCCTTTCTCAGTGTATTAATCTTTAATTAGAAGATTTCATGAGATCGCTCAAGGGCCGTCAGGAAGGGCTTTTTCCATCTAAAGAAGCTCTCCTGGTCTGTCATGGTGGACACGGTACCATCCTTACTCAGTCTTTGCTTTACGATATTGAAATCCCGAGTAGTTCAAGTTTTTCTGTGAGCCGCCGAGCCCTCAAATCAGTCTTCGATTTCTGAATACCAATGAGCTTCCTGACATAGAACAGTCTCCCCGGAGTGGACACGGGCTAGAAGTGTGTCACTGGAGAGGAAGGGTCAGCAGTCACGGCTCACCCCGGGGCCGTTCTCCAGCAACTTTCCTATCGGGTAAATCCAATCACTAGAAGCCTTTGCTGCACACATTCTGAAGGCTTCTCGAATCCAGAGACTGGTACCTACATTCACCTGGCTGCTCTTCAAAGCCTGGTGGTGGTGGTTTAGTCTCTAAGTCGTGTCCCTTTGCGACCCCTGGACTGTAGCCCGCCAGGCTCCTCTGTCCATGGGATTCTCCAGGCAAGAATACTGGTGTGGGTTGCCATTTCCTTCTCCAGGGGATTTTCCCCACCCAGGGATGGAAGTTTGGTCTCCTGCACTGCAGACGGATTCTTTACCAACTGAGCTACCAGGGAAAGCCTGGTAGCCTGGCTTGACTCCTCTCTACCCCAGCATCTCTGCATGACAGCTGCCTCATTCTCTGGACTTCAGCTAGTAGACAATCAGCAGCTCCCCAACCCCACTTTCACCTTGTCCTTGCCCTGCAGGATCATATTCTTTCAGGACTTAGTTCAGGAGTCATCTCTTTGAGGTCACTGTCTCTGGACTCAGGGGTCACGTGCCCACCAAAGTGCTCCCATCAACCCTGGCTTCACTGCTCTCAAAATGCTTCTTAGGTACACAGTGGAACGTCCTTAGGCTGCCATCTGCTTCTCAATTGCATCAAGGGTAGCTTGTTCGTGTTCCGGGACTAGACAACCACATAGGAAGAAATCAACAAGTAAAAGACACAAGGAGAAAAGAGGTGCGTTCTAATCTACACTTGTAGTATTCCAGGTGGATCATTTGTTCTGTTCTTATACATTGAAACAATATTAAAACAGCCAGAAAGAGAAACTTTTTAAATGTTATTTCACAGTAATTAGGAAAGACAAAAAATATATCTTTAGAAAAACTGTAGTGAAAAATTATAGAAATTTTAACTCTCCAAACCATGGTTACCATGTATTTCTCATAAACCTTTAAACTATTCATGTTTACTTGTTAGTCTTATAGATGTGTTTGGTAGCTACAAAACAACAGTAGATTGTTTAGGCTTAATACATATCAACTTCAACATTGTGGTTAATTTCCAGTGGAATGCTATGCTACCTTCTTAAAAAAGAACCCTTGGAAATGTGGTTACTTGTCATTTACACATTTCAATGTTAGCAATAAAATGGAAGGTGGCTAAGATTAATAAATCTGTACAGTTATAAGAGAAAGATGGAGATTAATTCCAAGTGGGTCGTGGCTTCTGCAATCAATAGAGTATATCATAATCGTGCATTAAGGGACTGTCATATGGTCTGCTGAAAGAACAACAGTCACTAAACCAGTGGTCTCTTGGGAGTTAATGAAGAATCTTTCTCCAATATGAAAGGAATGCTTTTTAAAATTTATAATGCCATATGGACACTCAGGCATATGGATGGCTCGTAGATGCTCTACATTAAAGTGTTATTTTTACATTTTCAACATAACAAATACACTAAACAGGTGTTTTAAAATGTCACACTTTGAACAGCAGTAATTTAATTAGCATAAAAATTCACTGTTCTTAGTAGTATCCCCGAAATATTAGTGGCTTAGAGGTTTTTATATCCAATGTGCTTCAACAATATATTTATAGGTGATTTTGGATTTTAACAGGTATTTTTTTTTTTCTCTTTCGTGAAATCAGAACCTAAATGTCAGTGATCTAGTTATTCTGCAATATGATAATGGATGGGTCTTTTTTCTTCACACCTTTGTCATGGGTTGCTGCTTTGTTTTATCCAAGTAAGGACTTTTCCTATTGGATTCAAACTGAAAATAAATTAGTAAGGACTCTTGGCTACTTGCTCTTACAATGGTTGAGTAGAAGTTCTTTAAGAGTAATGTTCTCTAAAAAAATCTAAAAATAATATAAATATTCATTAAAAAATTAAGTGAGAAAAGTGAAAGTGTTAGTCGCTCAGTCGTGTCCAACTCTGCAATCCCATAGACTTAAAAAGTTAAGTAGATACCATTTATTCTATTTTTTGAAGTATTTTACCTTCATACAATAATATATTTTAAAAGTGTCTAAAAGTGTGCCTAGCATTTGTCACAAAAATGTCTGTTTCTACTGTAAGTGAATAAATGATTTTTTTTCCTAATAATGTAGAACAGTTCTAATAATAGAATGGTTTAGTGAAAGGAATAGAATATGAAATTTTACTTCGAGCATACACAAGCTATGTTTTAGCTTATACACTAAAAAAAAAAAAAAAAAAAAAAAACAAACCTAAAATGACCGTGTCTGATGGGAGAGGGAGAGGAAGAGGGCCATTTATTTTATAATTACCATTCTGCTGCTGCTGCTGCTGCTAAGTCGCTTCAGTCGTGTCCGACCCTGTGCGACCCCACAGACGGCCTCCCACCAGGCTCCCCTGTCCCTGGGATTCTCCAGGCAAGAACACTGGAGTGGGTTGCCACTTCCTTTTCCAAAGCATGAAAGTGAAAAGTGAAAGTGAAGTCGCTCAGTCATGTCTGACTCTTAGCAACCCCATGGACTGCAGCCTACCAGGCTCCACTGTCCATGGGATTTTCCAGGCAGAAGTACTGGAGTGGGGTGCCATTTTTCTTTAGTGGAATTATGTAACTTTGAAATGAATCAGGTAGTAAAATATCACAAATAAACACTATTTTTTCTATCGTATGTCCACCCCAATTACTTAGTTTTGAATATTTGTTTTTTTTTAAGAATAAAAAGAGAAAAATAACAGAAAATTGGAAGATTTTTTGTGTATTTGGGGGTTGGGGATGTTTCTGGATTGTCCATTCTTTCACCAAATAAGTTTTACAAACAATTGCAGTAACAATAGCGGCTAGTGCACAAAGACCGCTTCCTCTCCTTTAGATTTCAAGCCATGGAAGATCTCACTCAGCCATTAGAACAGCTGTGTTAGGCAGACATCAACTTTATTACAAAAGGGAAAATGAAGTCTGCCTGGAAGTCCACGGAGCCCATGCAGCTGTGAAGGATGCTGTGCTTACTGGGAAGGCCAAGGGCAGGGCTGGATGACGAACATTCCAAGTGAAGTCCAGCCTCTGCCCTTGAGAAACTGAACAATCCAAAGCTCTGCTTTCCAAAAGAACTTTCAGTAACGGGGGGACACCGCACATCTAGAAGGTCCCACCAGGCGGCCGCCCACCACGCGTGGCTGCTGAACACTGGAGATGGGACTTTCAAGATTCAATTTTAATTAATTAATCTGCATTTACATTTCAATAGCTAAATATGACTAGAGGCTACACAACTGGACATCTCAATTCTAAAGGTTGAGGCAGGGAACTTCTTGGTGGTCCAGTGCTTAGGATTCTGCACTCTCACTGGTGGGGCCAGGGTTCAATCGCCACTTGGGGACTGAACACAAGATTCCACAAGCCTTGTGGTATGGCCAAAAAAAAAATTAAAAATTAAAATTAAAAAAAATTTAAAATAAAGATTGAGGCAGGGATAAAGTGGCATTTATAAAATAACATTCCAAGAGCTAATAATATGTTTTAAAAATCAAACAGTAATTCAAATTATTGGAAATGGTAATCTCTGCTATGACTGTAAAATGTCTACACTGGCTTTTCAAGAATAATTTAAAGTTTCTCACTTTAACTGGAGATATAATTTTAAATGTTTTAATAAAAATAACTGTCATCCAAGTTGTCAGCCAGCATGTATTTATTTCTGCTCAAAAGTAAATTTTTTAGAATCAAGTAGTTATTTGAATTAGTTTTAATTGTATGTGCAAGGAAGCACTGTTGTTTAAAGAAAGAGTATAAAGAAACCAAACATACTTGGTTTCTTCCTCAAAAATGAGTGTGTCTTCAGTCATATCTGACTCTTTGTAACTTCATGGACTGTAGCCCACCAGGCTCCTCTGTCCATGGAATTCTTCAGGCAAGAATACCGGAGTGGGTTGCCATTTCCTTCTCCAGGGAATCTTCCTGACCCAGGGATCAAACCTGTGTCTCCTGCACTGACAGGCATATTGTTACTACTGAGCCACCAGGGAAGCCCTTCCCTCACTATGGTTATCCCCTACTGTACCAAGATGAGAACTAAGTCTCCTGAGGCACTCTGCTACTAAATTCAGCCTTGGAGTAAAATTCTAATCTTTGCTCTAAGTGTACAAATGCTATATTTTAAAAAGAGCACCTTGGGTCAATAAAGCATGCATTTAGTTTGATTAATATTAAATCACAAGACTCAATAATTTGAACGAAGAGCAGAGATGATAAAATCCTTAACTTCAGAAGCCAAATGCTTCCCTGGCTATTTCTTTTAATTTATTGTATTTGATTTGCTATCTCCATTAAATGTCAAATTTTCTTCTAAAATCACTCAGGATTTCCATGCATTAAAGTATTAAGCCTTTTACAAGAATTCTCTATGTGAAATATCAAAGATAAAGTTTAAGGATGAATAAAAATCAACTCTAAAAACCAAAAATTGCCAAGATACTTTAACTGTCACTGGGATAAATTACAACGTAAATAATTTTGTAGAAAAGCAAATACATTAGAAAAGTTATTCCTTCTAAGTAAAATGATTATTCTTACTAAGCAGTCAATACTTCGTGGAGGTTATTAGATTTCAATTAGTTTTCTGGGTGGGCTGCTGATTAAATGGCTCCCATGATTAAGCTCAACTCAGTTCAGAAGACTGGTGTTTGCATAGATTTTACCCTAAAGATACCATGTGTGCAGATGATTCAAATCAAACATCTGCAAGAAAAAATGAAATGTTTCTCCATGAAGTTTTGCCAATTGTTCAATTCATCCATCCCTTGGAAAAAGAAATCTAGATGTCCTGTCTCACCTTTAAAAATAAAACAATAGCTATATGTATCTTTGCTTCTTTTCTTTGATATCCTCTCTGTCAAGCCAAGAATCAAAGTGTGGGGTGAGTGTGTGTGTGTGTGTGTGTGTGTTGGAGGGGGTATGGTTCACTGACCTAAGCAAGTACAGACATTCTGGGAACGACTGATCAGACAGGCTTCTGTTAACAGCTCTAATCATATTCCTCTTCTGCGTTACTGTTCTGGGCAAGACTGCCAAGAGGCCGAAGCTGACTGACCACCTGGCTCCATCTACACGAAGCGGAGAAAGAAATGGGGCAGTGTCTTGCTTTCCATGGCTATAGACATATTCCCTTTCTCCCTCTCCTCTCCCTCCTGCCTTTATCCCTCCCTCTTTCTTTCTTTCTTTCACTTATTTTATGCAGAAGGAGACATGGAGAAAGAATATTTCTAATATCCACTGTCTAAAAGACAAGCATGATAAGAAATTGCAAAACCTATCTTTTGGGATACTTTTTAAAACTAGACACAGGGGAAGGTAGTCAAACCACCACTCTCTATATATATCCATCTAGCCCTCTGTCCACAAAATTCTCCAGGCAAGAATACTGGAGTGGGTAGCCATTTCCATCTCCAGGAACACACACACACACACACACATATGTAGTAGAGGACATATCAAAAGAGGCGTGTGTGCGTGCTAAGTTGCTTCAATTGGCGCGACTCTTTGAGACCCTATGGAATGTAGCCTGCCAGGCTCCTCTGTCCATGGAATTCTCCAGCAACAAATACTGGAGTGGGTTACCATTTCCTTCTCCAGCGATCTCCCAGACCCAGGGATAGAACCCATGTCTCTTACATTTCCTACATTGGCAGGCGGCTTCTTTGCCACGAATGCCATCTATTTCACATGTGGTCATGTACATGTTCCAATGCTATTCTCGCAAATCATCGCACCCTTGCCTTCTTTCACTGAGTCCAAAAGTCTGATCTTTACACCTGTGTCCCCTTTGCTGCTCTGCATGTAATAGTCAGCATTGTCTTTCTAAATTCCATATATACGCATCAGTATACAATATTTATATTCCTCTTTCTGATTTACTTCACTCTGTATGATAGGCTCTGGGTTCATCCACCTCATTAGAACTGACTCAAATGCATTCCTTTTTATAGCTGAGTAATATCCATTGTGTATAAGCACCACAACTTCCTTATCCATTCATCTGCTGACGGACACCTAGGTTGCTTTCGTGTCCTAGGTATTGTAAGCAGTGCTGCAGTGAACACCGGGGTACATGTGTCGGAAGATTCATGTTGTCTAGTCACCAAATCTGTCTGACTCTTAGCCACCCCATGGACTGCAGCTTGCCAGGCTTTCCTGTCCATCACCATCTCCTGGAGTATGCCCAAGTTCACGTCCACTGAATCAGTGATGCCATCCAACCATCTCATCCTCGGTCCTTTGTCGTCCCCTTCTCCTTCTGCCTTCAACCTTTCCCAGCATCAGGGTCTTTTCTAATCATTCAGCTCTTTGCAACATGTGGCCAAAGTATTGGAACTTCAGCTTCAGCATCAGTCCTTCCAATGAATATTCAGGACTTATTTCCTTTAGGATTGACTGATTTGGTCTCCTTGCAGCCAAGGGACTCTCAAGAGTCTTCTCCAGCACCACATTTCAAAAGCATCAACTCTTCAGGGCTCTGCCTCGTTTATGGTCCAATTCTCACATCTGTACATGACTACTAGAAAGACCATCGCCTTGACTCAATGGACCTTTGTGGCCAAAGTGGTGCTTTGCTTTTTTAACACAGTGTCTAGGTTTGGCATCGCTTTCCTGCCAAGAAGCATTGTCTTCTGATTTTTTGGCTGCAGTCACCATCCACGGTGATTTCCGAGCCCAGGAAGAGGAAATCTGTCACTGCTTCCACCCTTTCCCCTTCTATTTGCAATGAAATGATCGCATGGGAAGCCATAATCTTAGGTTTTTGAATATTGAGGTTTAAGCCAGCTTTTTCACTCTCCTCCTTCACCCCCTCATGAAGAGGTTCTTTAGTTTCTTTTTACTTTCTGCCATTAGAATGGTATTATCTGCATATCCGAGGCTGCTGATATTTCTCTCAGAAATGTTGATTTCAGCTTGTAACTCACCCAGCCTGGCATTTTGCATGATGTGCTCTGCGTTTAAGTTAAATAAACAGAGTGACATTAAACAGCCTTGTGGTCCTTTCTCAGTCCTGAACTAGTCAGTTCTTCAGTACAAGGTTCCAGCTGTGGCTTCTTGACCTGTATACAGGTTTCTCAGGAGACAGGTAAGACAGTCTGGTATTCCCATCTCATTCAGAGCTTTCCACAGTTTGTTATGATCCACAGAGTCAAAGGCTTTAGCACAGTCTAAAATTCATGCCTATTTTGAATATGAGTCTCTGGGATCCAAGTTCTAATATAAGAAATGACAGATGAAATCTACCCTTTGCAGGCTTCCACCATACTTATTTTTCTCCAGGTTAAACTTCTTCTTCTTCTTTGGGCCTTCCTGTTCATCGCTGTTCTGCTCGCATTTGTTTCTTCATATTTGTGTGCTTAGTAGCTCAGTCGTGTCAGACTCTTTGCAACCCCATGGACTGTAGCATGCCAGGCTGCTCTGTCCATGCGACTCTCCAGGCAAGGATACCATTCTTGAAGGATACCCATTCTTGAAGTGGGCTGCCATTGCCTTCTTCAGGGGATCCTCCCAACCCAGGGGTTGAATCTGGGTCTCCTGCATCTGCAGGCAGATTCTTTACCAACTGGGCCACCTGTTCATATTTACTTTGATCTTAAAAGGAGAGACTGAGATTGTAATGCAACGATCCATCTGTGGCTTGACCACAGTGAAATACCCTGAGGTCTGATTTTAGCAACAGAAGACCAGCAACTATGACCTTGGTGAATCACAGATACACAGAAGACAGGTGGGTAAGGAGAGCTCAGCCATCATCCGGAGACTTTCAGAAGTGGAGGAGTGTCCATAGACTTCATTTACAGTAGCAAAAATCAAGATAATATAATGTTAGATTCCAAACACTGAGGAGAGAAAAATAAAAGCAACCTTCTCATTTAACTCATACCTAAGGGATATTTCTTAAAGAAATACATGGATAAGTGAACACATTATGAAAAAACATAGGAAGTGAGCACTTCTATTATTCCCAGTACAGAAGCAAGATAGATATTCTGTTGGTTTTTGGCTGTGACTCCAAAGACACATATCAGTTTCCATCTTTGAAACTGGTGTTTGCGGGTTTGGAAAATCCCCACCATAAACTTCCAAGTGCCCACATGTCTTTCAAATACAGCAACTTTAGCGTCTAGCATTATACTTTCACTTTCCTTCGTAGAACCATTAGGAACCACAGATGATGACATTTCTAGAGCTTAATGTGGCTGAAGGCTTTAATGCCACAGTTATAAGCAGACATGCATCTGTTCAGGCACATTACAGGGTCCGTATTATGAAAATACACACATTAGATGTTTTTCTAGTTTTGCCTTCTTGGAGGTGGAGCAGCTCCGGGACCTGTCATTCACTGATAGGAGGAGGTTGCCCATGGCAACACACACTCTGATGTAGCAGATCACAAAAGGCAAAGAGAATTTGAATTGGAGAATTGCAGGCCTGGAAGACTCGATAGAATTAATTCTGTTGTCTTCCTAACCTTTAGAGTGATTGGAAATATCTCCAATTACCTGGTGGCCTTTTCTTGGTGATGGGATTAAGAGTATTTCTGGAATTAGGTGTATTTCCATTCAATGAGAATGTATCACTTTTAATATGAATAATACAAATTCTTTTTCATTTAGACATAGATGAGATTTAGTTAGTAATGATAGTGCTTTGTTCACTGAAGGAAGGGTATTCCACAAAGCTTTTACAGAAATAGGGTAACTTGGCTGGCTAGTTCCAAAGGAAAATTGACACCGTTCCTTCTTAAGAAGGGGGTGGCAGAGAAGTCACCACCATTGCCCAGGCCCTAAACCACCACCAGTTGGCTTGGATGTTGCCCCCACATCGGAGGAGGTGGATGTGTGCACACAGCCCGCTGACAGGGACCAGAGCACCCGTTAGGAGGGGTGTGGCTGGTGGAAGTGGGTGTGGAAGGGATGTGGAAAACAGTCCCAGTCTTCCCAGGCCTTCTGCACCCACCAAGGCATTCCAGTCTGCCATCTGTTCCAGCAGTGGTTCTCAAAGGTTGGAGTCCCCTTGGCAACATCAGCATAATCTAGAAATTTCCTAGAAATACCAATCACAAAGCTCCTCTCTAGACTGACTGAATCACAAAACTCTGGGCATAAGGCCTAGTGATCTGTACTTTAAAAAGAGACACGTGTACCCCAGTGTTCATCGCAGCATTGTTTATGGAAGCAACCTAGCTGTCCATCAGCAGACAAATGGATAAGAAAGCTGTGGTACATATACACAATGGAATATTATTCAGCCATTAAAAAGAATGCATTTGAATCAGTTCTAAGTAGGTGGATGAAACTGGAGCCTATTATACAGAGTGAAGTAAGTCAGAAAGAAAAACACCAATACAGTATACTAACACATATATATGGAATTTAGAAAGATGGTAACAATAACCCTGTATGCGAGACAGCAAAAGAGACACAGATGTATAGAACAGTCTTTTGGACTCTGTGGGAGAGGGCGAGGGTGGGATGATCTTAGAGAATAACAATGAAACATGTATATTATGATATGTGAAATAGATTGTCAGTCCAGGTTCGATGCATGAGACAGGGTGCTCAGGGCTGGTGCACTGGGATGACCCTGAGGGATGGGATGGGGAGGGAGGTGGGAGGGGGGTTCAGGATGGGGAACGCGTGTGCACCCGTGGCTGATTCATGTTAGTGTATGGTAAAACCACTACAATATTGTAAAGTAATTAGCCTCCAATTAAAATAAATAAATTAAAAAAAAAGAAAAAGCAAAAGCTCACCAGGAGGTTTTGACCAGACCAAGAGATTCAGCTGGAATAATTTGGTTCATCATGAAAACTCTTCTCCTTAACCACCTGGAGGGGCCTCTGAGTGTCCCTGTGTCTCGAGCCCCTGGGGAGGCACAAACTCACCCAGAGGAGACTGGGCTCATCCGGTGGGAGCAGCGACCTTGCCTCTGAGGCTCTGTTCATGTAACTGCTGTTGGAGCATTACCCTACAGCGGGATGTCAGTGCTGACTGGGGATTCAGAAACGGGCAAGAACTAGAGGCCTTTTCCGGGCCTCTGCTGTTTCTCTTTATTTCTCACCTGCCCCTGGCATGAAATATCGCTGGGCTGCCTTGAAAGTAGCAGTGCCATTTTTTTTTTTTTTTTTTTTTAATGTACTGAAATCCCTTCTCCTCCTGTGTGGGTGGCAATTTGCTGTGGGTATAGCTTCAAAACCACGGCTGCAGGATGAAGAGAAAATGCTCTTAGAGGCTGAACCCTGTTGACCTCCTCCTCCCAAACAAACACATAAACCCAAATGCTGTGTCTGAGCCCATCTGTCAACAGGCACTTGCTGCTACCACTGTGCTTAAGGGATTTTATGTACTAGGCGTCTCGAGAGGGAAGAAAACAAAGACAGTCCATGTACTTAAGGTCTTTTCACTCTGGTTGGGCAGAAAAGGCTTGAGAACAATCATAAGGAGATATATTGTTCCAACGACAGTGAAGCAAAAACAGTGCGAAGTGAATCTCTGACTGCAGAGCTGGGCATCGGGAGGTGGTGTGGGAGGCAGAGAGCCCGCGGGAATTCTGGCCAAGCGGAGGGCTTCTGCTCGAAGATCTGGCTTAGAGAGAATAAGCAGCAGGCAACCACTTTGGGCTTTTGAGTAAGGGAACCATAAGCTGAAAATCTTATATCGTAGTCAGAGAAGGACACACCCAGGGTGCGTTACTTCCCTAACAAGCCCTAGATGCTGTGTGCTGAGGCTGTGTTACAGGCCTGGCTGGCAAAGGTCCCGTTCTCAGGTGCCTTTTGTTCTGGTAGGGGACAGACCTGTCATCACCGTGGAAATAAAAACACAGGATCATTCGGGATAACCATCAGGGCTGTAAGACCAACAGCACAGCAATGTGATAGTGATGCTGTGTTAGGATCCATCGGGTCCTGACATCACAGGCCTGGCAGAAGGTCACCCAAGCCATCCAGTGACAAGACAGTGCAGAGCAGGACTGTAAAGAAGGAGAGATGTGGTCAAGGCCACGGGGAGGTGGGAGGGAATGGCCTTCGGTGTTCCGAATGCATGGATATTTTGATTCTTGCTCATCGCTTCTTCCTGGCAAGTTAGTATATATATCAGCATCTTAACTTTGAAATACGCTTTGTGACAGCTATGATAAGCCTGGGAGGTAGACAGAGGACGCCCAGTCCTGCAGTCTGGGACTCACAACATGCTTTATGAGACCAAGTCTTCATCTTTGCTCAGTGGTTGGAGGGAAGGTCTTCTATCCCTCAGACGCTATCATCCAGGGAGGCATTTGAGAATAGCTTCTCTTGATTAAAGAGATGCTTCTCTTGCCCTT
Source organism: Bos indicus (assembly GCF_029378745.1). Taxonomy (NCBI): domain Eukaryota; kingdom Metazoa; phylum Chordata; class Mammalia; order Artiodactyla; family Bovidae; genus Bos; species Bos indicus. The sequence goes on from NC_091768.1 coordinate 97,819,716, forward strand.
CTGATTAAAGGGCAGTGACATGGCTTTGGCAGCACCTCATGATGTAAGATAACCTCCTGGGACAGGCTAATTACTTCTCAGGCCCTCTGCGCATAACCAAGACTGTTATCAGTAAGCCTGACAGTACTGCCCATCAGAAACCTCTGTTGTTTTAATTACGCATCATTGTTGTCTTCAGACCAACTTGTTATGCAGGCAGACTATTTTTAACCAAAGCTTTTGGGTTTGGGTTATTTTCCGGAAGGAATCATACAAACATTTTCCCCTATGGTCAGTAATCACACCTATATGTATAACATGTAGATGTCAGATAGCATTTGATCCATAGTCAGAGATCCTTTGGATTTGGTAAAATTTCTCACTGGCTATGGTTTTTCCAGTGGTCATGTATGGATGTGAGAGTTGGACTGTGAAGAAAGCTGAGTGCCAAAGAATTGATGCTTCTGAACTGTGGTGTTGGAGAGGACTCTTGAGAGTCCCTTGGACTGCAAGGAGATCCAACCAGTCCATTCTAAAGGAGATCAGCCCTGGGTGTTCTTTGGAAGGAATGATGCTAAAGCTGAAACTCCAGTACTTTGGCCACCTCATGCGAAGAGTTGACTCATTGGAAAAGACTCTGATGCTGGGAGGGATTAGGGGCAGGAGGAAAAGGGGACAACAGAGGATGAGATGACTGGATGGCATCACCGACTTGATGGACATGAGTTTGAGTGAACTCCGGGAGATGGTGATGGACAGGGAGGCCTGGCGTGCTGCGATTCATGGGGTCGCAAAGAGTTGGATATGACTGAGCGACTGAACTGAACTGAACTCACTTTGAGATACATAGTTCACTCTAGAACAACTCAGAGGTCAGGGGTGCCAACCCTGTACAGTTGAAAATCTCGGTAGAATTTACTGGTCCTTATAATATCTGTGATTTTCTATCCTTTGATTCCACAAACCTTGGCTCATGTATTTGTTGAAAAAAAGCCATGTAAGGGGACACACACAGTTCAAACTTGACCATCCAAGAGTCAGATGTAAATTGTTACTGTCTTTAACTAAAGAAAAACAGTAAAATGAGATTTTTATCTAACTATGTATGTGCTGGATAAAGTTAAAGAATTTAATTGTTAAAGTATAAAATGGAGATCTCCCTTAAAGTAAGACTTGTACACTGTATGACTTGTATGATGTATTCAAGTCTACTTCACTGGAATTTATACAGTATATTTAGGTTTTTTTTACTTTTCAAACTTTACTTTTATAGTGAATTTAGCATACATATTCAGATACAGTGTTTTCCACAAGGGCAGCCTAACAGCATTGCCAGTATCTTTCCTAGTGCCAATATTTAAGCAATAGTCTACTCTCTTGGATAAAAATGGAGATGCAAAATGCACACAGAGGGCACTAAAATTCTAAGATGAAGCAACGGTTATTTACTTGTTTTTACTTGTATTTAAAAAAAAATAAAAAGCAAAGAAAAATTTTAGAAGGCTTCTAAGACCAGTCTTGGTGTAGTGCAATGATATTTTACGTGGGTTTTATCACGTGAGTGTCTGAGCGCTGAGTGGGGCGCCCATGTGCCTGGAGTCTGGGTGAAGCCAGCTCAGCCGCTCCTTCCTCTGCAACGTGCTGCCTTCTTCGCAGGCACTGCTTCCCTGGGCCATGGTGTTGTCCTGCTCACTCAGTGAATAGGAAAAAGTTAGAAGACTTAAAGATCACTGTGGAAATACAGTTCTTCCCCTTGGGCAGTGGCAGTTTCTGTGTGGGTCTCAGCTGTTACATATTAAGCAGAACTCTGTCCTCCAGCTCTCAGCTAAGGATGAGAAGTTTTTGAAAGGGGATTAGAAGAGACCTTAGAAGCACTTGGTCTAGAAGCCGTTCTTTTCCACTCAAGATAGGGAGGAAATCTGTTCAAAGGACCAAACGTCACACCTTCCTTTTCCATCTGGGACGCTTGCCTCTAAGACCCCCTGGGGATACAGAGAGGGCTGGTCAACCTTCCTGAATCCCATCTAGTTCCAGATAAGCCCTTAGCATCCATCCCTCCCTCTCAAAACCCCCAAAACTCTCTTCTGGTTATGCAGAAAACTTGAAAAAACAGGAACGCATAGACCCTCATAATACTAGTAGCACACAAATACCATAGTTAATGCATTTTTGTGTGTACATTTTTATAGAACCATATTCATAACATATATATTGTTTTACAATACATTATAATTCAGTTAATGTATTCCATATGATTAAACACTTATTTAAAATAAGGAGGTGTTACTAGCTGCAGAATATTCATGATGACAGAGTAGCATAATCTAGTTAGTCCAACACCTATTCTTCAACTTCTTCACACCTACAAAAATGCCTTAATAACAAAAATGGGCAAAATCCTGCTTACATGTCTGAAATTTTCTTAGGATGAATTCCTCACAATATATTTTCTGGTCCAAACATATGAGCACTTAAAGATTTTGATACATCAGCAAATTTTCCCTCAGAAAGTTTATATACACTCAGTGGCCTTCCTGATTCCACACACCCTTGACAACATGGAACATTACACGCCTTATAAAAATACTTGGTAATAAAAAATATTCTCGGTAATTAGATAAAATGATGTTCTATTCTTTCCATCAGGCATTAAGCTGTCTACTTTTCCTGTTTAAGGAACTGTTTGGGCTTATATTTTTCCAGTTTTTCAATTACAAAATTATGAGTCTTTTCTTCTGACCTTGGGAGATTTTCCTCTACTTTTAGCTCTTAAAATGTCTTTCAGATGACCAAGCTCCCCGTTTTCTCCTATAAACAATCCTCATTTAGGCATTGAGAATTCGGTATCTACATGATTAAAGCAACACAACAGGTCACTTTCAATTACAAGTCCTTCTATCATCATATTTTTAAATGCATGGTGCTACATTCATATTTTAGCCCTAACCTATCTATCTGTCTCCTATTCCCACTACCAATTAGAATGAGGATTTCAGGGCTGTGAGGCGCCATGCCAAATGCCTCAGCGGTAAGGAATCTGCCTGCAATGCAAGAGATGTAGATGTGGGCTGGAGTTCTGTCTTGACAAGATCCCGCAGAGAAGGAAATGGCAACCTACTCCAGTACTCTTGCCTGGAAAATCCCACAGACAAAGGAGCCTGGCGGGCTAAGTCCATGGGGTCACGAAGAGTCAGATACAGCTGAAATGACTGAACATGCAACATAAGGGCCCGTGAAGACCCCCTCGTTGAATGACCAGAACTGGAAATTGTCTACCTGTGTCAGTAGCTTCTGCTGAGGAACCAGCAGGTTTCAGACACAGCGCTGACCCCACAGGCAGATGGTGACACTCAAAGTGCGTGCGTGCATTTTTATGAACACACACACACACCGGATTGCTAGTGTGGTTTAGTGGCTTTACTGAGCTTTAAGGCCCTCGGTTTTTTTTTTTTTCTCTCTTCTCCTGTAATTTCCTATTCGTGGCTGTGCCTTCTCCCCATAAGGTCTCCTGGGGAGCATGGGGCACTATACTCTAATCTGACTGTCCTAGGAGAGCTTTTGCACTCACTTTCTAGGCTTTGGTTTCTCTCCAGACCTATGGACCTACCTTGGCAGCTCCCATGTGCTGTCTCTTTCATTCTGACATTTCATCATCCTGTCTGTCCAGGGATCTGTCTGGGAGGGGAGTTACAGCTTATGCTGGCTTTACCATCTGGAAAATATTGGCTTTCTAGGTACTGCTGCGGTTGGGGGCAAGGAGACTGACCCATGGCCTATGGGCAGCCCTGGATTGTGAAGTTCAGACTCAGAGATGGAGAGATTGAAGAGTGAACACGTTTTCTCATGAATGTGAATGGGATGAATGGCCTGCGTGACACCAAGTCTGCCACTTTTCACCAGGGCCTTTGGTCACCTCGGAGGCTGACTCACGTGTCTACAAACACTCAGGGCAGCCACGGGCCCAGGCACAACCCCCGCCTTGCTCTGAGGTGCTGGGTCTCCTCTTTCTCCTGTGGATGCTCCCCTCGGACTTCTCAGCGAAGACCTGTCCTTCCTCACCGCCACAACGTTGGAAACCAGGGAGCAGAAATGGGCTTGGCCAACAAATCCCCAGCTCCGAGGTCTACTTCACCTTGTGTTCCCTGTGCTGGGACTGTGCATTGCAGAAAATGTAGGGAGGCAGAGTTGACAGCATTTCTCTCTTAGTGACGTGGGGGGAAGTGAAACTGTTTGCCTAGGGAGGAAGGGAAGTCTAGCCCTATGGGTGCCCATTTACTACCCATAAGGAGGATGGGCTCAGGGGACAGTTGCCTCTCTGCCAGGTCCTACTGCTATGACCACAGAGGGAACAGCTGCACAACAAGTACCTCCCTTTGATGTGAAATCAAAAGCAATATGGGGACTTCCCTGGTAGTCCAGGGGCTGGGAGTCTGCCTGCCAATGCAGGGGACACAGGTTTGATCCCTGGTCCAGGAAGGTTCCGCACAGCACAAGGCAACTCCGCCGAGAGCCACCACTACTGAGCTTGCACTCTGGAACCCGAGAGCTGCAGCTACTGAAGCCCGCACGCCCTACAGCCCGTGAGCCACAACAAGAGAAGCCATCACAAGGAAAAAGCCACAGACTGCAGAGAAGAGGGCAGCCTCCCCTCGCTGCAACTAGAGAAAGCCTGCACAGAGCGACAAAGACGCAGTGCAGCCAAAAATAAACAATAGTTTTTAAAAAATGAGAGCTGTTGTTAAAAACAAAAACAAGCAAAAAAAGCAATATGGGATGCTACCTTTCACGCACTCAGAAGCTCTCTAAATTGATAACTATACATACGCACAGATACCGAGAGACTATGGTCATGCATGTGTGTGCCGTGCTAAACTGTCTCAGTCGTGTCCAACTCTTTGTGGCCCCGTGGACTGTAGCCTGCCAGGCTCCTCTGTCCATGGGATTCTCCAGACAAGAACACTGGAGTGGACTCCCATGCCCTCCCCCAGGGGATGTCGCCACCCAGGGATGGAATCTGCATCTCTTACGTCTCCTGCATCGGCAGCTGGGATATTTACCAGTAGCACCACTTGGGAAGCCCCTATGCATAGTCATACCACATAGATGCATATTTACATTTGTAGAAGGTCCTCCTTGAGGAGTTGTCTAAGAATTCATCCTTTGGGGCACCACCTATGTTCCAGGGAGGGTGGTTCTGATGATAGCGAGAGCTATAGACCTGAAAAATTACACCCTTGGTTACATTTCCAATTTCTATTCAAATTTTTACTCACCCAAAGCCGGGCTTACTTTATCTAGTCACCTAATATCATTTGGTTTCTGGGTGCTATAATAACTTTCATAGTGCCTGAACTAAAATGCTAGATTTTGCTATTCCTCCATGGCTATCACACAGTGCAGAAATATGAATTCTCCTTTATAATTCTGGGACCAGTTAAGTAGGTGGAAGTCTAGAGGTTACTGGGATTCATCACCTATTATGTTAATCATACTGTTATTAATGAAGGTTAATCGTGAATGAATGTCCAGAGGATAACATTTTTTCACTATAGACATTTCAACAATCCAGCAATCCAAGTCTCTGAAAATAAAAAATGGGGGATACTGTAACCTCAGACTAGTTCGCCAGATCCTAGATTGATTGAAGGAAGCAGGCTTAGGACAAATACAAGTAAGAAGTGCATTAGCTGGTGCCCGATAAAGGAAGGACTCAATTACCTTCAAAGATAGTATCAGCTAAATATTTAATGGGTTCACAGATGGCAGATGGAAAAATGGTTTCCTAAAGGGCAGCCAGGGCAAAGCCTTAATCTGTCGAGGCACAGATAATACAGACGACAACGGTGTTCCCAGAAGGCCCCTCGTAGCTCCCACGCCCACCGTGTACTCACCGCCTGTTTCGCAGGCAACTGCGTCGCCACGAGCACAGTGCAGGGAGCCCACGGGGCTCCAGAGGGGAGTCGAGCCCGGCCGAGAGCCCTGGGGCTTAGGAACATCGGTTTCTCCTCACCCATAGTTTCCTCACCCACACCATGGATAGAATTCTTCTGTCTCAGGGTTGAAAACCTGGCTTAAAACTCAACATTCAAAACACTAAGATGGTATCCGGTCCCATCACTTCAATGGGAAATAGAAGGGGAAACAGCGGCAGATTTTATTTTCTTGGGCTCCAAAATCACTGTGGATGGCGACTGCAACCACGAAATTCAAAGACACTCTCTAGAACAAAACCTATGAGAGACCTAGCCAGTGTATTAAAAAGTAGGGGCATCACTTTGCCGACAAAGGTCCATCTAGTCAAAGCTATGGTTTTCCCAGTAGTCATGTGCGGATGTGAGAGTTGGACCATAAAGAAGGCTGAGAGCCAAAGAACTGATGCTTTCGAACTGCTGTGTTGGAGAAGACTCTTTAGAGTCCCTTAGATAGCAAGGAGATCAAACCAGTCAATCTTAAAGGAAATCAACTTTGGCTATTCATTGGAAGGACTGATGCTGAAGCTGAAGCTCCAATACTTTGGCCACCTGATGCAAAGAGCTGACTCATTTGAAAAGACCCTGTTGCTGGGAAAGATTGAAGGTGGGAGAAGGGGACAACAGAGGATGAGATGGTTGGATGGCATCAGTGACTCAATGGACATGAGTTTGAGCAAACTCTGGGAGATAATGAAGAACAGGGAAGCCTGGAGTGCTGCAGTCCATGGCGTTGCAATGAGTCAGACACAACTTAGTGACTGAACAAGGGTGAAGTGTTATACGAGACAACTTTGGCAAAGATCCCAGTTCCACGCCTGGCACCCACTGCGATCTACAGTGACAAATCCCTCGGCTCCAGTCCTCGACTACTGCTCGTAATGTTCTGATCTACTGCACAATGTCAGAGCAGAAGGGTAACAGCAGCCCTGAGTTCTCTCCTTTCACATAAAATACGCTCCAGGTTTATTTCAGCATGTTCAATGACCATTATGCTAGAAGGAGGTAGTATTGAGTGCAGCTGAGATGAGGGCTTTGGCTTCACAAATCAGACAGTGTAAAGTCAGGCTGAGGCCTCTGTTATTCTCAACCTGTAAATCTGGGTCCCTGCTACGAGACACTTGTTCCTGAGGAAAGGGGTTGAAATAAAATCTAGCTCACTTCACATAATAGAAATGACATTTATTCTATGTGAAAACGGCATCTAGGTGGATTCAAAGATGTGCTATATCATTCAGGACATCTCTGGAAACTTTGCTTTAAGGAGTCTGCAGTCCAAAGGAAGGTACAGATAAATAAAAGAACACATGTAGATAATAATAAAGATGGTTCATTCACTGCATGTGGAGAAAAGTCTGCTGCCAAAGTAACTTGTGTGAAAGCACCTAACAAGTTATCTGCCACACAGCAGGTGCTTACTACATGTGACTGCCCCTTCCTGTTCCTTCTCCTAGTGAAGGACTGAGCCCGCTGGCCATCTTGACTTGAATCCAAGAATGTCTCTCTGAGAGCATCATTCCAATACAGCTTTTCAGATAGATGCTAAAATCACCATTCACAAATAATCAGTTCAGCCAAACGACCCTTCTTTTCAATAGACCTAGATCAGTCACACTTTCAAAATGATCATATCCAATTGAATTGAAAAGTTGTGGCAGAGAAATTTGATATAAGACATTAAAATTAAAATAAAGATGATAGTAATAAAATAGAAACACAGGAGGGAAAAGAGGTAGATGGAAGCGTAATATTTCAGCCAGCTCTCCAATCAGGAACCACAGCTCATTTATCTGAAACTATGAAAACAAAAGCCAGGCCTATATTTCTTTTCAGTTAAGTGAAGCTCTTTCAGTTCTAGATCCTCGTTCGGCTCCTCCAAACTAGTGAGAACCGGAAACCACGTCTGAAGAGCTGGCTTCTTTGGTCCTGGGTATATTGTTGCTAAATCGTAGACGGGCTAGTCCTGCCTTCCTGATTCTCCTCCTCACCTGACTCCCGTGAGTGAGCCTGATTTTGAGTGATGCTCAGTGATCCTTCCATGGACCCGGGCAGCACGAGAAGGAGCGGAGAGGAGGCCACAGACGGCTCTGGGGCCACAAAGCTCACGCAGCCACCAGTTAGTTGCAACCTCCCCACAACGGGGGCCCTATTCTCTGGTCCTGAAGAAAGGCAGGACCAGCGGACAGTCCCCACCTCAGGAGTGAGTACTCTCCCTGCTGTGTGGATGCTTTGGTTCCCTGCTGTTACCCTGAGGCTTGCCTTCTCCACGGAGGAAAGAGATGGGGGGCAGTGATTCCTGTACATAGGCGGTGAAGCCCTTGACCTCTGTCTCCTTGGGAAGAGCGACCACAGTCACTGGGCGATCCCTCTCATAAATAACAGGGACTAGGTTGCCTGCGGGAGAAGGGATTGCTTTCAGATATCTAGGATAATCTGGAAGCACCCCAATGAAGAAGATATGCAACCACTTAATTACCGATCAATAAACACAATCTAACTGATTATGGAGAGAGTCTTAGCTCTGTTACTCGGGTCCCTCATCTTAGGGCCTTTTAAAGATTCCCTCAGTGAAGATGCTGCGTGGGTGGATGTCTTTCAAAGAGAAGGAGAGGCTGAAGTCCCTTTATGACCTTCTCTGTCTTTCACACTTTGAAACACAGGCGTTGGAACACAGGTCACTGCACTGGCCTTCAGCTCTAACAGACTTCGTGGCAGATAAAGGAAGCCAGTGGCTTCCCAAAAGATTGGCGGGTGCTCTGTAACTTACGAAGACCCAGAATGTTCGGCTTTTCTTGCTCTAAGATTGGGTTTACGGATTGTTATGTATTAATACATAATGCAGTGCTCTTCTCTGCATAGTAAGAGATCTTAATGGGGGAAAAGAATCTCTGCAACTCCAAAAAATAACCTGGCACATATTATTTTGTGAAACTTAGATCTTTTTTAAGTGATTAAATAAATTGAGAACTGGAGACTCAGGTATTCTAGAGGAAGATGCCCAAGACCATTCATTTTTGCTGCACTGATGATTTAAGAGGGAAGGTTATACTTCCCTGGTGGTCCAGTGGTTAAGAATCCACCTACCAATGCAGGGGACACAGGTTCGGCTCCTGGTCCAGGAAGACTCCACAGGCTGCGGGGCAACTAAGCCCATGTGCTCTAGAGCTCTTGCTCCGCAACAAGAGAAGCCACCACAATGAGAGGCCCACGCGCCGCCTCCAGGGAGCAGCTGCCACTCACCTCAGCCACACCAAGTGCGCACACAGCAGTGAAGACCCAGGGCAGCCAAAGAAATCAATAACAGTTTTTAAAAGAGAGAAGGCCTTTGTCTCATTGTTAAAGCCTGAGGCTGCATGTCCATTCAGTTACTTTGAACATGCTGGGAGAGCTTTTGGCAATTTGGAAAATGTACATGTGTTTAAACTTCTCTTAGGTCTCAGCAGGTGGAGCTAGGAGAGTGGTTTTCACCCCCATCAAAATGTAAGAGAAAGAGAAATTTTAATCACAGAAAATTTGTGATTCCCGGTTTGGGACCAACGATAGCTGCTCTTTCTTTAGTGAAACTTGCATCTCCATCTGTGAGTGAGTGCAAGTCGCTCAGCTGTGTCCGACTCTTTGTGACCTCATGGACTATACAGTCCATGGAGTTCTCCAGGCCAGAATACTGGAGTGGGCAGCCTTTCCCTTCTCCAGGGGATCTTCCCAACCCAGGGATCGAACCCAGCTCTCCCGCATTGCAGGCGGATTCTTTACCAGCTGAGCCACAAGGGAAGCCCCAGAATACTGGAGTGGGTAACGTATCCCTTCTCCAGTGGATCTTCCCAACCCAGGAATTGAACTGGGGTCTCCTGCATTGCAGGCGGATTCTTTAGCAGCTGAGCCACTGGGGAAGCCTTCCATCTACCTTTTCTCAAGGAGCTCCATCCACAGCGGCCTTGCTGTTCTCTCTAAACCCTGTTTCAGGGGCTCCAGCCAGACCAGTTCCCTACCTGCTGAGGATAAGCTGAAGGAAATCTTTCTCATCTCTCCCCACCTGACCGAAAACAAAGCATAAGTCTGGACAACCAGAACACAAGTTTTCTGTACAGGTTTCTGAGAGAAATATTCTAAATATTATTTAAACTATCAACAGAGTAATAGATGCTCATGGCTAAAAACAAAGAAATGGGGGGGAAAAAGAGACTTTTTTCAAGTGTGCATTTGCTTATCTCCTGGTGGAGCATTAATTTGAGAGGAGGCATTTGAACCAAGAAATGCCCTCATGAGTAAGGGGAGAGGTCAGACTTTGCACCATCGGATGACAATACACACGTTTCTGAAGAAGGAGGTAAAACAACCGGAGGTGATCCCAGCTATACTACTCTTCACAGGACATCAGGCCAAGCCAGGCAGAAACCCAATAGCAGGAAAGCATTGTGTTCAGTAAAAGATGTACTTTCCTGCCCACTTCACACACCTCCTCTCTTCATTGGCCCTTCTCCTGCAGGAAGAATGACCATGGAATTCTGCATTATGCCAATAAGAAGTCAAACTCAGACATACAGCTGTTTACCTAGAAGTACACCTAAAGCCTCTGAGATAATTCTATTACTCAAAAACTGTGAGGATGACAGAGATAAACAGGAGTTAATTAACACAGGACAATTACTTTTCCTCTGTCCAACTCTTCCCATGAAATACGATTTACCTGGCTATTGTAATTCTCAAATTCAACTCAATCGATCAAGAATCTGAGAAACTGTATCACTGATCTTTAATTAGGAAGGCGTGATAATTGTTCATGGAGACTTCTGTACTCTTCTGTATGCTCGGACTCAGCCACCTGGATAGTACTACAAGGCAATGCCAAGTGGAAAACAAAGCTTTACATGTAACCGTCATGGTTAGTAGTAAAGACTCCATCTGCCAATGCAGGAGATGCAAGAGATGTGGTTTAGATCCCTGGGTTGGGAAGATCACCTGGAGAGGGAAGTGACAATCCACTCCAGTATTCTTGCCTGGGAAATCCCATGGACAGGGGTGCCTGGCAGGTTACAGTCCATGGGGTTGCAAAGAGTCGGACATAACTGAGCGACTAACCAGAAGAAGAAGGATTAAAACAATTAAAGAAAAATACTGACTTTTAATGAAATTTTACGGATATAATTCTTCTCTCTTAATAATTAAAGAAGAGAAAGATTTATTCTATTTGGGTAAAGTAATAGCCTGATAAGTTGTATTTTTAAGCAAAACCATTATTATGTTTGGTTATTCTAGGTTGGATAAATGTCTCCAGGTAGAAAAATAACCAATTTAAGACCTATACTGAAATTTTATATTGGTAGACCACCTTACATCTTGAGAGCATTTTTCATTCCTTATTTCATTTAATTCAATTAAAAAACTCAGTGCAGTGCTTCCTTAACCTGAATCTCTGATTTGTCCAACTCAGATGTGATAAATGCCAAAATGAGCTTATAATTAACAATAAGGTACTAAAATTTGCAAGTTAAAAAAGTACAGTAGAGTATGCACCAGGTGAAACTCATAAACATGCCACTCTGGGGCGGTTGCATCTGGCGTGTTTTCTTGTGAGGGAAGTTACAAACTGGAGGTGTGCCCAGGGTGATAAGAATAATACGCAGACAACGGGCACACCCATAGTTTGGGCTTGGACAAAACCCGTTTGTTGGATAAAATAGGAAAACAAGGATGTGAACTATTGGCAAGACCTACCACATGGTTGGTATCTGTTTTGCTACTTTGAAATCTTCGTGACTGTTTATAATAACTGCAGGCATTTCTAAACATGTACTGTTTCCCTGAAATTAAGCTAAGATTTTATCCATGTAACACTAAGCGAATTCACTTATTTTGAAGTCAAGCCTCGGCATAGGCATATTTCAAAATCAATGCATTCGTTTTGAGCATATACTTCCTTGTGCTGTGCACACTGTGTGCATTTTGAGTGTTTTATCTAATAAAAGATTTAAAGGCTTTAGGAAATCCAGATGTGGCTGATCCATATAAAGAACTCTGAACTGAAGAAATGCAAATGACAAATTATAGGATGAACAGAATGGGCTTTCCATCAGAAATTAGACTCTTCCAAAGATAAACAAAGATTGTCGAAGACAAAGAAGTGCAATTGGACAGGAGGACCAATTAAACAAAAGTACTGAATATGAATAAGCAAGGAGCTAAACTTAGCATGGAAGAGAGACTGAGCGTAGAGTGTACTGTGAAGAGACAGATGTCAAATGTATATGCATATCTTATGTGAGTAACTATGATGATCTGGGAGAAAGGCATGTATTTCATTAGGAGCATCCACTACATTCAAAGATGCATGAGTATCACGGGGTTATTTGAGTCTCAGTCACGTGTCCAGGGTGGTCTGTGCTGTCTGGACCTCCTCATGCATGATCTCCTATAAAAATCAACGTGTGGTCCTGCCCTCACCTGGGGTGCTGTGCAGATCTAATTAGCCTCATGTGGATTTTCTGGAGGACAAACAGTGATCTCTGATGTCACCTTTATGTCCCCCACTATGAAGCAACAGCCCAATGATCAGGCCACAGCAACTTCCCAGTTAATGCTGCCCTTCTACTTGAGAAAATGATGCTTATGGATCAAACAGATGGACTTCTATCAACTTGATAATAAGACAATGAATATAAGCCACTGAATATATGACTCATTATTAAAGATATTAAACAGAAAGATATCAAATTTACTCTATACTTCTACTAGGTATATAAGAAAATGTGTCCAAATTTAATTTGATTTAGGGCAATATGAATTTTTATGTCTTAAAACTAGTGGGAAAGTCTAAAGACTCTCCTTACATGGAAAAATCCAAAAACAAACGTAAAAAGGTGAGTAAAATAATTTCATAAATTCTTTTACAGGTTTAAAATTTTATTTTTTTACGGTTACAATGGCTGTGGCTTATGAATTCTAATTTTATAGTTCCGCTGCACCAGGCGTGTTGCACAGTAACACTCAAGCAGATAATTTTCAGACATGAAAGGCTACTGCATATACATTCTGGGGGGATAATAAACCAGAATATTACAGGCAGTAAACTTTGGGAGTAACTACTAAACCTCCCAGAAGTTAAAAAAAATCCCTCAACTTCCAGCCTGATGTTTGTTCCTACAACTTGATATAATTGTCCAGAATTTAGTTCTAAAGGTAATTCAGTTTGCTTAATTGAAACAAAGCGTTATCCCCAAAGACAGAAAATGTCCCATCCTTGGCAATACGGTTGAACTGACTTCATTTCCTCTGGGTTATCACAATAGCCAAACAGTGGAGACAAGCTAAATGTTCATGGATGAGTGAATGAGTAACGGAGAAGGCAATGGCACCCCACTCCAGTACTGTTGCCTGGAAAATCCCATGGACGGAGGAGCCTGGTAGGCTGCAGTCCATGGGGCTGCTAAAAGTCTGACACGACTGGGCACTTCACTTTCACTTTTCACTTTCATGCATTGGAGAAGGATATGGCAACCCACTCCAGTGTTCTTGCCTGGAGAATCCCAGGGACGGGGGAGCCTGGTGGGCTGCCGTCTATGGGGTCACACAGAGTCAGACACGACTGAAGGGACTTAGCAGCAGCAGCACACACAAAAGGGAATACTATTCGGCCATAAACAGGAACCCCCTGACACGCTGCACAGCATGGAGTAACCTTGAGGACATGATGCTGAGTGGCACAAGCCAGTCTCAAAAAGACAAATTCTGCATGAGTCCACTAATACACAATAACTAGGGAAGTCAGAGAGAGAGAGAGAACAGAATGGTGGTTGGTGGGGCTTGGGAAGGGTGACATGGGACCTTACTATTCAAAGGGTACAGAGTGTTCATCAGGCAAGATGGAAAAGTTCTAGAACTCTGCTGTACAACTTGTGCTGACAGTTGCCAACACTGTCACACAGGCAACTGTTTGCTGAGAGTAGGTCTCATGCGAGGTGTTATTTAGCACAATCATAAAATTCACACAGTAGACGGACAGAATTAAATAAATCTCAACTCTAGCTTCCGGAAAAAAAAATGCATGATGTAAGCCACTAAATTTATGGTAATTTGTTAGGCAGCAAGACTTACAAATGACTAATTTCTCCAGGAATTCAGGCAAATTTAGGGAAAAGTTCTTGGCATAGAGATTTTAATGTTGAAGTTTTCCAACAGTTGGTTCTTTCACCTGATGGTTCATAAATCACAGAGAACTGATTACACCTTTCAAGCAAATGATGAAATGATGAGACGGACTTGAATGGCTAAAGTAATCCCACTACTTACATTATCGATGGAAATAAACACATTTCACAGTTTCACTAAACCGTCACAAAAGTCTTCCCTACTTGCCTCTGTCCCAGTGATGCATAGAACATGGTGATGTCTGAACATTGATAACACCAAGATTATTTTCCTTTTAGAGCAGTCGTTTTAAGTAAACCCAAGCTTGCAAACAGACTTTTCTTAGAAAAAAAATATTTTTCCTTGTACCATGCAATGTAATTTTGGGAAACACAGATAAACAAAAAGTATTAACGAATCACCTGGAGACTCACCATCCAATGCCAGCCTTGGCTGTCTTGTTACCGTGTGTCATTGGCTCTCATGCTCCATAAAAATAACTATAATGCATGTGTATCTAGCTAGAAAAAAATGGTACCCATGAATCTGTTTGCAGGGCAGGAAGAGATGCAAATATAGAGAACAGACTTGGACACAGCCTGGGAAGGAGAGCATGGGATGAATTGAGAGAGTAGCGTTGACATATACAAGCACCATGTGGAAACAGACAGCTAGCCGGAAGCTGCTGTGTGGGCACTGAGCTCAACCTGGGGCTCTGTGCCAACCTAGAGGGCTGGGATGGGGTAGGGGGTGGGGGGAAGTCAAAAGGGAAGGGACTTATGTAGACTTATGGTGATTCACCTTGGTGTATGGCAGAAACCAATACCACATTGGAAAGCTATTATCCTTCAATCAAAAATAAATTTGCAAAAAAAAATTCTTTTAAAGAATTAAAAGATAATTGTAATTCTCAAAAATATTAAAAAATGAATTAAAAAATTAAACAAAAGGAATTTAAAAATAACTATTCAGAAAAGTGAGATAATAAAAATCTATCATGTACCTCCTCTTTAAAAAATTTTTCCTTTTGCAAAAAAAAAAAATTCTGGCTCAATAAATATTTCTTGACCATCTGCTTTAGAAATGTGAGATAACACATCCTTCCCTGGGGTGATGGGAATAAAACGATGCATCTGTTCACCATTTTTCACTCACTTGATTCATTCATTCACTGATTCATTCATTCACTATTTCCTGAGGTCTAATGTGTGGGAAATGTGTGCGGCACACACAGAGGAAGACAGAATCCTGCTGGTCAGAGAACTCAGTCCGATGCCAACACTGATACTCAAATGAAGGATTACCAGAGGGAAAGGGGTGTTGAATCGTAGAGACTTCTGCTGATATCTGGCCACTCCTGTTTGTAGCTTATAATCTTGGTGAATGCCTCTTTTTGCACCTTTATGTGTTGAATTCAGACTATCTACCTTTCTGAGCAGCAACGAAGATTGCTGTTGTTGTTTAGTCGCTAAGTCACACCCAACTCTTCTGCCCTCCTCATGGACTGTAGTCTGCCAGGCTCCTCTGTCCATGGGATTTTCCTGGCAATTTCCTTCTCCAGGGGATCTTCCCGCCCCAGGGATAGAACCTGAGTCTCCTGCCTGTGTCTCTCTTATTGCAGGCGAATTCTTTAGCACTGAGCCAGCTAGGAAGTCCAGCAGAGATTAGGAGAGAGAACAGACGCAGGGCATGTAAGGTGGGGCTTTAGGTGCTGGTGGCTAACTGGTTGCCCTGTGATGTGAATTCTGTGACAGTGTGCTTCTGAGAGGAAGGGGTTAAAGCAGGCTGCTTTGACCCACTCCCTTTTCCAAGTTATCCCATGGGGCTGGCATGTGGTCTAATCTCCTTGTCAACTGGAGTTGCTAGGAGAAAGAAGTCTTTTTTCTGTAATACCCTTAGCAAGATATCCCTGGGTAAAGACTGTTGTTCAGTCGCTCAGTTGTGTCCAACTCTTTGTAAACCCATGAACTGTAGCACGCCAGGCTTCCCTGCCCTCACTATCTCCCAGAGTTTGCTCAAACTCATGTCCGCTGAGTCAGTGATGCCACCCAACCATCTCATCCTCTGTCACTCCCTTCTCCTCTTGCCCTCTGTCTTTCCCAGCATCAGAGTCTTTCTTACCTGTAGCTAATAGAACCCGGGATCTACAGGATGTGGCCTCTCTGTTTATCTGAGGCTTTCTATTGCCTGCATCCTCAACATCCGTTTCATAAAGCTTGGTTGTGAGTAGGAGCTCAGGTGTGTGTGAGTCAGCATTAAAAAGCTGCCTGGACATAGCTCAGTGGACCTCTCATGGAGGAAGGAGCCTGGTGAAGGGAGACTCAGAGGAAATCCGCACACAGAAGACAGAGAAGGGAGGTGAGAGAGGCACGGTGTGGAGTGAGAGGCCCAAGTTCAAGCTCAGTGGGGAGGAGAGAGGCTGATTGTGAGGGTCAGGTGCGCCCAGGAAAGAAATAAGGACTTTGCCATGAAGGCCAGGCAAAGCTACAGAGTGACTTTCATAGGGGATTACTTGACCAGAACAAGGGACCTTAAGAGGGGACTAGGATAGAGTGACTAGGGCAGGGAGTGCCCTTGGGAAGGCTGGGGTCCCGATCAGGGGCAATATCTGAATAAATGAAGAGCACAGGCTGAGGATGAGAGGAGAGAAAAGATTTGAAAGCTATTTAGGAATATATATATGGAGAAGGCAATGGCAACCCACTTCAGTACACCTGCGTGGAAAATCCCATGGATGGAGTAGCCTGGTAGGCTACAGTTGTTGGGGTTGCAAAGAGTTGGACATGACCCACTCCACTTCTTAGGAATATCCAAGACTTCAAGAAGCCTTAATTTAACAAAGGAGTTAAAATATGGATAGAGAAGAATACAAAAGGAATGATAAGAATATTTGATCATGTTTTTGAGCTCTGACATTGCACCAGAAAATGTAGATATATGCTTTAAATACATTAACTCAGTAAAACCTTATACTGACTCTGGGAGGTAAGCTCTGTTATTATTGCCATTTCAAAGATGTGGAAAGTGAAGCCTAGCAACATTACACAGTCTTGGGCTGTAAACCAAGACAATCCAGAACCCAAACCCTTAACTGTTACAATATTAGAGTATTCCACAAACATGGCAGAAAACCACAGAGCTCTAGGAGAGAATGTACCTTCCCCCTGCGACCCCCCGCCCCGCAAAGAAAAGGATAACTGTTCAGGGCAGGTGTGAGTTCTAGCTCGTCATACATAAGGTCATGCTAGAAGAAAGGGTCAGAACACTCCACACCAGGGGTCCCCAGCCTTTCGGCCACCAGGGACGGTTTTGTGGAAGACAGTTCGTGCACAGACTGCAGGGGCCGGAGGTGGTTTCGGGATGATTCAAGCACGTTACACTTCCTGTGCACTTTATTTTTATTGTAAATCGCTGCATCGTGATGATGTGGTGATGCGAGTGATGGAGAGCGACTGTAGATGCAGATGAAGCTTCGCTCGCCACTCACCTCCCGCTCTGTAGCCCGGTTCCTAACAGGCCACGGACCAGTAATGGTCCACGGCCCAGGAGTTGGGGACCGCTGCTCTGTATCATCTAAGAACACTGCTTGTTACATCTGACATATCACATACTAAATGCTGTAATCCATTAACTTATTTTTATACTTTGGATAGACCATATTCACATGCCTCTAAAACAAATTATTTTTTTGAAAAAAATACATTGAACAAGTCCTCCTATCTAAATCTGGCCTGCCTTCTTTGATAAGACTTCAACATCAGAAATAGCAGATGCGAGATTTGACTCCTGTTCAAAAGTGAGTTCAAAAGTGAGATTAGAAAGCAGATTTTTCTTAAAATGCAGCTGATCCCCTCCCTTTAGGTTTTATTATATAAAGAATAGGAAAGAAAGCTTTAAATCTTTCTTTGAAAAGTAACATTAAAGCTTCACCCAAAAAAGATGGAATAACCCATTACCAAGCAGGTGTGTCTTTCTCAGGAATTTAATTTTGGGAAAAAGAACCTTCATCATTTCGAGGTGTACTCAAGCAAACAGATGATTATAATACTCGCTGCTAAGAAGAACCAGCCATGCCTGCTTCATCTTTGCAAACTGCCTTTCCACGCTCCATATTCTTAATTCACATTTTATGACCTTTATCTTATTGGAGAGAGATTTACTTAGCTTTTGTAAACCTGAAAATTCCCTGACACAGACCTAACATTGAAGGGAAGAGAAGGACATGGCGTTACTGTCTCTAATCTAACATGGAGAAGGGGAACGGGTCCCTGAAAGATGAACGCATGAGGACCACATGGGATGGGCCCACCAGCTGTCACACGTACTGAGGCTCGGGGGAAAGCGGACCAGCGCCAAGCAGGGTTGATGGAGAGCTGGTGTGAGGCTGCCAGTCACAGAGGCCACGCCTGGCACCGCACTGGACGCAGCTTCCGTTGGACGCGTGCTTCCTGTTTCTGGAGCCCACACCCTCCTTCGTCCTGCAGACGAGCTGTCCTGGTGGGCGGGCTGGCTGGCCGTGTCTGCAGCCACTCATCTGGATCCAAAGTATAAATCTGGGTGTTCCTGTTTATAATAGTCAGGACATGGAAGCAACCTAGATGTCCATCAGCAGACAAATGGATAAGAAAGCTGTGGTACATAAACATAATGGGCTATTACTCAGCCATTAAAAAGAATATATTTGAATCAGTTCTAATGAGGTGGATGAAACTGGAGCCTGTTATACAGAGTGAAGTAAGCCAGAATGAAAAACACCAATACAGTATACTAACGCATATATGTGGAATTTAGAAAGATGGTAGAGATGACCCTGTACGCGAGACAGCAAAAGAGACACAGATGTATAGAACAGTCTTTTGGACTCTGTGGGAGAGGGCGAGGGTGGGATGATTTGGGAGAATGCCATTGAAACATGTAAATTATCATATGTGAAATGAATCTCCAGACCAGGTTCGATGCATGAGACAGGGTGCTCAGGGCTGGTGCACTGGGATGACCCCTGAGGGTTGGGATGGGGAGGGAGGTGGGAGGGGGGTTCAGGATGGGGAACACATGTACACCCGTGGCAGATTCATGTCAATGTATGGCAAAACCACCACAATATCGTAAAGTAATTAGCCTCCAATTAAAATAAATTAATTAATAAAAAAATTTGGGTGCTCATCCACATAAACATGTCACAGGTTGAAAATGTCTACGGTCAACCTTGTCAAGTATCTAGAAGGAGAATCTACTAAGTTGACTATTAAAGACGGAAGTTGACTAAGTACTAACAAAGAAGAAACATGTAAGGAAAAGTGTAGGAAGTTGGTGTATAACTGTTGCTGAGAAAGTCTGGGTTGAGGTAAAGTGCCTGCTGGAAATCAGGTGACCTTGGTGGCCCAGGACCTCTGGGTGAATGAACTCATCTGACCTCACCGTGTCTGGATTTCTTCAGTTGTCAATAAACGAGGTACCTTATTATTTTAAGTTTCTTTTATTTGTAAAGTTTACAGCTTTTATTTGAATCACAAAAATTAAAGAGGCATAATAGCTGTCTATGGCTTCCCAGGTGGCGCTAGTGGTAAAGAGCCCACCTGCCAATGCAGGAGATGTAAGAGGCAGGGATTTGATCCCTGGGTCAGGATTCCCTGGAGAAGGAAATGGCACCCCACTCCAGTACTCTTGCCTGGAGAATCCCATGGATGGAGGAGCCTGTCGGGCTACAGTCTGTGAGGGTCGCAAAGACATGACTAAAATGACTTCGCATGCATGCACGAAATAGCTGTCCTGTAATTAAACTAGCCTGGGATAAAGTCTACACCTGTTTCTTCAAGTCCTTTCAAAATCAACATTCCCTTCCACCGTTTTCCAAACTACTGTGTTTGAAAGATGTTTGTCTGCCAAAGAAACAGTAAGTACTTTTCTCTAGCTCTCTTTCCCTCTTCTTTTTTCCTTTCTTCCTCTCATTTTCTAAGTCAAAGACACATGTTACTGTTAATGAGGATTCAGGTCAGCCTGAGTTAATCACTATTATCAGACTGAGTTGATGCAATTTCTGCCCAAAGCAACTTGACATTTCAGTTAAACTGTGCAGGCTTCTCAAAGGAAATTGTACTTTCCTTTAGAAAGTGAAGGTCTGAAAGCGTTAGCTGCTCAGTCGTGTCCAACTCTTTGCAACCCCATGAACGTAGCCAATCAGGCTCCTCTGTCCATGGAATTCTCATGGAAAGAATACTGGAGTGGGTTGCCATTCCCTTTTCCAGGGGATCTTCTCAACCCCATGCGTCTCCTGCATTTCAGGCAGATTCTTTACTGTCTGAGCCACCAGGGAAGACTCACACTTTCCTTTAAGCCCTTTTGAAATATGAAAGGTGGCACCT
Source organism: Bos indicus (assembly GCF_029378745.1). Taxonomy (NCBI): domain Eukaryota; kingdom Metazoa; phylum Chordata; class Mammalia; order Artiodactyla; family Bovidae; genus Bos; species Bos indicus. The sequence continues at coordinate 97,840,150 of NC_091768.1, forward strand.
GGATGCCCAGGGTTGTCCTGTGGGGCCCAGAGCTGGGACTATTCCCCTGCTCTATGCTCCTTGCGCTGCAGGGCGCGCGTGCTGCTGGTGGTTCTGCTCTGTGTCAGCTCTGACTTTTCAGGTGAGGCCCTTCTCCTTCCCCTGTGCACACGGCTCATCACCGGTACCTGCCCAAACTCAGTCTCCTTTGATCTGAAGGCTTCCTAGCGCCTTCTCTGGTGGTTTATCCCGGAAAGTCTCTCTGATCACTGGGTCCAGACAGAGGACTTCCCAGCCAGCTGCCATTCCTGCAGAGGGCCTGGATCAGCCCCAGGTTCTCCAGTGGGGCTTCTGAACAGGCTGTTCATAGTATCAATGGACACGTTAGAAACTGGATGTGGTAGCTGAATCAAGGTCAGGCTTTACGGCTGTAACAAATGACTGACACTCAAGCAAGCAACTTTATTGTGAGACAACGTGGGGAACAGAGGGCCTGAGCCTCCCAGAGGACGAAACTCAGAGGGGAACAGTCAGAGGGCCTGAGCTTCCCAGAGGAATACACGCAGAGGATCACCTCAAGACCTCTGACCTGCTGATCATTAAAGAAGAATTTATCAGTCAGTGCAATAACTTTCGATGAAACGGAAGAGGAAAGCCTATCAATAAAACAGCTGACAGTCCTGTATGATCAAGAAACAGACAAGGCAGACTGCATTCTGATCTCTGGGAAAAAGGTAAAGCTTACATGTGCAAAAAAAATTACCTCACTATCTCAACTGAGTTGATAGTTCAGGGGCTCTAAAATACAGATAAGCCTAGCTTAAGAATAATTGGATAAATTTACACACAGCTGATGACTACCCTGTAAGTCCAGAATCTACCCAGGTACATTTGCTCATGGGTCTACAGACATGTATTTTCACTCTTAATTTAGCCAATTCCCCAGGGTCCATGCTTGATTCCTGACTTCTGACATCATCCTGAGATCACTCCGAAGACTGTCTACTCCGAGAAGCTTAAAAGCATCTGTCAAATCATTAGACAATTTCTCCAAAGGCCTGTATGCATGTAAGGGTAATTCAAGGGATTTATCCGGTGGTCATGACATCTAATTGTTTCTCTGAGGATCTGATTAAAAACCTTTACAAGTGAAGTCTGGGAGCAGAAACCATCTCCAGAGGTAACAAGACGTTTGCAATGAAAAATCTCAGAGACGCAGTAAGCAGACTGAAGGGAGGTGCCCCAAAGGCTGAAGGTGGAGTCTCAGGGGAACATGCCAGCAGGGATGAAAGCATGAAGGCAGAGTCCGTGTAGCCGGCACATTACTGCCAGGGGCTCCTGTCTTTCCAGAGCTACTGTCCTGGGCTCTTCACCTCAGAGACAGCAAGACCCCCACCGGGGAGTGCTGCTCGTTCCACATCAGCACTGAGCCGGAAGCTCGCAGCCGGAGCTGTCAGAACCACCGAGATGGGGAGCATGCTCTGGGAGCTCTTGCTGTGGCGCACACAGGGGGATTTAATCTGACCTCTTTGACTTGGGAAGAACAGGGCTTACACCATTCCGAGTTAATAAGAATTCTCTCCTAAATAGGGGCTTCCCTGCTGCCACTAGGGGTAAAGAACCCACCTGCCAAGGCAGGAGATGTAAGAGACTCAGGCTCGATCCCTGGTTCGGGAAGATCCCTCAGAGGAGGGCATGGCAATCTGCTCCAGTGTCCTTACCTGGAGAATCCCACGGACACAGGAGCCTGGCAGGCTACAGTCCGTATTGCCGCAAAGAGTAGGACACGACTGAAGTGACTCAGCACACACACGTCCCTAGATAATTCCCGTTTCACCTTCTGTAGTGTTCTGGATGAGCTGTGTTTAAAAAATTATTTCAGCAATCTCCATGTGTGCCCTTTAACTGCCCCCAAGACCTTGGAAGCAAGAAGTGGAGATGTCCCTCAGCAAAGTCCTCACAGGTTCAAGGAGAGTTTCTAGCTTCCAGGGCCCCTGGTTATCTGCTTGTGACCCACTCTCTTCACTTTTCTGATGATAAAAATGAGAACTCCAAGCGGTAAAGCAAGGTGGTCTCTGGAGCTCTGCGAGGCGCCCTCACAGGTCGGCCCACTTCCTTCTCGCCCCTGCCTGCAGAGACAAAGTTCTCCATGGCGTTTTGTAGAGAGGAAGAGACAGAGGGTGCAGACGCGGGGGGAAGATCTCAGCTCTTCTGTCTGACGACCAGGCCCACCTTTTTAAGGTCATGGGGGTTGTGAGAGGAGAGTCTGGGGTTTAAAATCAGTTCTGCTTCTGAGACTTCCCTGCTCCTCGGTGCCTCTGGGCGCACGGGCAGCATTTGCTGGACAAAGCGACAACTGTGGCACAGAGCCTGGTGGGGACACTGCACCACTCGGAAGACAGGCTCACACACGGCAGTCCTGTCTCTTCACTGTCTACTTTTTTTTCCTTTCTAGGTAAACCATGTTGTTCTTCAAATTGGCTTACGCGCACGTGTGAGTGTAACCAACAATGTCATTCGGAACAGAGTACAATTCTGGCAGCGATTCTACCACTGAGGAGTTTTGTCAGAAACAAACTTCCTGCCTCAGCTGTGACCACAGGAAAGGAATACCACACTGGCGTGCGCACCTTTCTTACTGCGGTCTCTCTGCTCTCAACAAGCGGTCACCAAACAGTGCTACAGAGCCCTCTGGTTCGCTCATGACCTCGGAGGCCTCTAAGAGTAGAGAACACGGAGGGGCCCTGGGAAGCCTGCTTGCTCTCTCCAGCACATCTCCTCCGGTTCAGGTAGCTTATGGTTCACAGTTCATAGGAAGACACTACATGATGGGTTTCGTTGATTTGTATGTAGGTATGAGCCTTTTACGGAGCAGGCAATGGCACCCCACTCCAGTACATTTTTCAGCCTGGAAAATCCCATGGACGGAGGAGCCTGGAAGGCTGCAGTCCATGGGGTCACTGAGGGTCGGACACGACTGAGCAACTTCACTCTCACTTTTCACTTTCATGCTTTGGAGAAGGATATGGCAACCCACTCCAGTGTTCTTGCCTGGAGAATCCCAGGGACGGGGGAGCCTGGTGGGCTGCTGTCTCTGGGGTCGAACAGAGTCGGACACGACTCAAGCGACTTAGCAGCAGCAGCAGCAGCATGAGCTTTTAAAAAATTTATTTTAAAACCACTTGATAATTTGGCTAATTTTATTCTATTATTTATTATCTTTTTTTTTTAACAAATTGGGTGTAATAAGCCTGAAACTGTGATACTCACAAATCATTTTGTATCTGAAACTTTCAGATCTCCATGCTAAAGTTTCCAAATAACCATACAAAGGGCAAGGATAGGAATGGTGGGTTAAAAAAAAATGCTTGCTCTGGATTGAACCACAATCCAAATTATCACAAAAATTGAAAAAAAAAAAAAAAAAACAGTAAGTGAGAGGTAATATTAGATACGGGACAGAGAAGCAAGAGGGCCCATTTCTACAATGAAAAAACTACCACTTATTAAGTAGCTATTTCTAGCTCTGCATACCTTACTTCTAACTTTCATTCAGATCAGATCAGTTGCTCAGTCGTGTCCGACTGTTTGTGACCCCATGAATCGCAGCACACCAGGCCTCCCTGTCCATCACCAACTCCTGGAGTTTACCCAGACTCACGTCCATCGAGTCAGTGATGCCATCCAGCCATCTCATCCTCTGGCGTCCCCTTCTCCTCCTGCTCCCAATCCCTCCCAGCATCAGTCTTTTCCAGTGAGTCAACTCTTTGTATGAGGTGGCCAAAGTACTGGAGTTTCAGCTTCAGCATCATTCCCTCCAAAGAAATCCCAGGGCTGATCTCCTTCAGAATGGACTGGTTGGATCTCCTTGCAGTCCAAGGGACTCTCAAGAGTCTTCTCCAACACCATGGGAATACATTAATGAATTAGGAATAAGATTAAGATTCCTGACATGAGGAAAGATGACCAAGAGGATGATTTACCTGGCCAGGCCACAAAGTAGAAAGATCCCCCAAACAGTGTTTAGTCCTGGTATTTCTGTCTCCAAAGTCCCTGGCCTTCCCATCACCATCCTCACACCATCCCAGCTTCAAAAATGCCATGTGGGCAGGTTTCATAAAGTTTGTCAAGTGACTAAATGAAATATGAGTCTGAAAAAATGTACCTTCCACTGGTGATTCTAGCTCAGGTTTTAACAAAAGCCAAGCCAATGGCATTTGAAATCACCCTTCTGATTGCAAGGACAGTGGTGAAGGCAGCAGGAGCCCCCATTTGGTAAGAGCTCACCGTGTGCCAGGTGCCAGGCACCGCTCTGAGCACTCATCCTGTCTCTACGAGTAGATGTGAGTATTGTGCCCACTTGACAGGTGAGACAGTTGAGGCCCAGGATGGCTGAGGAGGGTGCCTAGTTTCACGCAGCAGGGGAACGGTAGTTGCACGATATTTGGACACAGGAATGTTGGAACGTAGCTACTCTGACTCCAGAGCTCAGATTTTTAGTGCTGAGCTCCAATTTGAAAGCATAGAGAACCATGAAAAATATATTATTCATAATATGGAAGTTACATGAGCCCTGATTCTTCCCTGAAATGAACTGATCATTTGATCTGGGAGACACAAAGCATTGAAATGATTGTGTGTAGGATTGAGGTTGAGAGAGGGCACCCTCATTGCGGACTTCATCTGAAGTCAGGACAGACTTCATGGAGGAGGTGGGCTTCCCAGGGTCCTGGAAAAATACACAGTTTTGAGCAAGGCTGGAAGTATTTCCTAACAGGGGAACCCAAAAGCACCCCTGTTGAACACCAATTTACCAATTATTTACACCAATTATTGAACACCAATAGCAGGATTTATTTTTGAGCTCTCAGTTTTGTTCCGCTGATCTATATGTCTGTCTTTATGCAACTACCATATTGGCTAGATCACCATAGCTGGTATTAAGTTTTGAAGTTAGAATCTTCAAGTCCTCTAACTTTTTTCTTCATTTTCAAGTGTGTTTCAGATATTCTGGATTATTTGTTTTATCAGGCGAAATTTAGGATCAGCTTGTCAATTTTTTTTTAATTTTTGCAAAATAAAGGCACCTTGGATTTTGAAAGGGGAAAAAATTAAGTTCCCTCTTGAAGATCATAAAAATTGTTTACTCAAAGTTTTATGTTTTGATAAATTGACTAGATATCCTCTTTCAAGGCCTTAGTTTTGAAGTAGTAGACTTAAATCCTAATGTAAGAGCAATCTACCTTTCCTTTCCACAAATCATGCCAATAAAAACACCAAAAACAAATATCCATTGTATACATACATGGATATAGAAATATGGGACAAATAAGGCAAGAGTCTAAGAGCAGAATTGCCAGTAAGATGAAAACAGAGACAAACCATGGGAGAAACACAGGTTTAGATCTTGGAAGGGCAAATCTTGACTTTAGTAACCAGACTGCAGTGAAAATAGCATACAGGGAATACTCCACTCAAAAGTGTGATATGGAGACAGATTCTGCAATGTCGTGGACTTTCCAGGTAAGAGGGGAAGATCCTGGGAGGGGGCTGGCCAGGGAAGATTGCAGGTGGGCTCAGGGATGAGCTGACGTCTGCTGTCTCCGTATAAGCCTGATGGTAAGAACAAGTGAGGGTTATTTTCCAGTCAATTAGACATAAAGCATGATTGTTGCAGCCTGGTATGTATTCAATTAGGATCATAATATGATTGTGCTGAGGGCAGGCATTTTGTAAATTCTCCCTGTCTGTACTTGACAGCAAGGCTGAACCAGAGCCCGTTGTCTGGCCACAAGCTGAGAATCAGGATCACTTCCCTCTTCTGAGAGGGACCAGAGGTCTTCATCATAAGGTCCCTGACCTGCCAAAGGAAAGGCATTCTGGGGCTGGAATGCACACAGAGAAACCTGTGTTCACTAAGAACCCGCCAAGATTCTTGGAAGGAAAGCTATGATAAACCTAGACAGTGCCTTCAGAAGCAGAGACATCACTTTGCCGGCAGAGGTCTGTCTAGTCAAAACTATGGTTCTTCCAGTAGTCATATACGGATGTGAGAGGTGGAGCATAAAGAAGGCTGAGCACTGAAGAATTGATGCTTTTGAACTGGGGTGTTGGAGAAGGCTCTTGAGAGTCCCTTGGACTGCAAGGAGATCAAACCAGTCCATCCTAAAGGAAATAAGTCCTGGGTGTTCATTAGAGGGAATGATGCTGAATCTGAAGCTCAAATCCTTTGGCCACCTGATATGAAGAGCTCACTCACTGGAAAAACCCTGATTCTGGGAAAGATTGAAGGCAGGATGAGAAGTGGACGGCAGAGGAGATGGTTGGATGGCATCAGTGACTCAATGGACAAGAGTTTGTGCAAACTCTGGGAGATAGTGGAGGATGGAGGAGCCTGGTGTACTGCAGTCCACGGGCTCGCAAAGAGTCAGACACGACTGAGCGACTGAACAACAGCAGCAAAGATTCAGGCAGGCCTCCTTGTCTGTCACGATTCTATCTGTGAACTAGGTATTACTGTCCTGATTTTACTGATGAAAGAGGATGAAATAGTGGACTGAGAGGCCAAGCAATTTTCTAAAGTGGTGCCAAGGTTCAAAAACGAGTCTCTTTGCCAGTAAAATCCAGGATGTTTTCACTATGTCATACCGTCTCTGTGTGTGCTATGACAGCTTTGGGAGGGGTTGTCCAAGAGCAGAACTGATAATACTCCACTGAGCACTCCTGCGAGACCTAGTCGTGGGGGCAGAAAGAGACGCTTGCTTGCACAAGAAGCAAGTCCTTACCTCTAACTAGGTGGTAACTGGCTGGGTCTACATCCAGCTCCTCCCCCAGCCTAAAGCTCAAACACACACGCGGAGAAAGACAAGGAGAAAGGCAGGGAGACTGGGGATGGAGGGAAATCACCTCCGTGAGCCAGTAAGTGGTGACTGGTAGGGAAGGGGAACTCATACCTGTGTGTGTATGTGTGTGCGCATATAGTATCAAAGTTCATATAAGTGACTGCCTTAACAAAGATCTCATCCATAAATATAGTCATAACTCTAGTCCTCAAACTTCATGCTCAGTAATTCACTTGTCATATTGTAGAAGCATTTTTCAGTTGATTTGGACGCACTCATCAAATACCGACTGAGGGCTTTCTAGATAGAGAGCTGGCAGAATAAGCGCCTTTTGAGTCCATTAATTGAGCATGTATTGTGTTCTGGACTCTGAAGATTCACATGTAAAAGATAAGGTCCATGTCCTCTAAGCAAACGCTGCTTGGAACAGACAAGAAAAAGAAGAACCTGTCGTCAATTCCCGGTCCCCTCTTTTGAGATTTCCATCAGAGACGATGAAAGCTACAGCCACTTTAGATGTCCACCTGCTCGCCTAGAGAGGAGCTGAACAGAAATCATCCTGATCTCACATAAAGAAAATGTAATTGAAGTGATATGAGATTCTTTTTTCTCATCAGGGTATTGATTGCTTGGGGGAAAAAAAAAATTGCAGAGAGAGAGGAGAGAGGACGTGATGGGGGTGGAAGGAATGTATGTGCTTCAAGTTGATGCATGAAGTGTCCCAGTGTCTGAAGCTGCTGCGATTCTGTAGCGCTGCCAAAAATTAATGGAGACAATTAACTGCAGAAAACACGTGGGCACAGTATTAGCTGCACATAATCCTTTCTAGTTAAGAGGTCCTTACTGGATGACTGTGGAAATGCTCTGGAGTTCTAATTACCTGTGGAAGTCCCACTAGGTTACGGCAAAACATGGTAATTAGACGGCTGTAATCTAAGGTGTTCACAGGGGACTGAGGGTTCGCTCTAAGTACCGTGGTGTTTTCATGGCTATTTACTGAGCAGAGTACCGGAATGTAATGGAATTTGGTGGAATTCTCCAATGGCTCTTGTGTGCATGCAGTCAACAAAAACGTGACTTCACACGAGTTCCCTGGGTTTTTGTGGAAGGGCTGAACAGTAATCCTTAGCTAATATATGGAAAGCACATAACCTGGGTGAGGAGGGTTATGTGGATTTCTTTGGGGGATTTATTGCTCTCATCTTCAGGAGGCATTTTATTCGGGGGTATTACCCAGCTTTGAGATCACGACGTCGCTAGGAAGAATGCAGCTTTAGAAAGGAAATGCACACAAGAGCACACAGCTTCTCTCAAACCTGGGCTGGCACGCCTGTGGGTCAGTCTTCTTTTACAGCAGAACTGGAACATCATGACACATGTTTCCTAAGTTTTGAGGAAGCACCTACAACCCACGCGTGCATGGAGAGAGACACTGTATGTGTTTCAGTGATAGGAACCATCTATTTATTCCAAAATGTTGGTAAATATAAAAATATATCAAGAATGGAGTGGGAGTTTGGAATTAGCAGATGTAAGCTATTATACACAGGATGGATAAACAATAAGGTTCTACTGTACAGCACAGGGAACTAGATTCTGTATTCTGTCATAAACCATAATAGAAAAGAATATAAAAATAATATATATATATATATATATGTGCATAACTGAGTCACTTTGCTGGACAGCAGAAACCAACATTGTAAATCGGCTATGCTTCAATAAAAAATAAAGTAAAAAAACATGTATGAGTTGAGTGACGGAGACAGGTCTTTCTCTTCTTTACTTTTTGCCAACCCCGAATCACCCTCTCGCATTTCCTGGTCTGTGTATTTCATTTGTGTACATAAAAATGAAACTCCGACGATAAACTTTCCTATGCTCCCAGAATACAGAACATAAAAGTAATCTAAAGAACAGACTGGCATAACATGCCTATCCAGGCTCTGATCGGAGCTCGGGAAAGCAGCTCGCCTTTCTCAAGGGCTGGGAGCGCTGTCCCGGCCAGTGATCAGGAGCAGCGCCAGGCCACCGGGAAGGCACGTGCTGGTGGCCTGTGTCTCAGGCCAGCTGGGCACTCGCTGGAGCGTTTGCAGGCGGCGTTAATTAAGAGCCTGTTCTCTTCCGCCTTTCCTTCAAGGCAAAGGCGAAAGGAGGCGGCCAAGGTTGCAAAGCGCTGGATGTGGCTGCTGGCTGGAGGCCCTCCCTTCTAAGATAAGCCCCATCTGCTTCAGCCACTTGCGTGCGTGCTCAAGTCACTTCAGTCATGTCTGGCTCTGTAGCCTGCAAGGCTCCTCTGTCCACAGAATTCTCCAGGCAAGAATACTGGAGTGAGTTGCCATTTCCTCCAGGGGATCCTTCCGACCCAGGTATCCTACACTGGCAGGCAGATTCTTTACCCCTGGGAAGCTTCTTTACCTCCTGGGAAGCCTGTACTATGGCTCCCGTAGCCGAAAGCCTCCTCTCTAACCTGCAAGCAGAGAAGGGCACAGCTGTTCTGCTGAAGGACTTTTAGACACAAGCTGGCAGTGAAAGTGCTCCGTGGCCTTCCTGCCCCAGGGAACTGCTACCACGCGAGACAAGATGGACAGAAAGCATGAAACCAACAAGCAACAGGCAGCCGGGAAACCCGTCTGCTGTGCAGAGAGATTTGGCAGAACTGAGAAGATTTGTGCAGAGAGACTTGGCAGGACCGAGGGGAGAAGGCAACTCTTCACAGCGGAACAGGAGCTGGTGCGCCCTGAACTCTGATTGCATCCTATTAGCCCAGCAGGGCCTACCTGCTGGCAGTAACTGCACCTCCAGCCTCGAGGGGCACAGCTCATCTCTGACCGCTGTGAGACCCAGGAGGCCAGGCCCCATGCCAGTCTGTTAACCACACAGCGACAAGCAAGGAGCCATGCATGTATATAACATGGGCATACCCGTGTACATGCAGTGTCCTACTTACATATAAACACGTAACAAGGCATCATTTGTACGTGTTAAATTGTACCTCATTTTACCTCTTTCCAGGAGGAAGGAAATACTGATTTGCAGGATGGGTTTCTAAGAAGAGGTGATTCCTGGTGTACCCTAACGCATTAAAACGCTTTCCATGTCTTTGACTCCAGCAATGTAAGCTTTACCCAGGACCTGTGGTTATGCTGCCTTCCTTCATTTGTACCTCTTATCATCCCAAGGGAACAAGAGAAAAACACAATCCCTTCCTTGTAGTGCTCTGGAATATTCTAGATCCTTCTGAGGAGCCGGTGCAGAGGATGAGTGGGACGTTTGTGGAAAGAAGGGTTGAGTTTTTTCTATAACCCACTGATATCTGGGCTGACGCCCTTCAGATGCTGTCCCTGGGGAGCCTCCCACTATGAGCAACTCAGGTGATGCCATCTATAAATCCTCATCTCCTCCCCTCTTCACCATCCCTTCACTCCCTGCCATTTTCCTGCATCTCTCACCTACAAGAACTAAAAATTAGAACACTCTGGAAAACAAAGTAAGAGAGAAACAACTAATTTTATCTTTTTAAAAGCCCACTGTTTCTACATATTTATATAAATGCTAAATTTATAGTCTCTGTGTTTGCATGGTAGCTAATTCCTTTCTATAACTATAAGGAGGGATATCTTAGTTGAAGCAATATAATTTGACTGGCATGTTTTACATTAAGAGGACATTAATGAAAATAGCACAAGTATATATTTCATACATATTTATTTTTTTAAAGACAGGATAAACTTGTTTTATCTTCTGACATATAAAGCCTGGAAGCACTATCCCTTTTTTTTCTTGTTACGCTGACATGTTGAGAGTTTTTAAATCTTAGCAAAATATGGGCTGTAATTTAATTGACTTAGCAACCCGACCAAGTAACACATTTATTCCCCAGGGAAATTTCTTTTCATGCTTTCTATTGGGACTTCTAATTGACTTCTATTTCTGAATAATTGTGGAAACTAATAAGTTGGAAGGGCTGGTGATTTCAAAAAGCTATAAATGAGGTATCAGAACCGTTTTTTTCCTTCCCTCCCAGTCCACAAGTGAGTTAATATCTTAAAAGTCAGTACTGAAAATTCTGTCCTTTGAATTGATTTAAGGGATGAATCAGTAAGTCTAGTGTGACCATCGTAAAGCAGAAGATTAAGATCCAGGTACACCAAGTATGTAATTTTATTAGAGTTAGTCACTCAAGAGGTGATGTGATTGCGTTTCACTAGGCAGATAAATAGCAACTGGAAAAAAGTAAAAACCTGCAAGAAGTTTAGATGACCCTTATTTGTAAATTTTTTTTTTGGGTTTTTTAAAAGATTTTTTTAGATTTTTTTTGGATTTTTTTAATAATAAATGTGTGTTCCGAGCCCGGAGCACACACTCCGCACTCTCAGCACTAACCGCCGGGGAGAAGGGGCTAGATGACCCTTATTTGGAACTGTCACTCTCAGGGTGGGCACATGTGGTTTAAAAGCAACCACGGATCTCCCTAACATTGGGTTTCCCAGGTGCCTCAGCGCTAAAGAACCTGACTGCTAATGCAGAGATGCAAGAGAGGCAGGATTGATCCCTGGGTTGGGAAGATCTAGTGGAGAAGGAAATGGCAACCCACTCCAGTATTCTTGCCTGGGAAGTTCCATGGACAGAAGAGCCTGGTGGGCTGCAGTCCCTGGAGTCGCAAAGAGTCAGATATGACTGACCTCACATGAGCACAAGTTCCCTAACATCATCAGTTATTTTTCTTTCACTGGCAATGAGATATCAATGTCACAAATAATGCATATTGATGAAATGTGTAGGAAAAAACGTTCAACAGAAACAATTTACAAACAATGTAAAATATTCGGAGTTGGAATAATGTCATTTACAGGGGTCTATTTTCTTGCTCAAGACATTAACTTTTCCTAATCTTGATCAATGCCTACACGTATGAGATAAGTAAACCTCTCTTCAGGTTAGAGCTCTTCTCTGTTTGGTTTCCTCCAAGAGGAAAGAGAGAAATGATGCTCTCCTCACATTTCAGATCCATCATAATTCCATTAGCTTGCTCAATAACCTGGTACACCCAGTGCCTATCAAATATTAAAGCCTCCCCATTTTTAAATTTCAAATAACAGCTACGTTTGTTATCTAGCACTCAGTCTGTATTACATTACAGATTTATGATCACCTGTAAATTTCACGCTGATATCTAAGTTTTCAAATATGTTATGCTTTTAAAAGTGTGTGAGAACATAAACAAAATCATGCAATAATAAAAAGTTAAGAATTATAGCGGCAAAAATACTAAAGTCTAGGTTTTATCTGATACGCATTTGCATTAAGTAACGCAACTGGTATTTCTTGGGTTCCTGTCCCCACTATGTGCCGGCAGACATAGTGAAAAGTGCTGAGAATTCAATTGTGAGCAAGATGACAGTGTTCCTGCTGCTAAAGCGATGCCATCAAACAAACAAACAATTGCAAATTACTACACAGAGTATAAAGAAAGCAAACAGGGAGCCATGACCAGGTGCCTGGCTTATATATTAATAGCATATGGTTAAAAACTTAAAAGCTGAGACTTGAAGAGGGAAAAGGGCAAAGGGTGGAGTGGTAGGAGGCAGGGAAAAGAGTGTGGGCAAAGACCTTGAACCGCAAGGACCAGGGAGGAGGCCAATATGACTGCAGAAGGGTGGGGGAGAGAGGGAGAGAGAGAGAGGAAGGGAAATTTCAGGTCTTCCTAGACCTTAGGAAAAAATTACATTATTTTCCCTAATGAAACAAGCAGCCACTTGGGTGACAGGGCTGTAAGCACATCCCAGCTTGTGTGTGGTCCATGGATTGTCATATGCTTGAGAGAGAGATCCAGCTAGTAGATGATCACGGTAGTTGAAGAAACAGACGGTAAAGGCTTGAACCAAGGTGACGGCCCAGAGATGCAGGGAAGTGAACACATTTGACACACTTTGGGGAAGGGAATCAACAGGAAGTAGTGATGGATTATCAGGGAATCCGAAAAGGAAGAACCGAGAACAGTGCTGAGATTTCTCAAGTAAGCGTGGACGGGCGACACCGGGGAAGGTTAGGGGAACAGGTCTGGCAGGTGTGTGTGTGGGGTGCAGGGGTTAGAATCAAGACTGATATTTAGATTGGCTGAGGCTGGGAGGCTTTTGATGGCTTGGAGAATCTGTATGGGTTTTCACGGAATCAGCTTCATGTGAAATCCTGCAGGTCTGAAGAGAGCTCAGGATATAAAATTTTAAGTGATGCAAATGGGTGTTGGAGGAGAGGCAGAGAAGAAGCCATGGAGGGAGGCTGAGCTGCGCTCAGGGCAGAAGAGACATCACGACGGGAAGCCCTCAGGGGGCGCTCGTCACACCGCTCTGTCGTCACCTCGATTTCTTTGTTAAGTGGGATGTTCCGGTGGAACGGAGGGACCAAAAGCCAGCCCGAAGTCAGAGAAGAAGAAAAGGCAGGTAAGTTAAGTGCAGGGAGCGGATGACGGGCGGGGCGGGCACGCTGACGCCCAGCTGTGCCCAGCTGCCCCGCAGGCACCAGCGCAGGTTAGACACGCGGGGTGAGGGTAAGGGTGGGGCCAGACGGCTCTCCTGGGGGGAGGCAGGGTTTGGGGGGGCCGCTACGCTTCAGTGACTAGGCAGGAATGGCACGCAGACCCAACATCACAGGACCTGGAGGGACACACGGTGTCGGGATGAATGCCGTGAGCCTCGGGGGCACCTGGGGCTAAAGAGCGAGACAGGGACCCAGAAGAGAAACGGCGGGTGTGTGGTGGAGAGGGACGCTGAGGACGGGGTGTCCTGGGGCTGACCTGGTGCGGGCGGGGGGCACAGGCTGGAAGGCAGAGGATACAGAAAAGGTCACTAGGCATGGGGGTGTGTGGCCGGCGAGGGCCCAGGGCGGGTTCAGGAAGGTGAGTGCATGGGTGCTTGTGTGAGGGCTCCGGAGGGTGTGGGTGAGTGGTGGGTGACAGTGTGCAGGGCAGTGGGACCCCCAGGGGGCAGGGAGGCTGGGGGGTCCCTGAGGCCCCCTGCAGGGCTGGGCACCCGGAGTCCAGCACTTCCTGCCCACGGTGAGACCACACCTGCTCTCCATGGCAGGGACTGGCCCATGTTCCTTTTCTTTCTTCTCCTTTTGGCTCTCGTTGCTTTTGGGCAAAGGTGACAAATACTGTGCTCGAGAATTTCAGAGTAATCCTTACACCTAGTTCAATTAGTTTAGACTCTCCAAGCCTTATCTTAAATTAAGGTGCAGCTGTCTCGACACTATACCGTGACGTTCAACCTCTTTCGTCTGTCCCAAGGTCTTTCACTGAGAATCTTCTGAAGCTTACATGACCCTTCCTCCCAAAACGGGGTTGAAAGTTGTCCCCCAGCTCAGGTTTCTAAGTGGGAATCCCTACTCTGGGGAGAAAATTGTACCAGTGTATCACTGTCCATGGAATTAGCAAGGAAAAATTTTTTTTTGGGGGGGCGGGGAGGAGGGCGGGTGGTGGAGATGTGGCTAACAAAGTCTCGAATGTGAAATATTTTATTGATCACTTTACCCGAATTAATGCTTTATTGGCTTATTCAGCCATAACATCGAGCACCCACAGTGTGGGAGGACCTACTCAAGGGGCTGGGGACACTTGCCCACGAGAGTGCCCTTGAGGGAACCTGCGCTAGGGAGGGAGTTTATATTATCCTTATCGTCTACGCTCTCTGTCCTCATGGGAAACATTCTTCTTAAAACACTGAGCCCTGTGACATCAGCAGGTCCCTGTAAGTGAGAAGGGAACCTTAGCAAAAAAGATGTGGAGGAAAAAAGTCCCACAAACTCTCTATCAATTCTTGGCAGCCTCTCATATGAGCGTAATTACCATCACTCAAGTCGTGTACAACTGTTCTATCAGAAGGGTCCAATAACCATTACCACAAAAGGAACTTGATAAGAAAATAGAAGGACTGTCCATCCAGATTCCTTTTGTGGGAAAAATACATTAAAATCCTAACTGATGGTGCGTTACAGGTAGCATTTTTATATACAGGAGGAAGCATGTATTTTAAATAGTGTCTCATCTATGGTAAGGAATATTTAAGTCATTGCTATTATTATCACAAGGATAAAATAGTTTATTTCTTTTGTCGCAAGACACACTGCAAAAATGGTTACTAGAAAAATACTATTCATAACGATTCAAAATGAAGCTACTGGAAGTAAAACAATGTATCTATTATCCAAAACGTCATCATTTAGCATTTTGTTAATCGGGATTTAGGTGTATCATAGGCTGCCTATCTTCCTGGTGGCCAATCCACGGAGAATATCGCATAAAGCAAGTGACTCTGAAACACACTTTCTCCCCAGAGGCCTGTGCAACTGGCCATTGCCCCCCTGCTGCCAATAGATGGTGGCCATGTGTTGTTAGACAAGACATGGAGTGCGTTTACACGTGAGCCTTGAGGAAGGACTCATCGGCAATTGACAATGAATAACCCGAGGGGTTGAAACTGATAAACGAAGGAGTTCAACTGATTAAAAATGGACAAGGCCGATTAAAGGCAAACACAACAAAGTTAATGGCTTTTATTTAGTTCACACACATTAGTTGAACTAAACATTCTATTACAGAAAACTTTTTATCAGCTTTTAATTTATTATTGCTGACTGTTCCCCCGTTCTTTCTTTAAAACTGTTTGGATACGCAAGACCAACAGAGCTGCCTTTTGAAAAACTGAGCTCTACGTCTCAGAGGTTAAAGTGTCTGCCTGCAATGCGGGAGACCTGGGTTCGACCCCTGGTTCAGGAAGATCCCCTGGAGAAGGAAATGGCAACCCACCCCAGCATTCTTGCCGGGAGAATCCCATGGACAGAGGAGCCTGGTAGGCTACAGTCCATGGGGTCACAAAGAGTTGGACACGACTGAGCAGCTTCACTTCACTTTTACGTCTCAGCAGCAAAGTGAGGTTATTAGCACAGAACTAAAGACCCAGAGACACAAAGACCAGTCACAGCCTCCTTGCTGAGATTGTGAGTCAAGAGAAAACAACAACGGAAACCTAGGAGCCTAGACCACTTTGCTCAATGAATGGTGTTTCAACAACTGGATATTCAAACAAAAAATGAACTTTGGTTCATACCTTGCACTGTACGCAGAAGATGATTCAAAACAGATCAGAGACCATAATATAAAACATAAAACAAAGCTTCTAGAAGAAAATGAATGAGAACACTTTTGTGACTTCTAGAGAAGATTTCATAGGTGTAATACACTAACACAATCTACAAAAGGATAAACTGATAAACAGGGCTTCATCACAATTAAAATTTTGTTTTTTTGCAGGATATTGTTCAGAAAATGATATGAGATAATCTTCAGACAGGGAGACAATATTTGCAAATTTTATCAGACAATATACTTGCATCCAGAATAAATAAATAACATGTAAATGTTTATAATACAAAAATAAGTCAAATTTTTTTTAATGGCCAAAAGATTTGGACAGATACTTCATCAAAGAAGATAAAAGAATGGCAAATAAATGTATGATAAGATGTTCAACATCATTAGTCATTAGGGAATACATCTTAAGACCACTAATAAGATATCACAACCCACTTAGGAGAACATCAAAATTCAAAAGACTGATTGCATCAAATGTTGAAAAGGATACAGAACAACCAGAACCCCATACACTCCTGGAGGGAATGCATAATGATACAGTAAACTCAGAAAAATAGCTTTGCAGTTTCTTAAAAAGGAAACTTTAAAAATATGATCCAATCATTCCACTTCTAGATATTTACACACAGAAAAGAAATCTATGTACATACAAAGACTTGCCTAAAATTTCACAGGAGCTCTATTATAACCAGAAACTAGACACAACCCGAATGTTCATCAACCACAGCTGAATGGAAAAACAGATCATGGTTATCATCATAGAACAGAGCTCAGCAATAGAAAGGAATACATTTTTGATAAACACTACCCAGGGATCACTAGTGATAAAGAACCTGCCTGCCAGTGCAGTAGACATGAGAGACACAGGTTCTATCCCTGGGTCCGGAAGATCCCCTGGAGAAGGAAATGACAACCCACTCCAGCATTCTTGCCTGGAGAATCCCATGGACAGAGGAGCCTGGCTGGCTACAGTCAATGGGGTCGCAAAGAGTCAGATATAACTGAAGCGACTTAGCACACATGCACAATAATAGAATTCCCCAATAATTTGGCTGTACAAAGAAATCATACAAAAAAAGAGTATACACTATGCAGTAGCATTTACACACAATTCTAGAAAAAGTAAACAAGAAGTGAACACAGATGAGTCATCACATGGAAAAGTGGGGGTCGGCAGGGACAGGTTGGCATGCATGTGCCTTCTGCTAGTCACGGTGATGATTTCACTGGCGTTTACATCCGTGAAATCTATCGTTTATTTAAAACATGGGCATCCTGTATCAGCCCCACTTAGAGAAGAATCCATTCACTTAGAGATCAGGCAGCCACATCTCAGAGGAGTGAAGTCACTTGCTTGAGGTCACACAGGTCTAAAAGAGTTGAAATTCTATGTCCTGTCTGTCCAAGCAAAAGCCCTGTCTTTTTCCCACTATACCATAGCCACCTGTCTTAACCTTTCTAGGTCTCTATTTCCTCATCTGTAAAATATCCAGGTGGGTAAAATAATCCCCAAGCTTGCTATCAAATTCACAGGTCTATATGAAGCAAACTGATTTCACGTATAATCTCATTCATTAAAAAAATCTCTCATTTCAGAAGACACCAGATTTCCTCCAAACGGTGAATGTAAACCTTTAAGGATGGACACACTCGCTGTCCTACAATGAGGACAGCGAGCATTGCAATATGAGCTGAGGGCGCCTCTGCTTTGCTTCCCTCAGTGACTGATCTCTAGACTCCCTCTGGCACACCGTTCATTGTAAAGGACGGTGGGGCCAGCTCCCTGACCATTCATTTCACTGTGTTTGGTTGCAACGATTGGCCATGACAGTAAGTGAATGCTTCCAAAAGCACCAAAAAGCCATTACAAGTGAGAGACTAACGAACCATTGAGTTGCATTTTCAGTTCTAATAACCATGACTCCTTTACCTTCAGGACTTAAGACGCTAACCATTTTAATAAAGGTTAATAGCAATTTTTCACCACCAGATTTAAGGAGCATTCATTTCTTACTTTTCAATCTGCATATGTTCTATGCTACTATATGTACCATGCTTCAGTGACCATTTTCTATTCACTGACTCAGGTACATTTAATTCCTATATGTTGCTTTCCCATTGTTTGGTGGATGTGACTTTATTGCTGTCATAGGTTGTACACAATGGTCACGACATTTCAGACTGTATATCTCAGCTTTCAAGTGTGTTCTGGGGTTCCCTGGATATAGAAATATATATATCCAAGCAGAAAACTGGGTTCAGTTTTCTTAAGTGCAACCAATTAGTTGACATGTTAGTTCAACATAAAGGAATCTTTGTGATGAAATTGAAGGATGAGGTGCATCACAGCATAAATATAATGGATTGAACTACAAATCATGTTTGTCAATCAAATGCCTTTTTGTCTTTCTTGTCTCTAAACATACCCTTTAACCACACAGCTCCTTCTTGAAAAAAAAAAAAAATCCTGTGGTCATAATGTCAAGTGCTAACTTTATTTTCTGTTTACATCATCCACTTATGAATACCCTTTTCTTCAATTTAATTAGTTAGTGTCATTCACACTCTAATTGGTAACAGTGTAAGACTGAGCTGAATTTAAAAATGGTGCCACAAGGTCAGACTTGGTCATATCAGTCTTACAGCAACACCGCACAGCGAGAGCACTACACCCTCTCCTGCATACATCTGCGTACTAAAACCGATTTTTTTTTTTTCACATTTTCAGCTTCATGAAAAAGATATACTAAATGGATTAAAACAACACCTTTAAAGAGGGAAAGATGCATGTTTCTCCCCTCAATTTCAGTTCTGATACCTTCAGTTCAGCAAAATCAAAACTCAATGCACAAGTGTGTGAGGTGAAGCGTGTGTCCTCTAAGAGTATAAGTCACCAAATCTTGCTGATGTTTCCTGACATTTGTGGGTGTCCAGCCTGTCTCTGCAACATGGTTACTGATGACGTGAGCAGTCAAACGTTCATTAAGGCAGCAAGTGTTTCCACTCAAAGCTTACACCGTGGCCACAAAGAAGTACCTCTCCCCGTGCCACACTTTTAGCATTTAGCAACAATTTCAGGAGGACAGACTCCCTTAGAATTGACGCCAGATCCCACCAACAGAAACTCCATCACTTAACTAGATGTTCTAGAGAACGGCTGAGATTTATGTCCTGGTCACAAGGCAGCACAGTCGTTTTTATTAAGAACAAATACTTCAACGGACCACGGTGCTACAACGGACCATGGTGCTGCAATGAACGACAGTAGGTATTTGCCTCAACTCTTCATTGTGAGTCTTCACTGCCATATTGTTGTATATCTGTTTCCAAACAAACTGGAAGCTCCCTGAGAGGAGAAACTGTCTTTTTTTAAGACACTTTTCCATTTCCATTATAAACACTGTGCACTGAGCTTGGGAAAAATCAAGCTTGGGAAAAACTGGATGGACAGATGGATCTGTGCCATGTAGCACAAAATAACAGGAGACCTTGATAGAGGGCTGCAAAACGCTCATGTGCCAAATGGCAATCATGAGATTTACCAGATGTGTAAGTTAAAATCAGCAATAGCTATCAGCTGATAATATCATGATATATGTATAAGGGCACCTAAAAGTAAAACAGCTTAGAAAACTGACTTTACCAAACTACAGAATTTTGAACTGATAGAACCAACAGAAACCGCCTAGGCCCACCTTCTGCCTTTCCAAGTCAGGAACAGGAAGCAGAGGGATGACCGGAAATCCAAGGTGCGGACTTTGCCCCATGGTTTACACAACCTCAGCACTTCAACTGCTATGGACTTAAGAAGGAGGAGGCTGGTGCTAGGCAAAATGGGGAATCCAAACAGAGAACAAGATATGAAGGTTGTCTTGGGGGTGCTTACAGTCTAACTGGAGTTACCAAGAATGATTTATATCAGGTAATTAAACTGCACAGGAGATGAGCATCTTGAGGACATGACCTTGGGCTGAGGGAGGTCTAGGCAGACACCTGAGGTCTCTGGAGTCACAGAGAGGAAGGAACAGGCACCCCAAATACGGGGACAGAGACAAGAACAGAACTGCTCCAGGTGAGACTTCAAAAGCAGAACAGCACTCGTAGGGCAGGTGTCGAGAGTTCACGAGACAGGAATTCAGGCAGTCAAGGGAGAAACGTAGGCTGATGTGATCCTTGATTTCAGACACAATGTGAAGTCTCGGGGGGCTTGACCTGAACAGAGATGCGGTGAAAACGGAACTGTGTTTTGTGTAAAGACATGAGCAAACGGACAGTGGTGAGAGGATCTAGGAAGAGGGTAATGGATTCTGAGACTCCTGCAGGGCTTCCCTGAGAGCTCAGCTGGTAAAGACTCCGCCTGCAATGCAGGAGACCCTGGTTTGATTCCTGGGTTGGGAAGATCCACTGGAGAAGGGAAAGGCTACCCACTCCAGTATTCTGGGGCTTCCCTTGTGGCTCAGCTGATAAAGAATCCACCTGCAATGCGGGAGACCTGGGTTTGATCCCTGGAGAAGGGAAAGGCTACCCCCTCCAGTATTCTGGCCTGGAGAATTCCATGGACTATACAGTTCATGGTGTCACAGAGTCACACATGACTGAGTGACTTTCACTTTCTTATCACATAGAAGCAAACCAAAAAGACAAAAGCACCGGAATTAAGATTAAGAAAGAATCAAAAGGTCTAAGTTAGGGTCTTTTGATAAGTTAATTTCAAGCTATTAGTGAGGAAATTTCAGACTATCTGATGTCATGTTGTGCAACAGAAACTTCTGTGATGGTGAAAATGTTCTGTATTTGCTCTAATACAGTAGCTAGTAGATATCCTTCAGTTGTTTTATGGTCAGGAGAACCTGAATTTTAATTTTATATAACTTAATTGATATAGGAGCACATATGATTGGTGGCTATGTATTAGATCATGCAGGTAATTCACACTATATACTGTGGAGCCATGAAATAAATGCTTAGAGAGAAAGAATAAAATCCTACAGGTGGTATGTTGTGTATACTGTTGCTGCACTCTTGCTGTATTCTAGGCCACTGCTAAGTCGCTTCAGTTGTGTTGGACTCTGTGCGACCCAATAGACAGCAGCCCACCAGGCTCCCCCGTCCCTGGGATTCTCCAGGCAAGAACACTGGAGTGGGTTGCCATTTCCTCCTCCAATGCATGAAAGTGAAAAGTTAAAGTGAAATCGCTCAGTCGTGTCCGACTCTTAGTGACCCCATGGACTGCAGCCTACCAGGGTCCTCCATCCATGGGATTTTCCAGGCAAGAGTACTGGAGTGAGGTGCCATTGCCTTCTCCATTCTAGGCCACAGTTGTTCTCAATCATTGGATCACCAGGAAAGTCTCCTACTATTTTCAAATGGGATTTTTAATTTATCAGTTTATTCATGCCACATCCTTGAAAGGATTTGAGACTGCTGTACAAATCTACACAAACAGTAAGATTAAAGTAGATGGACAATTGAAGAGAATAGAAAACAGTTAAGAGATGATTAAGGCCAAAGACTGAGGATGGCATAAGAAAGATCCTGCCCGAAAATAGTACACTTGCTGAAAATACACCTTGGGGGCTCTGATCTTTCCAGTGGCGGCAACAGAGGAAACACCATGGTCCTTCACGGTTGCATCACGGGCATCACAGAAAGTAGCCACGGAATTCAGGAGAAGCCACGTTTGTCCGGCACTGCTCCTGGTTTCCAAAGGTATGAATATCTTTTAATGAAACGAGTCAGCTGACCAAGGCATGAGACTGTCAATTTCAGTTTGGGAGCGAAAGAAGGATGGCGGTTGCTCCTGATTTCCAAAGGTGTGATACCTTTTAATGAAACGAGTCAGCTGACCAAGGCATGAGACTTTGTCAATTTCAGTTTGGGAGCGAAAGAAGGATGGCAGGTTCCTGCTCTGGAGGCCAAGAAGCAAAGGAACCTGGTTTACAGCAAGAAAGGAAGGAAGCAGAGAGGCAGAGGCAAACGGGATGGACAAGGAGTCTTTCCCACACCTGTCTGTCCCTGGGCAGCAAGAAAACTCCATCCCTAACAGTACTCTTCTCTCTTTATGTCAGGCTTCTGTCCCTGAAACCACAAGAGACTTGGTTCTCACAGGAGAGGTTTCTTCAATGAGTTGACACTGTGTTACTGGACACAACCCTCCGAGGAACCTACAGGAAGAGATTCTGAATCTGTCTGTTCAACTGTCCTTCACGGTGATGTGACAGCATAACCCCAAAGCAAGTTCAGCCGGAGGAATTCAAAGAATTCCATATTATTAGCATTCTCACTGGGCTTCCCTGGTGGCTCAGATGGTAAAGAATCTGGCTGCAATGCAGGACACCTGAGTTTGACCCCTGGGTCAGGAAGATCCCCTGGAGAAGATATTAAGAAGAGATGGCAAGAATACACAGAAGAATTATACAAAAGAGATCTTAATGATCCAGATAACCACGATGATGTGATCACTCACCTAGAGCCAGATATCCTGGAATGTGAGGTCAAGTGGGCCTTAGGAAGCATCACTATTAGCAAAGCTAGTGGAGGTGATGGAATTCCAGCTGAGCTAATTAAAATCCTAAAAGATGCTGCTGCTAAAGTGCTGCACTCAGTATGCCACCAGACTTGGAAAACTCAGCAGTGGCCACAGGACTGGAAAAGGTCAGTTTTCATTCCAATTCCAAAGAAAGGCAATGCCAAAGAGTGCTCAAACTACCACACAATTGCACTCATATCACATGCTGCTGCTGCTGCTAAGTCGCTTCAGTCATGTCTGACTCTGTGTGACCCCATAGACGGCAGCCCACCAGGCTCCACCGTCCCTGGGATTCTCCAGGCAAGAACACTGGAGTGGGTGTTCTTCTTCTCCAATGCATGAAAGTGAAAAGTGAAAGTGAAGTCGCTTAGTCATGTCGGACCCTCAGCGACCCCATGGACTGCAGCCTTCCAGGCTCCTCAGTCCATGGGATTTTCCAGGCAAGAGTACTGGAGTGGAGTGCCATTGTCTTCTCCATATCACATGCTAGTAAGCTCAAAATTCTCCAAGCTAAGCTTCAATAGTACATGAACCGAGAACTTCCAGAGGTACAAGCTGTATTTAGAAAAGGCAGAGGAACCAGAGATCAAATTTGCCAACATCCACTGGATCATAGGAAAAGCAAGAGAATTCCAGAAAAAACATTTAGCTCTGTTTCACTGACTATGCCATAGCCTTTGACTGTGTGAATCACAACAAACTGGAAAATTCTTCAAGAGATGGGAATACCAGAACTTAGCTGCCTCCTGTGAAACCTGTATGCAGGTCAAGAAGCAACAGTTAGAACCAGACATGGAACAACAGACTGGTTCCAAATCGGGAAAGGGGTATGTCAAGGCTGTATATTGTCACCCTGCTTATTTAACTTATATGCAGAGTACATCATGCGAAATGCTGGGCTGGATGAAGCACAAGCTGGAATCAAGATTGCCAGGAGAAATATCAATTACCTCAGATGTGCAGATGACATGATCCTCATGGCAGAAATAAAAGAGGAACTAAAGAGCCTCGTGATGAAGGTGAAAGAGGAGAGTGAAAAACCTGGCTTAGAACTCAACATTCAAAAGGTGAAGATCACGGCGTCTGGTCCCACCACTTCACTGCATATAGTTGGGGAAACAATGAAAACAGTGATAGACTTTATTTTTTCGGGCTCCAAAATCACTGCAGATGGTGACTTCAGCCATGAAATTCAAAGATGCTTGCTCCTTGGAAGAAAAGCAATGACCAACCTAGACAGCATATTAAAAAGCAGAGACATTATTTTGCCCACAAAGTTCCATCTAGACAAAGATATGGTTTTTCCAGTTGTCATGTATGGATATGAGAGCTGGACCATAAAGAAGGCTGAGCGTCAAAGAATTGATGCTTTTGAACTGTGGTGTTGGAGAAGACTCTTGAGAATCCCTTGTACTGCAAGGATATCCAACCAGTCAATCCTAAAGGAAATCAATTCTGAATATTCATTGGAAGGACTGATGCTGATGCTAAGAGCTAACTCTTTGGAATAGACCTTGATGCTGGGAAAGATTGAAGGCAGGAGAAGGGGATGACAGAGGATAAGGTGGTTGGATGGCATAACTGACTCCACGGACATGAGTATGAGCAAACTCTGAGATTGGTGAAAGACAGGGAAGCCTGGTATGCTGCTGTCCATGGGGCTGGACACACTGAGCGACTGAACTACAGCAGGAACATGAAATAAGAAGAGTAAAGTTATTAGGGTGCTTTCTGTAGTATGAGTAATTAATATTTGCAACTTAGAATTCTGTCTCCTTACAATGTAGAGTCTCATAGGAAAAGCGCATGCTTAAAACAATAGCTAAATGCCTTCAAGTGTTCTTTGAATTAAATCCCTCAGGAATCAAAATAGCTCCGTTGTCTTTTCTAGAATAGTGTGTCAAAGATTCAGAAACATATTTTATTGGCATCTGGAAACCAACTGCAAATGTTTCTCTCATATTTATTTAAAGTCCTTAATAAAAAAAAAAGACTCCATTGCTAAGCTCTGACAAATGTGCTTCCTATCAGCACACTGAGTTCCTTTGCAAACACACAATTCACAATTATAAGCAATTTTCTAAAATGCATGCTATTTTCCCAGGAGACGAGAATGCCTTGGAGTGGTTAAACATGTAACTGGGTTATTTTCTGAAATGCTTATTATTTACTTGAGTCTCATTTCAGGCTCTCTTGTAAACAGAATATTCCTGTTAATGATTATCATCCCCCACAAAAGCTTCTGCAATTGTCAGTGTTCCTCTAACTTTCTCATAAACACACCATATAAGTTGGGGTGTAGAGCATAAAAAACAGAGGTACTTGTGCCAGCCTCCTGTTCAAATGGCAAGGTGGGCCTCCTTTTCCCTGAACAGTGGTTTTCCGGATTTCAGACATAGTGGAAAATAAATAACAGGATTTTTAAACTTTCTCATGATTTAGGTTGTGTCTGAGCTGGTTGCAAATCTCATTATCAGCTTTATGGCTGTTTGCCTACCATGATTTAGTTTTATTTTTTTGGATCAGAAAGAAGAATGGCAAAATTGCAACCTAGAGGTTTCTTTGAAAAATAAAGTTTGAATTTAACTGTTGTTGATTTATACCGAGTGTGCTACACTTAGCATGTAAGTACAGTTAAGCATACTTCATAGGTAATTACTCCTATTGATATGAAGGTAGGTACAGAAATTATGCCTAGCATGAATGCAACACCCGGTTCCTGAAACAGTACCTTTTAAAGTGGTATATTAGGTAAATAAACTCTGATGATGGTGGTGGTATTTCATCAACAAGAAATCTTGCTCCCTCTGAACCAACATCTTTTACTATTTGCCTAGCTACGTACGAACGATAAAAACTCACCAAGACCACTGATTTAATGGAAGGGAATAATAGAAAGTTAACAGTCTCTAACCGAAATGAGCACATTCAAATTAAAACAAGGAGTAAGAAATTCAAAGGAAAAATTGCTGTGAGTTGTTTTAGAAGGTGAAGTGCCTCAAATTCTTTTATGCCCTACTAAAAATATTCTATAAAGAATACTTTAACAGTAACAAACTCAAGTTTCCCCTCTATGTCAATTCTACAGGGCAATTAAAATTTGGATTTTGCTACTTTTAAATTATGCTATTTTAATTCACAGTGCAAAGTGTATAGTTCTTTTACTCTTCAGAAAACATTCTATAAAGAAAACTAAACTACTTAAAACAAAGTTTCTGCTATGACTTGACTATAGACCTTCTCTTTTGCCTAGTGTCATCTTGATAAGTACTGACATAGCACCTAAGTTAATAGAACAGGAATAACTGACGCACACTGCTTCTGCTCGCCCATTTCCTTCTACATAAAATCATCCTTGACGTGCTATGTGGACAACCCCTATTCTCTTGGTTCCATGGAACACAGTTCGATAACCACTGATCTAACCACATAGATGTGAGGATCTTGTACATCTATTAACAGGTACTTTTTTTTACTCACTGATTGGACTTGGTTTTTCACCTGGAATCTGATAAATGTCATAGAAGTAAAAAGTAACTCTTGGTTTAGGGGACAACAGTCAAGGATCTTAGCATTTTATGAGGTGGAAGAAGTCCTGCAGATGAAAAAAGGTAAGACAGTGATAAGAGAGCAGACCCTCCTATTGATTTCAATACCCTTAGACCATAAAGTTTTTGCAACTTGCTTTATGTCCCTGGATATGTTGCAGTGTATTCTAGTTTACAGTCGATGGGAATTTGAATAGAATTGTATCCCTCTAATCGATGGACGTGAGTCTGAGTGAACTCCGGGAGTTGGTGATAGACTGGGAGGCCTGGTGTGCTGCGATTCATGGGGTCGCAGAGAGTCAGACACGACTGAGCGACTGAACTGAATTGAACTGAATGTGTGAAACGCTTACTCCTTGGAAGAAAAGTTATGATAAACCTAGATAGCATATTCAAAAGCAGAGACATTACTTTACCAACAAAGGTCCGTCTAGTCAAGGCTATGATTTTTCCAGTGGTCACGTATGGATGTGAGAGTTGGACTGTGAAGAAAGCCGAGCGCCAAAGAATTGATGCTTTTGAACTGTGGTGCTGGAGAAGAATCTGCAGAGTCCCTTGGACTGCAAGGAGATCCAACCGGTCCATTCTGAAGGAGATCAGCCCTGGGATTTCTTTGGAAGGAATGATGCTAAAGCTGAAACTCCAGTACTTTGGCCACCTCATGCAAAGAGTTGACTCATTGGAAAAGACTCTGACGCTGGGAGGGATTGGGGGCAGGAGGAGAAGGGGACGACAGAGGATGAGATGGCTGGATGGCATCACTGACTCGATGGACGTGAGTCTGGGTGAACTCTGGGAGATGGTGATGGACAGGGAGGCCTGGCGTGCTGCGATTCATGGGTTCTCAGAGTCGGACACAACTGAGTGACTGAACTGAACTGAATGTGTGAAAACTGTATAAATTTTAATAATGTTAATTATTAAGGTTATTATGGTTAATGGTGCTTTTCAGGTCTACTATATCCTTCTGTGGAAAATTCTTAAAGAGATGGGAACATCAGACCACCTTATCTGCCTCCTGAGAAATCTGTATGCTGGTCAAAAAGCAACAGTTAGAACGGACATGGACCAACAGACTGGTTCCAAATAGGGTAAGGAGTATGTCAAGGCTGAATATTGCCACCCTGCTTATTTAACTTATATGTAGGGTACATCATGAGAAATGCTGGACTGGATGAAGCACAAGCTGGAGTCAAAACTGCAGAGAGAAATATTAATATTAACAAAGTGAGAGACTTCATTTTCTTGGGCTCCAAAATCACTGTAGATGGTGACAGCAGTCATGAAATTCAAAGATGTTTGCTCCTTGGAAGAAAAGCTACGACCAACCTAGATGGTATATTAAAAAGCAGAGACATTACTTTGCCAACAAAGGTCCATCTAGTCAAGGCTATGGTTTTTCCAGTAGTTATGTATGGCTTTGAGAGTAGGACCATAAAGAAAGCTGAGCGCCAAAGAATTGATGCTTTTGAACTGTGGTGTTGGAGAAGACTGTTGAGAGTTCCCTGGACTGCAAGGAGATCCAACCAAAACCAGTCAACCCTAAAGGAAATCAGTCCTGAATATTCATTGGAAGGACTGATGCTGAAGCTGAAACTCCAATACGTTGGCCATCTGCTGTGAACAACTGACTCACTGGAAAAGATCCTGATGCTGGGAAAGACGGAAGGCAGGGGGAGAAGGGGACGACAGAGGATGAGATGGTTGGATGGCATCACCAACTCAATGGACATGAGTTTGAGCAAGCTCTGGGAGTTGGTGATGGACAGGGAAGCCTGGTGTGCTGCAGTCCATGGGATCACAAAGAGTGGGATGCAACTGAGTGACTGAACTGAATTGATATCCTTCTACTTTTCTGTATAGTCATTCTGTTAATTTTTGAGAGTTGGACATTGAAATTCCAACTAAAAACTTTTATTTCTCTACTTAAAAAATAATTGTAATATACAGTAGAACTATATGTAACTGTTTTGTATTTTTCAAGTTTCCTGTAAATGTGTTATCATACTTTCATAATTTAAAAAAAGGAAAGAGGAAAAAAAAGGGTAAGGAAAAGTTAACTTTGGAATTAGGCAGACTTGTGTTTGAATTTACCTTCTGAGGGTCTTAGTTTTCTCACTTGACAGATGGGATTATTAATATCGACCACACAGAATCATCAGTTCAATTCAGTTCAGTTCAGTTGCTCAGTCATGTCCGACTCTTTGTGACCCCATGAATCGCAGCACGCCAGGCCTCCCTGTCCATCACCATCTCCCAGAGATCACTCAGACTCACGTCCATCGAGTCAGTGATGCCATCCAGCCATCTCATCCTCTGGCGTCCCCTTCTCCTCCTGCCCCCAATCCCTCCCAGCATCAGAGTCTTTTCCAATGAGTCAACTCTTTGCATGAGGTGGCCAAAGTACTGGAGTTTCAGCTTTAGCATCATTCCTTCCAAAGAAATCCCAGGGCTGATCTCCTTCAGAATGGACCGGTTGGATCTCCTTGCAGTCCGAGGGACTCTCAAGAGTCTTCTCCAACACCACAGTTCAAAAGCATCAATTCTTCGGTGCTCAGCTTTCTTCACAGTCCAACTCTCACATCCATACATAACCACAGGAAAAAGCATAGCCTTGACTAGACGACCTTGGTTGGCAAAGTAATGTCTCTGCTTTTGAATATGCTGTCTAGGTTGGTCATAACTTTCCTTCCAAGGAGTAAGCGTCTTTTAATTTCACGGAAGCTTAAATGAGGTTACATACACACAAGGCCTGCCTAGTCCCCACTTGGAGTAAGTGGTCTGAGCCCACAGTAACCAGGTGTTGATTTAATGGCAGAGTCAGGACCGGTCTCACGTTTAGTTCAGCATTGCTTCTACACCAGTAGTCTAATTTGAGAAACAAGTTCAAGCGAACTAATGAATCCATCTCATTGTAGATTCCAAAAAACACATTGTAAGCCCACTGTTACCATTTCCCTTAGAAGTATTAGCCTGGCAGAAAAAATTACACTCAGAGAGAAAGCTGTGAACCGGAATCACTGTATTTCTTTTGAACCTCTAAGGACAGAACAGATAATTTATTTATGAATCATAACACGATGGAGAAATAAACACGGTTGGAGGCTGTTATTTTTTAGGCTATTAGAATATTTAAAGTGTATTTCTTTAAAAGCTACTGAATGAGAGTTATGAAGTTTTGGGGCTTGGGGGTGGGTGGGAGTGAAGGGTGGCGGGAGTCTGATCTTTGCGTCATTGGAGGTCACCCCCGACACCCAACTGGGAGTGGGGTGGGAGCTCCATCCAGAAATATACTCCTAGAGCTGCCATACTGTCTCTAACTTTGGTAATAGCATTCCCGAAAATTAAATGTATATCTGTATATCTAAAACCGGAGAAGGCAATGGCACCCCACTCCAGTGTTCTTGCTTGGAGAATCCCAGGGACGGGGGAGCCTGGTGGGCTGCTGTCTATGGGGTGGCACTGAGTTGGACACGACTGAAGCTCCTTAGCAGCAGCAGCAGCATACCTAAAACATGTTATTTTTTTTTTTAATTAAGTTGTGCCAAAATTGCACATGTTTTATCACATATTTCTAGGTGACTAGAAGAATGGAAGGATGGCTTTTCTACTTTATTCAAACCTATATTAATTGCCAATATTAATTTGATATAAACATTGCTATTGTATATATATTTAAACACATACACAAATTAAAGGGTGATATAAAAATTAAACAGCAGCTGTAAAGTCGTCTTCTGCATCACACAACAGATTACTTCTTTCAGTGCGTCTCTCAATTCCTTTAGAATAATTTAGACTTCAGACTACATACGTGTTCAACATTGTACTTGATAATAGTCCAAAGGCACTTAAGGGAAATTTACTCATTACTCATTGGTGGCCGAATCAGAATACACAAGTTTTGAGGGAGGACTTAAAAGTCATACAAGCAACTAAGATAGCGCACTGATCCTATACTAAAAGAAGGGAAATAATAAATAACGGTAGACTCGTTAATGCGCCTATTTAGATTTCTACACATATCACTTTTATAAAAGACTAATTTAGAAAACCTGGTTATGGAGAGTGAATCTAATTTAATGATTTTAATAAGATCTTGTATCAATAATTTCTAGAGTTTTGTTTTTTTTTTTTTACAGGATTATATTTATGTAATGTTTTAAACTTAAAATGTTAATTCTTGACTCACAGGAATTATATTTCCATTTGTTGTTAATGCGCTAATGTAGAAAACACCAAAAAGAAATCATATTCTCACTTTTTAGCCAGGACACCTTAATTAAACCCGAGCTGCAGCTTCACCTCTCCTGCTGGAACTGTTAAGTATCTAGAAAACAGGCTGCGATGCGTGGTGACAGGAAAGCCGTCACCCACAGAACGCCTGTGCGGCGTCAGGAGGCGTGCCTGTCATCTTTACACGCACTCTCATTTCACCCTTTGAGTTAAGACTTATTTTCATTTTAAATGCGGGAACTCAGCATCTGGGAGAGCAGGTCTGAAACTGGAGCAGCACCATCTGACTGCAAAGTCAGGGTGTGGCCCAGGATTCCTGAGTCCTGGGTGAGCAGTCACACCCACCACGTGGAAGCTGAGCCCAGCTCCAAAGGAGGAGGGTCTCTGACAGAGACTGCCAGGTTCTACTGCACGTGTCTTCTCTGCACATAGGTGTTTGTCTAGACCTCATTTCCCAGGCTCCTTTGCAGCCCACAAGGCCACATGGCGATGGGCTAGCCAATGACTGAGCAGACGTGAGCCACGCCCAGGCTGGGGAGATAGGAAAGATGCATGTCCCCTCCATCATTTCTTTCCCCTTTGCCAGCTGGACTGTGCGTGTGGGGGTCAGTGTGAACATAAAGGTAAGTGATAAGCCCTAATGGGATGGCAGAGACAAAAGATTCAAGCGCCACTTTAAAGGAAAGCACCCCCCATCCCCCGCCCACGTGCCCCAGACTAGAAGAGCTCCAAATCACTGCAGATGGCGACTGCAGCCATGAAATTCAAAGACGCTACTCCTTGGAAGGAAAATGGTGACCAACCTAGACAGCATATTATAAAGCAGAGGCATTACTTTGCCAACAAAGGTCCATCTAGTCAAGGCTGTGGTGTTTCCAGTGGTCATGTATGGATGTGAGAATAGGACTACAGAGAAATCTAAGCGCCGAAGAATTGATGCTTTTAAACTGTGGTTTTGGAGAAGACTCTTAAGAGTCCCTTGGACTGCAAGGAAATCCAACTAGTCCATCCTGAAGGAAATCAGTTCTGGGTGTTCAATGGAAGGATTGATGCTGAAGCCGAAACTCCAATACTTTGGCCATGTGATGCAAAGAACTGACTCATCGGAAAAGACCCTGATGCTGGGAGGGATTGGGGGCAGGAGGACAAGGGGACGACAGAGGATGAGATGGCTGGATGGCATCACTGACTCAAAGGACATGAGTTTGAGTAAACTCCAGGAGTTGGTGATGGAGAGGGAGGCCTGGCGTGCTGCAGTCTATGGGGTTGCAAAGAGTTGGACTCGACTGAGCGACTGAACTGAACTGAGAATTGAGCTGCATTTGTGAGTCAGCTGTGATATTCAGGTTCTATTGGTTAGGCCCTTTAGAGTACAGTATCCAGCCGAGCTTTCTTCAGGGGCCTTGGTTTGGGGGAACCAAAGACTAAGGGCTACGAATGCTATCATGACCACCTCCATCTCAGAGATGATCACTGTATTTTTATTTTTACAAAGGATGGAAAAGTTCAGAGGATCCTTCCTGAAATGTTTGTCAGGGAGCCCAGATTTTAAAATTAGATAATTTGCAAAAAAAATGTCCTGCATTCCTCAGGCATACGGATGTTGCTACCTGGGAAACCAGACACGGCTGAGTGCGGGTGGTGGGGAGAGCCTGGGTGGTGGGGAGAGCCCAGGTGGTGGGGAGTGGGGAGACGAGGGGTGAAGAAGAATCCACATCTCAGGAGCAGAGCATGTACACAGGGCCCATGTTCAGTGGGGCGGTCTCAGACTCTGGGGGCCAAGTATTCAGAAACTGCTTCAGAGTCTCAAAGGTGGCTATAACAGATGAAATTGTGTCCCTCAAAAATTCATATGCTGAAGCCCCAACCTCAGAATGTGACCGTATTTGGAGACAGAGCCTTAAGAGGTAACCGGAAGCTATGAGAGCATTAGGGTGGGCTCTAGTCTGATCTGACTTGTGTCCTTACCAAAGGACATGAGCAGACACAGAGACCCCAAGCTGTACACACGGTGAGACGACCGTGTGAGGGGACACACATCATGATGGCAGCGGTGCCCAGGCCAGGGGGAGAGTCCTCCATGGAAACAAACCTGCTGGCACCTTGCCCTTGGAGTGCCAGCCTCTTAACTGTGAGCATAGGTTTCTGCTGTTTAAGCCACCCAGTCCGTAGTATCTTGCTATGGTGGCCCTAGAAAACTAATACAGCGTCGTTGTTGTTCAGCTGCTCAGTCGTGGCCAACTCTTTGAGACCCCAAGGACGGCAGCAGGCCAGACTTCTCTGTCCTTCACTATCTCCCAGAGCTTGTTCAAACTCACGTGCATTGAGCGGATTATGTCCTCCAACCATGCAATACAAGAGGAGATGAACAGACACGATGACAGTTGCAGAGGGACAATGACAAAAGCCTTCACACGGCAACAGCAAGGAAGATCCATTACTGGCAGCCGGGGAAGCGGGGTAGGAGGGGAGAGAGAAGACGGTTTCAGAACGAAGGCAGACAAAATGGTAACCACTTCCTCGAACGCTATCCCTGACCCCCCTCCTTTCAATATTTCCACTCTTTTCACACAGTGTTTCCCTCTATAAATATATAACTCCAAGACTTCTAGTAAAAGCTTGAAAAGCTGAAAATATAAGAAATATTAATTTTCCAAACTCCTAAGTGGAGTCAGTAATAGAGCATAGAAGATGGCCTGGCAGATGTTCACATTTTCCTGGGAATATATAACATAATTACTTGATTCAGATATCATATATTTATTTCCATCTTGACACTAAAATGTTAAACCACTCCTCCTCTTGCTAAATTGATCTGCATTTAAAACATTAAATTGTTTCACTGTGCTCCTTAGCAACTCAGTGATATAAACTCTCATGAATATGTAAATCAACCCCTCTAAGCACATTATTAATTATTTCAAAGATAGTTGGAGGTCACCAGCTCATAGCAATTTCTATGCATGAAGTCTCATTAATACAAGACATCACACAGTAAGGAAGAATAAAGTTTTGTCACGGTGACTGTGTGTGTGTGTGTGTGTGTTTCAAGTGGCCAAAGTAACAGACAGAACTAACCCCATTCACCAGGAGGCAGTGAACACAGCTCGTGGACAATGACGAGGAAGTAATAAAGGAAAACAAATTCTTCAACTGGAACTATTTTTAAAAAGGCAACATCTGTCCAAATCAGGAATGTGAACTTAAAATCCAAAGCAATTTCTGTCTCAAATAAACTTAAATTTTCCTGACCTAGAGGCCACAAATAGCCCCAATTTGTCCAGGGTAAAACTGCGACAAGCTCAGCAAATGTGTGGCTCATGAAGATAGGGCAAAGCTCTTTCCCGAGACACAGCAGAGCGGATGCAGAGGGTCCGGCCCGGGTGGCTCTCACTCTCTGCCCTCTGCCAATCGCCTCTTTGGCAGCTGGAAGTCAGCCTCTCCTTAGGCGGTCCTCAGCGGCTGAAATGCTCTGATGTAAAGCGTGGGACAGCTGCCGTGGAGCGGCCACAGAATGAAATGCAAAGCGGTAGACAGTGGAGCCTAGAATTACTCAGCAATGAAGGAGCACATTTAACAGTTAGTGGGCTGTACTTTTTAAAATTCATAATCTAAGTGTAAGACTTATTTTCACCAAATAGTGATAAAATTGATCTTCTTGCCCAAGTAACTCTTCAGAGTCCCTACCTCAGTTTGCTTTTATATCTCTAAATGGGAACTCAAAATGCACCTGCCGAAACAGCTGACCAAAAACTGTTTTCACACAGGACAGCACCTGAGATGAGGAAGATAATCAGAAGCAAAGCTATTCTCTAGTGTGATTAACACAGTATATGTAACAAAAGTAATAACGGAATAACAACACTGGAATACATCGTTCATGTGCTCAGAGCTTTCTGAAGATATAACTGGAATGGACGCTGGCAAAACCAGTCAAGCAGCCATTTGACAGTTAAAAGCAAGGAAATATTTGTATTATCTAGAGGAGTATGGCACCCCACTCCAGTACTCTTGCCTGGAAAATCCCATGGATGGAGGAGCCTGGTAGGCTACAGTCCATGGGGTCGCTGAGGGTCGGACACGACTGAAGCGACTTAGCAGCAGCAGCAGAGGAGTACAGACATAGGTGGTGATGTTACAGGAAAAGCAAGGTAATGAATGTCACAAAAGTCAAGATAATATTTGCATCGGGACTTCCCAGGTGGTCCTTGGGCTTCCCTGGTGGCTCAGACAGTAATGAATCTGCCTGCAATGTGGGAGACCCAGGTTTGATCCCTGGATCAAGAAGATTCCCTGGAGAAGGGAATGGCAACCCACTCCAGTATTCTTGCCTGGAGAAGTGCATGGACAGAGGAGCCTGGTGGGCTACAGTCCATGGGGTTGCAAAGAGTTGGAGACGACTGAGCGACTTTCACTTTCCCTAGTAGTCCATTGGTTAAGACTCATGCTTCCAATGTAAGGGACATGGGTTCAATCTCTGGTCAGGGAACGAAGATCGCACATGCCTCGTGGCAAAAAAAGAAAAAGATAATAGTTGCATGAAGGCTAGGATTGAGGAGGGCACATGGAGGGTGTCTGGACTGTTGGCGGTACAGCTTTTCCTGATTTGGGTTGTGGTTACAGAGGTTCTCCGTGATGATACAAATCTACATGTAACAATATCAATGTGTTTAAACACTGTTGTGTATGCATAGTTCAGCTCAGTTCAGTTCAGCCGCTCAGTCATGTCCGACTCTTTGGGACCCCATGAACGGCAGCATGCGAGGCCACCCTGTTCACCACCAACTCCCAGACTCCACCCAAACCCATGTCCATTGAGTCAGTGATGCCATCTAACCGTCTCATCCTCTGTTGTCCCCTTCTCCTCCTGCCTTCAATCTTTCCCAGCATCAGGGTCTTTCCAAATGAGTCAGCCCTTCGCATCAGGTGGCCAAAGTGTTGGAGTTTCAGCTTCAACATTAGTCCTTCCAATGAACACCCAGGACTGATCTCCTTTAGAAGGGACTGGTATGCCTAGTATGTCTCATAATAAAGGTACAAACACCTCAAGCCATTTAAAATGATGCACTTACAGGTCAGTTAACATTCTACTGACTCTCATTATGATCCTTCCAGCCTCAGGAGAGCTCCTTCTGTACTGTTAATGCCAAGTGCACAGACTCCAAAACCATGCCGGCTGCCAAGAAGGCCAGGGAGAGGAACAGGGAATATACACTCTAATAAAAAGAAGAGGAAAGACTAAGGACAGCTGTTCTGAACAACTCTTGGTGCTATCTTAAGGATTTATAAGCAGCTTTCTAGAATTCTTTGGATAAGTAATAAATTCATACTTGAAAATGGTTTGCTTTTGACCTTATAAAACAAAGGTAGAATGCTCTTGTTAAGAGTTCAGGGCAGAAGTAGGTGGAAAGAAATTGTCTCTGCCTCCTGCTAGCTATTCAAGGCATTACCACTTTACTTCTGTTATTTAAAATGCTATTTTATTTTTAACTACTTAATAAGATGCAAGAAAAGGCCAAAGGCGATTTAGAAAGTAGAAACCTGAGAAAGTGAGAATTGGGGTGAGGTCTACTGGAACACGGGCTTCCCTGGTGGCTCAGGCGGTAAGAATCCACCTGAAACATGGGAGACCCAACCCACTCCAGCATTCTTGCCTGGAGAATTTCACGTACAGAGGAGCCTGGCAGGCGACAGTCCCTGGGGTCACAAAGAGTCGGACTCGGTCAACACTTTCACTTTCACTTACTGGGACACGGGGCTCCTCTGGAAGAGAAACAGAGCAATTCTGCTGATGGTAACACCTCAAAGCGGCAAAGTCCCTGGATTTGTAAAACTCTAAAGACACACGCAAGCATCAGTCAGATGTGCAGGCCTCTAGCCCCCAGTGAAGTAGGGTTCCACACAGGCAGCCTTTCCAAGGCCAGACACCCGCCTGCACAGACAGAGCCTGTGGACCCGGCTACAGTGAGCTCCTGAAGGCCATCAGCTCCGTCCTGCAGCTCTGTCTGCTGTCCTCGTCCGTGTACCAGTCACTCCTTTTAAAGAAGCTCCGTGATGGAGTGCTGTGCCGATCTCAGGTGGGGAAAGGAAAGCTGAAAGCCATTCAATAAGTTTTACGTTCTCCATCCTCTCTGCCAGTGAGAGAGAGGGCTGTGGGCTTGCAGTCCTGTCTGCTTTTCCTCCTGCGCACACAGGCAGACCAAAGCCCCCCACTCCAGGTCTCCCACCCCTCACCCTGTGTGGTTGGGTGGGGCCATGCGGCTGAGTTCTGGAATAAGGACTATGGGACTAAGTGATGGGGGCCGTTCCCAGGCCTGGTCTCTAACCAACCCTCCCCGCCCACCACCCCCACCTCCATTCGATGCTCCTGCTCTGGCTTCCTCTGCCCGCCCGCCTGGGTGAAGAGGGCGCTGTGGGGACTCCGGCTGAGAACAGCAGAAGCCCTAGGTGACAGGAGGCTGAGTCTGACTCCCTGAATGACGGTGTCGGGCACAGCCCCCCACCCCCACCTCCAGCCAGCCTGCCCTGGAGCATGACACCATGACAATCAACCTGCATTCTGATCAGCCTTGATTTTGTTAGAGAAGTTAGGTTACCATCCTGACATTCCCCTGCCTCATACATCCAAACCAAAGGAAAGCTACCAGAATTATTAAACCACCCCCAAAAGAAAGAACAAAAAGTTTAGCAGCATTAACCTCAGAAAATTAGGAAGTTTGATTTAATTTCAAGTAATTTTGAGGCAGAAAGAACATTGGCTTTGGATGGCAAGCTCGTCAGCTGCTTGGATTCTCTGCTGCCATCTTCACAGTGGCTATTACAATTTGTCAAGATCTTTGGCCTCCTGATATGAAGAACTAACTCATTTGAA
Source organism: Bos indicus (assembly GCF_029378745.1). NCBI lineage: Eukaryota > Metazoa > Chordata > Mammalia > Artiodactyla > Bovidae > Bos > Bos indicus. The sequence goes on from NC_091768.1 coordinate 97,877,306, forward strand.
AAAATTCTGATGCTGGCAAAAATTGAAGGCAGGAGAAGAAGGGGACGACAGAGGATGAGATGGACAGGAGTTTGAGCAAGCTCCAGGAGTTGCTGATGGACAGGGAGGCCTGGTATGCCGCAGTCCATGGGGTCACAGAGTCGGACATGACTGAACTGAACTGAACTGAGGGGCTAGGAGGAGGACAGGCTGCATATTTTGATTTTTAATTTTTTAAAGGATTTAGATGTAAGTTGTGTTCGATCATTCTGTGCACAGCACACTCTCACCAGCCCGTGGAAGGCCCCTCAATCTGTCATTTGTTCTCACTTCCATTTTCCCCTTTGCCCTTCAACCCTCCTGCCTGCACCTGTCTCCTTCTCTGCCCTTGTCATGGGCCCGCACCCTTGAATATTTGCAACATCTAGAGAATGTGTGCATGGACAGGCTTCTAGGCAGTTTGCTAACATTTCAGAGCTCTAATATGACTTGCCAAATCACTTTTCAGAAATATTTAAATTCATATTTTACCTCATTTGAATATATGTCCATCATGTTATATATTATGCTTTAAAGTAGCAATTCTTTAGCAACTAATTATACTGAGTTTTCAGTATATGTAGTGACCGATTACACACCTTGTTTGGTGACCTATCTTTTAATATACTTCCTACTTTTCGATGTGGTTTTAGAAATGATATGGACTTGGATTATTTGTGTGTATTTGGGGAAGCAATGTTCAAGAGCCAAAACTATCATTTATGTTGGATTTTATGCTTAGCCTCCAGAAAAGTTGTCTAGGAACAGGTCTTCTTGACTCTGCAGACATCAAGAGTATTCCTGTTCCTCAAAGGCCAGAACGATCTGCCTCATGCATTATCGCTTCCCGGGCGGTGCTAGTGGCGAAGAACAAGACACACGGGCTTGATCCCTGCGTTGGGACTGTTCCCTGGAGGAGGGCATGGCTACCCACTCCAGTATTCTTGCCTGGAGAGTCCCATGGACGGAGGAGTCTGGCAGAGTTATAGTCCATGAGGCTGCAAAGAGTGGGACATGACTGAACAAACTCAGCATCAGTTCAGTAGTCATTCAGTACTATCCGACTTATTGGGACCCCATGGACTGCGGCATGCCAGGCTTCCCTGTCCATCACCAACTCCCAGAGTTTACTCAAACCCATGTCCGTTGAGTCGGTGATGCCATCCAACCATCTCATCCTCTGTTGTCTCCTTCTCCTCCCGCCTTCAATCTTTCCCAGCATCAGGGTCTTTTCCAATGAGCCAGTTCTTCACATCAGGTGGCCAAAGTATTGGAGCTTCAGTTTCAGCATCAGTTCTTCCAAATGAATATTCAGGACTGATTTCCTTTAGGATGGACTGGCTGGATCTCCTTGCAGTCCCAGGGACTCTCAAGAGTCTTCTCCAAGTTCAAAAGCACCAAGTCTTTGGTGCTCAGCTTCCTTTACAGTCCACCTCTCACATCCACACATGACTACTGTATGCTTAGCGTGCACGTATGTAAAATCACTGACCAGACACTTAGGACACTCCTGGACTGTGGTAGGTGCGTGTCAGCATAGGCATGTCATTCTATGTTACACGAAGACGGGAACTGTATGAAAAGTGGACTGCGAGGAGAAAGGAAACAAAGGGCAAGTGCTGAAGGCAGAGAGGGGGTGCACTCGCACCCCACATTACAGGGAAGGGGGGAGCTGCCCTGGGACACCCCAAAGCTACAAGACACCTGTGTACCAGGACACACAGTGGACTAGAGGAAAACACAATTTCCAGAGTCTTCATCATGTGAATTCTATTTTTATTTTAGCTGCTCTTTAAAATGTGTCTGCATGCCAAGTCACTTCAGTCATGTCTGCCTCTCGAAACCCCATGGACTGCAGCCTGCCAGGCTCTTCTGTCCATGGGGATTCTCTAGGCAAGAATATTGGAATGGGTTGCCATGCCCTCCTCCAGGGGATCTTTCACACCCAGGGACTGAATCTGCGTCTGTTATGTCTCCTTCATTGGCAAGTGGGTTCATTCCCACTAATGCCACCTGGGAAGCCTGAATTCTAAAATAAATCTGCCTAAATCCCCGAGGCCCCACCAAGGTGGGTGAGTGACACTCCGTGCTAAGAGCAGATCCGCAAAGGGCTTTGGCACTTCAAGTTCATTCCTAGTAAGGAATGTAATAACAGTAGATACAGCAAAAACACAGCCAATATTTCACAGTAATTATGAAGTTTTCCCCGAAGCCCTTAACTTCATGCAAGAGTTTGTTAGAGGCCCTGGAAACAGGCCATTTTGTCCGTGTTTGTCCACCTCTTTTTCAACTCCCTTAATGTTTATTGAAAAACCTTATGCTGGTTAGCAAGTCATATCACTCGTGGGAAAACAGGTAAGGGCAGTGGGAGTATTTTCAGGCTTATTAATGCTATGATCTCCCACGGAAAATACCTCACTACCCAGAGAACGCTCACCTGGAGGAAGTGCTCAAACTTTTAAATGTGGGGCCTCTATCAGATACGAGGGCCACCCCCAGAGCACTGCGGCTTGTGCCATCTTCTCATTGTGGCATGGAGGAAGCCGACACAACATTGTAAAGCGATTATCCTCTGATTGAAAATTAACAAACAAGCAAACTGCCATGTTATTGAAACGTGCAGTACAGGCTGAGAAGCACAGTCCAGAGAGAAACAGGGTGGGGGTGCGGAGAAACACAGAGCTTCGGTGCAACCAGGGGTTGAAATCTCAGCTCAACCCTTCCTGACTCTGATGCTGCTCACTCAATCCTGCTGCTGCTGCTGCTGCTGCTAAGTCACTTCAGTTGTGTCTGACTCTGCGAGACCCCATAGATGGCAGCCCACCAGGCTCCCCCGTCCCTGGGATTCTCCAGGCAAGAACACTGGAGTGGGTTGCCATTTCCTTCTCCAGTGCAGGAAAGTGAAAAGTGAAAGGAAATCCGCTCAGTCCTGTCTGACTCTGAGCGACCCCATGGACTGCCGCATACTAGGCTCCTTCATCCATGGCATTTTCCAGGCAAGAGTACTGGAGTGGGGTGCCATTGCGTTCTCTGACTCAATCCTACTGAGTCTGTATTTCTTCCTCTGAAAAATACAGAGAATTCCTACTTGTCAAGTTTGCTTCTGGTTTAAATATGAAAAAAAGTGCCCCAAATTAGAGACACTCTTCCCCTGATGCTCTTTCCCATAGAGCTTTTAGAGGTATGGCACTTTGATGTTTACAGGCTTATCGACTTGTATAGTGATTAAGAACACACTTCTAAAGCCACAACTAGATGACTAAATACTGGCTCTGTCACATCAGTTCAGTTCTGTTCAGTTCAGTTGCTCAGTCGTGTCTGACTCTTTGGAGACCCTATGGACACAGGGTTCCCTGTCCATCACCAACTTCTGGAGCTTACTCAAACTCATGTCCATCGAGTCAGTGATGCCATCCAACCATCTCATCCTCTGTCATCCCTTTTTCCTCCCGTCTTCAATCCTTCCCAGTATCAGGGTATTTTCCAATGAGCCAGTTCTTCACATCAAGTGGCCAAAGTATTGGAGTTTCAGCTTCAGCGTGAGTCCTTCCAATCCAAGGGACTCTCCAACAGCACAGTTCAAAAGCATCAATTCTTTGGCGCTCAGCTTTCTTGATGGTCCAACTCTCACATCCATACATGACCACTGGAAAAACCACAGCTTTGACTAGACAGACCTTTGTTGCAAAGTAATGTCTCTGCTTTTTAGCATGCTATCTAGTGATAAGGAGGAGAAGTATGAGATGCTGGATGGCATCACCAGCTCGATGCACATGAGTTTGGGTGAACTCTGGGAGTTGGTGATGAATGGGGAGGCGTGGCGTGCTGCGATTCATGGGGTCACAAAGAGTCGGACATGACTGAGTGACCGAACTGAACTGAACTAGTGATTAAGAGCACACTTCTAGAGCCACAGCTAGCTGGATAAATACCGGTTCTGTTACATACCAGCTGCAATACCATGTGCAGTTTAGTTAACTTCTGTGAGCCTCAAAGTCTTCATCTCTAAACTGGAAGAATGACAACATCCAGCCCAACAGGGCTTTGTGGGGATTAAATGAATGTATGTATGTAAGCATCCCAGTGGGACCTTATACAGGGAAAGTACTCAGTAAGGGCTCTAATCATGACTTATTTTTAACTATCAGGGAAACAAAATTCAGCATTCCACTCTTATAAATAGCATAACATAATTTCTGGTCAAATGAGGAGCTCATACAAAAGAAGCAGGATTTCTACTTGAATGGTATTTTGAGGCAGTTTTAATTGTTCATCATAAAAATTTTGGCAATGGAAATAGTTGGTTCACTGTTGACTGGTCATACCTTGAAGAATGCATCTGTCTAAAATAGAGCTTTGAAGGCATTTGGAAAAGATTTGGAAGATCAGGTTTGGAAAAAAGAACATCTTATTACAGACATTTTGAGGGTAAGGGGTGTTGGACTTTTATGCAGATATGGTGGATTTACATGGATACTGTTAGCTGGACATTTGGTATGTGAGTCACACAGCAACAGAAATAACTGCTTTATCTAGCTCTCTTGTGGCTTATACGGAACCAGTGTACTTTGAAAAATATTTAATTGTTTGCTAATTCTACTTACAGTCTCTGCTTTTTGATATATAGTTAATAGTCCCAGAAAACGGATCTGTGTTAATCTGTGTTTTTTACTCACGTGTGTTTTAGTTGCTGGGTCGTGTTCGACTCTTTGTGACCCCATGGACTGTAGCCTGCCAGGCTCCTCCATCCATGGGATTTTCTAGTCAAGAATACTGGAGTGGGTTGCCATTTCCTTCTCCAGGGGATCTTCCCGACCCAGGGATTGAATCCAGGTTTCCTGCATTGCAGGCAGACTCTTTACTGTCTGAGCCACCAGGGAAGTAAAAAACTGACATTTTACTCATCATGTCACTATTCAAACCTTAACGAATGGCTTGTTTCCCAGGTTCTGGATATACTAAATAATGGATTTTAAGGAAAGGGCTGTTTTGTATAGATGTGGGGAGGTGTGAGGGTTAAATAGCTGCATTTACCACAAAGTGAGGAAGAACAATCTCAAACAGGGCTGTGCAAGAGACAGACACCTATTTGACATCATACCCATGTCACTCTAACAAAATAACACATGCTTTTTGTGAGCATCAAAGTAGGAATACAACCACCAAGCAAATCCAAATTTTATTTACCAGTGAGTCTCCCATTTATCTCTTCATGTGAAACCCACAGCCAGAAAACTGAAGGAGTGAATTCAAGCTGCATGTCCACTGTGAGAATATTCATCACTTGTGGTTAGATATGAACTTCATAGTTAAATAGGCTTCCCTGATAGCTCAGCTGGTCAAGAATCCGCCTGCAATGTGGGGGATCTGGGTTCTATCCCTGGGTTGGGAAGATCCCCTGGAGGAGGGAAAGGCTACCCACTCCAGTATTCTGGCCTGGGGAATCCCATGGAGTGTATAGTCCATGGGGTTACAAAGAGTCAGACATGACTGAGCCACTTTCACTTCCACTTCGTAGTTAAAAGGAAGGGATAAACTGGGAGTTTGGGACGGACACATACAGACTACTATATCTAAAACAGACGATCACCAAGGACCTAGTGTAGAAGCACAGGGAGCTCTGCTCAATATCTTGTAATAACCTAAATCGGAAAAAAATTTGAAAAAAAAAAAATATATATAACTGAATCATTTTGCAGTACACCTGAAACACAACATTGTTCAATTATACTTTAATATAGAATAAAAATTAAGAAAGTTATGAATTTATCAGTAAATGCCCTTTGCTTCTATAAACTAATCTTGCTTTAATTTTCTTGGAAGAACTATAATCCGCAAGAAAGCTAGTCGTCATCACAGGGTCCTAAAACCATTTGACAAGGCGTTTTAAACTGACGTGGTGTAAAGGCACATCTCTTCAGGGAAACCAACAAGATGTGTTCCCAAGTGTCCAAAGCCAGTGATAACCCTGGGTCTGACGCTTGCGGTCCAGTCGTTTTACACGGAACTGTGAGGTCGTCCAAGGGCAGGCAAGAAGATGCTTCACAGCACCCTGCTACACGGGACCAGTAATACACTGACCCTACTGTGTGGATCTGGTGTAGACGCTGAGCCTTGCTGGAGTAATCCAGCTCCCAGGAAGACGCCCTTTCAGTACATTCTCAGTTCCCTTATGGAAACGGACCATGATTTTTTGCTTTTCATACATACTAAGTTTTATTTATAAGACTCATAGATGTTAATTAACGTAACTTTTTAATTAACCCCACCTTGGGAGCAGACTGTGCCATGGAAATAACATGAGTTTGATAAATTCTTGTTTCTGATAGTCTGCTGTTTCTATTTATAGTTCAAAAAGCTTTGATTTTCCATTTCTGTTAACTTTCTACTTTATAGTACGTGTGTTGTTTCATGCTCAGAGAGTCAAGTCAAAGTCAAATAAACCAAGGGGAAGAGATGGCCAGACAGCTGGAGAGGTGAGTAATGCTTGATAATTGGCTGATTTTATGCATTAAATAGCAGGAAACATCAACCTACAGTTAAATATATTGTAAAAAATAAATAAATAAAATAAAGAATGTTTAAATCCATGCTCTTTTGTCCGTATACACATACATGCACAGGTACATTTTATACATACTGTGGGAATACATGCTTATGTAGCAACAAAATAACAAAAGCCAATATGCACCATGCGCCCAGCGTCTTCAGCATTTAACTGAAAAGTGCTTTATGTGGCATTATTTTAATTCATCTACATAAGAGCGGATAAGCTAGATGTTATTGTACTGCCCCTGTTTTACCTTAAAGTGAAACTGAGGCAAATCAAGGTTAAGTAACTTGCCCTAAATCACACAGGGAGTGAGTCTCAGAGTCAGGATTTGAATTTGGCTTCTCCAGTGTTTTGTCCACATCCAAGGATTTGTGCAAGCGACTCACCGGTTTATGGCAGTTCATATTAGGGCCTATACTGGTATCTCATACCTTGGTCTGCAAATCAAATAATCGCATGTCATGAACTGTACGGGGGACATCCTGAGGGGCAGGGGAGTCCTATGACACAGGCTCCTAGAAAGCCTTGCTTTATCAGATCCCTTTTGGAGAGCATTATCTGCAGGCAATGGCACCCGACTGCAGTACCCTTGCCTGGAAAATCCCATGGACGGAGGAGCCTGGTGGGCTGCAGTCCATGGGGTTGCGAAGAGTCGGACACAACTGAGCGACGTCACTTTCACTTTTCACTTTCATGCATTGGAGAAGGAAACGGCAACCCACTGCAGTGTTCTTGCCTGGAGAATCCCAGGGATGGGGGAGCCTGGTGGGCTGCCGCCTATGGGGTCGCAGAGTCGGACACGACTGAAGCGATTTAGCAGCAGCAGCAGCATCTGCCCTTGGCTAAAAGAATTAGGGACGAATTCTCTCATGTTCACCCAACCAGCTCTGTTAAAATACTTAAGTGACTTTAAAAGGCTCGAGCTTCTTGCAGAGAAACCATTAATTAAAGATAGCACTAAGCAAGTAAAGCAGAAGCCAAAGAAGAGAACAGTGGTCCTCAACACTGTGAGGAACTATTACCCTTAACAGGGCACTTCATCTTCTGACTACAATAAGCTCTGAGATATAAACTGAGGAAGGTCTGAAGCTATGACACACAGCACGGCATTTAGAAACTAAGCAAGTAATAAATGTGAGGAGCACCTCTGCTGAGCGAACAGTCAAGACAATTCAGGTTGTCTTTTACAACAGCAAGAAACTACAATAGCATCAGAAGACCTGTTTTCACGTAACATGTCAAATATTGATAATATAATTTGAGTCCTCAAATTATAAAATAAAGCAGGCTGGAATAATACACGGCAAGTAATACAGTGACGAGCTGAACTGCGTTTTGTTATGAGTGAGCACTTTTGGAGACACATATTAAAGCACCTAGAGGATGTGAAGAAGCAAGCCTCGGCATGAACTGCGCAGTGTAGGGGGTTTACCACCCAGCAGAACCGCTGTTTCCAGCCTGTCTCAGTTTGTGGTTATTTGCTACATTCTCTTTTAATAACAAAATGTACAGATAGGCAGCTTTCTGCCTCCTGTTAAACATGAAAGCAAAGATGTGTTAGAGAAGATTCTTTCTCAATGGTAAGTGGCATTTTAAAAAATAAAAGCAAGATTTTATGGAATATTACATTTATATGACTGGTAATAAAGTAGATACAGTCACAAAAATATTTGAAAGGATTCCCCCCAAAAAAACATGCAAAGTAAGCATATTTAAAACGCATTCATTCCCTACCTCATTCATAGTTAAAATGAAGAAGACGAACTCAGGAATGCATAGAGTTATAAAAATGTCATTAACACAGTTAATGTAAAAAAATGGTATTTAAAAGATAACTAACCATAGTAAATTCATATAATGCATTTCAGTGAGATACAGCTTAACCAGGCAAATATTTTATTTCACTTAGAAGCTGTCAGTTATCCTTTGGCAAAGAAACAGCGAAATAAAAGCTAGTTGACACACATTCGTTATAAAAATATAAGAGACTGAACCTTGTTAGCTTTTCCTGCTGCTGTAAGGGACTGTCAAATGTGTCCTATATAGAAAATACTTGTAAAGAAAAAAAAATATAATATATTCACTTAGCCTATCCCTTGATAAAAAGGTGAGATTTTTTTAAGTGATGGAGAAAAAGAAGTGTAAAAGGATCTTAAACTTAAGATACTCAGCCTCGTTCAAAATAAGAAAAAATATGCATGTGGAAATGCCATTTTTGCAAAGGTAAGATTGGAAAGTGGCCCCCAAAGGCCTGTGGCTGCTCTGTTGGTGAGGTGGTGTGGCACCTGCTGCTCTTACACGTCACTGGTGAGAATGGAAGACAGCACACTTTTGGGGAGAAGAGTTTGGAAACATAAAAATAAATACATATTTTTCCCTTCAATACAGCAGTTCCACTCTAGGAATCCATCTCAGTGAAACTCTGATCAAGACTATGAAAATACACGTGTATACAACTCTATTAGTTGTACCAATATTTGTAATAAAAAAAATTGAAAACTAAGTGTTTACCATATGGGAACAGTAAAGTATAACCACCAAATGGAATTCAATAATGCTAATTTTTCTGTGAAGAAAATATACACATATTACTAGGGAGAGATATACAGAATATATAATGTACAGTTTAAAAAAAAAAGGAAGGTGGAGACAGATATGCACAGTATTCTACTTTTTACTTAAGATTCAAATCTCTTCAATATCTATATCATCTATAATCTGTTTATGCGTTTTAAAATGGGAGCTTTTTCAAATAGAGGTCTACACATAGAGAAAGGAATATTCAAGAGAATGGAAATAAAATTTGTATTTCTTTGAACATAATTATTTCATAGCTTTGATTTTGGAATCATGTTAATATTTTATATAAATATAAAAATATAAACTATGAAAACAAAATACATTTTAAAATAGTTAAAACTATGTGTGAAATTGGTGACATAATTATACAGTCACTGTACATGACTCTATATCCCTATAACAATATGCCCTAATGACAAAATAAACTGCTTTAACACTGTGTTCAGTAATCACACTTTGGTGACGGTGTTGGTATTCTGAAACAGATACTACTGTATACGTATTATGAAATGAGACAAATGAGTAATTATGTTAATATCACTCAGAAATAAGACTTTTGCTAAGTGAGGAAGCAATGACAGTTTTAAGATCAGTGACTTCAAGTAAGAATTCCATAACTCTGGATATAAAGTGAAAATGTCAGTATAAATGCAGTTTTTACCTTTTAAAAAATTCATGTCTCCTAGCTCTTTCAGCTCGGCCTAGAAAGAGTGACCAACCTCGTAATAGTGAGCACACCCAGCACTAGGGCTGTGATTTCTAAAGCCATTTCCTATTTTTAAAGGAACCAGACCCCCTGCCACACTCCATATATAGAAATCAACTTAAAAGGAATCAATGACCTAAATATAAGAGCTAAGCTATAAGAAAAAGCATAGGGGTAAATCTTCACGAAATGGGATTTGGGACTATATTCTAAAGTTTGACATCAAAGGCACAAGCAACAAAAGAAAATATAAATTGGACTTTATCAAAATTTAAAACTTTTGTGTATCAAAGGACATTGTAAAGAAAGTGAAAAGACTCCGAATGGGGGAAATGCTTGCACGTCATGTAACGGTGAGGCCCTAGCATCCAGAATAAATAAAGAGCTCTTACAACAACTAAAAGACAAACGACCCAATGAAAAACAGGCCGAGGACCTGAACAGATGTTTCTCCAGAGAAGATGTACAAGTGGCAAGTGAGCATGTGAGAAGCTTCACCATCAGTGGTCATTAAGGAAACACACATCAAAACCATGAGACGCCACTTTATATTTAATAAGATGGCTACTTAAAAAATAGAAAAATTTAATAGCAAGTGTTGGTGAGAATGTGGAGAAATAAGAACCCTTGTACGCTGGTAGTGGAAATGTAAAATGATGAAGCGGCTGTGGAAGACAGTTTGTTGGTTCCTTACGAGGTGGAATTACCATATAATCCCAAAACTGCACTCCAAGAGAAATGAACACATACGTCCAGACAGAAACAAGTATCCAATGTCTGCAACAGCATCATTCATAACAGCCAAAAGACAGAAAGAATGCACACCAATGGATGGATGGATCAATAAGTTATGGTATGTCCATATAATGAAATATTATTCAGCCACAAAAATAACAAAGTACGGGTCCTTATCACAACTTGGATGAATGTCAACAACATGCCAAGTGAAAAAGGCAGACACAAAAGGTCACAGATTTTGTGATTCCTTTTATATGAAATATTTAGAATGGGCAAGTCCATAGAGACAAAAAAAAAAAACAAAAACACATGTAGTGCTTGCCAAATGATGGGGGAAATAGAGAATGGGAAGTGACTACTTAATGGATATAGAATATTATTATGGAGTGACGAAAAAGTTTTGAAACTAGAAAGAGGTGGTGGTCACTGTATAACACTATTAAAGCAAAAAATGCCACTGAATTGTACACTTTAAAATGGTTAATTGTATGTTATGTGAATTTCACCTCATTAAAAAAAAACATCTAATGATAACGATACAGCACAAGTAAAGGATGTCTTGAAATGTTGGAAGATATAAAGCTTTTAAACAGATATTTCAGCTTTGTATCATTCTTTCTTTTTAAATACATGTTCTTTCATATAATATTTATGTAGGTGTTCAAAACTTTTAGCAATAGAGGTGTATGATAAAAAATTGCTCTAAATCCAGGTTAATAAATTTCTACTTCTCAGGGTGAATTGATAGACATACTTTGTATACATTGGCTGAATAATATTTTAAAATTTATTTTCAATGCCTTTATGTAGATTATACATTTTCTAGTTCAACACAGGTCCTTCAAACCCTAGGGTTTTATATTGTGATTCAAACATTAATCTTCTTGCCCAACCATGATCAAATAGATTCTGGAGTTCCAATTCCTCATTAGGGAATTGGGTATATTTAAGATAGTTTTATATCAACAGTTCTCCTTTTTCTGTTCTTAATCAATTAGAAATGGAGGAAACAGTGGTAGACTTACCCACACAAGGCAGAGAGTAGCCAAGCTGCGGGTCGTGGACAAACTGCCGATCATTGAGTCTGGTCACGCAGTACAGGTGGAAACAGTCCAAGCAGATCACGTGGCGGTGTGTGCACTGGAAAACCAGGACGGGGCTCCTGCGGAGGCAAAGACATTTCCTCTAGTCCTCCTCAGGCTGGAGATGCAACGTGCGGCCTAGGACACTTTCCGGAATCTTGTAGGGTCGCTTAGGGCATGCTCCATGAGGAGAACTGTGCTGCTAAGCCCTGGGCTCACACATATCAATGCTACCTCTGCAAAACTGGAAATGCCTTGCAAACTATGAAGATTGATTTTCTTAACTTTTATTTTTCATACAACCATATTGACCAATCAGCTATTTAAATCCAAGTTCAGACACAAGCTCTTTCTAGAAGGCTTTGACTTATAATACCCAATTAACTTACTCATCATGCCATCCACTTACATATATTTCTAATGATTCACTATTCCATCATGATATTGTTATGTTTCTCTTCTCTTGTAAGACTATGATCTCTGTGAAAGTAGACACTGAGTCTACTTGATATCCATATTCTCATAGCACCAGGCCTTGTAAGATTTTAAATAAATGATCCTTGAATTTAGCTATAATATTAAACAGTATATAAACCCAAACTTCCTCCAGGTCAAAAGAAAAATTATCAAAGCATGTTAAAGAGTCATTCATATCTCATTGGCAAATAGAAAAGTAGAATTTAGAAATAAAAGATTATCTAACAGAGATTCCTCTATGACAAGATTTTGTCTATTATGCTCCCCCAATCTAGTCAAATACTCAATTTCTTAAAGTTAGGGGAGTACTAATAAATCAATATATATAAGTCCTAAAAAGTTTGGTCTTCCTTAAAAGACCACAGAAAAAAATCTGCCAAGTAACCACGATTTTTTTTTTTTTACTAGTAAATCAACTGCATGAATTTATGACAAAAAGGAGACAAAAATAATATATTAATTTGAGATCAGCCCCAAGGCAATTTTAATAGTAAGAAAGTCATTAGATTTTATCTTGATAAACCTATTTTCTAAGTGACGATAACAAACTACAAAATATTTTTCATTTCATACCCAGTTCTTAACAGAGAAAAGCTCTTCCCCTAAAAATAAGAGAACAGAAGATAACTTCATAATAGTTTACAATATTTTAAAATTTTTGTTTTCCTACTTATTTCAAAACAATATATAACACACACAAAAAGTGGAAAGGAAACCTTGGTATTTTAGTGTCTTGAGCCAATAGGATGATGGTCAATCCGTCTGAGTCAGAGCGTCACTGAGGTTTTTATGTGCTTCCATTTCCCTGCTCTGAGCCCACTGATAGCCCCTCAGGGCCATTTCCATTCCCGGGGCCTTTTTCAATTGGGTATTGACTGTGTTCTGAATTTTCAGCCTCCTCCCTTCTAACAGCCTCCCCACTAAAGATGATGAAATACAATGCTTGCCTGTTTCTAGGAGCAGAGTCAGGCTTGCACACATGTACAAGTCACACACACCTCACCCCCTCTAGACGACCCTATGGACCTGCCATATTTACCTCGTTCTTTCAGGACTACGTTCTGTGAAAAAGGTTATTCATTCTGATTTTAGCAATGTGGTTGACTCAGCCTTTACAGACCCCTGATCTGCTATCAATACAGAGAAACACTGGAGAAACTATGAGAGCGTTTATAAAAATCTGCCTATATATAACTAGGTTAAAAAAAAAGCTTGGCAATTACCAGATAGAAGAAAAATAGAAAGAAAACTTATATAAAAGCCAAAGCAGTCAGTATGGACTGTGGACTCTGGCAGGGTCCCAGAGAGATGTTAAGATGCGTGGCATGTAGCCACTCGTCTAGCAAATATATTCTTTCCATCCCTATTAATAGAAGGAAGAATAGAAAGCGTTCTCTTTCATGTCTAGACAACAGTACACATTTATAGTTTTGCCTTTCAGTTAAAATATGTTTCAGTTAAAATAAGTCCAAAAGAACTTCCACCACTTTGTCAACTCATAGAACATCAATTGCTCTGCTTTAGAGATCTCTTCAAGAAAATCAGAGATACCAAGGGAGCATTTCATGCAAAGATGAGCACAATAAAGGACAGAAATGGTAAGGACCAAACAGAAGCAGGAGAGGTAAGAGGAGGTGGCCAGAATACACAGAAGAAGGGTACAAAAAAGGTCTTAATGACCCAGATAAGCATGATGGTGTGGTCATTCACTCACAGCCAGGCATCCTGGAGTGTGAAATCAAGTGGGTCTTAGGAAGCATCACTACAAGCAAAGCTGGTGGAGGTGATGGAATTCCAATTGAGCTACTTCAAATCCTAAAAGATGATGCTGTGAAAGTGCTGCACTCAATATGCCAGCAAATTTGGAAAACTCAGCAGTGGCCACAAGACTGGAAAAGGTCAGTTTTCATTCCAATCCCAAAGAAGGGCAATGCCAAAGAAAGTTCAAGCTACCACACAATTGCGCTCATTTCACATGCTAGCAAGGTAATGCTCAAAACCCTTCAAGCTAACCTTAACAGTACATGGACTTCCCTATTGGCTCAGACAGTAAAGCATCTGCCTACAGTGTGGCAGACCCAGGTTCAATCCCTGGGTTGGGAAGATCTCCTGGAGAAGGAAATGGCAACCCACTCGAGTATTCTTGCCTGGAAAATCCCAGGGATGGAGGAAGCTGGTAGGCTACAGTCCATGGGCAGCAAAGAGCTGGATACGACTGAGCGACTTCACTTCGCGTAACAGTTCGTGAACTGAGAACTACCACATGTACAAGCCGGATTTAGAAAAGGCAGAGGAACCAGAGATCAAATTGCCAACATCCATTGTACTATATATGAGAATTCCAGAAAAACATCTACTTCTGCTTCGTTGACTATACTAAAGCCTTTGATTGTGTGATCACAACAAACTGTGGAAAATTCATAAAATAATGGAAATACCAGACCACCTTACCTGCCTCCTGTGAAACCTGTATGCAGGTCAAGAAGCAACGGTTAGAACCGGACATGGAAAAATGCACTGGTTGCAAATTGGGAACTGTTTATTGTCAAGGCTGTATATTGTGACCCTGTTTATTTACCTTTTATGCAGAGTGTATGCTAAGTGACTTGTCGTGTTTGACTCTTTGTGACCCCATGGACTATAGCCCGCCAGGTTCCTCTGTCCATGGGTTTCTCCAGGCAAGAATACTGGAGTGGGTTGCCATGCCCCTGTCCAGGGGATCTTCCCAAACCAGCAATCGAACTTGCGTCTCTTACGTCTCCTGCATTGGCAGGTGAGTTCTTTAGCGCCACGTGGGAAGCCCCTATGCAGAGCACGTCATGCAAAATGCTGGTATGGATGATCACAAGCTGGAATCAAGATTGCTGGGAGAAATATCAACAATCTCAGAGATGCAGATGACACCATGCTAACAGCAGAAAATGAAGAAGAATGAAAGAGCCCCTTGATGAAGGTGAAAGAGGAGAGTGAAAAAAGTTAGCACTCTTTAGCAGCTGAGAAAAGTCTTTGGAGGTCATTTTAATACATCTGACATGAGTTACTAAGGAATAGGACCACATTGTGCTGGCGGATCTAGGAGTGGAAATGAGGAGACGGATATGAGTGACATTTCTGAGGAGGACCCACCAGGACCTATATTCTTGTGGGTCTTTTTCTTCCTTCTGACATTCCTCTGTGCCCTTTGCTCTGACTGCACATAAATGTTAATTGACCAATCCAGAAAATGATTTTACCCCAGTGAGCCAGGTTACAGAGAAGTTAATCAAAAGCTAAATAAAGTTCCCAACATATATAAAAAAATCACATAGAAATGCTGCACTTGACATGACTTCAGAGTTATTTGTAAGCAACGATGTCCCTGCTTTTATTAAAGGAGTGATCCAAAGACCCTTTATTCAAAAAGGAGAACTATCATATGACATCTGTGTGTGTGTGTGTGTGTGTGTTAGTCACTCAGTCGTGTCTGAGTCTTAGTGACGCATGGACTGTAGCCCGCCAGGCTCCTCTGTCCGTGGGATTCTCCAGGCAAGAATCCTAGAGTGGGCTGCCGTTTCCTTCTCCAGACATCTCTTATATGTGGAATCTAAAAGAAATTATATGAATGAAGTTACTTGCAAAACAGAAAGTGACTCACCGACTTAGAAAATGAGTTTATGGTTGCCAGGGGAGGGGCAGTCAGGGACATTGGGAAGGTCATGTAAACATCGCTTTATTTAAAACGGATAACCAACAAGGACATATGGTACAGCACATGGAGCTCTGCTCAGTGTCATGTGCCAGCCGGATGGAGAGGGGGAGAGTGGATGCAGGTAAGTGCATGGCTGAGTCCCTTATCTGTTTACCTGTAATCACCACAACATTGCTAATTGGCTATACCCCAGTACAAAATGTTTTTGGTGTTTATTTTAATAAAAGTATTAAGCATAATTGAGAGAGTCCTAGTAAAACAGTGAGGCATTCACATACAGGACAGAAAGTAGAAGACTGTTCCACAGTCATCTGAACATTGAAACTCGTGTAAAATTAGTTCTCTAGTACCTACAAAATGGTACCCATTTTTTTTTTTCATAGTTTTCTGATAAAATGCACAGTTTTCTACCTCATCCGTTTTCTCTCTTTTCACACACACACACTTGATCTCCTTTACGTTCCCTCTCTCTGCCAAAACCTCTCCATCTCTATCTGATTTTTTGTCACAGATACATTTTCATGTATACCCACTAAGAGAGAGGCTGTGGTTCCAGCTTCTCAAATGAACGTGACATATACTGAATGCAATGTGCCAAAAATTTCAAGATATGTAAAGCTAAGGCAGCAAGTCTAGACTCCAAAGAAAACGAAAATCTAACAGAGCAGGTAGGGAAGGGACACACGTAAGCGTAACACAGGGCAGAATATTTGAAGTTATGCTAAAGATTAGGAAACGGTAAGCAGCCTCTAAGATGCTCCCCCAAATCCCCACCACCTGGTCTTCATGCTTTCGTGTACTTTGTTCCCACATTATATGAAGTGACCTGCTTGAACTGCAGGGAAAATGCAGAAATCCCAACATGGGACTTCCAGGACTAGACCGGAAAAGACACAAACCGCCTGTGCTCTCTGCCGGGTCACCGGCTCTGAGCAAAGAGAACGGCCACGTTGTGAGGGTCCTCGAGCAGTCTGTGGAGGCGTCCACACTCATGTCCATTGAGTCGGTGATGCCATCCAGCCATCTCATCCTCTGTCGTCCCCTTCTCCTCCTGCCCCCAATCCCTCCCAGCATCAGAGTCTTTCCCAATGAGTCAACTCTTCATATGAGGTGGCCAAAGTTCTGGAGTTTCAGCTTTAGCATCATTCCTTCCAAAGAAATCCCAGGGCTTATCTCCTTCAGAATGGACTGGTTGGATCTCCTTGCAGTCCAAGGGACTCTCAAGAATCTTCTCCAACACCACAGTTGAAAAGCGTAAGCTTTGTGATGTGTTTTTTATGCAGTGCTATACGACTAACACAGGCACAGAGGAGGAAGAGATCATGTTCAGACAATAGGTAGGAAAAGAATGCATGAATGTAGTGGCGTTTAAAGGAGGATCAAGATTCCAGCACGTGGACCTAGAGAAAACATTCCAGATCTACAGAAGAGAGGGAAAGTACAGAGCGTGGAAGGTGACCGCTAAGTTACGTAGTACAGCTGGTTTATTCCTTGACCCCAGCAAAAAGCAAAATTAAGAGAAATATTATGTTTAGCAATAGTAGAACTTGAAATACAACAAAAACCCATGAATATTAGAATAAAAATGTTAAGTATAAAATCATTGAGGAGTTTAAAAAGTGCAATTTCCTCACTGGAAGGAGAAAATTAGCTCTCCGATTGAGCTAACATTTGACCCTTGAAAATGCACACGCTGTTTAGTTTGTCCTGCAGTCACACAGCTGTTATGCTCCAGTTAGCAATCTTACTGAGCTCTCTTCAGACTACTTGTACATGAGCAATGATGACTCCTGGGAATTTAATAAAGCATTTGATTAGATAAAAATAATTAGAGGGAGAGAGCTACACCATTAAATAACTCAAGTTTATCTTCTTAGCAACTGTCACTGTGAATCCCTTTTAGTTAAGAGATTGCTTATAAACAATAAATAAATGACCGAAATCTCTGAAACCAAATGCACTTTCATCTATATTTGGCGACAATACCTACTAATTGCCCAAGTGCACGACCGACAGAGAAGTACCCGAGCCAGCACCTCCCTGCAGACACGCTGGGGATAACATCTTAGCCCACATATGTTGCACAAGTTCATTACTCGAGTTAGCCAAGTGAGCAGTCCCCGTCGCTGGAGAGCCCCCTGATCCGAGGTACTAATTCATAGATCCAACTTTGAGAAATTAAAATGAGCTTCAACAGTTGAATGACCTTCAAGATTCCTCCCAGCAGCCAAGTCAAAATCCTGAAGTGAGTTCACTTGCCCATTAGTCAGCTTGGAATCAGAATCCTATTAAGGCCCTGGCAGATCTGACACAAGCTCATTAACTGCTTCTTCCAGTTCCTTCTTGCCTCCTCTGCTCATGTCCTCCTGGCTTTATCCGGTTCTCTTTGCTGCACACACACACGAGTTGACCCCAGCTCTGTAAGCTTACTTGCAGAGGCCCCGTATTTCAGTGTACAGACCATAGCTAAGATGAAGACGCCTTATGTTTATATTTTTGATTCACTTTTATTCATCCATCCTGCCAGTAACTTTAGAAAAATCACTCCATGCCATGTCCTGCCGATGTGAAGAAGGCACGGTCCCTTTCTTCAGGGTCCAGTGGGGCTGAGGACGACAAAGTAATTGTTTCAGTGCAGCTAAGTGCTACCACAGGGATGACTTTAGAGACCACCTAACTTGTCTCTGGGTTTCCCTGGTGGGCCAGTGGTAAAGAAGGCAGGAGACACAAGCTTGATCCCTGGGTTGGGAATAGCCCCTAGAGAAGGAAATCACAACCCTCTCCTATATTTTTGTCTGGGAAATCCCATGGACAGAGGAACCTGGCAGGCTGTATATAGTCGATGGGGTCGCAAAAGAGTCAGACATGATTGTGGAAGGGCTTGCAAGGTGACTCAAGCCTCAGAGCATTCGGCCCCTATAGAGCGATGACAATGAACAAACTAAATGGCTTCCCTTGTTGATAAAAACTTTAAATAAAATACGTTACAGCAAGATTATTCTAAAATAGCTTTCACCATGGCAGTTCTTGGTCAAATTATGAATTAATTACCTAAGGCCAATGTATTACGACCCCAGGTCTTCCTCTGGCTTCCAGAGCCCTCTTTGGCTTAGATTTCACCCTGCAGTATGTATCTCCCATATTGCCACTCATAAATCTTTCTGTTTCTCTCAGATCAGTCTCTTTGTAGCTTCTGGACCACCCTCTAATGCTCTTATCTCTATGTGTACGATTCTTCAATTTGTCTTCACTTTCCAAAAAACTGTCAGGGTTCAGCTCCAATCCAATCTCTCACAGGAAACTTTTATCAGCAAGACTCTGGTTTACATGGATTCACTGCCTGATTTCCTGTAAGCCTTCTGTTTATAAAGTTCCATTCTGTGCTAAACTCGGTATTTTACAGCCTGCCATTCGCATCATCCTCCATCACCTTTATGAGCCAATGTCAGGATCCCCAACTCACATTCAGCACACAGTTTTGAAGCTACTGTGTGCTTGTTCTTTTGGGCAAGGAGGGGAGGGGAACACAGAGTTCTCGTCCTCAAGGACTTCTGTTTGCTGGTGAGATAATAAGCCTGGGACACTTTTTGGAGGACAGATGAGAGACAGCTTACTCCAGCGTCGGTTAGGCAGAGAAACTGTCCTTAAAAAAGTGAAGTATAAACTAAGACCTAAAAGGCAAGAATGAATTTTAGTCAAACCAAGAAACTACAGGGAAGTGAGGACACCTGTGAAAAAATACTTAAAACGGAATAAAATTAGTTCGGGTTAGGAAACGACATCTTATAATTTCATATCAACGCCTCAGCCTCCATCAAAGTTCTGAATTCCTTCAAAAATTAAAAATGAAACTAGGAAGTTAAGCTACTGTTTTTACAAGTCACGTAATGTAAGTCTCTGTCTTAGGTTTATATGACACCTTAAGTGTAGTTGAGTTAGGTTGTTTAGAACCATTAATAACAAGCAAGCTATGCAAAACAGAATATAAAGCATGGCTATAAGAATTCATGGACTGTTAATTTCCTCCAGATGGTGTCAATCTTTGAGAACATTATTTTAGTATAGCTTACATATTGTGTTTCTAAAAATAACTACTATTGACGGGTTGAACCCAAATATAAACCATTAACTTCTAGAAGTTTTAGATTGTAAACATTTCAATAAAATTACATATCATTTAAAAATAAACACCTTTTCTTTCTTAAAAAGTTAAAATTTTAAAAGCAAAGACGTCACCCCTCTTTTATAGCAATTCATTAAAATGATTTGATTTATCATCAACACTCAAACTTTTCTTACTAAGGTATTTATACCACTAAACAAATGCTGAAAAGTAACTATAAATGGCAGGAAAATTATAATGAAATAACTGCTGTGTGTAACAAGGAAATAAAAAAAACAAAACTCCAAATGGTATTGGCCTATGGAAGGAAAATGCATCTCATGGAAAATTATATTTCTTTCTTATCCCCCCACCTAGTACAATTAATTTCAATTCTCAAAATTATATTTGCAAAAGTCTAAGGATGCTTAAAATTATATTCATGAGTTAAGTGCTTCTGAGTTATAATCTCAGAGCATACTGTATTCAGACTGTCAGTGTATATAGCTAAAGAGAGCTAACACCAGATTTAACATAAAATACTTCCTGGGTCACATCATTTGCATAGAGCTATTATGTGGCACCACTCAGAAGACGCCATCTGAAACATACACCAACTCATGCACATATTTTGTCTTTGGTTTTTCTTTTGTGAAAAACAGCTAGGAGCAGCTAGAAGCTGCAACAGCATTCTGCTAAATTGAGAAAGATAAGAAGACAGATCTTGTTTAGATAGGAACCCCGCTGTGAAATAAATTGTTCTAGCATATCCCCAAATCTCATGATAGGAAATATTAATGCGTGGAGAATCAGCCCAGCGCCTCCAAATATTAGGAGGTATTTAACATAAGAAATTATTACTGACACAGAGTGATTTAAAAAAGATACATTTATTTGCTACGAGATCACAAAAACCTTGCAGGGGGATCTCTCCACGGTCCTTCATTCATCCGTAAGATGAGTGGATGAATGAATGCTAGAATGCTGACTTTCATTCCTTTCAGAAACATTAAACCGAGGTCCTCTGAAGTAGAGTAGTTTGAAATGAAGAACCCACCTTTAAATAGATTGCAGACAG
This sequence comes from Bos indicus, assembly GCF_029378745.1. Taxonomy (NCBI): domain Eukaryota; kingdom Metazoa; phylum Chordata; class Mammalia; order Artiodactyla; family Bovidae; genus Bos; species Bos indicus. The sequence goes on from NC_091768.1 coordinate 97,898,328, forward strand.
CTTAAAACAGTTCTACCATGAAAATATCGCAAAATGAGGAGGTATTATGAAATTTCTGTGGTATCATTAGATGAATGCAGCACGAAAATATTAACAATTTAAGAACTTTTTGCACATGGTAACATTATTTTCCGAATTGAGTTTTTCATTTTACATGTAGCTGGAGCTTCCCAGGTGGTGCTAGTGGTAAAGAACCCAGCTGCCAAGGCAGGAAACATAAGAGATGTGGGTTCGATCCCTGGGTCGGGAAGATTCCCTGGAGAAGGAAATGGCAACCCACTTCAGTATTCTTGCCTGGAGAATCCCATGGGCAGAGAAGCCTTGGGGGCTAAAACCCATAGGGTTGCAAAGAGTTGGACACAATTGGAGTGACTTAGCACGCACGCAAGCATGCATAGCCAGGAAAGCAGTGTATAACATGATAAAATGTTTCCCTAAAAAGAATCAAGTTCAACTAGATAGAGCCATACATATCCGACTGAATTCACATCGAAAACCTAGAAAAGGAACCCTGCAAGGGCTCCTCTCAAGAAGTCAGAGGTCGGGGAGGCTGGAGCGAACCTGGGAGGTGGTGGGAACAGCCACACCACCAGCCAGCCTGGGAACCCAGTTTTGGAAACAGGGATCTGTGAAGCGACAGGGTAGCTCTAACAATCCCTGAAGACCGGAGACTTCAGAACCTTCAGTCTGTGTGATCACCACATTTCTTCCTTCCCATAACTGTGGGGAATTTAAAGTTTACTTGAAACAATGTATGAAAGAGATTCATAATTCCAGCTTTGCAACCTCTTGAATGAACACATGAGCACATGTGCTCCTTACAGGAGTAAGAATCTGGGGATTTCTGGAGATTTCACTTCCAGGAAGACACATCTGGAGAAAGGCCCTGAGCCATAATATTGAAGGAAAATCAGAAAAGGTATTTGGGTATTTAAAACAACAACAACAACAAAATATCTTATATAACTCTCTCCGACTCTTTGCGACCCCATGGACTGTCTCCTACCAGACTCCTCTGTCCATGGAAATCTCCAGACAAGAATACTGGAGTGGGTTGCCATTCCATCTCCAGGGGATCTTCTCAACCTGTATCTCCTGCATTACACACAGATTTTTTACTGTCTGAGCCACCAGGGAAGCCCTATATAACTCTCAATAAATAACAATTTAATTCTAAAGTACTTTTTCTCTTGTTTTTCTGGTCAGGGCTGCAAGAGGATAGAGTCAACAGGAAAAAACAGAGGGGCAGGTGCCCTTGGATGTGCTCCTTGCCCCCACACTGCCTGAGCCACTCTCACAGCCCATACCCTAGAAAAGTCAGTTATTTAACTCTCTACCTTCTCTCCAGACTCTGATCTAGAGAGGTCAGCAAATTCCAGCTGGGATTGAATCTGGCCCCCCGATATACTTTTGTAAATAAAGTTTTATTGGAACACAGCCATTTTACATTTTGTCTATGGCTACTTTTGCTCTATAAAGACAGAGGTGGGTAGGTGTGACAGAGACTGTACAGACCACAAAGCCTAAACTGCTGTCCAGTCTTTTACAGAAAGGGTTTCCTGCTTGAATATTTGCCTCCATTAATCCAAGGGCCATCTTTTGGTCTCTCCAGAGCTGGCCAAATTCCCCAGCTGTTTGAGCAGATGACAGAATGACTATGAATGAATAGGGACACATGGGAAAGGCAAACGGGAAGAAAAGAGAGGCCAACAAAGTTGCAGGATTAAGAGGTGTGCAGTAGGTAGCCTGTTTCAAGCTAAGCCATGGATACTACTTGTCTAGGCTGCAAACAGCATCGTCCTTCAACCGGGCCACTTCTTTGGATTAAGCTGATCCGGCCTCATCCAGGGTGTCCAATGCTTGCAACACCCACTTGATAGAAAGGGAAAGGGACTTTGCTTAGCTAATGGACAGTGATGGCAAGAAAATAGGACGGAATCATGTGATGGTGGCTGGTGGCTGATTGGTCAGGGAAGGCCTGGGAGAGGATGTTACACTGATCCCTAAATGGCCTGCCACACACAGATCTGATAATGCAAGAGGCTCTGGGGAAGGAGTGGCTGGTTAAAGGTCCCTTTAGGGGGAACATCTGGGTGTGTCTGAAGAATTAAGGGGAAGGCCAGTGTGATGAGAGCACAGCAAGCAAGGGGAGGGTGGGGTGAGATGAGGTTAGAGGAGGTGGGAACGACTGTGGGAAGAGAAGCCTTTGTCTAAACAGTCAGGCTTCAACTCTTAGACAACGTGAAGCCACACAAAGTTCTCAGCAGGGGTGTAACACGATGGCATTTATGTTTAAGAAAATGCCTCTAACTTTGTGGAATGAGTGACTTAGGGTGTGGCAAGAAAAGGAGAGGTCTCATGGACACTATGACATCCTCTTGGGAGAGAGATAGTTTGGACTAAGTGATGAGGCCAGAGAGATGTGGATGGATGGACGTTTGGGATGACATGGCAGTGGCATGTCTCCAACTGAGCTCTTTTCCTTTTTTACTAACATTTGTGGAGTTCTCCACTTTTAGGAAACCTCAAGATCATATCCCCAAATCCTAGAGACCACTGTTATAAAATTAACACCTTTCTAATTACTCTACATGAAGATGGAGATTTTCTACTGGGTTCTAAACAAATGTAAAGCCAAATCTTCATCTAGAGACTAAATTAAATGATAATAAATAATAATAAAAAAGCATGTTAATGAAATTAAAAAAACTATAATTCTATTACTCACTGCTCTCTAATAAAGTGTCAGGCGCTGGGCTTCATGTAGGGCACAGATCAAGGGACCAGAGACGGTCTGAGGAGCCACCACAGGCCAGGTCAGGGCCGCCCAAGTCAGTGAGTCTGTGGGCAGCAGTTTCTCCAAACAGGGCGCTGATTTTGGTGATAGCAGAGTTAGATTATGGGAAGTAAAGCTGCAAAGACTCAGAGGTTAATGATCCTGAGGCAGAAGGGAGACTCAGGCTATGTCTAGCTTCTCCTCTTAAACGTTTATTGGATGCCTCTACTGTGCCAAACTCCCTGCTAAGTGCTTTTCCCACGTTATTTATTCAATCCACCGAATTAGACAAGTCTCAGGTGGGCAGGGCCAACGCCCGTGTTTCTGCGGTCTTGCCACCTAACACTTGTCTGTAGGAGGAGTTCAAAAATATGTGCTGAGTGAATGGATGGATGACTCCCTCATCCCTCCCATGACAACAGCAGCAGTGAACTACCCCAGCGCAGGGAGGAGCAGGTGAGGACACAGGCTTAGGGGGCTCGTGAGTGCCAAAGCAGGCACCAGGGCTGACTGTCCTCAGCAACCTCGGTGCCACATGACGTGGCCTTAGTCCAGGCGGGGACATCGGTGACGTTCGCTGACGGAGCTCAACGGCTGGGAGAGGAGTGGGACCGGAAGTACGGACGGAAGACTTCTTTCGGTTCTGCGCTTGCCACGTGTGGGATGTCTCTGGCCTATCACCAAGCGTGTGCAGAAGTCAGTTCAGCACGTGGCTCTTAAACTCAGGGAAAAGACCACAGCTGGAAAACGCTCTGGAGACCCGTCAGCCAGAGATGACGATTCCAGCCTGGGAGTCAGTGAGATTGCCGGTGCTTGGTGAATAAAACGAGGAGAGGGGGGAGGAGGTGGTTGGCAGAGAGCCCTGGAGAACACTGACTTTACATGGTAACTGGCTTGATAAAGGGACTCCTGCTTATTGAGCTATGGACGTGAAACTTGTTCACTTTTTTCCAATAACTGACACGACTGGGTTCTGTAGAGCACACGGGCTGGGCAGTGGTGCCCCAGCGACATCCCAGATTCCATGGCTCCTGGTGGCTTTTAGTTATTCCAGTAATCTAGCACTGGTGACGGAGCCCCAGGCAGTCCATTCTGAATTCCCATCTCACTCTGCACTCGAAGGTCTCTCCTCTCTATGGGGAGACCACACTCATGTGCCAGTGAACTTTTGTAGTTCTTCATTACTCAATCTGAACTGACCAGTGACCTTCTGTGTATTTTAACTGTTATCATAGATACTGTTTATTTATTGATTGATTGATGCATTTCAACTGTGGTGTTGGAGAAGATTCTTGAGAGTCCCTTGGACTGCAAGGAGATCAAACCAGTCCATCCTAAAGGAAATCAGTCCTGAATATTCACTGGAAGGACTGATGCTGAAGGTGAAACTCCAATATTCTGGCCACATGATGTGAAGAACTGACTCAGTGGAAAAGACCCTGAAGCGGGGAAAGATTGAAGGCAGGAGGAGAAAGGGACAACAGAGGATGAGATGGTTGGATGGCATCACCAACTAGATGGATATGAGTTTGAGCACACTCCAGAAGTCAGTGATGGACAGGGAGGCCTGGCGAGCTGCAGTCCATGGGCTCACAGAGAGTCAGACGTGACTGAGTGACTGAACTGAACTGATATTGTTTACTGTTGGCCTCTTATCACTAGAATGTAAAGCCATCAGGACAAGGATCATGTTTGCCCATTATTGGGTCTCAATGCCCGCCACACAGACGATGCTTATCACACTGGTGTGCAAAAAAATGAAATGGAGGTCAAGTCACATCCCCAAACATTATCCCAATCTAGGTAGGTGGGCCCTGTCCCCTTCTGATTCACTAAAAGGAAGGAAAGAGGAGTGGGTGCAGCCCAGGCACAGAGCTCAGGTGCATCCCGGAGACCCTCTGCCCCACCTCCCTCCCTTCCATCGGTGAGGTTAGATCCACAAGGAAGAGGAGGCAATTGGTTGGAAGGACTGAAGCAAACCTTGGTGGGTTGGAGAGGTTGGGGCATGAGGTTAACAATTTATGGAAAATAACCCGAGGCTCTATTTCTACAGAAAATTCTAAGAGCGTGCACTCTTGGATCTAGATACCGCGCCAGTACCACACTGGGTTTTAGAGTTTTGCAATAACAGCAACAAAAACAACACAACATAGTATACAGTTTCAAAGGTTTTCCATGATCTGAAAGACAATTTCTAGATTCTGTTTCCCCCAACAATTGCTGTGTCTTAGCTCTGCTATAGCCGAAGGACCAAATCTACTACTCAACCTGCAAAGCCTGATGTTTTCCACGTGTCAACAGGTCGTCATGACTTTCTACTTTCACAGATAAGAATGTGAGACTATTAACTGAGGTTAAATAACTCATCAGGGGTGAGGGTGGCCTGGCATAAATCAGACTGTGAGTTTCAACTCACATGCTGTGAGAATCTAGGTCGTCATGCTGCCCACTTAACCGCACTTCCACTCCTGCCACCACAAAAGAACGTAAGTGGAGGCAGCTTCACAGTGGGGGGCATCTGAAAACAGGCAGGGATTTTCTGCCTGGGCTGCTACAGAAACACACGTCCAAATCATCTTCCCAACTCAGGCAGCCCCTCTCTCCTGGCAACTCTGTTCTTAACATGTGCCCCCTGTTCAACACTGTATGACGAGAGAAATGCCTTTTCCAGTGTCCAGCCTCATAGACCTTGCACCTTGATCAGATCCAGGAGCATGCTTCTGAATATCTTTTGGGGACCTTCCTGAGCACATACACATGTACACATAGGTGTACACACTTGTACACATATACCCACACCTGTGTACACATATGTACACGCGTACACACGCATGTACACATGCACACCCCCAGAGCTTCCTGCTTGTGCTCTCATCACATGGGTGATCCCCAGGCAGCCACTGCTTACTGAACGGAAGCCCTAATACCCCACTCCTGACAACACTCACTCTTGGCTTTCCCAGCATGGGACAGACTGTGTGCAGTCTTTTGACCCCAGAAGATCTGTCCCATTTCTTCTTCCCCAAGCCCATGTGTGCGTGCTTACGTGCTCAGTCGTGTCTGAATCTTTGCGAGCCCACGGACTGTAGCCCACCAGGCTTCTCTGTCCATGGGATTTCCCAGGCAACAATACTGGAGTGGGTTGCCATACCCTCCTCCAGGGGATCTTCCCAACCCAGTGACTGAACCCACACCTCCTGTGTCTCTTTCATTGGCAGGCGGAGTCTTTGTCACTGAGCCATAGGCCCTCCAAGCCTATGCTTGGCAGGAAAACTTACCCTGTTGGCACTCAATTTTATGAAAACCCTTTAACGAGAGACAGCTCACGCAATACATGATCGAACGCCAAAGGGGAGGGGTATCACTGAGTCATTACGAAGGAAGACGGGAGGGGGCGAAGCATGCTGTTGATGCCCATTCCTCTTGGGGAGGACAAATGGCTCCGTACAAAATAAAAGGCGAGGTTAACGGCTCACCTTTGGCCTAAATGTCAAATTAAATTTGGTTGAGCATCCACCAGGCATCTAAATGTGCGGTGGAGGCCAGGAGGAATTTTATATAAAAGTAGAAAACAAAGGCCCTTTCCTCAGATCATAACTGAGTTGGAGCGGTACTTGATATTGAACTGGGAAGAGCCTCACTCAGAATCAACTGAGTATATTTGAACATTTTCACAAACAGTGAGGAATCTTGTGACCACTGTCTCAAAATCCTGTCCAGTTTCCACTGTAAGATCTATCAGAACTTACTGGGGATGGGACTTAGAGATTTCCAAGGAGTTTTCTTTCACTAGTTTGATTTGCCTGAGAAGTATTATTCAAATAGTAAACATAGTCTAATCTTGAGCAGAATTAAAAGGCACTGATAATTATTTCATTATAATTTGTACTCTTTCATATAAAATAAAGGGGACGACAGAGGATGACATGGTTGGATGGCATCACCAACTCAATGGACACGAGTTTGAGCAAACTCTGGGAGTTGGTGACGGACAGGGAGGACTGGTGTGCTGCAGTCCATGGGGTCGCAAAGAGTCAGACACGACTGAGCGACTGAACTGAACTGATATAAAATGTGCTGTCTGACTTAGTACAATTTTGTGAGGTTTCTGTTTAGTCAAGTGGCACGCTGAAAATACGGGAACCAGATCGTCCAGATGTGACCATGGATCCTTAAGTACCAACCGCACGCGGCGATCTCAGTGCAGGGAGACGGAAGCAGTAGGTACAGAACAAATGCTGGGAACACGTGCAACGCCGGGTACATTAGCGCTGATGTACTAATTCGCTAGGGCTGCCGAAAACCAGGGGACTGGAAACGACACAGATTTGTTCGCTCACAGTTCTGAAGGCAGAAGGTCCAAGATCAAGGAGTCTTCAGGGCGACAGTCCCTCTGACACCTGCAGGGAGGACCCCTTCTGCCCTCCCTCCCAGCTTTTGGTGTTTGCCAGCACGTCCTGGCGTTCCTCTGTACACAGATGCCTCGCTCCCATCTCTGCCTCTGTCTCTACGTCACCTTTCCTCTGTGTGTATGCGCCTCTGTGTCTCTTTCCTTCTGATTATTGGAAACAATGATGTTCAAGACACTGGGTGGCGATGAAGGACAGCACCTCAGAAGAGGTGGGAAATGAATGAACTCTTCGGCTCACGGTCCTAACAGGATTTCCGGGCCCTGGATCGGGGAAGGAGAATGCAGGAGAAGCCTAGAGGACTCAGAATGGAGGGGCACGCCTGGGTTTCCTGGGAGGACAAGGCCGCTCGAGCGTTCTGTTTAGTCACTAAGCTCGAGTGCACAGCACTGAGTGAGGAGGGGCGAGAACAGAGAGCATCAGAGAACTGCGTGGGGCCGGCAGGGAAACCCTTACAGCGTAAACATAAAACTGTGCAACCGCTTTGGAAAACGGCTGCGCAGTTTCTTAAAAACGTAAACACGTACCCAGCTCAAGATCCAGCCAATCCTCTTCGAAAGATCCAACCAGTGGAAAGGAAAGCATATGTCCACACAGAAACTTGTCAACGCGTGTTCATAGCAACTTTATTTCTAATAACCTCAAACCAGAAATGACCAGACGTTCCTCAGGTGGTGAGTGATAAACTGTGGTAGGTATATCCATACAAAATACTGCGCGGCAACAGAAAAGGAACGGCTGTGGACAGATGCAACAACATGCGTGAATCTCAAAATAATTCTGCTGCGTGAAAGAAGCCCAGGGCAGAAAAAAGAAAAAAAGTACATCCTCTGTAATCCCACAGAAAATTCTAAAACATGGAAACCAATCTTCAGCGACAGAGCAGATCGGTGGTTTACAGGGGACGGGATGGGGGGACAGGGAGGGGTGGGAGGGAGAAAATGCAAAAGACAAAACGTAACCCGAGCAGACTCTCGGGGGCACTGGAGATGCTCACGCCCAATGGCAGCAGTGGTTTCGCAGGTGTGTGTGTGTGTCGTAACTAACCCAGCTGCACATGTTCAATGCGTGTGTTCCATCAGATGTCAATTACACCCCAATAAAAGCTTAATGAACAGAAAAGAGAACTCCAAATGAAATGGTTTCTTTAACAAAAGGCTTTTCATACCTGACTACCTTCTCACAATTTAGTCAGAGGGAGGCAGCAGCTAGAGTCTGTTCACACATGGTCGCTTTCTTAATCCCACTGTCGTAACTGAGCTGTCTATAAAAGAATGGCTACCACGCTTCACTTCAAAGCATGCTCTATTTCAGATGCCCCAAATGGCAACCAGGTTTTTAACCAAGAGAGCAGAGTCGCGATAATTCTACATATGTCTTGATTCCTATCCTCGCAAATAGGGCACTCACGTCAGGCCTCCCTACTACAGGGGACTGAAGAAATAGGTCTTGCTCTAAGCTTTAGTTATATTCAAGAGCACACACATACATCACATGCATATATGTATACACACCTACATGCATAGATATAATATTTTTGCTCTGTTTCGTTACTGTAATTTCTGCTTTCATTTTCTCAAGAAGAGATACTGGGTCGTAGGATTTGAGCAATTCCGTTGCTGAAACGCGTTCAAAGTGTATTGGAAGAGAATTAATATAGAATCACATAAAAATTTCTGAGACCCCACCACTATCACTTCTGAAGGAAATGTACAGGAAGGAAAAAACCACCGGGCTTTGTGTATTCACAGACTTCTGCTAAACTCTGGACATCAATCCGGTTTCAATTTTGTTGTTTGTTTGGTTACTAGTTTGTGAAAGTGGCTCAGTCGTGTCTGACTCTTTGTGACCCCACGGACTATACAGTCCATGGAATTCTCCAGGCCAGAATACCGGAGTGGGTAGCCTTTCCCTTCTCCAGGGGATCTTCCCAACCCAGGGATCGAACCCAGCTCTCCTGCATTGCAGGCAGATTCTTTACCAGTTAAGCTATCAGGGAAGCCCTTGTTCAGTCACTAAATCATGTCCAACTCTTTGCGGCCCCATGGACTGCAGCATGCCAGGCTGCCCTGTCCTTCACTATCTCCAGAGTTTGCTCAAACTCATGTCCATTAGGTCAGTGATGCCATCCAACCATCTCAGCTTCTCTGCTCTCTTCTCCATTTGCCTACAATATTCCAGAGCATCAGGGTCTTTTACAATGAGTTGGTTCTTTGCATCAGGTGGCCAAAGTATTGGAGCTTCAGCTCCAGCATCAGTCCTTCCAATGAATATTCAGGACTGATTTCCTTTAGGATTGACTGGTTGGATGTCCTTACAGTCCAAGGGACTCTTAAGAGTCTCTCTAGCACCACAGTTTGAAAGCATCAATTCTTCGGCATTCAGTTTTCTTTATAGTTGAACTCTCATATCTTTATGTGACTACTAAAAATACCATAGCTTTGACTAGACATACGTCTGTCGGCAAGGTGATGTCTCTGCTTTTTAATACACTTCAATTTTAAGAGGCTCTAAACCATGGTGGCGCTTGAGTCTTTCAGGTAAAGTGAAGCAGCCCCTTCCAGGGGCAGTGGAAGTAGGGCTACGTGTGTTGCTCAAGTCCAGTCTGCAGGGAGTGAGGTTTTACCTCTGACTAGCGATGAAAGCAACTTTTCCCATTTGAAAGAAAATCCTTTGTTTGGAGGTCATGCTTTCTACTTATGTTGAAATACCTTCCTTATATTAAATGATATTGAGAGTAGATACTTCTGTTTTTAAACATCATTCAGATCAGTTCACTTGCTCAGTCGTGTCCAGGTCTTTGCGACCCCACGGACTGCAGCATGCCAGGCCTCCCTTGTCCTTCTCTATCTCCCAGAGTTTGCTCAAACTCATATCTATTGAGTTGGTGATGCCATCCAACCATCTCATTCTCTGTCATCCCCTTCTGCTCCTGCCTTCAATCTTTCCCAGCATCAGGGTCTTTTCAAATAAGTCAGATATTCATATCATGTGGCCAAAGTATTGGAGTTTCAGCTTTAGCATCAGTCCTTTCTATGAATATTCAGGACTGGTTTCCTTTAGGATAGACTAATTTGATCTCCTTGCAGTCCAAGGTACTCTCAAGAGTCTTCTCCAACACCACAGTTCAAAAGCATCAATTCTTCGGCACTCAGCTTTCTTCACAGTCCAACTTTCACATCCATACATGACCACAGGAAAAACCATACCTTTGACTAGATGGACCTTTGTTGGCAAAGTAATGTCTCTGCTTTTTAATATGCTGTCTAGGTTGATCACAGTTTTTCTTCCAAGGAGCAAGCATCTTTTAATTTCATGGCTGCAGTTACCATCTGCAGTGATTTTGGAGCCTAGGAAAATAAATTCAGCCACTGTTTCCCATCTATTTTCCATGAAGTGATGGGACCAGATGCCATGATCTTAGTTTTCTGAATGTTCAGCTTTAAGTCAACTTTTTCACTCTCCATTTTCACTTTCATCAAGAGGCTCTTTAATTATTCTTTGCTTTCTGTCATAGGGTGGTGTCATCTGCATTTCTGAAGTTACTGATATTTCTTCTAGCAACATTGATTCCAGCTTGTGCTTCATCCAGTCTGGCATTTGGCATGATGTACTCTGTATATAAGTTAAATAAGCAGCATGAGAATATATAGCCTTGACATACTCCTTTCCCTGTTTGGAACCAGTCTATTGTTCCATGTCCAGTTCTAACTACTGCTTCTTGACCTGCATACAGATTTCTCAGGAGGCAGGTCAGGTGGTCTGGTATCCCATCTGTTTTAAGAATTTTCCACAGTTTGTTGTGTTCCACACAGTCAAAGGCTTTCGCATAGTCAATAAATCAGAAGTAGATGTTTTTCTGGAACTGTCTTGCTTTTTCAACGATCCATGGAAGTTGGCAATTTGATTTCTGGTTTCTCTCCTTTTCTAAATCCAGCTTCAACATTTGGAAATTCCTGGTTCACGGATTGTTAAAGCCTGGCTTGGAGAATTTTGAGCATTACTTTGCTAGTGTGTGAGATGAGTGCAATTGTGCAATAGTTTGAACATTCTTTGGCATTGCCTTTCTTTGGGATTGGAATGAAAACTGACCTTTTCCAGTTCTGTGGCCACTGATGAGTTTTCCAAATTTGCTGGCATATTGAGTGCAGCACTTTCACAGCATCATCTTTCAGGGTTTGAAAGAGCTCAACTGGAATTCCATCCATTGATGGACTATACAGTTCATGGAATTCTCCAGGCCAGAATACTGGAGTGGGTAGTCTTTCTCTTCTCCAGGGGTTCTACCCAACCCAGAGATGGAACCCATATCTCCTGCACTGCAGGCAGCTTCTTCACCAGCTGAGCCACCAGAGAAGCCCAAGAATACTGGAGTGGGTAGCCTATGCCTTCTCATTAATTTTATCTCTCTTTATTTTGTCAGGTAAATATCCTTACCTGACAAAATAAAACACCACAAACCTATACTGTTCCCTCTTCCTTTCTCTCTCTCTCTTTTTGAACATTTACTTTGTAAATCCTAAAGTCCTGACTTTATCATTCAGGACAAATCAACAATTTTATTGACATTTTGGATTTTGTTTATATAAGCTAAGTTGTAAGAAAACCAGTGAATCTTGAACATAATCAATCACATGTGGTCACAAATGACAATGCTGTTTCTATGGTGTAAGAAGCCTCAACTTTAATTTCCTCCATGCAGTATCTTGAGAAAGCTTGCAGACCAAACAAACAAGGAATCAGGATAATCACTGTTGCTGTATGGAGACCACAGGACGCCTGGTGATGCAGACCTCTGATAAGGGAACTAATGATTCTCTGAGGGTGTCCTTAGAGAGTGGGCCATAGAGACAGAACGGCACTGGTAATAATGAAGGATACGCCTAGACAGTAATACAGACATGCATTAATAGGACCGTATGGAGCAACATAACATAGACGGACCTGGTTAGGCTGTGTAGGGGGAGAAAGAGGAAATGGACCACAGCCCAGTGTGTGTCTCTACTCTCCCCGCTCGCCAACTCCCTGAGAGACCAGGTCTGAGTCACCCTGAAGTGTGTGCAGATGAAAGCTCAGGGACCATTTTTGGATAGGGAAAGTCCTCATGAAACTCGAAGCAGAGTAAGTATGATATTGGGGTCATAAGCACAGAAGTTAAAGACAAAGTGGGAAAACCTGGGCATCCTATTCACTTTTAAGCAGAATTTAGCAAATGGGAAAGTTAACTGAGAGCAAGGAAAAGCATTTTCACAGAGGGCCCTACAAGTGCCACATGGTATGGTATTTCCCTCAGACAACGAGAAGGCAGCGGGATTCCAAAACCAGCGGCCTGGGACTTCAGCACACTTACTTCTGCACACTCTTCGGAGTTGCACCCAACTGAAGAGGGCTGACAGTGATGAGTGAGAGGTTGTAGGTGAGATCCTATTGTTGTATAGATGGGAACTGAGAGCCAGCAGACGAGTGTACAGGTTAAAGTGGTCTTATTCCTTTAACAGTCTGGTTGGGCATGCAGACATTCAATGCAGAGTGTCTAACTCTATAAATGCTTCAAAACCCTTAATTTAGTGGGGTTAAGGGTTTCCCAGGTGGAGCACTGGTAAAGAATCCACCTGCCAATGCAGGAGATGTAAGAGATTCTGTCCCTAGGTCAGGAAGATCCCCTGGAGAAGAGAATGGAAACCCACTCTTGTATTCCTGCCTGCAGAATCCCATGGACAGAGGACCCCGATGGGCTGCAGTCCACGGAGTCACAAAGAGCAAACATGACTGAGTGCATGCACACACATGCTGTTGAAAATGTACATTTTGTTCATATGTAAGTCCTAGCAATATATTTTTGAGTCTGTCTCCTAAAGAAATGGAAGTAAAAGCTAAAACAAACAAACAAAAAAATGGGACCTAATTAAATTTAAAAGCTTTCGTGAAGCAAAGAAAAGCATAAACAAAACAAAAAGCCTGCTGAATGGGAGAAAATATTTGCAAATGATATGAGCAATAAGGGATTAATATCCAACATATATGAACAGCTCATAGAATTCAACACGGGAAAAAAACCAAACAACTTGATTTAAAAAATGGGCGGAAGACCTGAATAGACATTTTCCAAAGAGGACTTGCAGATGGCAACAGGAATATGAAAAGAGGCTATCATTAATCATCAGAGAAACCCCAGTAAGATATCACCTCACATCTGTCAGGATGGCTATCATCTAAAACAACACAAATAGGGCTTCCCTGGGGGCTCGGTGCTAAAGAATCCACCCGTCAATGCAGGAGAAACAGGTTCGATGCCTGGGCCAGGAGAATCCCATGTGCCGCACACCAACTATGCCCGTGCGCCACAACGATTGAACCTGTGCTCCAGAGCCCGGGAGCCACAGCCGCGGAAGCCGAGCGTCTAGAGCCTGTGCTCTGCAGCAAGAGAGACGGCTGCAAGGGGAAGCCCACGCCCCGCATTAGAATAGCTCCCACTTGTTGCATCTAGAGAAAGCCCACACAAAGTAACAAAGACTCAGCACAGCCAGAAATAAATAAGCAAATAATAAATATTTAAATGAACAAACAAAACAGCACAAATAATAAATGCTGACAAGGATGTGGAGCATCAGGAACCCTTGTACATTGTTGGAGTAGGGGTAAGGGGATGAAGAAGTACAAACTGTTATGTATAAAGTGAATAAGCTACAAGAACACATTGCACCACACAGGAAATACAGCCAGTATTCTGCAGTAACTATCAATGGAACATAATCTTTAAAAATTGTGAATCTCTCTGTCGTACACCTGTAACTTATGTAATGGACAAAGGGGCTTCCCTGGTGGCTCAGATGGTAAAGAATCTGCAAAACTGTATATCAGTCATACTTCACTAAAAATGAAAAAAAAAAAAAGAAACTAACTAGGTAAGTAAAACTTGAAGAAATATGAGCCACAAATAATACTGAAAAATAAAAAACATTATTATCCTCAATATATAAAGAGTTCTTGTAATTCAGTAAAAAAATGCTGTAATATAATCATAGAAAATGCGCCAAGGACATCCACAGATCTTTCCCAGTAAATACTTGAAACTGTTCATTCAACCTTATTAACAGCAATTTAAATTTAATAAGATGCAATTTTGCCTATCAAATTTATAAGCTTTTCAAAACTAAAATTCTGTGGCTGTTAGTTTTGTAAGATAGACTCAGATACACACTGCTAGGGAGAGTATTCACTAGCAAAATCTTTATGAAAAACAAATTAGTAATATACTTTTTATCAAGAGTTTTAAAAACACACCTTTATGTCTAGCAAACTCACCTATGACAAAAATCCAAGACAGGGACAGAGACTGTGTACAAATATGTTCATCACAACATTATTTATAAATAATAATGAAAATGGTAAATAATGACCATTTCTACTCTAGCGCCCCCTCTGGCACAGTCCTCTTGTGATAGGTGAAAGTGAATGTGTCAGCCACTCAGTTGTGTCTGATTCTGCTACCCACGGACTGCAGCCTGCCAGGTTCCTCTGTTTGAGATTCCCCAGACAAGAATACTGGAGTGGGTAGCCATTCGCTTCTCCAGCAGTCTTCCCCACCCAGGGATTTTGCATTGCAAGCAGATTCTTTACTGTGCTAGGTGGTATTACGTGGCAGTGGGCATTTGGGGGACCCTGTAAAGGGGAATTTGAGCTGGATATACATTTCGCTTGTCATTCAGCAATATACACATGTATGGGGTTCACAGTACTTTCTGCACTGAACTAACTTATTGCCAGGTATTCCTGTGTCGGAACACCTTCCAGCCCTAGCTGACGTCAGGATCAGGGTTATGCTATGGCACCAGAAATACATGGATGGGGGCAGGAACAAGGCCTGAAATGTAGAGAGGAGGTAGCTAGGCTGTGGATGTTTCTGCCACTCAACAGACGTGTGAAATGATAAACAGATCTATTCCCACTGATAATTTGTCAGATGGAAGTTCTCCAGGGACAAGAATATATTTGATATGGTTTATACGATTATAAGTGCAACACTGACTCTCTTTCTTTTCTTTTGTAAAGGAGAGCTCTTGGCACAAAATTTACATAGAACTCCTGTGTTTGAAGCTCAGAACCTGCAGTGTGGCTCCAGTGCCTGTACTGACTACGAAGCTGCACGTTTCCTGCAGTTCGATGGACCAGGACATATTCCATTGCATGCATCCGACAACATCTTAACTGGAAGACATCTGGAGTCTGGATGAAACAACGCACACACTGCCCCTGCCAAACGAAAGGCCTGAAGAAGCTGGTCTCTATTCCACTGGCCAAATCCTCACATTATTCATCAATAAACATCTATATGTAATAATGAACAGTGTGCGTGCTAAGTCACTTCAGTTGTGTCTGACTCTTTGGGACTCTACGGACTATAGCCCCCCAGGCTACTCTGTCCATGGGATTCTCCAGGCAAGAATACTTGAGTGGGTTTCCATGCCCTCCTCCAGGGGATCTTCCCAACCCAGGGATCAAACCCACATCTCTGATGTCTCTTGCACTAGCTTTATCACTAGCACCACCTGGGAAGCCGAAGCAATGAATTGGCCATTCAATTATTTGATAGTTAATGAAGAGGAATAATCACAGGGCCCTAATGGAGAAAGGTTGAAATGCTTTGCTACTTTGATATACTAACACTGACAAAAGCAACATTAAACTCATACTAGGGAAATAGATGGGGAAACAGTGGAAACAGTGTCAGACTTTATTTTTCTGGGCTCCAAAATCACTACAGATGGTGACTGCAGCCATGAAATTAAAAGACGCTTTCTCCTTGGAAGGAAAGTTATGACCAACCTAGATAGCATATTCAAAAGCAGAGACATTACTTTGCCAACAAAGGTTCGTCTAGTCAAGGTTATGGTTTTTCCTGTGGTCATGTATGGATGTGAGAGTTGGACTGTTTAGAAGGCTGAGCCCCGAAGAATTGATGCTTTTGAACTGTGGTGTTGGAGAAGACTCTTGAGAGTCCCTTGGACTGCAAGGAGATCCAACCAGTCCATTCTGAAGGAGATCAGCCCTGAGATTTCTTTGGAAGGAATGATGCTAAAGCTGAAACTCCAGTACTTTGGCCACCTCATGCGAAGAGTTGACTCGTTGGAAAAGACTCTGATGCTGGGAGGGATTGGGGGCAGGAGGAGAAGGAGACGACAGAGGATGAGATGGCTGGATGGCTGGATGGCATCACTGACTCGATGGACGTGAGTCTGGGTGAACTCCGGGAGTTGGTGATGGACAGGGAGGCCTAGCGTGCTGCGATTCATGGGGTCACAAAGAGTCGGACACGACTGAGCAACTGATCTGATCTGATCTGATAGCAATATAAGGAAGACTCTGAGACGTATTGATGAATTCTGTCAGTGTATGGAGTATTTAAGAGTAGTTAGTATGCCAGAACACTTGAAATGCTATGAAATCTTACAGATGCTTTACAAAAGAAAATGACTAGAGGTTTTCTCAAATTTAAAAGTAAGCTTAAAACTTCTCATGTTCCCAAAAGCAGTTGTGAAACTGAAAGTTACTTTCAAAGCCTTCAATAGTACTAAAAATTTTTATCAACCAGGGTATAGATTATCTTCCTATTCTTTTTGTAGAAAAAATACTACAAAGATCCTTGCTATAAGGCCATGGAAGAGCATGCGGTCTTACAGAGGAGAGTCACGTGTTCACTACGCCTAAACACTGCTGCTGCTGCTGCTACTACTAAGTCACTTCAGTCGTGTCCGACTCTGTGTGACCCCATAGACGGCAGCCCACCAGGCCTCCCCGTCCCTGGGATTCTCCAGGCAAGAACACTGGAGTGGGTTGCCATTTCCTTTCCAATGCATGAAAGTGAAAAGTGAAAGTGAAGTCACTCAGTCGTGTCCGACTCTAGCGACCCCATGGACTGCAGCCTACCAGGCTCCTCCGTCCATGGGATTTTCCTGGCAAGAGTACTGGAGTGGGGTGCCATTGCCTTCGACGCCTAAACACTAGGTCCCGTTTTTATGGTGTCTGTTGGCTTCTTAGATTTATGGTCTGTTAGGAAGTATTTGCTTATTCTCAACTATGAAATGATTTTGTATTCCTTTTCAAAAAGAAGACTCCCAGAGTGGTGTGATCTGAGATCCCACAAAACCTGAATCGGTCTCTACTTCAGGACTTTCAGCCCCCCTTGCCCACTCTTACGTTTCTGAAACGCCTTCTGAACCAGGCTGCTCATACCCCGCCCACCTTTGCCAGTAGTGCCCTAGTTAAATGCTTGGAAATTTAGCTTTAATCCAAGTTAAGGTCTTGGGTTTACCTGCCCCTCAGTCACGCACAAAGAGCCCTTTCAGTATGGAGCTTCCTCTCTACATCTAAGCTTGAATGCAACTGAATGCAAAGTGACAACCTCCTGTGCAGGGGATTTTGCAAACAATCTGAGGATGTAAACTGGATTGGGGAATGGGGGTGCGTCAGCACAGCAGGAGGCAGACTTTGATCAAAGGTGATGGGGGATATGGCGAAGCTAGCTGATAATTTCTTCTCCTTTCTGCTTCCTAGGGGTATCTAAGTTGTGGATTTTTTTTTTTCTCCCTTGTAGGTTTTGCCCCAAAGCCCTCCATCTCTTTATGGTCTTCTTAAGTAACTGCACACAAATTCATTAAGTGGCTTACTGTGTCTTGCTTAATTCCCCTGCATTTTTTCACCCTCAGCTGCTCCGAGCTTCCACTTCCCAGATAAGGTGTGTGTGTGTGTGTGTGTGTGTGTGTGTGTGTGTGTGTGTGTGTGTTGCCTCCGGCTCTGCTCTGTAGAAGGCTTCGGCTGAAAGGGAGAAGTGTGGCAATCCAGCTGGTGGGAAACAGTCGTGACAGTCAGCTGCTGTCACTACTGCACAATCATTCACATCAAAACACGGCAGTGTCAAGTGACTTCGTGTTACTGCTCGGAAATTCTACATGAGAGATACGAACAGTACATGGAACTGGGTTAAAAGGTAGAAACCATACATTATAGAAGAGAAGAATACGGTATTAAACATAAATTACTAACTTGGAGAATGAGAGTCTTAAAAAACAGACTTCCTTTTGGTAAAGCCGAGAGTGGGTTAAGTTGTAATAAAGCACATACTTAAACACACAAATACCTACAACGAACATTGCAAAAGTAAAGCGTTTCTGTTCACCCTGAGGAAAACCTGTTACTGTACAAATGCAAAAAGCGACGGCCCCTAACAGTTCAATTTGTGTCTGTCCACACCCGGGTTTTGTTCGCTGTCATTTTCCTCCCGTGAAAAGCGGTGACCACTCCTGTCTCAGAGGCAGGGCGAGCTAGCCTGTTCCACCCAGTCAATTTCAGACAGATGGCCAACACACATTTTTGAATCATGCCAAAACAAAGATTGAATCTGGCAGAAGCCTTAACCCATAACTTCCTTTCCCAAAGACATTAAATACATTTGCTTGGTAGCCTTTCTGACAGCATCAATTAAACACAGGGGCATGTAGAAACCAACACACTGAGCTGAGTTGGAGAGGAGAAAGTAACGCAGACGTGCATGACTGAAATCGGCCTGGCCAAGCAGGAAGTTATGTGCTCCTCTGGAAATAAAAATTCCACAGAGGACATGATTTTGACTTCTGTCTGGAGTGTGGGAATACAGCTCAACAGATGGCCCCGTGCTGCATCCAGTCAGGGACCTGAGGACGGTGGTCTTTATGGTGAGGACATTCTCAACTGTGGGTGTGTAATACAATTGTAATAGCATCACTGAGTCACTGGACATGAGTTTGAGCAAACTCTGGGAGAGAGTGGAGGACAGAGGAGCTGGGCGTGCTATAGTCCAGGGGGTCGCAAAGAGCTGGACACGACTTAGTGACTGAGCAATAACACCACCACCAACAATAAGCTTGGAGGACCACCACGTGTGTAAAAGAATTCTGTCTGCCTGACTCACATGTATTCCACGACCAAACACCATCCAACACCACCAAGAATAAGCTTGGAGGACCACCACGTGTGTAAAAGAATTCTTTCTGCCTGACTCACATGTATTCCACGACCAAACACCATCCATAGTTGGCACGTCTTTTCATGTCTAAAACAAAGGTCCTTGGCAACGGCACACTTGTTCTCACTCGCACTGAATCACAGTGAGTACGAGTTACTGAAGGAGCACCGGTCATCTGGAGCCCATGCTAATGATGTCCTTTACGAATGGCACTCTCGTCTCAGGTCACAGACACTCCATGGAGCCCAGGTTCTCCAACTGCTGCATTCTAATGTAATTGACAGAAAAGTGTAGGAAGACAAGTGTTTTGTATTTTGGTTTTTTTTGACACAGAAAAATTATCAGTGCAGGTAGGTATTCAGATTCAGGAATGAATACATCTGTGTATCCGTGTCATTGGATTTTCAGAAATACAATCAATTTGTACTAGAAATTAGGGCTCCATCTCAGATTCACCTAAATTGATTTGCTGTTTTAAATTGTAGCCCGTTGGTTCAAATCAGTAAAGCCCAACAAGATTCTATTTCCAACCAGGATTATTTACTAATGACTTACCAAGCTTACTAATCACCACCACATTTATTCAGTCCCTCTTCCTTTTCTAGCATGCCATTCTCCTGCTCATTAACTTGAAATTGTTTTTATTCCCATCACATATCCCCAGGTAACCAAAGGACAAGCTTCGGACCTTTAAGAATGAAGCAATCACCTCTCACTGTGTGTTTTGAGTGTAAGGATGTGAAGAGGTAGAAAAGCTCCCTTTCAATCAAACTCGATTTACCACACGACCTCTGAAAAACTGAAAAGTGAGTGTTAGTCACTCAGTCATCTTGGAAGCTTTGTGATCCCATGGATTGTATCCCACCAGGCTCCTCTGTCCATGGAATTCTCCAGGCAAGAATATTGGAGTGGGTAGCCATTCCCAAGCCCTACATGACCTCTGAGTAACCAGCAAAATACTGTGGGCAGTGAGTCATCAGACACTGTTTCTCTCTGCAAATAATGTGAAATTAGTGAATCAAGACACAATAAAGCTTTGCTAAGAATGATTTAGCATAGTACTTTCTCATTTCAGCTATTTTTTGAAAAAAAAAGAAGAGCCCTGCATAAAGCAGACTTAAACTTGCAAACATTTTTAACCTTACATACTTTAAGTACACCCTGACATACCTTTTTGTTGCCAGAAGTATTACAGGCAGAATCATGTGGTCCCAGGGCTTCAGGATGAGCCGTGATGAACTTGAACCCAGCCAGGCCGCATGGAGTGGCTCAGTGGGCTCTGCTCCCTTCGGGTTAACCTGCCCCAGTCTTTGTGCTTCTGCCTAAAGGGGCCGTTGGCTGTGGTGCCCAGCCCCCTCTCCCTCAGTGGCCCCCTCCCTTGTAATAACTGCCCCATGCTGCACCCCGTCCCCTGGCTCAAAGGTGCTGATTCTACCTGCTAGGCTGGGAGCAGTCACGAGAGGACCATGCAGAACAACAGCAACCAAGGCACAGGAAGATGTGGTGGAATATTACTCAACCGTGAAAAAGAATGCGATCGTGCCATTTGCAGAGATGTGAATGGACCCGGAGACTGTCATACAGAGCGAAGTAAGTTAGAAAGAGAAAATCAAATATTGCATACTACCGCATACAGTGGAATCTAGAAACATGGGGTAGATGATCTTATTTACAAAGCAGAAATGGAGACACACCCGTAGAGAACAAACATGTGGACATCAAGAGAGGAAGAGGGGTGGGAGGGGTGGGGAGGGTGGGCTCAACATGTAGACACTACTGTGTATAAAACAGATAAGTCATGAGAACCTGCTGTGGAGTGCAGAGCACTCGGCGCTCTGTGGGGACCCAAACGGGAACCAGGGAAGTCGCTCAGTCGTATCTGGCTCTGCGACCCCAAGGACTGTAGCCCGCCAGCTCCTCCATCCATGGGATTTTCCAGGCAAGGGTACTGGAGTGGGTGGCCACTTCCTCCTCCAGGGGATCTTCCTGACCCAGGGATCAAACCCAGGTCTCCCGCATTCCAAGAGACGCTTTACCCTCTGAGCCACCAGGGAAGGAAATCCAAAAAAAGTGGGGATATACATGGGCATATAGCTGATTCACTTTGCTGTACACCGGAAAGCAGCACAATATTGTAAAGCAACTACACACCAATAAAAAAAAAGAAAAGAAGCCTAAGGAGGAGCATGCCTTTCACACCTGGGAGCCCACGGGCTCCAGGGTCCTGTGGGCCCTCCTGAGAGTAAACTGTTTTGACGAGCTTATTTTTGTCACCGTTTTCTTTTCCCCTCAGAGACCTTCTCATAAACATGGGCTTTGGGTGCTTTTCAGGTGTATTTGGGCTCGCTGCCTTCTCAGTGGTCCGAAAGTCAGACAAGTGAGTGATGCTGGATACAATTGGAGTCAGAGACGATTTCGGGGGCCGACTGGGTCCTTCAGGTTCCGCTCCCTCTGCCAGGGGTGTCCCAGGGCCCTGGAAGCCTCAGGCAGCTGCTGCTCCGGGGAAGCCCCGGGAGATGCCTGCCCTTCCAGAGCTTGGTGAACAGGATGCCTGCAGCTCACCCCGGGCCAGCGAACGGCAGCCCAGATCCTCAGCTCCTGCAGCTCAGGGAAGCTGCTGGGGAGACAGACAGAGCCTCCAGATCTGTGAGCCCTCCTGCCACTCAGCGCTGAACGCCAGGGCTCAGGATGGGAACACATCTTACACGGCCCGTTTAAACCAGGGGATTTTGTCCCCGGGGGTCTGCGGACGTTGACTGCTCTTGCTTATTCTCTGCTGTGGGGCAGACGCTGGAGAATGTGCTGGCGTCCTGCTCTTGACTTCGACTTTGTGGTTCTCTCAAGCACCTTGCAGAGCAGTAACAGGCCATTAGCCCATTTTCAGGGTGAGGCAGGTAAGTTAAGTGATGCTCCACAGTGAAGACGCACAGGATCTGTCCCCAGGCCTCCCTGGAAGCACTTCCCCGCCACCGACCCTGTCACCCGTCACTAATGGCAAACTCTCCCTGCCACATTGCCGCTTGACCTGAGGCATCTTTAATCTTAAGCCCGTCTGTGGGATGAATACAAATGTCTTCACGTGAGATTCTCTTTGCTTTGTCCACAGTTTCCTTCTAAAGGTGTCCAGCTCATCAAGGAGAGCAAAGAAAGCATCCCTGGGTGGCTCCTGGCACAGAGGCGGCCACAGTTTCTGTCTCCTGTGACTCAGTGAAAGTCAAAATGTTAGCCCTTCAGTCTTGTCTGACTCTTTGCCACCCCATGGACTGTAGCCTGCCAGGCTCCTCTGTCCATGGGATTCTCCAGGCAAGAATACTGGAGCGAGTTGCCGTTCCCTCCTCCAGGGGATCTTCCAGACCCAGGGATCGAGCCTGTGTCTCCTGCATTGCAGGCAGATTCTTGACCATCTGAGCCACCAGGGAAGCTGGTACTCAATGCCTGCTCCCAGCTCATCAGGCCAACAGTGTGCAGGGTGGGGAGATGAAGGCTGCCAGGATCCAAGTCCTGGGTTATCTCACCTGCATCCAGCTTCCTTTTGATTAACAGCAAATGTTTGCTCTCTGATGATGGCAACGTGGTCTGGCTAGACCAAAGTAAGAGCCTCTCACTGACCCACAGGGCAACTGAACCCACACTATCTCGGTAGTGATAAGGCTTGAATCGAGAGACTTAGGGAACTAGACAGACACACAGAGGCCCTTAGAGCATCAGTAAGAGAAAACACAATGAAATCAAAAGAAAAGCTGTGTATTAAGAATAGGCCTCTATCACCCGACTGAGGTTTATTGGAAGTGAAGCTGTTTTCCGTCCGGAGGTATTTCTACGTTCATGTGACATGTCAGCCGCTCAGAGATCACTGCTTCCTCTTCACACATGCAGCTCAGCGGCAACATGAAGGGACAGAAGGGAAGGAATATCAGTGTCCTGCATTCAGCTCACAAAACCGCCCTGATGTGTCAACTGACAGCAGAAAAATCCCAGGCCCCCATCAAGGTTCCTGATTTTCATAACACCGGCCATGATTTCAAGGAAATGCATTTGGAAATAATCAGCTCTGAACCCAGGGCTTGGGCAGGGAGCACTGAGTGCGGAGGAGGAGCAGGCATGCTGTTCCTTTCTTAGGTTCTGGGGGCTCTCACCGTCAAGCCTTAAGGGGAAACGAAATCTAATTTACATGGATTCTTTTCATCATGGTGTACAGGTCAGTGTCAGCTAGCTTGGTGCTGCCTTCATAGTCCTGAAGCAACAGAAGCTAAAAGAGGGAGACAGGCATGCTGGAGATGGGGGAGGGAGATGGAGGGAGGGGAGGATGGAGGGGGATGGAAGGATGGAAGGGGAATGGAGGGAGATGGAGGGGGAGGGGATGGAGGGAGATGGAGGACGGAGGGATGGGAGGGGAATGGAGGGAGATGGAGGGATGGAGGGGGACAGAGGGATGGGAGGGGAATGGAGGGAGATGGAGGGGGGAGGGGATGGAGGGAGATGGAGGGATGGAGGGGGACAGAGGGATGGGAGGGGAATGGAGGGAGATGGAGGGGGAAGGGGATGGAGGGAGGGTAGGATGGAGGGGGATGGAGGGATGGGAGGGGAATGGAGGGAGATGGAGGGGGGAGGGGATGGAGGGAGGGGAGGGATGGGGGGTGGAAGGGGAAGGGGTTGGAGGGGGGGAGGGGGATGGAGGGGGGATGGAGGGGAATGCGGGTAATGGAAGGAGATGAAGGGGGGAGGATGGAGGGAGATGGAGGGATGGAGGGATGGGAGGGGAATGGAGGGAGATGGAGGGGGGAGGGGATGGAAGGAGGGGAGGATGGAGGGGGATGGAGGGATGGGAGGGGAATGGAGGGAGATGGAGGGGGATGGAGGGATGGGAGGGGAATGGAGGTAGATGGAGAAGGGAGGGGATGGAGGGAGGGGAGGGATGGGGGGATGGAGGGGGAAGGGGATGGAGGGAGATGGGGGGGATAGAGGGGGAGGGGGATGGAGGGGGGATGGAGGGATGGAGGGGGATGGGGGTGATGGAGGGGGAGGGGGATGGAGGGAGATAGAAGGAGATGGAAGGGGGGAGAGGGATGGAGGGGGATGGAGGGGGAGGGGGATGGAGGGGGATGGAAGGAGGGGAGGGGGATGGAGGGGGATGGAAGGAGGGGGGATGGGATGACCTGGTGGAGGGGCGGGGGGTTGGGGTGGGAGTCTAGGAAGCAGACAGGGAAGGAGAGAAGACTCAGCCTCTCCCACACAGATGACGCCTGCCTGTCCCTGGTCTGCAGCACCAGGAAGGCTCTGCAGCAGCAGCTGTGACTACTCGGGACCTGCCAGGTGGCCACGAAGGTCCCAGGGCACCTCCCTCCGAATGTCCTCTGAACGCTGGGGCCCAACAGTCATCTGACAATCTTGAGTTTATCTCCATTCGAAGCGTCTCCAGTGGAGGCTCTCCTTGGCTTCTTAGTTACCAACTGGATATGCCTGTTGCCCTTGGACAGCGTGCAAGCAAGGGTCAGATTACTGCATCCACATGCTCTTCCTTTTCAAGTCACTTGGGCCACCTTATTTACTCGGGAAACTTTTCATTTGGTGACCACTTTTGCGAAAGTGCAGGTTCAAAAAAAAAATACAAAAGTTTGTTAGGGATGTCTGAATTTCAAAATCAAAATAGGAATAACTTTCTGGGGTCCCATAGGAACAATGGGTTTTGATATTTTAATGCTTTACTGAATGGAAGCATGTTAATGAGAATTAGATGCTAAGAGACCCGAGCTGAGTATACAGAGAAGCTGTATCTCAGAGGCAGACTCCTAAGGCTTCTCTGGAGCTTCACATCCACTGGGTGTTTGGACAGGTTCACCTCTGACCTCACAGCAAAGGGTTCCTGCTCAGCACTGCCCACAGGTGGGGCTAGGTGGGTACTTCTCTGTTGTGGGGGGCTGCCCATGCGCCCCAGGATGTTCAGCAGTCCCCTGCCTGGTCTCCACACACTAGATGTCAACCGTACCCTCCCCCACAATTGTGACAATCTAAAACGTTTTCAAGGACTGATGTTGAAGTCCAATACTTTGGCCACCTGATGCAAAGAGCTGACTCATTTGAAAAGACCCTGATGCTGGGAAAGATTGAAGGCAGGAGGAGAAGGGGACGACAGAGGATGAGATGGTTGGATGGCATCACCGACTCAATGGACATGGGTTTGGGTAAACTCTGGGAGTTGGTGATGGATAGGGAGGCCTGGTGTGCTGCGATTCATGGGGATGCAAAAAGTCGGACACGACTGAGCTACTGAACTGAAAATGTCTTCACGGGCTTCCCGGGTGGCTCAGTGGGAAAGAATCCACCTGCAGTGCAGGAGACATAGGTTGGACCTCAGGATCCGGAATATCCCCTGGAGAGGGAACGGCTACCCACTCCAGTAATTGTGCCTGGAGAACTCCATGCACAGAGGAGCCTGGCGGGCTGCAGTCCGTGGAGTTGCAGAGAGTCAGACAGCATTGTGCAGGCATGCACCACCACACTGCCGATGTCTCACTCTGGGCGGGAGCAGGGAATGCACAGATGGGGAGGACTCCCCCCGTCTCTTCACGCGCCCCTCCAAGAGCCACTGTCCTGGAAGCCAAAAGAGGTATTATTACTGCTGTTCCACTTCACAGATGGGTGACACGTGGGTGTCACCTGTCTCTGATGGGTCAGAGGGAGGAATGGACCTGCCTGAAGTCACACAGCCCGGTCTGCATGCATGAGCTCATTCTAGACGGTGCCAGCGAGCCATCCTGTAAAGGCTTCAGGATGAAAGAGACAGAGTTACACCCCACCCCCATGACTCAGGCCTCCCCGCTTTCTGACCGACTTGGCAACAATGGCTCACAAACCAGGGAAGCCTAGAATCTCAGGAGGTGTGACCACTCCTGGCTCAGGGGCCCGATTTCCGGAGTCTCTACGTGGGCCCTAAATGGACACAACCTCCTGTGTGGCCGAGTAACTATCCTTGTACTGAGACATTTGCCCTGAAGGCTGAGTTATTTCCTAATCCTTACGCTTAATATCTTCAGAAAGTCCCTTGTAAAAAAGAGAATGAGGCTGTATTGAGATTAGTTAGGCTGCTTATCATGCAAGGAACAACGCCTCGCCCAGAAAAACGCAAATGAAAAGATTTTAACTAAAATGGCTAGTCTCTAACCCAATGTTAGCACTTTATTGCTGTCCTAAGCACTTGACATTTTTGTATCTGCCTTCCTTGGTTCTAATAGTGTGACAAATTTTCCTAAAAAGCAGCTTTCTCTGACACACCCAGGGGTGCTGAGCAGGATGGCATGAGCAGTTCAGGGCAGGAGTTAGGTTATGGCACCCTGGAGAAACGAGGCTGGCACCTCTGAATGTTCATTGGAAGGACTGATGCTGAAGCTCAAGCTCAAGCTCCAGTACTCTGGCCACCTGATGGGAAGAACTGACTCACTGGAAAAGACCCTGATGCTGGGAAAGATCGAAGGCAGAAGGAGAAGGGGACGACAGAGGATGAGATGGTTGGATGGCATCTCTGAGTTGATGGACATGAGTTTGAGCAAGCTCTGGGAGTTGGTGATGGACAGGGAGGCCTGGCGTGCTGCAATCCCTGGGGGTCACAGAGTCGGACACGACTGAGCGACTGAACAACAAACAGCGACCTAGCACGGGGGTGCTGCGCACCTGCCGGGCTCACAGGCGTGTGTGTGCTGCGGGGGCGGGGGGTGGGGCGGTGCAGGTAGTGGCTGGAAGGACCGAGGTGCTCAAGCCCATCCATCAGGCTGCTGGGGCATGCCAGTCTCCAACCAGAACCTGACCTCGAGTCTTTTACTGTAGAAACACACTTTGAGTTAAACTAGCGACTTCAAGGAATTCATGATTTAATATATTTGAAGCCATGCTTATGACGTGGCTCTGATTTCTTGGGCAAGCAATGAATTAGAAAACAAGCTATTCTGGGCCTCTAATGTGATCAAACTAAAGGATGGGGAGAGAAAGCATTCTGTGGCTTAAAAGAGTCCCAATCAAGAGAATTGTGCTATAAGAAGCTTAAGAAAGAAGTGTGAGTACAAGCTACGGGGTAGCTGGGTCTTGGGGTCACAGGTGGGGGGGTGGGGGTGGGGTCGCATCTCCGCTCCTCTGTCCTCACACCCCTGCCACCCACCAACCGTGGCCTCAGCGAGAAGCTTTCTCCCATGCCCACACACATTTAGGCGCTGACCTGGAGGCAGAGACGTGTGCTGGGTAAATGCAACGGGTTTGTCAGAGCACTTCCCTCCGAGTGGAAGTGCACAGCCAGATAATAGAAGATTGCCTCCCTCCTTCACTGCCTGGAGGCTGGAACACATCCTCACTGGAAAACCAATGCATGGGAGCATCTCGGGCTCACGATGAGCCACACCTAATTTACGGGACAAAACAAAAGCACCCGAGTACACAGGCCTGAGCGTCACACTCGCAAAAAAAAAAAAAAAAGCCTGTGGAAATCAGGCACTGTGGTGCTTCAGTGGTTCTGACTCATAAGCTGTTTGGGAAAATGTAATACACTGTTGCTCAGGGTGAATAATAACTGGAGTGAGACGAGATTCCTCACCATCCTTCTACCTGAGAAATGTGCACACTCGTTAAGAACAAGCTGGCTGGAACCTCTGCATGTTACGCATGGTGCGGTCCCCAAACCTCTCTACACGTGGGGTAGAGGGCGTCTCATGGGGAATGAGATGACGACACCCCGGCCCAGAACAGTTTGTGGGGTTTCATGCGATGCGTGTGAAGCTGATGCTTGAGGGGTGGGTGGTGAGCGGTGCCTGCCGTGGAGGTGGCCCATGGGGACTAGGGCGACCCTCTGGGGCGTGTGATCCATCTGACTCCCAGCAGACTCCGAGCAAGGTGCCAATCCCACGGTCTGCCCCTGGATTTGCGGTGGGGCTGCAGGTCCAGCTGCCCTGCAGAGCTCCGTGATCATTAAACATGCAGCAAATAAACACACGGGCGCGCCAACCTCCAAGCCTGCGCCCTCAGGAGACAGGGCTCAGTCCAGCCTCACTTGGGGTCATTAGTTCCCCTTGGCCAAGGCACTCCAGCCATGTCTGTCCCTTCCTGATTTGTACTAAATCTCTCTTACCCCAGTGTGTACTGTTGCCCAGTCCTGTCCTACTCTCTGCGACCCCATGGACTGTAGCCCGCCACGCTCCTCTGTCCATGGGAATCTCCAGGCAAGAATACTGGAGTGGGTTGCCATTTCCTCCTCCAGGAGATCTTCCCGGCCCAGGGATCGAACCTGCGTCTCCTGCATTGGCAGGCGGATTCGTTACCACTGTGCCACCTGGGAAGCCCTCGGAGTCTTACTCTGGAGCTTCATGATGTTTAACAATTCTGCAAATTCTTTTAAAGTGTGAAATATCAAAAGACTTAAATATGCTCTAAGGAAAAGGGAGGACTCATCTCAAATTAGCACTTTCCGAGAAATTAGGAGCCTGGCTTGTTTAACCCTCAGGAAGGTATCAACGTTACTAAGTAACGCAGGGAAAAGGGAACTGACTGGGAGGTAAGAAGGAGGGGCTGCCCGGACCAGGGAGAATTTGGGGAACAGATCCAGATGCTTCCAGTGCCGCACCCCCCCACGGGGCAACTTGCTCCATGGGATCTGCAACATTGCTGTTGGAATGCGTCATTCGAGGAGTTACAGCTGATGTTACCGCCTGAAGCAGAGCTGAACCAAAATAAACAATCTGCTCTGTTCTGCTTAGGCTAACACGACAGTGATGTAAGGCCCGGCGTGCCGGCAGCAGCGGCAGAATGCCTTTTCCACACCACGTGTCCGTGACCATGCGTGCTGGGTGGGGGGCCCTGGGGCTCTGGTCGCTGTCGACCCTGGTGAAGGGACCCGGGAGGGGCTCGGGCAGAAATCAAACATGTTCCCTCGGTCTGCATCAGTGAGATTCTGTTTCTAACAGCCAGGAGAACAAGCTTTTAAGCCGAAAACACACAAAGCCTTTTTTCATTTGCTCTCCCTGGGGCGTGCGTGACCTCTGTGTTTCTGAGTCTGGAGATGTTGCAGCTACACTCGCTGGCCAGTGGGCGTTGTCATTTGAGTGGCTTCCAGTCTAGAGGGATTTTTGAGCCGCCCACACAGACACGTTTCCAGTTGTCTTAAATACCCAATCTATCTTTTTGGTATCACTTGCCAGCAAGTGCTCTCTTGGTATTTTTAATGCATTTCGCCACCAAGGTAACAGGAATTTGTCTTTAAGTGGCTGGGGGAGTGGGTGGTTATTTCCCCCTAAATGGCTTCTTTTCTGAAGAGGGGCCCAGGCTCCCCGTTGGGGTCACTGAGAACAGGGCCCCTTCCACAACCACTTTCAGCAGTGCTGTTTGTGTGTTCATCTCCAAGCCCGGTGTTTTCCGTCTGAGTGTAATGTTATTCTTGTGTGTGTGCGTGTGTTTGAAGTTCCCACCAGGGTCCCCGGAGCCCTGCCATATGGAGGCCGCTTACTCGGGGTGCACATGAGGGCTCCGTCATGCCAGCGGTCACGGTGGGCTCCCTAATCAGGTTACACCTCCACTCAGGCACTCAGGACCGCTCGCTCCGAATGAGGGGAAACTGCCGTACATAATTGGGTTAAAATCGTGAGCTTGAGCGGCCCGGATTGAAGCTGGCCTCCTCCACGCAATCAGTGTTCAATTTTGCCAGCTCATGGTAAGCAAAGCGTGAACGCGAGTTCAGTGAACTAGGGCAGAGATGAGACGGGATCCTCTGCGAGAAACTGAGGGTTTTTAAACCTTGTTATTCTAAAGGGCGGGGCTTCCTTCCTGGCTCAGCTGGTAAAGAATACGCCTGCAGTGCGGGAGACCTGGGTTCGACCCCTGGGTTGGGAAGATGCCCTGGAGGAGGTAAAGGCTACCCACTCCGGTATTCTGGCCTGGAGAACTCCATGGACTGTATAGTCCATTGGGTTGCAAAGAGTCGGACACGACTGAGCGACTTGCACTTTTCATTGTAAACGGGGGTTTTCTAAGCGTGAAACCAGAGACAGCTACACTTACTGTATACCTCTGCAGGATTTCTCGAGGGATAGAAACCGAAGAGTGAGTGCACCAAACAGGAAGGGAATGAGAAGGCTCTGTCCTGTTGGACGGCAGGCTGGAAGCACTGCCCCACTCCTGCCAGGCGCCCCCTCGCCCACATGAGCCAGGCTGCAGAGGGTGTGGGGCCTGGTTAGGGGCACAGGTGTGTGATGCCCCTTGCCTTTGGGGTCTGCATGTCCCCCTCTCCTGCCCTCCCCCACCTGCCGCGGGGCGGATCTCACGACACAGGCCATCCATGTCTGCTGGACCACACAGCCGGGCACTAAACGAGGAGGCGTCCTGGCTAAGTCCACAGCGCAGACAGGTAATGCTCTGACAGCGACACGCGAGGGCGGCCCCCGCCCTCACAAGGGTCCACCTCTCCCTAAAACAGCTGCGGCTACCCTGAGGGGCTGACAAGTGATTCTCTCGCAGGCAAATCTGTGAGTTTCCCCTTCTTCCCATTCACGGGATAGTGTGAAGAAAACAAAATGAGAGGGAAAGCCATGCAGCTCCTCCTCTAGATGGGGCTACTGTCCGCATGCGTCCTGTGTTTGGTCTTTAAAATTCAGTTCACTGAAACTGAGATTGAAATTAGGTATCAACAGAGAATTTACAATTTAAATCAAACTTTGACTCATGTAATTAAGTCTTCAGTCCTGTGAACCTCATTCACAGCCTCTGCGTTAGGCTGTGGTAGGATTCCGATGGATGCATTTCCATTTCCTGGGTGTCTGCTTATAAAATATAATTTTTTTAAATTAAAAAAATCAAATCCTCAATACTGAGCAAGCTAAAAGGAAGAGTCACGAGCAGTTAATGTTCATGTGTTCTCGAACTTTAGACCATGGATAAGAAGAGATTTGTGGAGAGAAGAGACTTTCCAAAATGCTTGGCAAAACCCCGGGTAAATTTCAACTCATCTGTTTGGTAAACAAGTCTGAGGAAGGAAAACCACATTCCAATTGGCATCAATAGTTTGCACTGCATTAAAATACTAGAAAATAATAGTACTGAAAGCTTTTTCAATGTTTTCAGAACTAGAACTGCAGGTAATCTTATTAAGGAAGCAAGAATACTGGGTCTTTCTGTGTTACTTCTGACACACCGATCACAACAGTGACAGGAAACTATACACAAAGTCATCAGAAGGAAAGGTTTGCCTGCATCATCTCTTTAGGCTTAACCTCCATGCTCAGGACAGAGCGGAGTGTCCCTGCCTCGTGCATCTCTTAACCCTTCCCATCAGGGGTGGTGCTGCTGTTACTATATAACTGCCGAAACAGGGGATATCCTGACTCTACAGTGTATATCAGACACTGTTTCAACTGTTTCCTATACATTGACTCCTTTCATCATTAAAGCATGCGGTGATTTAAGTATTATTATAATCCTCACTAGAGAAATAAGGAACTTGTCCAAAACCATGGCCCAAGCTCTTAATCCTTACTTTAGATTCTTCTAAGACTTGAGCCACTGAACACTCAGTGGACACTTAGAAGCTTGATCCCCTAATATACAGACGGGCACCCTATTCATGGGACTTCCCAGGTGATGCAGTAGTCAAGAATCCTCCTGCTAATATAAGAGATGCAAGAGACATGGGTTTGATCCCTGGATCGGGAAGATCTCTGGGAGAAGAAAATGGCAACCCACTCCAGTATTCTTGCCTGGAGAACTCCATGGCCAGAGGAGCCTGGTGGGCTACACTCCACGGGGTCACAAAGGGTCAGACACGACTGGGCGACTGAGCACACACACATACAACAAGCAACAGGACACGTGTTAAAATGTGCCATGTTCAAGGTGACTTGGGGCTGGGGTTGCAAAGAGTTGGACATGGCTGAGTAATCACACATACACCCTATTCATTAGGAGGTGATGTGACTTAAAAATGAGGTTTGCAGTCAAGATAGACTTACACCAACTCCCCCACCCCTAAATGCTCCAGGGCATCCTCTGACTTCAGAACTGAACTTGAACCCTTGAAAACCTTCTGTGGTTTAGGGAGGCAGCCTGGATGCAAAATGGAGATGGCCAATGAGCATTCAGAGGCCACTGATCCTGACTTCTCGGGACCATAGAAAATCATCCGATGGATGATTCAGAAGGCTTATCAGAAGGCATATACTAGTGGGCAAATACAATGAATCTTATTATAAAATTTTATTAACAGTGACAGTTTTAAGGGAGCTTTAGCAATATTTCAAAATCTGGCATCAAAATCTGACAGATTCAATTTTGTGTTTATCAAGTTATCTGATAACATACCAAAAAAAAAAAAAAAATTCCATAATCTTCAGGCCGGCCCTTCACATGCCAGGTGCTGCTTGTCTACAGCTGGAAGAGCCAAAATGGAAAGCATCTCTCCTCTCTGAGGAGCAAAGGAGGGCTCAGCCAGGCCCCCACCCCGCAAATGGAAACACTCCCACAGTGCTTGGCACCTCTATCTCTAGAGCAAGTGCGTCTCAAAAGAAACCCCTTGGCTAAGCAGGCAGGCAATCAAACGGAAAGTGCAGACAGTTTAATTACAGAGGGATGGAGGCACACTGGGAGGGGACATGGCATCCCACTCCAGTGTTCTGGCCTGGAGAATCCCAGGGACAGAGGAGCCTGGTGGGCTGCTGTCCATGGGGTCGCACAGAGTTGGGCACGACTAAAGTGACTTAGCGTGCATGCATGCATTGGAGAAGAAATGGCAACCCACCCAGTACTCCTGCCTGGAGAATCCCAGGGACGGAGGAGCCTGGTGGGCCGCCATCTATGGGGTCACACAGAGTTGGACACGACTGAAGTGGCTTAGCGGCAGCAGGAGGCACGCTGGCACTGGGGGCACCACAGTGAATAAGCAGCCTGTCCCGGAGACGCGCAGATTAGTGCATCATTGCAGCAACTTGAACCAGCGCTAAAACACGTCTAACTGATTGTCCTGGGAGCTACCGCCTTGGGATGGCCAAGAGCTGGAAAAAACTCTACTTGGAAGATCACCAGACTCGCAGGTGTCAAGCCCCATTTCCCTTAATACAACCCAGGAACAAAACAGAAGGCGATGTGAAGCGCGGCGAAAGGTCCCCGCAGCCGCACCAGGGTGGACGACGAGGGAATGAGCCCACTTTACTACCTCCCAGATCGAGTTTCTTTTCATTACTCCTTACTGCAGGAGGCAAACAGCACCCCACACGTCTACTTGCGTATTAAGTGATGGCATGAATGCAGCTAAGCTCAAATTCCTATTTCAGCTAGGATAAAGCAAACGAGAAAAGAGTGTTCGCTAGGTAATCCAAGTGAAAAACACGAGCCTCAGTGGAGAGCGAGCCTGCTTGTTGATTTCCTGGGGCTCCATCTCTGGCCCCACGGAGGACTCCACCTCCATCTCCTCTTTATTCCTCATGATGATGCATATTCTCATTTGACAGTTTCCAGGGATCAAGGCTGAATGTTAAGTTTTCTGCCAAAATGGGTTCAGGATCTTGTCAGCTATTTCCTTCAGTGAAATGCACTTTCATCTTTAATCTACTGAAGAGTGCTATTTATGACAGGCGCTCCTTAGAGGAAAGGAGTCTGAGGGGTGATCTGCTACCATATTTAAATTGGCTTTACATAGATAAGTAAATACAAAGAGAAGGTCAAAAAAGGTTAATAATTTATACTCAGGAAAGCTTAAAAGGCTTGCATAATTTAAGCCTCTCGTGAAGGTCTGACACCAAACTCAATGTGATACCTCCCAAGCCAGCTTGACACGACAGCTTTGCTTTGTTCAAGCTAATGGAGCCATGGTTCTCCGGGCGGCGTGGGCCCAAAGCCAGGGAGTTGCCAAGGACCCCCTCTGCTTCTTCACAGAGTAGATTTTTAGTCCCCGGTTCGCCTCAAAACCATTCTATTTTATTTTTATTCTCACATGGACAATTGAGAATAAAACTCTTCCTTTTACTCTGCCTTGATTGAATCCATCGTCCATTTGCGATATTTTCATTATGCCCAAGTATCGTCGTGAGGTTGTCGCTTCAGAGTGAGGTCACATCCCGGGTGAACCTCCTCTCCTCCCAAGGAACCCGACTAGGATGTCAGCTGCCTGGAAGCCTTGAGGCACGGTCCTCACCCTGTGGCAAATTCAACTTTAAAGTCTTTGCGCTACCGTATGATCCAACAATCCCATTCCTGGGCAAGGTTCCAGGAAAAAAAAAACAAAAAAACATAATTTGAAAAGACACAGGCACCCCAGTGTTCACTGCAGCACTGTTTGCAACACCAAGACACAGAAGCAATCCAAGTGCCCACGCCTGGAGAGACGGACAAAGGAGATGCGGCACGCACATAAAATGGGCATCACTCAGCCACAGAACGAGCACGGAGGAGAATCTGCAGCAACGTGGATGGACCCAGGGACTCATCTGAGTGAAGGCGCACAGAGAAAGACCGGTATCAGGGGGTATCGCGTATGTGTAGAACCTTAAAGGAACGGTGCAGATGAACTTATCTGCAAAGCAGAAACAGCCACGGATACAGAAAACCTACGGCTACCAGGAGGGAGAGGAGGGGTGTATTGGGAGACTGGGATTGACGGACGCGCACTGCTGTGTATACAATAGGTAACTAACAAGGACCCACCGTATGGCACAAGGAACGAGAGTCAGTACTCTGGAATGACCCATATGGGGAAAGGACCTAAAAAAGAGTGGACATACGTACAGTTACAGCTGATTCC
This sequence comes from Bos indicus, assembly GCF_029378745.1. Lineage (NCBI taxonomy): Eukaryota > Metazoa > Chordata > Mammalia > Artiodactyla > Bovidae > Bos > Bos indicus. The sequence goes on from NC_091768.1 coordinate 97,933,271, forward strand.
CTGAGCCGCACAGCAGAAACTAACACAGCCCTGTAAATCAACTCCAGTAAAAAATCAATTCCAGTAAAAAAGTTAAAAAGAGAAAACAGATGTTTAAAAATGAAGTCTTCGTGTGTAGATGAGGACACAGAAAGAGAACGCAATGGTTCAGGGAGCAAGACAACGGCGAGTGGAGAGCGACAGAGCTGAGGAGCTGGGATTCTCAGCTACTGGCAGCCCTCATAAAGGCGAAGGTGCGGCTTCCAGTTCCATAAAGGCGAAGGCCTCATAAAGGTGAAGGTGCCCCATCACCTTGAAGAAGCGCAGAGCCAAGCAACAAAAAGAAATCTTAAAGGTTGAAAGAGCACAGGGAATCTTTCAAAAATGTATTCCTCGCTGATAACAGCGTCAAAAACTCTTTATTTCTTACATAGCTGGAAGTATAAGGTAGCTGTACACGCAGAAATAAAAGTCTCCAGAATGGGAGCAGAATATTTTACCCTTAAAGAAAATAATTATCCAGTTTGCTAAACAGCTAACATTGACCCTGATGGTTGGGCTAAGACATCAAGACTGAACAGCCATTGTAAGGGACTTTTTACGGAGCTGGCCAACAGAACATTCTGCTTTGATGGAAATGTTCCGTGTCTACTCAGTCTGTACAGTGGTCACTGGCCACCCTGGCACCTGAGTGATTGAAGGGTGCCTAGGACAATCTAGGAACTGGAGGAAACTCAGGCCTAGGAATTAAAACTAGCTCAGCCAGGATCACAAGCTTAATAAACAGTAGGTGCTCAGTCACTAAGTCCTGTCTTGAGTCTTTGCAACCCCAGGGACTCCTAGCCCGCCGGACCCCTCTAGAATCAGGCTTAAATCGGCCTCTCTCCGACTCACTATCAATGGGCTCTGAAGCACTGAACATTTAAAACAGGACTGGGCTTGAGCTGCTCAGCCCTTGGCCACGGACTCAGTTACCTGCGGCCTCGGGGCTGCGGGGGGCCCAGCACACTCAGAGCTCCAGGCCGGCGGCCTCTGTCCGGAGGCAGCGCTGTCTGTCCACCCTAGGGAGGCCTTTTCCTTCCATGCCATGAGGCACGCATGGAGGGCACGCGCAGGACTTTTCTGGGAAAAGCCCATGGGCCCAGCCCCAAATTAGCAAGGACCCCTGCACGCCCACGAGGACCACTGGACGCAGGGCAGTTCCCTCAGGTGCCCGGAGATTTATAAACGGGACAAAGTCAGAAATCACCTGATATTTAGTTAAATTTGTGAGTCAGGGTGAGAAAATTAAGATCCTAGCAGTCACTGGGAACTTAGCTTTCCTGATACAATAAGAGAAGTCAAAGCTCAGTTAATACACTCCGTGTGATCCTCATTCTCAGACATATTGGCTGAATCAGGTGTTTCCACTCGACTCTCCACGATATCTGAGTTCTTTCAGGATATTGGAATATTTGTAAAGCAAACCCAAGCATCGACCCCCACTTACCAAATCTTTCATCAATCCCCACCCGAGGAGGTGTTTCCCAAGGGTCTGTGTGTACAGACTTCACCTGTGGTTACTAACACTAACTGGAAGGAGGAGAGAGGAGAATTAGGGGAGAAATAGGCCAACAGTGGATTTTTAAGTCTTCTGTTGCATATTATTGGAGTTTCCTTACCTTCCCCGTCCAACAGGAAATAAAAGTAGACTCTAAGATTGTGTCCGACTCTTTGTGACCCCCTGGACTGTAGCCCACCAGGCTCCCCTGCCCATGGGATTTCCCAGGCAAGAATACTGGAGTGGGTTGCCCTTTCCTTCTCCAGGAGATCTTCCCGACCCAGGAATCAAACCCATGTCTCCTGCTTTGGCAGGTGGATTGTTTACCACTGAGCCACCAGGGAAAACCTCTAAGATTTTTACTCCATGTTAAAACAAGGAGGGAGTATTCAGAATGTTTGAAAAGTTATTTTCAAAATTAACTGCTAATTGATTCAACGGATACTTGATGAGGATCTGTCAGGGGCTGCGTCATGCTGGAAATCTTGGGGATACAAGCGGAACCAAAGCCATCTCTTCTTGGAGTTTACATTCTACTGCACAAGGGCTGAGGAGGAGGAAGGAGCTAAAGATGGAAGCTCTGGCTAGACCATCAAACACAAACAGTGTGTGCTGATTGGAGGAAGGTCACTGCCTGCGCTTGGGTCTAAGAGGAGAAGTGGGTGGTGGGGCTGTAGGAAGACCGGGGTGTCTCACTTACTGTACAAGTGAGGAAACCAGTCCCAACAGAGGCCGAGCTCATTATCGGAGGCCTCCGGGCTGGAGGCGGCCTGAGGCACTAGGTGTCAGTCACAGAGTCCTCCGGAAAGCTGCTGCTGCTGCTGCTAAGTCGCTTCAGTCGTGTCCGACTCTGTGCCACCCCATAGGTGGCAGCCCACCAGGCTCCCCCGTCCCTGGGATTCGCCAAGCAGGAACACTGGAGTGGGTTGCTACAGGAGGCATTTGTGAAGGTGAAGATAAAACAGCAGGTTAGCCTCGTTTTGGTCTTTTCCTCTTTCTAAAGTTACATTTTCCCTTTTGGATCACTGCTTTGTATTAGATTCACATTTTCAGTATTCTCCCGTCATTTGTGTAGGATTAGTTCTTATTAGGGGAGAAGGCAATGGCACCCCACTCCAGTATTCTTGCCTGGAAAACCCCATGGGCGGAGGAGCCTGGTAGGCTGCAGTCCATAGGGTCACGAAGAGTCAGACACGACTGAGCGACTTCCCTTTCACTTTTCACTTTGCTGCATTGGAGAAGGAAATGGCAACCCACTCCAGTGTTCTTGCCTGGAGAATCCCAGGGACGGGGGAGCCTGGTGGGCTGCCGTCTATGGGGTCACACAGAGTTGGACACGACTGAAGTGACTTAACAGCAGCAGCAGCAGCAGTTCTTGTTAGAGAATTAATCTCATATTTCCAATAATTTATATGAGCTGATGTCAATAGTATCTGGGTAAATTGATAAAGCATCAAAACAGGCTTTCTCTACCTTCATGTCCTATCATATAATGCATCCTCTTACCATCCTAGGGAAATTAAAATATGTCTCTTTAAATCTTTTTTGTTTTTCAAACTTTGAGTTTAACATGAATGATATATATTGTAAATCACAGTCAAACATTTCCTTCTTACCTCATCTGATTTAGCATGATAAAATCAACTCCATCTATATGTATGTCTCTTAGAAATATATCTCCATTTTCCCCAGGTGGATATGTCTTACATCTAATGCTTCAGAAAAAATTCCAGTAGCACCTCCCTGGGGGATCTGAACTAGCCCCTGATTATGCTAATAGAAGCCAAGACATTTTGCAAAGCCAAAGAACTGTAATAAATTATTCATAAATAGGTCTCTCTTTTGATGGTTTCGGTGTTTCCGGATTTTCCAGACCGGAGAGGATACTCGATGTGATATACGCAAGCCGAGCTGAAGATGTAAGGGAGGGAAATGGGAATGAGAAGGTAACTGCGGCTTTAGTGCATGGCATGTTTTTCACTGATGGTATTTGCAGGAATTGGTTGTGCAAAAGCAAGAGCCAGGAGCCCTCTTATCTGATCATCCTCAGTGGCTGCAGGCAAACCTTAAGGTCAGCGACTTGTTTCTGACAGAGCTGTGGCCCAGCTCCCAAAGGAAATGACTCCCTAGTAAAATAAAGGATGACTCCCTTGTTCACCTGCCTCCTTTAAAAAAAAACTCCAGGCTTTCTTCCTTCCATCGGAGACTCATCAGTGGCGCTCTCTCCATGGTAATGACCCAAATGAAATCATCTCCTTAGTTGTCTGGGGCGCTTCATCTTCGACACTGAGTAGACCTCAATTAGTACTATATCCACGGTTAGCCTTATGATTTCAGAAAGACTGAAGAAACTGAGGGTAGCTGGATTTGAAAAAGGCAAGAATGAGGTGGGTGAGAGACTCTATATAAGTCCTGATGTACCTGGACCAGTTCAGATTTATAACAATTATCTCAGTATAGGTATTAATAGCATTCCCTACGACTCTCAAAAGTATCCTGGTCTAAAAGAACATGATATCACTAATATAGGAAAACTAAAATATAACACAAATGAACGCATCTACGGAGTAGGGAACAGACTTACAGATGTAGACGGCAGACTTGAGGTTGACAAGGGGGAGATGGAGAAGGATGGACTGGGAACGTGGGATTCGCAGGCGCAAACTGTTATATATAGGCTAGATAAACAATCAGGTCTTCCTGTACAACACAGGGAGCTATATTCGATACCCTGTGGTAATTCATAATGGAAAAGAATATGAAAAATATTGTGCATATATATATAATTGAATCACTTTGCTATACAGCAGAAATTAACGCAACATTGCAAATCAACTATACTTCAATTAAAATTTTTTTAAAAAGTATTTTGGTCCAGGCAAAGAACTATGTGATCATCAGCTACTATTATAAACCCAGCACCTCAGCATGGTCCTAGGCATCCAGCCAAAACTCATTGACTGAAATGCAAATAGGAAGGTGCGAAAGACTATTCACCTTCGCTGCCATCTGAGCTACAGGAAGCTGGCTCAACCACAGAGTTAAGGTCCCGCAAGTCTTAAACACCAGAAAGCAGTAAAATCTCCATGGCTGGCATTCTCTTCTTAACTAGAATAATTGATTAAATAGTTTTAGTTTGTCACAGATATATCTTAGACTTGATGATGACCTCTTAAGGATTTCCTCAGAGAGAGAAATCCATGAATTGTTTCAGCCTTTCCTCTAGATGGGTACATACGTAATGGATTACTCACAATTGATCATGGATATTTTATGACCATGGGTATTTACTGTCAATATTTTTCCTAATATCCACTAAGGAAAAATTAATTTGAGATAGCAGGATGGAATACTCAATATTCAATCAACTGGTGGAAAGCAAAAGAAAGGTTAAATAACTTTCAAAGGATGAGATGGTGAGATGGAATCACTGACTCAGTGGACAAGAATCTTAGCAAACTCCACGAGATAGCCAAGGACAGGGAAGTCTGGTGTGCTACAGTCCATGGGGTCGCAAATAGTTGGACAAGACTTAGTGACTGAACAATAACAACAAAAAAATTTCCAACAAAATAGAAATATCCAAACATTTTATCTTGTCTTTATAAGGGTTGGTTTCACCAGATAATACTTTCCCTTCCAATGGTAGAAAGTTTGAAACAATGTCAGGAATGTCCAGGGTATTTTGAAAGCCCATACAAATCTAGTCTAATTTCTTCATTTTGAATTTTAACAGGTTATCCCATTTATTGTGGCTTACCTGGTGGCTCAGATGGTAAAGAATCTGCCTGCAATGCAGGAGAGCCAGGTTTGATCCCTGGGTTGGGAAGATCCCCTGGAGAAGGAAATGGCAACCCACTCCAGTATCTTGCCTGGAGAATTCCATGGACAGAGGAGCCTGGCAGGCTACAGTCCACGGTTGCAAAGACTTGGACACAACTGAGTGACCAACACTTTCACTTCACCCCATTTGTTACCCCTCTTGCTAGCAGTGATGCTCCATTTCGCAACAGTCATACTAATAAGACTGCGCTGTAGGATGTGCTCTGCAGTGTGCACTATTGATGAGTCAGTGCTGTCACCACTCTTTTATGATCTCCTTTCCTATTCCATCCCTCAACCTCTTTCAAATATTCAGTATTCTAAAGACAACTGAGTTTATGCCAGGGAGTTTCCATGATAAGAGAAAATTTACTTGGTGCCCCAACATCTACAAACACCTATATTAAATTCTGCACAAATACAGTTTCTTTACTTCTTATCATGGCAGAGATGATAATCACAGAGGGAATTTTAAAAACAGACAATCGCAATCACAACAGGAGAATGGACGAGGAAGCAAAAACCACACAGTGTCAACCAAGAAGGCTGAGAAAAGCAGAATGCTGGGATTTAAGGATAGAGATCAACACTCAATTCAAGCTATATTGAATACGAATTTACAACAAGACGAACAATCTGGTAGGTATTATAGTGAATATAAAAGTAATATGAACCTCTTGTCCTAAGATAATTTAGATTTTCTGAGGAAATATTAAATATACATGTAAGAGCTTTGAATGTCTGATAGCATATGGCAAATATTCTCTTGCAATGGAATGGAAAAAAGACAAACAACAAAAATACACAAACAGAAGGTGTAACTCTGACTTTAGTAAATTTAGTAATAGCTACTTGAAAAACTTTAGAAAGAATAGTTTTGGTTGTTAATCAAATGCAGCTAATAGGATTCAGAGTGAGCACTGAATGGGCATCAGAGGTTGGGAAACACGGAAGCAGAGAAACGAGACGATGAACAAAGCACGGCAGTGAACATAGCCAGGAAGATAGGAGAAAGCACACCATGGCCTGTTTTCGCTTTATGTCAACTTTAAGGAAAACTGGTGTTTTCCTAAAACCATATGTATTTGATGGAGAAGTTATGCCCATTTCAGTAGCAGTATGACTTCACTATATCACTGGAAGAATTCAAGAACTGAGAACTGGAAGACAGGTGTTAAGTTATACATTTTATATTAATACGGAAATATGGAGTGAGATTTCAGAACTCTGAGATAATATAACCTTTTACTTTCCCAGTGATCTAACCCTGGCTTTATATTACTAACTTTTTAGGAAATATATTTCTCTGAATACGGTTTATTTTATTCAAGTGATAGCTTAAAGATAGTCATTCAAGGACTATTGGGTCTATAAATCCAACAGTTTGATAATAGTGTTAAGCAACTTTTGAAAGATTATAAGACAACAAAAGGAAGTTTTGTTCCAAATAAGTTCGGACAATGACATATTTTAACATAATGTTTTTTGAAAGTCAGTTTTCATTTTTAAACCAGAGGAAGCAAGCTTTTTGCTTTTATCTCAAGTATATTTCAGAGACTTAGGTCAAGCACTAAATTGAAATTGTAGTGTGCAATATGGCTCTATTTCATAGAGCTAGGAATACTGCCAATTTGCAAAGGCTGAGTTGCTTAGACTTTTTTTCTCAGAAACTGGAATGATTTTCTTCAGAACTTACTGTCCTCATAGATTTCCAGATATCATTGCTTTATGTAGGAGGTCTTCACTCAAAAACGCTCATATCACACAATTTCATAAATAAGGCAAAGAATGAAAGCATTGAGTTGTTGGTCAATCTGCAAAATGTTGACAGGTTTTTATGCTCAGCTCCGAGAATTTTATAGAAACGTTATTAGTCTTCTCATGCCTGTTCAGTGGCAAAAGCAGTGAAAATGTTCCAAGTGTTAATTCATTTGAGATAGCTCTGGGACAATGAAAAGAGAAGGACTGAAAATTTTAAAGACTAAAAATTTACTGAAACTGAGAAATGCTTCTTGCTGCATTTATCATGAAATGTTGGTCACAAGGAATGAGCGTGAAGGGCAAAAACAAGCAAACATCAACTGTGAAAAGTGTGTTTTGTGTCTCTGCAACCCACAGTGATCAGGCGGTTCTATTTGCACAGTAGGTTGGAGAGCTACTACATGATCTGTGTAAACTTAGGTTAATGCTTTTTTCAAAATAGTAAAGAATAAAACGGAAAGCTCCCATGATGAACAGCCTTCTAGAAGGCAGTCACAACAGCAGGATTAATTTATTTCTTCAGCTTTTCTCCTGGCACTTATATCTATTCTTCTTGAAATCTACACAGCAAATTTAATATCCTATTCTTAGATCTAGAACAGTGGGTCCCAGTCCTCATCAAGCATTAGGATTATCTAGGGAACTTTAAAAAAAAAAAAACTGATGCTGGTTTTCCATCACTCCCCAGCCAGAAATTCTTTCAGCAATGGTTTGGGTTGGAGTCTGGGCATTAATAATTGTAAGACCTTCTCAAGTGATTCTAATATGCCACTAGAGTTAACAAACATTGGTTTACAAGGAGTAAATTTGAAACATCCTTATTCATTCATTCTCAAATCCTCATTTTTACTACTGTATCCTTCCTTTAGGATTTGGATAGGGATCCAAACAGTATTAAAATTAACTTAATATGTCCACAACGATTAACTCATTTATTTATTGCCATACATTTATAGCTCAACACCCCAGAACTTAGTAAAGGACTCCAGACACAGACTGCTAAAACCCTACTGGCTGAGTGAGTCAAATTCCTTTTTGAACTTTTAAAAATGTATTATTTTTTAAATTAATTTTTATTAGAGTATAGCTGCATTACAGTGTGGTGTTAGTTTCTGCTGTGCAGCAAAGTCAATCAGCTTTGTGTGTCCATAAACCCACGATCTTGTGGATTTCCTTCCCGTGCAGGTCAGCACAGAGCACCGAGGAGAGTGACCTGTGCTGCAGAGCAGGTTCTCATCAGTCATCTGTCTCATAAGCACAGTGTGCACATGTCAGTCCCAGGTCCCCAGTTCACCCCAGCCCTTTCCCCTGCTTGGTAACCACGAGTTTGTTTTATATGTCTGGAGTCACTTTTTTTTTTAAATTGTTCACTCTTATAACGACAATAACTTTATGCTTCAGAGTAAGCTCAAATATAATCCCCCCTTTACGACACGGTTTTTAACTGGATTTTTTTTTTTTTACATTGTAATAATATTTAACAAATAATCCTTATTTTATATAACTTATTTCAAATATTGAAAACAACCTTATATGTGAGACTAATATAACCTTAATACTAATATAACTGGATAAGAATATAAGAAAGTCACAGGCCAACTTCCCAAAGGAATATAGAGCGAAAATCCTTACAGAAGACTGTAAGGATTTTTTCTTTTTTTTCTTAACAGAACCAAGAAAGGTTTATTCCCAGGATGCAGGAATAGTTTAGAATCAGAAAATTTGTTTATGTGGTTCCTGAATGTAATAGACTGGAGGAGAAAATACTTGGAAATGCTACCTTGAAAGATGCTGAGAAAACATCAGAAATAGTTCAGTGCAGACAGACAGAGACACGGACAGACAAACAGACAGAGAGAGAGTTACAGATGCGGCTTCCCAGGTGCTGCAGTTGGTGATGAATCTGCCCATCGACGGAGGAGATAAAGAGACACAGACTCGATCCTGTGTCAGGAAGATCCCCTGAAGTAGGAAATGGCGACCCACTCCAGTATTCTTGACTAGAAAATTCCATGGACAGAGAAACCTGGAAGGTTATGGTACCTGTGGCTGCAAAGAGTCAGACATAACTGAATAATTGAGCGTGCACTCACATATAAGTTTATATATAGATATATGAGGCTGATGCAAAAATAGGAAGAAAAAGGAATTTCCTTACCATGATTAAGTGTATGTATTTCAAAAGAAATCCTCTTCCTTTTACAAGGAAACATCACATTTAATGAAGAAGCTTTAGACACATTTTTTCCAGAGTCAGAAGCAAAACAAAAATGTTTATTTTCACTCCTACTGTTTAATGTATATTACCACATGTCATGGACACTACAATAAAAAAAAATCAGAAATAAGAGATATAAAGATCATCATGGAATGGAAAGAAGAGGAAAAAATTTTAACTTAAAGATGACAAGCTCATGTACATATATCGCAAGGGACCACAGGCAACTTATCAAAAAACGATAAAGTTCCAATAGATAACCTTCAGGTAGACTTGATTAAATGAAGGGATATACTCCATTCTATAATGAGAATACCTAATCATGTGGATTCCAGTTTCTCTTCAAATACTCCATAAAATTAGTGTGGTTTTTTGAGGGGGTATGCTTTTGAAATGTAGTGTTGGAGAAGACTCTTGAGAGTCCCTTGGATTGCAAGGAAACCCAACAATTAATCCTAAAGGAAATCAGTCCTGAATATTGGTTGGAAGGACTGATGTTGAAGCTGAAGCTCTAATACTTTGGCCACCTGATGCAAGGAGTTGAGTCATATGAAAAGACCCTGACGCTGGGAAAGATTGAGGGGAGGAGGAGAAGGGGACAACAGAGGACGAGATGGTTGGATGGCATCACCGACTCAATGGACATGAGTTTGAGTAAACTCTGGGAGTTGGTGATGAACAGGGAGGCCTGGTGTGCTGCAGTCTGTGGGGTCTCAGAGTCGGACCCCACGGAGTGACTGAACTGAATGTATGGTTCTTTGCGACCCCATGGACTGCAGCCCACCTGGCTCCTCTTTCCATGGAATACTCCAGGCAAAAATACTGGAAGGGGTAGCCATTCCCTTCTCCAGGGCATCTTTCCGACTCAAGGATTGAACCTGGGTCTCTTGCATTTGCAGGCAGTTTCTTTACCATCTGAGCTACCAAGGAAGCCCTGACATATAGGATTATTTTCTAACTAGTTTTCTCAACCTTCTCACAAATGCAGTATAAAGCATATGCTACCTAACAATACTTCATAGTTTTTATAAACTGTCACAAAACAGTAGGCAAAATGAAAGGTGCAGTGGGTTTGCAGTCTGAGTGCTTCCGGTTCTCCCGCCAACAGGATGCGTCAGCCAGCTGCAGCATATTCCTTCCCTGAAAACTCCCTTTCTTCACTGATAAAATGAGGTTAGACAATAGCAGCTATTCTTCACATTTTGAAATGCATTCTTTATTGTAATTAGCTTAGAAGTCTAATAACACCCACCATGTCTTCGCTCTGAGTGCTCCCCGCCTCTACCTCCTACAACTCATATCTAAACTTTCTGACATAGTTCTTTAGGTAATATTCTCCATATTAAGACAGAAGATGAACTCTGTCTTCCACTGAACTTCAACAGTGCTGGTATATGCTTTCTGTAATGTGACTCAGGGCTTTATTTTAAATCTTCCACATAAATTTATCAAACATACTAGATTTAATCTATTAGAAGATATACATTCAAAGTGTTTCTGTTTTTAATTTGGTGGTGCTTATAATAAGTGGTCTTCCCAGGTGGCTCTGTGGTAAAGAATCTGCCTGCAATGCAGGAGACACGGGTTTGTTCCCTGGGTCAGAAGTTCCCCTGGAGCGGGGCATGGCAACCCACTCCAGTATTCCTGCCTGGGGAATCCCATGGACAGAGGAGCCTGGCGGCTACAGTTCATAGGGTCGAAAAGAGTCAGACATGACTGGAGCGATCTAGAATATACACACTTATAATAGTGAGTGGAACTGACAAAACATGATTTTCAATATATTTTTACAAATACACATCGCCCTCTTCCCAGGCTGTAATCACAGGGGAAAGAGATCTCTAGGTTTCTAAAACTCTGGCTTGCTGGTTTATTCTGAGGTGCATCGGAACACCAAAGTTACCATTGTTTCTCCTTTCTCCCTTCTCTCCTTGACAACAGAAAATGGAAGATTCCAAGCACCAAGATAGCAGAGTTTATATACATTAGAAGTGATTTCTTCTTGAAGGTCAGGCTGTCCTTAGGGTCACTGCTAACACTAATGTGCATTTGCTGAGATCAGGGGTTGACACGCATTTTTGTAAAGGATCAGATAGTAAATGTTTTGGCTTTGTGGACCATATGTTCCCTAGCAGAACTACTTCATTCTCCTCCAGTGCATGAAAGCAACCATAGATGAGTGAGTTTGGCTGTATTTCAATAAAACTTGATTTGCAAAAACAGGCTGTGGACTAGATTTGGTACATGGACCCTAGCTTGCCAGCCACCAGCTTCAGTGTGGTTCACACACTGAACAGGTGTGTCCTGTTTCGAAAGAGGGGCTCACATGAGCATAAGCAAGTCTCTCTCTACTCATTTCAAATGAATGAGATATTTTTTCAAATGACATTATCAATTGATACAGAAGGATGTGTGTGTGTGTGTGTGTGTACATATGTACACACTAACTTAACACCCTTTTATTTAACATTTTTAGACACAGTCATATAAACAGAATATCGGCTCAAAGCAGTTCTAGCAAACTCAGTTCGAAAAATAACAATATAGGTGTTGTGTTATTAATACGGCCACTTCTATACCTGGCCTGGTCTCTCACTGGGTTCATTAATAGTAGTTCAAGTACGACGTCAGAAAACGATAACTTCAAGTGAACTCGAGTCTCCTGCCAAGCTATGAAGTTATAAAGGTGAAGATAAAACTTCATGGAGAAGCAAATTTTTCATGCCCTTAACACTGAGGAAGTGTTAAATGGCTACCAGGTATCAGCCAGAGGAGTTTTGTTGTAGCACCCAATTATCATGTTGACAAAAAGCCACTCAGTAGATAGCCTATAACAAATGACCAAGGATCTGAAAATCACGCGTGTGTGCTCAGTCTAGCAGTCGTGTCTGACTCTTTGCAATCCCCTGGATGATAGCCAACCAGGCTCCTCTGTCCATGGGATTTTCCAGGCAAGAGTACTGGAGTGGGTTGCCATTTCCTCCTCCAGGGGATCTTCCTAACCCAGGGATTGAAACCACATCCACTGCATTAGCAGCTGCAATTGAATTTAAAAAAACATATTTACCATCATTCCTTCTCATGCATAAGTTTTTCTACAGGGAAAGAAGGTACTGATAAATAATAGAACAAAAGAACTAGAAGGTCATCATTACAAAAGATGTTTGATAAAGCAATTGAGTCCTTTTAAATATATTCTATCATTAAGATATCATTTAGATATCATATCCCCTGGAGAATGGAAAGACTACCCACTCCAGTATTCTGGGCTGGAGAATTCCATGGACTACCGTATAGTCATGGGGTCCCAAAGAGTTGGACATGACTGAATGACTGAACTGACTGACTGACTGCGCACCCTGTGAAAAATGGATACGCCATGTGGTTTGGAGAGATTCTGATGCTCTGGGAACCCTTCTGTCCATCAAGGTAGTAAAGGTCAGAGCAACCCAGAGACTTCTGCTTGCTGAGTATCCCCTTCTTGCCTCTTCCCTTAATGATGCTAATGGAGCCCATGTACTTTCCGTTTCAGAGTGAGTCTGAAACAGCATTCTCTTGGGTGTAATGTTCTCTCGATTTCTGGGAGAGTCATCCCTCTGTTCTAATCCTTGCTCCCGTCAGAGGAGAAAGAACACCACTCTTCTCTTAGGGGTCCTAAGATGACAGCTGGTGGCCTTGAGACAGCTCTGTACCCAATGGGTAATTGCTTAGTCATGCCTTTCAATTAGGGCTTCACTGGTGGCTCACTGGCAAAGAATCCGGCTGCCAGTGCAGGAGACACAGAAAAATGGGTTCGATCCTGGGTCAGGAAGATCCCCTGGAGGAGGAATGGCACACCACACCAGTATTCTTTCCTGGAGAAGTCCATGGACAGAGGGCCTAGCGGGCTACAGTCCATGGGGTTGCAAAGAGTTGACCATGACAGAGTGACTGAGCGCACAGACACACACCGCTGAGCGGCTTTCTACTTGCTAGATGCTGTACTGCCTAGTCTATGAACAACGATCAAAGCCAGTAAGATCTTTAAATTGACTCAGCAGAATTTTGAATTTTGTTTCAAGAGAAAGAGTATGACAGTCAAGGACGCAACAGCACGTGACTCTATGGTAGTAGTCATGGTAGATGTAGATAATACAGTACATGCACAGGTAATCAGACCTTCACAAACTCTTACTTTAGAGTACAAGATAAACTGATTTTGACCTAAATGTAAAGGTCATAAAGAACCAAGCTGTTTTTGGGCTAACATTATCAGCAGTGTCTCAAAGCAAGCAAAATATCAGACGAAATAAAGAGATTTGAGAGTGTAAGTTGGAAATTATTTGCCTGCAATTATTACAACTATTTTTGTACTGTTCATTTCTACAACACACTTTTCCCAAAAGAATTTTCAATTTTTAAGAGAGAAGACTAATATAAAAGATTGTTTCAAAGAAAGAAAAAAAAATGTTCCACAAGATTTTATAAATATAAATATATATATACATGAATATGATACGTGCGGGGAGCCGGTGAGGCATTCCACTCGTGACAAAGGTCATGAGGAAGGAGGCTCGGCATACGCAAAGGCGGGATCGAGCCTCAGGAGTCCCCCCGGATATTCTCGAGCATTTTCCCCCAAAAAACCAGAGTCTGCCTACTTTATTGCTTTGTGCTCTCACCTCTGACTTTACTGGGGGCTGTCCCCTACCACCATCTCTCTCTCTGTGTGTCAAAGAGTTAACTTATAGCTCCAATTAATAAAGTTCCTGGGCAATTAGGAGTGTTTAAATCCAAACCCCTCTGATGGCTCTCTAACTCGCCTGACAAGTTTACCCGGACTCCTGCAGCTATGCATACGATTGTTTACAGTCTCCCAGGAGAGGCATGGGAAGCTTAAGATATTCAAATAGCTTAGAGCCTCTCAGAGAGTTAAAAACTGTCAGAATAAACTAGTAAAGGATTTCATTGATGAGTCAATGCTTGTTGCCAAGTTTTCACATCCCCTGAATTGTATCCTTGAATATGTATCAATTAATAGTGGGTATGTAGAAAAAATAAGTAGTGGCCTTGGTGTTAGTAACTTTAGACCCTTAAGGTAATAAATTCTTTCTTTGTTGTAAACCCATTACACATCCGCCCTATAGGAATGCAACTTTATCTTTGGAAGATGGTGCCAAACCTTGAAATAATTACTCTTAGAGAAAGTAAGTCTTTGTTGATAAGTCCTTGTCAAGAGTCATAAAATGTTAGTAGGCCTTCTGGCCAGAAGATGATGTAAATCACCTAAACCATTTGTATATGATACATTTGCAGGAAAGAAACCTTGGTTTTTGATAAGAACCAAAGACTGCTGACTTTGCATCCCCTATTATCCTCTATGTGTAACTTAGGGTATAAAGCCCCTGTTAAAAATAAAGCTACGGGCCTTGCTCACCAACGCTTGGTCTCCCCATGTCATTCTTTCTTTTAACTTCCAGCTGAGTCTCCATCTGGAGCGCGGAACCCACCACGCTGACTAATCATGCCTGGGCTTCTAAGACCCACTCGAGAAGGAGTCTAGGGTGAGACACCTTCCGCTATTCGAGAGGGCGCCTGCGGCCTACGTCAGTGGTGCAAACTTCTTGTCTTGAAGTTTTATTGGTCTCCCGCGTAAACCAAGCTACTCAGCTTCTTTTCTCCACTGAATTTTCCTACTGAGCTATCCTCATTCTATTGTTCTCTATATCTCTAATTAGCATATAAATAGTCGCCTAGGCCGTCTCTCCTTCGAATACCCTGGATCAGCTGGGGCAGGTCCCCAGCAGATACGAATTTCTCCTTTCCTGTTTGTCATTAACATCTATTGATTTTTTAAAATAAGGAACAGTTCTGCACTGTTGTCTCCAAGTTTTTACATTAACAAACTGCTCAGAGCTCACAAGCATGAATGAATCTGATACAAAAAGTCTGGAAAATAATTTATGTTTAACAAGTATGCCTCCCTTTTCCTGTGGGTGTGTCCTACTCTTCAGGAAAAATGAGTTTGGGTATCACTTACTTATGTGATTTCTCAAAGTTGAATGTGATATTTCCAGGAGGTAATAGTGAAGGTAATTCGTATCTGATGATAAATAACCCCGTCATCAGAACAGCGGCAGCAGAGCCGGGGTGGAAATCCCCACCAGTCTCACCTCCTCCCCAAAGTGAAGGCATTGCCAGGTGTCGGGGGGTGCGTGGGGGGGGGGTGGGAGTCCACGGGAAGCTTTAACACTGGAAGGTACACAGTTTCTAAAAGGAGTGCTGCAATTGCTTGCGGGGAGCATAGGCATGGCTATTTTACATAATTTTATGGAAATATTGCAGATTCTGAAGAAAGACTTGGTTAATTTTTCCCAGCCCACGTGGGTCTTCATTTTGATCCAGGCCCTGAGCCACATGTTCTGGCAGAAAGTGGACAAGGTGTGTACACGTAAGCCATCAGTCTTTATATCTGTAATGGATGTATCTGCTCTGCACTGTGAGATGATTCTCCATCTTTCATCCTGAGAGTATAAAGCCCTGGAAACCTGTCTTTGATCTTGACGTAGTAGCTTCATTTTTTTTTTCCTGTCAAATGTCTTGGAAGGATCTGATAGAAAATATCTTACGGTTTGAGGCCTACAGTCTCTGTGGCAACTACTCAACTACCGCTGTGGCTCAAAATCAGCTGCAGAAACCTGAAACAAACGTGTGGGGCCGCATCCTTCCAAACCTTGTTTATGGGCACTGAAAATGGAATTTTCTACATAGGCACACCTCGTTTCGTCATGCTTTGCTTTACTGCACTTCGCCGATAACTCTGTGTGTGTGTGTGTGTGTGTGTGTGTTTTCCTACAAATTGAAGTTTTGCAACAGCCTTGCATTTTCAGATTGATGGTTAGGATTTTTTTAGCACTGAATTATTTTTCACTTAATATATGTACATTGTTTTTTAGATATAAGGTAATGGCACACTTACTAGATTACTGTATAGTGTGAACGTAACTTTTATATGCACTGAGAAACTAAAAAATAAAAATAAATCTGTGTGACTCACTTCACTGGGATATTTGCTCTTATTGAGGTGATCTGGAACCAAACCTGCAGTATCCCCAAAATAATAGCCTGTGATTTTCAGGTACCACTGTGTTATTACTAAGCCAATAAACAAATAAGAAACTTACAACCTCTTAAGCATGTAAAATCTGTTCTTAGCCCATGAGTTGGTCACAGTCACTTTTGGCCCATCCTCTGGTCTACAAGAAGGTCATGAGAAAGTACACTTTTGACAGATGAAAAGATGATGACGAGAGTAAAAGAAAAAGGTGGTGAAGATGCTGGCTACTTAGATTAATGACATAGCGGATACAACTTGCCATTGTTAAGGAACTGTCTGATGCTGCAGAGAGGCACACATTATTCCCAAGAGAACTAGGTTCTAGTTTCTAGTTTCTGATTTTAGCAATATGTTGTGGGCAGACTTTGTACTTGAAACAGTTTGGGACCCAAGTGGGTTGAACCTCCTTTATCCCTGATAAAAATTTATGAATATGAGGCTATTTCTGTGATAGCCTCTCTCAAGCCCAGACCCATGATCTGGAACAGCACTTCATAGAATGACATAGTATAGGCTTTAATCCAACAAGTATTTCCTGATTATAAGACTCTATTCTAAGTTGGAGAAGGTGACGGCACCTCACTCCAGTACTCTTGCCTGGAAAATCCCATGGATGGAGGAGCCTGGTAGGCTGCAGTCCATGGGGTTGCTAAGAGTCAGACATGACTGAGAGACTTCACTTTCACTTTTCACTTTCATGCATTGGAGAAGGAAATGGCAACCCACTCCAGTGTTCTTGCCTGGAGAATCCCAGGGACAGGGGAGCCTGGTGGGCTGCCACCTATGGGGTTGCACAGAGTTGGACATACTGAAGTGACTTAGCAGCAGCAGCAGCAGCATTCTAAGTTAGGCAGATAGAAAATGTAGATGAATGCAAAGCATAAGTCTTGCTCTCTAGGAAATTATAGTTTGGTTAAAAAAGTACAAGTTGACCACAAAATTTTAAAAAGTATTTGTGTATTATTATTTAGTTACAAAATTATATGGGACCAAAAATTGCTAATGCAAAAATTGATAAAAGGCATTGCAACCTCTGACTGGTTGAAAGGTCAGTAAGGTTTTTCGTTGGAAGGACTGATGCTGAAGCTGAAACTCCAATATGTTGGCCACCTGATTCGAAGAACTGACTCATTGGAAAAGACCCTGATGATGGGCAAGACTGAAAGCAGGAGGAGAAGGGGACGACAGAGGATGAGATGGTTGGATGGCATCACCGACTCGATGGACATGAGTTTGAGCAAGCTCTGGGACTTGGTGATGGACAGGGAGGCCTGGAGTGCTGCAGTCCATGGGGTTGCAAAGAGTCGGACACGACTGAGTGACTGAACTCAACTGAACTGAACTGTGCTCAGTCATGTCTGACTCTTTGCAACTCTGTGGACAATAGCCCACCTGGCTCCTCTGTCCATGGAATTTTTATGGTGTAATATAATTAAAATTGCATTTAAAAAAAAATTGCTGTCCAGCATTCACATACCCTATAAATGGCAATAAAAAATAATGTGGAGCTCACTGGGACTGAACCACATTTTTACATTTTTCTAAAGCAAAAGATGTTAAGAAAGAGAAAAGATCATTTTTCATACCAATCCCAAAGAACGGCAATGCCAAAGAATGTTCAAACTACTGTACAAGTGTACGCATTTCAACATGCCAGCAAAATGCTCAAAATCCATCAACTCCCTTTCATTTTCCTGCAGACTTATTTGCTGTCTTCTCCCCAGACAGACCCTCGTTCTGGCACACACTGGGCATCTGGACAAGGAGTCTATGAATGGGAGAAGGGAAGGCAGGTCTCAAATGGTTCAGGAACCAGAGCCATCTAGCTGCACTGACTCAGATTATCCACAAAGTTTCTGTTTAGTTTATGAACTGATTTCACAAGATTTCAGCCCTATTTTCTTACCTCTGTCCTTCCCTTTTTACTCAACCAATAAATATATCTTGAGCATTTCTTGCATACAAACAAAATGAAACAGAATGGCAGCCAGCTACGGAAGGGACATAATATTAAGATCTTGACCTGTCCAAGGGGGGCCTGCAGTGCAAACTGAGAAGACAGGCAGTGTAAAGAAAAGTGACAGTATAGGAAGCCCACCCACAGCTCAGCACATGGCCAACCGAATCAGTGATACAGACTCCAAGCGTGGTAGCTTCCAAAGAGAAGGAGATGACTACGTTTTAAGTGCTTTAGCTTTATACCCAATTAGACAGGTGGACTAGTCACATGGCCAACCGAATCAGCGGTACAGACTCCAAGCGTGGTAGGTTCCAAACAGAAGGAGATGACTACGTTTTAACGGGCTTTAGCTTTATACTCAGTTAGACAGGTGGACTAGTTTTGTACAAATTAGGCCACACCAAACAAAGCCAGGTGAATTCTCTGACACACTCCCCACTCACATACGCTCAACGTAACGATCTCATGTTCTTCTCTCTGGAATTATTTATGGCACTGTTTCCTTTAGTTGGCACGAGTCAGAATTGCCAGCTTAAGCTTAACACAGTTTATTTACTCTTCCACCAAAGTAATCTTTTATATGCCTCATGATCAGAGGACTATCAATATTTTATATTAATTGCAGAGAAAAGACATCAGAGGCGCTATTTAAATATTCTTCTGGTCTGTGAATGAAAGGCAATAAAAAAGTAGGGATTAATTATTAATAACTGGTAGTATACTTTGTGCCGGGGACAGTGATAAATGTTTTCATGGACTCCACCTACTTCAATTCTCACTAGGAGCACTGATAAGCCTCATTATGAAGAATGTTCTTAGTGCTAACTATAGAACTCTGGGGGGTTAATCTGGAATTGACATTATGGAATATGCCTTGTGCTTAAATTAGAAATAGGGGGTGGAGACTGAAGAACACTTTTATTGAGAGAAGAGTTTAGATGTAGACTAATTACCTACTCAGCAAAGATAAGGAAAAGAGAGAGAGAGTAAAGGTACAGGAAAGACAGCAAGACAGACAGACCCACTGACTATGGAAACTGCTGCTTGTTTTTGTACGTGGTCGGAGAGAAAGAAGATTTCCCCTAGAGAGAGCTCCAGCCTCCGGTGAGGGGCCCAGGAACAGGCTCTGGACGTCGTCCGCCGGGCAGCACTCACGCAGCCTCCTCCGTGACTCCGCACCGCCTTCTGACAGTGCTCTCAAGGCTGGGGACAGGCCCGGAGGGGACCAGGCACACACCGCCTGGGGTTCCACCAAGTTGACAGTGTACCTGGGAGGCAGGTTGAAGATCAAGCTGAAAACTTGGCATACATTACTTTTAATCATGCCAACAACCCTGTAAGGTTGGACATTTTTGCCCAGGAAAAGGATTAAGACACTCTACAGCCTTTCCCAGGGAAGCGATGGGCTCTCACTCACCAGTGTTCAGAGGCTGGTGAGGGATGGAGCAGGACTGACCTTCAGGTCTGGTTGACACCAAGGGCCCTGTGCAGCCTCCCTCGTGTAACTCCCTACTGGAGCGGGGAGGAGGAGGCCACACGAAGGAGCGAGAAGAGAAGAGGGTTTCCTCTCCTTGCCCTAAATGCCAAAGGGCAGTCTCTCTTGAGATATTCTACTGAAAAAAAAAAATTAAAAATCAAAACTTGGATGGGAGAACTTTTCCAGATAAAGGGACCATCTCTTAGTTCCAACTATGATTAAAGCGGAAACATAGAAAAGCTATCTTTAAAAAAAAGGAACAAAAAACGGACAAGCAGTAACATACTGTGATTTTAGAAAATGAGCAAGACTAGCTAGGAAAATTCCATCAGAATCTGTGAATGAAAAATAGGTATGCTTCGGAACCAAATGTGGTGGTCACGTGCTTAGCAGACACTGCAGCGGAACAAGCCTTACAGATGGCTCATGACTATCAGGAACTTGACTCCCGTCACTTACACGGTGACATTCTAAACGTGTACGAAACATTTCTAGAGTTTTCAGTAAACAGGCCATGGTGGAATGATGAGTGTTTTATTTTAGTAGAGGTATGCGTCTCACTTGCAGTGAAATGTCCCCCCAGAAGTCTCTGAGAGCATATAGAATCATTGATGCAATCATTAAAAGAATACAGGGAAATGATCCTAGTTTGCATGCATTTGCGTCAATCAAGAAAGGGCCTTCAGAGAGGAAGCCATGTAACCATTGCTTCAGACACTTTGCAGTCACGTGTGCACTTAGCCGTGAACACACAGGGTGCTCCAGGCTCCTGTCAAGCTCTGATGTTGCACTGTACTCTTAAAAGTACAGTAAAAAGTGCCACGTTTTACAGTTTGACTCTAGGAAGAGAGACTGGATATTTCCAGGGATCCTTAGTGGGCAGAAGGACTAGAAGACCAGAGCCCCGTCCTCGTGGGTTTTTACAGCACACAGGTCTCTGTGTACAATTTTGAGACACAAGTACACATTTGAAGGAATTTGGTGGCTGTTGCATACACTTCCAGATGTGTGTCTATTTTTCCCTCTGTGAGTAAGGATAGGAAATCACACCGGGTTCTTAGTGTGTAACTCTCAGCTGGTTTAGTCCACGCGCAGAACTCTTAACATGGCTGTGCTTCTGCTAAGTGGCATCATTCGTGTCTGACCCTCAGCAACCCCATGGACTACAGCCCACCAGGCTCCTCCATCCCTGGGATTCTCCAGGCAAGAACCCTGGAGTGGGCTGCCATTTCCTTCTCCAATGCTATGACACTCCAATTGCATGTCTGCCTTTGGGGTACAGTGTGGGATCATGAAATAGAGAATTCTAGTATTCACTGATGGCCTTCTCTGGGCAGACCCTCTACAGGCCACATACATAAATTTCTCCTTTAATGTTCACAGAAATTAATTGAATAGATAACTTCATTGTTACATCCTCAGTAAGGAAATATTTCAATGACTCTTCACAGAAGTTTTGCTTTTACTAGGTACTGTTCTACATCCTGGGGCTCAGTATTGCTCAAAACACACAAACTTTGACCCTATTTGGCTTACATCCTGGTGTTGGGGAGAGAAAATAAATAAGTGGCAAACAGATGCACAATATGACCTCATATAACAGTAAGCACATGTGGAGCTTACAGCAGGATGAGAGATGGAGTCCTCTGGAGGGGGCAGCATGTGGGTTGGGGGCTGTTTTTCAGAAAGTGATCAGGAGATGCCTCATTGAGTGGACCTGGTGGAAGTGAGAGGATGAGCTAGCTTTAAGTAGTTAAGGAACTTTCCCAAAGTCATCTTGGTAATTCATCTGCAGTACTTTAAAAACCTGGGGAGTTTGTGGGAGAACGGCTACAGGTTCATGGATGGCTGAGTGCCTTCACCGTTCATCTGAAACAGTCACCACACTGTTCATCGGCTATACCCCAATCCTAAATAAAAAGTTAAATGAAAATAACTTGTACTTCCCTAAACTAATAATTTAATAGGGGCGATGTTTGGCATTCATATCATATCGTATTTCTTAAAATTTGTCTCTGGTATCAAATATTAACTCTTTTTATGAACTTATCTTGTGGCTCGATGGTAAAGAATCCACCTGCAATGCAGGAGACCTGGGTTTTGATTCCTGGGTCAGAAAGATCCCCTGGAAAAGAGAATGATTACTGACTCGAGTATTCTTGCCTGGAAAATTCCACGGGCAGAGGAGCCTGGAGGGCTACAGGCCATAGTGTTGCAAAGAGTCGGACACGACTGAGAGACTTCACTTTCTTTCTTTCTATAGTTCCTTTTGGAGAAGGCAATGGCAACCCACTCCAGTGTTCTTGCCTGGAGAATCCCGTGGACAGAGGGGCCTGGTGGGCTACAGTCTATGGGGTTGCAGGGAGTCAGACACGACTAAGCAACTAACACACACACACACACACACACACACACACACACACAGACTTCCTCGTCCATCAGCTGCTCCCCTGCTCGGCTCTGTGTGGATCCTGACCAGCTGCTCATGGTGAATCCTAGCACTTGGCCTCCCATGCTGGCCTTTCCCATTCATGCTGCCCCAGAGATGCTCCAGTACTCCTGATGTATAAACAGGGGTCCCTTGTACGGAGCTATCAGATGCCCTTGACATCAGCCCGAGCCAGGCACTGGCATCCCCAGCTCCCTTTCTTCACCCCCCGGTCTGTGACCCTTGTGCTGGCATCATGGGCCCATGGGCCAACATGAAGTACCATCCAGCACAGAGCCCTCCTGCTAGGCTCAGCTTTCTGGGGAGCCCAGACCTTGACACCCCCTCGTAGACTCCCAGATCCTTGGAGAGAGATACCCTATTTCCATTTTTCATCTCTCTTCAGGTCGCAAATAGAGTTATTCTCCTG
Organism: Bos indicus; assembly: GCF_029378745.1. Lineage (NCBI taxonomy): Eukaryota > Metazoa > Chordata > Mammalia > Artiodactyla > Bovidae > Bos > Bos indicus. The sequence continues at coordinate 97,955,982 of NC_091768.1, forward strand.
AGGGTTAACAAGAAGCTATCATGTTTTTGGTTAAATAGTGAACTATGGCCATAAGAAATGCAGCAATTGCTTTTAAAAAGGCCTAGATATAAGCTAGGTTGCTGCTGGTTATCAGGTAGGAAAGGGGCTGGGAGCAATGCAGCCATGGGAGTACAGTGTGAGATTTAGAAAGGCTGATGGATAATATGAATCTGCTGAAAGTCCAGAATCAAATAAAAGCAAGTTCTCAATGAATCCGGGCGGACTACCCAAAAGCCCCACGCAAACGCCAATCGCCTTGTGTTTGCCTCTTTTTTCCAAGCACCTTGGGAATCTTGGTGGTTTTCATGTCTGGAAACTTTCCCAGACTTGCTGTTTTGTACCCTTCTCTGTAGAAACTACTGTCTCCTCTACCCAGAAAGTCGCTTCTTATTGGGAACAGGCTGAATCCCAAATCAGACGTCACAGGGCCCTAAGCTGCATCATGGACTGGGTCGAGGCTATGTTAGCCTGAAATGCATACAGCCACCAGAGAGGGCAAAAGACACAGAGAACGAATCTTTCAGACCCAGTTTTACTGGATAAGATCATAAATGCAATGCTAGCTGTATTTTAAAAATTCTGAGGACTCAAAAGGCAAATCTTAATTAGTAGCTGCCCCACACCAAGCAGGAGTCACATGGATAGTCTGAGAGAAAACGGAAATCCTCCTTTTCCAAAGAAAATAATTATTTCATATTCCAAACTGTAAAAATCAAAGCAACAGCAACCAACAAACAAACACTCTAGTCTGCAGGCTGACATGTTTGATTACAGAAGTGAAGTCACTGCAATAAATAAAGCGACACTTGTCAGAAAAGGCCTTGCGCTGCGTGAAGCCTTTCTCTAATTTCCTCTTTGTCTACTATTAGCTTATCCCTCTGCCTGCCAATGCAGGAGATGCAAGAGACGAAGCCTCGATCCCTGGGTTGGGAAGATCCTGTGGAGGAAGAAATGGCAACCTGCTCCAGTATTCCTGCCTGGACAATTCCCTGGGCAGAGCAGCCTGGGAGGCTGCCATCCATGGGGTTGCAAAGAGCCGGACACAGCGGAGCATGGGCACGAAACACTCCTTTCCCTCTAAGGCCCTCACATTCCCTAAAGGCTTGTGGTTAGTTCATCCTTCTAAAGGATACATGTGGGATGTATTTAAGGACTCTTTTTCTCTTTTCCTGGACTATTTTTCTTTATAAATACATTTTCATCAGTATCTGCCAACTGGCTAACTACCTAAATAGGACTAGGATCTCTGCTTGATGCATTGAGCAATAATCATGATCCTTCTCATGGGATCATGAGATGGGATGGGACAAGAGACTGCTTAGCAGGTCTTGCACTATTTCACGTGGGGCCCTAATGACTCGGTGACATGGTATTATTATGGCCATTGACAATACTTCTCTGAAAAAACTGGCCCACAATTATACTATTAGTAAGTGGAGGCACAGAGAAGGCAATGGCACCCCACTCCAGTACTCTTGCCTGGAAAATTCCATGGACGGAGGAGCCTGGTAGGCTGTAGTCCACGGGGTCCGCTAAGAGTCGGGATACGACTGAGCGACTTCACTTTCACTTTTCACTTTCATGCATTGGAGAAGGAAATGGCAACCCACTCCAGTGTTCTTGTCTGCAGAATCCAAGGAACGGGGGACCTGGTGGGCTGCCGTCCACTGCGTTGCACAGAGTCGGACACGACTGAAGCGACTTAGCAGCAGCAGCAGCAGCAAGTGGAGGCAATGGAATATAAAGATTGTCTGATGTCAAAGCTCACGTTCTGTGATGGCCTCCAGGTTTTTTCCCATGCAGGGACATCTGGACTCAGGTAGGACATTTCCAAGTGGTCACTGAGTCTAATTAATTAACCAGTGATTTTCTGCTTTCACCCAACAGCTGTACAACTTGAGACTTATAATCACACTTGGGAAAAGACTGCCAGAGAGGTAGAGAAGCTAAAACGTACTTAAATACATCTGATTACAGTACTGCTTTTATTTCTGTAAAGGCTGCCAAATGAATTATTAATAAAATCTGTTTAAGATTCTTGCCCTGTTTTAAGTCAAACTGAGTATTAGCCTTCTGAGTACTTAACAATATAACAATATACTGTTGACTATTGATCAAATATTATCATCCTTGATTTTGAGATTACTGAGTTCCTATTTTTTTGCATTTAAGGTTGTCAATAACTGTCCCTTGTTTTTACTTTTCATATCAAAAATGCGTAGTGTCTAGTACAGCTATCTCAGTTCAGTCGCTCAGTCGTGTCCGACTCTTTGCAACCCCATGGACTGTAGCATGCCAGGCCTCCCTGTCCATCACTAACTCCAGGAGTTTACTGAAACTCATCTCCATTGAGTCAGTGATACCATCCAACCATCTCTTCCTCTGTCGTCCCCTTCTCCTCCCGCCTTCAATCTTTCCCAGCATCACGGTCTTTTCCAATGAGTCAGCTCTTCGCATCAGGTGACCAAAGTATTTGAGTTTCAGCTTCAACATCAGTCCTTCCAATGAACACTCAGGACTGATCTCCTTTATAGCTATAGTCAAGGTCTGATCATTGACACATTCAGGATTTTGAAAACTTTTAACATTTATTTTCAATAATTATCAATTTTCTACCTCATATAAGAGTTGGATTTTCAGAAAGTCTAATATCTGTGAACTGTTTCAAGTTTTATAAGATAATTGATGACATCAAACACTAATAAAGTCCTTCCTTAAAAAAAAAATAACCTCTGGAAATGATTGAAATCTTTCATGCTCAGGCAAGATTTCAATAGTTTATTAAAATTCAATTATTCTCAAAATATTTTCATTGTGATTTTTAGAAGTATTTATGTTTTATATCGACTACCAAGAAATTCTAGTTTCAAATCCAAAGGCCCCATTCTAAGAGATCAGGTCATTTTTATATTTACATACATATACATACATATTTACATACATACATATACATACATATACACATACATACATATACATACATATACATACATATTTATATGTATTGACCATTACAAAGGATGCAAATGGCTCAGGGTCTGAATTCTCATGTGGATCCAAACCTTCTCCTTGGCACAGAGATGCTCTCTCAAATCATCTAACTTTTCTGAGCCTTCATTTCCACTTTTAAGTGTACACAGCAGTACAACTAGGGCAGAAGAAAATCATGAGACCACCGAAATCCCACTGGCGCCCTCAGCTGGCGTCTTCCCTCCAGGAGGGTGGGCTTCATGCTCCTGTTACATGGCCCCTGCTCAACATCACCTTGATTCTGAAACACCCTCACCACGACCCCCTGACTTGCTATGAAACACCCCTGAGAATTTTACCATTTAATGGCCAAAATGATGGATACTACAAGCAGAATTAAGGGCTGATGAAACCAAGAAAGCATTTAGCATATTAATGAGCTTTAACTCAAGGGGACTGAAGGGACAGTTTGAAGCTTCCCGGTAGACTGGCAGAAATAGCATTTGAGCAGGATATGTTTTTGTTATTGTTCAGTTGCTCAGTTGCATCCAACTCTTTGTGACTGCGTGGACTACAGTATGCCAGGCTTCCCTGTCCTTCAACATCTCCCGGAGTTTGCTCAAATTCATGTTCACTGAGTCAGTGATGGCATCCAACTAACTCATCTTCTGTTGCCCCCTTCCCCTCCACCCTTCAATCTTCCCCAGCATCAGGATATTTTCCAGTGAGCTGGCTCTTTGTATTAGGGAGCCAAAGTATTAGAGCTTCAGCATCAGTCCTTCCAATGAATAGTCAAGGCTGATTTCCTTTAGGATTGACTGCTCTGATTTCTTTGCTGTCCAAGGGACTCTTAAGAGTCTTCTCCAGCACTAAAGCTTAAAAGCTAGGTCTTTTAGTGTCCATCAAATAGCCCCAAGTAGACAGTTATATATGTCAAACACAGGTAGGAATGGTTCTTAATGAGAGAGTAGGATAAAAAGTTCATTTTATGCCAAAATGATACAGTTGAATCAACCCAATGGCATGCACTTTGAGGTGTTTTGTAGAACAAGTTTTCTAGTAATAAGAGGTCAACCATTTACTCTGTGTTATCTGGCCTCTGGGTCAAAGAGCAAATATCCTGCATACCACTGGCCAGAGAAAGCTAGGGAACAAATGACTCAGAGTAGGGAAATGCTTTTCAAGGGTCTTTTCAAATGAGTTAGCTCTTCGCATCAGGTGGCCAAAACACTGGGGTTTCAGCTTCATCATCAGTCCTTCCAATGAACACCCAGGACTGATCTCCTTTAGGATGGACTGGTTAGATCTCCTTGCAGTCCAAGGGACTCTCAAAAGTCTTCTCCAATGCCACAGTTCAAAAGTATCAATTCTTCGGTGCTCAGCTTTATTTATAATCCAACTCTCACATCCATACATGACTACTGGAAAAACCAAAGCTTTGACTATCCTCACTGAAACTTGAAACTGTCTCTTTTTCAACCTGGAAATGTGCTTAAGTAGATTTCTATACTGAACTCCAGACCTAACTAAATACGTATCAATGTAGCTTTTCTCCAGATTCAGTATTTTTCAAAGCTTCCTAAATGATTCTTCACTAAACCAAGTTGGAAACCACTGCTCATCTAATGGGCTATCTCATGATGGACCGACAAATGTCCTCGTCACGACATGGGCGTCAGATACAAGTTGAAGGATTGAGAATGTCGAGGGCAGATTGTTACCTTGCCAGGAAGACAAGAAAGCGAGAGACAAGCCAACTAGAAGTACCCAGGCCGGAGGCACTTTGAATGATTGCTCCAGAACTGTCTGCACTTGCAGAGTGCCAGGGTTTAAGAGCGAGGACAGTGTGGTAACTTTCCTAAAGTCGTACTCCTGATACTCTGAATATACACTTCAAAAATGATCATTTAGAGCTTTTTTCATTTTCAACCTTCTTCACAACCAAGATAATCACGATGGTGTGATCACTCACCTAGAGCCAGACATCCTGGAAGGTGAAGTCAAGTGGGCTTTAGAAAGCATCACTAGGAACAAAGCTAGTGGAGGTGATGGGATTCCAGTAAATTAAAGTAAATAAAAACCACCCTCAGGCTTCTCAGGTCTGAATCACTATCGGAGAGGAGGGAGCCACAGGAGCCGAGTATGTTTTAGCTATTTTCCTTCAGTTTTGTGTTAAAGCAAAATTATGTGAAAATGATGAATAAGGTTGAATGAAGGAATAACTGTAGGTAGGTATTCCTATGTCTTTAGAACTTGCCTTGTATATCTACCTATCCATCCATAGACCCACTGAGAGAAGAATATACAATTAAAATTTAACATTTATCCAAAAGATTTAACACATTTTAGGTAAAAAAAAAAATCAATAAAATAAAAATAAAAGTTTCTAAACTTTCATTTAATCACGTGCTTTAGACATTTAACATCTGAAGCACAACACTGAAGACCACGAACCAACGTGGACCCAGAGGGAGCAACAAGAAAACACTGGCAGAAGAGGCAGATAGGATAAAATCATTTTCTGTCTGTTGCTCTTGAAAATCCCATCTGTGGAGGGGGCAGGAAAGTGACATTAAATATAACACGGAATTAACTGGTAACCTAGTTTACTTGATAATTTCTACAGGATTTCCTTCCAGGCTATACCTTTCCCAAGGGTACTGCTTATCACCTAATATCTTGTACAGCTTTATGAAATACATTATGATAATAGAAAATAATCACATTCTGAGGTGTGTTGGTATGTTTTTAGTGTCGTGATTTCTATGAAGATGTGTCTTTTCAACTAATTCTACCAGTTAAGTATCCCTATCAGTTTATATAGCATGAAAATGAAATTTGAAGACCTATGACAATGCACAGCAGACCACAGCTATGTATGAGCTGAATTCAATTTTGCAGCTTAGCTTCATTTTAAAATTCTACTGTGACATATTTAGCTAGAGAAAGATATCAAATCCAACTCTTGTGTATTTAATTATAATTCAACTCAATGTGGTGTTACTTCATGTGACCTTAAAATGCTGGATATGCAACTTCTGATGTAGGGCTATATTTTAACTGTAAGGATTCAATCTGAATGGCCATTATTTTTTCAGGTAATTTATTTTTTACTGTCCTGGTTTCTATAATTCCTGATTTCATTGAAATAGCAAATCTACTCCAAAAAGAATAACTATTTAGCCCATAATGTTATACACTGAAATTGGATCCTACACTTTTTCTGAATCTGTAGTATTCAAAAGAATCTAGATGGATGGTTATCCATGTGTTTATGTAAGAATGTTGTCTAAGCAAAAGAATCCCTATTAGTTACCAGGCAGGTGGACGATGGTGCCCTCGTTCAGGCAGCTTGTCCCTCGAATGTGCAGAGAGCCCAGCTTCCTGATGGGAGAACGGGGCTCCCACCCAAAGAGGGCAGGGAGTGTGGTGCCTTCATCAGCACAAATCTGGTTTCGTCCTAATGACTGCAGTGTATTATTCTGATTTACACTTGAAGGATGGAGCGAAATGTGTTCTCTAGGTTTAACTCAATGAATCCTCCCACAACAAATGCTTTCCAATGCTTCCTGCACAGAAGCTGTGAAACCTAAAACAGTACTAATAATGCAAGCACGGCTGAACAGCGAGGGAATGAGAGTGCTATTACCTTTTCTCATATGTTCTATCCATGTACTACATTATGAGGGCAAAATAGTAAGAGTCGACATTTTCCACTTGAAATGATAAATAAAATGGTGATTATCTGAAATACAGATTCATATTTCCTGCCATCAATGATAAATCTCTCTCTAAAGGGATATAGTACCTGGTGACTTCAGATAATAATTGGATGAAGGCATTGTTATTAGCAAAACTTTTAAAAGCTAAGCCTTCAGAACATGAAAACAAACTTCAACAAAATTTTTTTAGTATTCAGGTAAGCATCGCATGACCTAAAAGCTTTGCACCTTAAGAGAACATTTTTCGTGTGGCAACAAAAGTGGCTGAAATGAGGACTGGTGATGTCCTGGGTAAGAATCTGCCTGCCAGTGCAGGGGACATGGGTTGGATCCCTGGTTTAGGAAGATCCCACCTTCCTCGGAGCAACTGAGCCTGCGCGACACAACCACTGGGCCCCGCTCTGCAGCCCGAGGGCTCAACTACTGAGCCTCTGGGCTGCAACAGCTGTAGCCGCGCACCCGACAGCCTGCGCTCTGCAACACGAGAAGCCAGGGCAACGAGAAGGCCTCTGCCACAGCCAAGAGCAGTCCCGCTAGGGCAGTCAGAAAAAACCCTGTGCAAGAGCAACGAAGACACAGCACAGCAAGAAATAAGTAATAACTAAGGTGAGTAAGTTCAGTTCAGTTCAGTCGCTCAGTCGTGTCCGACTATTTGTGACCCCATGAATCGCAGCACGCCAGGCCTCCCTGTCCATCACCAACTCCCGGAGTTCACCCAGACTCAAGTCCATCCAGTCGGTGATGCCATCCAGCCATCTCATCCTCTGTCGTCCCCTTCTCCTCCTGCCCCCAATCCCTCCCAGCATCAGAGTCTTTTCCAATGAGTCAACTCTTCGCATGAGGTGGCCAAAGTACTGGAGTTTCAGCTTTAGCATCATTCCTTCCAAAGAAATTCCCAGGGCTGATCTCTTTCAGAATGCACTGGTTGGATCTCCTTGCAGTCCAAGGGACTCTCAAGAGTATTCTCCAACACCACAGTTCAAAAGCATCAATTCTTCTGTGCTCAGCTTTCTTTGCAGTCCAACTCTCACATCCATACATGACCACTGGAAAAACTATAGCCTTGACTAGACAGACGGACCTTTGTTGGCAAAGTAATGTCTCTGCTTTTGAATATGCTATCTAGGTTGGTCATAACTTTCCTTCCAAGGAGAAAGCGTCTTTTAATTTCATGGCTGCAGTCACCATCTGTAGTGATTTTGGAACCCAAAAATAAAGTCTGACACTGTTTCCACTGTTTCCCCATCTATTTCCCATGAAGTGATGGGACCAGACGCCATGATCTTTGTTTTCTGAATGTTGAGCTTTAAGCCAACTTTTTCACTCTCCTCCTTCACTTTCGTCAAGAGGCTTTTTAGTTCCTCTTCACTTTCTGCCATATGATGGTGTCATCTGCATATCTGAGGTTATTGATATTTCTCCCAGCAATCTTGATTCAAGCTTGTGCTTCCTCCAGCCCAGTGTTTCTCATGATCTACTCTGCATAGAAGTTAAATAAGCAGGGTGACAATATACAGCCTTGACATACTCCTTTTCCTATATGGAACCAGTCTGTTGTTCCATGTCCAGTTCTAACTGTTGCTTCCTGACCTGCATATAGGTTTCTCAAGAGGCAGGTCAGTTGGTCTGGTATTCCCATCTCTTTCAGAATTTTCCACAGTTTATTGTGATCCAGTCAAAGGCTTTGACATAGTCAATAAAGCAGAAATAGATGTGTTTCTGGAACTCTCTTGCTTTTTCGATGATTCAGCGGATGTTGGCAATTTGATCTCTTGTTCCTCTGCCTTTTCTAAAACCAGCTTGTACATCTGGAAGTTCACGGTTCACGTATTGCTGAAGTCTGGCTTGAAGAATTTTGAGCATTACTTTACTAGCGTGGGGTGCTGCTGCTGCTGCTAAGTCGCTTCAGTTGTGTCCGACTCTGTGCAACCCCATAGACGGCAGCCCACCAGGCTCCCCTGTCCCTGGGATTCTCTAGGCAAGAATACTGGAGTGGGTTGCCATTTCCTTCTCCAACGCATGAAGGTGAAAAGTGAAAGTGAAGTCGCTCAGTCCTGTCCGAGGAGATGAGTGCAACTGTGCGGTAGTTTGAGCATTCTTTGGCATTGCCTCTCTTTGGGATTGGAATGAAAACTGACCTTTTCCAGTCCTGTGGTCACTGCTGAGTTTTCCAAATTTGCTGGCATATTGAGTGCAGCACTTTCACAGCATCATCTTCCAGGATTTGAAATAGCTGAACTGGAATGCCATCACCTCCACTAGCTTTGTTCGTAGTGATGCTTTCTAAGGCCCACTTGACTTCACATTCCAGGATGTCTGGCTCTAGGTCAGTGATCACACCATCGTGGTTATCTTGCTCATGAAGACCTTTTTTGTACAGTTCTTCTGTGTATTCTTGCCACCTCTTCTTAATATCTTCTGCTTCTGTTAGGTCCATACCATTTCTGTCCTTTATTGAGCCCATCTTTGCATGAAATGTTCCCTTGGTATCTCTAATTTTCTTGAAGAGATCTCTAGTCTTTCCCATTCTGTTGTTTTCCTCTATTTCTTTGCATTGATCGCTGCGGAAGGCTTTCTTATCTCTTCTTACTTTTAAAAAGTGGTTGAAATCATACACAGAGAATGATATGGAATAGATTGGTACACATTTGTTAAAAATTGACTATTGAAAGATGCATAGAAATTATTACTGAAGATGTGAGGAAGCAGGTACCAGAATGCATAGAGTAAAGACGATTGGCTGTAATGTTGGATACACGTTTCTCTCATGTGTTAACAGTGCTTTTCTTCTGTTCTCTTCCAATAATGAAGATGATAAAACATATTTTTATGAGGCCAATAAGTAAAGTTTTATGGTCTCAATATAAACAGTTTCTTGAATTAGAAAATATTATTTGATGGTTATGTGGGATGACTTAACCACTAATGGGGTGGCTACCTTGATTAGATTAAAAAAAAAAAAAAAGACTCAAGCAGAATGGTTAGAGAATGAGAAAATTCATTCAACACATGATTTATGGGTAAGGTGTTGAGCAAAGAAGTGGAAGCCAGAGGTAAAAAGCACTGAAGGTGTCACTGATGTACTTCCTCCTATAAAAGCAAGACTCCTCTAATGTGGCAGGCTTTCCACAACACTTTAGTTGAAATATGGAGTGGTCGTGAGACTTACTTGTAACACAGAGTTTCATTGTTTAACTCACAGTACAAACTTTGGAAGTGCTGTGAAACTTACAGTTTCTCATTTTGCTTCTGATAAATTTGCGAATCTTTTCTAGGTCTTCATGTGTGATGGTATAGGTGATGCATTGAACGATTTCAGGGGGGTACCATTTGCATGACTTACAATTTGTAGATTCACATTTCTTTATTCCCCCTCACATTTTGAATTGGTAGCAAAATCTTGAGAAAGGGGGATTTTAATATATATATATATATATATGTATATATAGGCAGAAATGCTACACACAATAGTGGCTGGCTTGACTTTGCTGTATCACGTGGCTACCAAAGGAAAAAACAATCGAGTGGATATTTTAGAAAAAAATGAAGTTCTCTATTTTATTAGGGTTATGCAATTTTTTACCAGGCACAAAAATATCTCGCCCTATTTTTTTTTTTGAAGCAACTTGGGTTTTATAGAGAACATTTTGAAAACAGAGGTTTGGAAGTGTTTTCATTTCTTTATTGCTTTATTTAGGGGAAAAAAAAAACAGTATCACAAATACAGTCATATCTACACACTTACACATAGTTGGAATTAAAATGCATTCTGTTTAAAAATTATTCACATGAGGAGTTTCAGTGAGTTTTGAACATATTTAGTTAAAAATGTAACAATGACCCACCTTCTAGAATTGCTTGATATCAATGAAGAAATGTACTACTCACATTTCAAGAAAAAAATCTTTGTTTAGTTAGTGAATATGATTCAAACATTAAAACTATGACTCCATGGGCAGCCTGATGGCTCAGACAGTAAAAAAATCTGCCTGCAATGCATGTGACCCAGGTTTGATCCCTGGGTCAGACAGATCCCCTGGAGAAGGAAATGGCAACCCACTCCGGTATTCTTGCCGAGAGAACCCCATGGACAGAGAAGCCTGGTGGGTTACAGTCCATGGGGTCACAAAGAATTGGGCACAACCAAGCAACTAACACTTTCATTTTTGTGAGCACAACATGTATGTTAAAACATTCACCCAGTCTGACCTCAATCTCTTTTTCTCCTCGAATGGTGGAATCCTCTGTCCTTCTCTTGAAGGTCACGTCACAGAGCAATGGTTTTCAATCCCGAGTAGTTGCTGTGGCCCCATCAGGATCAACTGAGTTAGCCTTTCTAAAGGTAAAGCATGGGTACCTGTATTTAGTTTCTTCCCAGTTGACTCTGAAGCACAGAGAGCGTCTGGCTTGGTCTTGTCACTCCCAATAACTGGGCATGATCTCCGGAATCCCCAAGCATGCTCTGATCACCATCTTCTGCTCTCAGATCAATCCCTTTGGTAATCTCACTTGAATAATTCTTCAGCCTCTTCAGATCCTTCAATCCACATACCCTACCAACTTTCCATTATTCGTGGCTCTTCATGTTTGTGTTACCTCCTTATCCAATTTAGATTTCAAGCTTCCTCAATCCATTTGCTGAAGTTTTTTTCCTCATAGCTTACAGGCAAACTCCCAAAAGGGGATGACTGTAGTTCACATCGAACTCTTTGATTGCCTCTGAAGTTAATCTCGGGCAGACAAAAATTCACATCCTTACCCACTGGTCTGAATTTAAACATAATTGCCAAAACCCAAATTTGTTTGTGTAAAAATTGCACATGGAAGACTGGCAAGGGAAAAAAAAAATAAAGACATAGAGATATGGAAATCTTTTTTAAAAAATATACTTCTAGGTAAAAAGAAATCCAACACAACAATGACAAGTTCAGAGACTTAGAGAAGCGTGATATTTAAATGTCCCAGAAGAGAGTCTCAGAACGGACGGATGGACAAAATGATCAAATTCTGGGGGAAAAAAGAGAGAGAAATGGAGACCTATGTTTACACAAAACTCTGCACAGTAAATTCTTACAGTAGCTCTAGTCATAACTGCCAGAAATTGGAGACATCTAAGTGCCCTTCAAGGAGTAAATGCTCACACAGGGGGGATTGTGTACAATGAGGCCTACTGAGCGCTGGCAGGGACCAGCTATGCAAACACACAAGGCATGGATCTCAAGGCATCATGCTGAATACAGGAAGCAAGTCTTGCCAGTTCCCTCCTATACCGTTCTCTTCCTGCAGCAAAGTCAAAAAGGCAGCTGCAGGAATGGACCGCAGACCCAGGGTGCAGTGAGAGAGGGCCCAGCCGGGACTGATTGTGAAGGGAGAGTGCCAGGAATGTGAGGTGAGGAAGCCTTCTGAATCCTGGTTAGGGCGGTAGGCCCACTAATTTACCCACGGGTTAGATTCAACTGCATGTCAAAAAAAAAAACAATGTCAAACTGTAAGACCATTAAAAAAAATCGTGCTGAGAAGATGCATTCATTAAGGGTAAGACTTCATTATTCAGAACTTTAAGGAAATAGTGCAAAAGGTTTAGGAGAATCTAGGGCTGATGAAATATAACTTCCACTTACCTGTGATGTCTTTAAAAATCTTTTTAAAGGATTTATATTTTATTTGCAAAGAAGGATAAAAAATGTAGTAAATTTTTTAAACCAAAAAGAAAAAAAAAAAAAAACCACGTAATAAGTCAGGGTATATTCCAAGTGACATGTGTCTGGAGAGCAGCTGGGGTCCTGGGGCCCCTCAACCCTCGGGCCTGTGGGTCAGAGCAGCTCTTATTCCTGCTCTCCAGACCCCATTTCTATTATCCTGCCATCTCTCCCATGTGACTCGTGAGCAGTGAAATGATTCATACATTCGAGCCTTATGAAAGTCAGTTCTTATTTCACAGTATTCTGAGACACTTCTTATCTTCCTTCCTATCTTTTTCAAAAGGCTTTCTTTCCTCCTAAGAAGCTATTTCTCAAAACCAGATTTATTCCTGAAAGAATCCCTCTTCTCATTACTGATCTCATCTTAGCTGGCAAACTTCTGTTCTTTCCTTTGGCATGAAGGAGAGCTGAATCCATCTCAGACAATATTCTGGACACGGCAGCCTGGGGTCTTGGCATCCCATGCCATTTACCCTTGGTAAATGGTATACAGCTTCCAAACATCCCAGGCTTTGGGGTTCACTAACTGAGATGATGGTCAAGCATTTAGAACATTTAGGAGGGAAAAAAAAATCTCAAAATGTTTGGGAACTGGATCATTTTTTTAAAAGACAAAGAATATATAATTTAATTCAAAGTAGAATTCAGCAAAGAAATATTTTGAGTAAGTAAGGTTATATGTATAAAGAGACCCTGGACTTTCTGTTTTCAACTGGAATATTTGAAATACAGGGTTTCTGCATTCTATCATGAAGAATATAATCTGTCCTTGGGGCAGGTTCCTGGGTTTGTTTCTGTTTTAAGTTATAGTGATTAAGGCCAAGTCCGTATATATTGCTTTTTCAAATGCCCCAAATGGAGGCAAAGTTACAAATAAATACATTTCAGACTGAACTAGTTCTACTCACAATAGTCTTATTTCTCTACCTGCCCCATACAAGTGTTTTGGTAACCTGACTGGCTTTCCTTCCCCAGATGGTTCAGAGACCCAATTTCCTTGGATCTTAGGCCTTCACCAACCCCTGCATTTTCAGTTCTCTCCTCCCAGCCAACAGAAGGAAAAGGCAGAGAGGAGAAGTCATACTTCCTGCTGCACTGGCCAAGAAGGGACTTGGAACATGTCTACTCACACTGCATGGACTTCACCCTGAACTTGTCCCGTTTCCATCTAGATGTGGGGGCCTGGGGAGTGTAGCCTCTGGCTCACAAATAAGTAACCATACGGCTGCACCACAAATGTTCTTTTAGAGCTGGGAGCCATTGTGCAGTGCACCCCTTGTACATAAAGTTAGGTTTCTTTCTACAAAAACTGGTATTTATTACCGAAGGGAAAAAATGGGTTAATCCCAAGTGAGTTGCACCTCAGAAGGGAGGAGAGAGAAATTCTTCTCCCTCTGGGACCAGGGAAGTACAGGGGCCCAGACTCTGGGACAGTGAGACACTTTAGAGACGTCCACTGAGACAGGGTAGATAGGCCTTCCACACCTGGAAGCCAGCATGAGTTAGGCAAGGATTCTGAGATCAGGCAAGACCTGGCAGTTACACACAGCTTCTAGTGGGAGATGTTAGTCGCTTAGTTGTGTCTGACTCTGTGATTCCATGAACTGTAGCCAGCAGGCTCGTCTGTTGGTTATTTTTCCTGTATTACTTCTATTATCTCTAAGAATTTGGTCAAGTCTTGTAAAAGTTAGAACTTCTTCTTCTGGCTATGAGGTGAGAAAATTGGGAAGATGGCCCAAGTTGGGGTCATCTGAGCTGGTCTCCAGGAAAAACACAACGATGCCCAGAGGAGCAGCAGTCACCACCATCAGGGCAGAGGCCCCAGCACGGTGACAGGATGAGACATCTGGAGCGGAAGAACCCGAGGCATCCGTTTGTGGATGTGCCTGCGGCAGAGCCTGGAAAACTGTGACACTGACTCCACCAAGCCCACAAGAAGTTTGTGTTTGGGAGATTTGGCATAAAAATGAAACATGCTAACTCTATTGCCATGCGTAGGTGATCAAGATAAAACGGGTGCATACATATTATTTTTTAAATACTCTTAAACACAGTGAAATTTTTAAAAGTGACAACATACCATCATATGAGAGTTTTGTTCTGGGTGAGAAAGGAGAGAACAAGGTCCAAATACAGAGATTCATACGTGTGCGTGTTAAGTCCCTTCAGTCGTGTCTGACTCTTTGCGACTCTATGGACCGTCCACCTCCAGGCTCCTCTGTCCATGGGACTCTCCAGGCAGGAATACTGGGGTGGGTTGCCACGCCCTCCTCCAGGGGATCTTCTTGACCCAGGGATCGAGCCCGCGCCTCCTGCACTGGCAGGTGAGTCCTTTACCACTAGAATACCTGGGAAGCCCTTATACACATTACACATTGAGAAAAGTAAGCCGAGTCAGAGTCTCACATGGTGGAGGTGAGGCACGTTCAGAGGGTGTAGGCAAACCCTGGGCAGATGGTGAGGAAGGGCCGGTGCCCTTTCAGACTTAATGTGGTCCTAACAGAGATGAGCAAACAAAGGTAGTAACCCTGGTCTTTCCTCCTAGGTCTCTGTACCTGGAACGTAAGTCCTGCTCAGGGATTTCCCCAGAAAAGTCTGTCTTCCTCTCTTCCAAGCTCTGTTGATTCACACGGGGAACCTAATTCTAAATCCCAAGAAGTGGATCCACAACACAAAAGGGAAATGAGGACTTCTGGTTTCCAGTAGAGCTTACTCCCCATGATGCTGTTTCACAGGAAACTCAGCTCCATCCCCCATTTCTCAGCCTCCAAGGTCTTAGAACAATCACGCCTTCCACAGGAGGACACTGCCAACCAGGATAGCAGACAGCAGTCAGAATGTGCCTTTATGACAGAAAATGAAGTGACGGCTATGATCTATGGCGGGTATTTCTCAAAATACCCCAGGGGAGATTTCACTCATGCTACAAAGTAAGAAATAACAGCAATAACAATCACTGCTGCAATAGGACATTTTAGACGGGCATTATTTAAAAGCTTCTAAAATGCTACTGGGAGAGTTTTATGGCTGCGCCGAGTCAGAACTCAACCACGTTTAAAGCGAGGGGACGGGGGGGATGGCGGTGGGCCGGAAGTGTCACAGGTCAGCACTGGCTCTGCAGTCTCTCTTTGTTGACAGTATCGCCAACTGAGCTCACGGACGCCCCAAGGAGACACACGGCACAGCTTGAGCTGTTCAAAACAATCTTACTATAAAAGCGACTTTCCTTTTAAAACCAAAAAGCACTTTCTGTAATGAGAGGTTAAAGCTAAGACACCAGTGAGTACTGCCAGCTTCTGTTTACTTCCTCCAATTTCCTGTTGCTCTGGGTAGGAATGAAAATTGGATATCAAAGACAAGAACTAGGGTTATTTTGCTGGATACCTATTCTCCTAAACATGAGGCTCCGAGGTCTTATGACCAGGAGCAATTCTTCAGAAAGTATGGAAAGTTGGTTCTCAGAACGTCCTCCAAGCCTCAGCTTTTGCTCAACACATCTAGTCACTAAAACATTTCTACCGAATGTTCCAGGACCCCAAATTGCAGCCAAACTACAAGATAGCTCTGTTGGGGCGGGGCACGCGTATCTGCAGGGGGGAGACAGAGGTATCTTGACTCCAACATAATCTGGGGTTTTCAGAGGTAAAAGCCTTAAAAGTGTCTGAGCCACCTACAGAGAAAGCAGTTAGATCTAATTATAGCTCTTAATAGAGAGAATTGGCTGCTTTGAGAAACGCAAGCCTGTAGGTTAAGAGCACTGTAAATCTTCAGAGATTCATGCCATCACAGGCTTCTTAAGAGTGATGCCCTTGTGCAGTCCTTATTTAGATTTCTTACAACTATTCTTGTAGAGTCTTCTTGAAAGTGGATGGTTTACAAATTCCCAATGTGTTTTCTGTATATCCCAACAGGCGCTTGGGTGACCTTTTTATCTTATAAACAGCAGATATTTTAGAGTTTGAAATAAGGCAAACAATCACCAAAGCTGTTATTATAAATCTTCATCTTTTCCAAGTGCTTGTATCTTCATATTATTAAAATAATGGCAATTTAGTGAAAAGCAAAGACATCACTTTGCTGACAAAGGCTCGCATAGTCAAAGCTACAGTATTTTTAGTAGTCATGTACAGATGTGAGAGTTGGACCATAAAGAAAGTTGAGCACCAAAAAAAATCAATGCTTTCAAACTCTGGTGCTGGAGACGACTCTTGAGAGTCTCTTGGACTGCAGGGAGATCAAACCAGTTCATCCTAAAGGAAATCAACCATGAATATGCATTAAAAGGACTGATGCTGAAGCTGAAGCTCCAACACATTGGCCACCTGATGCAAAAAGCCAATTCACTGGAAAAAACCCTGATGCTGGGAAAGATTGAAGACAAAAGGAGAAGGGGCAGCAGAGGATGAGATGCTTGGATGGCTTCACCAATTCAGTGGACAGGAACCTGGGCAAACTCCAAGAGACAGTGAAGGACAGGGAAGCCTGGCATGCTGCAGGCCAAGGGGTTGCAAAGAGCTGGACACGCCTTAGTGACTGAACAAAAGTTTAGTGAAACTGGTCATCTGTTAAAGGCTCTAGAGAACATATCTCATGAGAGATACCAACAATTTATTTTAAATGTGCTTATAAAGAATTACTTCTATCCCCTTTTATAGTGTTAAATCAAAACCTGTTTTCAGTAAGTCTGGTCAAGCAAAGGTAGAGTGAGTCCCAGTCATCAGGATTTTATGAGTAACTGGAAAGTAGAGCTAATATAAGATTGTATTATATGAACACATCAATGATTGATTTAGCTAGTTAAAGCACAGAACATATGAGATTTAGTCACAGGTTTATAACCCCATGTCATCCACTTGGCTTTGCTCTCATTAGGAAGCAAAATATGGCATAGATCAGTGGTCCCCAAACTTCTTGGCATCAGAGACCACGTTTGTGGAAGACAGTTTTTCCATGGGCCGAGGCGGGGCAGAAGTGGGGGATGGTTTGGGGATGATTTTCACGAGGAGCCCGCAGCCCACGTCCCTTGCAAGCACAGTCCCGTCGGGTTCATGCCGCTCTGAGAATCTAATCCCACCGCTGATCTGACAGGAGGTCAGGGGGTAATAAGAGTGAAGGGGGGTAGCGGTAAATACCCCCCATCACCTCCTTCTGTGTGGTCCAGTTCCAAACAGACCACAGGCCAGTACCTGTCCATGGTCTGGGAGCTGGGGACTCCGGCCATAGATGGATTATGTGGATAATAAAGAGGATATGGTTTAAAAGAGATACTGGGCTTAAACCTCATGTACTGTCTGCATCCTCACCTGACCTGTGTTCACGTGGAAGGATGGGGGGTTTACTGTGTGTGTGACTGTGGGCAAGTTGCTGATCTTACCCAAATGCCAGTTTCCATTTGTGAAACACATGCTACCATCAGCAGGCTCTAGGAGGACTAAATACTAAAATGTCTTTAACACACAGAGCTTGGGGCTCAGCAATAATAACTCAACCAAAGTACGGTTAGGGTCACGAGCATGACTGACCAGGCTCACAAGGCAAGTAAGAAATACTGGTGTGGAGTTTCAAAGGGGCCGGTGGGTCTTTATGATTCTGCTACTGTGCTGATTCTAAGACTTGCTCACGACACCTCGTGCCTTTCTCCTCGAGGAAAGAACCATGTGAGTTATCTCGGCACTGGTAACCTCTGCAGCACGCTGCTTGGCACAAAGAACACCATACATTATTTCTGAATAAACAAACATATTGAGTTGAAAGCTATATTCATCATGTAAGCGACTTTCATCCCAGCTAAGCCCAACACACTCCTGAGCTGACTGTTATAAATGGAAGGGCTTTCACTCTGCTCTCAGATGGAAAGTTCCAAACCTTGGAGACACTTGTGACACAACCCACTGTATTCATCCGCTGCACAACTCACCTGATAACCCTCTCCCCATCATCGGCCCCACCATCAGATGGTTGGAAATCTTCTGGTGGCCACTGCCTCAGTGGCTTCCCCACGTGGCCCTTCCTTTCAACTAGTCACTGCTCCCATTCAACACTTGCTACTTTACTACAACACTATGGTGGTATTATAACTATCCTGTTTAGCTCTAATTCAGACTAGAAATGATAAAACGTTATTCTTTTTCAATCATAGCTGTAAGAACAACCATACTTTCTCAAAAATTTCAGTAGAGTTCCACTTCTTTCTAAACTGAAACCAACCCATCAGGATAGATCCAAAGCTAGCCTCTATATGGCACCCGCCTTCCTTTACAAGACTCATTGCTTACTTGGGCCTTGCTTGGAGGGGCTTCCCCGATGGCCCCAGTGGTAAAGAATCTGCCTGCGATGCAGGAGACACAGGAGATGCAGGTTCAATTTCCGGGTCGGGACAATCTTCTGGAGGAGAAAATGGCAACCCACTCTTGTATTCTTGCCTGACAAATCCTCTGGATAGAGGAGCCTGGAGTGCTACAGCCCAAAGGGTCACCAAGAGTCGGACGCGACTGAGCATAAGCATGGCCTTGCCAGGACCTGAACCATCTTAAAAACTTGCTTTTTCCAAATCTTTCTTTGCTCACGCATTTCTCTGTACCTGGAACACGCGTTCCTCCATACCTTCACCCTTGAAATTCTTTCCGTTTTTGCGTTCCTAGTGAAATGACACTTTCTCCATGACACCTTTTGCAAATCAACTTCTCACTGTTCTTGGAGATCTCTAATATGTGCTCATCATCACTGTCAATGTCTAATTTGCTACATTGTCTTAATCATTTTCAAATTATTATTTACAAGCATTAAAATGGTAGGAAGATTGGTTAAATGTGTCCTATTATTTATAACTCTATTCATTTGATGCTGACATTGTTTTGTTCTGTCCTCAAAATTTAATGATGTGCTCATCACACCAAGTCTGACATGGTGAATTTGAAGCAACTCCAAGTTCTGAGGTAGAAACAGATGTTGTCTTGGAGATGCACATCTCACTCTATGTGTTCTATACAGCACTTACTTGGTGCTTTATAAAAATCTTTTTATTGATTTTTCTTACATTTGGTTGCCTTCATGAACAGGGGGAAAAAGTTTCAGTAAAAATATAGCTGAAAAGAATACGAGAGAAATGGTAATATAAACCCTCATGGTTAACAGCCACAGCAGGAAAATTCAAAATTAAATTCCAACCCTAGCTATTAAACACCTTGATCAAACCTCCCTCCAACATCACTGAGCCAGGCAATTTTTCTCTTTTTCCCCACTGATTCAGAGTCGGCAAGAGAGAGAGGTGAGTGGTTGGCAAAAGAAAATGAATACACTCTGTAACACTGGTCTCAGGGAGCTGGAGCTTGCTAATTGTGGCCTGACCTGCCTGCATTCTGAGGATATTAATAATGTTGAGAGCCTGCAACACAAAACTGCTACACTACCTGGAGACCCGCATCCTCAATTTAGCTCCTGGGGTTAATGAGATCGCCCAGCTAATCTCTCATTACGCTTTGCCCCGGCTGCAGTTAGCCGTGGTGTCTACTTGCGCCTCAATAAATATTTGTTAAGCAAATAAGGAGGCAAAGGATGAGATGGTTATATAGCATCATCGACTCAACGGACATGAACTTGAGCAAACTCTGGGAGAGAGTGGAGGATCGGGAAGCCTGGTGTGCTGCAGTCCATGGGGTCGAGAAAAGAGTCAGGCACGACTTAGTGACTGAACAACAATGACAAGCAGATAACTGAATAAATAATCGAGCGAATAAATGAATAAATAAGGGAGCAGTGGGGACAAGGGACAGGGTCTGAGGGGAGGCTTTCTGAAGAGGCTGAGTACTGGAGGGCAAGCAAGAGCTATCCAGATGCAGGCCCTTGGAAGGCCCTTGAAGGGCATTTAGGCAGCTTGACTGATGCAAACTGAATGAGTACCACGAGGGGCTGGAAAGCGCTGGGTCAGGAGTAGGGAGGAAGATCCACTCAGCAGGCCTGAAGAGATTATAGCGGAGACAAGCAGGTCAGATATGATGAGATACAGTGATAGGTGAGGAATCACACAGGACCAGATGGTTGGAGGGCATCACTGGCTCAATGGACATGAATTTCAGCAAGTTCTGGGAGCTGGTGACCGACAGGGAGGCCTGGCGTGCTGCAGTCCATGGGGTTGCAAAGAGTCGGACACAACTGAGCAACTGAACGTGACTGAACTGTCCCATATGTAGCAACAGATAACTACAATGTGACATACACAAATTATTCAGGGGGCTAATATAGTCTTATTTTCACAGGGCCAAGCCTTTATATATGCTTTTATAAGATGGGAATCACTTTTACTATTACATCTCTTGGCTTTCTGGTTCGAGGTTCACACTCCCCCCCCCACCCCCCGACCCCATATCTCAATTTTTGAGACTGCAATTAAATTTGGAACAAGACTGCACTGGATCTATTTTCTGGTCATGTTTCCACACAACATAACGTTTGGAGAATTGACTGAAAATCTGTTATTGTTCTTGAAGAAGGGAACATTCAGCATGCAATAGTCCTAGCTACCCAGGAAATGTATCTGGGGGCAACTTCCCTCCTCCAGGACAAGTGAAGCAGAAAACGATATGATCCCAACAGTCCAGTCAATGGCAGACGATTCTGTTTTTAGAGTATTCCCGGTCTGTCCACTTTTCTTCTCTACAGTGATGTTTGACATTGTCACTGTCCTGAGCCTTTGACCCAGGAAGAGGATAAACAGCTGCTAGCAGGGCCAATGGCGTGGCGGACTCATAGTCTCTTCTTGTCCAGGCTGAAGTTAACGCATGCTATGTTCCTTCCTACCTGCAGCATCCTAGAGCCCCAGAGCCCGAGTCTCTTACTTAAGTTTATAAGCGAGGAACACAGCGAAGCACCATGCTGAAAGGGTAGCTGCTGCTTATGCTTCTTCTCCCTGATCATCCCTTCTATCAGCATCTCTTCTTCCTTTCCAGGTGTGCTATCACCTTACGTGTGTATACGTTAAGTCTCCTTCTTCAGAATCCAAAGGTCTAAACCAAGATTTTGCTGTGAAGAATGATTATCTCCATTTAGGCTCATTTCCTTTCTATAACAGAAGTATCTTTTACTGATACTGGAGAACACAATAGTTTTATGCTTAGATTAACAAAGAAATGCAACTTAAAATGATAAATAATAGATTTAGATACTATATGCGTCAGTTCTTTAAATTACCTTTGCTTCCATACCACATTTTGGTTTAGAGGGTACATTTCCCCCTTTGTTATAACTTATGGTGTTCATGGCATATGAAATGTCTTCTCATTTTACAGGCAAAGATTTTCTCATCTATTCTATCTTCAAGAAAATCAAGAACAGATTTTTGACTATTGAATTTTGAAAGACTGAATGTAACAAAACAATCCAGAGCAAAAGCAAGTTTCCCACAGTACAGCCAAACTCCTATAATTGACACTTTAAACTCCCTTATATATGACTCTTTTCCAGTTAAAAGGAGTCTGGAAAATTAAAATACTGCAAATGAATCACAATGAGCAATCAGGCTGTTTGGGTACAGTGAGTCCTCTGAACCACAAAAGTATTTTACTTGAAAAAAAAAATTGATGCTCTTGAAACTGAGTCAGGATATAAGGTAGAGAGGAAATGAGTTACAGGTTTTAGAAATCATGAATGCACCACAGCCAATAATATTTATTCGCTACTTCTGCAGACTGTGTCACATTTTCACAGTATCACTTCATCTACATTATTTGAGTGTGTAGTTCACAGCAGCTCTCCAAGACGGATATAATCTTCATCATGTGGATGAGGAAACAGAAGCACATGCATTGTAATCATCACAGTCCTTGTTCCTCTACAAGTGCTGTGGTTCAAGGAGGTGATGCACGTGTTTAGGAAGTGAGTGGTTTCAAGGCTAAAGTTGTTGGAGTCTTTGCTGACAGTGGGATGTCAGCATCTTTTAAAATCAGGCAAAGCCATGTGGATAGATGGAACTTGCAAAATCCTTGGGTGATTTTTTAGAAAGTTTTCACGTTTCTGGATCCATAGTTAAACCATGGTTTAACTGGATGAGAATTTGGGAGAGCCCTCTCATTGCCCCGACCTTGGAACAATTTTAAGAGCACTGCGCCAACTGTGGCCAATTTGTACTGAAGATTTATACTTGTGGCTATTTCGTAACTTGCATAGGAAGGAAGTGCAGTGACTGGGAAAATGTCTACAACAGTTCAGATTATAATCTATGGCGAATCATAGGCTGAAGTCAAGGGCAACGAGCCTGGAAACGCTATGACTGTCTGCCTACAGAGTCCCTTATTGGAGACTGGCAGCTGGCTGAGCAGCAGCCCCCGTCGCCTGCAGGCCAGGCCAGCGTGGATGGCCTTCAGCCGGCAGGTGTGTCAGTGCGGCCTCAGTGATAGATGTGAACGGGGAGGCCCTGGGGAGTCAGCCACAGATCTCCCAGTTCTGCTGCAAATAAGAGACATCCGAAAAACGTTTGCATAAATATATTTCCCACTGTCCGAAAATGAGGTGAGAGGGAGACACCGTTCAGTGCATCCTATGATTAGAATCACAAAATGGCATTACATAAAACCATATGTATAAAAGTCACTATAAGACTTATGCCAATAGGTGATGGATGCTCTACCTCTATAACTGCAACTCAGGTCACTCTAGGGGCGCCTTGGGGAAAACCAAAAATAATAGTCTTGTGCTTTTATCAAATATTTTCTTAGAAAGGTCCTTTCTAAGAGTCTTCGTAACTAACCACTTCCTGGAGAAAACTGTCCTTCTTTTGCCAGCATACCTGGGAAAGTACCAGGTATGATGGGTCTTCCCATAAATGTCTTAATTTTTCAATAAACAAATCCAACCAACATAGAACTGTGTTTTTCACTAGCAAGTAGGGTTAAAGACAATATTTGTTATCTTATTTATGTGTTTCCATATGCCATCATAGCATACGTTATGTTAAGTCACTTCAGTCGTGTCCGACTCTGTGTGACCCCATAGATGGTAGCCTACCAGGCTCCCCCGTCCCTGGGATTCTCCAGGCAAAAACACTGGAGTGGGTTGTCATTTCCTTCTCCAATGCATGAAAGTGAAAAGTGAAAGTGAAGTCGCTCAGTCGTGTCCGACTCTTAGCGACCCCATGGACTGTAGCCTACCAGGCTCCTCCAGCCATGGGATTTTCCAGGCAAGAATACTGGAGTGGGGTGCCATCGCCTTCTCCGATCATAGCATACGGTACCTTTATAAATAAAAAATTATTCCTTAATGCCTTGCCCCTCTCTTCAGCCTTTCCATGACATCACCTGGTTACCTTCAGTCAAGTCAGAATGAACAACTATTTCCTGAACATACTTTGTCCATTTTCCTAATTGTTTATTATTTCTTTCCAGTTATCTCCAAATATACCTTTAAGACATGTTATTTCCCTGGCACTGTACGCTGTGTGTATTGTGGCATTGAATATGACAGGGAAGTAATACACTAAAAAATATAGACAAAATATTTTAGGTTCATTCAGAAGAAGAAACAATTGAAAGTTGAAGCTATGAAGAAAGTCCTTCTGGAACGAGATTGGAAACAGATGGGATTTTAACTTGTTGAAATGGAAGTAAAAATAGGTCCAGTTAGAAGGAGCTGTGGAGGCGGGATGAGGTGATCTGGGTGATGCCCATGAAACGGCAGTCGAGATTCTGCTGTCACTGGGAGTATGAACAAATTGGAGACAGAAATACTACGGAATAAATTTAATAATAAAAGTCAAGACAATTCAGATCAGCAGCTCAAGGAATAGAGATGTAACAGATCTGATGAGTTCAGAGAGAAGAAATGTTCACCATCAGTAGTTACACCGAAGGATAAATGAAATAAGGCTGAGGGGGATAGATAAAGGTGCCTGCCACAGCTCTGTTCCTTGAGTGAATGAATTCTGGTCTGAATTTTCTCATGTCCCGGTACTCGCATAATAGGATATTACAAAAGTTCGGTGAAAAGACACCTCAGATTCTTCTGACAAGGTCCACATTTTAAGTCTCCCATTCTACTATCCCATTACTAACTCATGTTGTTTTTTTGGTCTGGTATACAGAACAATGGCATTCAGATAAATGACTACGATCGATGGTGAGGATCTCATTTAAACAGAGAGGAGGACATAAAAATGAACGTATCTGTCCTAAAGCACACACTGAATGATGAGGGTTTTCTTTACTGCATTTGGTAAATTCATCTTGGCCACAGGAAATATTCAATAACTTCATGCACTTAAACACAAGTAGGCATGACGGCAAAAGAAGGCAATTTTCCTCCAAGGAGTTAGCTGAGAAGACTCTGAGAAGGGACCTTTTGACCCTGCTGCTGCTGCTGCTTTCGATGCTTCAGGTCGAGGCTGCAAAGCTCAGGCTTGTCGGGGAGAGAGGGACTGGCTGGGTAATGGGGCCGGCAGCCAGCCAGGTCGGCACATTAAGTGATGAATCAGAGCAAGCAGCTCAGTCACGTGAAAATTCTTTTCTGAATATTGCTTTCTTTCCATTACAGAGGGCAAATTTGTCTACCTCTATTTCAGGGCAATATATGGAGAGCAGCCTTCTCCTTTGACTAGGGAAAATGGAATAAAAGGAGTTTCGTATAAAATCGACTACACATCCAAAATAATTGTATCTTTGGGAAGAGAATGGTTTAGACTCACTGGGGTGTGTGTGCATGTGCATATGTGTATGTGTGCATGCTTGAGTGTGTGTGTGCGTGTGCATGCATGTACATGTGCGCATGCTTGAGTGTGTGTGCGTGTGCATGCATGTACATGTGCATGCGTGCATGCTTGAGTGTGTGTGCGTGTGCATGCGTGTACATGTGCATGCGTGCATGCTTGAGTGTGTGTGCGTGCACGGCATTTGTACTTGTCCTTCAGTGTACGTGGGGAGCTGGTTGAGGACAGAGTTGGTTCCAGGGCAGGTGTGGTTTCAAAAATCTACAGATGCTCAAGTTCCATGACAAACCCCCTGTTTCTACAGTTCTGCATGTGAGGATTCACACACACACACACACACACACACACACACGGAGAGAGAGAGAGATTCTCTGAAGAACCTTGACTAGCAGACTCATACACTTAATAAAAGCTTGGATAGGATTCCATGTTGAAAGCATATCCCCTTCCAAAACTGTTGACAGCACTTCCTGGATTCTAGTCTGAACATCGGGGAACTTCGGTGGTGGGGGGAGTGCTTGGGAGGTAGCAGGCCTCACTTGGCTGTAGGTAGGAGAGATCACAGGAGAGAGGCTGGGTGCCACCCAAGCCCAGATCACGACACTATTCCTACATTCTGACTGCTCTTGGTTAGATGCTAAATACAATTTCCAGGAGCTTCTTTTGCTATTAATTTTGTGATTGATTTTATAACCTTCTAGGGAACAATGTGAGTTATATTCAGTTTCTCTCTGAAGAGTGTAATTTTGGTTTTGTTCTTTTTTTTTTTTTTGCCTTTAGAGACTAAACTCCTTTATTTCATTTTGGAGAGCATTATTTGTGCTGGTTGTTAAAGACTTTCAGTGGTTTAACAGAAACTTCACTGTGCTCTGACTAAATATGGGGTAAAAGTTTCAATGGCTTTTCTACTACTTGGAAAAAAAAAAAAAAACGGTAACAGAAGACAAGTATTGGATGGATTGTTCATAGTTAAGGTAATTAACATATCTATTCTACACACTGAAAAGTCATTTCTACAAAATAACCACAGTTGCAAATGCCTAATCTTTATAAATACAGATACACAGTCTACATGTATACTGACATTTTGCTCACAATTTGTATTTACTAAATCATTCTAGACCGTAGAATTTATTTTCATATTTTCATCCTTACTTTGGTGCTGAACACACCATGCCCTTTTTGTGTATGTACACTGGAGATACAGGAGAGGACAATGGTAGGATAAACATCAACACTCACGTGTAAGTGACGGGAAATGTGAGTCAAGATGGTCTGTGAAGTTCTGTGTATTTGCTCAGGTTGAGAAGACCAAACCACTTTCATTTAGCACAGCTATAACTTTAAGAATATAAAGGATTTTCTATGGAACTGAAACATAAAACTCATCACTTGTGACATATGTGTGGACAACAGTATTTAATCAATTTAGCTCGGAATCACCAAGGAGCAGTCGAGCACGTGAGAGTTTCGGGGACTGATCCCTGGTGCACAGACCGCGCCTAGAGGATTCCTGGTCTCAGCGAATCCTCTGGATCCACCATCAGTATCTTGTTGACACAGTCCAAGTCTTCCACTGCGAATTCTGCTGTGTTCTCTCTCTCTCTCCTCCCACACTGTCAGTTACTTAGAGTAGAAGCCTATCTTTCAAATATTCTAAAGCACCTCCCACTCTCTGACAAATAAACTGTATTCTGGAGACTGAGTGAATTCTATTTGATGACAGAAGTGCAGGAAAATGGTATGAAATCATTTTGACAGGGGTTAAAAACATTTCATTTTACAGTTTTACTACATTCTTCTATCTCAAATGATTTTAAAAAATCTAACTTTTTAATTTAGAAGCCAGATTTTTATGTAATTATCACAAAAATCAGTAGAGTTCTTTGCAAAGAAAGATGTAGCAGGTCTATAATTTGGATATATAAAATGTAGCATGATGGCAGGGTGGTTTGGATCAGAACACTTCCTAAGCTTTTGGGACATGGGATGACTCTCATCTGCAGAAAAAAGTATGCACATTTTCCTCCCTAAAAGCAGGTTTTACACTGACCAGTAGAGATCCTGCCTCTGTGGTAACATTTCTATGCACACGTGCAAAGTCACTTCAGTTGCGTCCGACTCTTTGTGACCCCACAGACTGCAGTCCGCCAGGCTCCTTTGTCCATGGGAGTCTGAAGGCAAGTATACTGGAGTGGGTAGCCATTCCCTTCTCCAGAGGATCTTCCAGACTCAGGGATCGAACTTGCAACTCTTATGTCTCCTGCATTGCAGGTGGATTCTTTACCAATAATGACACCTGGGAAGCCCACATATTTCTCTACATACTCTGTAAAAGAGGGAACATATCACAGCTACAAGGAGAGACAAGGCCTTCAGTGAACAGTTCATAAAACTACAAGAAAACAACAGAAGGGGAAAGACTAGAGATCTCTTCAGGAAAACAGGGAACATCACCCAAAGATGGACACAGTAAAGGCCAGAAATGACAGAGCCTCAGTAGATGCTAAAGAGATCAAGCAGAGATGGAAAGAATACATGGAAGAACTGTACAAAAAAAGATCTTAATGAGACACATTACTATGATGATATGGTCAGCCACCCAGAGCCAGACATTCTGGAGCGTGAAATCAAATAGGCCTTAGGAATCACTGCTGTTAATAAAGCTAGTGGATGCGATGGAATTCCAGTAGAGCTATTCAAAACCCTAGACGAAGATGCCATCAAGATGCTGCATTCAACATGTCGGCAAATCTGAAGACCCAGCAGTGGCCATAGGACTGGAAAAGGTCAACTGTCACCCCAATTCCCAAGAAGAATAGTACTAAAGTATGTTCTGACCATCAGACAATTGCACTCATCTCCCACGCTAGTAAGGTCATGCTGAAAATCTTGCATGCTAGGCTTCAGCATTATGTGAACCAAGATCTTACAGTTCTCCAAACTGGGTTTAGAAAAGGCAGAGGAACCAGAAATTAAAGTGCCAACATTTGCTGGATCATAGAGAAAGCAAGGGAATTCTAGAAAAACACCTAAGTCTGTTTCACTGACTGGGCTAAAGCCTTTGACTGTGTGGATCATAACAAACTGTGGAAAGCTCTTAAAGAGATGGGAGTACCAGACCATCTTACCTGTCTCCTGAGAAACATCTATGTGGGTCAAGAAGCAACAGATAGAACCCTGTATGGAACAATTGATTGGTTGAAGATTGAGAAAGGAGTACAGTGGGGCTGTCTTCTGTCACCCTGTTTGTTTAATGTATATACTGAGCATAGCAGGAGAATTGTTGGGCTGGATGAGTTATAAGCTGGAATCAAGATAGCCGGGAGAAACATCAACAAACTCCGATATGTGAATGATACCACTCTAATGGCAGACAGTGAAGAGGAACTAAAGAGCCTCTTGAGGAGGGTGAACAAGGAGAGTAAAAGAGCTGGCTTAAAACTAAATATTAAAAAAAAACTAAGATCCTGGATCTGGCCCCATTACTGCATGGCAAATAGAAGGGGAAATGGTGGACAGATTTCCTCTTTCTGAACTCTGAATCACTGCAGATGGTGACTGCAGCCATGAAGTCAGAAGATGATTCCTTCTTGGAAAGAAAGCTATGACAAACCTAGACAGTATGTTGAAAAGCAGGGACATGACTTTGCCAACAAAGGTCTGTATAGTCAGGCAATGGTTGTCCCAGTGGTCATGTATGGTTGTGAGAGCTGGACCATGAAGAAGGCAGAGTGCCAAAGAATTGATGCCTCGAACTTTGGTGCTGGAGAAGAATCCTAAAAGTCCTTTGGACAGCAAGAAGATCAAACCAGTCCATCTTAAGGGAAATCACCCCTGAATATTCACTGGAAGGACTGATGTTGAAGCTGAAGCTCTAGTAATTTGGTCATCTGATGTGAACAGCTGACTCACTGGAAAAGTCCTTAGTGGAAAGATTGAGGGCAGAAGGAGAAAAGGGCATCAGAGGATGAGATGGCTGGATGGAATCACTGATGCAACGAACATGAACTTGGGCAAACTTTGGGAGATGGTGAGGGACAGGGAGGCCTGGTGCACTGCAGCCCATGTGGTCACAAACGTTAGACACAGCTCGGCCACTGAACAGCAACAATCATAATTACTTGGTAAGTGAATTAATTAAAGTATGAATCAATGATTTAATGACTTTTATCATGGTTATATATGCAAATATTTACTGGGCAATATTGAGATTTTTAAATAATTTTTTTCTGTACAGTAACAATATAGATCAGTTGTGTGATAAGGAGCTATTTTCAGTTAAGAAATCAGTTTACTTCAGTTCAGTTGCTCAGTTGGGTATGACTCTTTACAACCTCATGAACTGCAGCACGCCAGGCCTCCCTGTCCATCACCAACTCTCAGAATTTACTCAAATTTATGTCCATTGAGTCAGTGATGCCATCTGACCATCTCATCCTCTGTCGTCCCCTTCTCCTCCTGTCCTCAATCTTTCCCAGCATCAGGGTTTTTTCCAGTGAGTCAGTTCTTTCCATCAGGTGGACAAAATATTGGAGTTTCAGCTTCAACATTAGTCCTTCCAATGAATATTTAGGACTGATTTCCTTTGGGATGGACTGGTTGGATCTCCTTGCAGGCCAAGGGACTCTCAAGAGTCGTCTCCAACATCACAGTTCAAAAGGATCAATTCTTTGGCATTCAGCTTTCTTTATATTCCAACTCTCACATCCATACATGACTACTGGAAAAACCATAGCTTTGACTAGACGGATCTTTGTTGGCAAAGTAATGTCTCTGCTTTTTAACATGCTGTCTAGGTTGGTCATAACTTTTCTTCCAAGGAGCAAGTGTCTTAATTTCATGGCTGCAGTCACCATCTACCCATAATATTTTACAAATATTCATGGAGCAGGAAAATCACATACTTGAAAGCAAATTTTATTGAACTCTAGTTGACTTACAGTATGAAATTCATTTCAGGTGCACCACATAGTGATTTGATATTTTTGTAGGCTGTACACCCATTATGAAATAACTAAGTTACAGGGATATTATGTACAGCAGAGGAAATAGAGTCAATGATATAATAAAGTGGTGTGGTGTGCAATCTATAAATACCTACGTATATAAATACACTTTCTGTACCTCAGGAGAACATTTCATTTGTGCCATTTTCTGAAGCAACCAGCAGATAAGAGGAGACAGGTAGGGGCAGCCCTAGGGAAGAAGCCAGGACCTGTTACCCACAGGCCTGTCCCATCCCATCCCATCCTACCTGGGCTGCCTGAGTGATGAGGAGGAGGAGTCAGGAATGACACCGCAGGCCCAGGTCCCCAGGTGGGAACGGCAGCGAGACTCGGACACATGACAAAGTGATTCGTGACTACCCACCAATTGTAATTCACACGAACACAGTCACCCAGGCTCCCTGGTCAGTTTTCATTGTAGTATCTATCATGACAGTTGCTCAGTCATGTCCAACTCTTTATGATCCCATGGACTGTAGCTGACCAGGCTCCTCTGTCCATGGAATGCTCTAGGCGAGAATATTGGAGTGGGGTTCCCTTCTCCAGGGGACCTTCCCAACCCAGGGATCAAACCCAGGTCTCCCGCATTGCAGGCAGATTCTTTACCAGCTGAGCCACAGGGGAAGCCCTGTAATAAGGCTTAAATCCCCTTCCTGCATTCTATAGGAAAGGACGTGGTGACACCAGGAGTTGTGTTTCCTGAGCCATTTCTCTTTCTGAGTTGCTGTACCCAGCCAGGTATCTCACCTCTTGCAAGAGGTTCCTCCATCCGTCTCATGTCACCCAACCCTGGATAACGTCTCTCTGTTTTCCATGTATTTCAAATCTACTATTCACAACAGTAAGGTATTATTGTTGATGCAGGGAAATAAAGGAAGAGCGGCAAATAGACAGTATGGAAATGCATATGCATCAACATTGGAATTTAGTATACAATAAAGATGCTAGTTCAAGTCAGTAGGAAATGAAGGATTCTCCCACAGACAGCACTGGAATAGATTTAAAACAAAAACAAAACAGAGTTTAATTCCTATCTCCATTTCTTATTGAAAAATGAAGTGAATCTACATGAGACAAAATTCTAAATGTGGGGGAAAAAAATCAAAGCACTGGAAGTATTAAAAGAAACAATGGATGAGTTTTCTAGTTTGGGGATAGTGCAATTCTTTCTAAGGCAGCACTAAAACCAGGAGCCATAAAGAAGTAGACGAAAGTACCTGACTGCCAAGAAAAGTTTTTAAAAATTTCTATGGCAATAAAACAAAGAAACAAAACCCCCAAAATACCTTCTGGTAGTCTGCGATACTGCTGGTTGCCAAAAATCCCCATGCCTTACAGAAAGCTGCCCTGGCTTCGCTCCCTCCTCTTGACTCCGGGCAGGGTACGTAACCTGTTCTAACCAACAGGAAGTGAAGGAAGTTTAAGACCAAAGCTCCTGCCTCTGCACTTCTGGATTCTCTTGGCTGCCAAGTTAGACACCCGCTACTCTACAGGAACACTGGATTAAGAGGTCAGGTGGAGGGGTCCTGTGGGAAGGAGAGCCCCTTATGTCTACTTTGTGGAAAACCAACACACCCAGCTGGCCCGAGAGCTAAGGCCCCAGAACGAGGACCATGGTCATGCCGATGCAGCCAGCTGCCAGCCTCCCCGACTTCACAGCTGAGAGCTGGATACCTGGATGAAAAAGATACCCAAGCGTAGCCCCGATACGCATCATGCAGAGTCACACCGTTCTCCCTATGCCCTGTCCAGATTCATGAGCCTCGGGATTCTGAGAAGTAAAATTAGTTTTTTGAGAGACATGGGATTATTTGTTACAAAGGAATCAGTAACCGGGACCCTCCAACAGTCAAACAGCAAATGGGGAAGAGCACAAGCAAGATGTGCTGCAAGGGGCTAGTTTCTCAGATATACAAAAAAGTCTTAGAGTCAGTTAAAAAAATGACAAGTAACTCAATACAGAAATAAACAAAAGGACTGAAGAAGTAATTCAAAGGACCAAAATCTAAGTGGTCAATAATCTTCAGAGAGATGTTCAAGTTCACTTCTAATTTTTTAAAAAATGAAATGAAATTCCATGATTTGCCTATTGGAGTGGAACATATTTAAAAGCTTAGCAATAAACAAAGTGGGGATGATACAGAGCTACTCTTCTCATGTGCTACCTGCTGGAAGCAATTTATAATGTTTATAAAAATGCAGCTTATATATTATTTGACACAGCAATACAATCTCTAACAAGATGCTTTAGATAACATTTTACTCAAGGATGCAGAGACATATGGAATACTATGAACCGAATGAATGTCTGTCTTCCCAAAGAGGACGCCCTCACGTCCACCGTGATGGCACTTGGATGGCAGGCCTTTGGGAGGCGATCATCAGATGAAGTCGTGATGGCGGACTCCCATGATGGCATGAGTGTCTTTTTAAGAAGAGGAAGAGAAACCTGAGCATTGCCTTTCTCTCTCTCTCTCTGCCATGAGAGGACAAGGAGAGAAGGTGGCCCTCTGCAACAAATTCCTGAGAGAGCTTTCAACAGAACTGCACCTGCCGGCACCTTGGACTTCACCGCCTCTGGAACTGTGATAAATGTATTTCTGTTGTTCAGGGCACCCAGTTTATGGTATTTTATTACAGCAACAAGAACAGACTAAGGTAAGAACAGAGATGTTCATTAAGCACCATTTACCATATCTTAAATGTTGGGCAGTTTCACACATCCATTCACAAGGACCTCATTTGAAAAGTTACAGGACAGATTTACAATATATTACTGCATAGCTATTTACAGTAAGGTAGAATGTGTATATATACACACTGGAGAAGGCAACGGCACCCCACTCCAGTACTCTCGCCTGGAAAATCCCATGGACGGAGGAGCCTGGTGGGCTGCAGTCCATGGGGTCGCTAAGAGTCGGGCACGACTGAGAGACCTCACTTTCACTTTTCACTTTCATGCACTGGAGAAGGAAACGGCAACCCACTCCAGTGTTCTTGCCTGGAGAATCCCAGGGATGGGGAGCCTGGTGGGCTGCCGTCTATGGGGTCCCACAGGGTCGGACACGACTGAAGCGACTTAGCAGCAGCAGCAGCAGAATGTTATATACTGACTTAGGAGGGAATCTAGGTGCTAATAACATGAAAAACAAAATCAAGTTGCAGATCAGAATAGACTGTGGGATACTATTTGTCAACTTTTATGAAAAAAAAAATACAAGCGCACACATACTGGACATTTGCATACATGGATACTTATTTAACATTTCAAAGTGGACACGAGAAACTACTGAGTTCTGAGCGTTGGGAGTACTGAGCTGGCAACATGGTGTGAGAGGAAACAGAGACTAACTTTTCACTGTTAACACTCACCTATACATGTTAGCTGTTAACATGTAATTTTTATTAAAAAGTAAAGAAAAATAGTGAAATCTCCAAAGGCCTTTGTGCAAAGAGCTCCACCACCCCCAAGGTTAGAACACAGGAGCACTGTCGGTCTTCATCTGTACAGAGAGTTGTGCTGGGTGATATGCAAACACCATCCCTCTCTCATCCATCAGCTGGAGCAGCTGATGGTTACTGATAGGCTGGTGCTTCCTATCCCAGATTTTATCTTACTATCCCAGGGTTGGACACTACAGAAGCAACTTAGCAGGCTCGCACAATTGTTAATGAAGGGCTTCCCAGGTGATGCTAGTGGTAAAGAATCCGCCTGTCAGTGCAGGAGACACAGGAGACCTGGTTTCAATCGCTGGGCAAGGAAGATCCTCTAGAGAAGGAAATGGCAACCCACTCTAGTAGGGTTTCTGGGATAGAAAGAAAAGCAGTTTTTTTTCTGGGATAGTAAGAAAAGCACATTACCCCAATGGGGGTATCAATGGGGGTCAATGCCAAGACGTGGATGAGTGACCACAGGTTCCCCTAACCAGCTGACAAGGCATGCTGTACTCACCCTGCCCCCAGGCTCACCAATAACAACCTGCCTAGGGAGCGGTGAGGTTGTGGAGAAGCATTTAAGGAACCCTTGGCATTCTGAGCCTCTGCATTCAGATTCTGCATTCAGATGGGAAGAAATGGATAGGTGTCCTTAACAGTTGTTGTGCTTAGTTGCTCAGCTGTGTCCGACTCTCTGAGGTCTCATGAACTGTGTAGCCCACCAGGCTCCTCTGCCCGTGGGATTCTCCAAGCAAGAATACTGGAGTGGGTTGCCATTTCCTTCTCTAGAGGGCCTTCCTTACCCAGTGATTGAACCCAGGTCTCCTGTGTCTCCTGCATTGGCAGGCGGATTCTTTACCACTAGCGTCACCTGGGAAGCCCTTCGTTAACAACTGTACGTGCCTGCTAAGACACTTCAGTAGTGTCCGACTCTGTGTGACTCTATGGATTGTAGCCCACCAGGCTCCTCTTTCCATGGGATTCTCTAGGCAAGACGACGAGTGGGGTGCTGTGCTCCAAGGGTCTTCCTGACCCAGGGATTGAACCCGCATCTCTTACGTCTCCTGCTTTGGCTGGCAGGTTCCTTAACTTAACAAATGAGTTTTCCTGAATTAGAAAGTTGTTTTGTGGGAAAATATCTTATTATTTGATGTTCAAACAGAATCACACCCACTCAAAGCTTCACTTAGATACGCTTGCTCTGATGTATTTTTAAGGGCCTGAAAACCTAAAAAGATTTTTAATTTTCTCATGAAAAAACACAAGCCTTTATATCAAAGTGTTTCTTAATATCTTTTGTGTCTTCACTTGTAAATGTGAGAAATGAATGATCTCTGTTAGGCGTGTGTGACAGACCAAATCTAAAACATGGTTGGAGGCAAGCAGACCTTGAAAATCGTGTGGAACTGGAACATTTTCATGCCCCACGCCAGGCATGTGTCAAACAGGCGTGCGGATCGGCTTGCGGATCTAGCAGGGAGGTGCGGATGCAGACATGCATGATTGCTGTGACAGTTTCATTCAGCATCCTTAATTTCGAAAACATGTTGATATATGTGAATTACTAACTGGGAAATGTCCAAATAGAATCAGTGTTGTGGCTCAAAAATAGCTATCAAGAGACAGAAAGAGAGAGTCACTTTAGATTGAATAACAAATGAGCATGAACCCACAGTGCAAATTGGAAGGATGATCAAAGATGTGGAACCTGAGTTATGACTAACAACCACATGTAAAATTTATTTCCAACTATATCCACTAACAAAGAAAATAGCTGTACATTTGCTGAAAACAAAACAAAACACTATTCCATTTGGTTAGAAAGATAAAAGGCAAAAAAAAAAAAAAAAGGAAAAGAATGGATACACCCAGTTGGAACTGAGAACAACTAAATGTCACAAAAGGTGTTGAGAATACTAACATTTTTATAATATCTGTAGGCTGTACTATGTATGAATGTCTGGGAATTTTTCAGGAAGAAAACTGAAGTCTGTTTGGGTGTTTTAGGTTCCAGAGAGCCAAAGCGTTCTCTGAAAGGATTATAGAGAAATGGGAGATTGCGAGAAAACTCAGGAGCGAATCAAGGAGATGGGGCTATTTATGAGACAGGAAAATCCGCATATGACGGCACTCGGACAGTGGGGAGGAGTCTGAAGGGCAGTGTCACTCTGCAGGAACGCAGTGCACTCTGCCAGCAGCTGCCCTGCTGTTCAGGAGCTCAGCAGCATCTCACTGCAGCACCCCGGCTCTCTGTCCCTCAGTAACTGAGGGCCGCAGCCAAATTGGAAAAACAAAACAAAACAAAACAAAAACAAACAGTAAATAAAATGTAAAGCTTCTAGGTGGAAAAATGCTATCATGAACGGCTGATAAGATTATATTTGAAGTTTGAAAAAGATGTCATGAGAAGGATGCAGGATGAAGCCGAGAAGAAAGGAGCTATCAGGCTACTGCAATAGTTTGAGTTCTATTGGTATCTGCTCTTTCCTTAGTCACATTGGCCCCTTATTTACTATCCATTCCCTCTTCCTCACTATTTTCCTTTCTATTTATTCCTTTAAATTTCAACTTTATCTTTCTTTTCTGTATTAAACCGATTATATGAACATTAGCTTATGTTCTTTATTTTTAATTGTCTCATTTCTACTTCAAGTTTACGCCATATGTTTTGGATTTTCTCTTTCAAATTCCATAAAATTTAAAAAACATTTGGAGATTAATAACTGTGGTAGTCATGAGATTTTTATTTGATAGTTTCTTAGTCTTTTGAGGTGGGAAAACAATAGGTTAAGATGATTTCTTAACCGTCAATAAGGCTGGGAAAACTATATGGCCAAGTGAATAGATTTTTAGGACAGGCGGCTTCAGAAAGTTTTTATGAAAATCTAAGAGATTCATAGCAACAGATTTTACAACACTTGGACACAATGGCCTAAGTGTACAGTAGCTACAAATACTAAGCAATACTCAGAGTCTGAATACAATCAAACTCACTTTGATTGTAAACATTTAGTTCTCAATTTGCCTCCCACTGCACAGAAGTAATGTATCAGGCGGTTCGTTTTCACATTTGAACTCCTGTTAACCACAATGGGTGAAGGAACGCGAGATGCAGGGTTTGATGCTTATGTCACACAGAGGAGAACATTCCAGCACAGGATGACCTATCAAATCTCCTTGACAGGCGCTAATTCACTTGGATCTATCCTTCACCACAATTTCATTGGTGGGAAGGACATACATATTTATAAGTGTGGAAGCAGGCTGCTGTTGTTCTGTTTGTAATTTACAGTAACAAAGAATTCATTTAGATTTCCATACGACAAGTCCCAAGGTGACCCCGGAGTAGACGGCAGCCCCCTACTGCGGAGGATTCCTAACATAATAAAGAATAAAGCAAAACAACAGCACATCACGACCTGGGCTCCTGGGTAATCGATGCACATTTTTACCACGGAAACAACAGCGCTGTGCGAAGCAGCGTCGTTACTACAGTTTGATGATGAAAGCCCTGGGGATCCCAGGAAGTATATCTGCCTGGAAAGCAGCTGATTAATCGAAGTTACTCGTGCTTTGTTAAAGAGTTACTGTTTCAATCATAATTAACAATAAATAGTTACTCATGGAAAGACTGCAGAGAAGACACAGCTCAGCCCCTTGTGAGGCAGATGGCTTTTATGCCTTTTTAACCATGAATTATCAACAAATACATAACAAAACAGAGAACCAAATGGGAGAAAAACGATGATTTTGGGGCCAAAGGTTAGATTTAGCATCTCATTAGCTATGAAACAAACACACTGCATTTTATACAAATATCTCTTAAGTGACATGACCCTGGTGCACCATTTTCGTATCGCATAAATTGCTTTCAAAGCTCTGCGGGGTGAATTCTAAGGGCATCTCAACGTCTATGTACACAGCAAACATTCACAGCAAACATTTTAGCAAAAATCACAAAAATGCATTGTGTGATTTAAAAAATGCCATAATTAGGCAAAATATTTGAAAAGCTATTTTACTAAAAAAGCATGTATGACTGGATAATAAGCACATGAAAAAGATGCTTAATAGGATGAGTAATTAGATAAAACAGAAGTAAAACCATAAGAGACCACTGGGCTTGAGTGGCTCAGCGGTAAAAAATCCTCCTGTGATGCAGAAGATGAGCGGCTTCAATCCCTGGCTCAGGAAGGTCCCCTGGAGGAGGGCATGGCAACCCACTCCAGTTTTCTTGCCTGGAAAATCCTCATGGACAGAGGAGCCTGGCGGGCTACAGTCCATAGGGTTGCACAGAGTCGGACACGACTGAAGCAACCAAGCACCCAGGCAAGAGCTCACTACACACCCACTAGAATGACTGGGATGAAAGAAATTGAGAATATGAAGTATTGATGAGAATATGGAGAAGCTGGAACCTCTCCTGTCTGATGGATGTTAAATGTTACACAGTGAAAACATTTAAGGAATTTTAAAAAGACGTTCAGCACACATTACCACAGGACCCAGTGATTCCTCTCCAGGGTATCTAACGGAGAGAAGTGAAATCATTTATCTGCACAAACACTTGCATACGAATGCCCGCAGCTCAACTCATAATAATCTCAAATGGAAGCAACACAAATGTCCATCAACCGGTGAGTAGATAAACCCAATGGGTCCCATTCATTTAGTGGAGTTTTGCTCGCCATGAAGACAGACATAGGGGTTTCCCTGGTGGTCCCATGGATAAGTCTCAGGCTTTCAGTGCCATGGATCCAGGTTCAATCCCTGGTTGGGAAACTAACATCAGCGGGGTGGTGCAGCAGAAGAAAAAAAAAAAGAAAGAAAGAAAGGAAAAGGAAATACATGCTATGCAACACCTCTGAAAAAATCTCAAAATAATTATGCTGAGGGAAATCAACCAGACAAAAGATTACATACTACATGATTCCATTCATATGAAATGCCTAGAAAGGCAAAGCTCTACAAGCACAGAAGAAATCACTGACTGCCTGGAGCTTGGGGTGGGAGTGGGGATGTCTGAAATACGCAGGAGGAAGCTTTTGCGGCTGACAGAAGGAAGCATTCTAAAACCGGGCGTGAGGCTGCCTGCAGACTGCTGCAGATTTACTGTCTAGCCGTACACTTACACTGGGTGATTGGCACGATTTGTAAATTATACTCCAGTAAAGCTATCAAAATGCATCAAGGCATAAACAAGATTTGTGAAGTCTTGTACATGTTCACAATTAAAAAAAAAAAAAAAAAAAAACAGGTTACGTTAAAAATAAATAAATAACTCTGTCATGATTACGCGTTAATAACGGCATTGTTTTTCTCCTGGAGAGGGTATCCTGAGACTTTCCTTCAGAGAATGAAGAATATAGCTTGCTTCCCAGATGATTCAGTGGTTAAAAAAAAAAAAAAAATCCACCTGCCAATGGCAGGAGATGTGGGTTCAATCCCTGAAGATCCCCTGGAGGAGGGCACGGCAACCCACTCCAGTATGCTTGCCTGGAAAATCCCATGGACAGAGGAGCCTGGTGGGCTACAGTCTATGGGGGTCACAGAGAGTCAGACACAGCTGAGCACACACACATGCTGTTATGGTGAAAGGCTTCAGGGATTCCTTTCTATGATCAGACCACTGTGCACAGTCATGTTCCCAAACCACTGACAAGTCTTCACAAGTGCTCTGGGTACAGGGCCTATAATTTAAAAGGGGCAGTCAGATCCTCAGTTGGCCAGTCAATGGTATGTATTAGCCATTCCAATTACCTCACTCAGCAAATGCTGAGACTGGTAAGTGCCAGAGACATTTTCCCTGGAACCGGACAACTTGATTCAAGAATAGCGCCAGCATTTCAGCAGCTTTGTAAGGAGTGATGGTGACGCAAAGCAAGGGTTGAAAAATGAGATTCTCTTCCTTCCATAGCAAGGGTGGCAAGTGCAAATTTTTGTTTTTGTTTGTTTGTTTGGGGGAACTTAGCTCCACGACGCAGGCGATGGCACCCCACTCCAGTACTCTTTCCTGGAAAATCCCAAGGACGGAGGAGCCTGGTAGGCTGCAGTCCAGGGGGTCGCTAAGAGTTGGAGACGACTGAGCGACTTCACTTTCGCTTTTCACTTCCGTGCATTGGAGAAGGAAATGGCAACCCACTCCAGTGTTCTTGCCTGGAGAATCCCAGGGACGGGGAGCCTTGTGGGCTGCCGTCTATGGGGTCGAACAGAGTCGGACACAACTGAAGCGACTTAGCAGCAGCAGCAACTCCACGACAAGGGCTCGAACCTGCACCCCTTGTATAGGAAGGCGAAGCCTTAAACACTGAACTTCTAGAGAAGTATCTATGCACAAATTTTTAATCGTTAATGTGATCTTCTCCTTCATCCATTGAGGAAAAGCATCATGAACATGTCCTACAGCTGCAGGGAGGCATTTATTGATCTGCCAGAAAATCTCCTGCTAGAAGCCTCATGAAACATCATCATCTGACCCACGATTAATTCTTAGAAGGAATACAAGTAGTGCGTGATGGGCTGACAGCTGAAATGAACACGGAGATAAGGCCCTTTGCACCACTTCCTGTGGAACAGCATTTCAATTAGGGGTTTAATTAGGGGTTGGTTTGTATTTGATTAATTACATGGATTTAGTGTTTGTGTCCGGAGAAGGCAATGGCACCCCACTCCAGTACTCTTGCCTGGAAAATCCCATGGCTGGAGGAGCCTGGTAGGCTGCAGTCCATGGGGTCCCACAGAATCGGACACAACTGAAGCGACTTAGCAGCAGCAGAGAAAGTGGGCTTTCAGGATGCTACAAGGCAGATGTCAGCCTCAAATGGTTAAATCTGAGAAACGTTGACTGAGTTTCTCATAAGCAATAAGAAATCCCACATCTAATTCAGATTCATGTTTAAAAAGCCCAGGAAATTAACAGTTACCTACAATAAGGCAAGTAATGCATTATTAACATTTCGTTGCCACTCAGGATTCAAACAAAAGAGACCCTAATAAACCCCTCAGTTGTCAAAGGAAGGGGAAACTGGCAGCACACCAACTGCCTCCCAAACCTTTATTTTTCATCTTTTTTTCTAGTTATTCCCTGCTTCTGCCATTCGCATTAAGTCTGTGGTTCTAAAAAGAAAAGCTTTTCCTACCCCACCAACGTGCATGCGGAAACCCCTCCAGTTTCCGCATGCAGAGTCTGTTCAGATGTTGTCCACAGTTCTGTCACACTCTGGCCACCTGATGCGGAGAGCTGACTCACTGGAAAAGACCCTGATACAGGGAAAGACTGAAGGCAGGAGGAGAAGGGGTCCACAGAGGATGAGACGGTTGGATGGCATCATGGACATGAGTCTGAGCAAGCTCCGGAAATTGGTGATGGTCAGAGGAGCCTGGCATGCTGCAGTCCATAGGGTCGAAAAGAGTCGGACACAGCTGAGCGACTGAAGTGAACTAAACTGACAGTTCTGCCATGGTGTGCAAGAATGATGTCTATCATTCCTCACATTGCATGCAGACACCCAACTTTTTTCTAGACTGCATTTGAAGCCTTTGTGATAGAGACTAAGTCTAACTTATTTAACTTTATAAGCCTAGTACTTAGCAAAGTGCCTGGCACACGGTAGAGTTTAATAAATACTTTTTGAATCAATGAATGAAGACCAGTAATTCAGAATTCAGAATGAATTTCACAACCTAATGTACAAAATAATTTTTTTCCAGACTATGTTGGCAATTGATTTTTCAGGGAAAGTCCAGATAGGTTAAATCATGCCTCAGGGCCTCAGAAATACCCTAACGCCCAGGGAAAGTTATTTGCATGCAGTGTGAAACTTTGTGTGCTGATTTTCAAGTTGCTAAAAAAGAAACCTTGAGGAAATTAATTCTTCTGAGCAGTCAGTTTCTCACCGTTTCCTCAGCACTAAATTCAATGTTAGATTTGTTTTTTAAACAAACTGAACAGGCAGGAAGTTGAGACAATCCACTTGGTACTCAAATAAAATAGCAAGAAGTCAGTGAAAGTGTAAACTGTGAAAGTGCCATGTGAATAGAAGGGGAAAATCAGTCTTTCAAATACTGCCATGGGGCGCTCCTACAAACGGGATGCAAACTCAGCCTCTGGCAGTTCAAGAACATGCGTAGAATTTACTAGGCATCACTCTTGAGGTCAAGGGTCACTGGGGAAAATACCCTTTTGTTTTTCCCTAATGACTTCTGGGGAAAACACATCAAGGCTCTAATGAATGACTAACGTCACATGATACAAATCTGGGTTTGAGAATGAAAGGTGTTCAAATTTGTCCTTACATGAAGACTACATAAAGGTTAGGTAGTGTTGGTGCTGGTCGAGTCTCTCGGTCATGTCTTGTCTGACTCTGGCAACCCCATGGATTGTAGTCCATCAGGCTCCTCTGTCCACGGGATTTCCAGGCAAGAAAGCCAGAGCAGGTTGCCATTTCCTTCTCCAGCAGATCTTCCTGACTCAGGCATTGAACCCAGGTCTCCTGCATTTGCAGGCAGATTCTTTTTTACCACTGAGCCAGCAGGGAAGTCCCCACTTACATGGTAAAATTGTAAATGTGTATTCCGCAAAACTCAAATATATAAGACTTTACACGATGGGCTAATATAAGATTATACCTCTAAAATTCAAATAGAAAAGCATGTCTTTGACTTTAGAGAAATGTTTAAAAATCTTTTTAGAAACTCCTGTGCTGTGCTTAGCCGTTGTCATGTCCGACTCTTTGTGACCCCATGGACTCTAGCCCACCAGGCTCCCCTGTCCATGGGGATTCTCCAGGCAAGATTACTGGAGTGAGTTGCCATGCCTTCCTCCAGGGGATCTTTGCAACTAAGGGATTGAACCCAGGTCTCCTGCATTGCAGGCTGCAGGCTGATTCTTTCCCATCTGAGCCACCAGGAAAGCCCTACATTAGAAACTCCTATATATATCCAAATTTGTATCTAAAGAAGAGTTATTTTATATGTCATTAGTCTAGTTCGACTTGCAATAACATGCATTAAGAACATGATTAAAGTTATTGACAAACTTCAGGTGTCCTCTCCAGATTTACAATCCACGCTAAGAACATGAGTGAGTTAACACTGCAGGGTCACAAGAGCTGCCATTTCCTCTTACGGGCCTGTGAGGAGGTATTGGCTAGAAAGACAAACCACAGCCTGTGAA
This sequence comes from Bos indicus, assembly GCF_029378745.1. NCBI lineage: Eukaryota > Metazoa > Chordata > Mammalia > Artiodactyla > Bovidae > Bos > Bos indicus. The sequence goes on from NC_091768.1 coordinate 97,998,707, forward strand.
GTGATCCTAAAACAGACCTGTGCTCACAGACGGAAGACTGTGCGGGGCAAGACCACGGGGATTTCCCCGTTATACGTACTTGTAGCTGCGTGCACGCCTCACGCTTTTCACTCGACCTTCCCTTCATGGCGTTGGATTGAGGTCTATCTCCCCATGGGACTTCTCCTCCAGGAGGGTAGGGAACTCCTTTGGCTTTGCTTACCACCGACTCCCAGAATCTCCCCTCGCGTTTCAGGGAAGCAGCAGTGCGTGAGCATCCGCTGAGTGCACGAGGCAGCCCTGTCCGGGCTGATGCCGCACTGAGTCCGCAGCACACGAAGCCCTTTTCTCGGCCCCTCCCCAGGGCCATGCGACCCCTCTCCAGGCTGCCCTCAGCGCTCATCTCGTGCTGTCTGCAAACTGCAGAGCACACTAGTCGGTGAGCTTTAGGTCCGGCTGCACTTTCGTTTTCATCCTGGGTGCGCGTGAAAGAACCAACTTTAAATTGAAACATACCAAGTTTCTTTGGACTCACTCTAAGTCCAATGAGTGCTACGAGATAATATAACTGTCTTTCCACATCAGATGTTCAGATAAGCTCTGAGGCACAACAAAGGGTTCACATAGGATCAAAGCCTGGGAATCTTCCAGCAGAAGCAAACAAACCGAGTCTGTGAGAGAGGCGCTCCCATCTTTCACGCCTCCTTTGTAAAGACAATAATTCATATTTTGATATATAAGGCTCTGACATATGAAAACAGTCCATTCTAAAGCTGACCTGTCCTAGAATGACTAGTAGGCAGAAAATTAAAGCTTTCCATATTTTGTGCGGGAAAAAGCTAATATATATGAAAATGGGGGAAAAGGTACGCTGTGTGTTAAACAGGAAGTGTTCCTTATGCACTATTTCCTGGAATTCTAACAAGCAGTCTGCAGAGGAGGGTGTTATTTCAGCTTTACCAGACGAATCAATGAAGGCTCCAAATGCAGTTAAGAAACTTGATAAAGGTCACATGCTTCCCCAGGGGCACACTGGACCCTGCTGATTTTCAAAGCTTCCCACCACCCCCAAGCCTTTAGAGTTGAGACGGGGACTTCGGTATTTCTTAAAAACTCACCCTGGATGCATCGTGAGGAATGGGCTCAAGTTCTTCAAAAAGTGAAACACAGAATTGCCATGGAGAGAGAGAGAATGGAGAAGGACGTGCTCAGTCATGTCTGACTCTTTGCGACCCCATGGACTATACAGTCCATGGAAGTCTCCAGGCCAGAATACTGGAGTGGGTAGCCGTTCCTTCCCCAGGGGATCTTCCCAACCCAGGGATCGAACCCAGGTCTCCCACATTGCAGGCAGATTCTTCACCAGCTGAGCCACAAGGAAAGTCCAAGAACACTGGAGTGGGTAGCCTATCCCTTCTCCAGGGCATCTTCCTGACCCAGGAACGGAACCGGGGTCTCCTGCAATGCAGGTGGATTGCCATATGATTCAGCAATTCCACTCCTATCTACTCCAAAGAAGTAAAACTGAGGACTGAAATACACATCGTACACAATTGTTCATAACAACACTATTCATAATAGCCAAAGGTTTAAATAACTCAAAGATCTGTCACCAGAGGAATGGATAAACAAAATGTGGTGTGTGTTTCTGGGTTTGTGTGTGTACGCGTATTTGAACCATAAAAAGAAGTTCTGATACATGTGACAGCATGGATACAACTGGCAGCCAAGGTGGCAAAGTGGTAAAGAACATGCTGCCAATGCAGGGGGCATGAGAGACTTGGGTGCCATCCCTGGGTTGAGAAGATCCCCTGGAGGAGGGCATGGCAACCCACTCCAGTATTCTTGCCTGGAGAATCCCATGGACAGAGAAGCCTGGAGGGCTATAGTTGGTCTAATGACCCTACTTAGCAGATACTAAAATAATTTTCTGTGCTTTAGAATGAATTTATTATGTATTTGATTATTTAAGACAGAAAAAAAAAATTTCAACACTTATGAGCTCAGATTCTTTACAACTGCCTTGTCTGCTGTTTGTATTTTAAATAACATGTTGTTACTTTGCTAAGACCGACCTTTTCTCACACATTCATAATCCTATCTTAACTTGGTAACGATATCTCCTCTAACAATTTTTTTTTAAATTTTATATTCTCCAAACTGGACATCAAATATTTAAAAAAAAAAAAAGTAAAAATCTTAGGGTATTTTTATGTCTAAAACTATTTCTGAGGTTTCCCCCAAGCACCTGTTTTGGGAGAAAAACACCAAAGTTTACTCTTTTCTCTTAGAAATAGATGCTGGAAATAAATCTGTTTAATGTATTATTATATAAACAGTCACATGAAAGGGACTGTCAGATTTGAGGAAAAATTCAGCCCCTACATTATGGTTTTATGGGCAAATAGAAGTATTTCAGAAATTGTATGCTTTATGGAAAGTCCCTGGAGATTTCCCAAAGCCCTGTCTGTCTGTAATATGTTCCCACCATCAGGAAAACACACATACAAACTCATTGAGAGTAGAGAATTTCATTCGCTTCCATTTTGATAGTATTGGTTACAGTAAAGATAGCTTCCAGGTCTTTGTAATCTACAGAGAATTTGATCTCACTCTGAAGCCTTCCGAAGGCCTGCTGCATGGTATGGAGCATAGCATGTTTCTTCAACGAAGTAGAATCTCAGAGCTCTTTGGAATAGGACTATACCAGGTATCCTCAACTACAACTGAGTTTTCAAATCACGCTTGGGTATAGTTTTCTCCGCTGACAGTGCTTAGACAAATTTCAGATGTATCAATAGACTGAGGTAGGATTTCAAGGATTCTTTTTTAAAAAACAAGTTGTTTTTTAAAAAAAGTTGTTTTTTAAAAAACAACTTTCATATATAACATACAACAGTGTTAATTAATCATGTACATTATATCCTTGATACTTATTTACCTTGTAAATGAAAGTTTTTAACTTTTGCCCATCTTTGCCACCAAAAATAGTTTGTTATAATATTATTGGTATTTCCCATGCTATACATTTCATCCCTGTTCAGTTCAGTTCAGTCGCTCAGTCATGTCCGACTCTTTGCGACCCCATGAATTGCAGCACGCCAGGCCTCCCTGTCCATCACCAACTCCCGCAGTTCACTCAGACTCACGTCCATCGAGTCAGTGATACCATCCAGCCATCTCATCCTCTGTCGTCCCCTTCTCCTCCTGCCCCCAATCCCTCCCAGCATCAGAGTCTTTTCCAATGAGTCAACTCTTCCCATGAGGTGGCCAAAGTCCTGGAGTTTCAGCTTTAGCATCATTCCCTCCAAAGAAACCCCAGGGCTGATCTCCTTCAGAATGGACTGGTTGGATCTCCTTGCAGTCCGAGGGACTCTCAAGAGTCTTCTCCAACACCACAGTTCAAAAGCATCAATTCTTCGGTGCTCAGCTTTCTTCACAGTCCAACTCTCACATCCATACATGACCACTGGAAAAACCATAGCCTTGACTAAACGGACCTTTGTTGGCAAAGTAATGTCTCTGCTTTTGAATATGCTATCTAGATTGGTCATAACTTTCCTTCCAAGGAGTAAGCGTCTTTTAATTTCATGGCTGCAGTCACCATCTGCAGTGATTTTGGAGCCCAAAAAAATAAAGTCTGACACTGTTTCCTCATCTATTTCCCATGAAATGATGGGACCAGGTGCCATGATCTTAGTATTCATCCCTGTAACTCATTTATTTTGTACCTGGAAGCATGTACCTAATAATTTCCATTACTTATGTCACTCATACCCCTACAACCCTCCCTCTGGCAACCATCTGTTTGTTCTCTATATCAATGATTTTTTTGCTTTGCAGGTTTTTTCATTTGTCTTTTAGATTCCATCTAAGTGAACTCACATAGTATCTGTCTTGGACTTTTTCACATAGCATAATGCCCTCTAGGTCCATCCACGTTGTCACAAATGGCAAGACTTAATTCTTTTTAACATTTTATATATGTGTGTGTGTGTGTATATACATATATATAGTTGTTGTTTTAGTCACTGAGTTGTATCTGATTGTTTTCCAACCCCATGGAATGTTGCCTGTCAGGCTCCATATGTATATACCACATCTTTTATCCATTCATCTAACTATAGGCCGTTCGGTTTCTTCTATATCTTGGCTATTGTAAATAATGCTGCAATGAATACAGGAGTGAACGTATGCTTTTGAATCAGTGTTTTTGTTTCTTTTAAAAAGTACTCAGAAGTGGAATAGCTGGACTGTATGGTAGTTCTGTTTTTAATTTTTTGAGGAAGCTCCATACTGTTTTCCGTCATGGTTCTTCCAATTTGCGTTCCCTCCAACAGTGTTTGAAGGTTCCCTTTATTCCACATTCTCTCTCTTTTTTTTTTTTTAATTTTATTTTATTTTTAAACTTTACATAATTGTATTAGTCTTGCCAAATATGGAAATGAATCCGCCACAGGTATACATTCTTACAAAAACGTGTTACTTGTCGTTGTTTGGACAATAGCCATTCTGACAGGTATCAGATGATATCTTACTGTGCATGTGATTTGCATTGCTCTGATGATGAATGACTTTGAGCATCTTTACATGGACCTGTTTGCCATTTGTATGTATTCTTTGGAAAATTGTCTATTCAGGTTGCTCTGCCCATTTTTTAATCAGATTGTTTACTTTTTAAATAAATTTGAATTTTATGATTTCTTTGTATATTTTGGATATTAACCCTTTATCAGAAACATCATTTGCAAATATCCCCTCCTATTTAGTAAACAGCCTATTTCATTGTGTTGGTAGTTTCTTTTGTTGCACAAAAGCTTTTCATTCTGAGGTAATCCTATTTGTTTATTTTTGCATTTGTTTCCTCTGCCTGAGGAGGTATATCTAAAAAAATAAATATTGCTAAGACCAATGTCAAAGAATATTTTTCTCCCAGGAGTTTCATGATTTCAGGTCTTCAAAATTTTTAGTCCAATTTTAGTTTATTTTTGTACATGAAGTGCAAACGGTCCAGTTTTCTGTTTTGCATGTAGCAGTCCAGGATTCCCATTACAATTATATGAAGAGGCATTTCCTTCACTGTATTGTTGCCTCCTTTGTCATAGATTAACTGGCCATAAAGTGTGCGTGTATTTCTGGGCTCTGTATTTGGTTCCATTGATAAATGCGTATCTTTTTGTGTCAGTACCATACTGTTTTGTTGGCGGTAGCTTTGCAATGTAGTTTGAAAGCACGATATCAAGGAGCTTTGTTCTTTCTCACGAATTGTTTTGGGTATTTAAGGTCTTTTGTGTTTACATACAAATTTTAGAATTATTTGTTCTAATGCTGTGGAAATGCCATTGGTACTTTGATAGCAATGAATCTATGAATGGCCTTAGATAGTATGGCCATTTTAACAATTTTAATTCTTCCAATCAATGAGTACAGTGTATCTTTCCACTTGATTGTGTCATCCTCTCTTTCTTTTATCAGGGTCTTATAGTTTCCTGAGTACAGGTCTTTCTACTAACATCATCTTGGTTAGATTCATTCCTAAGTATTTCATTATTTTTGATGCAATTAAATGGAGTTGTTTCCTTAAATTATCTTTCTAAAAGTTTGACGTATTTTTGTGAAGAAAGACAACAGGTTTCTATATGTTAATTTTGTATACTGCAGTTTTCCCGAATTTTTTTTTTTTCCCAAAAAAATCTATGCAGACCATACAAGGAGCAGCCCGGAGAGGGGTGGGGAGAGGCAGGGAGGCGGCCACGGAGGGAAACTCCCCCAGGAAGGGGCCCTGCTCCAGCCCTCGGGCCCCGGGCTTCGCCTAGGTCCTCCCGCCCCAGCTCCCACTCCCCTGACCTGGCCCCCTCCCCTCCAGGAGGGCACCTTTGCCCCCGTTGCCCAGGCTGGGCCCGAATCTAATTATTACTTTCTAATAGCTTTTAGAGATGCCTGTAGGATTTTCTACAAATAGCATCGTGTTATCATGGTATCATTCTATCTGCAAATAGAGACAGTTTTACTTCTTCTTTTCCAATTTGGATTCCTTTTACTGGTTTTTCTTTTCTGGTTGCTGTAGCTAGGACTTCCAATACTATATTGAGCAAGAGTTTCAAGATTGGGCATCTTTGTTTTGTTCCTAATCTTAGAGGAAATGCTTTTTGCTTCTCGCCATTGAGTATGATGTTAACTGTAGGTTTCTCATAATTGACTTTTATTATATTGAGGTATGGACTTCCCTGGTAGCTCAGCTGGTGAAGAATCCACCTGCAATGCAGGAGACCTGGGTTCGATCCCTGGGTTGGGAAGATCCCTTTGAGAAGGGAATGGCAACCCACTCCATTATTCAGGCCTGGAGATTTCCATAGATGGTGTAGTCCATGGGGTCGCAAAGGGTCAGACACAAGTGAGCGACTTTCACATGTTGAGGTATGTTTCCTATATCTCCACTTTGTTGAGAGTTTTTGTCATACATGAATGCTGAATTTTATCAAAACCATTTCTGCATTTATTGAGATGATCACACTTTAGTTATTCTTCAATCTGTAAATGTGGTATATCACACTGACTGATTTGCAAATATTGAAACAACTTTGCATCACTGGATAAAGCCCACTTGATCATGATGTATGATCCTCTTAATGTATAGTTGAATTTGGTTTGCTAATATTTTATTGAGGATTTTTCCATCTATGTCCATCAGTGATATTCTTCTTTTTTTTTTTTTTTCGGTTCTTTTCTCATGATATCTTTGTTTTTGGTGTGTGCGTAATGCTGGCCTCATACAAATAGCTCCTCTTCAATATTTAAAAATAGTTTGAGATGGATAGGTGTTAATTTTTTCTTTAAATGTTTGGTAGACTTCGCCTGTGAATTCATCTTGTTCTGGATTTTGTTCATTGGGAGTTTGTAAATTATTGACTAATATCATTACTGGTAATTGGTTTGATTACATCTTGTATTTCTTCCTGATTTAGTCTTAGGAGATTGCATGATTCTAGCAACATATTTCTTTCAGGTTGTCCATTTTATTGGCATGTGATTGTTTGTATTTCTTATGATGCTTTGCATTTCGTGGTGTCAGCTGCAACTTTTCCTTTTTGGTTTCTGACTTTATTTGTTTTGGACATTTCTCTTTTTTCCTTGATCAATCTAGCTAAAGGGTTTTCAGTTTTGTTTATCTTTTCAAAGAACCAATTCTTATTTTCATTGATATTTTATATTTTTTGTCTCTATTTATTTCTGCTCTGATCTTTATGACTTTTTCTCTAATAACTTTGGGTTTTGTTTGCTTTTCATTCTCTAGTTCCTTTAGGTAGAAGTTCAGACTGTTTGAGATTTTGATTCCTGTGGTAGGCTTGTCTTGCTATACAATTTTCTGGAGAACGACTTTTGCTGTGACTCTTGTCTCCAGGTATTTTTAAAATTTCCTCTTTGATTTCTTCAGTGACTAACTGGCTGCGTAGGAGCATATTGCTTAGTAATCACGTTTGTATTTTTTTTGTAGCTTTGGTTGTGTTGTAGATTTCTAGTCTCATGGTGTTGAGATACTTAATATTATTATTGATACTTAATATTGTTTCTATCTTCTTAAATTTCTGAGATTTATTTTGCAGCCCAACATGTCTTTGATAGCTCAGTTGGTAAAGAATCCGCCTGCAATGCAGGAGACCCCGGTTTGATTCCTGGGTCAGGAAGATCTGCTGGAGTAGAGATAGGCTACCCATTCCAGTATTCTTGGGCTTCCCCTGTGGCTCAGCTGGTAAAGAATCCGCTTGCAATGTTGGAGACCTGGGTTCGATCCCTGAGTTAGGAAGATCCCCTGGGGAAGGAAAAGGTGAGGAGCCTGGAAGGCTACAGTCCATGGCGTCACAAAGAATCGGACACGATTGAGCAACTTCACTATTAACCTCATCTGACACAACGTGTTGTTTAAGGCCAGTGTTTCCTTATTGTTTTTCTGTCTGGATAATCTGTTCATTTTTGTAAGCAGTTGTGAAAGTCCCCAATTATTATTGTATTCGCTTTATGTGTTTATGTGCGTCTATGTTGGGAGCATGTATATTTATAATTGTCATGTCTTCTAGGTGAATCGATCCCTTTATCTAATGTAATGTCCTTCTTTTTCTCTTGTAATAATCTTTAAAGTCTTATTATCTTCAAGTATGACATGCCATCTTTATTTTTGTGTATATTTTCATAGAACACCTTCTTCCGTCTTTTCCCTTGTAGATTGTGTGTGTCTTTAGATTTGAACTGAGTCTCTTGTGGGCTTGGCATTTCGTTTGCTTGTTTTAATCCATTTTGCTGCTCTGTGTCTTTTGGTTGGATCATTTAGTCCATTTACATTTAACATAATTATTGATAGGTATGTATTTATTGTCATTGTGTTAATCCTTTGGGGACTGTACCTCATTTTGTTCTTGTGTTAATCTTTAGTGCTCTTCTTTTGTGATTTGTTGACTATTTTTATTGCTATATTTTCCGTTCAGTTGGTCAGTCGTGTCCAACTCTTTGCAACCCCATGGACTGCAGCATGCCAGGCTTTCCTGTCCATCACCAACTCCCGGAGTTTGCTCAAACTCATGTCCATCAAGTCAGTGATGCCATCCAACCATCTCATCCTCTGTCGTCCCCTTCTCCTGCCTCTGATCCATCCCAGCATCAGGGTCTTTTCCAATGAGTCAGTTCTTGCTATAGTAAGTAATTGCTATGTTTAGAGTCCTTCATTTTTTTACATATGTATTTATTACAGAGTTTTAGTTTGTGATTACCATGAGGTACACATATACGATTATTTTAAGTTGATGATTTCTTAAGTTTGAATGCATTCTAAATACCCTTCATTAATATAATAACATTAAATTAATTGACTGACTGAAAGTTTTAGAACAAGAGAACATAAAGCCTAAATAATACCTAGGCTTTTGATAACAGATAATATGCTTTTTCTTTCTCTGATGCCTAAGTGATTTATAGTTCCTATGCTCCTTTGTTTCAGACACTTTACAGAAGTGTAATAAATTCATTAACTTAATTAATTGTCATTCCAGAATCTTAGAAAGAAGAGCCAGAAAGTGCCTTTTCAGAAATTAGAATGTCTGTGTTACATGTGGCAGGAAAGGAGATAAATTCCTGCTTTCTGCATCCATGCAGTTGAAATGCAAGACTCACAAAGGCTCAGTTTCTGCACAGTTACCTCTCAGAGGCATTGCTAGATAACAGTGTTCTTTTTTCCCAGCTATATTAGATTCTCCCTTTGCAGGTCACACAACTCATCCATAATACTCTGTTTCACCACACAGTATTATTGCTGAAAGGACAGAATTAACTGTATATAGACATTGATAGAGGGCCTAATAAAGAGATGAGATGTGGAAGAAAGGGCATGGAAATATAGATAAGTGTACAATTTTAGGGCAAGATAGAAATTATTATTAATAGAACAAACCAGCAGGCATTTTACTTTTGGTCTAAGTTTTTAGTAAACATTTTGTTTATAATATTTTAAGTAAAGCATAAGAGAGGGCTAGTGTTTATAGAGAAGAAAACAAAGATATATGCTTATAAATTACAGACAATTTGAAATATGACCCTGGAGCTATCAAAATTACTGGAACATATTTGCAGTCCTTAAAATTACAGATTATTTTTCCTCACTGGTGAACAATAGGGATCTCTGGGGAAAGGTAGAGCATTTTCCTGCTGCTTCTACTAAAAAATTCATCTGAACCAAAGGCATTTAAAATTACTCCATTCAACAAGCTTTTGTTCTGAGATGCTTCCTTTTGTTCCAATTCAAATATAGTGCAATACATTGGAATTGCAAATTGATCTCATTGTAGTACTCAAAATGGAAAAACTCAAGAGATTTGATCAAGAAATAGGAACACCTTCACAAAACAAAGTAAATGAGAAAAGATGGTTGATATCATTTATTTGGAAACTTTAAGGTGGAAATCACAATTTCAAATAAGGACAAATAAATTTATATTGAATATCAGTAATAAAAAATACAGCATATATCTTTTATATACACACATAAAATAGCTGGAGTACCTACAGATAGGCATTTTGAGGCAAAATTTAAATTAGACATTTGCAAGGATAATGATTAGCAAGGATTTTTTTTTTCCTACAATATATTCAGGCAAGACAAAAACTCTTTATTCTTATCTCAGTTGCAAATGGTACTTTTTACCACAGGAATGCTACTTACCTCTAGAGTCAGCTAAAAGGCCATCAAACTTTTCATTTTAATGCCTTCTTAAGCGAAAAAGTACTTTAGTTTTAAGGTATTTTATGCTTATTAACCTCAATAGTGAACTTGGAAGATTTTCCATTAAATCTGCTGTCCGTCAGCCTATTTTAGATATATTACAATTCTCCTGCCAATATCTTGTCTCCTTTATGAAGGTGGCAGGAGGTAGATGATGATTCGATCAAATTAGAAAAAGACACAAAACTCTATTTGTTATCATTCAACAAATCCTATTGACATATTTTGTGCTAAACATTGTGCTTGTAGAGGAGGAAAATGACATTATTTGTCATGTATTCTATTTTTATTCAGTTTTGACTCTGCAAATGCACAAATGAATAAGTTGATTTTAGATATGCCAAGTTATATCTGGGTAGTATATTTTGAAGAATATAATAATTTCATGTCATTTCACAAATGACTATTTTCCACCTTTAAAGAGTTTTTCAGTAGGTAAAAGTTGAAACAAGCCAAATTTCTCAGACTGCACTGAAATGAAAGCCGTATTATTGGGACTCTGCAACACCTTCTGTAATCTTGTTTCATACTATCCATAATCTCTATGTGATATAACACCAAGATCCCATCCCTGTTGTTTGGTTGCCCAGTTGTTGCCAGCTCTTTGCGAGCCCCTATAGGCTCTTTTGTCCATGGGATTTCCCAGACAAGAATACTAGAGTGGGTAGCATTCCCTTCTCCAGGGGATCTTCACGACCCCGGGATCCAACCCTGGTCTCCAGCACTGCAGGCAGATTCTTTACCTTCTGAGCCATCAGAGAAGACAAAGCTCTGCAGCTGGAGGCTTAAGGCATCAGAGAAGTTAACAAAGTGTTGGGGGAGGATTTACCAGGATATCCAGCAGGACTATGAGGGTTCCAGACCTCCCACCCCACCTCCATGCAAGACCGGGCACATTCTAGATGCTGAATACAGAGCAGCTGCTGTCTTTCTCTTCACTCTAGTCTCATTTCCTTTCCACTCTGCCTCCTTCTTGGGGGATCACAGACTCACCAGAGTTTGGTCTGACTCCTCTCTGCCTTCCTCTGCTATGCTGCCTACACCTCACACTGTCATTTCCCTTTGATTGTGACGCTTTTATCAGTGTAGACTGAATCTCTTTCTCAGTCCCAAGGACAGTAAAACTTGGGGCCAAGTCTCATAAGATATCACTGAACTGTCTGAATATAAGAAGAGTGTCTCCAAAGTAGCCACTCTAAGAACTGGATCCTTATAAAGCAAAAACCAAGGTGTCACAAGATTGATTTCATCATAGCTAAGAAGCTAATGTTAGATGAAAATAACCTTTTTCTCAGCCTGGCAGAGACTTTAATTAGTTAACTTTTGCTGGATTGCAGTGACCTATTTATTTAATGCTATAAAGAATATAAAATACATGCTGTATTTACAAACTTCAAAGGAAATCAGTTATTTGCATTTTTATCTGTAGGAGAGGAGAGAAACATGCTCCCTTTTTGACCTTTTATCCTCAAGTTATATATGAAGAAGATTAAGTTTGTCTGTATTGTCAGTGTAATCCATTTCGAGTTGAGAATCATAACAGTGGAAAATATCAAGATTGACTTTAAAGCCTACTGAATGTAAATAACTTTTTAAAATATTGGATAAGAAGCTGAAATGGGGAGAGGAAGTCTCAGCTGTTAGAGGTCCAATCAGAAGATGTTTTTCAAATAAAAATCAAACATAATGGGTATCCTATTACTTGAATACAGAAATTAAATTTTTTTTCGCTTTTTCTAGCATGGGGAGAAGAAAACTGAGTTATCATTAAAGCCTTACATTGTAGTCTACTCAAGGATAGATCATATAGCTTGAGTAAGCAAAGATGCCCAGACATCCCTGCACAAGTTTTTTCTTTTTTCCTTAAAATACAAGTAGGGATTTTTGTCTAGCTCAGAGACTTCTAAATAATCTCAATAAGAGATAGCAGCTTAGCATAAACGGAACACTCTTGAAGTGTAGAAATGAGGGATCTTGTTTATCAAGTGTCCTACAGAGGCGTTTTTAATCTAGTTACCAAAGTGGCTTATTAGGCAAAATTATATCTCAGTCTAGAACCATAAAGAGATGAGAATAAATACACACACAGACAGACAGACAGACACACACACACACACACATGTTCAGTACTAAAGGAACAGATCTAAACCTGTCTTGACCCTACAGTATCTGAAAACGTATACATTTCAGGGCATTGATAGTGACAATGATAAGGCATCCACATAGTGAGTTACTCTGAGTCCGCTGGCAGATTTGAACTCCATCTGCCCCTTCTAAGAGTCACCAAAACTCACACCAGTCTGTTCAGATTGATGCTAGAACTTAGTTCTACGGCTTAGAAAATCTATTCCTAGTTATCTGTTTTTGAGAAATGCTTGCAAGTCTTGTAAATGCACATGTACACTGTTGTTTGGAGAAGAAAAAAAAGCAAGCGATCTTAATGTTCACAAATAGAGCAAAGTTTAAAAAAATTACAGTACAATGGAATATTCTACAGCCTTGATAAAGAGTGAGGTATGTCAATGGGTCCTAGCTTTAAAGGCTGTCCATGATATATTGTTATATTGTTAAGTGTAAAAAAACGTGCTGTGAAAGAAGGAAAAAATTCAAATTGTTGAATGCTATGTATGTATGATCTCATTTCTGAGTGATACTGCCTGTGTGAGCTTACTTGTATTTATGAACATGCATACATGTACACATGCATACATCTGAATGTACATCTGTACCTGCATGCACTCATACATGTATATACATATACATATGAATGTGAATATAAATATTTATATATAGGATTCTACGTGAAAATATATAAATTGCATATATACAAATTTAATACTTCATTTAATCCTAGATTTAAAAGTGTGGAAACATTCAGAAAACAGTTAAAATAATTTCCTCTTGTGGGCTTAACGGAGGGAAGTGTGAATTCTTACTCTATTCACTTAGAAATATATACCATAAAAATGTTGTATGAGTTCAAAACTGTGGAATCTCTTTTTATTTGGGGGTCTGGCCCCCCACGTTGTGAATCAAACTTGCAATGTAGCTGAAGCCTTTTCCTAGTAATGGCCACTCTTATTACAGGGTCCTGGGATTCTGTGGTTTCAAATGGTCTCCATCAGGGTGTGTGATGTAATCCTTTGAGGTGACTGCCCCTGAGATCTCGATGGGCAGAGCAGCAGTGTGCCCGACCAACTCACACCTTGCCCTCACACCTGTCTGGGCCTGGAGGCCCATGGTGACGAGCACTGGAGTTGTCCATCCTTATTTCCTAGAACCAGCTTTGGAGAAAAGACGTGCATGGGACACTAATAAAATGCTCTAATACTCAGATGCTCTCCATGGAAGCAGACCTTATATTCATATGTTAAACTGGCCACTACAGTGGACTTACAGAATGAAAAGAAAGTTCACTTTTGGTGAAACAGAGAGTTATATAGCATGGTTATTCAACTTTCAAAGGGTACTTGTCACACCAAAAGATGATTCAACATAGACTTCGTTTTTATTTTTTAACTTTTATTTTTATTTTTAATTGGAGGATAATTACGTTGCAATAATGTGATTCAGCCATAGGTATACATATATTTCCTCCCTCTTTAAACTCCCTCTCACATCCCTCCCCATCCCACCCCTCTAGGTTGTCAGAGCACCAGCTTTGGGTTCCCTGTGCCATACAGCTAGACTTTTTAAATGAGCTGCCTTAGTACATTTTTGAGATGGACTCTGATTTACAAATATTTAACTTTTACTCACACACTCAGCAATATCTAATATACACCACATACACCTTCTGCTCAAATTGGAGCTTGAAATCAAACTGGAGGCATGCTCTCCTCTGCCAGCCTCTTAGAGCATATTTTGGGCTGAGAATATCTATTTTCTGTTCTCCTACCATACATCACAGGATGTAGTTTCAATAACAGCTCTTACCAACTATTTTTGATCTTCATTCTGGGTTCATTCATTCATTCAGGAGATATTCATTAAATTCCTCCTTCCTTCTACTCACTCTTGTTAAGCACTGCAGTACAAGTGTGAACATGAGGGACATAGTTCAAATCTACTGAAAGCAACGGACTGCAGCTCGATGGTGCCATAAAAGAATGTAGAATATGAATCATATTATGATACGCGGAGGAAGAGGAAGGAGGAAGGTGAGGCGTCTGGTGGCAGGGTGTAGGCATTAGGACTCGGTGGTCTTCTCTGTGCAAGGGAAGTGCAAGCAGAGACCTGAGCGCTGGGTGGGAGTCAACTGCACGAAGAGTCACCTACGGTTCTTCTAGCAATGGGATGTGCAAAGGCCCTGAGGCACAGAAGGCTTCGGACCATGCCTGGGAGTGCAATTAAGTCTGCGTGTGTCTGGAGCACAGAGGACTGCGTTAGGAGAGGAGATATGACGTGTGCCTGGGTGCTCGTCAGTAAATACACGTCTGTGTGAGGCTTTCACGGTAGGGCTGACATTTCAGCTCAGATCTTTCTGACAGTTACTTCACATTCATCATATCAGCCTGCAATTATCTGTATATGTTCTTCTGTAATATTACAAAGTCACATCAAATTCCTTGGAAACTTGCCCCAGGATGTCAACAGAAGTGCAGCTCTCTAATTCCACCCAGGAGGCTGAGAGACGGAAGGGAAGAGAGTAGAGAGGAGAGGTCATGGTTGGAGAGGACTTGATGGAAACTTCAGACTGCTTGGGGAACACAGTTTGGGATGAATGTTTTCAGCTGGGTGCATCTGTGTAGAGTGTAACCTGTGCAATGGAGAAGTCCTGCTCCCCATACGCCTAGCCACAGCCATCAGAATAGCCTTCTTAAAACATAAAACTGGCCATTTCATCTCCTAACTTAAACTCCATAGATGCCCTCGTGACTCAGTGATGAAATCACCACTCCTCGGAGGATATATAAGGCCTTTTCAAGTGGTGCCTAAATTCTTTTCTCATACTGTGTTCTTTCTCTTTATTGAGGTCAAACTCCAATTTCCTTTACTCCCCATCTGGGTCAGCCCACGTGGTTCTGTGATGTCAAAAGTGTTTCTCTCTTTTAGGGATAAGTGACCACCACCCTTCCATGTTGACCTCCCACTGATCTTATGAGACAGTAGGTCACGTCTGTCTCCACTGAGTAACAACTTTTGTAGGATGGCATGATGTGGAAAAAGTGGAAACAGTGAGAGACTTTATTTTCATGGGCTCCAAAATTACTGCAGTTGTGACTGTAGCCATGATATTAAAAGATGCTTGCTCCTTGGAAGTAAAGCTATGAGAAAACTAGATAGCATATTAAAAAGCAGAGACATCACTTTGCTAACAAAAGTCCGCCTAGTAAAGGCTATGCTTTATCTGCCGGTTGTGTACAGATGTTAGAGTTGGACCATAAAGAAGGCTGAGCGCCAAAGAACTGATGCTTTTGAACTGTGGTATTGGAGAAGATTCTTGAGAGGCCCTTGGACAGCAAAGAGATCAAACCAGTTAATCCTAAAGGAAATCAACAGTGAATATGCATTGGAAAGACTGATGCTGAAACTGAAGTTCTAAACTTTGGCCAACGAGGGGATTCAGTGGATAAGACCCTGATGCTGAGAAGATTGAGGGCAGGAGAAGAGCACAGCAGAGGAAGAGATGGCTGGATGGCATCAATGACTCAATGGACACGAGTTTGAGCAAATCCTGGGAGATAGTGAAGAACGGGGAAGCCTGGCGTGCTGTGGTCCATGGGGTCGCAAAGAGTCGGACACGACTGAGCGACTGAACGATGACAACGTGGACGGAGGAAAACAAAGGATGCGCCTGGTTACCCAGGGAGCTGAGGTCACCAGGTGGTCAGTGGGTTCCAGGTGCTGATGCCAGGTGGCCCTGACAGCCAAACCTTTGTTTTTTAAGCTTCCTCTCTTATGTAAAGTTGTCAGGGAGCGGGGTGGGTTTAAGGTGAGGGAGACCTGGAGAACACTGCACATGATGGAAGCAGCGGGTGCCTTGGTGCTGTGGTGAGAGGGAAGAGACGGAGCAGAGTTTGCTGCAAGACCGGGAGGGAGAGCTCTGGATCCAGAGAGTGAGGAGATAAGAGGAAACCACCAGAGGGGGCTTGGATTATGTTTCTGAAGACTGCAACTACTGTTTACTCTAATTAAATTTTACTGGACTGGCGGTGAATCAACATTCATGTGGAATTGCAGTCTACACAACATAGAAAAAGTTATTTTGGGGCTCCAAAATCACTGCAGATGGTGATTGCAGCCATGAAATTAAAAGACACTTGCTCCTTGGAAGAAAAGCTATGACCAACCTAGATAGCATATTAAAAAGCAGAGACATTACTTTGCCAACAAAGGTCCATCTAGTCAAAGCTATGATTTTTCCAGTAGTCATGTATGGATGTGAGATTTGGACCATAAAGAAAGCTGAGCGGAGAAGAATTGATGCTTTTGAACTGTGATGTTGGAGAAGACTCTTTGAGAGTCCTGTGGACTGCAAGGAGATCCAACCAGTCCATCCTAAAGGAAATCGGTCCTGAATATTCATTGGAAGGACTGATGCTGAAGCTGAAACTCCAATACTTTGGCCACCTGATGCGAAGAACTGACTGGTTGGCAAAGACCCTAATGCTGGGAAACATTAAAGGCAGGAGAAGGGGACAACAGAGGATGAGATGGTTGGATGACACCACCGACTTGATGGACATGAGTTTGAGTAAGCTCCGGGAGTTGGTGATGGAGAGGGAAGCCTGGCGTGCTGCAGTCCATGGGGTCGCAAAGAGTCGGACACGACTGAGCGACTGAACTGAACTGAACAACATAGAAAACACAACGGATCCAACTCTGTATTAAATTGGTCCTATCTTGACAGCAGTGAAGAGGACAAAAAATAATACAAACCAAAATACAGTAGGGGGCACTGATAAAATCTGGTTTGATAAATTCTTACGAGGTGGCAAAGTGCATGAAAGAGCAAGGAATGTCAGGGCTGGAGGTGGTGCGTTGACCAGGGCCTTGATTATTGGGGCAACATTGTAGTACTGACACAAAATAGAGTGGGAACCCCAAAATAAAGAGGCTTCAGAAACGTCATCCAGCATGTGGCAATCTGCATTGGGTTTTCAAGCACTGAAGGAAGGGGGTGAAGGGCTAGAGGCAGAGGTCCCGGGAGAAGGAGAAGCAACATCAGGATTAAGGTACTAAAACGGGAACACCAATGACCGGTGTTCTACGGGCTCTAAGGAGAACTGTCTCTGTGGATAAAGGTGATTTTTAGGAGAAAAGGAAAATAATTAAAAAAAAGAAAAGAGTATTAGGAAAAAATTGTCAAAAATGAAAAGAAAGGGGTTGAAAATAATCAGCCAAGAGAACATTCCGAGGTGAACTGCAATTTTGTTCACAAGAATCTACAGATGGGGTTCCAAGTTACTATCACTTACCTTACTTCAGGCAGAACTTAGCCTGGAGGAAATTAAGAATTTCTTGATAATTAAAATATGCAATAGTGTGGCAAGAGAGGATGGGGACTCTCTAGGTCTCTTTTAATTAGGTGTTAAAAATAGATGTTTCTAAAAATCCTGTTTCCTTTCTAGGCCTTCCAAGGTTCTGGAGAAGTGTTTTTAATCTCGGCAACGTGCTAATTGTGTCTAATGGCCTGTAAACAAACTCCCTAAACTATTAACCTTCTCTCTTTAGCCAGAGATTCAGGAAATTAGTATTTGAAAGAAAAATCCCCAGCTGGTTGCCCAAAGGTGTGTCCCAAAGTACAGAAACTGTCACTTTATTTGGAGGAGACTCAAGGCCAAATCTGACACAAGCTTGTGGTGTGGGATAGATAAGCTAAAATCTTTTTAGAAATAAAGGCTAACTCCTCCACCCTTTGGTTCAGTTTACTTGTGCTCCTATCTGTAGGGAGAAATATAATTGATAGCACCTCTCAAATAGCTTTCAGACACACAAATCCATAATTTCAGGATATTTAGAAACAGTAAAACAATATCTGACAATTAACAAAAATATGTGAAGTTGGATCCTTGTAAGTTAAAAGTGATGCTATATTGAAAATGGAGTTCAGTTTAGCCTAAGAAAGGGAACGGCCACTGAACCTTCGGGGTGTGACGGGGGTGTTTGAGCTGCCCTCTCTGCTTCCTTGGTGGCTCAGTCAGTAAAGACTCTGCCTGCACTGTGGGAAATCCAGGTTCGATTCCTGGGTCGGGAAGATCCCCAGAAGGGATTGGTAATGCATTCCAATACTTTTGCCTGGAGAATCCCATGGACAGAGGAGCCTGGTGAGCTACAAGTCCATAGGGTTGCAAAGTCAAACATGACTGAGTGACTAATACACATACAAGACACCCAAACACACACACACTGTTTCCACTTATCTTCTTTAGTCCATGTAAAAATTCATTTGTTTCTAAAAGAAGAACAATCCCAGACAAGCCAAAAATGTTATGAAAAAGATGGTCAATGATGTCTTTTCTAACTGTATTTAAAATTTTACTTACAGTAATAAAACTATGCGCTTGGCACCAAATGAGTGATGACCAGAAGCAGAAGCCCAGACAGAAGTCCAAAAGAGATACAATATATTAGTGAGATTTCAAATGAGAGAGATACTAGAGGACTTGATGACAGGTGTTAGAATAGTTAACAGAGCAACAATAATGATATAAAAAGTTTCTGCTTTGATTCCTCAACACAGACAGTTAGGGAGCTGAAAAAAATCCACTGTTAAAAACATCGGAATTGTAAAACGATGAGAATACAACACAGGTAAATCAAATCAATAAGCCAGCATTGGCAAGAGGTCAGAAAAAAAAAAAAAAGATAACTACATAAAATGTAATGCTTGGTATGGAAAAACGCTGAAAACAGAGTAAAAGAGACACGAAATGGAGAAACAGGTAAATGTATTACATGTAGAGGAAAGTGCCAGCGTTCTCGGCGTGTAATGATGAAGACTGTGCCTGTGCTAAGCTGCTTCTGTCGTGTCCGGCTCTTTGTGACCCTATGGACTGTAGCCCGCCGGGCTCCTCTATCTGTGGAATTCTCCAGGCAAGAATACTGGAGTGGGTTGCCATTTCTTTCTCTAGGGGATCTTCCTGACCCAAGGACTGAACTTGGGTCTCTTGTGTCTTTTACACTGGCAGGCAGATTCTTCACCACTGAGCCGCTCAGAAGCCCCGCACCTGGATCTTTAGATCCCTGAAAAGTCTTTCCTGGATGCATTTAGCAGTCACCAGGCAACACGCAGTGCGCTTAGGAATGCATATATTTTAGCGGAAGGCCTGGGTTTGGGGCCCTGTATTCACTTTTCAGCTGTGCAACATAGGATACATTTCCATAACTCCTCCCACTAAGCCTCAGGTGGCTTGTGTGAGGACTGGGGACAATAACCTGCTTCAGGGGACTGTTGTGAGTGTTGAAGGAGGGATGCCTGTGGACGCATTTAGCAAGTGCTACCAGGAAGAGGCGATCTGCTCCACAGCCTGGCATGGTGGCAGGAGAACAGGGGACTGGGTTGATACGAACCTCCTGTCCTCACGTGCAGCCTAAAGGTGGCTTCTCTAATCCACAGAAGCTAATATGCAGAAACACACGGCTTCTGCAGACGTGGGCTGCGATTCTGAGCGCTGTCTCACCTACCAGCCCTACTAAAGATGAGAAACCTGTTACAATCCCAACAAGAATCAGCTTTCAGCCAGAAACGCTGCCTTCTGCATTACCACTGTCATAGGTGACCCACAGCAAGACTGAATTTCAAGGCTGGCAAGATGCTCCTTCAATACAGATCTCTTTGGCCTGACCTTCTTTTCTCCTCCATTCTCTTTGCTTTCTAATTCTCAAACAGTATGAAAAAAATTCTGCAATATTTCTGAAATCACACTGATACATAATGGGGGATTTTTCTTCCAGAATGAAACTCAATGACTTTTGTAATTGGTTTTTTAGAGAACCACAAACATTTTAGTTCTTCACGAATTTACGGATTCAGTTCCACCATGGTGGGGGCGGAGGGGTGGGTACAGCTCACAAATTCAAAGGGTGACACCTTTTAAACCTGATTGAAGTCTCTGGAATTTATTTAAAATACAGAACTTAAAAATCACAGTTGGTTGGCCCAGGGAAATGAATTTCAGGATTGTTTATCTCTGTACAGCAGACGCAACCTCTCTTCAGAGTACACACTTTCTAATCACAGCACTGCCCGAGACCCACCAACCATGCTTTCCAATGCCCGCTAAGCCTGGGTTTCTTCCCTAGTTTATCAAAACCCCGCAGGAAAGAGCCAGCCCCATGGCTGAATGGAAAGGGCAAGGCATTCTGTGAACAATCTACAGTTTGGAACAGAGCTGCAAATGATTTAGAGGAACAGTAGCATTTGGAATCAGCAAGGTTTTCAGAGTTCAGATGGAGATAGCAGTCTAACAGGAAGTGAGCTTCCTGCCCATGGCAATCGGAGCGGGCAGGCTCCACATCCTCCTCCTCCTACAGCAGGTTTCCCAAGCTCAGTACTTGATGCAAATCAAGGCCCCACACTACGGGACCTTCCTGCCTCCCTAACCATGTGGCAGTAGCTCCCCACACCCCTGCCTCTGCGTTGTGACAACCAAAACTGTCTCCAGATGGTGTGAAACCACCCCTGCTTAAGAACCACTAACCTACAGCTAAAGAACCAAAGAGCCTCTTGCTGAAAGTGAAAGAGGAGAGTGAAAAGCTGGCTTAAAGCTCCACATTCAGAAAACTAAGTACATGGCATGAGGTCCCGTCACTTCACGGCAAACAGATAGGGAAACAGTGGCAGACTATTTTTTTGGGCTCCAAAATCACTGCAGATGGTGACTGCAGCCATGAAATTAAAAGACGCTTACTCCTTGGAAGGAAAGTTATGACCAACCTATACACCATATTAAAAAGCAGAGACAGTACTTTGCCAGCAAAGGTCCATCTAGTCAAGACTATGATTTTTCCAGTTCATGTATGGATGCGAGAGTTGGACGGTAAAGAAAGCTGAGTGCCAAAGAATTGATGCTTTTGAACTGTGGTGTTGGAGAAGACTCTTGAGAGTCCCTTGGACTGCAAGGAGATCCAACTAGTCCATCCTAAAAGAGATCAGTCCTAAATATTCATTGGAAGGACTGATGCTGAAGCTGAAACTCCAATATTTTGGCCAATTGATGTGAAGAACTGACTCATTGGAAAAGACCCTGATGCTGCGAAAGATTGAAGGTGGGAGGAGAAAGGGATGACAGAAGATGAGATGGATGGATGGCATCACCAACTTAATGGACATGCGTCTGAGTCAACTCCTAGAGTTGGTGATGGACAGGGAAGCCTGGAGTGCTGCAGTCCATGGGGGGACAGAGTCAGACACGACTAAGCGACTGAACTAAACTGAACCTACAACTGTGTAAGAATATTATAGCTATGGGTTCTTTTCCCTCACTTCATACCATCAAAGTGAAAAATCCACTTCACATAGACTATCAACTAAATTTTATGTAGTCATATCTATATCCATAAAAGCATAGAACTGGCCTTAAAAATATTACTTTTTTGAGAGGAAAATAAGATACTCCCATTCAACTAGCTAATGAAAGGCTTGCTTGCGAGAAGTTTTGTCAGATGACATCTGGGATGTGGGAGTAGACATACCAGTCGCAGAAAAAAATTAAATACTCTTTACTTATGTTTCATCAACCCAAGGTTGATGCAAGTTTGGAAAACAGAATGCAAATGAGACAAGACCAGTAAAAACTAACTTACAACACATTCTTTCAGTTAGCAATCCAGAGAGAAAATCTCAGCTAATGTCTGCTGTGGCTGCTGTGTGCCAGGACATCTTCAACCTCTATCTCATTTAACTTTCAGAACCTTTCAGAGAAGTCAGAGAACCCGGGGAAGCAGCCCAGAGAACAGGACCATTAGATGTGGAACTAGGGTTTGAACCCAGCATTCTGTCTCCAGAGCCTTTGTCTTTTGTATGTCAGAGGCTGACTTGGTTGGCATCGCTGAGTGGCTCCAGTGCAAATCAATCTATGCTCAGAAAAAAAATGTCAGTGGAAACTGGGAAATAGGAAAATCAGACGTGGTGAGAGACTGGGGGAGGAGAGAAAAGTCTGTGCCTTCTGTTCGTCTTGTTACAGAACAAGCGTGGAGTAAAATAGACATCGCAAATGGCCAAGCAGCACGCCGCAGTGCTGAGGACGGCATGGCGTCCTGCTTGTGCGAAAACGAACACGTCTCAACTAAGCCATATCATCAAGATAAACATAGGGGTAATTCCACCTGTTCGGTAAGGATACCAAAAAATTACAGTTCAAAGACCGAGATTCATTTTCGTTTTTAATTTTCCGAATCAAAATCTCTTTCCATATGGACTTGGCGTGGCAAGAGCCAAAAATATCATTCCAGAAAGGCAGATTAGAGCCGAACACAGACAGCTCTGAGAAAGCTGATGTGTGTGATGGGATCACCATGTTCCAAGCATTTTATCATTTTCCTAGAGTACCATTATGCGTAAATTCTGCAGAAAGAATTGTGATAGGGCCCCTCTAGTTATTATCTTGGAGAAGGCAATGGCACCCGACTCCAGTACTCCGATTGGAAAGGATACTTAAGGAAATTTCCATGGATAACTTACACGTTTAGTATGGCATCTAAACTCTTCCATGCACAGCTCCCCAACAAGCTTGCACACTGGACTCTGTGACAGTGGGAGGTCTGAGTCCTGGGACCCCTGCTAGGTGGGCACATCCATCAGCCAGCCAGCATCACAGCACTGAGTCGGGGTGAGATAGCACCCTACAACACCTCTTCTCAGGTCAAACATGCAAGCCTCTAGCGTAGCAGAGACTAAGAGGGAAGGTCAAATCTGGGGTTAAGTGCCCACTGGTGGTAACACTGGATAGAATTTTACATTTTATGATGCACCTTCACATGGATTTTAGTATTGAACTATCACCTCAACCCTGACGATCCTTTTAAGAGGGTATTGTCAGTCTCAGTGCATACAACGGTAGCTGAGGGGTGAATGACTATCTTGAGTTTATGTGTGAGCCTGCTAAGTCACTTCAGTTGTGTCCAACTCTTTCTGACCCTATGGATTGCAGCCCACCAGGCTTCCCTGTCCATGGGATTCTCCAGGCAAGAATACTAGAGTGGGTTGCCATGCTCACTTTCAGGGGATCTTCTGCACCCAGGGATCGAACCTGTGTCTCTTACATCTCCTGCATCAGCAAGTGGGTTCTTTACCACGAGCACCATCTAGGAAGCCCAGGTTTATATAACTAGCATTTCTGTGTGCTGTTCTTGGTCGCTTAGTTGTGTCTGACTCTTTGGGACCCCGTGGAAAAGTAGCCTGTCAGGTTTCTTCGTCCATGGAAATTCTCCAGGCAAGAAGACTGGAGTGGGCTGCCGTGCCCTCCTCCAGGGGATCTTCCTGACCCGGGGATCCAACCCAAGTCTCCTGCATTGCAGGTGGATTCTATACCATCTGTGTCATATAGGTTATAATTAACTTCAGGTCTGAGCTTTATTTTGTTTGCTTTCTGCTCCACCATGCCACCAGGAGTCGAAGGATTCAACTCAGTGGGGAAGTCTTACCAATGCCTCCTATTCAATCCAGGCATTAATTCAACTATTAAGCTACTCTTTCTTCTTTTGTGGAGGATTACTTTAATTTAGTCAAGTCAGGTTTTATCAGGGACATAATTTAAGGTTAACTTTGCAGTGATCACTGAGAAAATATATTTGTAAATATAGTCCTTTAAAACGGGCATAAAAACAATTCAAATTAAGAAAGTCTAGTTGACAATAAAATGTAATTCCACATGCCAGAAGCTCATGGAATTCCATAAAGCTTCAATTGTTAATATCAAGTCCTGGCACCATGAAAAGGCACAATTAAAGAGATACAGAATGACTGCATTTAACAATCAGTGAATTAATATCAATTTACTAGGGCATCGTTGATTATTTGTACTGTGGGTTAACTTTTAGAGCAACTAAAGTATTTCTTACAAGGCACTTGGATTGTTCATCTCTTCTCATGCTTCTTAAACCAAATGGAGTTTTGAATATGAAACTAACTTTTGAAATTTATTTCCTAAACTTATAAATTTTCATTATTTAAGTAAACTTATGTTTTTAAAAAGTGATTGTTTATGATATAAATGATCATCTATGATCTTGTGACAGGACTTGAATTTTATGTAAGAATGTCTGAGTGTATAAGTGATAAGATAGTTCAATCTATTTCTGCTTTCAAATCTGTATATTATTCTACTGAATGGAGTACATTCTTGGTAATCATATTACATCAATTAGCAGAATAGGTTAAATGGGACTATTCTTGTCATTAATAAGATATGGAGATAACATCACTCTTATGGCAGAAAGCGAAGATAACTAAAGAACCTCTTGACGAAGGTGAAAGAGGAGAGTGAAAAAACTGGCTTAAAACTCAACATTCAGCAAATGAAGATCATGGCATCTGGTCCCATCACTTCATGGCAATTAGATAGGGAAACAATGGAAACAGTGACAGACTTTATTTTGGGGCTCCCAAATCACCAGAGATGGTGACTGCAGCCATGAAATTAAAAGATGCTTGCTCCTTGGAAGAAAAGCTATGACAAGCCTAGACGGCATATTAAAAAGCAGAGACATTCCTTTGCCAACAAAGCTTTGTCTAGTCAAAGCTAGGGTTTTCCCAGTAGTCATGTATGGATGTGAGAGTCGGACCATAAAGAAGGTGAGTGGTAAAGAACTGATGCTTTCAAACTGTGGTGTTGGAGAACACTCTAGAGAGCTCCTTGGACTTCAAGGAGATCCAACCAGTCAATCGTAAACAAAACCAGCCCTGAATGTTCATTGGAAGGACTGATGCTAAAGGTGACGCTCCAGTACTTTGGTCACCTGAGGTGAAGCGCCGACTCATTGGAAACTGCCCTGAAGCTGGGAAGACTGAAGGTAAAAGGAGAAGGGGGCGACAAAGGATGAGATGGTTGCAGAGCATCACTGACTCAATGGGCATGAATCCAAGCAAACTCCAGGAGATAATGAAGGACAGGAGAGCCTGGTGTACTGCAATCCACGGGGTCACAAAGAGTTGGACATGCGTTAAGAGACTCAAAAACACAACAACAAAATGAGGAGACTGGTTTGCATACACTTACATCTATGTTCTCTGCCTCTGTCTCTTCACATGTACATGTGTGAAGTACACACCTGTACTGGGAATGGTTTGGAGTCTGAGAGATGCATGAAGCCACCAGGCCAACAGTTGGTGGGATCAATGAAAACTGTAGGAAATTACAGATTCACTCGACATGAAGTATGTACAGATGAAAGATGGGCAGGATAGAGACCTCATAAAAGTAGTCAGGAGACTTCTGCTACAAGGCTTTTTGTCACTTCTAGATTACAAAAACAGATTATTTACTGTGATTGTTGGTATCAGTTATTTAATTTTATGGTTTTGGAATAAATGCTTCCAACAGTAATATATTAAAAGCAGAAGTACAAGTTAAGTTCATAAGATTCTAATACTAATGTCAATAAGCGGGGCCCTTCCCCAGCACCACGCAATGATCTGATACCAGCTGAATGACCTACAGTTCATTTCTGACACTATGTAGTAGGGATAGCATCAGATTCCCCAGGTTAAGTGTACAAAGCTCCTCCCTCCCACCTCCAGAGGCAAGTCTAGGTTGTCACCTGGGATTCTGACCCACCGCTATAGATCAGAAGTCCCGTGTCCCTCTCCTTGGGTTTCAGTCCTTTACTACAATGGCTCTTGGAACTCAGAGAAATATTTTACTTGCTAAATAACTGGATTATTGTGAAAGGATAGCACTCAGAACAGGCAGGTGGAAGAGCTGTAAAGGCAAGACATGTGGGAAATGCCATGTTGTTTGAGCACAACTCTCCCTAAATCTCCACATGTTCACCAATGTGCAAGGCCTCTGAACCCCATTCTCTGGGGTCTTTATTGAAGCTTCAATGTATAGGTACCATTGATTAAATCATAAGTTATTGGAGTTGAGCTCCATTTCCAGCCACTCTCCCCTCTCCAGACATCTAGGGGTGACACTGAAATTTCCCACCCTCTAATCACAAAGACTGGCTCCCCTGGAAAACAGTCTCCATCCTCACTTGCATCCCAAAGTAACTTCCTTAACAGAGAGAAAGGCGCGATCGGTGCTCTCAGCACTTAAGCCATTTCAAAGGTTTTAGGAGCTCTGAAGGGGGACAGAAAACAAATAGAAATTTCTTATTATAAATCACAATATTGCAGTATAGAATTTCTATTTCTCAAGAAAGTTCATCATGACTACAGAAGTTTCACAGGTCTTTGTAAGAGTTTCTATCTACCAGAGGGGTTTTTAAAATATCACTGAGCAGACATAGACTGGAGACACAAACCTGATGAAGAAGCATCAGTGTCTACTATCAAGTCTAGTTATTATAAAAACACTGTGCACAAAGAATTCAATTTCACACATGCAGCTCAGAAGGTACATTTATATGTGGTGCATTTATATGTAAGCCAGTGAAGTGTGGCTTTTCATTTAGATCAAATGACTGTTCTGAATTAATTTACTCAGTTTTGATTCCAGGTTTTCCTGTGCATGTACCAAAAGCTACGTGAGAGCTGTCAGTGTCCGCTCGCCTAGCAGAAGAACTTCATACGGAGTTAAACTGAATAGTGCTCAGTCAATGTCACTGTATTGGAATGGACGAAAAGTTTGTTCAGGCTTTTCCGCATGATGTTATAGAAAAAGCTGAACCAACTTTTTGGCTAATCCAATGTAATAAAAATGGAAAACCTCTTAAATCTAGTAATTGTTCAGTTTTTCTTTTCATTTAATTCATTGACTCAAAGTAAAGCATTTGTAAGTTTATTCTCTTAATAGTGAAATACCTGAATTTATTGTGAATTCTAGTGCAAATTCAGTTTAAAAGTCCCACATTGAATATATTCTTTCTTTTTCACAGTGACAATATAAATATATTGATATATTTCAGTGAAATATACCATTATGGTTAAGAACAACATCCTTACTAAAATTAGAAATCTGTGGACCATGCTTGAAAGTAATCATGCGATGCGTTTAACTCATAACTCTGTTCAGCCAAGCTGTGATCTTCTACAAATCAACCCAGAAGCTGTAGTTGTCAAAATTTACAGTAACTGAACCACAAAAGAGCGACAAACCTGACCCTGGATCCAAAAGCGTCTCTGCCGTCTGTCTGTGGCCCATTATCTGTCAGACTTTTAGGCAAGTTTCAGCCTTGACTCAACTGCTGTATAAATCAAGTCTAGTGTCTACTGACGGCTGGCAGAACATGCCAACCCCAAACACGCCACTTTGGCATAATTGAGCTGAAGCCAGTTGAGAGGGAACAGACGTTAAGAACAACTCTCTGCTCTCCCTTATTTCCTTCAGCAGGACATACATTTGTAAAGGTAGCCTCCACCACCCCCCCCCCCCGCCCTTATCAAGAAGGACAGAAGTTAATCTACAGAGGTACCAGCCAAGAGGGCCGTGTACTTAGTCGTGTCCAACTCTTTGGGACCTCACAGACTGTAGTCCGCCAGGCTCCTCTGTCCATGGGATTTCCCCGGCAAGAATACTGAAGTGGGATCCATTTCAGAGGACTCTAAACGTCAAACTTTACTATTTCTTATCATCCGTTAGTTCTACCCTATATTTAATTTCCCACAATCTGCTGCCCCAAAAGTTCAATCTCCTTTTCCTTTGTCTTGTCACTGATCTACAAATTTATTGTTCTTTGGTTGAAAGGCTACAGAAACCCAAGCTCTAACCATCTGTTTGAGTTACTCATCTCTAGATACTCCCTTGTGTATGTGTGTTGCATGTGTTAATACATTTCTTTTTTTTTCTTCCTTGTTATTCTGTCTTTTGCCAGAAATCCAGGTGGAAAACCTAGGAGAAGAGAGGGAAACTTTTTTTTCCTCTCCCATACAACCTGAGCAGCAATTCCTTTACAAGAAAGAGTCTTCCAAATTTCTTTGCATTTTGTTCAAAATCAGTCAGCAATATTTAATCAAAGTATTGAACTAATGAGTGTCCTAAACCTTCAGCTTTTGAAGCGCTAAGTAACTATAAATCACTGAAAAATGTTTGCAAGAAGACATTGAAACTAATCCCTAGAAAAGTGGGGTGGGGGACCGATCTGAGAACTCAAATGATACACTGGATTTCCATGCTGAAATCTGTAACTAAATTTTTGGAATATTTCTGTTGGTAGGAAGAGTCAGGGCAACTCCTATTTTTAATTAGTGATTTTTATATTGATATCACAAAGAAGTGGAATTGAGAAAACTGATTCTGCTGCAGTGTGGTAGAACGTTCAAAATATGTACAAATAAAAATATTTGGCAAGCTCTGTTCTGTAAAAATGCTTGTCAAAGAAAAGTTCTCTGAGTGAAGCAAAAAACAGTACTTAAGATAACATTCTGTCAGGAATACTTGCCCATTATAATTAAATGTTAGAATTGAGATTACTGTACCAAAATTTTCTTGGAGCTTGCTACAAGCAGAGGTAATTTTCCCAGTTACAAATTATGATCTGTCGAGAAACATCCATTGGAGGTGTTAATGATTTTAAATGCTTCACTCACACTTCAACGTTGAAGGAGACTCCAGGCAGCTGTATTTTTTTTCAGTTAAAAAAATACAAACATATATTTTAAACGAAATGTCTCAGGAGGAGGAACCAGATGGAGCCAGATGGAGCCCAGCAAGGACAGCACCAGGTGACGGACTTCAGCTTCGGGGTCAAGGTCCTTTCCAGGGTGACATGCAAGGGGGAAGCACCTCAGCAGAGCAGGCGGTGTCGGGCTCTAGCTGGCTGGGTGTTAGACAACCGGGAATGGGTTAATCGGTGCACGCCCTACCTACACGCATACAAACTGTATCATGCATTTTTAAGATGCTGTCTTGGTCAAGTGAAAAAGTGAGTAGGAAATGTTGGTCTAAAGAAATAAGTTCCGGTCCCTGTTTCCCTGTAGTTACACTACGGATGTGTGGTCAAGCTCTGCCTCGCCTCCACGCACCCACCTCCACCACACCTTTCAGCGCAAGCCTGTGCCGCGGGCATCTGCTCTCCCTTCCCCCCTTAAAAACATGCTTTTCTCAGCCTGAAGCAGTTCCCTGAGTCACAGACGGGCTCAATGAGTATCAGTGGTATGAACAGCTTGATAGGTTTTCAAGTTCTCTCTTTAAGAGAGGAGGTGCTAAAGATTATAGATGCCAGAATAAAACTGCTTTGCCAGTGATGTTGATATTACAGGATGCTGGCATCTGTGTGCACCCTTCTGCACATCGATGGGTAGGTATGAGGACTGCACGGGAAGTAGCCCTCAGTGTTGTGAAAATCCACAGGTAGACCTAAAAACCGTTGAAATCCCATTCCCAGTGCACCTGAGATATACGATTGGAGGCCATGTTTTCTTTGATGTAGAATTGATCACATTAACAAGAGACAGAATCAACACATCATGACTTAGTTCACTAAATAGCTTGTCTGAACTCCAGGTTATTGAGACTCTTGCTTATTTGGCTGCAAGTACAACCTGTGAAGCCAGCAAGGACAAATCTTCAAATTGTTATTGTTTAGTCGCTGAGCCATGCCCAAATCTTTGTGACCCTACGGACTATAGCCCGCCAGGTTCCTCTGACCATGGGATTTCTCCACGAATACTGGAGGGGGTTGCCATTTCCTTCTCCAGGGGATCGCTGAAAATACTAATTCTAAACCTCATGGGAAACATGGTGTTTGTAGAGAGTGAGGTAGATTGCATCACTGTTTACTACTAAAAAATATTCCAGAATACAGATGCTATTTGCAATAGACATAATTTCTTTCCCTCACCGAGTTATAATCAATTGCTAATTATGAGGATATAGTTGCAATTAAAAACAAATGCACAAGTCACAATATTTTTCTAAGCAAAATTAGCTCTGTAAAGACTCTGTGGGCATTTATTTCTAAGAGAGTTGGACTTAAAAATAAGGCTCGGCTGTCACCAAAGTCCTAGTGAGGGCACTTGGAGGCTGAGGGAATACGGCCGCTTCTTAACATCCACCATCAGAAAATGAACTGCTTAAAATCCAGACGGTTACAACATGCAAGGTTGACCTTAACGGGTACAAAATTGGTCCAGGAGGATTTGCAATATTGCCCTACTAGCGCCAGCGGGGGCTGCTGTGCGCCCGCAGTGACAGTTAAACGAAAAGGTGAGGCTTATGAATTTCATGCCCAAGCACCTGTAACGTTTCCAGGAAACCCCGCTGATGCAGCCGCTTGGATCTGAAATCTACAGGGTTCGCCGCAGGAGAAATGAAGGTCACTGACTGACGTTAGAACTGACATGGCTCACATTTCAAAGCCTCAGTGTTGATAAAATACTTCTTCTGTTTTTATAAGTAACTGACCCCAAACAGTATGGCTGAGTAATATCTCTCCTATGAGTAGGACTTTGAAACTTGACTTTCTCCCTTATATCTAATAGTGTCTTAAAACTCTCTATTGATTTTTGATTAACTTATCTTATCTAATTTAGTTTTGGAAAGTTCCATTAGATGCAGAAGGGATTTTTAAAAGCAGAGTGTTCCATATAAAAAGAACTTGTTTTCTGTCTGTTGCACTGCATAAAATGGATTTACTTTAATTCAGACCAGCAAATATTTATGAAAACCTATTGAATGTAAAGACTTATGCAGGACATTGTCACGCCGGTCACATCTGCACCTCAGTCAAGTTTGGACTGATCCTTCACGCAGCCTAGAACTTAGAGCAAGCAGCCAGGTATACAGCTGTTTTCTTCAGCTCTTTAAAGAGTTGGTTTTTAAACTGTCTTTGGATCTCGCTTTATTGCTAGTAGCTTCCTTTTCACACGCAAACCTACTTTCCATCTTCACTAGGTAGCTTGCCTTTTTCTGTCCAGTGAGAACTGCATACATGAAGAAGGTAAGGTGTGATGAGAGGAAAACATGTCGACCGCACAGGTCCTGGTGGGTAGGCTGCTACAACCAGTTCCTCGTGGTAAGACTGCATGCAATTTTTAAAACGCCTTAGCTTCAACTTCTTCATATGTAAGAAAGATAGACATTCAAATAATTTGAAATTAATTTAAGTAAAGAGTTACAGTTCATTAAGCACCATGTTTGAATTTCAAAGGAGGCAATGAAATTACCATTATGGAAGGTTATGCCCACACAAAGGAGTCTCCTTTCTGAAAGGGTACAGGGTAGAAAGATTTATTCTCCCTCAAGACTGGATTAGACTGAGGTGTGCACACTTTTTCAGCCAAGAGTGACTCAGCCCTAATGTAGAGAGATCTTACTCCCGTGGGGTCTGAGCACTGTTGTGAGGTAGCCTGTTTTGAGCTTAAGACACATCTTTGAAGTTTTCTCTTTCATCTTAAAAAGTTCTAAGATATTCCATTCTACTGGAGAATGTGCTCCTGCTTATTGTAATATCAATTTGGTATTCTGACTTACCTTCCTCTAGAATGCTACGTAAAATGAACACTCCAAGATACTCCCACACTTAAAAGAAAGAATTCTTGTTCCTGGCATGTGACATTACCTATGAGTATATATACTATTTGGGTCAAATAGGAGAAATACATAGGTCTGCAAGGTCAGAGAAGATCACTGCTGTTCTCTCTCTCTCTCTCTCTCTCTCTCTCTCTCTCTCTCTCTCTCACACACACACACACACACACTACACACACATAATGTCAAGGATTTTTCCATTACAGAGACAAAAACCACTTATGGAAAAAGACCATGTTGAAGATTTCAGTAAAATTCCATGTGATTTTAGTCTGTAATCTCTCATAATGCTCTTCAGAGACTGATGACTGGACAAAATCGTAAGTTCCTCTCTGACACCAAAAAGTCAAGAAAGAATTAAGCTGATAGAATATAGTCCTTGGTGCCTCAGATGGTAAACAATCTAGCTGCAATGTGGGAGATCTGGGTTCAATCCCTGGGTTGGGAAGATCCCGTGGAGGAGGGCATGGCAACCCACTCCAGGACTCTTGCTTGGAGAATCCCCATGGACAGATGAGCCTGCTGTGCTGCAGTCCATGGGGCTGCAAAGAGCTGGACATGACTGAGCAACTAATACTTAGTCCACAGCAACATAAAAGGAACTTCTACATTAATTCTAAATCATGAAAGAAATGCCAAGCGTAACCAAAATTAAAATGTAAATTGACAAGAGATTAGACAAGACATGCCTTCAAAGGGACCATAACCAAGATACCATTGTCTCATCTCTGTTAAATGAATCAATGAATTCATACCAAATACTGTCAAATGACAGTCAGATCACTCTCCCCCAGAAACACCAAGAACAAGTATGAAAAGACTTTCAGATAAACCTTTACTGATCTCCAAGCCCAAGTAAATCCTTTAAGTGTGCAATCCAAGGTATTGCTTCAATAGGCTACATGAACCATAAGACAAATTTGAAAGCAAGAAAACTGTAAATATATATATATCTATCAAACAACAATGGCATCAAAAACATAAATCTTTGTGGAAGAGTTGAGGACAATTACAAGGTAGCAGTGCTTCTTAGATTTAATGTCCTACTGGGAACTGGACTTTAGAACATGTTTCTGGAAGGTTAAATTTTGACTGTAAACGTGGTTCTTTTTTGATTTGTCTTCAGCTCTGTGGACTAATGACTAAAGGTGAAAAGAAGCATGGGAATGCAGCAGGTGGTCTTAGAAGAAGCAAAGCAAAGGAAACAGGATGGTGAATTTTTTTTTTCTTTTTGCCAAAAGATATCATGGTAATAATTTTTTTCTATTTTGTATATTTTCAAATTTTATATTTTTAAAATTTAAGAAGACTCCTTTCATAATGTAAGATTCAAGGTGCAGAAATACTGCATTCCTCTGGGAGCACCGGATATCACAGTAAGCCCCAACGTTAGGGGAAGCACACGGACTGAAACCGCTCACCCTGGCCAGGCACCACAGCAACCATCTGCATGAGTTGTTTTACGACAGAAGGTCCTGGGAAGGAACAGGGAACAAATAAGCCTCCACCAACCCGAAGAGTTCGGGAAAGGTCAAAAGGAGACACCACATGTCCGACCACCTCCCAGAATCCTTCTCTCTGGCGTCCATCTTGGCTGAACAAGGCGTGCGCCACCAGGAAGGACTCCGAGGCAGAAGGATTGGCTAAAGACAACCCGGAAACTAATCCCATCACCATAAAGCCTGAGACTGGAAGCCACGTGGCAGAGCTGTTCTCCTGGGTTCCATTACCCTCCTGCTTTCCACCCAGGCGCCCTTTCCCAATAAAATCGCTTGCTTTCTCAGCACATGTGTTTCCTCAGACAATTCATTTCCGAGTGTTAGTCAAGACCCCAGTTTCGGGCCCTGGAAGGGGTCCCCCTTCCTGCAACACCAAGATACACATACTGGTTTGGGAAGGAACAAACGTCTCACTTTGGCATTGCCAGTGTCATTTTTATTTGGCTGAATATTGTTATTTCTGAGTCCAGCTGAGGCATCCAGAAATGTTTTGAACCTTTTTGCTGTAATTGCTATAGGGGATACTTAACAATAGAGCTGCTCTACCTTCTAGTGCTATAATTTCTGTTCTTGGCTCAAGTCTTTGCCTTTTCTTCAATTCACTATTTTTAACTCCTAAGCCTAAGACTGATAAAACTGATAACCTTGAGTGGAGGAAGGTCAAGACACTACTCTAAATAAGTACAGGTCACTGCAGAGCTGGGCAGCAGATGGGAACCTGCGGGTTCACATGGAACCTCAGGAGGTTTTAACCCGTGAAGAGTTCACTCCGTTCTTTAAGAGAGAGGAAAATATTTTACATACATTATTTTATAAACTCAAAAGATACATATCAGGTACCTGAATTAAAACTTAAGCCTAACATCTGGAAATGAATAGCACATTTATCTGAAACATTTTTCTACATATCACAGCCACATATGTGTCATCTGGAAAGCAGAATCATTGAAAACCTCATTTTTTATTTCTACATTTGGCAGAAGACAGGACCATAAACAAGCACTTTTTCAAATAATACTATCGAATTATAAGCTATGAACAAGGATTATTCCTACCTTTTGCAGTTCTTCAGAATCAGTCAGAGCCTTTTAGATTACCTACTTTGATTCCTGGATTTTATAAGGAAGCTGAAGGCTTAATAGATTGTTATATTGCTAAGGTCAAAAGTTAGCTGAGTGACATTGGAGTTCATTGAAAATAAGTTATTATACACTTGCAAAGCTTTTTTTTTTAATGGGGATTATCATTAAGAAGGTAGATGAAAGATGTCAATCTCTTTTTATACAAAAGTACATGTTTATAAGCACAAAAATAAATAAAATTATTATTTTGTTACCAATTCTCTACAATCTATATCAGAGGATAGAAGTAGGATAAATGCCTCCTAATTCATTCTAGGAGGCCAGCATTACCTTAATACCAAACCAGACAAAGACAATTCGAGAAAACTACAGATCAATATCTCTCATGAACACAAAAGCAATCGAATCCAAAAATGTATAAAAAAAGTATCAGACACAATGACCAAGTGGGATTTATCCTAGGTTTACAAGGCAGATTCAACACTGAAAAATGAATTAATGTAATCCATTACATCAACAGACTAAAAAAGAGAAATCACATGGTGATACCGATACAGAAAAAAAAAAAAAAATCTGACAAAGTCTCAAACACGTTCATGACAACAACTGTCAGTAAACGAGGATCAGAAGAGGACTTCCTCAACCTAAAATTCTGTCAACAAAGTATCTGTTACTGATGTCATATCTAATGGCAAGAAACTTGAACTTTCCCACTAACATCAGGTACAAGACAAGGACGTGCTCTCTTACTACTCCTTTCAATATTGTACTGCAAGTACTAACTGAATAAGGCAACAAGGCAAGGAAAGGGCATAAAATAAACATATTGGGAAAGAACACATAACACTGTCTTTGCTCACAAATGACAAGATAATCTAGGCAGAAAATCTAAGAGAATCAACCAAAAAACCCTAGAAACAATCAGCACTTACAGCAAGGTTGCAAGGTCCACGGTTAACGTGCAAAAGTCAGTTCCCATCCTACATAGCAACAACGAACATGTGCGCTTTGACATAAAAACACAATGCCGTTTACATTAGCAGTTGAGAACTGAAGTACTCAGGCATAAATCTGACAAAATATACAGTAAGACCTACATGAGGAAAACTACAAAACTCTGATAAATGAAACCAAAGAGGAACTAAATAAATGGAGGTATTCCATGTTTGTGGATATAAAAATTCAACATTATCAAGATGTGGGTTCTTCCCAAATCGATGCACACATGCAACGCAATCTCAGTCAAAAGCCCGATATTCTTTTACGGACATCCACAAACTGATTTTAAAGTTTAGATGCGGAAGAAATGACCAAAAATCGTCGAAACAGTACTGAATGAAAAAACAAAGCTGGGGGACTGACATTACCTGACTTCAACTTAACGATGAAGCTACATTAATTAAGTCAGTACCGTGCTGGTGAAAGAACACAGAGATCAGTGGGACAGAATAAAAAGCCCAGAAGCAGACCCTGTGCATGCACTCAACTGGTTTTTGGCAAAAGAGCAACGGCAATACAGTGGAGCAGATCTCCTCTGTTCCGAGTTTTCAGATCCTTACCTGATGTCCGTACACGTTATGCAGCTGATGTCTCGACTGTTTGTTGTGATCAGGTTCAAAGCTACTGATGTTTCCTTGTCAGAGGTCGGGTGTGCTCCACATTTAAAGAAAAATTCCTGAAAGAATGAGAAATATGATCACAGACATGGAATCCGGCCAGCCATGTCCCCCTAAACATGTTCACAGTCAAGAATGTCTTCAGGAGAAAAAGAGTATCATCAGATTATAGATGAGTCTGAAATAAGACAACATCCACACTTTTGAGGGGAACTAATGCCCTTGGAAGCAACAGTCAGAACTGGTCATGGAACAACAGACTGGTTCCAAATAGGAAAAGGAGTACGTCAAGGCTGTATACTGTCACCCTGCTTATTTAACTTCTATGCAGAGTACATCATGAGAAACGCTGGGCTGGAGGAAGCACAAAGCTGGAATCAAGATTGCTGGGAGAAATATCAATCACCTCAGATATGCAGATGACACCACCCTCATGGCAGAAAGTGAAGAGGAACTAAAAAGCCTCTTGATGAAAGTGAAAGAGGAGAGGGAAAAGTTGGCTTAAAGCTCAACATGCAGGAAACGAAGATCATGGCATCTGGTCCAATCACTTCATGGGAAATAGATGGGGAAACACTGGAAACAGTGTCAGACTTTATTTTGGGGGGCTCCAAAATCACTGCAGATGGTGACTGCAGCCATGAAATTAAAAGACGCTTACTCCTTGGAAGGAAAGTTATGACCAACCTAGATAGTATATTGAAAAGCAGAGACATTACTTTGCCAACAAAGGTCCGTCTAGTAAAGGCTGTGGTTTTTCCAGTGGTCATGGATGGATGTGAGAGTTGGACTGTGAAGAAAGTTGAGCACTAAAGAATTGATGCTTTTGAACTGTGTGTTGGAGAAGACTCTTGGGAGTCCCTTGGACTGCAAGGAGATCCACCCAGTCCATTCTGAAGGAGATCAGCCCTGGGATTTCTTTGGAAGGAATGATGCTAAAGCTGAAACTCCAGTACTTTGGTCACCTCATGCAAAGAGTTGACTCATTGGAAAAGACTCTGATGATGGGAGGGATTGAGGGCAGGAGGAGAAGGGGACAACAGAGGATGAGATGGCTGGATGGCATCACCGACTTGATGGATATTAGTCTGAGTGATCTCCGGGAGTTGGTGATGGACAGGGAGGCCTGGCATGCTGCGATTCATGGGGTTGCAAAGAGGTGGACACGACTGAACTGAACTGAATGCCCTTGGGGCAAACTATTCAACAAGCCCCCTTTCTAAGAAGGTTCCAAGTGTCTGCTAGTCTCTCTCTTTTTCTTTTTCAACCAAGGAGTTGTGGGAGCACTCTGGGCCCCCTGCTCACCTCTCGATGATAAGTGAGTCTGGGAGAATAACAGTGTGGATGGAGGAGGAAGCCTACAGTACATCTCGACAATGAGAAAGAGGAGACCCTGAGCCATGAAATGATTGGTCCAAAGTCAAACAGTCAGAGGTGAAAGCAGGAAGCAACCCAGGTTTCCTAAAGGGAAATCCAGTGCTTTTCTACAGGGTCCCCTCACAGCTGATCAGTGAGAAGCAAGAATATAGTGCCAGTAAAAAATATAGGGACTCCAACTATTGATAAGCATGCATGTATTATAGACAGAGGACGAGATGGTTGGATGGCATCACCAACTCAACAGACATGAGTTTGAGCAAGCTCCGGGAGTGGGTGATGGACAGGGAAGCCTGGCATGCTGCAGTCCATGGGGTTGCAAAGAGTCGGACACGACTGAGAGACTGAACTGTAGACTTAGGGAGAGGCAGAGTGTACCTCTCCCCAGCCTGACTTACAGTCTGCCCCTCGTTCTGCACCCTTCAGTATCCCAGAATTCCCTGAGAGTCTCACCTACCCCCTCCCTTTGTCAGGTAGCTAGGAATGTTCTAAACCCAGGCCTCTTTCCATCTTAGTTCACTCTCAGCCCTGTCCTGCCACATATTCCTTTATCTTAGCTGCTGATGTAAGTCACATCCTTGTTTACTTTTGGCTGCATACACCCTGATGCTGGGAAAGCCTGAGGGCAGAAGGAGAAGAGGGCATCAGAGGACGGGATGGATGGATGGCATCACTGACACACTGGACTAGAACTTGGGCGAACTCTGGGAGATGGTGAGGGAAAAGGATGCCTGGTGTGCTGCCGTCCACGGGGTCGCAGACAGTCAAACAAAACTGGGCGACTGAACAACAAAAGTTCATTGCGTCTTAGTCCCCTGACCAGAGCAGAGACTGAATCCAGCTGTTGACAGTGAGCATGCAGAGTCTTGACCACTAGAGTACCAGGGAATTCCCAATTCACATTCTTTTTTACTGTCTTAGTTTTCCAACTGTTTTTCTATTTGTTTGCATAGCCCCTCTTCCCCCGCCCCCCACACACCAAGGTGGTGGGACAATAAATACTGTGCTTCTTGTCAAACAGTACACACACCGTCCATGGTAATAATACCATGAAACTAAATTTTCTGCCACAACAAAAATTCCATACAAATGTAACAGAGGATGACAGAAGAACTCTTGCATGTACACGTAATCCTCAACTCCATTTGTGTAACACTACTTGTATCTAGAAAGCATTTTTCTTGAAACATTAGACCTGGTGTCAGCAAACTTTATTAAAGCACCATATATTAAAGGTGTTCAGCCTTGCCAGCCATAAGGTCCTTGTTGCACTGCTCAACTCGGAATTACTGTCTAAAAACAGCCATGGAACATATGCAAATGAATGGATGTATCTGCATCCTAATAAAACTTTATTTACAAAAATATGTATCAAACTGAATTTTGCCCACAGGCACAGACTGACACTTTCACCTTGAGCTTCCCAAATGGCACTAGTGGTTAAAAATACACACACACACACACACACACACACACACACACACACACACACACAAATACCATCTGCCAATGCAGGAAATAAAAAAAAATTCAGGTTCAATCCCTGGGTCAGGAAGATCCCCTGGAGGAGGGCATAGCAACCCACTCCAGTATTCTTGCCTGGAGAATCCCATGGACAGAGGAGCCTGGGATATGGTCCACAGGGTCACAAAGAGTCATAAACAGCTGAAGGGACTTAACATGCATGCATGGATTGTCCACATCTGCAGTGGACCTTGAAATATTTATGGGCTGTCTTACATACATTTGTATCCTAACAGTGGATGGCAAAGGACAAGAAATTAGATATATTTTCTTAAAAAAAAAAATCAGTAGATTTATTTAATGAATGCCACCAATGTTTCTTTATATATTTGACATCATCACTCTTAAACTGTCCTCTCCCTACTTGTAACCAAACTAAGGGCTCCCCTGGAGGCTCAGTGGTAAAAAATCCACCTGTAATGCAGGAGATGCGGGTTCAAGTCCTGGGTCAGGAAAATTCCCTGGAGAAGGAAACGGCAACCCACTCCAGTATTCTTGCCTGGAGAATCCCATGGGCAGAGCAGCCTGGCGGTCACATGCATGGGGTCACATACAGCGCATGGGGTCCCAAACAGTAGAACATGACTTCACAGCTAAACAACAACAAACCAAATTGACTTCTTCCTCCTCTGACCACAGACGCAGTGAGCCACACCTGTGGGTGTCGAAGTCCAACTTACATCACAATCATCTGGGAGGCTTGTTAAACTCGACTTTGCAGGGACCCACCCCAGATGTTCTGACACCGGGCTTACCAGGTGATGCTGTCACTACGGCTCTGGGGACCACACTTCTGAGAACTACTGAGTTAGAGCAGCATTAGAGGTAAAGGGAATAAACGACTTATTCTTTCAGAAAACAAGGGCTGTAACAAGCTCGCTTAGCACATCTGAAAATAATGGCACATCTCAGGTAAAATGGATTACTCTTCAAAAATCTGGAGGGTTTCCCCGTGCAGAGAAATGTCCCCAAGCCAGGAATTTGGAGCCCAGGATGTTTTTAAGAATAAGTGCCTTATCAATTTCAGGTGGTATAGGTCAACCGGAACCCCCGCCCAACCCCCCGCCCAGGGCAAGTGAGAGTGGCCGACCCCCGGCCTGCAGTTGCAGCCCCAGTGATGCAGCTGTGCCAGCAGCGCCGCTGTGATGATGGACGAGCGGCTGCTGGGAGCCCGCTCAGGTGTGTCCGCGGGGTCCTGCATGGCTTCCCCAAAGCAGCATGCAAACCATACTGATTGTTCTTGCTTTCTCTCTTAACATGGAAGGCCATCCTGTTCACTCGATTTTTTTTTTATTTTTTGGAATGATATAAATCCTTCAAAGGTCACTTCAAGGGTATTATGGAAGAGAGTTAAGGCCAAACTTGACTATCACAACAAGATGGCTGGAGGACATGACTGATCCTTCTGAAATACACAGACTGCTTTTGCAGACCTGAAAAAAAATCCTCACTCATAACGAAAAGTAATACCTCCAGAATAGCTGAGCTGGCTGGCCTATTGAGGAAGTATTTCACATACAGATAAATAGATAGAATTTATATTTTTTCTTAGATTGCAGAAGGCTACTGGTAGACATTTAGCTAACAAATCACAAACTGCTCTAACACTAGATAAAACTCTGCCAGATAAAAGTCAAAATCATTTTTACTGGAGGGAGGAATTTTACAATCAATGGTTTAATAAGTAACAAATTTCAGAAAATACCAGAAATTCATATAGCATGACAGAATTAAAATACAGATTAACAACTGTGTATATTAAATATGTATCAGTGAATTTCAGTGCCTTCTCTGCCAATTTTTATGGAAGGAGGTTCTTCTCCAGTGCCAGAGTAGCTAAAGTGGTGGAGTGGCCAAGATTTCACCCAGCTTGCAAGCTAACTGCTTAGCCTGCCACCGCCTCATGGATGTGGCAAGGAGACACAAGCCTCCTGGGTTGGAGCCCCGGCAGAATGATGTACAAGCGTCATGATTCTGTCAGTTCCTCTGCATCCCAGTTCCCAGGAGACGAAGTGTCCAGGCCAAGCTACACGCTACGCATGCTGGGTTTCTGAAACACAGCTGGGGACCCTGAGCTTAGGACACGCAGATCTTTTAGAAGGATCTGTAAGCCGATGTTTCCTTTGTTCTGAAGGCAGACGCTATCTTTATCATACTGAAAGCAAGCAGGTCCACGTTTTACTTTAGAGAGAGAGACTAGACTACCATTTTCTAGGTCATTTGCTCTACAATTTCCTTGCAAAGATAATCTAAAAAAAAAGATAGTTAGTGCTTCCCTCACAAGACATGCAGAAACTTGAGAGACCCTGGAGAAGTGTCTTCCAATAGTAATAACCCCTTTCCCACAGACTAATCAGCAGAACGGTCTGGTTATTTCCCATCCTACACAATCAATGGATTAGCATTCTCAATACCCTTCTGATATTTTCAGGCTGTATTCAACACACACAGGAAAAGAGCAAAACAAACAGAAGCAAGAAGCGTGTTGAAAAGTTCTACCTTGGGTATTTCAGCTTGCTCATGTAGGGCTGTCATCTCACACGATGACTACATGATTCTTTTGGAGTAATTCTGCTTTTCTGGGATTTTTCTTTTCTCTTGATTTTTCAGATTAAAATATTAAGAACACCAATGTCAGAAACGCATCCTAGCCAGAGTCCATGCAGTGTGGTCAGAACATTGATGCCACTGTGAGATCTGGTCACCATCTGAGCCCCGTGGGAACCCAGAAAACAGCTCAGTCTGGGCCAGGTGGATAGTAGTTATGCCCCACGGCCTGGCTGCTTGAGGTGGCCATATTCCAGTTTCAGTGGGGGTGGGTTTGCCAAGCCAAGTTACTCCTATGTCGCCCTGGGTGCAACAGTCCCCTGTGGGTGCATCAGAGAAACATTCTTGTTCACTGGGCCAGGGCAGCAGCGGGGGCATCTGTCAATTCTAGTGAAGGCAATATACGATCCTTACTGAGGGTAGGACTTCCCAGGTGGTGTGGTGGTAAAGAATCGGCCCACCAGTGCAGGAGATGAGACGCGGGTTAGATCCCTGGGTCGGGAAGATGTCCTGGAGGAGGAAAGTGCCAACCACTCCAATATTCTTGCCTGGGAAATCCCACGGACAGAGAAGCCTAGTGGGTCTATGGGATTGTAAAGAGTGGGACATGACTTAGCAACTGAGCACATAGACATCTGTGGGTAAATAAAGAATCTCAGAGGGACCCATCCATCTTCCACAAATGCCAGCTCACAGG
Source organism: Bos indicus (assembly GCF_029378745.1). Lineage (NCBI taxonomy): Eukaryota > Metazoa > Chordata > Mammalia > Artiodactyla > Bovidae > Bos > Bos indicus. Next base: position 98,040,873 of record NC_091768.1, read on the forward strand.
TAAACCAGCTACAAAAAGACAAGAAAGAAAGCTAAACATAGCAAATCCTGTTAAATTAAATGGATTCTTCCACCTAACCAGGAGCTGTAGCTCCTATTGGCTGGCTCACCTGGATCCATATACTCAATTCTGGGAAGCCCTAATTAGCGAAGGCACCAAAATCTGACAGCAGCTGGCCAGGTTGTTTTCTTTTTTCCCTCCCAAAAGATGGTGTAAACTACATTTAAAGGATGACAAAAATAATCCCATAATAAGACCTTAAAAAAATGTGCTTGGATTCATAATGTGACCCTGGTAAATGCTGTAAGTATGAATAAGATGCTTTTCACTTTAATAATACTGAATAGAAAATTAAAAATCTAACAGTTATATTCTTTAAGTTCTTAGAAACATACCTTTCTGCCCTTAATGTGGACAAGGCTCTGATCCCTTCCTTCCACGCTCACTGAGTTCTCACCTTTTATCAGTACCCACCCATCCTTTCCTTCAGATCCTAGAGGCGAAGCCCTCTGACTGAATGAGACCCACAAAAAGCAATGATACACCAAGGGAAAGACTTCATGAACAGTTCAATTCAACTATTAGAAGCTACCTCTTCCTTCTCATTCCAGTTTGCCACCCGACTCAAGACATTACCAGTGTCTCTAACAGACAAGCGGGAAAATGAAAAATAAACAAAACAAATAAATAAACCAGAAAATCTGAATTAGGTTAAAACCAAGAACTCAGTTTATAAAAACGTACAGAATCCAAAGTTTAAACTCCAAACACAGGAGTGGGTCAAGTTAGGGGAGCAGGACCCACACCAGGTATTTCAACAGAGAGAATTTAAAGCTGAGGTCTAGTTGCAAACATGGTGGAAACTCCCCAAAGAGCTAAACTGGGGTAGAAAGCTCCTTGACATTAGCAGCGTTAGGGCAGTGCTCCAATCTGCTGGGGCTGGGGGGATGGGGCAGCGGGGGCCGGGCGGGGAGATACAGTGGCTGGGCTGCCTATGGGGGCTAGGAGGATGACTGAGACGCAGCCCCTGCGAGCAGTGCCTCCCGAAGATGAAGGGAGACACCTCCCAGCTCTGCCTCTCTCCACCCTCCTGTCTCCCCCCAGGCTGTGCTTGGGTAAAGTCTGCCTGAAGCAGGCACAGGGGTCTGGGAGCTAGGGTTCGCCTGGCCAGCCCACAGGGCAGCAGAAGCGGAAGGCAGGTGGACCTCAACACCACTGATGGCCGTGGGTGCACCGTCAGGAGGCCCAGTCAGTCAGCCAAGTCCGAAGTCCTCAACACTGCCTCCGCTTTAGTGCGGACACATATAATTAGCCTCCAGAAAAGAAGAAAATGATGCGTTCAGATGGGCTCTGGAAAAGGTACTAAATAAAGGTACATAAATAATTACTCTGCCTATTCACTGCGTTCAAGCTCAGATAAACCTGTCAAAAGATGACCTCCCAAATTTTTGACAAAGAGGAATTGAGGACACAGGCATTTTCATTTAGAAAACTAGTAATAAGCATCTGCATCAGGCAAGACGTCACTTAGAATTAACCTGAATGTCTCTCACAGGCCTAGAAGTTCCGCCTATAGCCAACAACAAACAAATATTATCCCTAATCTCTCTCTTCTCAGCCTGCTGGCTCAAACAGCTCCTCCTGGGCTTATTTTCAGATTCTTTTGTAAGAAGCAACTGCTAGTTTTAAGTCTCATTATCCATTTAAAAACCTCATGACTGATATTAATACTGTAGCTTTAATTTTCTCTAAGCTAAGACATGACAGACACAGCCTAATTACCACACGCTGGCCCATATGAGAAAGGCAGAGGCATCAGCCCAGGGCCTGGGTGCCTGTGCCTCTACTGGTGAGTCTCAGTTTTCATGTTGACCTGTTAGACTCGATGTGTATCATGTAAACCCAGGAAGTAATTATATAGGCTTGGATATAAAATAACTCTGGCACTCGTTAGAGTGGATAAGACCTGTAGATTTTACTAATTTAACGGTGCCAGTTGTAAAGTTAGGTGACACCTAATTAAACAAATAAAATCTTGAAAGTTAATGAGGGATTGTGTTCAATGATAAGTTTGTTTTCTCTTAATTTAAGGTGAAAACAAAACCTCTAGATGATGTGTAAAGTTTATCAAGAGGAAAGAAAATCAATTGACTCCCACAAAAAGCAAAACCGTGTCAGAGTTCTGCTGAGAAGGTCAGGCGCTGCCTATGAGACTCACTGCTACTGCTGCTGCTGCTAAGTCACTTCAGTCGTGTCTGACTCTGTGCGACCCCATAGACGGCAGCCCACCAGGCTACCCCTGTCCCTGGGACTCTCAAGGCAAGAACACTGGAGTGGGTTGCCATTTCCTTCTCCAATGCATGAAAGCAAAGAGTGAAAGTGAAGTCGCTGAGTCGTGTCCGACTCTTAGCGACCCCATGGACTGTAGCCCATCAGGCTCCTCCATCCATGGGATTTTCCAGGCAAGAATACTGGAGTGGGGTGCCATTGCCGTCTCTGATGAGACTCACAGCCCCTGCCAAAGCCGTAATGGAAGTGTTCTGCCTCCGCCAAGGCAGCGTGTCCTTTGGTGAAAACAAACAGATGAGATGCATGTAAACAAGTGGGCACGTGTGCAAGGGCACACGTGAGACGCGCCACGCTGTCATAAGCAGGACAAAGTCTTAAATGTGGAGTCAGCGTCTCCATTCCTTCTCTGCAAACGGGTTCATGAGTATCATTTTTCTAGATCCCATATATATGCACTAATATACTATATTTGCTGTTTTCTTTCTTACTTCACTCTGTTTAACAAGCACTAGGTTCATCTCATTACAACTGACTCAAATTATGACTGATTTGCATTGTGGTGCAGCAGAAACCAACACAATATTGTAAAGCAATTTTCTTCCAATTAAAAATATTGTTTTAAAAATGTGAATTCAACAAGCACACACTGTGTCACGCCCAAGGGCACTGCCATTTTAATTTCAATACAGCTATTGTTATATTCCAAAAGTATTTTAAAAATTTTATTACCCAAGGTAGAAGTATAAATCAGGTCGGATACTTAGCCCAATGTATAAAATAAAAATGAAATTTCTAAAATCCCAAGGGCTCTTAAAAAATTTTAAGTTTCTTTAAATTTTCCATTAAACTTTATTATGGCAAAACTGACATGAACGGGCAAGACTTTATTTCTAGTCTATATTTATCCAACCTAGTATGACTATTCGTGTATCTCACTGCAAAATTAATATTTAAAAAAAACATGACAAGGATAGACATTCATTTCAGAGTTAAAATGTATGAATTGCGTAATATTTCTGGTATCTAAAATTTTCCAAATTTAAAACACTTCTGGCTTCCCAGGGTAGAAGATAAAGTGATTATGATTCTGCAGTATAAAACTGTCTTAAATTCCTACTAATTCAGCAGATGATCCTTGTTCTAGACACTAGACACAGTCTTCTAGACACTCCTTCATGTGACTCTCTATAATAGTAACTTTAGTTCAAAGGAACCATTTTAGTCTATTTGACACACACACATAAAGCCACGTGTACTTCCTACAGTTCCCTTTAACGTTAGACATAAACAATTTAAAACATTTTAATGCCACATACTTTCAAGAAGTTGAACTTCAAGACAAAAGCAATAAATACCACAATGATTATCTTCCCCTCTATGCCTAGATTCATCAGGGTGTCTTGACCAGGGTTTATTCAGTTGTGATACTACTCAGTCATAATTGACTATTTATTATTTTAAGAAAAAAAAAAAAGGGTGGGGGGAGTTGTTGAAGAAGACATCTCAAAAGATTCCTGAAGGTCTGGGGTCACTACTGACATGCATCAAGGGCATGAGCTTATGTAAATGTCTGTTCAGACTGGAGAAAAACAATCCTCATTCCCAGGTCAGGCAGCTGCTCAGACACTGTCCTCCCCCTTCTCCTCCTTGGCCCAGGATGAACTAGCATCTCTTGCTTCTCAGTAGGAACACAACATCCCCCCACCTGCTGCCACAGCCAGAGAACCCGTCTAAGAATGAAGCTCACGCTCTGAAGGGAACAGAGACAAAGGATGGAGAAACAGCGCCCATGGCAGCCTTTGTACCCCGGACTCAGCTATGCCTGCGGCCCAGTTAATTAGCTTATTTACATCCACCTCGATAAATAACCATGCTTCCAGGGATCCTTCCCCGATGTTTACTCATGCAGAAACAAGTGTATTTCTCCTTGCTCAGCCTCAGCTAGGGGCTGAGGATACACATGTAAACAAAATCCCTGCAAGAGTCCATAAACCTGAAGGAGAAAGAGACAGCACAAATATTTGCAGAGATGACAACACGGCAAATACCTTCCAGACGCCTGGGCGCTGATCCGAGCAGGGGAGAGAGGACGCTGAGCAGCTTCTGGGAGAACGAGAAGGCTCAGCTTTGAAGAGACAGTTCAAGTGGATTTGAAATGCTAAGATGTTGCCAGGTGGAGATGGTAGTTGAGCGAGCTCGGGAGTCAAGGCACGTGGACCTTGGGCTGCCGGCTCAGACGGGCTGGGGCCTGGGACGCCAGCAGGGGGCTGATGGGAAATCTGTGATTCTCTGTGCAGGGAAACATTGGTCCAAACCCAGCAAACTCACGCTAGTGCTTTGAGAGCCTGGAATGTGCAGCGGAGGTGACTCTTCACTGTCATTCTTCAACCACAGGAGGTGCGGCAGCCAAGAATAGAAACCACGGATATTTCCTCATCTCTGATTTTGAACGACCACCTTTTTGAAACAGGTGTTTGATTTTAAGTTAGCAGTGTATATAAATTTCCAAGACAGACTTCCACATTATCTTTCAGACGGGAAAATAAGAATTTTCTTTTTTCATTGTTATTTTGGAGAAAGTCTTCACCCCATTGATTGTGCCTAGGATAATATCAATGGAGGATTTTGAGAGCAAATGCTTTGACTCTGGTTGTTACTACATTACTATGTGCTTAATTGTCTTGCTCTTAACATTTATTAATGACCCTTGACTCCAACGTTTCTGGAACTTAAGGACAGCTGTCAAAGTTGTGTTTATTCCATAGGATATTGTGAGAGCTCCAATGGCCAGAGAACACAGCTTTTCCTGACATCTAAATTTAACTTGTTCCCAGGAATTACAAGCCACTTCAGGAGAATCTGGTTAGTGACTTACACACATGATAACAGTTACTCTTCTTTCCCAAGGTCTGATGGTCAGTCGACCAGTTAGTTGCTCCAGTGTGGTCCTGCTGCTGCTGCTGCGTCACTTCAGTCGTGTCCGACTCTGTGAGACCCCACGGACGGCAGCCCACTGGCCCTAGTTTGCCCTCTATCTCCATCATGATTCCAGTAGTGTTTGGAGATGTAGATTCCTCCAACCACAACTGATCCGCAGTTACTCGTGTGATGTCATCTGCCCAGTGTAGTTGAACATGTCTTTGCTTTCAATTTTATATCCTAGCCAGACAATAAAAGACAATATTCATTATTCTCATTGTGCTTCATTTCCTTTAGAAGCTAAGGTTCCATAAGCTCTCATAACGTGTCAGCTTGAAGGAACACAAGGGCGTCACGGCATTTGCTAGTTTCATGCTCAAGCAAAGCTTTCCAGCTTCTGTTCTCTGATAAATAAAACGAGAAGTTAAAATATTTTGTTCTCAACAGAAGGTTTCCTTTGTAACTTTGATGACTTGAGTCGACCTTCCACAGAGGGTACCTAAACACGTATCTGTTAGATGGTAATAATCTGCAAGAAACCGAGGAGTGGGGTCATCATTTGGAACATTTACAGTGACTCACCATCCCCAGATGAATTGTGTTCCCAGCATTTCCTAGACAACCTTTCCAAGTTGGCAGTTATTTCACATGTGCTTGTAAATGGGCAAAAAACTTAACTGCAAGCAACCAGTAAAAGAACCAGTTAATCATACTATCAGGGTTGCATGTCCTCCAGATTAAGCACAGGAGCCTTAAGCTGACACCCACCGTCTCAGAAGCTTTCCCTCCACACTGCCCTCCCATCCTGCCAGGAGGACTTTGTCGCCTGAAAGGCTGTGCTCTCTCTTGTTTTGGTCTCAAGCACAAGATTTCCTGCTTGCTGGTCTGTCTTCCTTCTCTCACTCATTTCACACCCCAAAGTGTCCTTCGTGGCTCAACTCACTTGTCAGTGGCCCTCAAAGCCTTTCTGACTCCCCAGGGCTGGGTCAGAGCTATTCCCACGGGGACTTCCGTTTCTCTTGTACTCTGTGCTGGGCGCCTTCGGAGCCCTTGTGCTGTGGGATTGAAGGCACCTGGTGGTCTAGTGCACTCACCACAGGGCAAATGAACCGAGGGCACTTATGCTGGCGCCTGGCCCAGGGGGCTTCCCAGGCGGCTCAGTGGTCTAAAAAAAAAAAAAAAAACCTGCTTGTTGATACAGGAGATACAGGTTTGGTCCCCTGGGTTGGAAGATCCCCTGGAAGAGAAACTGGCAACCCACTTCGGTATTCTTGTCTGGAGAATTCCATAGACAGAGGAACCCGGCGGGCTACATCCACAGGGTCTCAAAGAGTTGGACACGACTGAGTGAGCACACATGCACGCCTAGCCCAGGGCTTGCACACAGCAGCTGTCAGAGTGGTCACAAAGCATAAGCTTTCCCAGCCCATCTGAAAGTAAGAAAGATGAGTGTGGAAGAACTCTCTTGGGCCCGGAAACACGCTCTGCGGAAAGAGATGGACGGGAAACTCTGGATCACGCCCTTCTGTATTCCTGGGCATTAAGTGGGGGCTCCTTGTGTCTCTGGCAGCCTGGGCCTCCCTCTGAGCTTTGCGAGCCGCTGAGGCTCCTGCTGTTGACTCTCCTGCGCTGCTCCTTAGGGAAGCAGCCCCAGCCCCTGGATCCAGTGGGGGTGGAATGACGCTGTCACTCCTCCCTCTAGCCAGAGGTGGAGAAATGTAGCCTCTGCCACTTCCAAGTGTCCAGTCTAGACACAGAAAGGGCAAGAGAAACATTCTTCCGGGGACCAATCATTCACAAAATGATAACTTGGTTTAGGTTACAAGCAAAGAGAAATATTGAACAATAAGAAGAAGCCGAGCTTTAAGACATTTTAAATGACTTTAGACTCGGAATCTAAACTTTTTTTCTTTTCCCTCAAAACCCGTTGTTTCCTTGGCAAGTAGAATTTAGAGCTTCTTTTTATTCCTGCTTTCTTTACTGCAGGCAGCTCAAGCAACCATAAACTCCACTCAAGACAAAACTGAGCAAAGGCAAGCGCTTTATACACTTTAATAGTCTCTTGCATTATCTATACTTGTTTTATTTCCTCATTAGAAGATGAACAAAATAAAGTAAAACTTGTAAATTTACCTATGAACTGAACACATTAAAGACCACAGTTCAAAAGCATCAATTCTTTGGTGCTCAGCTTGAAAGTGAAAAGTGAAAGTGAAGTCAGTCAGTCGTGTCCAACTCTTAGGGACCCCATGGACTGCGGCCCACCAGGCTCCTCGGTCCATGGGATTTTCCAGGCAAGAGTACTGGAGTGGGGTGCCATTGCCTTCTCCAAGAAGAGTTTTAGGTTCACAGAAAAATTGAATGGAACGTACACACATTTCTCCTATACTCCCAAGCCCCCACAGGCATAGCCTTCCTATTATTGATTCCCACCCCCGACCCCAGAGGAATGGTGCATTTGTCACACTGATGAACTTTCACCTACTTGACATAATCACCCAAAGTCCACAGATCACAATATAGTTAGTTCACTCTCAGCATAATACATTCTATATAGGTTTGCCCAAATGTATAATGACATGTATCCATCCTTTTAACATTAAATAGATTTTTACTACCCTAAACATAGGTGGCGGGGCCAAAGTGGAAATGGTGCTCAGTCTTGGACATGAACTACTCTACATCCACAATTCTGGTGGTGAAACTTAAGTCCAAGGCTGTGAAGAACAATATTGCATAGGAACCTGGAACATTAGGTCCATGAATCAAGGTAAATTGGATGTGTCCAATCAGGAGATGGAGAGAGTAAACATCAACATCTTAGAAATTAGTGAAATAAAATGAATGAGAATGGGTGGATTTAATTCAGATGACCATTGTATCTACCACTGTGGGCAAGAAGCCCTTAGAAGATATGGAGTAGCCCTCATGGTCAACAAGAGTCCGAAATTAGCACTTGGATGTAATTTCAAAAACAACAGAATGATCTCTGTTTGTTTTAAAGGCAAACCATTCAACATCACAGTAATCCAAGTCCATGCCCCAACCACTGATGCCAAAGAAGCAGAAGTTGAACGGGTCTATGAAGACCTACAAGCTCTTCTAGAACTAACGCCAAAAATAGATGTCATTTTCATCATAGGGGATTGAAATGCAAAATTACAAAGTCAAGAGACACTCAGAACAACAGGGAGGTTTGGCCTTGGAGTATAAAATGAAACAGGGAAAAGGCTAACAGACTTGTCAACAGAACACACTGGTCATAGCAACCATCCTCTTCCAACAACCTACGAGACAACGCTACACATGGACATCACCAGATGGTCAATACTAAAATCAGATTGATTCTGTTCTTTGTAGGAAAAGATGGAGAAGCTCTATACAATCAGTAAAAACAAGACGTGGAGCTGGCTGTGGCTCAGATCACGAGCTCCTTATTGCCAAATCCTGACTTCGATTGAAGAAAGTAGGGAAAACCACTAGGCTATTCAGGTTGACCTAAATCAACCCCCTCATGATTATACAGTGGAGATGACAAACAGATTCAAGTGATTAGGTCTGTAGACAGAGTGCCTGAAGAACTCTGGGTGCATATTGGCAACACAATACAGGAGGCAGTGAGCAAAACCATCCCCCCAAAAAGAAACACAAAAAGGCAGAAGTTATCTTAGGAGGAAGAGAAGATGAAGAAAGGCTAATAACGTGAAAAGATGCTTACTTTTACTGGTGGTCAGAAAATGCTGAGTAAGAAAAACCATGCCAAAGCTCTTTCACACGTGACTTTACCATTCACTCAGCAGCACGAGGACCTAACGCTAGTGAGTGTGTTAAAGGAAAGCATTGTGTGAGAGGGAGGAAATGCCTCAGCCTCTTTGGAAAAGCATCATAGTAGTTTGGGTGAAAAATTTAAAGGTACATATGGTTTTATCTAGTTATTCTCATTCACAAAAATAAGAGTACCAATGTCTAAAAATTTACTTATGGGGATTTTACTTTAGCACAGAGTATAGGACAGAAAAAAAGAAAGCATCAAAAGCATATTTGCTCAATATTTATGCTACAGAATATTATAAAGCTATTAAAATGAGTGGTTGATCTATATATGTATATTGATCTGAAAATCTATGTAGGAACTGCTATCATGCAAAAAAAGCTATGGTGAAATAAATATAGTGTTATTACTATTTCAAGAAAACAAATTAAAACACCCATAAAAATGTGTGTTTTTTTTTAATGAGCATAGAAAAATGTATAGAGCAATACACAGAAAAATATTCACATTTATCATCTTGTAATGAAACTGGGAAAACAGAGGAAACTATTAATTTATTTTCTTTATATAATTCTTGTTATTTGAATTTGTTACAAAAAGTACTCAGAATAAAAACAAGTGACATTAATAACAGTGACAAAGGAAAGACAAACTGATGGGCACTAGAGCAGAGGAAGAACTCTGGAGATCGCTGAAGGGCAGAAAGTCAGGGGACTGTGGAAAAGACCAAGAGGGCTGGGGAGCTAGAGGGCAGATCAGAAAGGATGCTGCACCCAGGGAACAGATGGCTTCATCCCGAGGGGAAGGAGAGCCTATGAAGGACTTTAAGCAGGCTGGTGATATGATCAGGTAGAAATAATGCATTCACGGCCCTATAATAATGCATTCCCAACCCTCCCTGCAGAACTTGAGGAATCCTGCTCAGCTGGTGATCTGGGAAAGACCTCCTGGAGTGTAAGAGAAATGCCAATCTCAGTCCAGTTACCCAACCTTTAGTATATGATTCAAACTAAAGGCTCCCATGTGCTTTATCAGGAGACCCTGCTTGACTTCAGACCACACTATTTTTCCGACCAATAAGCCAGACGTTGTTGATAGATCAAAAATAATATTATAATTTCTAATGATGCTCCAAACTTACTAAATTTTATATCTTCTTAATTACTTCTCTCTGATTTATAGTTCCTCTTAATAATCAAATTATATGCACTTGGTGTAAGTAATATTTGGTAAATTTTATGAATGATAGCGGATCCTTATAAATCTTTCAATTTGTTATAAAGTTAAGAAAGTTACATTCACATATTTACTATTTCTGTGCTTTTATGTTAACATGGTTAACAATGCCATTCAGCATTAGATAGTATGTTTGAAGGGAAATTATTTAAGTCTATAAAACAACCTTCCCCCAGAATGACTTTTGCCTGGGATCTCATATAGCAAGCATTAGCCTAGAGGAGGTGTTTATGGTTAGGTTATAAAATTTTCTGGGGAAAAAATTGTTCATAATGATCATGGAGAAAGCACCTAAATCATGGTGCTTCAAAAGGAAGTCACACTAAAAACAATTCGGCCACAAAATGTGCCCCTGACATTGTATTCAGATCAGCAGGTAGTTCACAACTGAAATGACCCCATACATCCTGACATCCTAGGCTGTCTCTGTATATATCAAAGTGTGGGCTTCAATTTTAGTTCATGAGTGACACCAAATGCATACAGTGAAATGCCTACTGACTGCGATCTAGGTGACCAGCATGTATAACACAGAATTCAATTTCACAGCCATATCCCACTCTCTCTGTTGGTACATTAAATTAGATGAAGTTCTTCCCCTTATATATAGAGATCTACATACTCATTAATTATAGTGACTTCTGCAAAAAAAAAAAAATTACTTCTATACGTCAGTGGAAGCCTAGGAAAACATTAATTTTATGTTACTCAGGGGCATGTACTACAATCTTCTATTTACAACAGGAGGTATAAAAAACAGTCATCGGGGGTTCTGTTGCTAACTATTCTGGATGGGGCCACTCGACCTAACCAGCTATAAATTTATGACCTGTGGAATTTGTGCAGCATACCTGACCCTGCTTCATGGGGACCCAGTAGCATGAACGCTAGTGTCCTTCCCCCATCAGCTAGTGCAATATCAGCCACTAGCCGGCACACCGCGAAGCACCGCGGCAGAAGACTGACGGCTGTCATTCCCATCGTGCTTTTCAAACACGCTGGCCAATCAGTCTGCGCAGAGCACACTGAGTTATAGGAAGCACCTACTATTGTGTTGCTGCTATGGACTCTTCTTCCTGACCCCACTCATGTAAATCTAGACTCTTTTCAGAAATCCAGCAATTACTTAGGCTTATACTGCTGACTGAGACAACATTCCCAAACCAAAATATATGTAAGTAACCTCAAGTTGGACAGTACTGGCAATATATTTTGGCTGCAAACACTTTTTTTTCCCCCCATCAAGAGCACCTGGTGCTCAGTGAATACACCATTTCCTGGCTGGTTATATATAAGCCCATTTGGGCAAAAAATGGCCAAGTGTCTATTCAGGGTCGGCTAGAGCTGTGTCTTAAAACATGGTGGCAGGCAGTGATGAGCTCTGATGACCTTCATAATACTATGACAGCAAGGGAGCTGGCAAAAAAATGTTTTATGTAAAACAATGATGTGGAGGTAGAGAAAACACGTATTATGAAATATACTAAAATCGTAAAAATTAAATTTATATGGGAACTATATTGAACACTTTTAATATATAATATTGTCTTGTCTTTTATTGATGGGATGTTTGGAAAATATGAGTTTTACCAGGTTAGATTTACTGAGGATGTAATGCCAATAACATTTTTGGATAATCTATGGATACAACTATCATAAACTGACTATTTTTTGCCCCTTATCAGCTTCAACTCCTTGTAACCATATATTAGATACACTATCAGAAGTCTTCATTTGCACTAGAATGGCTTCTAGGAGATTCTTCATTCATGTGTAACTCATCACTGACATGAACTCATGTTTGCTAAATACACAGTAATCTCTTTTTATAAAACTGAGATAGCTGTGCTATGAAATTCCACATGTTTGAATATAAATGAACACTTACAAGTTTTTCCAAATTTATTTGCTTGACTGACAAAGATAAACCAAACTACAAGCAACCAGTGCACGCGTGGACAGGGCTTGGTGTCACTTAGGCTGGTTACATCTCTCCAGTCTGGTACCAGGCTTCAGGAGCTACGGTTTGCCCACCATGCTGAGACCACAGCACTTAAACAACAACATTCACTCATGCGTTTAATGAGAGAAAGTTCAAATGAATTTTCTGGACTCCAGTAAGGTATCAAGCGAATGAAAGACACTGAATGAGAAATCCAATCCTCTTATACATGTTTGCAGTGTAAATGCGTCAAAAGGGTCCATTTCTAGGATATATCCTCCCCCTAAAATGCATCGATATACATGGGATCTTGAGGGAAATCACACTGCGGAAATAAGTGATTTATGGTGTCAGCTTATGTTTCCAAGAAAGAGTAGAGTGAATTGAGAATGGGTGTTTGGTAATTTTCTTTACAATACCATAATCATTCTTTGGTCCTTTGATAATAAAAACCATTCTATTTTATTTTGTGTTCGTAACATACAAAAGTGTTTGCTGGAAATAAATGTAGATTCTCAATAGACTGAGGAAGGGTGAATGAAGAGGGAGTCTCAGAACCTCCAACACAAAATTGTACACACACCCATCACAAAGATTTTTCCAGTATGGCCCTCCTCATCCCATTCAGAACAATGACCATATTGAACTATCATGACTCATAAGTAACAATACAAGCAAAAACATCAGCTGCTACAAAAGGAACCACCTGCAAGGATGTAAAATTGACAAAAAACCCGAAGGGGATGCCTTTGCAGTTAACTCCAGGATGCTAATGCCTCCTGGGTCCACAGTGTGCCATGTGTTCAGCAAACTGAACCTTACTGGCCAGTGATATCAATAAAAGGGATAGTCTGTGATATCAAGAAGAATGACGGTCCCTGACATGTACCAGCTCCACAATTCCTGAAAAAAAATTAGGTGACTCATGGTGAAAATTATCCCAAAGCAAGAGCACACAGCAGCCAATCCTTATCTGCGTGGGTGAGCGTTCATCACAAGTCTGTCCGAGTACTGACATTCATTTTGCCTTTTTCTATGTGTCGGGCAATGTGCTGGATCCTGGGGGTTCCGTTTCATGTGCTTATTTCCATGGTTTGATTTAAGCCTACCATCTCACAATTTGCTTCCTATTTTTCCCATCTGTTATGACCAGTGCATTTTCTTGGACAAACTCATCAGTCTTTGCCCTGCTTCATTCCAAATTCCAAGGCCAAATTTGCTGTTACTCCAGGTGTTTCTTGACTTCCTACTTTCGCATTCCAGTCCCCTATAATGAAAAGGACATCTTTTTTGGGTGTTAGTTCTAAAAGGTCTTGTAGGTCTTCATAGAACCGTTCAACTTCAGCTTCTTCAGTGTTACTGGTTGGGGCATAGCCTTGGATTACTGTGAGATTGAATGGTTTGCCTTGGAAACGAACAGAGATCATTCTGTCGTTTTTGAGATCGCATCCAAGTACTGCATTTCAGACTCTTTTGTTGACCATGATGGCCACTCCATTTCTTCTGAGGGATTCCTGCCCGCAGTAGTAGATATAATGGTCATCTGAGTTAAATTCACCCATTCCAGTCCATTTCAGTTCGCTGATTCCTAGAATGTCGACATTCACTCTTGCCATCTCTTGTTTGACCACTTCCAATTTGCCTTGATTCATGGACCTGACATTCCAGGTTCCTATGCAATATTGCTCTTTACAGCATCGGACCTTGCTTCTATCACCAGTCACATCCACAGCTGGGTATTGTTTTTGCTTTGGCTCCATCCCTTCATTCTTTCTGGAGTTATTTCTCCACTGATCTCCAGTAGCATATTGGGGACCTACTGACCTGGGGAGTTTCTCTTTCAGTATCCTATCATTTTGCCTTTTCATACTGTTCATGGTGTTCTCAAGGCAAGAATACTGAAGTGGTTTGCAATTCCCTTCTCCAGTGGACCACATTCTGTCTTTTCTCTCCACCATGACCCGCCCATCTTGGGTTGCCCCACGGGCATGGCTTGGTTTCATTGAGTTAGGCAAGGCTGTGGTCCTAGTGTGATTAGATTGACTAGTTTTCTGTGAGTATGGTTTCAGTGTGTTTGCCCTCTGATGCCAACACAAGAGAAGACTCTATACATGGACATCACCAGATGGTCAACACCGAAATCACACTGATTATATTCTTTGCAGCCAAAGATGGAGAAGCTCTATACAGTCAGCAAAAACAAGACCAGGAGCTGACTGTGGCTCAGACCATGAACTCCTTATTGCCAAATTCAGACTGAAATTGAACAAAGTAGGGAAAACCACTAGACCATTCAGGTATGACCTAAATCAAATCCCTCATGATTATACAGTGGAAGTGAGAAATAGATTTAAAGGCCTAGATCTGATAGATAGAGTGCCTGATGAACTATGGAATGAGATTCGTGACATTGTACAGGAGACAGGGATCAAGACCATTCCCATAGAAAAGAAACGCAAAAAAGCAAAATGGCTGTCTGGGGAGGCCTTACAAATCGCTGTGAAAAGAAGAGAAGAGAAAAGCAAAGGAGAAAAGGAAAGATATAAACATCTGAATGCAGAGTTCCAAAGAATAGCAAGAAGAGATAAGAAAGTCTTATTCAGCGATCAATGCAAAGAAATAGAGGAAAACAACAGAATGGGAAAGACTAGGGATCTCTTCAAGAAAATCAGAGATACCAAAGGAACATTTAATGCAGATGAGCTCGATAAAGGACAGAAATGGTATGGACCTAACAGAAGCAGAAGATATTAGGAAGAGATAGCAAGAATACACAGAAGAACTGTACAAAAAAGATCTTCACGATCCTGATAATCACAATGGTGTGATCACTGACCTAGAGCCAGACATTCTGGAATGTGAAGTCAAGTGGGCCTTAGAAAGCATCACTACGAACAAAGCTAGTGGAGGTGATGGAATTCCAGTTGAGCTATTCCAAATCCTGAAAGATGATGCTGTGAAAGTGCTACACTCAATATGCCAGAAAATTTGGAAAACTCAGCAGTGGCCACAGGACTGGAAGAGCTCAGTTTTCATTCCAATCCCAAAGAAAGGCAATGCCAAAGAATGCTCAAACTACCGCACAATTGCACTCATCTCACATGCTAGTAAAGTAATGCTCAAAATTCTCCAAGCCAGGCTTCAGCCATATGTGAACTGTGAACTTCCTGATGTTCAAGCTGGTTTTAGAAAAGGCAGAGGAACCAGAGATCAAATTGCCAACATCCGCTGGATCATGGAAAAAGCAAGAGAGTTCCAGAAAAACATCTATTTCTGTTTTATTGACTATGTCAAGGCCTTTGACTGTGTGGATCACAATAAACTGTGGAAAATTCTGAAAGAGATGGGAATACCAGACCACCTGATCTGCCTCTTGAGAAATTTGTATGCAGGTCAGGAAGCAACAGTTAGAACTGGACATGGAACAACAGACTGGTTCCAAATAGGAAAAGGAGTTCGTCAAGGCTGTATATTGTCACTCTGCTTATTTAACTTATATGCAGAGTACATCATGAGAAATGCTGGACTGGAAGAAACACAAGCTGGAATCAAGATTGCCGGGAGAAATATCAATAACCTCAGATATGCAGATGACACCACCCTTATGGCAGAAAGTGAAGAGGAACTCAAAAGCCTCTTGATGAAAGTGAAAGAGGAGAGTGAGAAAGTTGGCTTAAAGCTCAACATTCAGAAAACAAAGATCATGGCATCCGGTCCCATCACTTCATGGGAAATAGATGGGGAAACAGTGGATACAGCGTCAGACTTTATTTTTCTGAGCTCCAAAATCACTACAGATGGTGACTGCAGTTATGAAATTAAAAGACGTTTAGTCCTTGGAAAGAAAATTATGACCAACCTAGATAGCATATTCAAAAGCAGAGACATTACTTTGCCAACAAAGGTTCGTCTAGTCAAAGCTATGGTTTTTCCTGTGGTCATGTATGGATGTGAGAGTTGGACTGTGAAGAAGGCTGAGCGCTGAAGAATTGATGCTTTTGAACTGTGGTGTTGGAGAAGACTCTTGAGAGTCCCTTGGACTGCAAGGAGATCCAACCAGTCCATTCTGAAGGAGATCAGCCCTGAGATTTCTTTGGAAGGAATGATGCTAAAGCTGAAACTCCAGTACTTTGGCCACCTCATGAGAAGAGTTGACTCATTGGAAAAGACTCTGATGCTAGGAGGGATTGGGGGCGGGAGGAGAAGGGTACGAAAGAGGATGAGATGGCTGGATGGCATCACTGATTTGATGGACGTGAGTCTGAGTGAACTGCGGGAGTTGGTGATGGACAGGGAGGCCTGGTGGGCTATGATTCATGGAGTCACAAAGAGTCGAACACGACTGAGCGACTGATTTGATCTGATTTCCCATCTGCTCTCCATTCTTTCCTCCTTTTATGCTTTTCTTGGGTTATTTTTGTGTGTCTATTTTATCTTCTTTATTAGCTTATCAGCTATAGCTCTTTGTTATTTTAGACACTGCTTAAGGATTCTAGTGGAGAAGGAAATGGCAAGCCACTCCAGTGTTCTTGCCTGGAGAATCCCAGGGACGGGGGAGCCTGGTGGGCTGCGTTTGTGGGGTCACACAGAGTCAGACAGGACTGAAGTGACTTAGCAGCAGCAGCAGTAAGGATTTTAGCACACTATATCCTTATATATTATTATCTATATATGGTTATACTTTTCCAATGAGTCAACTCCGCATGAGGTGGCCAAACTATTGGAGTTTCAGCTTTAGCATCATTCCTTCCAAAGAACACCCAGGACTGATCTCCTTTAGGATGGACTGGTTGGATCCCCTTGCAGTCCAAGGGACTCTCAAGAGTCTTCTCCAGCACCACAGTTCAAAAGCATCCATTCTTCAGCGCTCAGCTTTCTTCACAGTCCAACTCTCACATCCATACATGACCACTGGGAAAACCATAGCCTTGACTAGACGGACCTTTGTTGGCAAAGTAATGGCTCTGTTTTTTAATATGCTATCTAGGTTGGTCATAATATATAAATTGTTGTCTTGTTTAGTAGCTAAGTCATGTCCAACTCTACAGATACTCCATGAACTGTAGCTCGCCAGGATCCTCTGTCCATGGGATTTCCCAGACAAGAATACTGGAGTTGGTTGCCATTTCTTTCTCCAGGAGATCTTCTTGAACCAGGGATTGCATCTCCCACATCTCCTAGTTTGGCAGGCAGATTGTTTACCACTGAGCCACTAGGACAGCCAGTTATATATAAATATTTATATGTTATACTATTCATTTTTGACTCAGTTCAGTTCAGTTGAGTCTCTGTCATGTCTCACTCTTTGCGACCCCATGGACTGCAGCACGCCAGGCCTCCCTGTCCATCACCAACTCCCAGAGCTTACTCATACTCATGTCCATTGAGTCAGTGAGGCCATCAAACCGTCTCATCCTCTGTCGTCCCCTTCTCCTCTAGCCTTCAATCTTTCCCAGCATCAGGGTCTTTTCCAATGAGTCTGTTCTTCACATCATGTGGTAAAGTATTGGAGTTTCAGCTTCAGCATCAGTCCTTCCATTGAACACCCAGCACTGATTTCCTTCAGCATAGACTAGTTGGATCTCCTTGCAGTCCAAGGAGATTCATGGGGTCGCAAAGAGTTGGACACGACTGAGCAAGTGAACTGAACTGAACTGAAGAACTTTCCAGAGTAGGCTTCCATTTTTTTAACACTCAGTTTTGCACTATTGTCATACATTTTATACGTGTGTTATAAACCCTTTATTATCATGTGTTCCTGCTCTTTTGCATGACTTATAATTTTTGCTTTAATGCTAGGCTTGATATTTGGCCATGTTGAGTTTTTATATTCTAAGAAATATTCTTGGAAAACTCCCACAATTCTGTTATGGATCTATATGGTTAACATCAGGCCATGATCATTTAACTTTAAAAACTCCTCTATGTTGGGAACAATTCAATTGTACTAAGTGTGATCAGCACCTGCAATGCAGGAAACCCCGGGTTGATCCCTGGGTAGGGAAGATCCCCTGGAGAATGGAAGGGCTACCCATTCCAGTATTCTTGCCTGAGAAATCCCTGGACAGAGTAGCCTGGTGGGCTACAGGCCATGGGGCCGCAAAGAGTTGGAAATGACTAAGTGACTAAGCATACGCGTAGTTACTTGATAATAGTGCAATCTATTGTTTTTAAGATTTAATAGCTGGCTCCAAAGATGCACTAAGTTCAGAAAAGAATATTCCCCGCAACTGAGGAAAGCCCTCTCAGTACTCTGCTCAGTGACCCATGAAGTTTTCCCGTGTGGCTGCTGGAGAGAAGCAGTGTTTCCAGCCCTGGGGGAGAGCTGGGTTGCTGTTTTCTTAATCATTTCAGATAGTTCTGACTGCCATTTCTGGATTCTGCCTCCTTCCCTCTACACAGCTTTCCTCTTTCTCTCTCCACACTTTTTCCTACATTTCTAGCTTCCAGATTCTCGGATCCATCATTTCAACTCAAGGAATCTACTTGGGTTTGTCTGGGCTATTTCTCACTGTGTCATAGCCTGAAAACTCTCTTGAGGCAGTGAGCTGGGGCAATCATAGAGATCACCACATTTTTCTGTCTCTCACAAATCACTGCCCCTTGTTGCTGGTATTTTGAAAATCACTATTTCACGTATTTGCGTTAAGTTTTGTTTCTTTGTTTGAATCCAGGAAGAGATAAATCTAGTCCCTGATTGACCATCTTGACAGAAGTGAAAGACAGACATTTTATTATCACAACCATTGTTAAAAATCCCCCTTGAATGTCCTAATCAAAATAGAAGTAACCCTCTTTTTATAATTTGAATTAATTCAGACTATTCTAGGTTAATAGATAGGTAACAATATTTATCATTCCCCAGCTCTATCCTTTTACATTTCTCCCACACAAATTTTGGAAGCAGACTCATGTCAGCCTAGAAAGAGATGAGTAAACAAGACTGCAAGGTACTTTCATGCTGAAGCAACTCATATACAAACCCCAAAAGCCTGGGGTCTAGGACACTCCACAGAAAGAAATAAGAAGTGATCTGAGGTAATGTCATACACCTTCACTAGCTAGCAGATAATAGTTGAAAATTACTGCTTAATCATTTCCTTGAGGATAATGTATATTTAGAGTTGCATTAGCAATCAACAAATCTCTTAAGCTCAGCAGAGATAATGACAACACTAAAAGTTCTCTAGAAATATCCATTGCGATATAGTGGCTCAGGAAAAGAACTATTGAACTGCAGCACTTGGAATCCACATAATAAGTCAACCTCCACATTGCAGACACTCTCCCCATGATGAGAAATGATTGTCGAAAACTGGGTATCGACCAACTTTACTTCATAGGTTCCTTCTCAGACTCAGGTTTGACTGTGAGTGGAAAATAAGTTTCATGAACATATTTTTTTTTTTTTCTATGTTGAGGTCAACAGGATAAGTCAAATTTCAGGAAAATGTACAGGATAAAGTTTTAATTAAATTGGTATTGATTATTTTGGGGGAAAAAACCTTAAAATATACAGTATGCTCACAGTAGAAACATTTTATTTGCCTCTAGGGATAAAAAAGAAGACTTTCTTGGATAATAACTTACTGTAAATGGAATATTATAATAGTTGCTTTTGAAATCAAGATATTAATTTGAAAAACAAGTTGATACAAATATAGAGCTAAAATTTTAGATGAAGTATATTAGTACTCTCCACGTTCAGAGAAACTTCTCTAGTAAGGAACTGTATGAAATGATCCCTGAAAGGAAATCAGTCCTGAATATTCATTGGAAGGACTGATGCTGAAGCTGACACTCCAATACTTTGGCCACTTGATGTGAAGATCTGACTCATTGGAAAAGACCCTGATGCTGGGAAAAATTGAAGGCAGGAGGAGAAGGGGATGACAGAGGATGAGATGGTTGGATGGCATCACCAACTCGATGGGCATGAGTTTGAGTAAGCTCCAGGAGTTGGTGATGGACAGGGAGGCCTGGCGTGCTGCGGTCCATAGGGTCACAAAGAGTCGGACACAACTGAGTAACTGAACTGAACTGAACTGAAGATATTTTACTGTATTACTAAAAATTAAGTTGATCTATTATTTTGCTTAAACAAGGGAAAAGGCTCTTGGAGTTTAGGTTCAATGAAACACAAATCAGCTCTCTCTTGCTCTCTCTCTCTCTCTTGCTCTCAGCAGGAGTGTTAAATTGCTAGGAGAAAAAGAGAGAGAGAGAGAGAAACTCTTGAGCTCCTATTGCTTTCTTGCTTGAGTGCTGACAGCCTGAACCTCTCGCCCTGCCAAGAATGCCTCTGGCTATAGAGAAGAAAGACTGCATTCATGATAAAAAGCTCCTTGGGCTCAGTTTACTTCTCCAAGTTAGCTTTAAAGCACTTGAGATACAGAACTTCAAGGTCTTTGCTAAGATAACAAATCTGACCTTTTGGGGAAAAAAAAAATTAACTTTAAAAACTGGTGCTGGCATAAGGTTAGAAGGAGGTAAAGAGAAAGAATGTATATTATTTCTGTTATCTAAGTTTACTTAATCCCATCATAAGATTTCCCAACTGCAGAATTCAAAGTCATTTATTAATTTGAAATAATATAAAAGATATTGTACATCTATGACATTTGATGCTGAGTACGACATTGCTAAATTAAAAAATAAAAAGCATATGAAAACATAGCTATCCTGTTTGAACAAAATCAGGTAAATGTGTTTCTCTTTGAATCACTATCAAATGCGTCAAAAGTTTAGTTTTAAACAATTAAAGTTGTGCACTTATTTGTGTGGTTTCAGTTTGTATCATTTCGTCTCCCACCACTTGGCACTGTTCTAATACCCAGTTCAGTTCAGTCACTCAGTCGTGTCTGACTCTTTGCGACCCCATGAATCGCAGCACGCCAGGCCTCCCTGTCCATCACCAACTCCCGCAGTTCACCCAGACTCACGTCCATCGAGTCAGTGATGCCATCCAGCCATCTCATCCTCTGTCGTCCCCTTCTCCTCCTGCCCCCAATCCCTCCCAGCATCAGAGTCTTTTCTAATGAGTCAACTCTTCGCATGAGGTGGCCAAAGTACTGGAGTTTCAGCTTCAGCATCATTCCTTCCAAAGAAATCCCAGGGCTGATCTCCTTCAGAATGGACTGGTTGGATCTCCTTGCTCAGTCCAAGGGACTCTCAAGAGTCTTCTCCAACACCACAGTTCAAAAGCATCAATTCTTCAACGCTCAGCCTTCTTCACAGTCCAACTCTCACATCTGTACATGACCACTGGAAAAACCATAGCCTTTACTAGACAGACCTTAGTTGGCAAAGTAATGTCTCTGCTTTTCAATATGCTATCTAGGTTGGTCATAACTTTTCTTCCAAGGAGTAAGCGTCTTTTAATTTCATGGCTGCAGTCGCCAAATGCAGTGATTTTGGAGCCCCCCAAAATAAAGTCTGACACTGTTTCCACTGTTTCCCCATCTATTTCACATGAGGGGACCAGATGCCATGATCTTCGTTTTCTGAATGGTGAGCTTGAAGCCAAGTTTTTCACTCTCCAACTTCACTTTCATCAAGAGGCTTTTTTTTAGTTCCTCTTCACTTTGTGCCATAAGGGTGGTATCATCTGGATATCTGAGGTTATTGATATTTCTCCCGGCAATCTTGATTCCAGCTTGTGCTTCTTGCAGCCCAGCGTTTCTCATGATGTACTCTGCATATAAGTTAAATAAGCAGTAATTCTTATACCCAGCAGTTGATAAATATTCGTTGATTAAGTTGAATGAACCGTTGACAAATATTGAGATTTTAGAAAATGTGAACACGAAATCATCTTCTGTAAGAAACTGGTGTTCTACTACATTTTTCCCACAGCCAGATGAGTCTTTCAACGGTATAAGCAGGATGATATTCTTTCTCTGTCTCCTTGAATTTTACATCCCACTTGGCAGACAACCCTGCAGGATCTGAGCCAACTTGGTCTCCACCTGCCATCCTGACCACACTCCTTATTCTTACCACACTCTTTCCCTGCTCAAGACACTTTACTCTACTTGTTTCTTTGCCTAGAGCACTCTGCCCTCTGATCTTCATGTACCTGGTTCTTTCTTACCATTTAGATCTCAGTTCAAGGTCTTTGAGACTTAATTTAAGTAGCTTCTCACCTCTACCCCATACTCTCTTGCGAGGTGATCCCATCCTGACATTTGTCTTGACACTTGTCGCTACCTGACATTATCTTAACTGACAAACATTTTAAAACTTCTCTTGCTGTGCCTTCACTCTCCCCGCTCCCCACTCTGATATATTAATACGAGGTTCATGTAAAAACAGTGACCCTTCCGTTTTATCGTGGTATTTCTGGAAGTCAGAGCAGTACCAGGCATACATACAGTGCCAAATAAATAAACCAGTGAATAGTTGGATGAAGAAATGAGTGGATGAATGCAAAGTATGCAATTTATCAGCCACGACCCAAGAAGTGGTTGAAAATGAGCATTAAATAAATATATTTTAACTGTGCCTATAAAGTAGTGATGCAATTATTCATTTCTATAATATTTAATAAAGGGTTGCACCTTTAAAGAAATGCCATTGGCCTGAGAATATAATATAGTGGTCATTTTGAACTGACGTGAAGGAAGAAGTGTTTCAAGGAAATTCAACTGTCTCAGGTTTAAAAAAGGCCACAGGGTTCACTGTACATGCTAAGAACTTAAAGAGGCTCTTCTTTAACAGTAATAATGATAGTAGCGATACTAATATCACCATTCACAAGCATACTAGCACACAAATCTTAGGCAAGATATCAAAGCTATTTAAAAAAACAAAACAAAACAAAACTCCCCCTGCTAGAGAATAATTTTACAGCTTGACACATGTTTCTTCAGTAGGGATAGAAGGTGTTTTGAGAATATATTTCTTAAAATGACAACAGAGAATGGAGAAAAAAAAAAAAAACAAGAAAAAACTTAATGGGCAGGAGTTTTTTCAGAATCTCCAAGTCTAAACTTAATAGCTACCACTTAGACTGTTGATGGCAGAATCATCAATTAAGTTTTATAGCAGAAATAGGTAAGAAATCAATCAACAAAATGTTAGCAATCCATCTGCTCATCACAACAAATTCTGGCAGACACCATTATTACGTTAATGGTATGATATTTGGAGGAAAAAGTAAGGAAGGTAACTTAGCATCTCTCAAAGGCAAGCATTATGGTCCCAGATCAATTTGAATTTATAGCTACTCGGAGTCATCTATAATAACCTCATTCCATAAACACTAAATTTTGAATACCTTAAAAAAAAAAAAAAACAGAATCAATATACATTCAAAACAACCAGGTGTTCTATTTACATGGCATTCTGATATAGCAGAATGAAAGGCTTTCCTATACAACCAGAGTCTGAAAATTAGAGCTGTGGATATATTTTCAGATATCACTAGGAGGAATATTTATTATGTATCTCACACTTAAGCAAGTTACTAAGATGAAAAATGAAGCCGAACTGAAAAATTTACCAAGAGAAATGAGGTATAACTGACTTGCCTAAAATGAAAAAAACTGAACTTCTTTTGGCAATTTTCAGAAAAGGAAGAAAGCTACAGCATTTATCACAGAAATCCTTGTACACCCTCAAGAGATGGTAGACGGTCAGAAACAGGAGATAGAATCTGTGTCAGAAAAATTTTCAGATCCCCTCCCCACCCTCTCCATTCTATTCCCTGTCCCAGGAAGCTGACCCAGAAGAGCTTGTCGGGTTCATTGTTGGTTTTGGTCAATCCGAAGAAAACTGGAGAGGTGTTCACTGCTCAGACTTCACTGTATATAACAGCCACGACTAAGGAAAGAAAAACTAGCAATGTGCATGCTGTTCATCTTTTCAAAATTTTTAACTGGCAGACAGCTGCCTTACACTGTTGTGTTGGTTTCTGATGCACCACTCTGTGAATCAGCTGGAAGTATACAGACGCCCTCTCCCTCTGGAGCCTACCTCCCAGCACACCCACCCCACCCTTCTAGGTCATCACGGAGCACAGGGCGGAGCTTCCTGTGTTATAAGGCAACTTTCTACAAAGGATCTATTTTACATATGGTACCTGACCTGCCTCTTGAGAAATCTGTATGCAGGTCAGGAAGCAACAGTTCAAACTGGACATGGAACAACAGACTGGTTCCAAATAGGAAAAGGAGTACGTCAAGGCTGTATATTGTCACCCTGCTTATTTAACTTATATGCAGAGTATATCATGAGAAACGCTGGACTGGTAGAAGCACAAGCTGGAACCAAGATTCCCGGGAGAAATATCAATAACCTCAGATATGCAGATGATACCACCCTTATGGCAGAAAGTGAAGAGGAACTAAAAAGCCTCTTGATGAAAGTGAAAGTGGAGAGTGAAAAAGTTGGCTTAAAGCTCAACATTCAGAAAACGAAGATCATGGCATCCAGTCCCATCACTTCATGGGAAATAGATGGGGAAACAGTAGAAACAGTGTCAGACTTTATTTTTGGGGGCTCCAAAATCACTGCAGATGGCGACTGCAGCCATGAAATTAAAAGACGCTTACTCCTTGGAAGGAAAGTTATGACCAACCTAGACAGCATATTGAAAAGCAGAGACATTACTTTGCCAACTAAGATCCATCTACTCAAGGCTGTGGTTTTTCCTGTGGTCATGTATGGATGTGAGAGTTGGACTGTGAAGAAGGCTGAGCGCCGAAGAACTGATGCTTTTGAACTGTGGTGTTGGAGAAGACTCTTGAGAGTCCCTTGGACTGCAAGGAGATCCAACCAGTCCATTCTGAAGGAGATCAGCCCTGGGATTTCTTTGGAAGGAATGATGCTAAAGCTGAAACTCCAGTACTTTGGCCACCTCATGCGAAGAGTTGACTCATTGGAAGACTCTGATGCTGGGAGGGATTGGGGGCAGGAGGAGAAGGGGACGCCAGAGGATGAGATGGCTGGATGGCATCACTGACTCGATGGACGTGAGTCTGAGTGAACTGCGGGAGTTGGTGATGGACAGGGAGGCCTGGCGTATTGCGATTCATGGGGTCGCAAAGAGTCGGACACGACTGAGTGACTGAACTGAACTGAACTGAAGGTTTATATTTCAATATACATATTGCTAATGTATATATATTGATAATGTATATATTTCAATGTACATAACCCTCTTGTGCATACAATTTAGTATTGATATTATACAATTATTTATTGTAAAATAGAAGTTGCAGCAGGAACTTGACCAAAGTCTTGGGATTAATAACCCCCAGATAGAAACTGGAACCAATAAGGCGATTATGGGCAAACTCAATTACTGTCATCAGTCATCTTCGGATTTAAAATACAATTCTGTATGGAACACTTTCAATTTAAAGTATAAGAGAATACACTTAGTAATAGAAAAATAAATCTGAAGAATGTGTCACACAAGAAAAAGATACCACAGCCTTCCATGGGGATAAAGATATTGGCTTTATAGTAGGAATGTTATATACAGAGCCTGACAGTTCTCGAAGGGAACTGTGTCAGTAAAGATGAAGGAACATGACTATTGTACAAAAAGGAATAACTATTTTTGAGAACCCAAAACTTGGATATCCTTAAACCAGTTCTGTCAGTTTAGGAACGAAATAAACTCGAGAACAAGGACCATAAAGAAGCAGCATGCTATAGTGCCTAGACTTAGACCTGGAAAGCAAATGGAAATTTCAAAATAAAAATTGGGAAAATGGAAATCAAAGCAACTCACTCCTAGAAGAACACTGTAAGAGACTGGTCACATTTCATAAGCCAGGGGAACACACCTCTTTCTAGAAATGTCAGCAAAATGAAAATAAAACCACTACCGTCAGTGCTGCCAGCCTTCAATTACTTAAGGCAAAAAAGGAGAGGGAAGAATAATGCCAGTTTCCACAAGGAAGAAAAGCTGAACCCAGAATACAAAGTCAAGGGTGCTTTATTTTTTAAAAAACTTTTATAATACATATTGAAGATAAAATTGCTCTTTATGGGCACAGCAGGGTGTGTGAAGTGAAATGAAAGTCTTCTGGCTTATGACAAGGCATATTCATACAATACTGCTTGTAAATTTAATGCCTATATGCTACTTTCCTGTAGAGTTGGAGTTGTTATTTCCTGAGGCAAGCAAACAAAAGTCTTTTGCACAAAGTAGAGGAACATTTTTGAAACATAAATTAGTTCCTCCCATGTGAGACTGCAACAGATATTTCTTCTGGTCTGCTGTCAGCACATACAAACTCTCCTAGAATTCCATCCTTGGCTATTAGAATAAAACTTTGATTTATGAAGATATGGAAACTCTGGGGAGTAAAACTAAGTATAAAGATTGCCTTGGCATTTTAATGAACCATTTTACTTTCTTCTACAGTTCTATGAGTAATTGACAGGTGGCTACAAAAACCATCCTTACTCATACAGCTAACATCTTGAGCTGTGTTGGCTCAATAATACACATTTTAAAACTATTTGAGGGTTGGTGTGGGTTCATAACCTTTCTTAGATTAAGTCTAAAGTATTCTAAAGAATGAAATTCAGCTACATACTACTAAATTTGCAGCAACATGCATGGATCTACAGAATATTATGCTTTAGTGAAGTAAGTCAGAAAGAAAAGGACAAATAACTACTATCACTTCTATATGAAACCTGAAAAATAAAAACAAATTAATGCATATAGCAAAACCGAAACAGCCTCCAGTGATACATGGGAGTTGTATAATTCTGCTTTTGATCCCTTCTTTTGATAATTGCTGAGTAGTCAGTGTTTCCCTGATGCTGGGAGGGATTGGGGGCAGGAGGAGAAGGGGACGACAGAGGATGAGATGGCTGGATGGCATCACCGACTCAATGGACATGAGTTTGGGTAAACTCCGAGGGTTGGTGATGGACAGGGAGGCCTGGCGTGCTGCAGTCCACGGGGTCATAAAGAATCAAATATGACTGAGTGACTGAACTGAACTGATACAAACTATTATGTAATAAAATAGATAAGCAACATGGATATATTGCATAGCACAGGAAATTGTAGCCATTAGCTTGAAATAACTTTTAATGGAATATAATCAGTAAAAATACTAAATCCCTGTGCTGTATACCTGAAACTAATATAATATCATAACCAAATTATACTTCAATA
Source organism: Bos indicus (assembly GCF_029378745.1). Lineage (NCBI taxonomy): Eukaryota > Metazoa > Chordata > Mammalia > Artiodactyla > Bovidae > Bos > Bos indicus. Next base: position 98,068,176 of record NC_091768.1, read on the forward strand.
AGAAAAAAATCTGTGTTTTAAAAATTTACATTTTGTGTACTCTAACCATAAGAAGTAATTAAAGACACACAAAAGTTTTTAAAATAGAAACCAACTATATAGTATTTCTCCATATCCAGTTTTTGACTAGCAAAACTGTACTTCAATGAAGAAATGTCTTAAAAACTTCCTTTCAGAGGAAATAAATAATAGATATAGATAGACAGATATGGATAAATGGACTACTTTAAATGACACCACGCTACACTATACTATGGTAAGACCTGACCAGGCGGCTTAGTGGTACAGAATCTGCCTGCCAATGCAGGAGACACAGGTTCGATCCCTGGGACAGGAAGATCCCCTGGAGAAGGAAGACAACACACCCCAGTATTCTTGCCTGGAAATCCCGTGGACAGAGGAGGCCGGCCAGCTGCAGTCCATGGGGTCACAAAGAGGTAGGCGTGACTGAGTGACTGAGCACAGCACACACACTCACACCTGGCAGTTCAACCATTTCCTCGCTCAATTGGTCTCCCGTTTCCACTTTATTCCTACACAGAGGGGAAGGGTAAAGCGTGGTGCAATCCAGAACATTTTGTATCTGCTTTCGTTCACTTCGCGATATATTCTGTGCAGTGCTCCATACCACTTGTGAAAGGGATTACCAGCTGCCTGACACTATGGCTGGGCTCTCTCAGGTTAGGCAGTTAGGCTGTTTTCACTACTTTTCAACTATAAAGAATTACTTTATACAGATGCGCTTTTATATTGTTTGAAGATAACAAGTTTATCTTGTAGAAAATATGTATTTTTAAAACACATTTTGAGTAAACTCACAGATGATTTCTAGAAGCGCTTTTGCAATCAATCCTTTAAAATAGTAGAAGGCAGCTGTTCAAAGGTATCAAGGGTTTCCTTTAGTGAACTAGTGGGTAAAATTTCTCTGATGATGAGTTTGAATTTTTATGCTAACAAACCATCACACTGCCTCAGTGAAGAAAAGGAAATCACACACCAAGGGCACTGCTGGGCTGCACTCTTGCTCAGGGACCTTCTTGAGATTACAGGATTGTTTTCTCTTTAGTTGCAGTAACATGCGTTTGGGCTTAAAGATGATGATTAATTACTCAAGAGAAAAAAAAAAAAAAAAACAGATGTAAATCAAGGAAACGCAAAAAGTAAAGGAGGACAGCAATCCCGGGTTTCAGTCAGAAGTGCAAAACCAACTACATTTAGGGCTGTAATGTTTTCCTCTTTGAAGTACAGTTTCAGCTTTAGCCTAATTTCCAACAGAAAATGGCATTTGTAAGCTGGAGATGGTCTGCTATGTTCTTATTTCAAGAAAAAAGCATAAAAAAAAAAAAAAAAGCATTACTATTCTTTCCTTGCTCCACTATCATCTTTAACGGTCACCCTTCTATTTTCTGAAATAGAAGCAAATTGCAATGTATTCCAAAAGACTCAAGCTAGAAGAACCAGGGAGTTATTCAAATATAAAGAACATAATATAGCAAAGTCCTTGGGTGAGAAAATAGGAAGCTGAGAACCTTCCAATCTTGGGACTAAAAATGAGAATGGTTATATGCTACCATCAATATATAAGGCTGAGGTCAGAAATCAAATGTAAATGACACATTCATGGAAAGTGTCTACTTTCAGGGTAGGATATTTCACTCTTAGAGATGGAAATCAATTTGTTTTAAATTGACTTAAGTTCGTTTACACAAAACAGAACCTTTGTACAATACAGCATAAACTGACAAGATAAGTATTCATTCTGAGCCTCTAAAATGAAAAAAACAGTTCACAACCACCAAGATGAAGGTCTCCATCTGGCATTTCAGATTTACTGGTATTTCATGAAAGTCAGTTTCATGTTATAGCCCAATTCTCTGCTAGAGGAATAAAAAGCTGGACTAATTCTGGCTTAAAAAAAAAAAAAAAAGCAAATCCATAGCAAAAGTAATATATCTGTAGCCTTTCCAGCTGCCTTTCTGTAACCTGTGTGAGTCATTTATAGGTCCTGTACTTGAATCGGATTCCAATGAACAGCAGACTCATCAAAACACAGCCAGGTCGAATAATCATTGAGCTTTTTGCCCACCACCCACTTTGTATACACAAGATGACAAGTTTGCAGAATGAAAATGTCCCACATCGCTTCCTTCTGGTCCACGTGGGTATAAATGGCGTAACACTATTGAGCGCCCCTGCCTGGCTCATGCCACCCTCTGTCATCTCCCATCACCAGGAACACAGCACTAAGCTGATGGCCAAATTGAGCTTACTAATTGGGCTGTGTTGACTGTAATTGGAAGTGAGGTATGAGAAATTCATGCAAGTAATCCAGGAGCACTCTCCTCCTGGTGGTCCAAGTCTGCTGATCACTGAGTAATAACAACCCTGAGATCACAGCTTCTACTCTTTGGCCTTAAGCCTCATTAGGCCACGAGGTCCAACCTCGCCTTCACTATGGAGACGTTCGGAGCTTCAGGCACAGGCCCAGATAAAAGGAAGGTGGTTCTTTGCCTCTTATTTCATGGAGTTGCTTTTATGTATTACGTATTAATGTTTTATGTTATTAATGTTAATGCTTTTATGTATTAATGTTTCCCGAAGGAAAACATCCTCTTGGTAACAAGAGGGCATGGGCAGGACGGGTTACAGCAAATACATCAAAACCCATGACGGAAACCCTCAGAGGCTCTACTAGCAACTCTGCATACTTCCATCCAATATAGATCTGACGCCCTCACAAGCATGCTGAAATTGTCACACTGTCTCATTAACCAGTTTGTCTTGAATACTTAAATCATACCATGCGGATTGATCTTTCGTGTTTTGTAATTTTAAACTCATTTTCGTTAGCTGTTAACCTTCAGGAAAAAGCAGAATAATTGTGGAAAATAGTTGTCTACCTCTAACATATGGCGTTAGGTCTACCTCGCAGTGGAGTCTATTCGTTCTATTCCCCAAAATTGGTTTGAAATCCAGCTCTAAGAATTACTCATAGAAGACGGTTGCTAATCTAGGCCTAGTTTCCTTGTCTTTAAAGTGAGCAGTCAGAGTCACACGGGGTTTCTTTAGGATTAAATGAGAAGACATGATGTGGTGCCTCACATGATTAAATAGTGCCCAATTAATCGTGTCATCATCGTCATGTCAAGAACATTGTGAAAAAATGTCTAATTCAGACCAAATGGTAGGAAATCACTACCTTCAATACAAAACTGAAAGCTAAAAAAAAAAAATGAAACTGTTTCAAGAATGTTTGAAAAAACAAGGTTTAACAATTGATGTGAGACTTCTTCACTGGGAACCTCTTTTTTCTCAGCAGAGGCTCCAGAGCATGGACTTTTTTGTCTAATTAATTCAGATGTTTTCTCCATCACAATAAAAGATCCCTTTGAGGAAATCAAATCCATCATTTTCTAAAACTTTGCCTGTCACAGCAAGAGACTGTAGGCTTTTATATTTCCTAGTTAACCTCTTCAGTCACTTAGCTTTTTTTTTTCCTTTTTCACTTCCTATAAGACAAGCTGTGCTCATCTTAAAATAAACCAATACAAGCAGGGACAAAGAAACCCCAGGGGAGAGCCACTGCGGTCTCCCTGCTGCGGGAGCCAGTTCCCTTGCAACAAGCCCATAAACCCGGTGGGAGAAATCTGTAGAGTGCTGGGGAACAGAGGCTTCAGAAACTTCCAGAGGGAGGCAAAGCTCTGAGTCTTGAGGCTCAATAGCAAGTTAACAACACATGCACCTGTGCTAATATTTTAGTCTTTGGAAATGGGGTTAAAATACGTTAAATTTACACTAACGGTGAGGAAAGCCATTTTGGATTAGTTGAAGAGTCTGAATTACAAAATATTTTAAAAGAAAACATTCTTACTACTTGCGTCCTTTTTGGTAATACAAATTAAGCTCCAATACACTCTGGACAGATTTCAACTAGGCTCCCTTTAAAAATACAACAGGAATGATATACAATTACTATGGAGAATCGTATTTAACATGCACACTGGTTATTTCAAGGTGATTTATAAATTTGCTCAACTGTTCATAGCTGTCTCCAATATACCTTATGTACTTAAAACATTTTTCCCCACAAAGAGCCTAAAAATATCTTGTATATAGCTCTATACCATTAAATAAATTCTAAACACATGGGTTCTAATGACATAACTACACAAAGACTTTGTGAGCCGTATCTGAAACTCTAAGCAAAACATAAAATCCAAAGCTCTGCATCTAGCAAGGCGTCTGTCTTTATAGGCTTATTTTCCCTGAACTCAGCCTGGACCCACGTTGGGAATGTCATACCTCTCTGATATTTATATTACTACACACATTCTTCTGGAAAGCATTCCACACCTCCTTCTGAGCCATCCTGGTGGACGACCACACTTGGATCACTCACCGGCTCACACAAGGTTTCAGGATGAGCTACCAAAGCATTTTCTTTCTGCTATCAGATCAACATCACTCATTATCAGAGAAATGCAAATAAAAACCACAATGAGGTACCATTTCATGCCAGTCAGAATGGCTGCAATCCAAAAGTCTACAAGCAATAAATGCTGGAGAGGGTGTGGAGAAAAGGGAACTCTCTTACACTGTTGGTGGGAATGCAAACTAGTACAGCCACTATGGAGAACAGTGTGGAGATCCCTTAAAAAACTGGAAATAGAACTGTCATATGACCCAGCAATCCCACTGCTGGGCATACACACTGAGGAAACCAGAATTGAGAGAGACACGTGTACCCCAATGTTCATCGCAGCACTGTTTATAATAGCCAGGACATGGAAGCAACTTAGATGTCCATCAGCAGATAAATGGATAAGAAAGCAGTGGTACATATACACAATGGAGTATTACTCAGCCATTAAAAAGAATACATTTGAATCAGTTCTAATGAGGTGGATGAAACTGGAGCCTATTATATAGAGTCAAGTAAGCCAGAAAGAAAAGCACCAATACAGTATACTAATGCATATATATGGAATTAAAAAGATGGTAATGATAACCCTGTATGCAAGACAGCAAAAGAGACACAGATGCATAGAACGGTCTTTTGGACTCTGTGGGAGAGGGCGAGGGTGGGATGATTTGGGAGAATAGCATTGAAACATGTATAATATCATATGTGAAATGAATCGCCAGTCCAGGTTTGATGCATGATACAGGATGCTTGGGGCTGGTGCACTGGGTTGACCCAGAGGGATGGTCTGGGGAGGGAGGTGGATGGGGGTTTCAGGATGGGGAACACGTGTACACGGGTGGCAGATTCATGTTGATGTATGGCAAAACCAATACAATATTGTAAAGCAGTTAGCCTCCAATTAAAATAAATAAGTTTATATTAAAAAAAAGAATTGTAATCTCTAGGGTTAAAATTCTATTACTGTTTATATTTTATAGAGAAGAAAGGAGCTACATGGAGATCAAGTTCATGTATCAATTAAGCCCTTAGTGTGAAGACTTACCCCACTCTCCCCCTCGTTCCCCCTTCCGTGGGGCCTGGATGACTGTGCTTTCAGCAAGTAAAAAGTGCTCTTGCTGTTACAGCATCATTAGCATCACCAGAACCATGTAAGGCACAGGCTAAGGTACTTAAAGAGTACTTTGGTGGGTACTGAAGTGTGTCCAGCTCTTGTATGCCTCGGCACATCCTCCAAGTGCCAAGAGATGGATTGAAAGGTGCAGTTCAAAACAAAGCCTCCAAGTAGTTCGCTATCCACAGATCACTGAAATGATATACTACAATAACCATCCCCGGAACATTAAGGCTTACTGCACTGAGGTGTAATTAATCTGCTGAGCAGTGACGGGACAGAGCTGCAGAGCACTTCCCAAGCTTCTGAGATCTGGCACGCCAAGGGACGGTCGGGGAATCCTCCTAGTCTGTGACTCTGCCACAATGGGAGCGCTTGTGATTTGCAATTAACAAGGACGAGATGCAGGTGCAGGATGGAGAGACTCTGAATACACACGACAGAATGGCAAGTGTCTCGTGAACGGAAAAGGAAAGGTACAGATAAGAACAAAGGAAAATACAGGGGAAGTCTAAAAATAAGCCAAACCCTCCTTTTTTAAATCAATTTTTAAAAAGATATTCTTGTAGATCATATTAAAGGCATTGTATTTGGACATCACAAAGTGGTTTGTGAAGTTGGAGGTAGTTGATAGTCTAAACAGATATTTCTCTGATTATGTCACAATTTGAAAGAATTTCATAAGGGAAAGATATACTGAAATACATTAAGAAAATTAATTAATTTATTAATTATTTAACAGAAAAATATTTTGTATTGGGACCTATTAAATTAAAAAGATAAAGTAAAATTTAAAAAATTAAAATGATGTACTGAAAAATAAAAGAAAAAGAAAATTAAGCTGACCAAAATCTAATTACTTGAGAAAAGATTTTTCTAAAATCGTAAATTTTGAAATTGGGGAGTAAAACAGTAGAGTATATGGTACAATTAGGAAAATAGATTGATTTTTCTCAAATATATGATGAATAAAGACTCTCTTTATCTTGCTATATTTCAAAATTTGTAAATCCACGACTAATCGGAGCAGTTTCCTTTAAATTCCCTGTCAAAATGATACAATTGGTAATAAATCTGTGTGGCTGAACCACACTGACTCCATCTTGCCAGCTCCATCTCAGGTCCCCAGTCTGTCCCCGTCGTTTTCTGCTGGACCGAGCTTTAGCCCAGCTCACAAGGGACGCCCTCAAGCCAGTATGTTCTCCATCAGCCTTTACCTTTGCCTCCCTCTGGCAGGAAGACTGGAAGAATGCCTTTGCGGACATAGATGGTTAATGGAAATGTGACCCCAGGGGACGGGAAACCCCCGGTCCCCTAAGGTGGGACATGCTTCTCCGGAGCTGGAAGAGCTGTTTTCAGCTTTGGCCCCTCGAAAGCCCCCTGAACCCCTCTCAGTGGCAAGGAGTGCAGCTGTGATCCCACCTCCGGACCGTCGTCTGCCTGATCCTTCCTTCCTGTGTGCTTCAAGATTCCCACGATAAACTTCGTAATTGCACTTTATGGAGCTGCTTTCTTTGTTCTCTGTCTTAAAGTTCCTTCTCAGTTTAGAGGATATTATTCAATATCTCTGCTGCCCAACAAAAGCAAATGATTAAAATATCATATTGAAACTACATTTAAATAAATGATTAAATATCAAATGCCTTTAACAGAGGCTATAGAATAATTGCTTCATGCAAATTTGAGGTAATCCAGGATCCATGCCTCCTGACAGCCAGAATCTATCCTTTCACACCCTGCGATGATGCCCGAGCATTCCTGCAAACATCGTTTAGTCTCAGTAATTTCAGAACCGTACAGATATATCAGTTCTGAACCCTGAAGATTCTGGTGCAGTCTCTAACAAAGATCTAACTTTTACACTAAAGAAAGGTCAATCATACAATAAACAAGTGACTCAATTGTGAGTACCTCAAAGATTAGTCCAGCATCTCATTCATTATTTATCCTCAACATATGCATTCACTGAAAGCTTTATTTCTAACCTGTGAAACATTTTTATCTCTTATTTTATTTTTATGATTTATCTGTATATTTGTCTATATTATGAATCTATCTATCTATCTATATGTATCTTTACTTATTGTGCTCAGTCTTGTCTGATTCTTTGTGGCCCCATGCACTGTGACCCACCAGGCTCCTCTGTCCATGGACTTTTTCAGGCAAGAATACTGGAGTGAGTTGCCATTTCCTACCCAGGGGCTCCTCCTGACTTCATGATCGAATGGGGGTCTCTTCTGTCTCCTGCATCGGAAGGCAGATTCTTCACGTGCCACCTGGGAAGCCCCGTATTTACTTCTTACATATTATTCATAAATCTTTTAAGAAAACAAGCATACTGTCATTTCACCATCAAATCTGCAAAATTAGTTTATTCTCTCCCTTCCTGTGTAGTGTAGGAGAGACTTTCATCTTATTGTCATCTCTCTATGAGCTCCATCCAACTCATTCCATCGATTTAGTTACTTCCTTCTGTTGCTAATCCTTTCCATCACTGTCAGATGTTTAGGGAGATCTTAGTGAATGCTGTGATGTGCCTGTAGCCTTATAACATAGGAGCAAATGGTCAGACTTGGGGCCAGGCGGTTGAGGGATCCAGGATGCCGTCGACTGCTTTCCCGTGTTTGGACAAGTGTGAACGTTGTCTTTCTGGGGCAGACGTGGGATCATATTTCTTGCCCAAGAAAATTACTCATCAGCATAGCCGGATTCAGAATCATTCAACAGGCTGGGAAGCCAGAGGCGAGCTCCTGCAGCTCTCGTTCCCCGGGGAGTTGCTGTGAAATACACGAGGCCCCTGGAACTCCATAGGGTCTTGCTCCCTCATCTCTTCATGGACAGAGCCCTGGGCCTGATTTACTCCTGAATCTGTATGTACATGTGACATACAGATGTGTGAAGCTATCTGGCTTTTCTTCGGATGTAGAAGCACAAATGTGGTATTTTTGGAGATACTGCAATTTCTTGCTTGTTAAGTCCAGGCAAATGAAGCCATTTCAGTTCTGCATAAAGTCTGCTGGAAAGAATCAGGATTCAGGCACTTAAGTTTGTCTTGGCCGTGTACAAACATATGTCCTGCTGACCATGTATAGGCCATCGGGAAGGCTCTTCATGCTTTAATACATGTTAACCTTCACCTGCCTTAAATTTCCTGAGGGAATTTTTGCTGTAAATATTCTAGAAGAGTTTTAACCATAATGCTCTGAAGCAATATTACTTAGAAAAATACTTTCCTTGAGGAAAGTGAAGCTTCATAATGGTCGTGTCATTGCATGTTTATCTGCTCATTTCTTTCTCAATTTTTTGGGTAAATGACTATTTTTCAAGATAAGTTGAATAGCAACGATATAAAGAAATCGCCCTGCTATATGTCTGCCAACGATGCACATTCTAGGAATCTTGGTAAGTGTCAGATCATGTGAAAAGCAAGTGATTTATGTGTTGCTGGCAACCAGGATTAAGTTGCTGGAGGTGCTAATAGCTACTGCTAATAGCTTCCTTTCCGTGTAAAAATGATGACAGTAATAGTTAATAGTGAGCAACTGTTTCCTATGTGTAAGAGATTGTACTTCACGTATTTTCTTGTATAATCTTTATAACAAACCTATAAACCACCATTTTGAATTTCTATTTATAGATGAGGAAAGTATAACAGATAAACTATTTTTCCCCTAGTCACAGCCGGGATTCAAATGTGTCCTTGTCACTTCAGAGCCCTCGTTCCTAACCCACTCTCCCACCCCACTCCAGGCAGTTGCATTTCTTAATAGTAATCTTCTTATGTCAGTACACTGACTACGTTTTTAGTCTCTTCATTTAATGTGACTTCAAGATTCCTGTGTATTTGGATAATGTAAACTGTATACAATTTAACTACTGCATTAATTTAGATATGGTTTAATGTTTATAATCACAGAACATCCTAAGTTGATGCTTTGCAACATCCACAGAAAGTAACCATTTTTAAGGTCCTCCTGGTTATTTTTCCTGCCAGAAAATTGTTTTCATTTCCACTTCTTTTCAGTTACTTCCTACTGGCATGACAAACTTCTATACATTCTTGTAAATAAAACGCTGCTCAGGCATGAGTAGAAGAGAGTAGGAACACCTTCCAGTGTGTCAATAATGAAAGAAAAAGAGATATGGGCAATTTCTCCACGAGGAGGTTCATGTCACTTCTTCTGTGAAGCCTTTCTGAACTCAGGTAAAGTTAATCATTCCCAACTTGGGGTTTGCAATATATCTTATACTGCACTGTATATTCTTATACTCCATAATATTTTTTTCCAAGTTCTACATCCTCTCAAGACTGTAACTACTTGAGAGAGGAAAATGTGACGTGTTTACTTCTGTTTCTTGGACCGTAGCATAGCTCCTGATGTAGATGCTTAATGAATGATTGTGGCAGAAAGAAAGAGAGAGAGGAGGCAAAAGGGAAAAAAGGGAAGAAAATATAGAAGAGATGAAATACATTAACTTGCTGTGTGATTTCTATCAGTTCTGTTCAGTTCAGTCACTCAGTCGTGTCCAACTCTTTGCGACCCCATCGACTGCACCACGCGAGGCCTCCCTGTCCATCGCCAACTCCCGGAGTCTACTCAAACTCATGTCCACTGAATCGGTGATGCCATCCAACTATCTCATCCTCTATTGTCCCCTTCTCCTCCTGCCTTCCATCTTTCCCAGCATCAGGGTCTTTTCAAATGAGTCAGTTATTCTGACTCCAGGTGGGCAGAGTATTGGAGTTTCAGCTTCAGCATCAGTCCTTCCAATGAATATTCATACTATGTGATTTGTATACATACAAAATACTCTTATTTATCTATATATTTATCATTTTAGTAGAGAAAAAGAACCAACCATCATCCCTCTGAATAACTCCTCTGACCCAGATTCCCAAGAACCGAAAGGAAAGTGGTCAGAAACACCAGAAACACAGTGGTGTTTTCGTCCCAGGAGGACTGTGCAAGGCTTCAGACCTGCTGTTTTAGAAGAGCCGGGTGTTAAGTACAGCTCTTCATTGATGCGTTTTATCTAAAACACGGCTCTAAAATGTGTGAGTATGTGTGTGTCTGTGTTCTAACCTTGCAGATGGAAGGAAGTTAAAACAACTGCCACTTAAAAACTGCAGTCAGTTTCACAAGGTGGAAATTTCAATTCCTCTTTGGAGACAGTATTCTGAGGTTTTGAGTAAACCATCTAAAATGGACATCTTGCTTAAAATATGATGAAGGCAGGGTCCCTGCTCTGAAACGGAGAGGTTTGGGCGCTCTGGACCAAGTCAGCCTACAGGGTGCATGTTGGCAGGTTACATCTTCTTTACGAAGACGCTGTGCATTCCTGTGATCTCATGCAAACTTCTGAGCATGGAAAGCGTCTCTTGTGAAAGAAGGCCTTGGACAGGCCCTGAGGGGTGGTGTGCACAGGCATTCTGGCTCTAGGCCCTGGCATCACACGCACTGGTGGACTAAAGGCGGGGCTCTCCTGATGCCAGCCAGAGTTCCTCACTCTCGCCCCTGGGGCATCAGCTTAGGGGACCAGGAGCAGGCATCCTTGATCCGGGGACTGCTGTCTTCACAAGATGGGCTCCACTAAAGTCAGGAGGACGGATCCTTTACTGACTTCAGGGTGACGGTGGACAGGGGACAGTAACCCGGGAAGCCGGCTGGGAAAAGACCACAGCGGGAGAGATGCGGAGACTGAAGAAAAAGTGGCGATTTGACAGCACGTTCGACTGGTTCTGGGGAGAGCTCCAGAAGCAATACGTGATGTTTACAGCTATGCTTTAGGATGGCAGCATAAAATAGGCCAGAGGTTCAGCTGGAACAGGCTTCCGCCACTGGGATTTTGTCACCAACCATCAAAAGGACTGCATTTCTACCCAGAGACAATCAGAACCTTGGCACACCGTGCCCGTCCACTGATCATCTAGACAGGAGAGCTTCAGAATCACATGGGGATCCGTCTCAACACCGCTGCCCTCGCCCTGCCCCGCCCCAGAACCCCATGTGGAAACTGAGTCCCTGACATTTTAAACTTTCCAATGAAGGTCTTTTCCTCAGGTTATTTTTTGTCTTCAGCTCACTGGTGAGGTGAGCCCCTGAAGGTAAGGTTTGGCTTCCTGGCTTCTCCCACAAGAGGTAACCTGACATGTATGGGTGGGGAACCCAAGGAATAGCTGCCGTGTCGGAACTCCGCACGTGTGTGCACACCAGTCTCACCATCAGTGTTAGCTCCGGAGCCCCAGACACTGTTAATCAAGGACAGCGGACTGCACTCTCCGGACAAGTTGCTCCTGGGGACTGGCTCCTTTGCAGTTGTGCTTCCACACATCTCTTATTCTCAATCTTGACTTGGGCCCATATGCATTTTTCTCCTACTAAATGCCATATCATATTTGTACTTTAATTGTCCAGGGTTATATTGGATGTCATTTATTTTTTGACTTGGTGGTTTACTTGCTAAGTCATCTCCGACTCTTGCGATCCCACGGACTGTAGCCTGCCAGGCTCCTCTGTCCATGGGATTTTCCAGGCAGAAATACTGGAGTGGTTTGCCATTTCCTTCTCTAGGGCATCTTCCCGAACCAGGGATTGAACCTGGGTCTCCTGCACTGCAGGCAGAAATCTTTACCGACTGAGCTACCAGGGAAGCCCCATTTTTTGACCAGGATAACGTGAATGACTCCTTACTAATACAATAAAGTGAGTGTTAGCTGCTCAGTCATGTCCGGCTCTTTGGGACCACAGGGACTGTAGCCCACCAGGCTCCTCTGTCCTTGGGACTTCTCTCAGGCAAGAATAGTGGAGCAGGTTGCCGTTTCCTTCTCCAGGCGATCTTCCAGACCCTTGGAGCACACCAGGGTCTCCCATTTTGCAGGCATTTACCATCTGCAGTAAAGAGTCTGCCTGGAATACAGGAGAGCCAAGTTCAGTCCCTGGGTTGAGAAGATTCCCCTGGAGAAGGAAATGGCAATGCTCCAGTATTCTTGCCTGAGAAAAGTCACATGGATAGAAGGGCCGGGGGTTAGTACAGCTCTTCACTGATGTGCTTTATCTAAAACACGGCCATGGGGTCCATGAGTTGGACACGACTGAGAGACCAAAAGTTTCATTTGCTGGTATATGCTGTAACCTAAAAATGTGTCATCTCAATTATATCATCTCAGTAATTTATAAAAGCTGTGGATGCTAGTCCAATTGTTCTTTATGGAGGGATGAGATTAGTGTGTGGGCTGGCTTTAAAGCTGAGAACACTATCACTTTCTGGCTGTCTCAGGTAAGGCAACTGTGAGTGTTAAGGGAAGAAAAGAAGCAGCTCAACATCAATTCAATCTGTAAAGACAAAAGCAGTGTGACCATTTGCCAGATTCCTGCAAAGCTGGGTTTCCTCACCTGTAGGGTCCCCGACGTCGGCACCACACCAGACCTGGATTTACTGCTCCACCGGCTCCCACCCACCTTGTCCCCACCCAACAATGTCCCCAGTCTACTCCCAGCTTGATCCTCATGTCAGACCATCAAGCTTCACAGGCAAATGTTAAAGAACCAAGTCCAGGGCCAGTCCACGCTCACTGACCTGGAACCTAGGCAAAGCCATCCCAACAGCCCACACCATTTCTGTTGCATACTGTCCCCAAAATTCCTGGAACTCTCCCAGAACAGCTGTCTGAAATCTTTTCTATTCCCCTTACACCAATACCTTTTCCTTCCCACCCCTTGACAAATGATCTTGCCTCTATATTAGGAAATGCTTCCGGTCGGTACATCTCCATTTAAGAGATCACTGCTGGGAACTGGGTGTGCTCTGCACATAAAACAGTCCCAATTACGGGAAACATCTCAGAAGCTGCTATTATTCATGTCTGCCTCTTGCTCTCAGAGGCCAGTCTGACTGCTGCAGGGCACACTAATTCTCATCTGTACACCTTTACCCAAGTCCCATCCTTTTGGAATCAAGGCTTCCTTTTGCCCTTCAACACGGACAAGTGTTCTTCCCCATTCTTCAGGGTGCCAGGCATGTCCTACATCTGCCTTAGACCTCCCTTGTTACACCAGCATCCTTCCAGAACACGCTCTGGTCAGGACCACGACTCAGCGTCTCCCTGTACACCAACCTCCAGTTGCAGGCATGCATGCAAACCTTCTGAGCTCTATGCCAAGCGTGAAGGGTGTTGCCTGCTCCTGTGTCACCTTCATATCAAGCAGCTCTAATACATATTACCTGATTCTCCCTCAACATGCTAGAGAATTTTCATCATTCTTCCTTTAAAACAAACTCAATGCTCCGGACATGTAGGGAGACCTCTCCATGATGTGTCTGTAATATTCCTGATTTTCACTGTAATATAAAAGAAGCTTGATCCAATATCTCTGAGCTCCTAGCTTTTCCTTAACCTGACCCACTTGTTGATTCTTGGCTTAGAGGAACTCTTGCTTAGTTTCTCGGACTCTTTCTTTCCAGACGCTGACTCCTGGCTCGCCTATCCCATTTGCTGTGATTATCCGCCCGCCATCACTTTTCTCAAGGCCTTGAGAAGACAATGAGTGGGACGAGTGCAGACTACAGACCGCATCTGAGCACATCAGGAGCTAGGGCAACAGGTTAACGGTTCTGAAATCTGACCTGCTTTCCTCCTTCTGAAGCATTTTTCTTCATGTGAAACATTTATTAATATCTTCAGTTAAAAACATCATAGGAGAACAGGAAACTGGAAAAGAACTTTTTCACTTCATATAAACAATTGTTAACTGTATTAAATCTTTTAAAATAGATGTGCTACAAAGGAATATAAAACATTGGTAGAATATTATAATTTATGATCTGCAATTGACATGTATTCTTTATTGTATATTTCTGTATCTTAGCTATCTCATTACTGATATGTTACTTTCTTCTTTACAGTAAGATAAAGGTCACTGATATTTAAAGTTTGCAGGAACCTGGATGATTATCTAGCCCCAACACTTCATCTTACAAGGAGTTTATAGGGAAGGGAAATGGAAAGTCAGATTTTGAGTTCTGATCATTCTCACAGGTTCTCTTTTTGTTCAGAGTAGATTGTTTAAAATTGATTAACATTGTCTTAGAAATGCTTCCCTGTTAATAATTTATCAGAAAATAAATCCATGGATTTAGGAAACCTATATCAGTTACTATCAACTGAAATCGTGCTGTTCATTCATTTGACTGTATAGAACATTGCATATTTTCCTACTATCTTTTCTCTTTTTGTTTACCTCTTTATTTCGATAATCTAGAATTATGCCTACTTCATGAATACTTGTTGAATGCATGAGTCAGTATGGTCAACATAAATAAGATCTTTCTTTTGACTCTAATCTGACAGTATTATGCCACATAGAAACTGTCGGTGTTACTCTTCTAGGAGTTTCATGGCTTGCAGTCTTACACTTAGGTATTTAATCCATTTTGAGTTTATTTTGTATATCAGATGAGAAAATGTTCTAATATCACTCTTTTACCTAGAAATGTCCAGTTTTCTGAGGCCTGGTTATTGAAGGGACTTTCTCCTCATGGTATATTTTTCTCCCCATTGTTGTAGATTAATTGACTGTAAGTGCAGGGGTTAATTTCTGGGCTCCCTATTCTGGTCCATTGATCTGTGTATAAATTTTTGTGCCATTACCACACTGCTTTGGTAACTATACTTTTGAAGTCAGGGAGTAAGATACCTCCAATTCTGTTACTTATCAAGATTTCCTCAGATATTTGAGATCTTTTAAGATAATTGTTAAAATATAGCACAAATAATGTTTGACAACATAGTATTATATTGTTTAAGAATTTTGAAGAATAGAGGATATCAACAAGCATATTATATTTTTTAAAGCTTTACATAATAGTAGTCTCGGATTGGCATTATATTTGCCTAATAATAGATTATAGGCAAAACTTAGGGAGTGCCTGTTATGTATTGGTACTGTGGTAATTGCTTTTTATGTATATCTATCACCTCAAAACAACCCTCATGGCAGATACTGTTATCACTTCCTATGTTGAAAAAAGAACTATATCAATCTGTATGTGCTATTTATATATTTTGGATACTAACCACTTATATCATTTGAACATATTTTCTCGCATTCAGTAGGTTGTCTTTTTCATGGATTTCTTTGCCATACAAATGCTTTTAAGCTCAATCATGTAGCAGAAAATGGCAACCCACTCCAGTATTCAGACCGGCGGGCTGCAGTCCATGGGGCTGCAAAAGAATCGGACATGACTTAGCAATTAACGATAACAACAGATCACCTATAACTCAATAATTTTAAAAAGGATTAAAAAAAAAGAATTAAAACTGTGCTCAAGGTCACACAACTAGCAGGGCTTGCTTAGAACTGGTGTCTTAAATCCAGGTCTTTCTTGTTCCAATGCTTTTAAGGCTATAGTCTGCTGCTTTACTAAATCAAGCCAAAATAGGTAGAGAAGATAAAAACAAGGATAGTTCATGTAAATTATTCTTTTCCTTCCTGCTTGTCTGTGTTTTTGGAAATTCCATACTACTTAAGAAAATTACATGGTACTACCTGAAAGATGGGGCTTCCCAGGTGCCTCAGTGATAAAGTACCTACCTGCTAATGCAGGAGATGCTAGAGACTCGGGTTTGATCCCTCAGTTGGGAAGGTCCCCTAAAGAAGGAAATGGCAACCAACTGCAGTATTCTTGCCTGGGAAATCCCATGGACAGAGGAGCCTGGTGTGCTACAGTACCTGGGGTCACAGACAGCTGGCGCGACGAGCGACTTAGCACACTCTCACGCACTTGAAAGGTGGACAGAATGGGACGTTAGATTCAGAAAAGCAAAATGATAAAGAGCACTGGAGTGCTAGTTTTAGTAATACCTAGCTTCCCTAAAGTACTCTTGCCTGGAAAATCCCAAGGATGGAGGAGCGGTGGTGGGCTGTAGTCCATGGGGTCGCTAAGAGTCGGACACAACTGAGAGACTTCACTTTCACTTTTCCCTTTCATGCATTGGAGAAGGAAATGGCAAACCACTCCAGTGTTCTTGCCTGGAGAATCCCAGGGACGGGGGAGACTGGTGGGCTGCCGTCTATGGGGTCACACAGAGTCGGACATGACTGAAGCGACTTAGCAGCAGCAGTAGCAGTAGCAGCTTCCCTAAAAAGTAATATCACAAACCAAATAGAAATAATAATTTTTAAAAGCCTACTATAAGATAACTGATTGAAGAAACTTTATTCAAATTGAAAAATGCTGAATATCTGTGATTTAGAGAATAACAGTCTTCCAGGTAACTATATCGAGTATACTAGTTTGGCAAGTAAAAGAAAAAACTTGACAAAGTATATATTATCCCATGAGATGTTAATCATATATATATAGAGAGAGACAAGTGAAAGTCGCTCAGTTGTGTACAACTCTTTGTGATCCCATGGAATTCTCTAAGCCAGAATACCGGAGTGGGTTGCCATTCCCTTTTCCAGGGGATCTTACCAAACCAGGGATCGAACTCAGGTCTCTTGCATTGCAGGCAGATTCTTTACTAGGTGAGCCACCAGGGAAGCCTATATGTATATATGGCTGGAACTGTTGGTCAACCAGAAATACTAGCCAAGAGCTTATACTATGTATAAGCTATGTATCCAATAAAATTCTAAGGGGTTAATTTGGGGGAGTGTTAGCTTTTCTGGAAACAGCTCAGAGCTCAAAAACAAGGTCCTCATTGCCACATATAATCTATGTTTAGATAATATTCTCTTGTGATTTCTCTGGGATGACATGCTGAACTCATATATTGAAAACAAGTTCATAAAATTTATTTTCAAACTTTATGTTCTAATATGTTGTATGTTACAGTAATCAAAACTATGCAGGAGGCACAAAGACACGTTAATGGAGCAGGACAGACTCTAGAGATATGACCCCAAAGTTAGTTTTGGGGAGGAGAAATAAGTAAAATCAGATTCATATAAAATCCTTCACACTAAAATTAAATCTACATTTATCAAATATTTTAAAAAGAAAGATTTGGAAATAAAAAAAACTAGGAAAATTTTTCAGTAAACATCTATAATGATCTTGAATGTCAAGGAGATTCTACTAAGAATGACCGCAAAGACTTAATACTACAAAGAAGACAATGCAGTTAACTTCTTAAATGCTATGTGAGTTAAGCACATCATCGTTAATTGGCTTAAATAGTTCTCAGTTCAGTTCAGTTGCTCAGTCGTGTCCGACTATTTGCGACCCCATGAATCACAGCACGCCAGGCCTCCCTGTCCATCACCAACTCCCCCAGTTCACTCAGACTCACGGCCATCAAGTCAGTGATGCCATCCAGCCATCTCATCCTATGTCATCCCCTTCTCCTCCTGCCCCCAATCCCTCCCAGCATCAGAGTCTTTTCCAATGAGTCAACTCTTCGCATGAGGTGGCCAAAGTACTGGAGTTTCAGCTTCAGCATCATTCCTTCCAAAGAAATCCCAGGGCTGATCTCCTTCAGAATGGACTGGCTGGATCTCCTTGTAGTCCAAGGGACTCTTAAGAATCTTCTCCAACACCACAGTTCAAAAGCGTCAATTCTTCGGCGCTCAGCTTTCTTCACAGTCCAACTCTCACATCCATACATGACCACAGGAAAAACTACAGCCTTGAGTAGACTGACCTTAGTTGGCAAAGTAATGTCTCTGCTTTTGAATATGCTGTCTAGGTTGGACATAACTTTCCTTCCAAGGAGTAAGCGTCTTTTAATTTCATGGCTGGAGTCACCATCTGCAGTGATTTTGGAGCCCCAAAAAATAAAGTCTAACACTGTTTCCACTGTTTCCCCATCTATTTCCCATGAAGTGATGGGACTGGATGCCACGATCTTTGTTTTCTGAATGTTGAGCTTTAAGCCAACTTTTTCACTCTCCACTTTCACTTTCATCAAGAGGCTTTTGAGTTCCTCTTCACTTTCTGCCATAAGGGTGGTGTCATCTGCATATCTGAGGTTATTGATATTTCTCCCGGCAATGTTGATTCCGCTTGTGCTTCTTCCAGCCCAGCGTTTCTCATGATGTACTCTGCATATAAGTTAAATAAGCAGGGTGACAATATACAGCCTTGATGTATTCCTTTCCTTATTTGGAACCAGTGTGTTGTTCCATGTCCAGTTCTAACTGTTGCTTCCTGACCTGCATACAGATTTCTCAAGAGGCAGGTCAGGTGGTCTGGTAATCCCATCTCTTTCAGAATTTTCCACAGTTTATTGTGATCCACACAGTCAAAGGCTTTGGCATAGTCAAGAAAGCAGAAAAAGATGTTTTTCTGGAACTCTCTTGCTTTTTCCATGATCCAGCGGATGTTGGCAATTTGATCTCTGGTTCTAAATAGTTCTAAAACATCATATAAAGACTTTCAAGTTAAATTACTTACTGGCAAAAAATATTTTCAGTATCTATGACAAAGCGTTACTATAAGAAATGGGTCCTCATAAGGAAAGGAAATAGCCACAATAATGAGCAATAAATAATGGAAAGCTACTCATGCTCCCTAGTAATTAAGAACAGGTAATTTAACATGAGATACAGTGTTCCACTGAAAACACTGATAAAAAGTAAAATGAATGAACTGTATTCTAATAGTTTTGTTGGGTTTAGTCATTAAGTCGTGTCCAACTCTTTTGCAATCTCAAGGATTGTAGACTGCAAGGCTCCTCTGTCCGTGGGGTTTTCCATTCAAGTATACTGGAGTGGGTTAATTTTAGGGAGAGTGAAAACAGGTGTGCACTTTCCTGAGGCCCTATTGGAATTAAGCATCATAACACTTTAAATGCAAAATGCTTTTGACCTAGCACCTCTTCTTCTAAAATTATATTCTGCAAATGTGACCAAGGATTCCCTAGTGGCTCAGTGAGGGAGAGTCCACCTGCCAACGCAGAGACAAGGGTTTGATCCCTGTTACGAGAAGATCCCACAAGCCTCAGAGGAGCTGGGCCCGTGAACCACAGCGACTGTACCTGTGCTCTGGAGCCTGCGAGCCACAAACACGTGTTGCAGCTTCTGAAGCCTGTGCATTCCAGATTCCTGCTCCACAACAAGGGAGACACCACAGTGAGAAGCCATGCACTGCAACTAGAGAGCAGCCCCCAGGCCTTCGCGCTAGAGAAAAGCCTGTGCAGCCACAGAGACCGAGCACAGTCAAAAACACATAAATAAAACTGTGTGACCAGACACGTGTTCAGAGATGTACACAAGAGACATCACGGAATGTACAGCAGCTTAAACATTCGCCGGTGGGGGACCACTAAACAGATCAGAATAGCATCAATCATAAAACAACCATGTAGACTTGTATCTGTTGATAGGAAAATGACAACAATATATGATGTAAAAGATACAAATTACAAAATAATACATGAGATATGAGTTCATTACAAAACAGTGCATTTTCCTGTGCAGACACACATGAATAGCTTGAAAACCATCAGAAGAGAGTGCGTTCCCAATGTCAACAGTGATCTTCTCCACGTGGTTTGATTAAACCTAAGTTTTAGCCTTCACTTTATATGAAGGGTATTTTTTTTTTCAGCACACATTATGTTCTTATAATGAGAAAAAGCAACATTTATTATGAAAATAATGGAGGCATCATAGATTTAAACTGCAGTTCAAGTATACCATTTATAATAGTATATTACGACAATTATCCTGGTGCACAGTTCTGAAAAAAGTCAACGGCAACGCTTTTCTAAGTGATTTTGACTAAGTTATTTATTTTTTTCCTCCAGATAAGCTGGTAGAGAATTTTATCTATGTCACAATCATACATGTATTATATAAAATTCAAATTGAGTACATTTTAATTTAAGGAAACTACAGATGTTGCAGTCTGCTGCAAAGTTATTGTCAGAGCAATTTTATGGATTTGAATACTTGGTGTTATTTGTAGAAATTACAATCACTACAGTGGCATGAGGGTCAGTTGACCACAGTACTGATGGAAAAAGCCAGAGGTCAAACCTAGTGAAAGTCAATACATTAGAATAAGAACAGCTATGGTCATAATAACTACAATGTATTGATCCCTTTACAATAGGAGACTCTGAGGCAAGCACTTTACATATCCTTTATCACATTTACTCATTCCAACTGCCTTGTGTAAAAGTCATGGATATTTGTTTCACAAATGAGAAAACTGACCGGAGTGTGAAGATTTTGTCCAAGACTATTAGACTATAAGCGTGAGAGGAAAAGCTCAGATTAAGCTTCTCTTATTTCACTGGCCACGCTTCTGTCTGTGAAGCTACACAATAACCACAGGAAGAATAAACCATCAGGCAAAATCATTTGGAAATATATTGTTAATGGTGACTTAGGACGTATATACAGAAATCAGAGACCAGAGTATAGCCTCAGGTAGAGTGGACAGAATTAAATTAGATATTAACAGATATATAGGGCTTCCCTGGTGACTCAGAAGGCCAGGAAGCCGTGTGCAATGTGGGAGACCTGGGTTCAATCCCTGGGTTAGGAAGATCCTTTGTAGGAGGGCATGGCAACCCACTCCAGTATTCTTGCCTGGAGAATTCCCATGGACAGAAGAGCCTGGCGGGCTACAGTCCATGGGGTACAAAGAGCTAGACACGACCGAGTGGTTAAGCACAGCACAGCACAGATACATAACTGTGTTTTAATTTCTCTGGCATGACCACATGGTGCACCTGGTACCTAATAAGTGGGGGAGTTGATATCGGTGGTAGAATGCTTAGTACTTTAGTTGTGACAGTTGGAAAGAAAATGTGGGAAATTCAGAATAAATTACAGTACTCAATACAATGGCTTTCCATTATTTCTAAAGGACTATGCTTTAAACTGCATGAGATTAAAAGATGCTTGCTCCTTGGAAGAAAAGTTATGACAAACCTACACAGTGTATTAAAAAGCAGAGACATTACATTTCCTACAAAGGTGCATATAGTCCAAGGTACGGCTTTTCCAATACTTCGGCCACCTGAAGCGAAGAAGATCAGGTCCACGGGTTTGCAAAGAGTTGGACACGACGGAACAACTGCACTGAACTGAACCGATGGCTTTTCCACTAGTCACATATGAATGCCAGAGCTGGACAGTACAAACGACTGAGCAACAAAGAACTGACGCCTTCGAACTGTGCTGCTGGAGAAAATTCTCAAGTGTCCTGTGGACGGCAAGGAGATCAAACCAGGCAATTCTAAAGGAAATCAACTCTGAATATTCATTGGAAGGACTGATGCTGAAGCTCCAGTACTTTGGCTGCCTGATGTGAAATGCCGACTCATTGAAAAAAGACCCTGATGTTGGGAAAGATTGAAAGCAGGAGGAGAAGGGGATGACAGAGGATGAGATGGTTGGATGGCATCACCGACTCCATGGACATGAGTTTGAGCAAACTCTGGGAGATGAAGAAGGAAAGGGAAGCCTGACGTGTTGCAGTCGATGGGGTTGCAAAGAGTCCGACAGGACCGAGTGACTGAACAACAACAAATGCTTTAAACAGTGTATCATAATCGGAATTAGTGGATTATAATTCCTAGTTTGTAGTAATCATGACTTTGTAGCATCCTGACTAATCCTCTGATATGGGAAATCTCTCCATTATTTTTTTTTATCACAGTTTTATCACTTCTTTATCACAGTTCAGTTGACTCTGCTCATTTCATAAGAGTAAACACAAGCCATCTCCAAAGAGCTTCTTTAGCTCAACTCCAATAAAATGTACTTTTTTTGTTTCTATTGTTGTGGTTTTATTCTTATGCAGCCATATGCTGTAACCACATAGCTGGGCAGTGTAGAGTTGTCTCCAATTTTATCTGCTTTATCCACATGAGATAAACATCTTATCGCCAAAGTACATGACAGAACTGCAGTCCTTAGGCAATGAACTTATTTAAAGCATTTCATTATTCAATCAAGAAAATGTCCAAATTGAAATGCATGCATTATAATAATTATTAGTACTCACTGTTAAATACTAAATTAGAATTGATTCTCTGAATGTTCTCTATATATTGCACATTGTACTAAGTGATATGAATTTTAACTGCTTAACATAAAGCCATTTAATGACATAATTGTGAACATCAGTGTAAGTTTTAATGGAATGTTAGAAGCACATGGAGAAATGGTTCTTTGAAATGGCTTGTTTTTATAAGGCAGGTATAAAACTAATAAACGAGATAACTGTGAGGGAAAACGACAGTGCTAGGGTCCAGGAAAATACTGAATTTCTGAATAAGGTACGAAAATCTACAGATATAAACAGTCACATGATCCAATAGACTATTGTTTACTTCTTAAACTCAGGAAGCTTTACTGAGTCCTGAATCTCCGCAAACAGTATAATTTCCGAAGTGAGGCACAGGACGTGCTCTACAAATGGAGAAGTGGAAAGAACACAGACGTTAACAAACACACACTTAGAAACAGGAGTCACAAACAGACACGCTAACTTGCTTCTCAACTGCTCAGCAAACAATGCCAGTCAACTGGGTCATCCTGAAGAAGGGATGACTCTCAGACAGTCTCAAATTTCACTTCACGTAGGAACCCATTTTCAGCTGAGTTCAGTTCAGTCGCTCAGTTGTGTCCGACTCTTTGCGACCCTCTGATATTTTCAAAAGTTAGTGGCAAAGGAAAACGGTCCCAGTTTTCCAGTAAGGGTGGCAATAAAGGAGTGGAGAGGAAACCCTTTATGCTGGGTCATTCACTCCTGGTGATTACAGATAACAGAGACTTAACCAAGAAAAACAGAATTTCAATCAACCACTAAACAGACCCC
This sequence comes from Bos indicus, assembly GCF_029378745.1. Taxonomy (NCBI): domain Eukaryota; kingdom Metazoa; phylum Chordata; class Mammalia; order Artiodactyla; family Bovidae; genus Bos; species Bos indicus. The sequence goes on from NC_091768.1 coordinate 98,091,497, forward strand.
CACTGAGGAACATACTGGAGAAACGTGAACGGAAGAGACAAGGAAACCATATGGCTGTTCTTAATGACCCAATAAATACAAGAAAACTGTGCCGCTTCTAATCGGCTCTAAACTAAAATCTCATCTGTATGTCGTTTCTAGCTTTAAGGAAGGCAAAATGCCGATTCTCATTTACCTTGATTCACACATTTACCAGGGATTTAAGGACAGTAGTGTGTAAAAATAATCTTTAATTTTTGTATACTTCGATTTTCTTTTTCCCTCTTTGTTCTTTATCATATCTCGCATGCCAGCCAGCTCAACTTCTCTTTCAGCCTTCAAAATATCCAAAGTTTCGTGTGGTGAGATTCCTTCTATAACCAGTCATAATCCTCCATGTAAAATCTCGCAAACAAAAATAACAAACACGGGAAAGGGAGGAAGTGCGCTGCCTCCTCTTTCTGTCATGTCTAGAATTCCAGATACTTTCTAGGAGAGCGTTCTCTCACAGCAGGGCTCGTGCAAGAGGGTCTTTTCTGCCGGAAGCTATCCTCCGGCTTCTCCACCAGGAACTCTGACTCAGCCTGCAGGTTCCAGCGCTGGCCTCCCATCAGGGGTGCCCTAACCCACAGACTCTAGGCAGCCATCCCGGTTCGTGTCTTTGTAAAGCCTGGGCTTTGCTTTCATCCTCCCTGGTGACAAGTCCAAGCTCGTCAGGACAGAGAGGACCTCCGTGGATGCAGAGGACGTTGATTTTTGCACCCACAGGAGTGCTGAGTCTCCGGCCTGCCAGAGATCAGGCAGCTAATAAGGGATCAATGACCATTAGTTTTCTAAGTCATTAGGGCTTCCCTGGGGGCTCAGTGGTAGAAACCGCCTGCCAATACAGGAGATCTGGATTTGATCTCTGGGTTAGGAAGATCCCCTGGAGGATGAAATGGCTACCTGCTCCAGTATTTTTGCCTGGGGAATCCCACAGACAGAGGAGCCTGGTGGGCCACAGTTCATACGGCCGCAAAGAGTGGGAAACGACTCAATGCTACAACAATAACGACAACTCCTGTCATTTCCTCTGCCTCGTAAAATGCTCCTAACTTGGCGACATCACTACCTGCGGAATTTCCACTGTCCCTGCCTCAGCCCACTGCTCCAGAGGCTTCTCTGTTCACCTCTGCTGAGGGAATTGCCGTCTCTGAGCCCCCGCAAAAACACGCTGTGTGCCGGTCTGCTGGCCTCTGGGAGACACCGGTTTGTCTTGTTTCTTCTTTCTCACACGGTGAAGTCTTCTGCTATCCTTCATATCCATCTTCATCAAGACGTAGTTCAGGATAGAAACCATCACTGGCGGAGCCCACCCTGACTCACGTCTTCCCCAAACTATGAGAGCAGTGAATGAAATATTCTCTTTTCTGTCCCTAGTGCGGGCATAGAAGACAAGGTCAGTGCACATTTTCCCTGCGCTGCTCAATCCGAATTGAAGTCATTTCTGTAAAGTCTTATCTTCCCAACCAGATTTCCAGTGCTTGAAGGTCAGTCTTTGCTTTCTGTGCAGTGAATAACATAACCAAAATATACTTGGTATGAAAACAACTATATTTCTCTCAATGGAAAAACACACACTTTAAATTATAATTTGCTTTTCCATCTTTACACATAAAAGTTTTCTCTACATCTCACAGAAACACTCACATATGATGAGCAGCACTGAGTTTATTTTCCAGAATTCTGAGTACTGAGGACTGTATACTCTGTATACTGAGTACTGAGTACTGATAATTACCTACTTTAGGAAATTCAGACATGAGGATCCCAAACTATGTCTGTTTTCTAAATATTAGTGGAACTAAATGTTTTCCCACATGTGAGTCAATAGTGCATGAAATTCTTCTCAGTTTTGATTTTATTCTCCACTGCTATTTTCTATTTATATAATTATATTTTCTGTACAACATCTCAAGTTTGGTAAACTGGTTTAAGTGTGTGCTTTGCAGCATATATCTTACAAACTAAATTTTATCATGGCCTCTGATAACTTTCTGAGAGCTAGCTTGACCTGAATAAGAGGGATGATGGTTTCTTAATGACTGCCATCAAGGCATGATGAAGTGTGGGTCTCCAAGACACATCAATCACCTGCTTGAAGGATCAAGAAGGCTATTTCCTGGTGGAGAAGCAGGCCTCATTCTCTTGGCCCATTACTCCTACATCTTCCTTCTATGCTTCTCACTCCATTAGCCTCCTGTGTGTCTGCTCAGAGGCTATCACAGTCTGACCTCCAGTCCCCAATTCCTGGTATTTCCATTTAGGTCTAATCTACCATCCCAACTGAAAAATTTGGTGATGTTTACAGGGGTATTTAATCTTTCTTTGCTCCAGTTCTCAGAATTTCATTTATAAATCTATTGAAATTATCTTATCACACCTCTTGCTATCTTCTCAGGTAAATCGATATACCCTCTCTCCTAATCTAAAACCCAGCAGTCTTGAAGTGCTTTTTTGGTTAATCATGATAAATTCCTCTGTCATATCTTTGTGTTCTGGGGCCCTTGTCTAAAACCACAACATAACCTTCAACAGAGCCTCTCACTGACACATCTAGGTTTGAAATCATTCCATGGAGAGATGAAAAATTAAGAAGTAACTTATGAAGCCTTTGGGGATGATAAAAATGCTTAAAATTGCTCATATCTCAACAGCATTGTGGTAATATTCATGATTTTCTTCTGTATATGAAGTAAGATATGAATTATAGCACATCAAGTGAAAAAGCAACTTACACTTCACACAGATTAGGGTTTTCCTGGAAGTGAGGAAGCAAGAATTATTTTCAATACTTAAAATGTACATTAAAGAAACTGCACGTTTGCTTGAAAAAATGGCAGCATAAATTAACAAGGGTATGTTTGTGGGACTACGGTGTGGACATTGGTGATCTTGCGTGTGTCAGTACTCTGCTGTGTACACACACACTGATTTCCTTTCCTTGGTGATTAAGTGTTGCAAGGGTGTACAAGAGTCTTTAGCAATACTATGGAGAAGGTGACTGTTGATCTAATTTTCCACTAAGTTGTAAAAGCACTCAAATAAAAACAGGGTTATTTCACAGAAAAAGGAAAACTGAATGGAATTGAGTCTAGACTTCAGAGCCACAAATACCTATGAGTTCTTAAAAATGACCTCAATTTCTTCAGTTCCCTAAAAAAAAAAGACATTTTTTTACACAGTGGACTTATTTATAAATAAAATTTAAAAGGTTTTGTTTTAATTCACAAAATTTCAGCTGATTCTACAATAGTATACATATAGATAGATATATAGATACAGATAAGATATAGATACATGCTTCCCCTACGGCTCAGTGGGTCAAGAATCTGCCTGCAGTGCAGGAGACACAGGAGACGCGGCTTCAATCCCTGGGTTGGGAAGATCCCTGGGAGAAGGAAATGGCAACCCACTCCAGTATTCTTGCCTGAAAAATCCCACAGACAGAGGAGCCTGGGGGGGCCACACAGTCCACAGGGTGACAAAGAGTGAGACACGACTGAGCGACTCAGCAGCAAAAAAAATATGTATCTTTAAATTTTACCTTATTTTTTAAAAGAAAAAAAAATCACACTATTTTCCCCCACAAGTTTTCCACTACTCAAAACTTGATTTAGAAATAAACTGTCCTTGAGTCTGAATACTTGATAGGTTTCTGAAAAATGCTGTAAGAACTTTCTAGTTTGTCACCCAAATTGCATGTCAGACAAAAAAGAACATTTTGTCACGCTGAGATACCATTCAATCATAATCTGAGTTTGACTGCAATTCTACTTTACTTAGAATTGCGAAAATATAAGTAGAGAGCAGTGTAAGGACAGGGCGAGCATCTCTCTCCCGCTAGGGATGAGGGCAGAATGGGATGCGTTGGTGTGGCCTTCCTCTTTGCCTTCTGTCCCCATTCTCCCCCTCTACCCAGCTGGCCCTTGAGGTTTGATGAGGCCCCTGGACCACAAGGGCTGGGATTGTGTAAATACACATTTGGAGATGCTTGTGATGTGTGGGTTACTGCGTAATGCAGGTAAGATTGGGCAACACAAGGATATGCAGCCAGCGGCTCTTAGACTGTGCACATGAAGGCTTTCCTTTGTGGCTGTCTCAGGGAACCTCAGATTTGGTCAACCTCAGATTTTTTCTTAAAAACAAAACAAAGCCAATCTTCCATTATTATTAGATATTGGAAAAAATAAGAACATATGAACTGCACCAGCAAACCATCCCGAGAAACCCTAAGACTCATTCTATGAGATCCTGGTTAAGCCTAAAATGATATAAAAGGAAACCAAAAGAAAAACAGCTCTTCAAGCGCAGTAACCTGATTTAAACTGAAACATCAGTAAGAAACTTTGGGGACATAAAATATGCAAATGATTTATAAGTAAAAATTGTTCAATATTTGGTTACACTTATTTAATATTCGTTGTTTCCTGGTCAACATCTTCCCAGAAGATGAAACCAAAGACGGAGACTATGAATATTAACATATTCAAACAAATGTTCCAGTTGACATATACTGAGCCTAACAGGGAGAAATGAAAGAAATAAATTACGTATTGAGTAAAATGAAAACTCTCCATTTGCTACACTGAGTTTAATAATTACATCATTTATTATAATTCAGAGGATAGTTTTTAGTACCAAGTTTCACTTGAAATAAGTCTTTGGGCTATTTAAGAGATTCTTCTCAACTGTTTCTGATAAGAAAGAAAATTCTATGTAAAAGAGCTTAACTCTGGTCAAAATCAATCTAAAAAAGAATTTAAGCAAATATTACTTTTCAAAGATATAAAATATGATGCACGCTATAGGCTGTTAAGTGGTAGAATCAACACCCCTTAATAGGCATAAACATAATGACCTTGGTTATTTATTACTTTATTTATTACTTTGCTATGATCTGAATGTTTGTCTTTTCCTCAAATTCATATGTTGAAGCATAATCCTCACTGTGATGGTATGTGGAGCGGCGGCCTTTAGAATGTGATATGGTCACGAGAGCAGGACCCTCAGGAATAGGATTTGTGCCTTTATTAAAAGACACCGCAGAGCTCTTTGCCCTGGCCACCACAGGAAGAACTGGTGAGCTAATGCCACCTAAGAATCAGGAAGTGGGCTCTCCCCAGTCACTGAATCTGCTGGTGCCTTAATCTTAGACTTCCATCCTCCACAACTGCCAGAAGTAAGTACCTGTTGTTCATAAGTCACTCAATTTATGATACCTTGGGACTTCCTTGATAGCTCAGTTAGTAAAGAATCCGCCTGCAATGCAGGAGACCCCAGTTTGATTCCTGGGTTGGGAAGATCAGTGGAGAAGGGATAGGTTACCCACTCCAATATTCTTGTGCTTCCCTTGTGGCTCAGCTGGTAAAGAATTCGCCTGCAATGAGGGAGACCTGGGTTTGATCCCTGGGTTAGAAAGATCCCCTGGAGAAGGGAACAGCTACCCACTCCAGTAATCTGGCCTGGAGAATTCCAAGGACTGTATAGTCCATGAGGTTGCAAAGAGTTGAACACGACTGAGCGACTTTCACTTTGGTATAGCAGTCTCCACAGACTAAGACAAGATATAACTGAAATTTTTTTTTCATTTTTTTCCCCCTGCAATTATTCCTGATCCTGAACCCCACTGTTCAATTGTCAGGTGTGAGGGAAAAGGCAACAATCTCACAGTTGGCTAAGAAACCCTTCATTACCACAAAAGCACTGCTAAGCCAGACACCTTCACAGGGGAGTGTTTGACAAACAGGGGATGCTCACTTTTAAAGTTGTGATTTGGAACTCAGGGATAATGTCTAGAGAGTAAGGCTCTAGGTATGCTTTAGTCTACATCTGTGCAAGTAAGAAAAGATATGTATTCCCCCAGGCACATAAAAAAATCCATATCATATCCAAAGTTGAATTAATTTCACTAATGGAAAAAATGCTAATTGCTTTTTGTTCCACTTATTCTCAGGTGCACACCCTTTGAGCTGGCTAGAATTCTTTTTATAAAAAGGTAAGATGTCTTTCAGAACTACTGTGATGCTTCTTTCTGAGACAGCAGTGACAAGTGTAGAACTGACTTCATTTCAGATTTCTCTGCCTAAAGCGTAGGTAAGGTCAGTTTCTATCTGTAGTCTTATAAACTAAGGTGAAAGTTACTGCTATGTAAAATGACTGAGCTAATCTTTAAGTGCATAAATATTAATTAAGAATACATTACAGAACCTACTCTTTTGAATTTTAAGTAAATGGATATTTTATTCAAGTGCTAGAAATTGAAGGTTTTATGATAATATAACATATACTTTATATAAAACTGTGTCAAAAATTTAAAATACTCCATAAATGTAAAAATAATAAACTACTTAAAATGCCTATCCTCTCACCTTCTTAAGAAACAAACACTACATTCAAAGCTTTAGAAAACAGAAGAGACATGGTTTATATTTAGCTTCACAGTAAAAGTGCAATCCAGAAACATGGTTTTAATATAAGGACAAAGAAGAAGGAATTAAACTTTTCACATTGCTTTAATTTTATGCTCCATGCTTACATGCAATATTGCCCAGAAACTTTATATTATCTTTACGGATATTTCCAATCATTAAATGTTATCATACTGATTGTTATATTTTGTTTAGTTTTTTTTTCCATTTTTTTCCAACCATTCCTTCTCATATTTCAGGCTTTTCTTCTGGGATCATTATCTTTCTTCCTGAAACAATTTAACTTAGAAATTACTTAAAAGTTTTAGATGGAAGTTGGTTCCCTGAGTTCCTATTTACCTGAAAATGCCTTTTTGGTTGTTGTTCTTAACTTTTTAGAAGATTTTTCTTAAATACAATTTTAGTTTAGCATTTATTTTCATTCAGGTTTGAAGATTCTGTTCCCATTTCACCTGCCTTCTGATGTTGCGACTGGTTAAATAACTATCGATTCTTTCTCCTGTGTAGCAACCGGTCTTCACTCTGCTGCTTTTCAAATTTTCTCTCTGACCTCTATGTTCCACAGTTTCACTGATCGATTTAGGTGTGACTTTCATTTTATTCTTACCCCTTGGGATTCTTGGGTCTTAAAAATTGTGGAAAGTCCTGCTTTGTTATATTTATTATTGTTTTTGGTAGCATCATGTGGCATGCCGGATCTTAGTCCTCTGACCACAGATCAAACCTGTATCCTTGCAGTGGAAGCACGGAGTCCTAATCACTGCCGGGTAAGTACCTCATTACCTTTTAAAATATTACCTTTCCACTGTTCTATTATTTTCTTCGGAAATCTAATTTTATCCTCCATGTTGTTTAACTTCTCTTTTATTATTTTAAGTATATTCTTTAGGTCAAATTTCAGATCTAAGTTATAATTTCTCTTTCATATATTCACTTACTGTTTAACCCATTTAGCTAATTTGCTGTCAATTACTATAATTTTTAATTTAACATCTTTATCTAGAGTGAAAATAAAATAGGCAACTGTCCTTAGAACATTCCTCTCTCCAATTGATCCCAGGAGATCATGTTTTACAGGAGGTTCTTTAATATAATTCTATGGTTTCATTTTCTACCCCGATGAGGCCCTAAACTCACCAGTGTTTTCTCGGTCTGAAGCCCTAACCCCTACTGGTGAGTGACTTTAGCTCAAAGGATTTTCCTTCTGGAGAACAGCCAGAAATATATACTTTACACTTTTGGCCTATAAACTTTTCTTCACTATGTCATCAGCACAGTCATTCTTTAAAAGATATGTATTTGTACTTCAATTCAGTATTTTTATATAGTGTGTACTGCAAGGACTTTTTTAGGGTATCAGCTCACCATGCTGTCGGAAATAAAACCTCAATATAAATTAATTTATACTAAGCATTATGTATTGATACATAACTAAGTTGAAAATTCAACAAGTAAGAAAAAGCAAGACTATCAACCCTACTCTATCTGCCTTTGACTGATCTGAAGCTGAATCTTTAAAGACACAAGACTGTCTATTCTGCTAAGCTGAATCCTTCCAATTAATATGAAGCTACATGGAGGCAGTCAGACTGTCAATGATTGAAGTAGACTTTCAAAGGACTTCACATTGCTGTAAAGATACTATGGGGATAATAATGTTATATGCACCAAGGGATTTACATTATTATTAAATGTAATTATATCTGCATGTTATGTAGATATACATATTACACTCACATACATACATACATATGTAATTATACTTAATTATTCCAAATAAAAATATATGTACTTTGATTTCATCCCAATAGCAAACTTGCAAGACTGCATTATGCCTTGATAGCTGTCAGTGACACACAAGTCACTATTTTGCACAGGATTTGCATTAATACAAAGCTGTTCAGTGTCCCCAGTCCCAACTGATGGAGAATGATTTTTACTGCTGCTCACTGCTATCTCCATAGCCTTGCAATCCTCCAGCAGATTGGAGAGAGAAGACATGTCTGATGATCAAGCTCAAACACTCTACCAGAGAAGACCTTAGCTGTCGGCTGGCTCTGACAGTCTGTGAACTAACACTGACATTTCTGTCGGTGCCATAACAGTATTTACAGATTGGAAAATATATACAATCAGATAATGATGGACCCAAGGATTTTCCAAAGTAAAAATTGTAACAATATCCAAATTACAAACATGACCATAATAATAACATTATTTTTAAAATAACTTCAGTACTTAGGGTCTCATTGCAGAAATACCTTCTCGATATGAGAGATATGCCATATGTTTGCAAAGAAAATGGGATTACAGCGAACAGAAGATGGTGATTGCATTTACAGTTGGCCATCCATTCTAGATTTTCTAAAAGCCCACTGTGTCCAAAAAGCACTAAGAAAGGTAGAAAGAGTGATTCTGAATGACAGGGAATGAAAAGGTAAAATATCACAGCATTAGGAAAAGCATGAATGTATAGCTTTGTTATTTTCTTTTGCCAAACTGAATGGAATCTTCTTTATAGTCCATGAATATCATCTTATGAGGAATTTAAATTGTCCTGTTTCAACACAGTCACTCCAAATGGCTGTCTCCTGGAAAATGACACCGGAAGGCAATGATACAGTCAGAATTCTTGGTAAATATTATGAACTCTTCTGAATCTGATAACCTTTTTTGTAAATATAAAAAATGGATGGAAAATACTCAATGAGCATTTTGTCTGTAATCTCATTTCCCAGTAAACGCTGGAGATGTCATAATGAAAGAACAGATTGGACCCGTACTTACCGCTCTGGTCCCAGGGCAGTTTGGAGACTGACATTCACCACTCATTCGGTTTGGGATTAAGACATCTTCCCAGCAAGAAGGACCCTGGGAAAAAAATAAACAAAACAGGGCATTCTTGGTGCACAAATTATAAAATAAATGTACTCACTAACACATTGTACTGTTTATGTTATAAAATGATAATGAAAGTAAAATCTAGTCCAGTGATCATCAAAAGTACAGTACATAGACCTGGGGGGTTCTCGGGGACCTGCAAGGGGATCTGCTAGGTCAAAACTATTTTCAACAACGCACTAAGGTAATATTTGGCATATTGCTCCAAATGTGTATCACATATACATGGAGTCCTTTCCCCTCACAGTTACATTTGATTGTTTACAAACGTAATTAAATACATTTAAGTTCATTTCAGTTTCAGTTGCTAAATTTTAAATGAAAATACACTTGCAAGTTGCACCCAAAAGGAGTCTTTGGGGGGCAGCAGTGGAATAAGGGGGCTTCGCAGGTGGTTAGAGGTAAAGAACCTGCCTGCCAACCAATGCAGGAAAGGTTAAAAGAGGTGGGTTCCATCCCTGGGTCTGGAAGATCCCCTGGAGGAGGGCATGGCAACCCCCTCCAGTATTCTTGCCTGGGGAATCTCATGGACAGAGGAGCCTGGTGGGCTACAGTCGACGGGGTCGCACAGAGTTGGACACGACTGAAGCCACTCAGCAGGCAAACAGGCACATTGGAGCAGGGTCAGCAAGCCGGCAAGAGCCCCGGCTGCAGTTGGCAGGCTGAGCAGACTCCGTTATCCCCTTCTCCTTTCTGAGGTCCCGTGAGAATTACAGTTAATAATAGCACGATGTGAATCCAAAACCAAGGAAGACAAAAGGCAGAAGTCTGGGTGAGAAGAGAGTTTCAAACTTTTCTGGAAATCTGCCATCCGCTACAACAGAGCGACCTCTCTGCGCGCAGGGCCACAGGGAACCCAAAGAGGAAACAGAGGTGGGGAGAAAGGCAACGGAGACCTGGAGCAGCTAACAGGGAGAAGGTTTCCTTTCAAGAAGCATAAGATCCTAAATCTTCCTGCTGGAACTGTCAGATCCTTGGCTTAGAAACACGGAATGCAATGAAACTTTCCGTGTATATGACAAATATGCACTTTTCGTGTGTTGTTTTTTTCAGGTTTCAGAAAGCAATGAAAATATTTATGTAGCAATTTTGTTACATAAGTACCATTTTATCTGACAAATCCTTATGTTATACCAGGAAATTAGAGAAAGCTCCTTCAAAATTTTCTTTTTGATCTCAAACATTAACAAAATAATACAAGTAATTAAACCGAAAAGAAATCAGTTGGATAAGAGAATTAGACATAATGAAATACATGTGCTAGTTCGTCCATGCTACTCCAATGATTAGTATTGAACGCTATTGCTGTAGCCACCCTGGACACAGAAACACATGTTCCAGTTACTTTCTGACATTATAAAGCAGATTTAACTTTTCTCATTTCTAGTTTTAGAAAACATAAATTGTTTAATCATTGTATACTATGCAGTAGTTGCATGGCTAAAGATTTATAATTAATAGTCTTCACACAGGAGAGAGAAAGGTGTCCAGACCGCAAGGTGTAAAAAGACTGCAAGTCACATGGCAGCACGAGGGAGCTATGAATCAGAATGTGTCAAGGAAAGAATGAAAAGAAAATCTATTTCATCTCTCAAAGGTAGAGCACTGGAGAAAGATATCAGAAAACCCATGTCAGACAGAACAGTGTGAAATACACGTCTTAATAAAGAATTGTGTGCCTGTTTTTCAGAAATTGTTCTCCTTTTTGGTCCAATACTAATTACAACCAAGAAAAATACACAACTTACATAAGCAGCTATATCAGGACTCATTAACAATGGCCTTGTTGACGAAATCCAGGCTAGGGTTTGTTTTTGTACAGCCCATGACCTAAGAATGGTATTACATTTTTCAGTGGTTAAAAGCATAAAAAGAAGAGTATTCTGTGGTGCACAAAAAGTAAATGATATTCAAATTTCCAAGTCCAAAATGAAATGTATTGCACACGGCTGTAGCTCATTTGTGTATTATCTATGCGGCTTCTGCACAGCAAGCTCAGAATTGAGCTGTTGAAACACAGAGGAAGTGGTTCAAAAAGCCTTCATATTTACTATCTGGCCCTTAATAGAAAAAGTTTGCCAATCCTTGATAGTATATAAAATGTTCCAAGTTCATAATGAAAAGCATTCAAAAAACATTGTAGCATCATTTTGGCCAGCATATAATCTCATTAATTTGTTGAAGTAGTTGCATTCTGGGTCTCAAGTGAGAAATTACTTCAATTAAAATCTTAGCACCATTGATCTGTCAAATCTGAGAACACATTGATAGAATTTAGTGATCCAAGTTGTTTGAATCAGTAAGAGAGTAGACAGACAATTATAACATCTGGGGATTTGTGTTGAGTAATCTTACAACCGACTGAAAATCATGAAGCAGAATATTATTTAAACAGATGCATATGATGCAAAAAATCAGAAAAAACTGCATGAAAAAACTGCCAAAAATCTATAAAATATGAGTCTTCAAATAGTATTTATTCTTAAGAATTTTACAACAAACCCACAAGTCATTTTGGCTCTGTCTTGTCATGTCCAATCAAGTGGGGAACTGAAGTACTTAAGTGGCAAATTCTTACCTGAATATCACTCTGACAAGATTCAGACAGTTAAAGAGTTTTACACCCCCCACCCCAGATTATCTAAGTAAATTCTTTAATCTGTTCTTCATAAGTAGGCATAAACAATGCTGCTTTAAAAAATTGCACACTATGTTTTAAAAAATGTTTCCAGACAGTCTTTGCATTTACAGACTTGGAAAAGGTAATTTAAGCATTTTTACTACAATTTTACCAATTATCACTGAATGTATTTAAAATATCCTCTTGAATGTTTCCATAAATATCTAAGTCATATAATTAAACTTTAGGGACTAAAATTATTTTGAAAATCATACTTGTTGAGAATTGGGAAAGGAGTACATCAAGGCTGTTTATTGTCACCCTACTTATTTAACTTATATGCAGAATACATCATACAAAATGCTGGGCTGGATGAAGCACAAGCTGGAATCAAGATTGCTGGAAGAAATATCAATAACCTCAGGTACACAGATGACATCACCCTTATGGCAGAAAGTCAAGAGGAACTAAAGAGCCTCTTGATGAAGGTGAAAGGGGAGAGTGAAAAAGTTGGCTTAAAGCTCAACATTCAGAAAACGAAGATCATGGCATCCCTGGTCCCATTCCTTCATGGTAAATAGATAAGGAAACAGTGGCAACAGTGGTAGACTTTATTTTGGGGGGCTCCAAAATCACTGAAGATGGCGACTGCAGCCATGAAATTAAAAGACACTTGCTCCTTAGAAGAAAAGCTATGACAAACCTAGACGGCATAATGAAAAGCAGAGACATTACCTTGCCAACAAAGGTCGATATGGTTCAAGCTGTGGTTTTTCAGTGGTCATGTATGGATGTGAGAGTTGGACCATAAAGAAAGCTGAGTGCCGAAGAACTGATGCTTTCAAATTGTGGTGTTGGAGAACACGCTGGAGAGTCCCTTGGACTACAAGGAGATCAAACCACTCCATCCTAAAGGAAGTCAGTCCTGAATATTCATTGGAAGGACTGATGCTGAAGCTGAAACTCCAATACTTTGGCCACTTGATGCGAAGAACTGACTCCTTGGAAAAGACCCTGATGTTGGGAAAAATTGAAAGCAGGAGGAGAAGGGGACGACAGAAGATGAGATGGTTGGATGGCATCACCGACTCAATGGACATGAGTTTGAGTCAGCTCTGGGAGTTGGTGATGGACAGGGAGGCCTGTTGTGCTGCAGCCCACAGGGTCACAAAGAGTTGGAAACGACTGAGTGACTGAGCTCACTGAAAGTATGTATTTCCACCTGTCATACAGTAGATCTTATTCTGTGTTTTCCTCCCTTTGATATAAAGGTCTTTTGCTTCTAATAAAGCTAAGCATGGTGTTATGATTATATTAGAGGCTTAATAATGCAACCATTAAATAGTAAGCAGGGAAAATAATATGGGAAAAGATCTTTTGAATCAATATATATCCACCAAGCAACTCTTCGTTAAGCAGCTCTTAAAATCTAAGAATACAGCTATGAAAAAGAGAGAAGAATCCTTTTCTTATAGCTTTTGTTAAGTATACAGAAAGGCTAATGTTGTAAATTAGCTGGGCACACATATTCAATGAATAAAATTTAAAAGGATATTAATACAAAATGCTGGTCAGATGTAAAACAAATGGAATACACATACATAGCTGCTCAGATATAAAATGTCACAGCTAGTTTAGAAATTTATTAGGAATTTTTAAAAAGTTAAACATACAACTAACAACAAGCCTTGGCCATTCCACTTCTAGATAATTAACAGGTAAATTAAAACATGAGTCCCCAAAGAGAATCATATACCAATGCTCAAAACAACTTTATTCTTAGTAGCCTCGAACTGGAGACCACCCAGATATCTATCAAAATATGAATGGATAAACAAAATGTGCTACATGCAGCCATTGAAATACTACTCAGTAATCAACAGTATTATGTTATTTACAAATGCAGCACCATGGATTCTCAAAATTATGTGAAAGAAAGAAGCCCGATATGAAATACAATATATGCATGGGGCTTGCCTGGTGGATCACTCATAAAGAATCCACCTCTCAATGCAGGAAACATGGATTCGATCCCTGATCTGGGAAGATTCCCACATGCTGCAGAGCAACTAAGCCAGTACGTCGCAACTACCGGGCCCAGGAGCCACACCACTGAGCTCATACACTCTAGAGCCTGTGCTCCTTAACGAGAGAAGCCACCACAACGAGAAGCCCCACACCACAACAAAGAGTAGCCCCTGCTTGTTGCGACTAGAGAAAAACTGGAGCAAAACTGAAGACCCAGTGCGAACGAAATAAATCAAATGACTCAAAAAAACAATATATACTAGATTCCACTTATATAAAATGCAAACAAATCTAAAGTGGCGAAAACAGAAGAGGGGCATCTTTGAGGTGGGGGCGGATGGTGGAATGGGCTGCAAGAGGGCATGAAGAATCTTTCGGGGGTATTAGGGGCTGAGTTGTGTCCTCTCAAATTGAATATGCTAAAGGCTTAACCCTCTGTAGAATGTGGCTGCATTAGACGAGAGGGTCTTTAAAGAGGGAATTAAGGTAAAATGAGGTCATTATGGTGGACTCTAATTCAATGTGACTGGTGTCCTTAAAAGGTGTCTCTAACAAATGGGCCTGGGACATAGAAGAGAGAAAACATCCCATGAACACACAGAAGAAGACAACCATCTATAAGCCAAGGCAAGAGGTCCTAGTAGGTACCAGGCTTGCTGACAACTTAATTTCAGACTCCTAGTCATCAGAATTGTGAGTAAATGAAATTCTGTTGTATAAACCACACAGTCTGTGGTACTTCATGATGGCACATCTAGCAAACCAAGACAGAGGTTACGGAAATGTTCTCCAGCTTCATCGTGATGGTGGTTTTGTGAGATTATATACTTGTCAGTACTCTTCAAATTATACCCTTCAAATGGAGACCGTCAATTTTACACAAACTATTTCTCAGTAATGTGTAATAGGAAAAAATGAACTGAGAAACTGCCAAGGAAATTCTGTGAGGGAAGTAGAAGCTTTGCATTAAATGGTGCTTGACCAATTGAATATGAATATCTAAATCCCTTCTTCACGCCATACAGTTTCTAGAAGAAAACAAATGAAAACATCTTTACAACCTTGAAACAGATAGAACTTTTTACAAGGACACTGGAAGCTCTAACCATCAATGAAAAAAATTACGAACTGAACTTCAATGGAAATTATAAAAACAACTTCTGATCACCAAAAGACACTTGTGAATATGCAATTCACAGACTGGAGGAAATATTTGCAATGCATACATCTATGAAATAATATCTAAGCTATACAGAGAACTTCAAAAAATAGCACCAATTTTTTCATGTATGACAAGCATGTAGACAAGCATACCAATTCAAAATAAGAAAAAGACTTACAAAAGAAGACATACAAATGGTCAATAATCATATGAAAACATAGTCAACATCATTAAAAATAAGGAAAATGCAAACTAAAATAAAATACATTTTCAATGGTTTCACATCTTAGCCAGTACAATGGCTAACTTTTTTTTTTTTAAGGTGGATAATCCTAAGGATTGACTAGAAGGCGGCATGAGGAATTCTTTTGGAAATGTTCTGTATTTTGATTGGAGTAGTAGTTACATGAGTATGTATTACTGTCAAAGCTCATAGAACTGAACCCTTAAATTCGGTTCATTTTATAAATTGTTCCAAAATTTAGAACAAGGAACTGAATTTTCACCTCTCCTTATTCAATAAGGACTTACTGACGCCCTGCCTCTCAGTAGCTCTTCAACCTTAGAGGATTTCCTGACCATTCAGGGATCAGCTGGCCCAGGACAAATGGAGAAACAACATACCTTACCTCATAGGGGTGTTACAAGAATTAAATATAAAATGCTGAGGCCACTGCCAGACACACACTGCGTTCTCAACAAAAGCTAGCCATTTCTGTATTAACCATTCAGCACCCAAACGTGATGAAGGGGTGGGATGATTAGGGACCATCGCCAGTATGGTTTAAAGAGCATTAATGCATGTAATTAAATTATTTTAAATAAAAAACAAAAAGTATCTTTACTTCTTCAGTAATTTCCCAGTGTAGACTCTAGAGGCAATAATCTGTAACTTTTGTCATAGGATAATCCAAGCCACTGAACAATCAACAAAGACCAGTTCTGTGGCTCTGAATGGCTTGCTAACATTCATCACCAAGCTACAGAATTCTTAAAGTGAAGGACCACATCCTACTTATATCTACATGCTTTGAAGTGAATAGCAAAATGCGGTATGTAAACACACTGAACATTCAGATACATGTTAACTGAATCGGGCTTTACTTTTCTCTTCTTTATATTCTCATTTTCATACTATAAAAAACTGAAAGATCTATGTTTTTCAAAGTTGTGTTTTCTTTTAAAGCAGACTTTTTTTTTTTCCCTAATGAATTGTGTATAGAATCCAAAGTATAAAACAAATAATGCAGGCCTATTCTACTTGGAGAAAAAGGATGGGCCCCCCAAACTCTTGATGCCTATTGGTTGGAGCTCTCCTGCAGTTCCTTGCCATGTGGGCTTCCTAAATGTAGCTGTTTATTTCATATGTTAGCAGGAGAGTATCTGCATAGACCCCCTAAATGCAGTCTCCTGTAATGTAATTAATGGAAGTCTTACATATTAATAGCATGACTGGGGGAGTGGCAGGTATCTCATCACTTTCGCCATCTTCTCTTGGTTAGAAGGAAATCAGCAGAACCACCCACATTCAAGAGGAAGGGATTTCACAAAAGCATTGACACTACGAGTGAGAGATCACTAGAGGTCGCCTCCTTGACTGTCCCTACCAAAGCTGTTTTATAGATGAGGAGAAAGACCTTTCATAACAAGAAAGTTTAAGAAATGATAAGTGCTGGGAAAACTAAACAGCTCCATCTAAAAAAATAAAATTAGAACATTCTTACACCATACACAAAAATAAACTCAAAATAGATTTAAAGCCCTAAATGTGAGACCAGACAGTACAAAACTCTTACAGGAAAACATAGGCAGAACACTCTCTGACATAATTACAGCAGTATCTTTGTCAATCCATATCCCAGAGTAACGGAAATAAAAATAAGCAAATGGGACCTAATTAAACACAAATATCCTTTTTGTTTGTTTGAACTCAAAACCTTTTGCACAGCAAAGGAGAGCATAAGCAAAATGAAAAGACAGCCCACAAAATGGGAGAAAATATTTACAAATGATGTGACCAGCAAGGGATTAGTCTCCAAAATTTACAGCTTGTGCAGCTTTATATCATCAGAACAACAACCCAATCAAAAAACAAGCAGAAGACCTAAATAGACATTTCCCCAAAGAAGACCTACACATGCCCACGAGGCACATGAAAAGATGTTCAACCTCACTGATTATAAGAGAAATGCAAAAAACCACAATGAGTGATCACCTCACAACAGCCAAAATGGCTATCATCAAAACATCTGCAAATAGGAAATGCCGGAGAGGGAGTGAAGAGAAAGGAGCCCTCTTACACTGTTGGCAGGAAGGTAAATTGGTGCAGCCCATATGGAGCACAATACGGAGGTTCCTTAAAAAAACTAAAAATAGAGCTAACATATAACTCTGCAATCCCACTCCTGAGCTCAGGTCCGAAGAGAAACACGGTCCAAAGGGATACATGCATCGCAATGTTCATTGCAGCACTGTTTACAATAGCCAAGACATGGAAGCAACCTAAATGTCCATTGACAGAGAAATGGATAAAAAAAGAGGTGATACACAGATACAATGGGACATTACTCAGCCATTCAAAAGAATGAAATAATGCCAGACAAAATCCACACAGTACCACTAAATCTGCATGCTCTCTGATAATGCCTCAGTGTTCATCGGGTCACAAGCATAAGCATAAGGTATCTGCACCCACATGTAGGCTTATCAATGGCTTCCAATTATTTAATATAATTTCTTTGACCTCAGAAAGGCACTTTGCAGCTCTTCTAGAATTTGAAACCACTACCATCTCCAGTCATCGTTCTTAAAATACATTCATGTGATGCAAATTTTAAGTCACTGAAGTCGTTATTAGCTCATTCAACAAATTATGTACTCCGTATGTTAGTCCATGGGGTCACAAAGAGTCGGACATGACTGAGCGACTGAACAATAACAATAATGGGACAGATATCGTGCTGGCCTGGAGATAAGACACTGAACAAGTCTTTTATATTTAAAGGGACAAAAGTGATTTGAGAAATAATACATATAATTTTTAGGGTACATAGGAAGAAACCCTGACCTACACTGTTAGAAGGAATATTGTTTAGGCTGAGACCTGACAAAAAAAAATACGAATCAGAAATGAAAAGCAAAACTCCACAACAGAAAAGGTTTTGAGCAGGGAAAATGGAACCAGTCACTAGAACTAGTCACCAACCACTAGACTGGTTGTGGGATCTGTGTATACTTTCAATGAGATGGTATCAATAATCAATCCATGAATAATCATTTACTTTGGTGCCTCCTAAACATCTTAATCTACAATGCTTGAAATTAAGATTCCACTAAAATGTTTATTTTGAGGACTTCCCTGGTGACTCAGCTGGTAAGGAATCCACCTGCAATGCAGGGGACCTGGGTTTGATCCCTGGGTTGGGAAGATCCCCTGGAGAAGGGAATGACTACCCACTCAAGTATTCTGGCCTGGACAATTCCATGGACTGCATCGTCCATGGGATTGCAAAGAGTCGGACATGACTAAGCGACTTTCACTTTCAAAATATACATTTAAACGTAATGAAATGCAAAGCACTGATTTCAAAGAGATGGGGATACCAACATGACAAACAGTGTCTTTGTACTTTTGAGTGAGAGCGACTGGATTTCAAATCCAACAGTCATTACCAGATATGTAACAACAGCTGTGTGTGTTAGTCACTCAGCCGTGTCCGACTCTCTACAACCTCATGGAGCCCACCAGGCTCCTCTGGTCATGGAATTCTTCAGACAATAATACTGGAGTGGGTTGCCATTCCTTTCTCCAGGAGGTCTTCCCAACCCAGGGATGGGACCCATGGCTCCTGATCGGCAGGAGCTCCGGCACTGCAGTCAGATTCTATACTGTCTGAGCCACCAAGGAAGACCATGTAACAATAAGGAAGTTAAATAATCAGAACATGAGTTTTTTACATGTTATGTGAAAAAAATGACAGCTGTACCTGTATCATGATGAACGTGAGAGAGTGAAAAAGGTGGCTTAAAACTCAACATTCAAAAAACAACAATCATGGCATCTGGTCCCGTCACTTCGTGGCAAATAGATGGGGAAACAATGGAAACAGTGACAGACTTTATTTTCTTGGGCTCCAAAATCACTGCAGATGATGACTGCACCTATGAAATTAAAAGATGCTTGCTCCTTGGAAGAAAAGCTATGACCAACCTTGACAGCATATTAAAAAGCAGAGACATTACTTTGCCAACAAAGGTCCATGTAGCCAAAGCTATGATTTTTCCAGTAGTCATGTATGGCTGTATGAGATGGACTATAAAGAAGGAAAGCTTAGCACCGAAGAATTGATGCTTTTGAATTATGGTGTTGGAGAAGACTCTTGAGAGTCCTTTGAACTGCAAGGAGATCCAACCAGTCCATCCTAAAGGAAATCAATCCTGAATATTCACTGGAAGGACTGACGTTGAAGCTGCAGCTCTACTACTTTGGCCACCTGATGCAAAGGACTGAATCACTGGAAAAGACCCTGATGCTGGGAAAGATTGAAGGCAGGAGGAGAAGGGGATGACGGAGGATGAGATGGTTGGATGGCATCACTGACTCAATGGACATGAGTTTGAGCAAGCTCAGGGAGTTGGTGATGGACAGGGATGCCTGGCATACTCCAGTATATCCAGTCGCAAAGAGCTGGACATGCATGAGTGACTGAACTGAACTGACCTACAGCATAGGGTTGATGGCTATATGAGGTCAAGTACTTATGACAGTGTGAAGTGTTAGTCGCTCAGTCATGCCTGACTCTTGGCAACCTCATGGCCGACAGCCTGCCAGGCTCCTCTGTCCATGGGATTTTCCAAGCAAGGACACTGGAGTGCTTTGCCATTTCCTTCTCCGGGTGACCATTCGGACACAGGGATCGAAGCCAGGGCTCCTGCACTGCAGGCAGGTTCTTTACCAACTGAGTTAGTTGCTACATCAAAGTACTTACACACTTGAATACTCAGTACTAACACTTCAATATTCAAGTACTTATACTTGAACAATTAATATTCAATAAATATTAGCAGGTACTGCTTAATAACTCTAATTGGATAAAAATGGGATCATGGAAAGAACACCCCAAAAGGGCAGAGATTCAGAAGGTCTATGTTCTAGATGTAATTTGACTAGAGTTAGCGTGATCAGTTTAGACACAGTTTAAACATCTTTATGCCTTAATTTCCTATCTCTAAATTGTGAGTAATAAGAGCTCACAGTCAAAGAAGATAAAGAATGAGCTAATTACTCTGAAAATCCTTTATAACAGGCATTCAGCTGTAAGTGAGGGGACAACTGGAGCTGTGAGCATTTTTCGACAGTGCAGTAGTAGAAAGCAGTGGACTCACACAGTAACCTCCTTATTACTGCCCCAAACATACTGCCACGCCCAAAGAGAAGAGATGGTTGATACATAATGACGCAGCTGCTGCTGGGATCAGCAATTAAGCAGAGCAAGTGTCTATGCTTGTATTGATTACCCAATGCTGCCGAGTTAACTCGACAGCTGTTTAAACAGAATATCTCAGCTGGTCTTAAAGATTTTCCCCTAAAACTGGGGTATCTGTATCGCTTATGAGACATAATTGGGCATGATTTAGTATAAAATGAATTTCCTTCCATTACTAAAAAATGTTTCATATCATAAAAAGCAAGCATTTCATCACCTAATACTCAGTAACATACTTCTCCCCTCCAAGGAAATTACTACAAGACAGAAACATCACATTTCTACAAACAATCTGCATCATTGTAAGTGAAACAACTCTTGGTCCACCGCACTAGAGCCCTGCTGAGTCTGACACAGTCAATCACTGTCATTATTTATCGCGAGGCCTTCATGTAGGGTGCCATTGTGCTAAATTCGCTAAATGTTAAACAGCATGGTTATTCCTTCACAATTTCCCGTTACCAAACTATTTCTGAATCACAAGATGCCCTCAATTATACTACCAAGTGTTGACAGGTCTGCTGCAGGCACATCACAGAGATAGCAGGATTTAAACAGCTGTGATTTTTTTTTGTCCTATTTCATAGAATTGAAACAATGGAGACAAATAAAGGCTTACAGTGATTCACTTTTATGCACTCTTAACAGATTTAATTTAGGAGAACCATATGATTATCTTCATCTGTTCAAGTTCTCTTTACTAAGAATAATCTTGCCACTGCAATGGAGGGAAATTTGCTGCTGCTCAGATTAGAGGCAGTTTCAGGCCGCATAACAGGCTTCTGACTGTTGGGATGGAAGCTCTCATTTCAATTCAAGGCATGTGAATCTATCTGAATAACAACATTTATTATCATGTAAAGCTTCCTAGTTATCTCAGCAGGCTTTATATCTTGATAATCACGACTGGGACTGGACCATGCTTATTAAATGTGATAAGAAGTTTATTAGATTTCTAGTGAATGCCCAGATACCACCACCATCATAAAATACAGTTTTATGAACAACACATTTTGGTGTTTACTATACTACTCTGAATCCCCTACTGATGCTGAACTCAATGAGCCACCTTTTTTTTTTTTTTTCAAAAAAGGGAGAGGAAGAAATAATATAGGACGTGCTTAAATGATTAACAGATCACAGTTTAGTTCAGTTTTCTGTTGCTTCAGTGGAATGAACTGGCCATGAAGAGCAGCAGTATGGGGTGACTGTCTTGGCCAGGCCACAAAAACTACACATGTTGTACAAATGGAATTGATGTGTGCTTCTGAGTCTTAACAGGGCAAGCGGCTTCATAAGAACTGGACAAAGATTATAAAAAAAAAATCATTTCTTGAGGGTGCTCGAGGCAGTGAATTTGGATGGGCCCGGCCCAACCAGGCATTGGACACGCTTGTCATGAACGGGCGGCTGGCTAAGCATAACCCTAAAGGTGCCAGTATGACTCCCACAACCAGGCATTTTCACTGACTGCCAGCGTTGGGGCAGGGGACATTACCCATACTGACCTGGGTTTTGTGAACTGAAAAGAGCAAAAATGGCTTAATAAAAACTATATATATACATATTTTTTATTTTTATTTTATTTTTTTAATTTTATTTTATTTTTAAACTTTACAATATTGTATTAGTTTTGCCAAACATCGAAATCAATCTGCCACAGGTATACCCGCGTTCCCCATCCTGAACCCTCCTTCCTCCTCCCTCCCCTACCCTCCCTCTGGGTCGTCCCAGTGCACCAGCCCCAAGCATCCAGTACCGTGCATCGAACCTGGACTGGCGACTCGTTTCATACATGATATTATACATGTTTCAATGCTATTCTCCCAAATCTCCCCACCCTCTCCCTCTCCCACAGAGTCCATAAGACTGATCTATACATCGGTGTCTCTTTTGCTGTCTCGTACACAGGGTTATTGTTACCATCTTTCTAAATTCCATATATATGTGTTAGTATACTGTATTGGTGTTTTTCCTTCTGGCTTACTTCACTCTGTACAATAGGTTCCAGTTTTATCCATCTCATTAGAACTGATTCAAATGTATTCATTTTAATGGCTGAGTAATACTCCATTGTGTATATGTACCACAGCTTTCTTATCCATTCATCTGCTGATGGGCATCTAGGTTGCTTCATGTCCTGGCTATTATAAACAGTGCTGCAATGAACATTGGGGTACACGTGTCTCTTTCCCTTCTGGTTTCCTCAGTGTGTATGCCCAGCAGTGGGATTGCTGGATCATAAGGCAGTTCTATTTCCAGTTTTTTAAGGAACCTCCACACTGTTCTCCATAGTGGCTGTACTAGTTTGCATTCCCACCAACAGTGTAAGAGAGTTCCCTTTTCTCCACACCCTCTCCAGCATTTATTGCTTGTAGACTTTTGGATCGCAGCCATTCTGACTGGCGTGAAATGGTACCTCATAGTGGTTTTGATTTGCATTTCTCTGATAATGAGTGATGTTGAGCATCTTTTCATGTGTTTGTTAGCCCAGAGATAAATCCACACACATATGGACACCTTATCTTTGACAAAGGAGGCAAGAATATACAATGGATTAAAGACAATCTCTTTAAAAAGTGGTGCTGGGAAAACTGGTCAACCACTTGTAAAAGAATGAAACTAGAACACTTTCTAACACCATACACAAAAATAAACTCAAAATGGATTAAAGATCTCAACGTAAGACCAGAAACTATAAAACTCCTAGAGGAGAACATAGGCAAAACACTCTCCGACATACATCACAGCAGGATCCTCTATGACCCACCTCCCAGAATATTGGAAATAAAAGCAAAAATAAACAAATGGGACCTAATTAAACTTAAAAGCTTCTGCACAACAAAGGAAACTATTAGCAAGGTGAAAAGGCAGCCTTCAGAATGGGAGAAAATAATAGCAAATGAAGCAACGGACAAACAACTAATCTCAAAAATATACAAGCAACTCCTACAGCTCAACTCCAGAAAAATAAATGACCCAATCAAAAAATGGGCCAAAGAACTAAATAGACATTTCTCCAAAGAAGATATACATATTTTTTAAAGAAAACCCTGAGGCCTCCCCAAAGCAAAAAATGACTCTTGGCCAAAAGATGTCAGATTGTCCTTGGACATGTATGTTGGCAAGGACCTTTTAAAAAAGCAATTAGTTTAATGCAAAATGAACATTTGCTCTAGTCCATAAACTTTACTTTGAGCCTTTTCATGTCAAGATCCTTCCATCTTTTCCTTTCTTTCTCTCTCCATTTCCTCCTCCACTCTTTGTTACAATCCAGGTTCAGTTCAGTTCAGTCACTCAGTCATGTCCGACTCTTTGCGACCCCATGAATCGCAGCACGCTAGGCCTCCCTGTCCCTCACCAACCACCTCTAAAAATAGCCTATATATGCCCTAATGAGACAGTAGAGACAAAGTATCTATACAAGACTGAAAGTGAAAAGTGAAAGTGTTAGTCGCTAAATCATGTCCCATTCTCTGCGACCTGGTGCACTGTAGCCCACCAGGCTCCTCTGTCTATGGAATTCCCCCAGCAAGGATACGGAGTGAGTTGCCATTCCCTTCTCTAGGAGATCTTCCTGACCCAGGGATCAAACCCATGTCTCCTGCATTGCAGGCAGATTCTTTACCATCTGAACCACCAGGGAAGCTCCACAAACTAAATCTGTAGTTATCTAAACTTTCTCAGGATTAATTCAAGTGGCTGAAGTTCACACGAACACTTTTTTGAAGTTTCCATATCTTTCTGTAGGAATCCCCCCCCCCATTTTTATTTTACAGTTTCCTCCACTTTAGCTCAATATTTAACAAAACCAGCTCCTATGAAAACCTCTTCTTTTTATGTCTATTTCTTTCATCAGGCAAAATGGGAAAGATTGTCGTGGAAGGACAAATTAGATCTTAGTAATAAATTATTCTAATTCTTAATTTTTTGAAACGATACTACTTTGGGGAAATGCTTTTAGCTCCCTACCTTCCTACCTTCGCCCATCTGACCCCCTGCACCCCTCAGTTGCCCATCCATGCAGTTATGCACCCGCTCTTTCTGTGATGGGGTATGGGATTTTATCCAACGGGAAGACTGAGGGCAACTCATTGTGGCTACAAGTATGCTCTGCATTCCCCAAACGAGCTTCATCAGGGACCGGGCAGATCCTGGTACATGTTCATCCAACATCCATTCCCTTATTGGTTCAAAAGGCAGAGGACAGAGGGATACAATTAATTTATGTTCTAAAACCTTGAGAAGCAACAACAGCAGATTTTCTTCCCATTCAGGCCAGGCACATATACAGACTGCTTTATGGTTTGGGGTGTCATCATGGCTTAATTCTGCCACTGGCTTACATATTAATCAATTACACTCCTCTGAAATGCAAGCCTACTCCTACTAGCTGAAAACTCACTGACCTCCCTGCTTCTATTCCCAGCATACCAGAACTCCATTTCAGGGCAGCCCTCCAGGGTTTCCACTGCGCCTCGTGAGTCTGACAAATGACAGCTGTCTGGGTGTTATGTTCATCCTACTGAAAGATTTAACATAAGCAAAATAGACTCAGCTCGTCAAGGCCTCTTGTCAACTAGCTGTGATGATTTGCTCATCATTCCTTCAAAATAACCTCCCAACCTTCCTATTTACAAATAACTATAAGTTCTATAGCAGAAACCAACACATCATAAAGCAACTTTCTTCCAATTAAAAATAAATTTAAAAAAATCCAGGAGAGTTTATGACTGCTGTTGGTGTGTAGTTGCTAAGTCATGTCCAATTCTTTGTGACCCCAAGGAATATAGCCCATTAAGTTCCTCTGTCCATGGGATTTCCCAGTCAAGAATACTGAAGTGTGTTGCCATTTCTTTTTCCAGGGGATCATCCAAACCAAAGGATCAAACCGTTATCCTCTGTATTGCAGGCAGATTCTTTACCACTGAGCCATGAGGGAAGCCTAGGTTTATGATCACAAAAGGAAATAAGGGCTTGTTTTAAAATATCTGTTCTTTTTCACAAGACTATATTTGTCTATAATAATTTGAAATGTATCTCAGACATCTGTTGGTTTTTATGTTAACACCTCAAATTGGCTTCATTTAAAATTGTATGAATCAGCCAACAGATCAAAGGTTTTTGGCTTCTAAAATTCAATATTCTCTTATTTTCACAGTTTTAAGTCTCGTAAGTTCAGTACGTCTACATGATTTGTTCAAATGCATTCCATAGCTTACAAATAGTGATTATGCTTCTTGAAATTAGTTGGCTGGCTAAGACATGCTCACGATTGATTTTGATGCATGCCGCATTAAAAAATTTATTCTTAGAAGTAATTGTGACACTATTCAGGAATCAAAAGCAAAGGGAAATGCACAGCATGTTTCTTGCCCAAAATCATGCTCTGGTTTAAGGAAATATTTTCTCAAACTAATTCAGATCACATCTGCTATCACTTTACCCAAGACCAAGCAAAACAGTAATATTTTAGTTAGAAATCAGTGAACTTTTCCAGGTTTTGTAATAAAACTACATTCCTGGACAATTTGGCAAGGTCTACCTCAAAATGACTAAGCATAGAAAAGCTATCTTGGGCATTCATCTTGGTAACATATTCGAAAATAATTATATGTCCATAAAACAGGGTTAATAAACATAAATTAAGGGTTTATGCTCTGCTTGTGTGAATAAGATAGGGAAGTTACAACTGGGAAAGATGGAGTATAAAGGATTACACAAGTTTCCAAATTAAGACTTAAAAAAAGTAGACCAAGGTTTGATTTGATGGATTTATAATCGAATTCTCCTTTATACCCTTTCTTCACACAAAATGACAAAGCCAGATGGGACCCAACCTTTCCTTTGAAATCTTCAGAGGCTGGCAGACTGGGAGTTGTGAGCTCTGATAGCGGATGGCCTGGTGACCACGAAGGAAGTAGCAAAGTTATCATAAAATTCCCGAAGCTCAGTCTCCAGCCCTTTTTTGCAAGGCAGAAAGAACTGTTCAAGACGCAGTAACCTCTGGAGGCATCATTCGTCAGAACAAGGTCAAATAGAAGGTAAACGCCAATGGGCACGCAGAGTCAAAATCCCTAGGAAATGGCAATCTGCTAGAAAGAACGGCATTCAGGAGCAACTAGGGATACAATTACACAACAGGCAGATTTTCTAGCTCAAAAGTGAATTCGCATTGGCCAAGTCTTATTCTCTCAAAATTTACTGGATCTGTGCCCTCCTTTAAAAAAGAAATTAATTGGAGGATAATTGCTTTAAAATATTGTGTTGGTTTCTGCCACACATCAGTATGAATCAGCCATAGGCATACATGTCCCCGCCCTCCTGAAGCTCCCTCCCACCTCCCAGCCCAACCCGCCCCTCTAGGTTGACACAAGAGCCCCAGATTTGAGCTCCCTGCATTGTACAGCAGATTCCCACCGGCTTATTTCACATGTGGTAGCGTGTATGTTTCAATGCTCTCTCTCTATTTGTCCCACCCTCTTCTTCCGCGCCCTGAGTCCACAGTTCTGTTCTCTACATCTGTATCTCCTGGGTCCTCCTTTCTAGACCCAAAGCCGTGAACTTATGTTGACACCTGAAACTCTGCAGCTGACTGCGATGTGTTGTTAACTAGTGTCCTGGTACCCATCTCAGTTCCCTAAATGCCTTCTTCACAAAGCTGCGGTGGGATCTCTCCAGACACAAATGAGAATCTGCGAGGCTGCTGCCTTAAGGCCTCCAGTGGCCCCAACCCATGCTCAGGACATCTGTGCTCCCTGCTTCCCTGCTCGTGAAATCCTTTCTGCTCTGACCATTTTCCTCCCCCTACCCTAGCTGATTTTCTAGCAATTCCCTTCATGAAAACCCAAAAGTACACTTACAAAGAAACAAAAGTTATATATTATTTTCAATCTTCGCGGAGCTTTAATCTGTTAAAATCCCTGGCCTTTGAGGGTTTCAATTAAGAGGTCTTAGGACATGTTTAATAGGAATGTTGTGTTTATAGAGCCAGGATAACATTTAAATTCCATTAATTGGAATTAACAGAACTGAAATACAACAGATTCTAGTATTTCTTTATCAAATACTCTTCACTCACTCTCTGCAACTGAATAATGCAAGTTCATAAACCTCTCTTTTGAAGTATTCTGGAAACTATATTCCTTGAGTATTCTGCTCCAGTTACCAAGGTTGGTGGAAACAAAACTTCCTCTGCATGAAATAAAGATGTAGAATAATAACCATCATTCTACAGGTTTATTAGGATCTAGTGAGTCAAGTGATTTCTAACGGTGAAGGCATTAGAAAAATACAATTTGTAAAATAAAAGTACCTGAGTTCAAGACATTAAATATTGAGGTGCACCCTTGAGCAAGTTATTTAAATTCTATTTAATACAATGCTATGATTTGTCCAGGTGTAATATAAGAATTAATATCAGCTTTATATACACAAGTTTGTTGTGAGGATATAACAATGACAATAAAAACATGACAAGCATTTTTTCTACCTTTAAATCACAGTGCAATGGTAGTTCTTATTTTTCTTTGCATTAAGCCGTACCACTGGATTCTTTTGCAAAATCAACATTATTAAGAGTAGTGAGAGCAATGCTTTGCAATTTAAAGCAGTTAAGGTGTTTTCTTCTCAAAATTGAAACACTAATTTTCTTCAGATTATGAACTAAATGTATCTTTCTGCCTAGTAACTGAATATCAAATCTCCTTCATAACCAACTTGCCTTTTTAGGAATTAAAAATAGTCACTATCCACTTAATTATTACCATAATTAGATGTTAAGGAAAAAAGAAAACAACAAAAAATTGCTATTATTGTCTTTCATCTTCGTCTTCCCTGATGGTTCATTGGTAAAGAATCTGCCTGGGATCTCTGGGTCGGAAAGATCCCCTGGAGGAGGAAATGGCAGCCCCCTCCAGTGTTCTTACCTGGAGAATCCCATGGACAGAGGACCCTGGTGGGCTGTGGTCCATGAGGTTGCAAAGAGTTAGACACCACTTAGTGGCTAAACAACTGTCCTTCGTCTCGAGAATTATTTATATTTCAAGTTGAAGCAAGGCCCACATACTGAGATCTGTTGTCTACATACGAAATGATACCATTTTTAAAAACAGAGAAGTTTATAATTCTTCACTTCTTTGAGATTTAATGTTAAAAACTAATGGCTATTAAAATTATTTTTTCCAAGATACAAAGAGCCTTACTATAATTGAAAATCTTAAGATAATTAAAATAATGAAATGTGTGTAAAATTCCAAATAAGAAGAATAATGATACCCATTTATTTCCCCCCTGCAGGAATCAAAGCTATGGAGGAGCCTAGTAGGCTGCAGTCCATGGGGTCGCTAAGAATCGGACACGACTGAGCGACTTCACTTTCAATTTTTACTTTCATTCATTGGAGAAGGAAATGGCAACCCGCTCCAGTGTTCTTGCCTGGAGAATCCCAGGGACAGGGGAGCCTGGTGGGCTGCTGTCTACGGGGTCGCACAGAGTCGGACACGACTGAAGCGACTTAGCAGCAGCAGCAATGCTGTGCAATGAACATTTCAATTTGCCAACTTAGAATATAATATATATTTAAAGAAAAATCATAGAATCCCTTTAAACGCTGTTTAAAGTTTCATCCTGTGTCTAATCAGCTAAGGCAGCTGCATGAAGTTGATGTCTGTAGAGTACTCTTGATGGTGGAAGAAGAAGCCACAGTTTGGGTTCAGGGCGAAGCCATGCATTCAGGTTCCTGGTTTCCTTTATCTTGGTTCCGGGAGATAATTTATTCATATGAAGCAAAACTACTGTAAATTATGGTTGCAGAGGGAAGATCCATCTCAACAGATCTGAGAGGCATCTAAAGTCCGGCCACTGTATTTTAGGTATCAGTGTTCACTGTTATTTGTATGTTCAGAGTAGAACATATATGAAGATCCAAAAAGTCATGATAATGAAGAAATTCATGAGCAGAATTTGACAGCTCTTACACTGTTGCAGGAGCTATGTAGATGACCTGAGATCTATCTGGTTTTATGCTTTTAGAAATGTAATTTATGCTAACGCTATATTCTATGAATATACACATTAATAAATTTCCTGTGCTGTGCTACTAAGAGGAGTATTTTTGCATTCTAGTTACAGGTAGCATAGCTCATCTGCAGTGCATATTAAAAACTATCAAGCAAGGCTTAATTATAAGGCAGAAGTTTCCTCAATAATAGTATATAAAAGCTCTCCTGCAAGAAAATATTCATATCTCTGGACTATCAGATAGCCTGGAATATAACTACTACTAAATGAGACTCCACTTAATGTGGAAATAGTCTCCAGAGTCCAACTTTTAAAAAACAGATCTAAATGGACATGTTATTTTTGGCAGACTCATTGGAAAAGACCCTGATGCTGGGAAAGATTGAGGGCAGGAGGAGACGGGGGTGCCAGAGGATGAGATGGTTGGATGTCATCACTGACTCAGTGGACATGAGTTTGAGCACACTCAAAGATGTTGAAGGACGGGAGCCTGGCGTGCTGCTGTCCATGGGGAGGCAAAGAGTCGGACACGACTTAGTGACGGAACAGCAGTTGCTATAGCGGCACAGACTGGCTGTTCACTGTCCGATGCGAGTGTGTATGCACTCAGACTCTTTGCATGCGGTGGGCCAGTGGGAACAGAGAAACCGACATGGTAGGCGGCGAGTCCAGATGGGACAAAGGAGAGGTACTGAAAACCCCTGGGGACCAAAAAGTTGCTAAGAGTGTGAGAACCAGTGCAAGCCTACTAAAGTAATCACGATAATTTTATACTAAACACGGTTGTGTCACATAAAATGGCATCAGATCCAAACACAAGGACAAGTGAGCTGAAATTAGGGGGTGCTCATATTAAAAATCTACTGATTGCAAGGTATTGGTATAAATGATAGCTATTTTCATTAATTTACAGCCTCTGGTCTATAAACGATTTCAAATCAGCAATACACATTTGATTTTTCAGTCATTCAAGCATTTTTCAGGCATCTGCTACGTGTTAAGCTGGGTGTTAAAGACTCAGAGGTCAGTGATCAAAATGATACCGTACCACACTCAAATATCGCACAATTCAGGGGAGGACATAAAGACACACTTTTCACTTTTGACAGTGAAATGTATAATAGACTAGGGAAATCCCCACACATATCTGGAAGCTAGGAATATGGTACTGATTAACATACACAGGACAGGCCTAGAGACGCAGACGCAATAGAGAATGGACTTGCCGACACAGAGGGGAAGGACTGGACAGGATGAATGGAGAGAGCAGCACTGAGCTCCATACACGGCAACGTGTGAAACAGACAGCTGGCGGGAAGCTGCTGCATATACTGCACGAGGAGCTCGGCTCAGGGCTCCGCGATGGCCTACAGGGATGGGATGGTGCGGTGGGAGGAGGGGTCAAGACGGAGGGAATGCGTGTTTACGCATAGCTGACCTATGCTGTTGTACAGCAGAAACCAACATAACATTGTAAAACAATTATATTTCAATAAAAACATATATTCCTTCTTGACCTTGTAATGGATCACATGACCCTTCATGAGTGCTCAGATATGGATTATGTAAATCGCAAATAATACATCATTTGATATACAGTCTCCGTCCAAAAAACAAAAACAAAAACAAAACAAAACCTTATAGAAACTGTCTCTTGACGTCTAACAGGCAGAGCAGTTCTCAGAGTTTTCTAAGATGCTCTTCCTGAGTTAAAATCCTAAAATTTGGCTTGAATGAATTTTCCAATTCTTTCTTTAAAAAAAAAATGGTAAATGGTATAAAACATCTTTACCAATTGGGGGTGGGTAAAATATTTTCCATTTATTCTCAACCTAAACCAGTCAAATTCCAATAAAATAAGCACTCATGTGGTTTTGCCGACAAAGGTCCTTCTAGTTAAAGCTATGGTTTTTCCACTAGTCATGTATGGATGTGAGAGTTGGACTATAAGGAAAGCTGAACACCAAAGAACTGATGTTTCTGAACTGTGGTGTTAGAGAAAAGTCTTGAGAGTCCCTTGTGAAGGGACTCCCTTCAAGCCAGTCAATTGTAAAGGAAATCAGTTCTGAATACTGCAAGAACTGATGCTGAAGCTGAAACAAATATTTTGGCCAACTGATGGGAAGATCTGACTCATTGGAAAAGACCCTGATGATGGGAAAGGTTGAAGGCAGGAAGAGAAGGGGATGACAGAGGATGAGATGGTTGGATGGCACCTCCGACTTGATGGACGTGAGTTTGAGCAAGCTCCAGGGGTTGCTGATGAACAGGGAGGCATAAACTGAACTGAACATGTGGGTTATATTATTAAAATCAATTGGATAATTTGAATAAATGGCTGATGACTCGAGGCCAGGTCACACCTTCATTTTATTGCTCTCATCACTGCCTATTCCGGTCTAAGATTATTTTTGTAACAGAATTTTACCTGTCCTTTAAAAGTATTTTGGACCTCAGAGATGACAGATTATAAATAAAAGTAATGCAATGAAAACAAAATATGAAGTGTGGAAGATTTAAAAAAAAAATAAAGTCAGTGCCTAAGAGAATCTCCATTATGCTACGTCCATCTAACTAGTTCTATTAATACTGTTTTCTTTCTGAGACTTTAGAAATTTCTCCACTGAAGCTGTTATCTTGAGAATTTCAGTCACCAAACAACAAAGAAGTAGAGAATGAGCTCACAGTTACTGTGCCCTTTTTCTTTTAATAAAAACTGTACTCTTTCACTGTCCTCTTTCCAATGACTCTTTAGCGAGTGCTTCTTTCTAATGTTTACGCTGAAGTCACCCCAGTTGGAACTCAACTATTTTCAATTTTTAATGAGTTCATAACTAGTCTGGACACCTCTCAAAACTCAGAGACTCTGCGTGCGTAAGTGGAGTCTTTATGTTAACAGTTCTGGCTGTTTGAAATCAGCAACGCCTAGGGTCATAAGTCTTTTTAAAAAGCAAATAAACAGATAATCTTTTTCAGAGTACACTTAGCTCTACAGCACACAAAAGTGTTCTGAGGCAGCACCTTTATCACAAGAGCAGAGGAAAAAAGAGAAAGAGATGGATGAGCAAAATGATTAGCTGTTACCATAGTGGCCGTGGCAGCACCACAAAACACAATCTTTAAAAAGGTGTTGGCATTTTTTTTTCTATTTTTATCAATAGATAAACCAAGTGCCAACCAAACTCAAATACTGAGGATTAAGACTAAATCCCTGGACAGTGACCAGCATGCCAGGTGCGAGCTGGCCTACTTTGGAATAAAGTGTAGTTGAGCAGGTGGAGGGCACACCTGTACAGACACATCCGTGTGCATACTGGCAGCTTTTATTTTTTTTGCATCTGAAATGAAATTTTTATTTAAGGATTACAGAGTGGTAGTGATTTCATCCCTCTTGACTGTTTGCAGAAAATAGATTTTTTTAAAATTTATTTTATGACACTTCTATTTAGAATTTAATGTGAATCTTAACTGCATCACTATTTATGTATTAACTGTAGAAAATCTGTCTCTCCAACTAGAATGTAAGCTCCTTGAGAGAAGGGACCTTTTTGATCTGAACTTCAGACAGATTAATGGCTCCTGGGCATAAAATATGTGCTTAGTTCACATTTGATAATGATATGGATGAATATCTGAGGATGCCTCAATGACGTGCAAGTCTAAATTAAGATGAAAATATGAAAAATGCCAAGAAGGAAACATGAATTGTAAATAGCAAGTAGTATGCTATAAATATTCCCAACTTCAGGGCTTCCCTGGTGGCTCAGTGGATAAGAATCTGCCTGCCAATACAGAAGACACGGGTTCGATCACTGGTCTGGGAAGATCCCATGCTCTTCAGAGGCACTAATCCCATGCACCACAGCTACTGAGCCTGTGCTCTAGAGCCTGGGAACTGCAACTGTTGAGCTGGCGTGTTGCAGCATCTGAAGCCGGTGTGCCCTAAAGTCCTGTCTGGAGCAAGAGACGCCACCATAATGAGGAGCTCATGTACCAAGACCAGAGAAAAGTCCCTGCTCATCGCAACGGGAGAAAAGCCGGCATAGCAACCAAGGCCTAGAAGAGTCAAAATAGATTAAAAAAAAAAAAAAAAAAGATTCCCAATTGCATACTTTACCTGATCAGCCTTATTTCATTGAGAAATCTCCTTTCCTAATATTCCAGATATACCAAAGTCCTCAAGTCACCCCAAGGGAAGTATGGAAACATTCACCAGGAAGAGACAGCTTTTTGCTTGTTTCGAGGTGATTCAATTTTGTTTTAATGTACGTCTTACTTACCTTTAAATTCTTGGCCAGATTTTCTTGTTTTATGATACTATAAAATGGAAATGCCCTTGGCTGTTACATAACAACTAAAATTACACTAAGTTGTCAAAATTAATATCAGTAAAAACTTTCCTAAAAATAATTTTAATACAAGAGATAAGAACATGAGGATGTGTACCCTTATGATAAAGAAAAGGGACTAAAAAGGGAAATCAAATACATATTTTAACTGCATGAAAATAGGTTTGGGTTTTCATTTTTGTTTAAATTTAGTACAAAAATGAACACTTACTCTGTTTTAGGCAATGTGCCTCATGATTGAATAAAGCATAGTATCTACTTCAAAGTGCTTACAGACTAACTTCCAGATTCTAATAACTCAAAAAGAGTGAACACGTCATAGACAGTCTGCTTCCTACAGCAAGGGGTTCCATTGCTCCTCTTGGGGTAGAGGCAGGGATTAGAACACAGAGATGGGACGAAACAGCATAACTGTGGCCATGAGGGCTGCATTCCAGAACAGGTCCAAATTCCGTAACCTGGCCACAACGAGGGAAACTGTTAGAAAAACCACAGTATTTATGACATCCTCGTAATTCAAAAAGGACTTGGACGAAGAACTGTGGGTTAAGTTCATTTTCCAACCCAATTATAATTCCAAGAAGGGAAATATCCAAAAAGCTTCCAAGGATTCCAGAAACATCCTGACAACCGAAGATGTGGGACCCAGGGCTATTCCATGACCTCATTATCTCTTAGCAGCTCCTGAGTTAACCAGGAGCTCGGAAAAACTTGTTTTTTTCAACCCTCAGAAAACTACAAACTAATAACATATGGCTAGTTTTAAAATTAATTATATATTTTATCAATTTCTCAAACTATTTGTGACAACACCCAATCATTAAGAGAACTGTGCTTATTAAGAAAAATTAAACTGGCTTAGTAAAAATATTTTTCTAATTAGCCTAGAAAATGCTTTGCACAAAGACATTAGATGTTGGATGCTGATAATTAATTTATAAAACTGGATACGATTATGCCAACAAATTAGGCAACCTAGATAAAAAAGACAAGACCCAGAAAGACAAAAACTACCAGAAATCCTTTAAGAAGACAAAAAAAAATCTGAAGCAAGCTATTGAATTAGTATTCTTAAAACTTTTGAGAAAGAAATCCCAGGCCCAGAAGGATTCACTGGTACATTTGACCAAATATTCAGTCAATATTCAAAAAGAGGACCAAGATGATTCGATGGTAAAAGAATAGTCTCAACAAATAACACTAGGACAGCTGGGTATCCATATGCAAAAGAATGTAGTTTAACTCTGACTTCACACTGTATATAAAAATTATATCAAACGGATCAGAGACTTGCCCACAAGGGATAAAATCGTAAGAAAACTCAAGAGTAAATCTTTATGACCTTGGGTTTGAGAATAATTTCTTACCTATGACACCAAAAGGAGAGGTGAACGAAGGAAATACAGATACTTTGAACTTCAAGATTTGTGCTTCAAGAACATCATCAATACAATGAAAAGGTAAGCTCACACATGGGAGAAAATACCTGTAAGTTACACGGTTCATAAGCAGCTACGTATCTAGAGTATATAAAGAACTCTTACCACTCCATGAGAGGACGAGGAACTCGATTAAAAACAGCAAAGGACTTAAAGAGACGTTTCTCCAAAGGAGATATACAAATGGCCACTAAGCATATGAAAAGATGCTCAACACCATTACTCATTTGGGAAATGCAAATTAAAACCACAAGACACTACTTCTCAACCACGAGGATGGCTAAAGTTAGAACCAATAATGAGTGGCAAAAATGTGGATAAACTGTAGTCCTCATTCGTAGTTGGCAGAAATGCAAATTGGTATAGCTGCTTTGGGAAACGTATGTCCATACAAAATCTGGTACAAGGTTGTTCATGGCAGTACCATTCATAATAGCAAAACGTCAGAAATAACCCAAAGACGCATCAACTGAATAGATAAACAAAAGGCAGTGTATTGAGATAGTGGAATATTCGATGATACACAACAAAATTCTGTAAAGCAATTATTCTTTAATTTAAAAATAATTTAAAAAAAAGGAACGGGGAACCAATACATGCAACAAACCGATGAATCTTGAAACATTACGCTAGGTGAAAGAAGGTAATTACAAAAGACCACATATTATATGCTTCCATTTAAATTAAATGTCCAAAATAGGTCTTCAGGAAGTGAATCAGTTGCAGCTAGGGAGGGGAGAAGAGTGAAGTGGGGACAAAGAATGTGGAGTGACTGCCAATGGGAATAGGTTTTCTTGTTGAGTTGATGAAGGAGTTCTAAAGTTAGGTGGTGTTGATGACTCTACAACTCTGTGACCAGATTAAAAACTACTATATTGTATATTTTTTGGGAAAAAAAAATGTTTTTATGAAAAAATTCACATATACACAAAAGTAGAGTGTATAATGCAGGTATCTATTACCTACCTTCAACATAATATCAATATTTTGACAATCTTACTATGTTTTAGTAATAGTAAGGGGCTATTATTAATATCATTAGGTGTGTTGGCTATATTAATGAATAAATATATGTGTGATTGATGGATGAAATGGAAAGTCACTCAGTCGTGTCTGACTCTTTGTGATCCCATGGACCATACAGTCCATGGAATTCTCCAGGCCAGAATACTGGAGTGGGTAGCCTTTCCCTTTTCCAGGGGATCTTCCCAACCCAGGGATTGAACCCAGGACTCCCGCATTATGGGTGATTTCTTTACCAGCTGAAGACAAGGGAAGCCCAAGTTGATTGACAGATTTATAATAATGAAAAATTACTCATTTTATTACTATTCATATACCCCTAGAGATAAAGGTCGGAGAAGGCAATGGCACCCCACTCCAGTACTCTTGCCTGGAAAATCCCATGGACGGAGGAGCCTGGTAGGCTGCAGTCCATGAGGTCGCTAAGAGTCGCACACGACTGAGCGACTTCACTTTCACTTTTCACTTTCATGCATTGGAGAAGGAAATGGCAACCCACTCCAGTGTTCTTGCCTGGAGAATCCCAGGGACTGGGGAGCCTGGTGGGCTTCCATCTATAGGGTCGCACAGAGTCAGACACGACTGAAGCGACTTAGCAGCAGTAGCAGTAACAGAGATAAGGGTACATAGCATTTTACATATTTTCTCATATTATAATCCACTGTTTTTTTTTCCAGTCAATTCTAAATATAGGATACTTTACACAATTATATAATTTAAGTATCCAAATGTCTTAAAATGAGGGTATTAAAATAAAAATTAAAAATACTAGGATATTATAGGGTGTCCTGGGTGGTGCCAGAAGACACTGAGTCGGGAAGATCCCTTGGAGAAGGAAATGGCTCCCCATTCTGGGAAATCCCACGGACAGAGAAGCCTGGCGAGCTACAAGTCCATGGGGTTGCAAGGAGGCAGACATGACTGAGTGATTGCACAACAACAACAAAAGGATATTATGACTCTAAGACTTCGGATAAAGCTGCCATGACACAAAGCCAGAAAGGAAGAAAGTGACAGGGAGTGACACTCCTCCCAGAGCAACAGAAATGCGACGTATTCTTCGCTGGCGCTTGAGGTTTGGGAAAGGCTAGACCCTCAGTCATACTACGGAATTTGGTGATCGCCAGTGAGCCTGAGAAGCACACACCGTGGCCTCTGTCCTACTGGGCGAGATGCGCCTCTAGCTCTCTAGCTAGTTACACCTGCTCTTACAACATGAGATTCCTAAGTAACCATGGGACTTCCCTTTTCATAGCCTCCTATCTACTCTGGGACCTCATGAAATATCAAACATAATATGGACCTTACTAGAAATACCATCTCACTTTGATAAATAAAGACTGCATTATTTCTTTTGTTCAATTATCTTT
This sequence comes from Bos indicus, assembly GCF_029378745.1. Taxonomy (NCBI): domain Eukaryota; kingdom Metazoa; phylum Chordata; class Mammalia; order Artiodactyla; family Bovidae; genus Bos; species Bos indicus. The sequence continues at coordinate 98,129,345 of NC_091768.1, forward strand.
CTATGTGGGACATAACTGCTATGTGATTATAAACATTTTTTAATATTGTGGGTGAAATCAGAATCTAATTTAGTTTGTAAGGTTATATGACATTAAAACTGCTATTATTATTAGAGATTAACTTACAATAAAAATAAAAACAACTTAATACTATTTATATCATAACTGTTTAGAATAAGACAAGCGAAAAGAGAAAAAAAGAGAAGCAGTCAGATGGAATTGATACAAATTACTAATAAAGCTCATACTTCCCCATTCGACATACAAAGGCTTTTAAAATTTCAAACTAACAATTATTATCAAAACCATCAGATGCACATAGAACACCATCAAGCTAGAACTATTAGAATATAGAAAGTGTGAAAAAGTCTAGGGTCAGGGGACCTATGAAGTGATTGATCTGCTCGAAGTCCTTGCTTCCTGAAGAACTTTTTTCATTAAAATCAAAACTGCAAGGCAAGTTTAATGCAGTCTGAAGTCTCTGCAGACATTTATAGTTTTCTGCTTTCTTAGAAGTACCCAGGTCAGACAAAGAATTCATCTTCACTGAAAATACAAAATGCAGGTATGTTCAAATCTGCTATTTACACTACATGCTATATTTTGTTTAACTTTATGGGTAGAAAAAAAATGGTCATGTATATTACATATTATCAGTTTAAATAAAAAAATGATGTTGTGATTAAGGAACAATCATGGTATATGACTATTATAAAACTATAGGCTTGTAATTAAGTTCCAATCCTTATTGTAAGTTTATACCATTCTATTAACGTATATATTATTATTTTGCTAATATGGTCTTATGATACCAGATAGTAAATAAACATACATATGTAGTTACATTCCATATTTTCAAGAAATACAGTTTTAGTAACTAAATGGGCACGTGCAAATAAAAAAATACAGTATTATCAGGCTGTTCACTATTTCACGCTTTTACAACTTCTGTCTCTGATAAGGTGCTGCTGCTGCTGCTAAGTCGCTTCAGTCGTGTCTGACTCTGTGCAACCCCATAGACGGCAGCCCACGAGGCTCCCCCGTCCCTGGGATTCTCCAGGCAAGAACACTGGAGTGGGCTGCCATTTCCTTCTCCATACAAGTTACACAGAAATTTACCTCACAGTTTTCAAAATCACTGACTTTCCAAACATTTTTCCTGGTCTTCTTTAAAAAAATACAAACATATGAATGCTGATGAAGGGGGGAAAGGAGCCTTCTGCAAATAGTTTCTAGGAACACAGGATTGGTAATAAGTGCGGAATGCACTGTACAGAGCTGAATTTGCTGTGTGCACTGTGGACACGTCCTTGATACTAATGTGTGTCTCGAGCTTGGATCTCAAAGCCGAAACTCCACGGAGAGATTTGAACTGCTATCCGGAGGCATTTCATGATTTGAGCCAAAAGGTTTACAGTCCTGCATTCCAGCTCATTCTGCTGCTTCTAATTCCAGCTGGACTTAAACTCTTATCTCTGGCCGCCAGGCCCACAGATAGGGCCTATCACAGGAGCTCCAATTCGCAGAGGGTACTCAACTCCGCGACCCCCCCGAGATTAAATCCTTCCAGATAGCCTAAGTAAATGGTTCATAACTTGTTCCTGTCACTCCCACTAATGCCTTTGTGCCATGAAAGAGACTAGCAAAGGTGTAAATATCTTTAAATTATGAGCTGAGCTTCCTCTTCCTTGCTTCTGTCAGCAGATCCAGCATCCTTCCCCTTACGGAGAATGAGAAACTCAGAAGCGGCGATTCCTGAACTTTCTTCTCGAGTATTTACGAATCAATTTGCAGGAGTCTGTATTTTACTGGTAATATACAGATACACATTTCCCTTCTCTTCAACATCTTTCTGGTAAGCTCTGTGCACCCTCTTCCCCCTCTAAGAAAGACACCATCAGTTAGAAGGGTACAGGTCAGTTATGTAACTTGGTCTATTACCTTGAATCAAACAGATTTCACCTCAAGGACAGGTGCATCTGAATATAAAAGCATCTCGCTGTCAATACAAGGGTTAGGGTTATAGTCAAAGCAAATATATTATGGTAAATGGTGTTTGAGAACCACTGAAGGAATGAGTTTTAAATCTTCCATAATTCTGATTTTGCACCCTTCTCATTGGGAAGGATATCTTTGAGAGCAGAACCAAACCATGATTTATCTTGTTTCTCTTACAGTTCACATTTTTAAACATGCATGATTCCAAGCACATGTTTTATAATTCTTTCATATGTTCACACATTTTTTCATACGTTTTATAATGTATGACATTTTTAATAAAAGCTTGTTGGATTTCGGAGGTGTTAAACAATAGTACGTCCAGAACCCTCCTTAAAATAAATAAAATTGCTGGTAAAATACATTTTTTTCCATGCCACTTTCAACTGTGGTACAATTGAAATTTGAGTCTATACTTTAAATTCAGTCCAAATCTCCCCTGAGTCACTTCCGGCCATTGGCAGTCATGTACAACATCATGGTGACGATCATGACCTTGACCTCTCTGGTGCATTTAAGATTATTCTAAAGCGTAGAAAAATATGGGCTTTATCCTGCATGACCACTTTCGTTAAACTTGTAATTTCTTTGTAACTTAATTAAATTGCATACTGCAATAAGTTAAACCCTTTTTATTCAGAGGCAGTCTTTTCACAGAAATGTGTTCCTCTTTGGAGAAATAGTTGTTCAGGACCGAGGAATGCATAACACCAATGATTCTGAGTATTTTTAATTTTACAACATCACTTCTAATGTCCTTAATTTTGATTCCTGGCATAAATCAGGCAATGGGGTAATGCTTTTTGAAACGTTTAATTGACTGTGTGTGTTACATGCACACATTTTTTGAAACACCTCAAACTTAAAATGTAAGTCGGAGTCAAAGATCTATTTCTTGAGAGTAAGCTGCTGACATGATGCTCTATCATATGGTGTATATTTTCTACAAACAAGCATTCTCCTGTCTAATCATAATCCACTCATCCAAATTAGGAATTAACATGGTCACATTACTATCATTTAATCCTCAGGCCTCATTTAAACTGTCCCAATTATGCCCTTTATACTAAAAAAGAAAAACCCAGCTAAAATCACACACCATGTTTTGCTGTCACGTCTCATCTCTTCAGATACTTTAGTCTGGCGCCATTCCTGGGTTTTTGCATGACTATCACAACTGTGGAATTTTTGAAGATGACAGGACAGTTATTTTATAGAATGGTTGTCATTTGGATCCGTCTGCTGTTTCTGCATGATTCCGGGTACGTGTCTTTGGCAGGAATATCACCAAAGGCATGCTGGGTCCTTCCCCTGCACCGTCAGGAGGCACGCGGATCCAATGTTCCCCCTGCACCGTCAGGAGGCACGCGGATCCAATGTTCCCAGCACTGAGGATGGTCCCTTGGACATGTTCAAGGCAGTATCTGCCAACGTCAGCTTCCCTGCAAAGGAATTCTTTGTAATTAGTATTTTATGGGCAGGTATTTTGAATTTCTGTTCCTTATTACACTCTCAATGTATTCAGCACAGGCTGACAGATTCCTATTTCCTTGCATGGGTTATAGTCACTCAGTTACCGTCATTAATAGGATGCTTCAAATTGTCCCAGGTTTGGCCAGCTGGACAAGTTAGTTCCTTTACTTTGTTTATGTAGCTGCATCATTTTTGAGGGACCTCCTTGCCTTCTGACAATATGATCTTTTTAAACCTTCCTCAGTGATGGAAGCAGCTCTGTTCATTTTTTTGTAGAAAAACATGGGTTTAGAAGCCAAGACTGAGCTACATGCTTGTTGCCCCTCAGGCATCATTTCTTTAAGGGCCCCTTGGCAGACTGAGCTAGGGAATAGATGCGCAACACACACACACTCACACACACTACACACACATACAGCAATTTTAACTGTATTTCTACACCTCTTCATACTAACATTATGAATTCGCACCAATAACCCAAATTCCAGTCCAACTTCTTTGCGTGTCCTTTTCTTTCCTCACCCTTTTTGGAGCTCTGCTCTCAGATGGACAGGAACATCCCCTTCATGCGTCTGGTTATCTGGCCAGTTCCTCTCTTGGCTACAGTCCCCCATCGTGCAGCCAGAAGCCCTCTCACCACTTGGACTCTGACACCCGCAGCCAGGCCTCCCCTCACCCTGCTCAGGCTCCGCCTTCCCACGACAGCTGGATCCCCCTCACAAGAGAACTTCTCAAATTGCTGGGCTCGCAGCTCCCAGGGGAGGCGAATCCCCGCCACACGCACACGGAGACGCCTGGCCCACCTCCACTGGGCCCCGCACCCTGTCACTGCAGTGCCAAGCTGTGCAGATGTCCTCGCCACCGTGGGCAGGCTGTAGGCACCCCCGGGACATCCCAGGTCTACTCCTGCGCCTCCACTCTTGCTTGGGCCCTGAACTTCTGCTCTGAGTCACGTGGCTACCCCCTCCGTGCCCAGCACAAATGTCTACCGAGCATTCATTCTGGCTGTGAAGTGTTCAGAAAGGAAAGAAAAAAACTGTGCATCCAATATAAAACGACAATGAAGCATCCAGAGTTAAGTACAAATTTTGTTTATACATTAAAAATTTTTTAAATTAAAAATATTTTTATTAAGTACAAAAATTATTTATCTAATAATTTTATTCATTACTAATCCAATTAATTCCTAGTGCAAATACCTCAACTGAAATGACAACTATCAAAATAGAAGTTTGGGGCCTGTATAAATTTGCATATAGGCAAACAGTAAAAACTAATGGTAATAAAATAACCTTCCCATGGGACTCAGTGGTAAAGAATCCGCCTGCCAATGCATGAGATGCAGGAGACTCGGGTTCAGTCCCTCAGTCGGGAAGGTCCCCTGGAGTATTGGAGAAGACACCTTCTCAAATTTAGCTTGATGTAATTTATTTCTGCTTGCTTTAATGAGATTTCTGGATTGAAGAGAGAAATATAAATCGAGATTTGCACCATACGATGAAGATACAGAACCACTTTATGTTCAGCACTAATATTTTTGACTGAAAACAAAGCAACAAACACTCCCGGTATTGAAAGAACAAACTTATCAAGGCCATAAAATAAGGAGGTTCCTTTTTAATTATAAAGGAAATAGTAATCATATGAGTGCCAGATAAAGACTTCAAAACACATATCCTTTCTCAGGATAAATAACTTGTTTGCCACGGGCAGATGACGCATGGGCTAATAGCAGACCCGTGGGCCTTGGATATGAAGTCATACCAATGATATATTTAGCAAAAATAGCATAACACACATCACATTTGCCTGCTTTGTGCTTATCACATTATATTCCTTAGAATCAGATTTGTCTTCTACTTATTTTACCATATCTCTGTTGGATGTCACTATGGAAATATGTGTTTAAACAGCGGTGTCTACATAGAAAACTACTTATTTACACGCTGTCAGCCCTCTCAATTATAGCACTGGCAGCCTCTACATAAGCCAGCAGCTCAAGTGTTTTGGAGGATTATTTTTATATTTTTCTGTGTTTCTTGCTTCTGATTAATGAGGAGAGAAGGGAAAACTTCCCTGTATCTTCGGCAGATAACAAATTTACCACGAGTTCATTAAAGATTTCATTTCCTGTCTTGCTGGCTTCTTAATTCATGGCAGCAAAGAGCAGAAGGAAGATTAGTCTATGTAAGGTTAGGGTGACATTTGGACATTTCTCTCATGTAGATAGGTAGATAGCAGTATAAAACATTTTAAATAGGAGTAACTGAGAGATATTTTCTCCCTTCATTTGATATGCTGAAATGTATCCACGGCAATCTTCCGTCCTCCAGTAGCTTCCATATCTAGCCAATTTCTAGATTCACCAGGGCACTAGCTTTCCTCCAAATACACTTTTAGTTGATAACAGGTAAACAGGGAGCTGTGTGTAGCCTTGAATATAGAGCATACCACAAAGCTTCAAAAACTCTTAAAGGCAGCTCACTCTCTTGACTCAGCTAAAGCTACACAGTTTTCTGTTTCTATTTCTTCACGTTCTTAGTCCATTCATCAGTGTAAGGCAGATCTCAGCATCTCAGCATCAGAAGAGAGCCTACAACATCTAGGGCACCCACTCAAATGTGAAACCAAAGAACTCTTCTTAGGACGACGGGAGGCTAGTCTTTCTTAATTTCCATCCTTAAAACAATGTCGATTTAAGATTTTGCTATAGGTCTATATAGAAACCTAGACAGCATATTAAAAAGCAGAGACATTACATTGCAGACAAAGATGCATATAGTCAAAGCTATGGTTTTTCCAGTAGTCATGTACAGATGTGAAAGTTGGACCATAAAGAAGGCTGGGAGCTAAAGAACTAATGCTTTTGAAATGTGGTGTTGGAGAAGACTCAGGAGAGTCACTTGGATTGCCAGGAGATCAAACCAATCAGTTCTAAAGGAAATCAACCCTGAATATTCACTGGAAGAACTGATACTGAAGCTGAATCTCCAATACTTTGGCCGCCTGATGCGAAGAGCTGACTCATTGGGAAAGACCCTGATGCTGGGAAAGATTGAAGGCAAGAGTAGATGGAGTGACAGAGGATGAGATGGTTGGATGGCATCACCGACTCAAAGGGCATGAGTTTGAGCAAACTCCAGGAGACAGAGAAGGACAGGGAAGCCTGCAGTGCTGCAGTCCATGGGTTTGCAAAGAGTTGGACACAACTGAGAGAATGAAAAACAACAGCAAGAACAAAATTAAAAAAAAAAAGTTGATTTGCATACTTAGCAATAAAGGATAAATCATTACAAAGATTGTTCGGGTGCAAAGAAAGCAATTAGAGAAAAAGTTCCTATATAATGGAAATAGCTATATTAATAAAAGAATTGTTCAATAGAGTGAATGAGTCAAGGGACGGACCAGTGCTTCTCAAACTCTGGTGTGCATGTGAATGACCAGGACTTGTGGTTAAAATGCAGAGTTTTAGACAGTAGGTCTAGGGTGGACTCTGAGACTGAATTTCTGACAAGCTCCCAGCTGACACTGGTGTTGCTGCTCCATTTCCATTCTGCCAGGGATAAGGATCTAAGAGATAAAGTTATGAATATTTCCAAAACTCAGAGGACATAGATGAAGAGAGAGGAATAAAAACAAAGTTTCGCTTGTTTTTTAAATGGAAGCTAAATTAAGAAGTAACATGATTCATCTAATTAGTAGAGAAAGGGCAGATCTCCTCACTCTCTGAGCTGGGACACGCATCTTCTCCTGCCCTCAACTGACTGAAAGATATCCACACCTGCTTTGTGAGGGTGATCCTCTTTACTCAGTCTACTGATCCAAAGCCTAGTTTTTCCAGAAACACCTCCCAAACACACCCAGAAATAATGCTTTACCATCTCTCTGGGCATCGCTCAGCTTAGTGAAGTTGACTCACAAACCTAATCATTAGAGTAGGTAAATACTTACCTAAAGACGTACAAAGCAAAACATTTTTTAAAAGTCATAAAAGTGGGGAACATAGAAAACAAAATAAAATAAACCAAACAATGAACTGACAGAAGAGTCTACAGAAAGTAACAGATGTGAATTAGAACAGGAAATCCAATTAGTTCATGAAGAATGTCCTCAACGAGAAAGTACCTTCGATGACAACAAATTCTGTGATTAATAACAAAACTTTCTTAATCACAATATGAAGTCATGTTACTTTCATCAATAAGAAAAATGAAAGCCAACCTCTCTGAGAAAAATAGAAAGTAATAAAATAAAGGCATGAATCAAGTACAAAACAATATAAAATATGACAGATTTTTTTAGTTAATTTGTATCTTTTATTGACTTTCACATTTGGAACATTATTGGCTGGTACAGGTTGAGAATATAATTAGAATATGATGTCCTCCTTATGGATCTAATCATATGACATAGTTGGTACAAGGTAATTAAGGTTTATTTGTTTTAGATTTTTTTTTAAATCAACTTATCGGCAACACATGGAAAGCTTCACTATGGTGAAAGAATGCAATACCAATCTTATAAGCCCTGTTAATGGAATCATAAGGATAGGGCTGACTGAACTTAGGAGGAGGGGAAAAAAAGGGAAGAATTAAAAAATGGAGACATATACATTCCCTTCTTTTAGAAAATACTTGGTGGATATTATACAAGATTGCTGGATAAATAAAGGTTAAATTATGTTATTGAAAGTAATAATGCACTTTAGTATTATATCAAATAACTGAAGATGGGCTGTTATCTGGCTTAACATGTGAAAGTTCCAACAAGGCAGAGACTATGCTGCTTCTCCTATCCCTAGAAGATCCCAGTTAATATTGTGGAAGGTTGGCTAAACAACAGAAATGGAGTGAGAGAAGAGGCTCGGCACAGAGTAAGTATGCTGAGTTTTATATTCAAGATGGTGAGTAAATAGGCATAGTAAAGGCTATTAAGTCCACACACAATTCCTTCATGATTATATTCCTCAAAGGAAATATATTTTTTAAATGTTTATAAGTGGCTAACTCTGGGGAACAGAACTGAAGCATGAGAGTCAGATTTTTTTTTTTTTTTTGAAGAAAGTAAGAAAGCATGTATTAACTAAAAGTATTTTAAATGTTAATACGACTAAGGTTTGAAACACTCTAAACATTTTCAATCTCATTAAAATCTATTTTTAAAAATATTTTTAATAATAGACTTCCCTCATTTATTTCTTCATTTTACTTAGGAGGAGTTCAGCATGCCAACCTAATTTTTTCTGGAAGTTTGCACAAATCATACAGGAGACCTGAATGAGATATAATTTGGGAAGCACGCTGACACTATTGAAGTTCACGGAAAGAAAAGCACTCACATTCTCGATATAGCTCCATGCCTGTGATCACTGTCTTTTCACCTTTGTGATACATCTAAGTTTCACCTGGGGATTGGAGAAGCGTTTCAGACATGTGTCTATGGTGGGCATGGAGATTCTTTGCTTAAAAATAAAATATTGTACCTCAAAGGGATTATTTTATAAATAAATGCTAACGTTGAGAGGACAGTGGAATTTCTGATGTCACAGAGAAAAGCACGACTGAGTCATCAACAGGATAATGCTGACCTGGAGAGCCACAAGCCTTTGTAAACAGCTGCCCTTATATTTCTAAAGTGCCCTCAATTGAATCCTTTTATATTTTCTTATTTCCTGTTGCTAGAAACCAGCCTTAGGCACATTTGTTTGTGAAGTTATTGGCAAAACTGCGTCCCCTGACCCTCAGGGGACTGTCCAACTTTCCAACAGATAAACAGTTCCCTTTCTCTGTGCCCATCTGTTTTCAAAGAAGGGTCTGGTCTATAACCTTTGGGCGTGCTCAGTCACATCACTCGTGTCCAGTTGTTTGCAACCCTATAGAGCGTAGCCCGTCAGGCTCCTCTTTCCATGGGATTCTCCAGGCAGGAATACTGGAGTGGGTTGCCATGATATCCTCCAGGGGATCTTCCTGTAACCTTATTTGAAGTTAAAATCCAATAGCATTTAAGATCCAAGTCCAAGACTCGTTTGTTAACCCTCTTCTTAGCCCAACACACATTTCATGAAGCGTCAGTGTTTTCTACCAACCGAGATAAACAATAGCAACAAAAGCCAGAATGTAGCAGGAACTCCAATCAGGGGATTTAAAATACGTATTTATAATGGAGTCTGCAGATTGCTAAGTACTATGTATGTTATATTAAAAAGGTAATTCAATTCTGAGGATAAAAGGGATTAAATTTAAGCCAATGCAGCCAGGCAGGATAGTTAATGCAGTGACACAGGGGGATGGAGGGCACTTTTCAGCACTATGGGAACTTTTACCAACACAGGCACTGCTGTACACAAAACAGATACACCGCCAGGGCCTGCTGCATAGACAGGGGATTAGAGCCAACACCTTACAATAACCTATAATGGAAAAGAATCTGAAAAAAAAAAACATATGTATAACTAAATCTCTTTGCTGTTCACTCAAAACACTGGAAATCAACTGTACTTCAATTAAACAATCAAACTGAGGCACAGCTGAGTAGTACGTCTTCACGCTCTGACCCAGCATAAGACTAGACATCAACCATCATGGCAAAGCTATGAAAATACATAAGTAAAAGCCATCCTCAGGAAAGAGATATTTCACAGAACTTGTCAGAAAGCATGACCTGCCTTAGCAATAGCACGTGATGAAAGCCTGCACTTCCAGAAATTCACGATTGTGAACAAGATGCATTGAGTGAGGCCACAGGCGGTCCTGGGGAGAGTGATGTGGGCAGGAAGGTCCCAGGGGAACCAACGACTCTGGACAACAAAGGGAAAGCTACCAGCTGGAGAAAGAAGGAGTTGAGTCCATTAGACTCACCGAAGAGGCTGCTTCCTTGTTTGGTTGTTTCTACTAACTTTTAGAGAGAAACTAGAAGTTAAAATTAGAACCCCTCTATTTATTATTTATAGTATGAAGTATTAGCACAAAGAGCTGCCTCGGCTAGGTTTATTCATCTCTACAGATGCCATCCATTAAACACTTTGCAACATCCCCAAAGCCCTCACAGAATGATTGCTTTTTCGTTATTCACTGCCTTCTCAGCTGGTCATGAGTCAAACTGGGTTCCTCTGCGCTGCTGCTATAATCTTAGGTTGTACATTACTCCAGACCTGAAGCTTATACAATATCCCCGGACCGAAATCAAGGATTCTTTCCCCTGTCACAACCAATTAGCATCACACACTGATTATGGACTGTGAGACACTTGACAAATCTAGAACTCTTAACATATATCCTTGAGGTTTCTTTAACAATATGCTGAAATCTGTTCGTAACTTTGTGGTTAGTAATGCTGTGGGTTTAGTAATTTTGAAACTCAGTTGTGTGAACTATCAGTTCAGTTCAGTTCAGTCACTCAGTTGTGTCTGACTCTTTGTGACCCCATGAATCACAGCACACCAGGCTTCCCTGTCTATCACCAACTCCTTGAGTTCACCCAAACTCATGTGCATCAAGTCGGTGATGCCATCCAGCCATCTCATCCTCTGTCATCCCCTTCTCCTCCTGCCCCCAATCCCTCCCAGCATCAGGGTCTTTCCCAGTGAGTCAACTCTTCGCATGAGGTGGCCAAAGTATTGGAGTTTCAGCCTCAGCATCAGTCCTTCCAAAGAACACCCAGGACTGATCTCCTTTAGGATGGACTAGTTGGATATCCCTTGCAGGCCAAGGGACTCTCAAGAGTCTTCTCCAACACCACAGTTCAAAAGCATCAATTCTTTGGTGCTCAGCATTCAGTGTGAACTATGGAATAAAATAAATGACGTGATATATCAATGTCTCCAGTAATGGGGTTTCTCCCCGTGGAAGAGGATAGATACAGATACTGAAGAGAGAACGGTGATGGAGAATTCTGCGGTGCTGGATTTGAATCAGCATCATCTGGAAGAACTGGTGAAAGGACATGTGTACACATGTGCCAGTGTATCATTTACTGAAACATTTGAGAAGCAAAGACATCTGTAGTAATGTGGACACCTAACACCTGCATTCGAGGACTCAGATAATCAAAGATGAGCCTGCAACACCCTGTGCTTAAGAACCAGGACATTTTCAAAGACTGATGGGGATATATCAAAAATATGCAGAGGCTGGCGTAACAGACTGCTGCTGGCCACTTACTTCTTTCAAGAATGATGTGAAAGAGTAAATGGAAAAATAATAAAACCAAGCCTCTTTCTACTTGCAGTCACAAAATGCAACATTGACTTGAACAGGAATATCAATGGATCCTTCGAAACCTGTTGGGGAATAAGATATTCACATGATCTCAAAGTAGCACCCTCCCCTTTTTTATGTGCTAATTACTCAAGGGAAAGGTTGCCTTCACAAGGAAGATACATGATGGACGTCATGTTCCCAGATGATGAAACCCAGCATCACTAGTATCAAAAGATAAGACGTGTGCCCGCGGACGAGATGCAAGGTGACTTACACACCATCTAGGAACTGTACACACCAACTTGCCATTTACTCTGACTGTGATAGGATCACGGGGAAGAACCTCAGGAAAAATCCAGGTTGTGGGGCGTTCCAAAAGACAACTGGCCTGAAGTCTTTACAATGTCAGGCAGAGGTGGTGGAAGACAAGAAATGGCAGAAAGTTATGATACAGTGACGACTCAAGGAATATGAGATGGCCTGACATGACAGGATGACCAAGAGCAATCCTTGCCTTAACCAGGAAGAGGAAAACAAAACAGCCATAAAGGGCATGTGGGGGACAAAGGTGGTCATCTGCTCATGGGCTGCGTATTAAAAAACAACACTAAATCAATATTAAATTTCATGGATATTATAGTAATGATGTGAGATGTGAGACTTTAGATTAGAGGGATACATGCTGAGATATTAAAAGAAAAATGGTATGACATCTGCAAATTTCAAATAAATTGATAAAATATATGTGTGTGTGTGTGTGTATATATGTACACTCTTACAAATATGCCATTTATCTCATGTCTGTGTGTGGATTTGGGGGCAGAAATATGGTGCCTATACTAGTTCCTCAATTTTTCAATAGTTTTACAATTTAAAAAAAAATAGAGAACATTTCTGTGGGAGAGAAAGAAGGAAGAAAAATAACCAGAAGTTTCTGTTGATTGAATTAAGGAAATCACTTTTCAATATGCAAAGCATCTGGGCAATTGGAGTTTTCACATTTTAGCTAGTTCCACTGATGCCTCACAGTCTTACTTTCATAACCTCAATAAAAATCTACTGCCAAATGTTTGAATCCAAAGTTCTTTCCAATGTGTCTGAAAGTAGAAACCGTGTTCCCAATATAGAGAATCAAAATGAGCTTTTAAAGTCATTCACAACATTAGTAGCCAAGACATTATGAGAGACCTGCAAGTCTAAGCCAATTTTCTGATTTTTAATCCAAATAGTTTATCTCAATTTAACACCCTCAATACTTTGATCTATATCATACTGTACTAACACTAAGCATATTTCTATGCTGGAAAATTTGAATAGGTGATGTGAAAACTTGAATGGTATTTGTGTCCATCAAACAGCACTTAACATTCAAAATCCATTTATATATCCAATGTTAGACGAAATATTGTGGTGACATTCTTTTAGACGAAATTGTTTCATGTGGAAAATGATATTCCAGTCTAATTTTGCGGAGGAGATTCACTATGAAACAAAGAAAATTTAAAGAGTATTCATGTCTCCTTACTTACTAGAATGCTTTCCACAAAGAATCCCTGATTTTTTCAGGCCATTTTTTAAGACTCTTATTCAAACACTGCATATAAAACAGGCAGAACCATTTTTAGCCATGAAGGAATTTAAGTTTACTTTGCGCTTCCCTGGTGGGTGTATGCAGAATGTCAGATGAGGCATGCTTTGCAGGTAATCGGGTTTCCCACATGGCGCTTTGGTAAAGAATCCACCTGCAATTCAGGAGACGTGGGCTCCATCCCTGGGTCGGGAAGGTCCCTTGGAGACGGGAATGGTACCCACGTCAGTATTCTTGCCTGGAGAATTCCATGGACGGGGAGCCTGGCCGGCTTCGGTCAGACATGATTGAATGACCAACACTTTCACTTTCATGGGCCTTTTGGCCTAACACAGTGCCCTATGGAAGTACTTCATATATGTAGTACCAAAGGACTTTTGATTTTTACAAGATTACCCACCATGAAAGCTGGGAATGGGGTGTCTTCCTGAGTCCACTTTATCTCATCTCAGAAGCCAACTTCATACTCGTCTCATTACAAGTATCCCTGTATTTCTATCTCTCAACATCTCTCTCAACTAACACTTAGAAAATATTCAGAAATCTCATTTAAATTGTTTATAATGACTAACACGTTAGTTAACAATCCTAAGGTATTTTAAAGATGCAAATATTTAAATACAATAAAGAAATGGTATTCATGGCATAATATACTAAATATACTTGAGTGCCATCACTAGAGTATAAGGCCTGCTCTGGATCTGCGTCCCTCCCGTCTGAACTATCAGCACCTTAAGGATAGCTGGGAGGTCTTTCACTGTACTTAGCATGCTATCCTTGGTGTATGTCTCTCAAGAACTGACTGTTTTCATGATTTAAAATAAATGAAAAATATACTAGCAGGCTTAGAGTTAATTTGAGGATGATAATATGACATCTTCCTATAAAAGCAGAGGATGAAATTATGTCATATGTACTGAACTGTTTCCAGGTATTAAGCCATATGAAATATCATGTATTTATTGAGCAGAAACTGCATTTAGAAATACCAAATTTAAAAGAATGCTTAAAGGTCATCAAGCGTGATTACATTCTGTTCAACATTATAAAATGCAGTCAAGTGTAAATGATTATCAAGGAAATTATGAATGATTCATTCACAGCCGATTTTTCATTAGAAGGTAATGTCTCCTTTCCCGTAAAGTCAACATTATGATCCAGGATGCCATTTATCAGAATTTATGTTATTAAACAAGAGAGGAGAAGGGAATTTTCTTAAGTACCTCACATCAGTTCAATTATTTTCCATCTAAAAAGGAAGACACACATTGCAGTCACTGGAGGGAGAGTGCGTATAGTATATGGAGAGCGTGTACAATATGATTTGAGACACATGTCAATTTTATTTATATGTGTGTGTACGTGTGAGGACATGTGTATGGTTTAATCACTGAGTTTTGATTTAATAACTAAATGTCAATTACAAATGTTTCTTTATTGTATTTAAATATTTGAGTCTTTAAAATACCTTAGGATTGTTAACTAATGTGTTAGTCATTATAAACAATTTAAATGAGATTTCTGAATATTTTCTAAGTGTTAGTTGAGAGAGATGTTGAAAGATAGAAATACAGGGATACTTGTAATGAGACGAGTATGAAGATGGCTTCTGAGATGAGATAAAGTGGACTCAGGAAGACACCCCATTCCCAGTTTTCAGGGTGGGTAATCTTGTTAAAATCAAAAGTCCTTTGGTACTACATATATAACCAGCACTAGCTAAGGAGATTTATTCCAGTAAAAATCTCTTTAGTGTGTTAAATACACGTTCCACAGCGTCTTTTTGCCACTGAGATTTAAGAGTTATTTTTACTTCCTGTCTCTTTAAAAAACTACTTCACAATTTACAGGGCCACTGCTCACTTCTTATATTTTAAAAAATATAAAGAGGAATTTAGAAAAATTAGAACCCCTCCTGAACAGTAGATTAAATGTGTCCTTCAGCAAATTTTCATGACTGACATACTATGCTTAGTGCAAGTTACATCAATAGATATATAATATTGAGAGAATAATCACCAAGTATTCTCATGTACTTGGCTTAACAGTTTTAATCCATTCTAAGTAGAATAATTTGATTAATAAACTGTCGGTCAAATAAGGATCTGTTAGTCTGTGGCTTATTTAATTGAATCCATGGAAAAGCTTGTGAGGAATCCATTGATCACAGCAAGAAAACAATTCCTACTTGGGGTGCTTCTAATCTCACACTCTTATTGCTATGTGTGGCTTTAAATTGTGGATTGATTTCTGCATCATGATTCTCGTGAGAAGGAACTTATTAGGAAAGAGAAGAGACCACGGAGGCATGTGCAAGTAAACACCGAGTCCTTGGAACTTGAGTCCTTGTCGCACAGGTTCCCTCTGGTGTACCCTCTGCAGTCAGATCCAGTCCAACCTGGTAACTGTTTACCATGCAGAGGGTGTTCACAAGTTCATGGGTGTATTTATCCTACACATGGAGACTGAGTGTGTGCTGTGCCCCCTGAAGGACCATGCATTACTGAAAATCCTCGGAATAAATACCCTGCACAGTGCTCACAGTCTAGTCAGGCAGAGACTGGGAAACAGACAGCAGCAGCTGATTGACAGAAATGAGACTGTAGAGAGGTGCGCCGGCAGTGAAGGAGTGCTGGGGGGTGGGGGATGCAGGGGAGCTCTGAGTAGTGCAATGTACCTGAAATGTGGCGAACGTGGGAAAATAAAACGACCACAGGCTGCACAGATCAAAGAAGTGCACATCCAGGCATGGGGCTTTTACTCTGCACACGAGCGGCAGGCATGGAGGCACTGTAAGAAGCTGAGGAGCAGTGTCCATTCTAGAGCTCACGACCTAAAAGGCGAGAAGGCGGTTTCAGATCCATGGAGTGTGTTTCATCAAACCGCACAGGATAATTTCTGAGCAACACACAAAAATGTAAATCACCAAGGGAAAGCAGTGGTAATTCATGATGACATAAAAACCACTCTAAATCACCAACACAAAGCAGGCAAAGAAAATGTTCCTTAGAGTAGAAAGAGAGAGAGAAGGTGGGGCTTAAAAATCCATGGTGAAGAGTGATTCTAAATCTCTACATTGACACGTAAATGGCTTTGCATCAGGCTATGCTAGAAAGTTATGTGATTTCAAACAAGACTTATATTCAGGAGGAGATTCCCGGCAGCCTGTTACAAGCATGCCCTCTAGTTGGCATTCTCGTTACTAGGGTTCAAAGTCTTACAGACATGCACACTGCAGCCCTTCCCCTTACCAAGGGCGTGTGACTTACAGGCAATGTAAAATTCGGCAGAGACTGTGAGAAAGGTCCAAAGACTTCTGAATCAAGTCTTTCTCAACACATGGGAAAATTGAGTTGAATTGATAAATTTTTCCCATAAAAAGATCACCCAAAATCTTGCCAGGCCCTACCCTGGCCCTGGAACATCTGAGACTTTGTTGGAACGCTCTGATTTATCTGTCATTTGCAGCTTCATCCATTCACACTCGTGTCGGGCAGTCTGAACAAGGGCCTCGGAGAGCAATCCCAACACAGGCTCCATTCTGTAAGTGGTCAGTAAGTACCACTGATCTCTATCCTGCGTGTGTGCTAAGTCGCTCCAGTCACGTCCGACTCTTTGCAACCCCACAGACTATAGCTGGCCAGGCTCCTCTGTCCATGGGATTCTCCAGGCAAGAATACTTTTTCCAGTAGTCATGTATGGATGTCAGAGTTGGACTGAACTGTGGGGCTGTAGGACTCTTGAGAGTCCCTTGGACTGCAAGGAGATCCAACCAGTCCATCCTAAAGGAAATCAGTCCTGAATTTTCACTGGAAGGACTGATGCTGAAGCTGAAGCTCCAATACTTTGGCCACCTGATACGAAGAGCTGACTCACTGGAAAAGACCCTGATGCTGGGAAAGACTGAGGGCAGGAGGAGAAGGGGACGACAGAGGATGAGATGGCTGGGTGGCATCACCAACTCAATGGACATGAACTTGAGCAAACTCCAGGAGATAGTGCAGGACAGAGGAGCCTGGCGTGCTGCAGTCCATGAGGTCTCAAAGAGTGGGACAGGACAGCACCTAAACAGCAACAAACCTCTATCCAAGGAGCAGAAACTCATAGCCGAGCATGAAGAGAGCAATGCCACCCCAGTCAACATCCCCATTACCTCGCTTCTTGGAAGCACAATAAGTCAGGGTGACCTATCACACTATATTTAACTTTGCTAGAGAAAATGCTGCTGATCGTGTTTTTGAGTCTGGTATCAAATGATAGAAATGAAAAGTTCTTTACAAAAATGCTTAAACTTCAAATTATGAAAACCTGTATGTTCACGTTAGAAAGTAGTAAACATTTCAGGTTGGAACATACTGCATTTTTTTTTATTAAACACTTCACCTCATTTTCACTATTAATTATGTACAAGTGTGTTTGTTTCACTTTTGTAAATGGATGGCAACTATAAATGGCATTGTGGTTCTAAGTAAATGCCAAGGGAAGGCAGTACACTCTGGGGTCCTGACCTTGGAGTGGTCCATGATAAATGACTCAAAAACAACATCATTAACATGTGCCCTTTAGAAGCAAATAAAACCAACCACAACCAAAAGCGTATTTAATTGTTTTCTTCATTTATGAGGCAATCCATGAATTTTAGTGCAAAAAAAAAGCCTATGATCCCCTTGGCACTTTGCATTAGCATCACACACACAGAGATGACCTGTCCTTTGAACACAAGGATGATGCCCTTCTCGACATACTGCCAGCCTAGAGCGCACAGAGAGCTGCTTCCCCAAAGTCGTAATTTTATTCCACCCACACTTCATCCAATACATTTGTGACCAAGAACACACACTTTCAAACTGGCTACATGAGATGAAATGTGTCTATCTAGGTAACGGGATGAGAAAAGGAAAGTGAATCGAATTAAGCAGACAGACATTATGGTAGAACCCGAGGCAGCTATCTTACTTCAGATGGGAAGGAATATTTTTCTCTCTAACAAAGTTGCCATGCATTCTGGTAGAGCCCGGGGGAAAAGTCCTCTTTGCTCTTAGACTGCTTCCTCCGGAAGAAAGGGAAGGTGCTGTATCTATTATGAGAAAATGTAACGTGGGTGCTCATTATCCAAACGCATGGCAGGATGAGACCAGTGACCCTCAAATCAGCACAAAGTCTATAGGATTTTGTGGGCTTCCCTAGTCGCCCAGCAGTAAAGAATCCTGCCTGCCAACTCACAAAAGTGGGCTTGGTGCCTGAGTCAGGAAGATACCCTGGAGGCGGAAATGGCAACTCACTTCAGTAATCTTGCCTGGAAAATGCCATGGACAGGAAAGCCTGGAGGGCTACAGTTCATGAGGTCACAAAACAGTCGGATACGACTGAGGGACTAAACAACAGCTACAGGATTTTAATTAAGGTGAGTGGGACCATCGGGGAAGTGCTGTGGATGAGCTTCCAACCTATGGTCTTCCACAACAGCTGGCAAGCCCATCAGGCATTTGGGCATTTTTAAATTTTTTTTCTCAACGTCCTACTCACCCTTCTACACTAAGCTATCGATGGTGGGAGGGATGGAACTCTGAAAGCTTATTTCCCAAGCTCCTTTGCTGATTGGCTTTTGCTAGATCCTGTCTGTAGAGACACGTGGGGGAGTCTGGCATGTGAGAGAAGGATGGAGCCCTTCTCACCCCTGCCGGCTTGCCTTGCTGTTTGTGTGGGCGATATGACATGAGCAGAAGTGTCCCAGGAGTCGTTCTTTGTCACAGGGCTGCTGTTGTCTCCAGCATCTGGATTCTGTTGGCATTCCTAGAACCAGTTTATTTGGCCCCACTACGGAACCCACAGCAGCCACTTCTTCAAGCCAGCAAGGCAGAGAAGGCGGAAGGGCTGTGGTCACTGGCATGGAGACATCAGACAGATTGGAGAGTTCACCATTGGCTTTGTCTGAATCTACCTATTTGATCTGCTTCAAGTCTCAGGGTCCAGTGTCTTTCTAATCAATGCTCTACCTTTCACATAAAGATGAGAAGAGTCTGTGAACTTAGTTGTAATTCTGTAACCTGTTGCAATTCTATGTGATTTTGGATTTGATTTTCTGTAAGTCAGCCCCACAGCTTCAAGGGGAAAAAAAAAAAATCACAAAAACCCTTCTTTTAGTTTTTTACATCAACACAGAAGTTCTTTGGTCTTTTGAACACACCCTGAAGTCGTGATTCTTCTCAAAGTGCCCCATCCATTTGATCACAGTCTTTGTCATCATCATTCCTACCATCAGAGGCAAGGACAGCAAGGCCGTGACCACTGAAGGCACTCACCATAAAGCTTCTAAGAAAGATACAGATGCTTCTTACCATCAGTCACAGTGAATATTCCTCTAAGACTCTTTGAAGCGTCTTGCACCATCTAATAGCATGACTGCAGTAAGGGAAACACACCTCTGCTGAAAATTATTGCCTTTGAATCAAATTGGTTTACCAAATCCAAAGTGTCTTTCCTGTCCACTGTGTTTCTAACAGCACCACCATCCAAAAACGTCCTAGGGACTGCACGGTGCTCACACACCTAGCTTCTGAACACTGAACTCACGTCCCTGTGCAGGGAGTGTGGCAATGAGCCGTGCCCGTTGACTTCTCTCATATCACTGTCGCATCTCACCCAGAGGCAGCCCTCTTGTTAGAATGGTGACTAGACCCAGCTGGTGACAAGGATTGAGGGGCTGGGGTGCTGTCTGAGAGACCTCCTGCATATACTCTGTAAGATCCAGAAAACTCAGGCGCAGACTCAAGGCAGGAGAGTGGGTGTGGCCATATTCAGACCTGCCCCTAGTACCCGCTCTCAGAATGCCTGATTCCGTCTTGCCCGCCTCCGGCTCTGCTGGTTTGAAAGGACGCTGGAGAGCAGGGTTTCCACCACAGAATGCCTGATTCCGTCTTGCCCGCTTCCGGCTCTGCTGGTTTGAAAGGACCGAGGACAGCAGGGTTTCCACCAGAAAACACAAAAATAGTTACACACACTAACAGTTAAGAATGTTACCTGGCCAGTTTGAGTTCCACAAACGTTGAATTAACAGGGGAAAAAAGAGGGGGTATTGTGTTGGCTGGAGCAGCGTCCTAAGGGTGGTTAGTGCACCCTGATGATGGCAGGAAATCAATGTGATATACGAGGGTTTTCAATGGTACCTCTTAGTATTTCCATGCTCCAGAGTGAAAGTTCCTAAAAACTATGGCAATCCAATGAAGATTTCTGTATTTAGAGCCGTCAGGAATGCAGATGTGGGTCACTCTATAAAATAATTTTTTTTTAAAAATCCTACAAACTGAGATTATTAATGAGGGAAAAGAAAGGATAAATAGGATGCATAACAGATAAAAAAGATGTTGAAATTCTCATCACCAGTTACAGAATTGAGAACTGTATGAAGTTCTCTCTCTCTCTCTCTCTCTCTATATATATATATATATATACACACACACACGTGTGTGTGTATGGATATTCATATGTATATGTAATAATAACTTTCTTTTCCTCCTTCCTTATTCCCTGTAGTTATCTTTATGGTTAACCTTACAACTTATTTTTAATATAAATATATATATATAATATATATACATATATCTTTAGGAATTAGGAATAAACTAATAAAGGGATTAGCACCTCACAGATATGAGTAATGTGACTGTTGGAACTTGTGTCTTCCATTTTGCAGAGGAGGCTAAGACAGCCCTTGTATACACTTATATGAATGGCCTTCCTTGCTAGGTGTAGTTATGAAGTATTCACTGCAGTTCAAATATACGTGTAAAAGCGTGCGTATGCACAATGTGTAACTGAAGGGCGTGCTATAGGGATGATGAACTAGCATTTCTCAATTCCAAATCCGCCATCTTTCTCCATTCTCTAACACTTTGGCAGGGGTTTGACGTACAAAGTTAATCAGACCCCTTTACCAGCTGGATTCTGGCTAGATTATGCAAAGGAAGGTGCCAGCAGGGGACGGGCACACAGGAGGACAGGGGAGCAGCTTCCTTCATGCTCTTCGGGTGATGTTCGGTGAGCACGGAGCCACCAGGGGAAGCTTCCTCCAGCAGCAGCACTTCCTCCCACCCCAGCTGTACTTCCCAGCAAGTAGCTTCTTCTAAACAACGGGGACCAGCCTCACCCTTGCCCTTTCAGAGATCTGAACCCCAGTTTTGAGAGCTTCTTAGTTCTGATAAACCCAATCTATTGCCTTTGATCCCCTAACACCAGGCATGGCAGCATCCTCTTGCAGGGATCCTCTCTCCTTACAACTAATTCCCTACAGTAAATTCACTCTCTGAAAACCCAGTGGTAGCTCCTATTCCCTGACTGAGAAAGGGACATAGCAGTGTTTAAGTCTGTGAAGCTGGGAGTTCATTATGTCAAGTTAAGTGCAAGTAACAAAAAGTCTGTGCTTGGGACAGATAGAGTGACTATTATAGAGGAAAGGCTTAATAAAGCTGTCAACCCGGATCTGAACTACAATCGAAAAGGCGGAGGGCAAACCAAAGAAAACCCAAGGTTCTGAAGCTCAGTGAATGGAGTATGAGGGTACAAATAATGGGCATGAGGACAACTAGGTGAAAATTCATCACAGGTAAGCGCAAGTCTTCTTACATTCAAGACAGTGCCACAGAATTAGAACTAAAACTTTGAGACTAATCTGCAGGTTCATGTGTTTAACTCCAAGCGAGCAGAGGAAATCACTGAACAGGAAATTGTAGAGGCAAGAGGAGACAAGAGGAGGCAAGAGGCAAGAAATTGTGAGGAGAAGAGGGTGACCGAGGATGAGATGGCTGGATGGTGTCACCGATGAATTGGACATGAACTTGGGCAAATTCCAGAAGATGGTGAGGGACCGGGAAGCCTGGCGAGCTGAAATCCATGGGGTCCTGAAGAGTGGGACATGACGTGGTGAGTGAGCAACAACAACAGCGACAGGACAAAGAAACCACCCTTGAGGAACATCCCCGTTTGCGAGATCAGCTGAGAACAGCAGGTCAGCGAGAGAGATAAACAAGGGCTAGTCGGGGAAGAACGGGATGAAACCCATCAGCAGAGTGTCATAGGTTCCGGGGAAAGCGGACACGGAAGAGGACTGGTCACTTGTGTCAAACGCCTTCACAGGAGATCTCAGCCAACACCATGCACAATTATTATAGAAAGTGAGTAAGCCTCCAGAATGCCACCTCCCAATCTGCCAGCTGTCCTGTGGGAATGTGACACAGTATCATCAGTTCTGATTTAGTGAGAATGACACCAACAGTCAGGAGACGGAGAAACGGGAAACGCTGCCAGCATCGTGCTGCACATCCCTGACTCTGCCCCGGAAAGACTGCGCCTGCAGTCTACTTTGGACCGAGAGCTCTATGAATAAGCTTCATGTGAGTCTGCGCAGGGGACTCAGCTCCAAGCAACAGAAATAGCTCCACTTAGGACTCGCAAGGAGGCAATTTTTTAGACCATTTTTTTTCCCCCAATTCTTCATTGGTGTAGTATTTTATTCTATTTGATTGGCAACATGTAAATATTATCATCGCATCCTGTTTTCTTAAGTGACAATATTTTTTTCCTACAAAAGAACTAAGGTTAAAGAGATGAAACACAGTTTCAAGAAACCTTCTAACGGGGATTGGAAGAAAGCAGAAGGAATGCGTTACCCCCAGGGGAAACTGAGAACAGACCTAACAGCCATCTTGTCGGTCTCGACTCAAGCAATCTGGGCTTGCTGTTTGCATTCAAAAGCAGGGGCCTCTGGGCACAACTCTTCCAGTTCTACCAGCGCACAATGGTCGACTCCAGGAAAGACTGGATGGCAGAACCGTGGAGAACTGATGGTACTTTTCAAACAGAAAACTCTAGAAGCACATTCAAAGAGGAGTCGTGGCAGGCCCTTAATAAATTGTATTTGCTGGATGAAGGTGTGGATGATGGCTTGAGACCCTTCTTTGCCTAGGTATGTGGCTCCTTACAATCAAAAGGAGAAGTATTGTTTTTAAAACAGAGGTGGAGTACCGTCCGAGATCACATATGCTATGAATTCGGAGCCTAGTAGATATCCGTGCCCTGTCACTGCTAGGAAGAGCTTCACTTTTGAGTAGCAACAGAAGCAGGGAGCTATGGATCATGATATCTGATTTACTGACAAATGGCAAATAGATGGGGAAACAATGGAAACAGTGACAGAATTTATTTTGGTGGGCTCCAAAATCACTGCAGATAGTGACTGCAGTCATGAAATTAAAAGATGCTTGCTCTTTGAAAGAAAAGTTATGACCAACCTAGACAGCATATTAAAGAGCAGAGGCATTACTTTGCCAACAAATGTCCATCTAGTAAAAGCTTTGGTTTGTCCAGTAGTCATGTATGGATGTGAGAGTTGGACTACAAAGAAAGCTGAGCGCCAAAGAATGGATGCTTTTGAACTGTGGTGTTGCAGACGACTCTTGAGAGTCCCTTTAACTGCAAGGAGATCAAACCAGTCTATCCTAAAAGAAATCAGTCCTAAATATTTACTGGAAGGACTGATGTTAAAGCTGAAACTCCAATACTTTGGCCACCTGATGCAAAGAACTGACTCATTAGAAAAGACCCTGATGCTGGGAATGATTGAAGGCGGGAGGAGAAGGGGACGACAGAGGATGACATGGTTGGATGGCATCACCGACTCAATGGACATGAGTTTGAGTAAGCTCCAGAAGTTTTTGATGGACAGGGAGGCCTGGCATGATGCAGTCCATAGGGTATCAAGGAGTTGGACATGAGTGAGTGACTGAAGTGAACTGAATGTATAATTAATTTAATTTTTGTGAATTTTTTTAAGCACAAATAGTACCTAGCCAAAGCCTTTGACTGTGTGGATCACAATAAACTGTGGAAAATTCTGAAAGATATGGGAATACCAGACCACCTGACCTGCCTCTTGAGAAACCTATATGCAGGTCAGGAAGCAACAGTTAGAACTGGACATGGAACAACAGACTGGTTCCAGCTAGGAAAAGGAGTACGTCAAGGCTGTATATTGTCACCCTGCTTATTTAACTTATATGCAGAGTACATCATGAGAAACGCTGGGCTGGAAGAAGCACAAGCTGGAATCAAGATTGCTGGGAGAAATATCAATAACCTCAGATATGCAGATGACACCACCCTTATGGCAGAAAGTGAAGAGGAACTAAAGAGCCTCTTGATGAAGGTGAAAGAGGAGAGTGAAAAAGTTGGCTTAAAGCTCAACATTCAGAAAACGAAGATCGTGGCATCCGGTCCCATCACTTCGTGGGAAATAGATGGGGAAACAGTGGAAACAGTGTCAGACTTTATTTTTTGGGGCTCCAAAATCACTGCAGATGGTGACTGCAGCCATGAAATTACTCCTTGGAAGGAAAGTTATGACCAACCTAGATAGCACATTCAAAAGCAGAGACATTACTTTACCAACAAAGGTCCGTCTAGTCAAGGCTATGGACATGAGTTTGAGTAAACTCCGGGAGTTGGTGATGGACAGGGAGGCCTGGCGTGCTGTGATTCATGGGGTCGCCAAAAGTCGGACACGACTGAGTGACTGAACTGAACTGAACTGAACTGTGTCCCAGGGTGTCGTGTCTGTACGGTACTGGTACCACAGCAAACTCCTGCGCTTACAAAAAGACCTTCTGGCTCGGCTGCTACTGTCCTCCAGTCGGTTTCTGGGCCGGGTCCCAGTGTGAAGGCTGGGACCAGCAGCAACGCTGAGCCCCGAGGGACTCTGCACAGTACTAGTGAGCTTGCCAAGGAGTCTAGGCTCTGCGTGCTCTTCACCGTAGCTGTTTATAAGGAATGTGTCTGCATAGACGGACCCTGGGGGACGAGGTGACGTGCCTCCAAGACAAATAGCAGCCTGTTTACTATAAAAGTGACAGATTTGCCAAGTATGGTGCTCCCTGGCTGTGACACAAACCTGTGCACACTCATCCATCTTGGAGGAGCCTGCCATGTCACCTCCACGGGACATGGGGCGCGTGGGCAACCCGCACAAGGTGCAGGTGCTTATACTGCTGGCCATGAAACGCGTGAGTGAGTGCCTGGGCTACAGCCCAGCAGTCTCAGGCCTTCGCCAGCATCCACGAGGATGCGCCTGGCTAACTTACTGGCTTGTGTGTTTGGTAAAATCTTGAAGGTGACAAAGGCTTACTGCTGAGAGGGGAAAATATGAAGAGATCACAAGTCTAGCTGCCAAAAACGTAGGCTTCAGTGCTTCAGCCTTCTTCTTCTTCTGAAATTGGAAGCAGAACCGACTGCGTTTCTTTGCATGTGTGCATATCAGGGTTTAGTCATCAGCATCTGGTTATACTTGAATGATTACTCAGAGTTTTTAAAAACATGGAATAGTGTAAAAAGGTAATAAAATTCCTTTTTAAAAAGTTTTCAAAAATTCTTACTTATCCTTAGACATTGGCTGTCTAGAAACAATTTAATTAGTTTAGATCAATTATAGAGTACTCTTTCACTTACTTTATCATTATTTGGGAAAGGGTTAGATTGCACACAAATATAATGTAAATGTAAGAGTGGACTCATTGGAAAAGACCCTGACGCTGGGAAAGATTGACGGCAAAGCAGAATGGGGCAGCAGAGGATGAGATGGTTAGACAGCATCACCAACTTAACGGACATGAATTTGAGCCAACTCCAGGACATAGTGGAAGACAGAGGAGCCTGGAGTGTTGCAGTCCATGGGGTGGCCAAGAGTCAGTCATGACTTAGTGACTGAACGAGAGGTGATTTACAATATTGCATTAAGTTTCAGGTGTACAGCAAAGTGATTCGGTTTTACATATATATATATATTTCTTGCTTGCTTGCTAAGTCACTTCAGTTGTGTCTGCCTCTCTCTCTCTCTCTCTATATATATATATATGTATGTGTATATGGTTTCCCTCATAGCTCATTTGGTAAAGAATCCACCAGCAATGCAGGAGACCCCAATTCAATTCCTAGGTCAGGAAGATCCGCTGGAGAAGGGATAAGCTACCCACTCCAGTATTCTTGGGCTTCCCTGGTGGCTCAGCAGGTAAAGAATCCACCTGCAATGTGCAAGACCTGGGTTCAATCCCTGGGTTGGGAAGATCTCCTGGAGAAGGGAAAGGCTACCCACTCCAGTTGGGGTCACAGAAGTCTGACATAACTGAGTAACTTTCACGTCCCACACATATATACACACATCTATTCTTTTCAGATATTTTACCCATATAGGGTATTAGAGAATATTAAGTAGAGTTACCTGTGCTACACAGTAGGTCCTTGCTGATTACCTATTTTATGGATCTTCTCAATCCAGGGATCGAACCCGTGTCTCTCACATTGCAGGCAGATTCTTTACCATCTGAGCCACCAGTTCCATTCAGTTCAGTTCAGTCTCTCAGTGATTTTAAAATTTTAATATTCCCAAATAATTCATAGCTATAACCCTAGGGGAAAGTTCTAGCTTCCTGTCTCCTACATTCTGACTCATGAAATATTAAAAAACAACAAAAAAAGAAAAATGAAAAAAAACTTAAGTGACTGTAACAATATTTTTTTTTACACATCTAGCCAATGTCTATTAAGCTCTTATTATTTCCCAGGTATGATTCTAGGTACTGCAGATTCAGTGCACACAACAGACTCAGTTGCTGTTCCCGTGGTTGTGATTTACTGTCAGAAAGAACATACAGAGAGAATAGAGAATAACAGAAGCCACCTTGGTATACCTAAGCAGGTTCTAATGATTCTCCATACACAGGTAGGCCCCATAACCATTAACAGTCAAGAATGAGAATGTACATCTTCCAAGGTTTCTATGGCATACTAAGAATTTATTCACATATAACTTCTGATCCATTTTTAATTCTGCTCAGGCTATCTACCAATTAAGTCTTTCCCTCAAGAGTTAGCATCTATTCTTGACCACTTTGAATTGAAGATTTGATTTCTTTGGATCAATCAAGAAATATCTCTCTTCTGTGCTCCAGTATCTGTTCATTCAACAGTCTCCTCTTTTAATCTAATTTATCTCTCTGGTTTCTTCTAGGATGGATGAGAATTCCCTGATCTAATATTTTCTCTATATTACATTTCAGATTTTACTACATTTTCTTCCTAAACGAAACTTCACATTAATTCAGTTAGATGTAAATTTTTTCTAAAACATACTTTGACATAATTTGTTTAATAAATGAATTTGAGGCCAGATATTATTTGCATCAATATTGGTGTCATGCTCAATTACAACCTCTGAGTTCCTTTTTGTTTTTTCATTACCCTTTTCTAAAACCACTAGAATAGATACTCGTTCAGAGCTTGAAGGATTTCAAGACATACATTGAAATACCTGTCAGATAATATCAGTGCACTTTGCAACAAAATCAATTTCACAACGTTCATACTCAGTTGCGAAGGTGAGATGTGCTGCTCCTTTGACTACCTGCCTACTGTGGTCAATGCCAAATGAGTTCTGTCACAGTCACGCTGCATAAAGCCCGCTGCCCGCCCTGTGTCACTCTACAAGTCGGCTGTTACTTTAAAAATTTCATCCATTTGATTATCCTCTAGCAGAGATGAATAAAAGAGGGGGGGAAGATGAGTTAAAAGAAGGCTAATGAATAGAAACTTAAAGAGCCAAATCTTTCAAAATTTGTAGACACACCGAAATTGCATTACTGCTCCTTTTGACTGTGCTACCCTCGAAATTGTGGGGAAAATGAGGACCACAGAACATAACTTTACATCGCAGGGCAGATGAGGCAGGGCCACAGAAAATGCAGTGGTGAAAGAACTGCGTGTGGGAAAGAGGGAAAGAAACATTAAAAACGTGTATTGTCAACTGAGAGTCACAGGGAAACCAGTCACATTCAAAACTCCACCTGGAAATTATAACAACTTTTATAACTTCTGGGAATAAACCACTGCATTTAAAAAAATCTTTCACTAAAAAATAGAAAAATAAGGTAATTAAGATGATTGTTTCAACCCTATGTCTCTGTTTGGATCCCATTGCCCGTGATAAGTATCTCTACTAGTTTATCTATAAACAATGAAAATATTGTCTGTCAACCTCAATTTGCCCCTGGATATCCCTCTCTATTCTTGTCTCCATTTTACAGTAATTCCTCCCTCACTCTTTGTGCTCCAATTATGGAAGAACTCATTTCTTCATACTGTTTCCTCTGTGTGGCATATGATTTCTTTCCCTCCCCCAGCCCAGCGTCTCCTGTGGAGACATCTAACCTGAATGAAATGTCTCATTGTTAGTGCGGCTTCTAGCCACCAAAACCCCTTCAGTCTCTCCTGCTCTGAACTCCCCCAGGACTCCACTTTCTGTCGCCCAGCTTCACTGCAGCAGTTACTGAATCCCTCCTGTGCTAAGTGTGAATGTCATATCCCTTTAGTTCACAATAGCAGTGCCAGCACCATCACGGGGTGCAGCACACACAGGGAAAGGAGAAAACAAACAAACATACATTCAAGTCGTGATGTTGGAGATGCCTCGGTCCCTTGGAAAGCGGAGAGAGCAAAGGAGTCCATCCTAAAGGAAATAAACCCTGATTTTCATTAGAAGGACGGATGCTGAAGTTGGAGTTCCAGTACTTTGACCACCTGATGTGAAGAGCTGACTCATTGGAAAGGACCCTGATGCTGGGAAAGATTGAGGGCAAGAGGAGAAGGGAACGACAGAGGATGAGATGGATGGACAGCATCACTGACTCAATGGACACGAGTCTGAGCAAACTCTGGGAGACGGTGAAGGAGAGTGAAGCCTGGCGTGTCACAGTCCATGGGGTCTCAAAGAATTGGACATGACTCAGTAACTGAACAATAGCAATATATGCTGAACTAGTAAATGAAAATATGAAGTGAATGGTAGTAAATAATCATACTATACCACTGAAATTGTTCTTGTTTTGCAAATGTTTGTGTTTTCAAAAGATCCAATAGCCCAGAGATACACTGTATTTGATGGAAACTAATGCACCGAGGTTATGGATTTTCATGATATACGAATACCACCTAGACTGTAGTGCTTGGCAAAGAGTAAGACCGCTGTGGGGTGAAGACAGTCACAGAGAGCATCTCTCAGCCATAGCACCAGAGAACCATGTCATCTCCCACTTTACAGTAATCACACAGGGCTTTTTCAGTTGTGCCTTTATGCTAGATGTATCAGAATGAGGAAAGGAGTCTGGAGAAAACTTGGAAAAGATAACTGAAGTCCCTTTCAAATGGGCCCTAATTAGCTTGAAAGGTAAATAGATGCTTTACAATGCATACTCAATTGATGTTTAATTTTTCCAAAACGATCTAAAGGGTTGTATGATACAGTGGCTGATCAAAAGTTTTTATGAAACAAGCAAATGTTAAAGCAGAAGTTACACAACATCTCAAAGTCTTAAGTTTTCTCATCCACAAAAAGGAGATGATAATACCTTTGTCATAGGGTTGTATAAGATTATATAAAAAGCATTTGTAGGTGTATAATACACAGTGGATTCTCACCAAATAGGCAGTGATGATGATGATGATAAGTGATCATGCTGAAATGCTTATTATTTAGAAAGTCTTCTAAACAGCTGGAAAAAAAAAGTCTTTTTGCTCTTGACTGACTGATTCATAATATTTTTCCTGAAGGTTACATTTCATTCACAATCCTTTCTATTTCAAAATCCGCCTCTTCCCTAAAACCACTGCTTTAAAGCATTCATTAATTACAAGGCAGCTACCTCAACCATGGCACACTCTGTCTTCAGCACGTGGGAACTTTAGATAAACTTTTACAGGTTCACCTCAGTATTCATTCACTGAGACTCTATGAGGTCCGAAGCAGGTTATACATGGGAACCGTATGAGCAACACCTTATCACACGCTGTAGCCCATAGCCTCCAATGAGAAAGAGAAAGTGGTTACAAATCAAATAACATCTGAAATAGGAACCAGAACCTATGAGGATGCACTGACGGCCAAATGACTCTTAATTGTACAAATGCTCCTTCTTTCATATTGTTTCATAGGAAACATTTCTTGTGTGTTTCTGTAAAAATCTGACACACGGTGAAAAGCAACATTTGTTACCTTAGTTTATATTAGTAACTCAATTTCCCTTTGGTCTGCTATAGATGTGTAAGAGGTTTGGTACTGAATTAACAAAGCTATCTGGGTAGCAGTTGAAATTAGATCCAAGAATGAAATAATGTGTCTATAAATCTTTCTTTGTGTCTGTAAGTTCTGCAGTCCCTTGAGCTACTTTCTTGTTACCTGGAGAAGAAAATGATTATTTTAATTTTAAAGAGCCAGTAGGTGAAAATATATGCTGTTACTTAGAAATAAGACTCAATTTTTCCAAAGATATTTAATATGTTTTGGATATAAAAATATCAATTTTTTACACTCTAATCTTATAATAAAGACCTAAAGAAATAGGCTAATTTTAAAATAGCTATTAATTTATCCATGTGCATGTATGCTCCATCGCTCAGTTATGTCTGACTCTTTGCAAACCCATGGACTGTAGCCCGCCAGAATCCTCTGCCCATGGAATTTTCCAGGCAAGGATACTGGAGTAGGTTGCCATTTCCTACACCAGATTAATTCATCTACACACTCAACAAATATGGGGGGATAACCTACTACATGCAGGGCCCTATATGGGGTGGGGTTAGCAAGGATGCTTAAGCCCTGGTATATTCCTCCAATGACATCATAGTCAGTGGGGGAGTGAAGAATGGACACCAGCATCTCTGACAGCTGTAATAAGTGAACTGATTACAAAAGGCTTACAGATAACATGTTCTGACAGCTCACAAGATAAAACATTAGAAAAGAATTAGACTTGAGCTAAGCCTTGAAGATAGGGAGGAGTTGACATATAGAGAGGAGAAAAGAATACGCCTGCATTGCATGAGACTTGGGTTCAATCTCTGGGTTGGGAAGATCCCCTGGAGAAGGAATTGGCAACCCACCCCAGTACTCCTGCCTGGAGAACTCCATGGACAGAGGAACATAACAGGCTACAGCTGATGGGATTGTGAAGAGTTGGACACGACTGAGAGACTTTCACATATGTAAGTGGGATCCAAATGATTCTGGAAGTGAATGATTCTGCTGAGAGGTAGCTGAAGTGAAACAGTGAGAAGACCGAAAAACACCACTCCAGAGTCAGATTGCAGAGCTCACACGCCAGGGCATGAGGACTCGCCTGATTCAGAACATGCACAAAGCCCGCCCAAGAGTCTATGCAGAGCTCACATGCCAGGTCATGAGGACTCGCCTGATTCAGAACATGTGCGAAGCCCGCCCAAGAGTCTATGCAGAGCTCACACGCCAGGGCATGAGGACCGACCCGATTCAGAACATGCGCGAAGCCCACCCAAGAGTCTATGCAGAGCTCACACGCCAGGGCATGAGGACCGGCCCGATTCAGAACATGCGCAAAGCCCGCCCAAGAGTCTATGCAGAGTTCACACGCAAGGGCATGAGGACCGCCCCGATTCAGAACATGCGCAAAGCACGCCCAAGACTCTATGCAGAGCTCACACGCAAGGGCATGAGGACCGGCCCGATTCAGAACATGCGTGAAGCCGGCCCAAGAGTCTAAACACAGGTGCCCCTGAGGGCAGAGAGCACCATTTACACACCTAACATCCGCAGCATCTATCGGCTGCCTGACGTGTGGCAGATGCAAAAAGAATTGGATAAACGGAATGAAAACCACTTTCACCTCAAAACTGAAGTCAGGTGGACACAGGAGGCAACAAGACACCCTATACAAACCACGCTACAGTTATAATGCATACATGTGTGATTTTTTTCTGAGACATAGTGCTTCTATCTGAAATATGGAAATAGCTATCTTATCTTATATGGGTTACTTGCGAGGTTCAAATGTAATGATCACTGAGCAGATACACTGCAGAAATAATGAAGCTGTTAGCAGCAATCAAGAAACGGGTAAGACCGGACCATTTTAATTGTGTGTCTTGACAAACATCCCCTGATGGAAATGGATCTTTGATCACCTACATGTCTGAGCTAAGGATGTAGCCAGTTGTTAGGGGAACCCCTGACTGAAACTGCCCTCCCTGGACGGGCACCAAGTAACTACTTGCATGAGCTAGCTTAAACAGGATATCCCAGTAAGGAATGCAGAACTCACAAGCCGCCATCAACCAGAAGAACTGAGGAAAGACCAAAAGGAGAGAGTAGACAACAGTCTGTTTCTCCTGCCAGCCTCTGGAATCCCACATGGCTGGAGCATCATAGGAAAGTTGGGCATAGAACGTATGCTTAGACAGACCGTGGTGGGTCAAATCCATAGGGGATCTTCCTGACCAAGGGACTGAACTAGGCTATTCTGCATTGCAGGCAGATTCTTTACCAGCTGAGCTACCAGGGAAGCCCCCACATAAGGATACATATACACATTTCCATAAAGTCACGCCTATGTCATGTTTAAATAAGGCAAGTTAGATTCAGAGGAACGAAGGGAATACTAGCATTGGATTAAAGGCCAAATTTCCAAATCCCTTTTAGTTCAACGGCATGGCTTTCATTGGTTGGTTGATTTGACTGTTGCGTAATTGAGACATTAGAGAGAGCTTCAAGTATTGGCTGGATGCATGCACAAACACTTCTGAGTCAGAGGGGTGGCCAGGAGAAGTTTCCGAAGAGAGTGGTAGAGTGAATGGACCTAGACATCTAAAGGACATGAAAGTATTTACCTAGAATGTCTGAAAAGAAACACATGAAGGCAGAAGGAAGTTGAGAAATCTTGGATGATCCGGTTAAAGGCTTTGAAGCAAAGAGTGAGGATTTGGACCTGCTGTCTTTAGAATGAAAGCAACTTTGAGATCAAAGCCAAAAATGAAAAGAAAGGTTGACAGCAGCATTGAGAATTGATTGGAAAATGCTTTTAATGGAGGCAGGCAGTGCCACAAAGAAAGGGTAGATGCCAGCTCATTCTCCTGGTGAGTAATTACAATAATGACCCTATGGTAGTATTGCTGAAGACCAAAGATTACAGCCCGTTATTACAACAGAGCTATTTTCACCTAAAAAACTCTGCTTCAATAAAAAATGTTCATGCTGACACTGTAACAACTCAATTATTGCTACAACATGTAATAAGAAATACGGATGTGCTATCATGACAAAAACCTTTTGTAACAGGATGAATAACTCAGAGTGCATCCAACTTTACTTAGGACATGTAAATAGCATCATATTTTGCATAAAGACATTCTGCTTACTTCCTAAAGTATACTACTTTTTTAGGAATAACAAAAATTTCTTGATAAAAAGTGCTAAGTAATTTTAACTTTTATTTTAATCTGCTTGTCATAACTGGAAATTTTTTTAAAAGTCAATCTAGGATCTTAAAAGAAATTGAATTAGATCCTATATATTAAGGAAGTTGGAGGGGGCATACTTAAACTTCATCTCAAATTTATATATATATATTTTATAAATATGTAAAACATAATTATACATCATTATACATTTATTACACCATTATTATATATTATTGTACATCATATAAATATATGAAATATAGAAATTATATATATAATATGATTGCTATAAATGCCCACAGACTTACAGAGACAACAGAAAGAAAAAAAGCCTTTTAAATCATTAATTGAGGCTCAAACTTTTTAAAAAAGAATCACGAACAGTTTCTTAACAGAGTCCACTGGAGTGCTGAGAAGCCATCGTCTCTTACCCCGACACCTGCCCCAGTGGAGGCTACACATGACCCAGTACCGCATCTGGAGATGAGAGGATGTCCCAGCTGGATGTCTGGGAAAGGCGAAAAGCTGAAGCAAGAGGTGGCAGCAGAAGGGGAGGTTAGGCCCCTTCCCTGACGCCACTGGTCATTCTTATCACAAAAGAAAGGAGCTACTTGGGACTCCAAAATAATGTATTTGGAGATCGAAATAAAACTCATTTTGGGATCAACAAAGACCAATTGCAAGGTGGGAGTTAATGTAGTCACATTGTATACAAAATCAGTCAAAATTCAACTGTTACTTCAAAGATGGGTCTCCTCCATGAAGCCTTGTCCAATTCCCCACCTGGTCCACTATCAGCCCCAAATCCCCACAGAACTTTCTACATGTTTTTAGGAAAGAAAACTATTCTACATTGTTATAATTTGATTTGTTCTTGTCTGATTTCCTTTTTTTTTATTTTTAAAAATTTCTTTATTTTAATTGGAGGCTAGTTACTTTACAATATTGTGGTGGTTTTTGCCATATATTGACATAAATCAGCCACGGGTGTACATGTGTTCCCCATCCTGAACCCTGCTCCCACCTCCCTCCCCATCCCATCCCTCTGGGTCATCCCAGTGTACCAGCCCTAAGCACCCTATGTCATGCATGGAACCTGGACTGGCGATCTGTTTCACATACGATAATATAGATGTTTCAATGCTATTCTCTCAAATCATCCCACCCTCACGTTCTCCCAAAGAGTCCAAAACACTGTTCCATACATCTGTGTCTCTTTTGCTGTCTTGCATATAGGGTTTTCATTACCATCTTTCTAAATTCCATATATAGGCGTTAGTATACTGTATGGCTGTTTTTCTTTCTGACTTACTTCACTCTGTATAATAGGCTCCAGTTTCATTCACCTCATTAGAATTGATTCAAATATATTCATTTTAATGGCTGGGTAATATTCTATTGTGACTTCCTCAACCAATTTTTAAGCTGTGTGTGCAAATCCTGAAATGTGACCCAACACAGCTGACAAGTAAATGAAATAAAATTTACTTAGCAAGTAGAGTCAGGTCCTTAGTGAGTGACTGTCACTGAGAAATATTGCTATCTTCCAGGTGATGAAAACATAATTGAACTATTTAAAATATATAGTTAATAAATATTGTACATTACGTAACACATACATTGTATAATTAAAAATATCTATAATTACATGGAGGACCATGAACATGCAGTCAAAAACCTCTATATTCCCTTTAATAGAATACACTTGTAAGGAAAACTTTAATAGTTGGTGCATATTAGCTGATCAAATATAACCTAGTTATTTAGTGATGAAATTTTGAAAGTATTTGATTCTTTTTTATTGCAATATAGTTTTTTATACTGTTGTGTTAGTTTCAGGTATATTGCAAAGTGATCAGTAATATAAAGACTATCAGTTCAGTTCAGTTGCTCAGTCGTGTCTGACTCTTTGTGACTCCATGAATCACAGCACGCCAGGCCTCCCTGTCCATCACCAACAATCAGAGTTCACTCAGACTCACATCCATTGAGTCAGTGATTCCATCCAGCCATCTCATCCTCTGTCATCCCCTTCTCCTCCTGCCCCCAATCCCTCCCAGTATCAGAGTCTTTTCCAATGAGTCAACTCTTCGCATGAGGTGGCCAAAGTACTGGACTTTCAGCTTTAGGATCAGTCCTTCCAAAGAAATCCCAGGGCTGATCAACTTCAGAATACACAAGCTATTCCAGAAGAATACAGTAATTATGTATCAGAAGATAATAATTTTTATAAGCCTTCAGTTTCAAGTGAGTTTCATCTTTTAAAACAAATGATTCCATTTATAATCAATTTGGACACCACCCTGAGATATCATAAGAATATAATTGTGTTGCACAGGCTTTGAATCAAATAATACTAAGCTGGAATCTTGACTTGCCATTTATCAGATCAGTGATCTTGGGAAAGAAGCTCAAACGTTCTCAGAGTCAGTGTCCTTACTTATAAAATAAAGATGGTATTAGTACCTACCTCGTGGAATAGTTCTGGAGATTACATAAAGCAAGTGAAGTGTCTAACTAATCTGACACTCAGCTCCCCACTTGAAGGGATAACTGGTATGGAAACTGAACTAAGCAACTGGAAAGCCAGAGAAAGAAACAGATTTTTCCTGACACAGGGTCATAAACAGTGTATGGCTTTAATCCCAGAAAGAAGGGACACAAAGACAGATTCGGCCCACCTCGTTAGCCGCAGGATTTCGGACTACATCACCAGGGAGAAATGGTAAACGAAGCCTAGAAGTCTTAATAAATTGGAGAGACAGAAATCAAAGTTTAGGGAGGTTAACAGTTTGCAGGGCAGAATGCTAGAGAGAAGTGGGCTGCAGAGAGAGATCTTGAGACATGCAGAGGTTACTTGAACCTCTGTTCACACGTACACATGTCGACTTCACAATTCCCAAAACTCACAGAGCTGGGATAGTTTGCATTCCCACCAGACAGAGTGGAGAGACCTCATAACACATAGGAAATCTGGTTGAGCCCTTAGAAGACTATTGCTATCATAGTTGAGGCTTTAATCCTAGATTTACAACCACTCTAGATCCTACCAGAAAGGCTTAAAACAAACCTCAAAAGGATCAGTTTAATCCCAAGTAATTTAACTGCTTGCCCATATGAGTTCCAGCATTCTTTAAAAAAATACTACAAAACCCAGCATAAAACATATAACCACATAAAATTACAATGTCTGGAATCTAATTTAAAAATTTTCAGGTGTGCAAAAAAGCCAAAAAAAAAAAAAAATGATAAACAGGAGAAAAATAAATATCCAGAAATGAAATAACAAGATGAAATTAAAAGACAAGACTGTTTAGCTACTATTACAAACATGCTCAAAATGCTCAAGGAAGCACAGGAAAATATGACCTTGAGGAGGAGAGAAATGAATGTTAAAAGTCCCAAATGAAAAATATGGAGAAGAAAAATATATCTTAAATGAGATTACACTGATGGGATTCAGTTCAGTTCAGTTCAGTCGCTCAGTCGTGTCCGACTTTTTGCGACCCCATGAATCGCAGGACGCCAGGCCTCCCTGTCCATCACCAACTCCTGGAGTTCACTCAAACCCACGTGCAAGTCAGTGATGCCATCCAGCCATCTCATCCTCTGGCGTCCCCTTCTCCTGCCCCCAATTCCTCCCAGCATCAGGGTCTTTTCCAATAAGTCAAATCTTCACATGAGGTGGCCAAAGTACTGGAGTTTCAGCCTCAGCATCAGTCCTTCCAATGAACACCCAGGACTGATCTCCTTTAGGATGGATTGGTTGGTCTCCTCGCAGTCCAAGGGACTCTCAAGAGTCTTCTCCAACACCACAGTTCAAAAGCATCAATTCTTCGGCACTCAACCTTCTCTATAGTCCAGCTCTCACATCCATACATGACCACAGGAAAAAACCATAGCCTTGACTAGACAGACCTTTGTTGGCAAAGTAATGCCTCTGCTTTTGAATATGCTATCTAGGTTGGTCATGACTTTCCTTCCAAGGAGTAAACGTCTTTTAATTTCATGGCTGCAATCGCATGTGTCTTTAGAGTTTTACAAATGAAGGGACAACTTGGAATATACAGGGAAAAAGGCAGTGACTAAAAGACACAGCAGTCAGAACTATAGGTACTTGAGCTCACAGAGGAAAAAAAAAAGGACAGAACATCATGATCTGTTGGACAACGTCAAGTGATCCAATATGAAAAAACTGTAGTTGCACATTTAGACAAGGAGATAATGAAGACGCTAAAATCAAAAGCTAAGAATTTTTAGAAAATTGGAGGTGACTAAAAAGTGACTCAGGGAAAAGGAAAGTGAAGGCTAAGAACTCAAGAAGAGAAAATTGATACTTTTAGTCCTTTCTTGGCACAGAGATGGGCCATCACCTTCTAAAAATTAGGTTACAGTATTTAAACAATTTGATACCACCCTAAAAAAAAAATTATGCATTCTTTTTTCCCGTCACTTTTTTGGGAAGGTGGGAGCAGCAACCATAATTAAATCTATAACGTCTTTAGCGTCATCAGTGGCATGTCCTTGGCCTTCATGTGAATATCTCTTAACTATTCAGTTCATCACTTTCTTAAGTACTTTATGGAATAAAGTTGGGTATAAATAGATGCTTTAAAACCACAAAGTATCTATAAAAATGTAAATCAATCATGAGAAGCCTGTGGTGACCACATAGAATCATAAACCCACTAAGAGGTGAAGTGACACAGAGTCAATGTCTGACCCAGGCACAATTAACAACATGAACAGAAATACCTACTGCAGGAAACAGTTCCCTATAGTGGAACCACACAGATAGTGTTTCTACACACCACTCACATCACCTTATGTCAATCATGGTGATCGGCTGGCCTTGAACCACTATTTGGATCATCAGTTGTTTTTCCACCTTAGCTGTTGATTCATGCTTAGAGAAGATCAGGCCAACTAAGCCAACTAAGAAGCAATAAATTACCTGCCTCGTGCATGCATGCTCAGGGGCTCCGTTGTGTCTGACTGTTTGT
Source organism: Bos indicus (assembly GCF_029378745.1). Lineage (NCBI taxonomy): Eukaryota > Metazoa > Chordata > Mammalia > Artiodactyla > Bovidae > Bos > Bos indicus. The sequence continues at coordinate 98,167,909 of NC_091768.1, forward strand.
GACCCCCTTGAACTGCATCCCACAAGGCTCCTCTGTCCAGGGGATTCCCCAGGCAAGAATTCTGGAGTGGGTTGCCATTTCCTACTCCAGGGGACCTTCCCGACCCAGAGATCCAACCCACGTCTCCGGAGTCTGCTCTATTGGCAGGACGGTGCTTTACCACTGGGCCAGCTGGGAAGCCCTGTGCATCCACCTCCGAGGATCTTAAGTAAGGTGTAAAACCATTCCAAGATCCTGCCCACAAATAACATGACATTTTCCCGGGTACGGATCGCTTTAAAGACTCACTCTGAGGAGGGGATGATGTCTGTAGGTCACTGTGAGTTGTTTCAAGCATGATGAATCTGCCCGGATTCTGAAGAGACACGACTTTATCAAGATATCCAAATCATGCGTGTCTATTATACTGCTGACAACAAGCCAATGTCACCAGTTACTTCACCTACTAAAAGGAATTTTGTAAGGTTGTTTAGGGGGAAGCAGTATTTGAATGATTTTCAGTCACTGAGTAATCTTTTTGAAAAAATTCAACAGGATTAGATATTTGAATACAAGCCTTGTCCTTGATAAAAGACTCTGAATGTTGAGTTTGGGATTGCATTATGATTCAGTTCTTGCAATGCAAAATCCATCACCTCTTTCCCAGCTTCCTGGTTAAAATGGTAAGTTCTTACACTAAGAAGCACAGTTTAAGAACCGGCCTGACAATGCAGGCAGTGCCGGTTAGCTCCCTGCTTCCCTGGAGAGCGAAATGGCAATCCACTCGAGTATTCTTGCCTGGAAAATCCCAGGGACAGAGGAGCCTGATGGGCTAGAGTCCTCGGTGTCACAAAGAGTCAGACACAACTTAGCGACTAAACAACAACAACCTGTCCTGGATAATATCATTTTGAACCTTCAGTTTCGGATTTCATCATGACTCAGTTCTCGCACTGTGAAATTCATCACCTTCCTTCTAGCTTCCTGGTTAAAATTATAATTTCTAAGTCTAAGAAGCACAATTTCGTTTCTAACCTCGTGTTTTTCATGATAATTTGGAGGAAAAAAGAAATTGAGGAGCATATTATGACAGGTAATCATTTGCAAACACAGAACTCTTTCAATGCTTGCCATGTTCGGCTTCACTTTATAGTATCTGCCTTGGCAATATAAATCGTGCTTGGCTGCAGAAAAGCGTGGTGGTGTACACTGAAGAAAAAGCAATCACGACAACTGAAAAATAAAGCACTGTGTGCGTGTGTGCAGCTCGGAACACAGAAGCTCTTTGCCTTTCCAGCTTCCTTTCAAAGGGCTGCAGTGTTGCTTAGGTTGGCTCCTTGTCTTTTTTCACCGCTGAGCAATGCCACAGAGGAAAGCAACAACTGTCACATCTGAGAGGGTTGCCAAACAACTTCAAACCGTTCCAAAATGATCACCCTCACCGATTCACAAAGTAAAGCCATGTGGTTCAGAACACACAGATGGGTTGTGTCGGTAATATTTGCTGTTCTAAAAGCTGTGGTTTTCTAAACAAAAACCTGTATTACATTAATTAAAGTAGAAGTACAGGCATAGTGTAAGATTGTATATGATACTGTGACTGTTTGGAGTCAAACAACTTTATTTGTACTTATGAAACCTCTGACTTTTATACAACTTTTCCAAAAATTACTTGAAATTATGCTTTAAAAATATTAAGTATTGTGTTTTCTTAAACTACAACATGTACAAATTTTAAAAGTACACAGTTGTGCCATAAAAATCAAATCATATTTACTTATTGTTTTATTTTTCAATGATCATTGGTAGATCAATTTAAATACATTTCAGTTCAGTTCAGTTCAGTTGCTCAGTCGTGTCCGACTCTTTGTGACCCCATGAACTGCAGCACGCCAGGCCTCCCTATCCATCACCAACAACTGGAGTCCACCCAAATCCATGTCCATGGAGTTGGTGATGCCATCCAACCATCTCATCCTCTGTCGTCTGCTTCTCCTCCTGCCCTCAATCTTTCCCAGCATCACAGTCTTTTCAAATGAGTCAGCTCTTTAGAATCCTTCAAATGTGCAACCTGCAGTTAAGTATATTTGAAGAAATACTCGAGTTCAATCTACTGTAGTCACCTGTCTTACTATTCAATTGAAATTCAAACTAACCATCTGAATTGCAGCACATTTGTCTTATCGATTATTTCAAGATAACGTAAAATGAAATAAGTAAAGCATATGATTTGGGCTTCCCAGGTGGCAGTACTGGCAAAGAACCCACCTAGCGATGTGGAAGACATAAGAGAAAGGGGCTCAGTCCTTGGGTTGGAAAGATCCCCTGGAGGAGGCCATAGCAACCCACTCCAGTATTCCTGCCTGGACAATCCCATGGACAGAGGAGCCTGGTGGGCTACGGTTCAAAGGGTTTCAAAGTGTTGGGCATGACTGAAGCGACTTAGCACACACACATTTAGAAATCGCCGATGGCAATCAATACAGGAAATTAAAAAGCGTCCAGATGATTTAAAAATAAATATATAGTCTCTATTTGCATGGAATATCTTTTTCCAGCCCTTCACTTTCAGTCTGTATGTGTCCCTTGTTTCCAGATGGGTCTCTTGTAGACAACATATGTAGGGGTCTTATTTTTGTATCCATTCAGCCAGTCTTTGTCTTTTGCTTGGGGCATTCAACCCATTTACATTTAAGGTAATAATTCATAAGTATGATCCTGTTGCCACTTACTTTGTTGTTTTGGGCTCAATTTTGTACACCCTTTCTGTGTTTCCTGTCTAGAGAAGATCCTTTAGCATTTGTTGGAGAGCTGCTTTGGTGGTGCTGAATTCTCTCAGCTTTTGCTTGCCTATAAAGCTTTTGATCTCTCCTTCATATTTGAATGAGATCCTTGCTGGGTACAGTAATCTGGGCTGTAGGTTATTTTCTTTCATCACTTTAAGTATGTCCTGCCATTCCCTCCTGGCCTGAAGAGTTTCTATTGAAAGACCAGCTGTTATCCTTATGGGAATCCCCTTGTGTGTTATTTGTTGTTTTTCCCTTGCTGCTTTTAATATTTGTTCTTTGTGTTTGATCTTTGTTAATTTGATTAATATGTGTCTTGGGGTGTTTCACTTTGGGTTTATCCTCTTTGGGACTCTCTGGGTTTCTTGGACTTGGGTGATTGTTTCCTTTCCCATTTTAGGGAAGTTTTCAACTATTATCTCCTCTAGTATCTTCTCATGGTCTTTCTTTATGTCTTCTTCCTCTGGGACTCCTATGATTCGAATGCTGGGGAGTTTAACATTGTCCCAGAGATCTCTGAGTTTCTCCTCATTTCTTTTAATTTTTTTTTTCTTTTTTCCTCTCTGCTTCATTTACTTCTACCATTCTATCTTCTACCTCACTTATCCTGTCTTCTGCCTCCGTTATTCTACTGTTGGTTCCCTCCAGAGTGACATTATATGACATTACTTGATGTTATATTTTGCATAAGTGATGTAAATATGTTGTAGGGAAGTAAGGGGAGAAAAAGAGGATCACAAGTGGGAGATTGAGACAAAAATAACAAGCATAAAGAATTTACTGCTGATCACCCCATCAGATGGAAGTGGATTCTTTCAATAGAGAGTCTTACAGAATAACTCAACGAGGATTATTTGCATGTTATCTGGCTTGAAAACAGCACACCCAGAAGAGATGATTACTAAACGGCTTCCGTAAATATAATCTATAACACATCACAGCAGAACTGTCAGTTCGACTATTCTGATTGATTTAAAGTCAGTATACCCAAGAGTACACAAACCCACGCCCTCCTACATCAGTACACATTTTACTAAATAAGATGCCTAAATGATTTTAGTTCACAAGGCTCTGATATAAAATTCCAATGACTATGACAGCAACAAAGCAGAAACTAGTAAAGCAGCCAATTAGGATATGCACACAGAAAAGAGGGGAACGTATGAAAAGAGCTGGGCTTAAAAGCACAAGCCCAGGTGCTACTCCTGCACCTCTGGCACAAGCTGCTCCCTGCATAAGAGCACGAAGCCCACAGTGAGGCCTCCTGGATTCCATTCTGGGGCTGCCAGCTGCTACACAGGTGGCCTCGGCCAACTAAGCCCACCCTTCTTTGCCTTAGTTCCCACATCTGAAGATGGAATCCGGAATGGTTCCCTCACTGGAGGCTTCTTGTAAAGACTAACCCAGCCGATGTGCATAAGGACTTAGATCAGTGATGTGAGCATACTAAGCATCTGTCTTCTGACTATGTGTCTTGTTAACTAAGCGACCACTTGAATTCCTGGCTTTTTCATTTATGCATCAAGCATGATAAGCACCAACTCAAAAAGGCTATTATGAGGATTACATGAGTTCTTACATCGTCCACAGTGACTAAGACAAAGTAAGCTTTCTATAAATGCTATCAGCTACAAATACTGTTATTGCAGTAAAGAGTGGAAATTTAATAAGCCCATATCATATGTCTGAAACATTTTACATTACAACATTATCATAGCAACAGTATTTAAAGTAGATGGGAAGCTAGGAAAAGGTAAATAACCATAATAAATAATTCTAGCATGATCTTACCTGCCTGCTGAGAAATATGTATGGAGGTCTAGAAGCAACAGTTAGAAACAAGCATGGAACAACAGACTGGTTTCCATTGGGAAAGGAGTATGCGAAGGCTGTATATTGTAACCCTGCTTATTTAACTTATATGCAGAGTATGGAACAACAGACTGGTTTCAATTGGGAAAGGAGTATGCCAAGGCTGTATATTGTCACTCTGCTTATTTAACTTATATGCAGAGTACATCATAAAAAATGCTGGGCTGGATGAAGCACAAGCTGGAATCAAGATTGCTGGGACAAATATCAATAACCTCAGATATGCAGATGACACCGCCCTTATAGCAGAAAATGAAGAAAAATTAAAGAGCTTCTTGATGAAAGTGAAAGAGGAGAGTGAAAAAGGTGGCTTAAAGCTCAACATTCAGAAAACCAAGATCATGACATACGGTCCCATCACTTCATGGCAAAGAGATGGGGAAACAATGGAAACGGTGACAGACTTTATTTTTGGGGAGCTCCAAAATTCACTGCAGATGGTGAAATTAAAAGACGCTTGCTCCTTGGAAGGAAAGTTATGACCAACCTAGACAGCATATTAAAAAGCAGAGACATTACTTTGCCAACAAACGTCCGTCTAGTCAAGGCTATGCTTTTTCCAGTAGTCATGTGTGGATATGAGAGTTGGACTATAAAGAAAGCTGAGTGCCGAAGAATTGATGCTTTTTAAATGTGGTGTTGGAGAAGGCTCTTGAGAGTCCCTTGGACTGCAAGGAAATCATAACAGTCAATTGTAAAGTAAATCAGTCCTGAATATTCATTGGAAGGACTGATGCTAAAGCTGAAACTCCAATACTTTGGCCACCTGATGTGAAGAAGTGACTCATTCGAAAAGACCCTGATGCTATGAAAGACTGAAGGCAGGAGGAGAAGGGGAAAACAGAGGATGAGATGGTTAGATGGCATCACCAACTCAATGGACATAAGTTGAAGCAAGTTGTAGGAGCTGGTAATGGACAGGGAAGCCTGGCAGGCTGCAGTCCATGGGGTCACAAAGAGTCGGACATGACTGAGGAACTGAACTGAACTGAGCTGAGCATGGCAAAAACTACGAGAATTGAATATAAAAAGTAGGTATGAACCAAGGGGATAGGTCCAATTACTTTTGCAAGCAACATTTGGGGAACTGTTTTTCTCCATTCCCAATTTTGTGAATGAGTAGGTCAAGATACTTCCCTTTGCAAGCACTTAAGATCCAGGTGATGTTTCTAGGAGATATTCTCTATTTCTGCTTGTGAGCATTACTGAACATGGTGGCTGAGGCTGTTGGCAACACACATTTGCTCCTTCTTGCTTCATGAGTTATAACATGCTTTAGGAGGGAGGTAAAATACCCACCTACATCACCATAGTTTCCAGCCTCTCTTGCAGCTAGAAGGCATCACCAAGTAATTTCTGTCTAGTGAAATGTAAGCAGGTTAGAGTTTCATGTCTACAATCTCCTCAAATACAAAGGATAAAGAAGCTGATGTAAGCTCTTCATCTGCCACTCCCTCTTCCTCCATATCTTGCTTGAAATTTGGACTTGATGGATGATGCTCTAGAAAACATCTTTGATCCAGTGGGGCAGAAAGGAGAGGAACTGGATACTTGATGTCAGTGGTTATGAATATGGGCCTTACATTACTTACCACTAAACTTCTACTAGAGAGAAAAATACACTCTATCATGTTAAAGTCACTATAATTTTTGACCTGTGTTTTTAGCAGCTGAATGCAATTCCTGATACAAGCAGTCATGTGAACCAAGCATCAAGGGCAAACAGGATATATTTGAAGAAAATGGTAAAGCCACTAATTAAGTGCTGTAAGGCATTGTGCATGTTATACAAGAAGTATCACGGGGTATAACGAGCCTGCCCAGGAGAAGACTGCTCATTCTATTTATGTAAGTTGTTTCTCAGAGGGGGAGAAGCCTTGGCTTGAGTCTTGAAACATGAGAAGGCATTCAGTTCAACAAAGTAGGAGTGAAGAGAGGGTTTGAAGCCTTTCCAGGCTAAGAGAGCTCATGGAAAAAAGCACACAGAGGCATGAGTAACTTTATATGACTCTGATCAAATTGGTATTAGTCACTAGGCTCAAAAATATATATTTAAGTATAAAATGGATGGCGTATTTGATTGCACAAGACATTATAAAATTCAGCTGGTTCATTTAAAGAAATCTACATATTCTTCTCCATTTAATTTGTCTAAAAGTGGCTTAAGCTTAAGAAGGAGCTGGTCATGGATCTTGGCATCACAATCTTTTTCACAAATTGCACATGTTTAAGGTTCTATTTTGACCCTTTAACCATCTACATTTTGGATGAGGTTAACAAAGTGCATTGAGAGAGAACCTTAAAAACAACCTTTAGAAAAGTACAAATCTCTGATAAATTAATATTCTCTTATCATGATAAAAACAGCATAACATATGCAAGGTGGTTTTTAATATTTATGACTTACATTTTTCAAAAGGTTGGCAAGATATCAAATGTAATGAGATAACAAGAAAGCACTTTGTAGAGGTGTTCAAAGTACTTTGCAGCCTTAATGAATTCTGATAATATTCTTGTGAGAAAGAAAAGAGGTAGAAATTATTCACCAAAAATTATAGACAGGACCGGGGCTGTAATATGCTCTCAGAGGTCATCTGCTCTAACGCTATGGTGTCGCAAGCCTTCAGGAACTGGAGTATGGAATGCAGCTTTACTACAAGGTCATGGGAAAGGGCTCTCAGAGAGGAGGATGTGGTGTTGCAGGCAGAACCCCAGTGCACACCGAACATGCGCCCAGGGAGTTCCACTGCTGCAGAAATGCAGAGCAGTTACACGGCTGACCTCACATGTGCCTGGCATAAAACCGGTACATTGCCATCTTGGAATACGTCAAAAGCTAACGTCTCACCTGTGTTGCCAACCCTCAACTTAAGCTCTGCAGAGGTGGAGCTTCTGTGTTGCTAAAGCCTGACCTGGAATACAGGGTCAGCAACCGTTCTCCTGGGCACCCTGAATCTTCTAACTTTCATTTCATTGACTCATTTATGATGGTAATAGTCAGAGTAAACACTTGTTGGCAGGGCTTCCCTGGTGGTTCAGGAATAAGGAATCCATCTGCCAATGCAGGTGGATTCCAGCCCTGGGTTCCATCCCCGAGTCAGGAAGATCTCCTGGAGAGGGAAATGGCAACCCATGTCAATACTCTTGCCTGGAAAATTCCAGGTACAGAGAAGCCTGATGGGCTACAGTCCATGGGGTCTCAAAGAGTCAGACGTGACTTAGAAACAACAACAACAAAACACTTGTTGGCATGTGCTATGTGACAGATATTTTCCTAAACAGTACCATCAGTTAATTAACTCATTTACCCCTGGCATTAAACTTACTAACTTGACTTTTCAGATGAGAAACTGAGGCATGCTTAAGTAACCTACCCAAGGGCACATAGTCAACAAGGGGCTGAAAAAGGATGGTAAATTCAGACAGTCTGATTTGAGACACCAGGATTTCAATACTATCCCCTAACAAATAATTTAGATCACAAACAGGTTCTCTCTTTCTTAGGATTCATGAAAAAGGATGTTGCTGTGGTTTGGATTCAATCCATTTCTTTCAACCCATATACTGATATACTGGTGTTATATCGGTCCTGTCTCCAACTCCCCAGACCGTCACATACGCTGATATCTGATGGAAATGTGTCCCTTGAAATCCTAATCTTAAATAATCTTTCTTAAAATGTTGTATTCAAATTGCATAATTTTAATCTTATATGTATACACTTTCTCATCAGATTGGTTAATGAATCCTTACACATAAACACACACACACAGAGAATATTTAGAAATTCAGGTTAAGTGGTAGGGAGGGAATAACCATCACAAGATGAAAAGAAAATGAATAAGAGGGTGGTTTGGATACGGAGCCCAGTGAAGGGCACTCCGAGGAGACACCAAATACAGCGACGCTAGAAGAAGGAGACAAAGTGGCAGCTTACAGGCCAGGGCAACAGGGGGTCCTCCACTGGGAGTGGGAAGGGGTAGAGCAGGAAAAGACCGGAGTTCCACTGATGCAGAAATGCATAATGTGTGTGTGTGTGTGTGTGTGTGTGTGTGTGTGTGTGTGTGCTCAGTGTGGACTCTTTGCGATCCCATGGACTGTAACCCACCCAGTTCCTCTGTCCACAGAATTTTCCAGGCAAGACTACTAGAGTGGGTTGCCATTTCCATCTCCAGGGAATCTTCCTGATCCAGGGGTCAAACTTGGGTCTCTTGCATCTCCTCCATTGGCAGGTGGGTTCTTTACCCTTGCGCTACCTGGGAAGCTCTAAACATGATAATTTATTTGTTTTATGAATTCCTCCTTCAAATCCATGACTTTGAAAATTCCTTGATGAGGGGGATGGTATTTACTTTATTTGGCACATTTAATGCCCCCAACACTGTCTAGCACATAGTAGTTAATCACAATGTTTGACTAAATAGATCAATATTCTTATGGTTTTTTCAGAAGAAACATCACCCAAGCAAAGATTGACTTGAATAAGAAGTAAAAGTTGTTGGGAAATATACATTTAGATCACTCTCCTGAGTTTCAGTTGCATATATGTCACTGTTTTCAGGGCAGTGCCAGCTAACCACCCACAGCCAAAGTGGAACTCTGAGTCCGCTCCGCCCTGCCTAAATGAATGGACTCCTCACACTCAGATACCCAAACCAGAAACCCAGTCAGCCTGGAAGCCTACCTTGCCATTATTTCCCACACTCAACCGCACATTTTTATAACCAGATACCACTGACTTCCCCAGTCTTTAATCTCTCCACATCCCTTCGTGAATCTTCAGCTTGAGTCCTGCTGAATCACTTCCACTTTCCCATCGCACAAATTTCAGGTTTTCAGACTGCTGAAAGCTATTCTTCTGTCTGTGTCTTGCGGCTTTCGTATCTATTTAGTGCAGATAATCTCAGCTCATTCTTCACAATGCACTGTAGAGATTTTTTTTTGAAACCTCCACTTATACCACGCAGGCTGAGTTAGTTGCTTTTCCTCTCTAGTTCCATGAATGACATTCATGCTTCTTTCATCACATTAATGACCAAGCCATCCTAGTCATCTCCTTGAGTTTCATGGGAACAAAGCCGGTGTCTTTCAATTCATACCAGCTGGGGCTGGCACAGTGACTGATGCATAGCTGTCCTCAACATTAGTTCTGATAAAGACTGGTACAGATCACCTGGTAAGAATCACTTTATTAGGACAAGTGAAAGTCTCAAGAGTATTATAAATGGAATTGCAGGAGACATGGGCTGGAAGAAATGGGCCTTTACAAATAGATCAACTGAATCAACCCTGAAAGTCAATGAACTAAAAACCATCATGTAATAGTGATAGATTTTAAAAATGGCCTTTGTTGAAAAAAATGTGTTAATTGTATACACAAATAAACAGGAGCAAAACTTAGGTCCCTCCCTCAAGAGATGATAATATCATTGGGGAAACAAACATATTGAATGGTTATAAAGCCTGGCAGAATTTTAAAAATGAGCTATCATTCTCCATTTGAACATTCCAAGAATAATACAAGCACAATGACCCAAAAAAGAAATCACCATTTCCTCATGAAACAGTCTACCTCCGATATTCTCTGTCTCATTCTATCTTCATTCTTTACTTGCTTTGCAAAATTGGTCTTTTTCCCATTGAAATGTGATAAATTTCATCTGAGTAACAATGTCACTAATACTACATGCCTTCTTTTTTTTTTTTTTTTTAATTTCAAATTCACCAAATGATTCCAGTTGTTTAAAAAAAATCCTACTTAACGTGTTGAGTTTTTTTGTTCTATTTTTTTTTTTTTTTAGTTTTATTTATTTATTCTTTTACTTTACAATATTGTATTGGTTTTGCCATACATTGACATGAATCCGCCATGGGTGTACACATGATCCCCATCCTGAGCCATGCCTTCTAAAATAACTGATTTTTCTATGTTGCTGTCTCCTTTTTTCCCTGTGTACGTGTGTGTGTCTTTCACTGAATGCCTGTACCATGGTTTGTTCACCCCTTGACTAGCTGAAGGACATTTGGGCTGTTTTCTGTTGTTGGCCATTACAAATAAAGCTGCTTTAAGCTTAACGAATAGGCTTTGTGTGAACGTAAGTTTTCATTTCCCTTAGATAAACACTCGGGAGTGAGGATGCTGGTCGTCTGGTAAGTGCACATCAACACGGCTCTGCCACTTTGAATTCCCACCAGCAGCTGCCATTGCTGCCCATACTGGGGAGTGGTTTGATGTCTGCCATTCCGAAAGCTGTGCAGTGGTTGCTGTTCAGTGGCCCAGTCGTGTCCCACTCGTTAAGATACCCATGGACTGCAGCACTTCCATGTTCCTCACTCTCTCCTGGAGTTTGCTCAGATTCATGTCCACTGACTTGATGATGATGCCATCTAACCATCTCATCCACTGTGGTAGCTCACTGTAGTTTTAACTGGCACTTCTCTCCTAACTAATGATACTGACTATCCTATTCTCTGCTTACTCGCTATCACTGCATCTTTATTGAGGTGCCTTGCTGTTTGTCCCCAAGTCAGACTCATATGCATTGAGTCTGTGAGGCCATGCAACCATTGCATTCTCTGTCACCCGCTTCTCCTGCCCACCGTCTTGCCAGCATCAGGGTCTTTTCTAACGAGTCAGTCCTTCCAATCTGGTGGCCAAAATACTGGAGCTTCAACTTCAGCATCAGTCCTTCCAGTGAGTATTCAGGGGTTGATTTCCTTTAGGATTGACTGGTTTGATCTCCTTGGTGTACAAGGGACTCCCAAGAGTCTTCGCCAACATCACAGTTCAAAATCATCAATTCTTTGGTGCTTAGCCTTTTTCATGGTCCAACTCTAACATCTACACATGACTATTAAAAAACCATAGCTTTCACTAGATGGACCTTCCTTGGCAAAGTGATGTCTCTGCTTTCTAATATGCGGTCTAGATTTGTCATAGCTTTTCTTCCAAAGAAACATTTTATTCATTTTTAAATGGGCTGATTTTTGTTCTAATTTTTTCTTCCGAGTTCATCATATATTCTGGATAAAGTTCCTTTAGCAGACGTGATTTGTGAATATTTTCTCCCAGTCTGCAGTCTATTTTTATGCGTTGAGTATCTCTTGGAGGATCAGTAGTTATTAATTTTGATGGAGCCTAATTTATCATTTTTCAATGGGTTGTCCTTCTGGTGTCATCTCTGTGTAACTTAAGTCCTCAAAAATATTATCTTCTGCTTTATAGTCTATGAGAAGTTTTATGGTTTAAGTTTCCGTTTAAGCTCCTAATCGATTTTGAGTTAATACGTGCACACAGTGCAAGGAATGGATCAAAGTAGCTGTTACTGCTGCTGATATTGTTTTACTGTTGTTTCTTCTACTCTTGCTGGGTTTTTTTGCATACATATATCCAATTCTTTCAGCACATTTAGTTAAACTACTCTGTAAAATAATTTTAAATCAAAGTATATAAGTAGGTTCTTAAAATTTTCATTAAAAGGTAATTTATATGCATTATAAAAATTATAAAGCACATATGAACAAAAAGTAGAAAAGAGAAGTTGAAACAAGCGGTGGGAATCAATTCTGCTATATGTCTTCCCACTATTTTTCTTATCATAATGGTAAACAACTAGAGATTCAGAGACTAAACAGCTCACCGTGGGTCATTCAGTCAGCGGCACTGCTAAGAACTAATTCCAAACAGTCTCACTTCACATTGCATTGTTAGTTCGATGAACAGGCATTAGTTAGTGGAAAACCTCACCACCTCACTCAGAAAGATCATACACGTGAGAAAGATAAAAACACATGTAAAATGAACGGAACAAAAACCTACCTGGTCACCTGATCTGGGCCTTAACCATTCACCTTCACAATTAACACTCATGAGTTACCAGCTTATGTTACTGTTACACTTTTTTCTTTAGATCTGTTTTGTTCACTGTTTTATGCGTGGTCACCATGACCTAAAATATCCCAAGCGTATCTTAACTGCCCTTCAGTCTTGACATCGCCAAGTTGAGTTGCCGGGTAAAACATGGGGAGTCCAACAGCATTTGAAATCCAATAAACAACAAATGCTTTAGTTACGGACAATCCAAATATTGCATGGGATGTACTTACATTAAAAAGATTGTTATTATTTATCTAAACTATCAACTTAACTGAGTGTTCTGTGTTATTAATTTGCTAAATCTAGTAACCCTGCTCCCAGTTCTCCCAACTAGGGAAGCCAGAGTGGCAATGAATGTATGAACAAATAAATAAATGAAAGAATCAGCAAATGAACACAACCTGATTTGGGGCAGATGGTGATCATGAAAGGTGTCATGGAAAATAATGCATTTGGGTTGAGTCCATGAAGGATGAACACATTTAATTTCATGAAGGGAGAAACCAAAGGCAAAATCAAAATAAACTGAAAAATTTACAAAGTTTTGTTTTACTGCTCAGTGATGGTCAGAACAAGTATTTACTTTTAGTACATTTGCTTCAATAGTACATGTTCCTAGGATTTCCTGATATTGGAGTTAAAGCATTTTTATTAAATGGATATCAGCCAAGCCATTTAAACGTGTTTGCCCTCCTTGACCATCAGCATCTCAAAAACAGCATCTAGGTCAGTCTGAAGTGCTTTTTGCCCTTCATAAAAATTCTATTAGCCGACTCCAAGGCAAAGGTAACTATATTATACAGTGATCCTGGATTTCAGCTTTGACTTGGCCATATTTCTATTATCCATGGCATCCAGCTTTGTAGGTAAATACACATCATGGGCAGCAAACACTTCACTGGCTTTGGTGAAGAAACCCCTTGACTTCTTTCCTTTAACAAGAATTAAGGCTACAATGGAGTACACTATGAGGGTAAACGCAAAAGGAGGAGCACATGATGAGACAAGGCAGTACAGTACTGACTCATCAGTCTTAGTTTTCAGAACTTCATCAAGTATTCAGGCTTTTCCTTATAACTCCCATTGGTCATTTGCTCTTAATCACTAATTAGAAGAGAAATCAGATTAAATTTCCAAAGGGAAAAAAGTCCTTGCAGCCTTCTGAAGTTGAGATATTCACTTCAGTGCTATATATTAATGAAACTGAACTCTTTTTCTGATCATGGCCAATACAACTTTCAAAATACTTTTCATAGATGTAAACAGAAAGCTTTGAATTTTGCTGCTCTAAGCTTGTAGCTCTGTGATAATTACCTGGATGCCAAAGCTCCTGCCAGTGTTCAAACAGATAAAGACAATTCTTCATTCCAAATATGGAATAAAACAATAGGGATAATACATGGTAATTTAGTTCTCCGGGAAACTATCTTTTCTACAAACAGGGACCACCTCATCATTTTGTGCCAAGATTCACATGCCAGGACCACTGTGCTTGGGAATATTTACCCATAAGGATAAACTGTTCCGCTTAATATACAGCATACATGTAGACCTTCAGCGATCATGAATTGAAGATATTAACTGTAGACTAAAAGCAGAGACATTACTTTACCAACAAAGGTCCGTCTAGTCTAAGCTATGGTTTTTCCAGTAGTCATGTATGGACGTGAGAGTTGGACTGTGAAGAAAACTGAGTGCAGAAGAATTGATGCTTTTGAACTGTGGTGTTGGAGAAGACTCTTGAGAGTCCCTTGGACTGCAAGGAGATCCAACCAGACCATTCTGAAGGAGATCAGCCCTGGGATTTCTTTGGCAAGACTGATGCTGAAGCTGAAACTCTAATACTTTGGCCACCTGATGTGAAGAACTGAGTCAGTGGAAAAGACCCTGATGGTGGGAAAGATTGAAGGCTGGAGGAGAAGGGGATGACAGAGGATGAGATGGTTGGATGGCATCACCAACTCCATGGACATCAGTTTAAGCAAACTCTGGAAGTTGGTGATGGACAGGGAGGCCTGGCATGCTGCAGTCCATGGGGTTGCAAAGAGTTAGACATGACTGAGTGACTGAACTGAACTGACAGAGCTAGTCCAACTGGCAGTTGACAGTATTACTGAGCAATTTAATTACTCAATCTTGGAGTCTTTCCACCTCTGAACTTGTTCATGATATGACTGAGCCTGTTGTTGAAAGAAAGTGAAAGTGAAGTTGGTCAGTCATGTCCGACTCTTTGGGACCCCATGGACTGTAGCCTACCAAGCTCCTCCCTCCATGGGATTCTGCAGGCAAGAGTACTGGAGTGGGTTGCCATTTTGTTATATGGAGCTAAAAACATCCTAATTGATATACAAGTTCTTGGTTTATCTTCCAGTGTCCTTAATTTCTGTAACTGTCAGGTTTTTTTTATATGTGTTTTATATTTTATATTAAGAGACAACCCTCTCGTTTCCTCTTTGCATATCATGTAACAAAACTGCAAATAGATGTTTAGTCAGTGTTCTATTTATTTTTTTCTATAAAGATACAGGATCAGACCACTTCTATGTTGGCTATTTTCAGTTCCTTTCTTTGGATGATTTTATGTTGATGCTGCCCCTTCAAAAAAGCCGACATAGGGCACTCACAGGGCATTCACCACAGAGAAGGGACTGGCTCTGATAGAGGAACAATTCGATCATCACCTCAAAGTACATCAAAGCAAAGACCCAGCACAGTAAGCTCGATCATCACTCAAGATGCCCAAGTCAATGTGATTCTACGACATCTTACAAATTTAGAAAACATTATTATCTTTCTCTGATAAAAAAGGAAGCAGACT
Source organism: Bos indicus (assembly GCF_029378745.1). Taxonomy (NCBI): domain Eukaryota; kingdom Metazoa; phylum Chordata; class Mammalia; order Artiodactyla; family Bovidae; genus Bos; species Bos indicus. The sequence continues at coordinate 98,183,240 of NC_091768.1, forward strand.
TTTCAAGAATGCCTTACCGTCCCATTTTAAGGTTTAGTTAATATATGAAGGGGGCTTGATAAGCAGATGTGGGTTTTATCCCTGGGTGGGGAAAGTCCCCTGAAGGAGGGCATGGCAACCCACTCCTGTATTCTTGCCTGGAGAATCCCATGGACAGAGGCACATGGTGAAATACAGATCATGGGGTCACAAGAGTCGGACAAGACTCAGTGACTAAAATATTACAGTATATAAAGGTAAGGACAGGGTGCTTCTAACCCCAATTTTAATCCATACTCTTAAGGATGGAATTGGGTAAAACCAGGAAATCATTTGGGATGCTCTCAAACAAAGCCATGGCATCTAGGTAACCTGACATCTAGGGAGGTTATTAGGTTATAATTCTAACTTATAATCAAGGTAACTGTATACTAAGTGTCTGAAGAAATCCTTTATTAAGAATAAGATGAGATGATAGGCATGAGTAGTACAAGAGAGAATTCCAAGGAAACAACGTGAAGCAATATGTCTCTGGCACAACCCTAAAAAGCGGCTGCTACTGCTGCTAGGTCACTTCAGTCGTGTCCGACTCTTTGCGATCCCATAGATGGCAGCCCACCGGGCTCCTCTGTCCACAGGATTCTCCAGGCAAGAACACTGGAGTGGGTTGCCATTTCCTTCTCCAAAAACAGGCTACAGAGCCCCAAGTGAGTGGCAGCCTGGAGGACGGTATAATGTCAAAGGACAGGCAGGTGAAAGTGAAAATTGGTTGCTCAGTTGGATCCATCTCTTTGCGATCCCATGGATTGTAGCCTGCCAGGCTTCTCTGTGCAGATACAAACAGAATTTGTATCCTACTGTTGTGTGAAAACTGTATAAATCTTAAATACGTTGAATTGGTTCATGGAGCTTTTCAGGTCTATATCATTTACTTTTCTATATGTTTAGCCTATTAATTTCAGAAACTTTGATGTTGAAACTCCAACTAAAAATCTTAATTTATCTACTTAAAAAGTAATTGGAATATATAGCGGAACTGTACGTAACTTAGTTCTTTATTTTCCAAATCTTGTGTAAATGTGTTATCATACGTTCAGAATTTTAAAAACAGAAAAGGAAGAAATTGGGGAGTGGGGGAGGACAGGTGCGTGCACCATGGTGCCATGGTTTGGATAAGACCACGACTTGACAGGACCCAGCTAACTACTTCTGCAGATTCTGCATGTGTAAAGTGACCATCAGATAACTGGGCTGCCGAAAAAACGATGAGAAGCCAGGGGATTTTGAGTCCCGTGTACTAGTAGCCTTGGTGCATCCTAACGAATTCACACGCACTATCTTATTTAATCCTTACGAGGATCTTATCATGTTAATACTAAAAACAAATAAAAGCAAAGTCATACACACTGGAGTACAAAAACATAATCGGTTATCACACATTTGAAATGCAGAACGAGGTTTTAAAAGACCAACAATCCAAAAAGAAACTATCAACTTGAGTCAATCATGCCTCTTTCTTTCCTACAAAAAGCCAAAGGACTACGGGTAATGAAGGTCTGATATAGACCAGCAGTCAGGCACTTAGGACGTTCTGAGATCTAAGTCAGATTTCCATACGTGATGGGTATGAATTCAGAGGCAAAGACAACATGTGATGAGGCCTCCTTCCTACTTCCTGCCAAGACAGAAGCTGACATCAGATGTTAGAGTACACCGGGTCTACGTGTGTTGGCAAGTGAGGACGCAGCCAGGGTGCGAGCACTTTCAGGACAGAAATCCTGCTTATTTATTCCACAGAAAGACACAAAGATGCACAACTATCTGCCTGCATCCGGCGGTGCGCAGCTAATGTGCAGAAGGCAAAGGCCCCCAAGAGAACGGGAGGGGAGTCCTCAGGGAAGGAAGCTGATGGGCAAGAGCCTGGGAACAGAAACTCCAGAGGAGCACTGGGAACGCTGGGTGTACTGCTCTGAATACATAAACCCAAAATGAATGAATGCTTTGTGGTACGTTACAAATCCATTCATGGGCTTCATCACAGGCGTCTTAATCTTCAGTATATAGCACTTGGATAGATTCTACCTTCTAAAAATGTAGATACCTCAATTAAGTGAAACACATGGGAATTCAGTGAAATTGCTTCTTGTAACATTTCCAATATCAACCAGACCCACTGTGATGACAATGTCCTTAGAAAATAAACATGCCAGTAAGTGCAGAAATACGGCCTCTTTAAAAAATTACCTGATGGGTGATGACAGTGAAAAGGACCCATCACATACGGATAAATCTGTCATAGGCACATTTATCCTTAGAAGACACTGTCAAAATACTTTTAATGTGAATGGAAAATATTTGAGTTCAGGGGGCTCTTCTGTTTCTGCTGTTTTCACTCCTGATTTATAAGCTGTCTCAAGAGCTTAAGAGTGTAAACTGTTTCCTGAGGGCAAAATCATCCTTGGATCCTCACACCAAGACCTTGTTATTGCAGGCGGGCTCTAGAGCACGGAGCAGCCCCTGGCAGTATTTGTATCAGGTGAAAAGAACATCAAGCTGTTATTTTGAGGAAGAAAAGAAAAAAAGACACTTCAGAAAAGTGCAGCCCAGCAAGGCTTCTGCAAGAGAAGGAAAAAATACATTCAGCACCATCATGGTTGGATCCTGCCTTTCCAAAGCCTCATTCATAATTAAATCATTCAAATGAGGGAAGGAAAGAATGAAAGAGGTAAGAGTTTTGCCCTCAGCCTTTTTCAAGGCAACACTTCCTGTTGTTTAGAAACCAGGAAATTTGGAACTGTTCACGAAGCTCTGGTTAACTCATGCTGGATACAGCCTGGCAATTGTGAATTGTTTATCTATTTTAAGGAGGTTGTCCAGTTTTATTTATTTACTTTTTTCCCCACATCAGAAGGAGTGAGGCAGTTACAGAACTTTAATTCATGGTGGCTGACTACTATTTAAAAAAACTCAAATGTCACCTGAAACTGTGAACTCTATAATATAATCGAGTTTCTAATAAAAGTGCAAGAGAAATGGGCAATGTGTAGAGAAGCCACTGGGCTTCCCTGGCGGCTCAGCAGTAAAGAATCCGCCTGCAATGCAGGACACACAGGAGATGCAGGTTTGATTCCTGGGTGGCCAGGATCCCCTGGAGGAGGAAAGGGCAACCCACTCCAGTAACCGCGCCAGGAAAATCCCATGGGCTGCAGCCCATAGCGTTGCAAAGAGTCGGACATGACTGACCATAGCAGCGCCGCAGAAGAGAAGCCACGAGTGAAGCTCTGAGTGAAGCAGAGATTCCACAGTTAGAACAGAAAGAAGGCAGGAAAGCAGAGACGGCGGGATACTGGAGAACACTGGGACGCAGAAGACGCAGTAGATAACCTGAACTTTCTCCTGACTCTTCAGTAATCTTCAGGAAACGCCTGTCATTCACCCCTGAATCCAGGGGTATTTCAATGGCAAGGGCGGGCAACCCCACTGGCCCAGAGTTTGCCTCCAGCTTGGCCTGCCGTGAGACAAACAGGTGCCCAGCATTTCAATGCTCTATTCCCAAGGGCACCTTCTTCCGAAATGAAATTTCATGCTCGGTCAAACTTCAGAAACATATGATTTAAACATATGCCAGTCTCTCTCTCTTCCCATTTGCAGCCTCTCATTCCTCCACCTCCCAGGCCCTTTCTTCAAATAGCTTCTGGTTGGAAGCTACCAGGTTTAGTGGAAAAGCGATTTTTATCTAGCCTGTAAAAATCTTGCAGAAGAAAGCTGGGCAGCCATGAGAAGACAGAATTAATGCCATTTTTGAATGTGGCATTCTGAGGCTATTTTCAGAATTACAAAGGAATTTTCATTTTAGAAACACACAGTCTTCCAGAAAAAATTCACCACAGACCATAACCAATGGACACGGGCTGGTTTGTGCCTTGTCATTCCACTTCAAGAAAGAAAGAGAGGATGAAAAATGTCATGAAGATAAAAGCATCCTCAAAGGACATCATGTGTTTAATTTGAAAGCAGTTTTTTCCTCACAGAGAGCAAGAATCTATTTCTATAAGATGAAAAGTTAACAAGACCTAATAAATACTGACAATATACTGACTATGTTTACTGAAGCTGAAGCTCCAGTATTTTGGCCACCTGATGCAAAGAGCCAACTCACTAGACCCTGACACTGAGAAAGATTGAAGGCAAAAGGAGAAGACAGCAGCAAAAGATAAGATGGTTAGATAGCATTGCTGACTCAATACATGTGAATCTGGGTGAAATCCAGGAGATAGTGGAGGACAGAGGAGCATGGCATGCTGCAGTCCATGGGGTTCCAAAGAGTTGGACACAACTTAGTGACTGAACAACAACATGTTTAGTTACATAATTGATTTACATTGGTTAGTTTACTAAAACACAAAGTTTTTCTGAGGAAAAGCATCAGATAATTGTAATGCTTTGGCTATCCTTAGATGCTGCTGCAGTATAATTTGGACAGTATAATTTAGACTTGGAAAACAGTATAATTTGAACTTGGAAAAATCATAAGGAAAAAATAAATAAAGATTTTATACCAACCGAAATTCTCATATTTATATATAATGTATGTATATACATGTATACTGCTGCTAAGTCACTTCAGTCATGTCAGATTCTTTGCGACCCCATAGACGGCAGCCCACTAGGCTCCTCTGTCCCTGGGATTCTCCAGGCCAGAATGCTGGAATGGGTTGCCATGCCCTCCTCCAGGAGATCTTCCCAACCCAGGGATCGAATCTGGTCTCCCACATTTCAGGCAGATTCTTTACCATCTGAGCCACCAGGGAAGCCCCGTGACTACTCTAGCCTACAACAATCTCCCGAGCATGATAGCAGGATAACTTAGCTTTTAATTTTTCCCTTATCATTCCTAGACATGTCAGTCCCATCACCTCAACCAAAGTCACTGAAATGAAGAGAGAGCTGATTTAAATCATCAGGCACAGTAATTTACAGTTCTTTCACATATTACATATTGGAGAAAAACAATATGTATTTCTTGATAATGAGTGACCCTCTCGGGAGGAATGAAGATTTGGAACCTGAGAAAATACAAGCTGAAGACACTAAAAGAATAAGGAGGTAATGCCAGGGACACTTGGGACCTACTTCACTATATTGTCCAGGGCACTGTGGTTTATACTGCAATTTGCAACATATCCATGGATTATGAACTCTATAAAGAACAGGAAAGAATGCTAACGTGACTGCAAATGTCCAGGACTGGGAAACAGTATAAAGCACACTCTAAAGGTATTTGACCATTTAACCCTTTAGAGAGGATACACTGTAGAGCTGGTACTGTTCTCATCAGAGTCTAGAGAATTCTGGTCACAGGTCAAGGCCTCTGAAGACACGTCTGTCTCCTCTACACATTCTGACTTCTATCTACTCTGCACTACCACCCATTCCTTATAACAGGGATGCCCGGTAAGCAAAAAAATTTAAAAAGTAAGACAGTGCTTGAAATTTTTGTTTCACTTTTATAAAGAACGAAAAACTCATTTCAAATCAGCCTCCAAATCTTGCAATACAGGTGCTCAACCGGACTGCTTTTCAGTGGTCACTGTATCAAAAATACTAATATATTATAGGAATGCTGAAAGCCCTAACCTTTGGTGACACTAGAACTAGAGCGGTAAAAGGGCTGAAATAAGATGAAGGTGCTTTTAGGAGACAGCTCGGGACGATTCTAGTTGTTCTGAACACCTGTTATTTTTGTTGGACTGCTTGATCTTTGTCTACCCCTCATGATTATTAAATTTTTCTGAGTCTAAAAAATTGATATATAAAACAGAAGAGAAAAACAATTGTTATTTATGTACCAGAACTGACTAGAGTAGTACAAAATAATTGAAGTGACCTATTTTATTGTCCTTGTAAACACATAGGCTTTTTTTTTTAATAGGCACAATTATTTCTATTTCACTTTTTACATTGATGGAAACCTGACATGAGGACACTTTTTATTTCTTTGGGAGACATTCTCTAGTGATTACAAGGAGTATGGCCTATTTCACAAAGTATGATATCAAAACTAAGGACATAAATTCACCTTCGGATTTCACATGATGCAGTCATCTGCAAAATCCTTTACAAACTTTTCGGCAAATAATTAAAATTGCTTTCCCTCAGCAAGATGAATAAAATGTGGCCTTTATCTTCTTGCACAGGCTTACCATTCCCTTCAATACTCTCTTCTTCATCTACAGAGTTCTTAGTCATCAAATGTCTGATATTGTGACATATCACTTTCTTAAGGGATTCCCTGGTAGCTCAGATGGTAAAGAAACCGCCTGCAATGCAGATGTGGGTTCGATCCCTGGGTGGAGAAGATCCCCTAGAGGAGGAAATAGCAATCCACTCCAGTATTCTTGCCTCGGAAATCCCATGGACAGAGAGGAGCCTGGGAGGCTAGAGTCCTTGGGGTCGCAAAGAGTCGGACACAACTGAGCATCTAAAACTTTCATTTTCTATTTTAATTACAAAAAAAAACCAATCAAATGAAAATCAATTTAAATAACCAAGTAAGTTAGAGGAATATTAATCCTAGTTCTGCTCATACACATCTAGTGTATCAAAGTTCCTATCTACTCTTTTCAGAGAATTTGGGATTGTATTTGAATTCGGTTTTCAAGAAGCACTGCTTAACTACCAGGAGTACAGCCCGAACTAATACTGAATTTCAACTTAAAAGGCACCATGTCGAATCTTACAAGTTTCAAGGATGAAATCTTAATGTTCAAGGTAAAGTCTATCAAGCAGGAAAAAAAAAAAAAAAAAAGAACTGAATGATCTCAAAGGATTAAGACACTGACTGCAATCGAAGTTCTTGGAAAAATGTTGCTTCATCCACCCTAAGAAGACATTTTCAAAGTCCATCGCACAAGCTCATTTTCTATAAATCTTAAGAAATGGCAAAGTCCTCAGACATGTGCCGCTAAAGATAAAAGAACCAAAGGACATACAAATTCACTTTTATAAGGATCTCAAACAATAAATTGTTAAGTGACAATAAAATGATTTTCAATAATATGCATAGAAGAATGTATAAAGTCTACAGAATTCGAGGAACTGGAAGAAATCAATATACTTCAGTGATTCTTTGATTTGATCTTTCTCTCTCTCTCTGTTTTTTTTTTAATTTCTTGATGATAAATAAAAGCAAGCCAAGGAGTAGCCCCAGGAAGAGTAAAATGAGTCATAATACACTCCTTTCCCTTTCTCCTTCCTTAAGCTACATTGAATATTCACATCCTTACACTGATTGGCAACTACAGAAAAGAAGAACTATTTGATGGAATTACACTCAATCATCCAAAAGTAAGATTACTCAAGATAGGCAGAGAATTTTCTCTCCCTATCCCCGCAGGTAGAACAGAGCTGGACATCATGTGTTCTACAAAGATTCCAGGTCATGTGGAACACTCAGTCTGGAAGCTTGATTTGCCTGATCATTCCATCCCTCATGCTCAAGTTGTCTCCAGCATTTCCTGGTTGTGAAAAACATTGTGTGAACATCTTTGTGCAGTAAATTTTGATGCCATTTCTAATTATTTCTTCATGACAGAACGAAAAATATTACACTGTTGAGTTAGCAATCAGGGATTGTTTTAAATCTCAAAATACATTTTGATCTGGTTGATTTCAAGACCGACGTCCAAGTCTTTTGGGGGCTACATTTTTGCTTCTTGGCCCTAGACTCCCTTTCTACCCTCCTTTTTACTCCATTCTCTCTGACTTTCCCAACAGAGCTCTGTCCCACAAACCTTTGCAAACAATGCTCCATCTCCAAGAGCAACTCCAGGCCGCATGAAGACATGGTGGAGCTCCAAAGGTTGTATTTGTTGTTGTCGCTGTTCAGCTGCTAAGTCGTGTCTGAGTCTTTGTGGCCCCATGAGCTGCAGACGCCAGGCTTCCCTGTCCTTCACTATCTCCCTGATTTTGCTCAAACATATGTCCATCGAGTCAGTGATGCCATCCAACCGTCTCATTCTCTGTCAACCCCTTCTCCTCTTGCCGTCAGTCTTTCTCAGCATCAGGGTCTTTTCCAGTCAGTTGGCTCTTTGCATCAAGGGGCAAAGTACTGAAGCTGCAGCTTCAGCACCAGTTGTTCCAAAGAACATTCAGGATAGATTTCCTTTACGATTGACTATTTCAATCTCCTTGCAGTCCAAGGGACTCTCAAGAGTCTTCTCCAGCACCACAGTTCTAAAGCATCAATTAACCGGTGCTCAGCGTTCTTTATGGGCCAACTCTCATATTTATACATGACTACTGGAAAAACCATAGCTTTGGCTAGAAGGACCTTTGTCAGCAAAGTGATGTCTCTGCTTTTTAATATGCTGTCTAGGTTTGTCATAGCTATTTTTCCAAGGAACAAGCGTCTTTTAATTTCGTGGCTGCAACCTGTCACTGTTTCCACTTTTTCCCTGTTTGGGGAAAAACAGATGTTGTTGTTTGAGGAAAAACAGATGTTGTTGTTTCCCCACCCACTTCATGGCAATGAGGGGACAGGACTGGAAGCCAGGATCGCTCCTTCTCAGTTTGCCATTAAAGTGGTATCATCTGCATATACAATGTTATTGATATTTCTCCCCACAATCTTGCTTCCAGCTTGTGAGTCATCCAGTCCAGCATTTCACATGATGTAATCTGGACATAAGTTAAATAAGCAGGGTGATAATATATAGCCTTGACATACTCCTTTCCCAATTTTGAACCAGTCCATTGTTCCATGTCCACTTCTAACTGTTGCTCCTTGTCCTGCACACGGATTTCTCAGGAGGCAGGTGATGTGGTCTGGTATTCCCATCTCTTTAAGAATATTCCACAGTTTGTTGTGATGCACATTGTCAAAGGCAATTAAGCAGCAGAATATGTTTTTTTTGAAAAACAAGAAAAAGAAATTCAAGAAGGCAAGGTGGTTGTCTTGAGGAGGCTTTTCAAATAGCTAAGAAGTAAAGCAAAAGGCAAGGGAGAAAGGGAAAGAGATACCAAATTGAATGCAGAGTTCCAGAGTAAAGCAAGGAGAGATTAAAAAAGCCTTCTTACGTGAACAATGGAAAGAAACAGAGGAAAAGGGACAGAATGGAAACGAATTGAGATCTCTTTAAGAAAACTGGAGATACCATGGGAACATTTCATGCAAAGACAGGTACAACAATGGAGAAAAACGGCAAAGACCTAAAAGAAGCAGAAGAGAGTGAGGCAAGGCGGGAGAACACGCAGACCCGTCACGCTAGTCGCTAGTTTGGGCTTAGTGCGATGCACCCTCACCCCTCACTCCTCTCCTTCCTCATCCAACTCCCCGTTTCCTCCTGCCAGAATGACCTGCTTCCTCATCAAGGCTAGTAATGCATTTTGGTCATGCCTCATGTGAGAAGCACATCTCACTCTCTGCAAGCACTTTACCAAACAGCTGCTCCAGCTGGAAGGTGGACTCTAAGGGCACAGACAAAAATATGATCGATCTCCGTGTCGTAAGAACATACCAAACGGCTTAACACAGAAGAGGCACTCCAGAAATGCTTAGGAAATGTAATTAATACAGCATTTCAAAAGACATCCCAATGGCCTAGATTATGCTCTTTCTGGATAATTTGTAATTTGATAATGCAAAAATGTAATATTACATAGAAAGTGGATTCAGTAAACTTGAGGATGTTCTACAACAGTTTTATCAGATATTTCTGGGACCATAAAGCAAAACTGTTTAGATGCCTTGAACCAAGAAACGATGAAAAAGTTAAGGCTTTTCGTTTCTTCAAAGTGAAGCCACACTCAATTTCTTATTCTTGCTGTCATACATATTACAGACGTGAGGTTTTAGTGGGTATCTATGTTTTACCAAGAGCCTGTGTTTTACAAGTGCTGCTAAATCGCTTCAGTCGTGTCTGACTCTGTGTAACCCCATAGACGGCAGCCCACCAGGCTCCCCCGTCCCTGGGATTCTCCAGGCAAGAACACTGGAGTGGGTTGCCATTTCCTTCTCCAATGTGTGAAAGTGAAAAGTGAAAGTGAAGTCGCTCAGTCGTGTCCGACTCTTAGTGGCCCCATGGACTGCAGCCTACCAGGCTCCTCCGTCCATGGGATTTTCCAGGCAAGAGTACTGGATTGGGGTGCCTTTGCCTTCTCCTGTGTTTTACAAGCAGAATCGTATTAATTTTTTAATTTAATATGTGTTTTAGTCTCAAAATCTTCCAGGATATTTCTCCTTGAGATGTCCTGCTAGAAGTCTATTCTTTTGACTATCTATTAAAAACCAACTCATGGACCAGAATATAACTGCCAGAGCATAACAGATTTTTCTAATAATTTCTATTTAGTTGATTAAATAGAGGTAATATAACACAAGGCTGTGCTAAATAACTAAAAATTTTAAAAGGAATACTCTTATGGAGTTTTTTTCTAGATGACGGAGGTGATCTATCATACAGTTTAAAACAATAAATTCAATTTTATGCCTCAATGGTTGGTCTCTTCTTCCTCCTCAGGAAATATTACATGCAGAGCCTGTCTCCCATCACAGTGGTTCTGAACATTGCAAACACGCTGTTCATATCTTCCTAAGCTCATTGAAACAGGATGCTCATCTTGTGTACGTGTGAAAGGCCAAAGTTTTAAGTGAGCAAAATCACTGTGATTGTAGAAAAGCAGAAAAGAAGACAGACACTTGTACTACTTACCATAATTATTTAAAAAGAATTGCTAAGCATTCAATACGTGCTCACATTCAGCACTGTTCTGGGTTGTCTGAAGAAGAAAAGAACATTTGCATTTCAGAAGCATACTATCTACTTGGGCAAGAGAAGTGACCCAGTGAAAAGCAATTTATAAAACTGTTTAAAACCATACAAGATTATATATCTAGATAAAATTTGCGCTTGCCCCCTCATGCATGTTAACTAGCTGTTAACTATTAAATACAATCCCAAATTATGGCTAATGTGTATTATTTGGGTGGAGAAAGAACTAAAATATTGAGCAACCATCTTAAACATGGTTATATCTGATATCTATTCCAATCTTTTCTGACTTGGCTTCCTTGACTTGCACTTGACCATTCCTCTTCTGCCCACTTGCTGTTCCTGTCGTTTCTAACCACGCAATCTTCAGTCCCTTTTCCTACTGTCAGAACTACTACAGTCCTCACGCTAGATCCACATTAGCAGGCTCCTTGGCCTCCTCCTCTCCCGAGCCCATATTGCAGTCCCACAGCTAGTGTGTTCCTGCGAGAGTACAGTGGCTTCACACCACTCCTTCATTCACAAATGGTCGTTAGCTCTCCTCTAATTACAAGATTAAGGTCAGTCTCCACGCTGGCATTCAGGGCCAAGCAACCATAGTAAACTCAGCCCTAACTCTAGCCCACCTGCCTGTATCCTCTACTACTCTCTCACACACATCATTAGACCCCACCTGGACCACGCAGTACGTCTAAAGACATCAGATGACTTGGTATCTCAAAGCCTTTGCCTTGCACATTGCTGTCCATTAAATTCTATTTATCATCTCAAAGTCCATCTTAAATACTTTTTTTTTAATTTACTAGTCATTTATGAGCATTACATAGATGTTCATGTGAGCACTGCTTTTCTAAAATGCAATAGTACTTAATGTGTGCCTTGTGGAACTGGCCATGTTTTTCATTATTCTATCCTTATTAATCCATTGTTGCCAAACACTAGATTTTTAAATACCACAAAGACAGGTACTTGGTACTACTTACATTCTTATTCTCTAGCACACTCAGCAGAGTGGTTTGCACACAGTAGGAACAATGGCTATTTATTAGATTGATATTTTAGTCAAGCTTGTATCTTCTTTATAAAAATGCAACCTAGGAAACCAATTTAGTCTAGGAAAGTAATTGTTAATCATTAGTGACAAAACAGACTCTCAGGATGGCTAAATGGTAATATAAATAGGTTAACTTATGGGGTAAATGGATGCTGGAGTGATGTGGAAGTTTCTAGACTTAAGATTGAGGTTCCAATGAGAGAGGCGGAGGGTTTGCTAAGATCCATGGATATTTGCTGGAGAAGGCAATGGCACCCCACTCCAGTACTCTTGCCTGGAGAATCCCAGGGACGGGGGAGCCTGGTGGGCTGCCATCTATGGGGTCGCACAGAGTCGGACACAACTAAAGTGACTTAGCAGCAGCAGCAGCATGGATATTTGCAGGTGTTCTCTATCATATGACATTATTTTTTCAATGGAATATATCTCTGTGGCTCAGATGGTAGAATCTGCCTGCAACATGGGAGACCTGAGTTCGATCCCTGGGTTGGGAAGATCTCCTGGAGAAGGAAACGGCTACCCACTCCGGTATTCCGGCCTGGAGAATTCCACGAAATGTATAGTCCATGGGGTCACGAAGGGTGGGACACGACTGAGCGACTCGCACTTTTCTGGCAACGACTAGGCTATGATTGTATAGTGCTTAGGACGCTGCGCTGCGGCAGTGACTAGAACTGCTGCTGTCTGCAGTTTTGCTGTGATTATTTGTACTTTTACGGGCTTACTAACAAGAACCACAAGTCGTAATAGAATGAGGAATTAGATTTTTCCAAAGTAAGGTATTATTAAGAAGAAAAATATCTCCAGGAAACTATCTTTAATTATCTGGGAAATCCACCACAAAAGATAGCCCCAACTGTCCCTAAAAGTTCCCAATTTAGGACGATTGTTAGCATTTGATCCACTTTACTGAGACTCATTTAAAGCATCTGACTGACCATCCTAGAACTTAAGAAACGTCCTTTAGGATGACACTGTCTATCAAGCAGTGCAACAAAAGGAACAAGGTAAGGAAGAGGCCTCCCAATGAGGTCAGAATCCCTCTGCTGGAGAACAAGGGTGGCTGTCAACCCAACCAATTCAGCTGTGAGAGAGGACACGCTGCTCCACCACACGGCTCCTTCTCAGGTTCCAAGGAAGAGACTGGCTGGGTTCGAGTGCTTCTCTACCAGAGCCCACAGGTTTAGCATGAAGTCCAGCCTTGCCAGAGCACACCAGGTCACCTCGGAGAACTGGTTACAGGACAGGCCTCTGGAAGGTGTGATGAGAAGACTGGGAGACATCGTACAACAGCAACTGTGCCCTGGGAAGGCAGTGTGCGTCATCTAAGATCACTTGCCTGTCACAGGCAGAGCCTTATCCCATCAAAGGCAATCGAGAAGTTCAGATTAAGTAGAGAAAAAACTGCATTTAAACCATAATGGAAAGAATATAAAAAGAATGCATATATATATAGGCATAACTGGCCTGCTTTATTGTATAGCAACAATTAACTCAACGTTGTAAATTAACTATATTTCGATTAAAAAACTCACTAAATCAACAAGCATGACTGAGACATAATTTTAAATATATCATCTCCATTAGCCATTTCTTCATTGTATGCAAACATAAAACTTATTAACAAAAACAAACAAATACACAAATGACTTTCCCTAAATCTTAGCAACTTACATTAAGAAAGCGCCTCATATGACTACAGTTCCTTGGGAATATCACTCTTTATGTATAATCTATCATTTCTCAGAGTGAACACTGACTTAAAGTTTCTCAAAAGTGCCAGACCTGTCTTGAAGACACTTATGCCAATGCCATTAGCTTCCTGTATGTCACACTCGTTTCCGTACAGAAGAGGGCATCAATTACACGTTTGGGTCAAGGAGCGGAGTCAGAGGACATGTCACCTACTAAACAACATTTATTTTAAGGAGAGGAATAGGGTAAACACATTTTCTCTATAAAGAATGTGGTTCATCATTATGTCTCATTAATAAAATGTGATGTGTAACTTGCTAAAAAGCCCTAAAGCATTCTGCCAACAATTTTAGCTCCTCATCTGTATAGCATTGCTGCTTCATTTTAAGCCAAAATGACATTCTTGAACTCCATAAATACTACAGGGTCAGTCAGTCAGTTCAGTCACTCGCTCAGTCGTGTCCGACTCTTTGCAACCCCATGAATCACAGCACGCCAGGCCTCCCTATCCATCACCAACTCCCGGAATTCACTCAAACTCATGTCCATCGAGTCGGTGATACCATCTAGCCATCTCATCCTCTGTCGTCCCTTTCTCCTCCTGCCCCCAGTCCCTCCCAGCATGAGGGTCTTTTCCATTGAGTCAACTCTTCGCATGAGGTGGCCAAAGTACTGGAGTTTCAGCTTTAGCATCAGTCCTTCCAATGAACACCCAGGACTGATCTCCTTTAGAATGGACTAGGTGAAACTCCTTGCAGTCCAAGGGACTCTCAAGAGTCTTCTCCAACACCACGAATGGGGGCGGGGGGGGGGGGGCGGAATATATATATATACGTGTGTTGTACTATAGCTTTTAGTCAGAGAAAACAGAAACACAGAAAAACGGGTAATACTTTCCACGTATGAGTGATGAAAAGTATGCACAAAATTCCTAATGACTACATGGAGACAGCCAGGAAGCCACCTTTTTAAACACTAGTTTTACACAGAGCAGCACTCTAGATAACCATCATAACACATTGTGCTGCCTTGAGCAGCCCGTGGAGCGGTGAGATGCCTTTAGAAAGCAGAGTATATACAATAGTGCTGTCAAGGGGAGAAAGAGACCGAAAGAGGAGTGCTGTGCACATTTATATCCACCCTACAATAATCCACCATCACTCCTGGTGCCCAGCATCTCCTCTGCACCCACAAATCTGGAATTAGGCTTCACAGGCCTTGCATCCCAATGAAACCAGCTCCACCTCCTGGAAGAACAGCCGTATTCAGTGACTGACAAATATTGCGTACAAAGAATGCATACATGTGAAAAACGAAGATGAAAATGAGATGGAGATGATTTATGTGAAAGGCCATTTAAAGATGAAAAAGTTATGTGAGGTTGAGAAAGTATGCCCATTTAGAAATGGATGAGACATTTGATGAAATACGGAAGACTAGTTGTGGAAATGCTAGGTCAAATCACGCAGACACGTATTAGTTGTTATTTTACAACGGTCAAAGGAAACTTGCTAATTAGTATTTATCAAAAAAAGGATTTTTTAGTGGCTGATCTTTGTACTTTTTATGTGTAGAGTGTGAACATTATGTGTGGGAACGTCCTGATCTGTTTGGTACCCTGAAATTTTGTTATACAGTAAAAGAAATCTTAAAAAGTGCCATCATTTGGAATTTAGAAATTGTATTTACATTGAAATTTTTATTACTATGAAATATAGCAGAAAGGTTTGTGAGTTACAGAACAATGTTAGAAGTTTATGCACTGGCTGTACTTTTCTACCAAATTTATTAAGACAGAGAAAGAATAGTTCTACTAGGAAAAAAATAACATTAATTTTTACATATAATATTCAAAACTAAGTATTTTCTATGCAATATACTCGTATGCTGGAATCCCATATCTTTATGTCAAAGATACTGGGAAATCTATTGAGGGTATTATATCAAAACTCAAAGTTGACAAGTATTAATATTACTAATGATATCTCTACAGAAATAGAGTTATTGAAATGGTGTTATTTTGACTCTAGAGCCCAGAAACAAACCTAAACATATATGGATATTCCATTTTGATGAAGAAACTCAACCAATGGGAAAAGGAATGAGTGCATATCCATACAGATCTCTGTGCCTAATACCATCATAAAATTAACATGAGCTGGATCCTAAATCTAAATGGAAAACCCACAACTATAAAGTGTCTAGGAGAAAACATGGCGAGTATTTTATGACTTAAGCTTATGCAAAGGTTTCGTCGACAGACTCTAGCAATAACTAAAAGAGTAATAAATTTAAAATTTAAAATGTCTGTTCATCAAAAGGTGATATGAAGAAAATGAATTAACAACCTACAGGCTGTCAGAAAATAGTTATAAAACATATATCTGACAAAGTACTGGCACCTAATACATATACACCAAAGATTCTGAGAAGATATATATCTTTTCTAATGAATCTAATTTAAAAGTGGGTGAAACATAGGGACAGAATGCCATGAAAGAAAAAAATTAGTATCACAATAGAGGACATGAAAAAGGGCACGACACTGTCAGTCATTCGGGAAATCCTTATGAGATAGATGCCATTGGATGGCCACCAGAATACAGTGGTGACTCTGGAGACCATAGAGCAACCGGAACTTGCTGTTTGCTGCCAGTGTCCATGGGAAACACTGGAAAAATCTCTGGCCTTTGTTATATAATTGAACATGCATCAGCCATCCGACTGCTATCAATTCCATTATTTTTGCAAGTGAAACGGTATCTGTCCAAAAATGATTAACGTAAGAGTATGTAAAGCAGCTTACTCAGGAAAGCAGAAAGCTGGAGCCATCCCAGTTGTCTGCCTACAGGAGAATGGAACCTACTCAGCGACAAAAAGGAAGGGACTACTGAAGCACACAGCGATGGGGGAGTGAAACTAAAACACATTTGGCCGAGGGAAAAGAAATCCTACACCAAAGAGTACTGAGAACATGACTCTATTTGTATGAAGTTCCAGAATGGGTAAAAATAATCGATGGCGGGAAGAGAAATCAGAAGAGCCGTTGCCGCTTCTGGACAGACAATTGAGCGCTGGCAGGGAAGGGGCAGGAGAGCATTCCAGGAGAAGGTAACATTCTGTACCTTGATCTGCTTTTGGGCTATATAGGTGCACACTTTCGCCCAAACTTGCAGCATTTCATTGTATATGAAGTACACATTAAAAACTATAAACAAGTGTGGAACTCTTCATAGTATGTTTACGATGGAGGAATATATGTACAGATGAGAGGTACTCATGTCCCTAATTTACTTTAAAATGCGTAAAAACCAAGACGGATCGGAAAATGGATAGATTTGGATAGGATATTTAAAAGTGAAAGTGTTAGTTACTCAGTCGTGTCCGACTCTCTGTGACCCCAAGATTTTGCCCATCAGCCTCCTCTGTTCATGGAATTATCCAGGCAGGAATACTGGAGTGGGTTGCCATTCTCTTCTCCAGGAGATCTTCCTGACTCAGGGATTGAACCCAGGTCTCCTGCATTGCAGGTGGATTCTTTACCATCTGAGTCACCAGGGAAACCCCTTTAAGGATATTTAAGTAACAAAGAAAGTACAGTAAAATATTAATTTCATAATCCAGATACTGTGTATAGGAATGCCCACTGTACAATTATTTCACCCATTTGCATATTTTCAAAATACAAGATTGAAAAAAAAACTGTAAGCCGTAGAGCCACTGATCCACAGTGGGTGTGTGAGTCGCTCAGTCGTGTCCAATTCTTTGCAGCCCCATGGCCTGTAGCCCCCCAGGCTCCTCTGTCCCTGGGATTCTCCAGGCAAGAATGCTGGAGTGGGTTGCCATGCCCTTTTCCACCTGACCTCCAGTACCAGGACTCAGTTGTTATTCTCTTACAAACTACTTTTCCAACAAAGGAAATGCTTGCTCTCCTCCACATGGATCCCTCCATAGCACAGCATCCTACACTTTCATCCCTTTTGCATCGACCCCATTTCCTTGTTTCAAAAGGAAAATAAGCAGCCCTGTTTTCCTGAAAACGACTAGAATAAGGGTCCTGTTACACTTCTCATCTGCTATGCCAGCAATTTTCACTTCGAAGGGCGGTCACTTGGATCCTCTTTGTTCAGTTTTCCAGTACACCTAACAGCCTTGTCTTTGTGTTTTATTTGAATGCAATTAATATTGTTTTAGTTGGTCCTACTTCACCCAACAAAAATAAGACCAAATGGAACAGCAGCAGAAATTTCTATTCTAAACAAAGATGTCTGGTCTCTGTACCAGTTTTATTATAAGTACTCTTTCCCCGTAAAACCAGGTTTAACCCTTAATACCAGGTTTAGACTTGAAGTTTATGATTCATGAAAGTGCTCAAACAGACCTCAGACCAGACATGCAGGCATTGGCCCTGGTTTTCATTCGCCTTGGAGAATTTTAGTAATGTTTTTAATTAAAGAAAAAACAAAGACCAGCTTTACATCACTATCATTTGCACAAATCTACAAATCTACAAACTGGATCTCCTCATAAAAATCCATTAAAATGAACCATTTCTTATGTCATTCTTGCTCTCTGCAATGTAATCCTGGAATAGGAACACCATCAACAACGTAAGCCATTTCCACTTTAACCAAGTAGTCTAGAATTTGTAGGATACAGCTTTCACTGGAGCCGAACAAGTTCCTTCTCTTCTCAAAAGATGGGTTTTATACTATTTTAGTGTGTAGTTTAGTATGATTTAGTCTAGTATAATTTTAGCAAATACAACTGGATGCTTCTTTCTGGAGCTGCACACATTTAGAAACTGGCTGGTTCATTTCCTTTGACATGCACGTCACTGTGAATTTCTGAGGGATTGAGGTCTTAAGACTCAGGGGAGGCAACTGGACATGAATCCTTGTCTATATGCAGAGGAATAAGTGCTGTGAAAGGCTGCTCAGGTGGGCAAAGACTGAGCTTTAGCTGCATTGACAGCTAAGTAAATTCTAGATCTTCAGAGAACAAAAGTCTGTGTTTCAATAGTTTTCATCACTTCAGTTAAAAGGAAAGCACATTTAAAAAACTGATACTCAACAACAAGCCCAGCAAAAAAAGAGAAGCTATTTATAAACCAAGCCTCTGAAACAAGAATATAGAAAGCCTCCAGATACCTAATTATTCATTGTTTAAAAAAGGTGATTATGACAACATGCAGGCATGAATTAAGAAAAATAAACTGAAGGAAAAAAAAAACTGAAAGAAAAAAATATATAAAACCTACATATATTTTATAAAAAAGAGTAGAAAAAACTGCATACCGATGAACGAGAGCAATAATCTGCTTGTCTAACTGGCAGAAGAAAAAGGTTATTGCAGCTTTCTGTGCATGGAAAAGTAGACCAAGTGTGAAGCAGGAACTTCACAGTGTGAACAGCTAAATATAACTGAGAAATCCCATCTCCTGGTACACCGCAGAGTGCCTTAAAAAAGGCTTCCGAATGTAAAGGGGAGAAAAAAAAAAGAGGTTTAAGGATTATGAAACAGAGGAAGGAAGCCAAGTAGGACACCGTGATGAAAGAGGTGAGGATTCTCCCCAGAGCAAGGACGTTTGGCTGAGAGAGTGAGATCCTTCTCAGTGTTTATAGAAGGAGATTAATTCTTCCCTATCCTGAACTCTAGTGTACAGGTTGGAAATGTTTCTACACAGAGTGGTCAATACCAAGGCCTCCCCACTAGACCAATGGCTATGCTAAATGTCCAACCACCATTTAGGGGAGAAAGACTTGTCACCCAACAGAGCTGAAAAGATGGGACGAAAATTAGGGAGTTATTGACCAGATGTCCAACCCTCTTAATACAACTAGCCACTGTCTGAAAGAATTAATTTGTACACATAATATTCTTAGGTTTTAAAAGATTCTATAGGAAGATGCCAGGTGGTGGTAGTGGTGAAAAAAAAAAACAACTTAGCTGCTGAGGGAGAAGACATTAAGAGACCTGGGTTTAATCCCTAGGTTGGGAACATCCCCAGGAGGTGGGCATGGCAATCCACTCCAGTATGCTTGTCTAGAGAATCTCATGGACAGAAGAGCCTGGAGGGCTACAGTCCATAGGGTCACAAAGAGTGGACACGACTGAAGCGACTTAGCATGCAGATGTACAGGAAGATCAGGGAATTACAGTACAGTGCATCACTTTCTTTTTACTTTTTATGGGAGTATAGTTGCTTTACAATGTTAAATGTTACTTTCTACTGTACAGCAAAGTGAACCAGCAAAAGGTATACATATATCCACTGCCTTTTTTTTTTTTCCCCATTTATGCCACTGCAGATCACTGAATCAAGTTCCTTGTGCTGTACAGCAGGTCGCTGTATCACTTGCAGTAGATTGCCAAATATCTAGTGACGAATAATGAGCTGGAGCAACACACGGCTTTTTAAAGAAATGCAAAACCCTCCAACAAGAAGCGTATTTCCCCATGAGGTAACAGGGCTCTTTAACCACTCAGCACAACACTCACTGAGTACCGAGCATTGCTCACAGTGTCAGGTACAAGGGAGACAGCTGTGAACAGAAGACACATTCTGCTCTCATGGACCTTATACTCTAGTAGAAGGAAGCATGCAATCTAAATAAATTGACAAGATAACTTTGCATGCATGCTCAGTCACGAAGTCATGTCTGACTCTGTGAGTCCATGGACTATAGCCCACCAGGCTACTCTGTCCATGGAATTCTTCAGGCAAGAATACTGGAGTGGGTTGCGATTTCCTTCTCCAGGGGATCTTCTTAACCCAGGGATCAAACTCAGGTCTTCTGCACTGCAGGCAGATTCTTTACCATCTGAGTGACTGGGGAAGCAAATAAATGATATCAAAATGTAAAATTTATAAAAAGCATTAGCAAATAATTGAAGTAGCTACTTTAAAAGAGGGGACCAAGAATCCATCTCTGAGAAAGTGACACTGAAGTTGTGAGTGGTGAAAGGAGCTGCCATTCCAAGGTTAGAGGGAGGAGATTCCAGGCAGGGGTAGCTCGTGCAGAGACCTCTCCCGCCTTACCCCAAGGAGGGAATGAGCTTCTGAGCTAGAGGAACAGAAAGCAGGACATTTGAGATTGGAATGCAGTGAGCAAAGGAATACTTGACATAAGATTTATTCATTCACACCTATTTCCAGCACTTAAGGCATAGAAATACATTGGCCACCTGATGGGAAGAGCCAACTCATTGGAAAAGAGGCTGATGCTGGGAAAGATTGAAGGCAAAAGGAGAAGGAGATGACAGAGGATGAGATGGTTGGATGGCATCACCAACTCAATGGACATGAGTTTGAGCAAACTCCGGGAGACGGGAAAGGACAGGGAAGCCTGGCATGCTACAATCCATGGGGTCGCAAAGAGTCAGACACGACTGAGTGACTAAACAGCAACAACAGGGTATAGAGTCAGCAATACTGATCTTGCCTAAATGAAATCAGCTTCCGGTGGAGTCTCTAGTGGGAGCAGAGGGTCCACTTTACTGAAAGCCAGGCCCTGGGATTAATTATAAACATTGCTGATTACACAGGAGCTTCTACGATGGCAGAGTTGGTGACCTGTCTTCAGCAGAACTGTTCATACTACAGGAAAGGATTTGCTTTTCTTGACACCAATGCCTCTGCCAGCTCCACTATTCAAGCACTTCAGGAATGCTTCATTTACCAAAACAGGATCACATATGCCACTGCATGGAGTCAAAGAACTCTTTAGTGTCAAAGGGAGTGAAACAGTGGGAAACAGGATCAAAGATTTCATTGATTCAATTCTGTGCTGTGGCACATGAATGAAGCCAACCTAACAGGATGCTGGAAGGGTCTTTCTAAGTTTCATTAAGGGACAGGCTGGCTGTTCCCAAGATACTGTGTATTCATTGAACCAATGACTTATACGTGATATTGTGTCACCAAAAACAAGACGGAGCAACCTAAGGGATGGACTTCAACAGATACTCTTCTGTGCCCCACGCTGCATCCGCGTGGTCCAGTGTATTTCAGCATACTCTGATAGACAGCTTTTAGCACACTGTCAGTATCTGGGAATACCAGGCCACCTGACCTGCCTCCTGAGAAACCTGTATGCAGGTCAGGAAGCAACAGAACCAGACATGGAACAATGGACTGGTTCCAAACTGGGAAAGGAGTACGTCAAGGCTGTATATTTTCACCCTGTTTATTTAACTTATATGAGAAACGCTGGGATGGATGAAGCACAAGCTGGAATCAAGATTGCTGGGAGAAATAACAATAACCTCAGATATACAGATGACACCACATTATGACAGAAAGTGAAGAGAAACTGAAGAGCCTCTTGATGAAAATGAAAGAGGAAAGTGAAAAAGTTGGCTTAAAAAAAACTAAGATCATGTCATCTGGTCCCATCACTTCATAGCAAATAGATGGGAAATAATGAAAACAGTGAGAGATTTTATTTTCTCGGGCTCCAAAAATCACTGCAGATGGTGACTCTAACCAAGAAATTAAAAGAAACTTGCTCCTTGAAAGAAAAGCTATGACCAACCAAGACAGCATATTAAAAAGCAGAGACATTACTTTGCTGACAAAGATCCATATAGTCAAAGCTATATTTTTTCCAGTAGTCATGTATAGATATGAGAATTGAAGTATAAAGAAAGCTGATGCTTTTGAACTGTGGTGTTGGAGAAGACTCTTGAGAGTCCCTTAGACTGCAAGATCAAAACAGTCAATCCTAAAGGAAACCAGTCCTGAATATTCATTGGAAGGACTGATGCTGAAGCTGAGGTTCCATTACTTTGGCCACCTGATGTGAAGAGCCGACTCATTAGAAAAGACCCAGATGCTGGGAAAGATTGAAGGCAGGAGGAGAAGGGGACTACAGGGGATGAGATGGTTGGATGGCATGACCGACTCAATGGAAATGAGTTTGAGCAAGCTCCGGGAGATAATGAGGGACAGTGAAGCCTGGCGTTCCGCAGTCCATGGGGTCGGAGTCAGACAGGACGGAGCGACTGAACAATAAAAGCACACTTCCAGTATTCTACTTCAAGAGGCTCCAGGGAGTTTCAGAGCTCCAGTGCTTCCGGGCTATCTCTGAAGCCACAGCCTGACTGGAAGCACAGCCCCAAAGAGCCACATGTTACCTGTAACCCACAGGGCCTGGGGATGGCAGATAAATGTCCCAGCTTCCCATTCTCCGTGGGAGGATGAACCCTGGGAGTGGAACCATCCTACTAGGCATTCCCGGGGCTTCTCAGATGCCCAGTGATGCTGCGCCCCAGTCACCCACTGCACTGCAAGCTCGGCTCCCCATTCTACTTCCTTCCCTCCACGTCCCACTTTCCCAGAGCCTTCATTGTTTCCCAGCATCGCCTCCCAAACTGCACTGCAAGCTCGGCTCCCCTTTCTACTTCCTTCCCTCCATGTCCCACTTTCCCAGAGCCTTCATTGTTTCCCAGCATCGCCTCCCAAATTAACCTCTAGGAGACTACAACTCTGGCTCTGTTCACAAAGACACAGAACCAAGATAGTGTCTCAGGGACTAGCGTGCATACATGAAACTGTGCCAAGGACGAGGAGCCACGCTGATGTAGCGGTGTCCACTGACAGGTTAGGAAATTCAAGAAAACATGTTGCTAACTGTAAGCCTCGTTAGTCTCAAGATGCAGAATTACGGTCATTAAAAAACAAAAACCGGCATATGTAAAATGAAGACTCCAAAATATCTGCTGTGAGAAAACTTCCCACAGGTTATTGTCTGAAGAAACAGTCCCAAATGAACAACTTCAATCAGAGTAGCCAACAAAACTGTAGATTGTCTGGCGTGTTTTGGATACATAATTTGGAAAAAAAAAAAATAATAATAATAACCCACTCTTACATGATATTGGGTTGGCCAAAGAGTTTGTTCAGGCTTTCCTTAAGATTTTACAGAGTTTTGGAGTATTCACATCTGCAAAGCTGTTATCAGTTGTTACGCAAATGGACACTAGCCCTGGAACTAGAGCCTGGGGTGGATTCTGGGCCTGACACGTGTTTTCTTTGTGACTCTGGGTGATCATTCTGAGCTTGGGTGTCCTTTAACTGAAAAAACAAAAAAAGGGACTACTGAAACAGTGACTTCATCAGTACAACTTTAACTACTGTTTTCAGTACTGCTTGACAAAACACCAAGGGATAGCTAGTGGAACTAGTGCCTGATTAGGAAGGACACTGAAGGGAAATTTGACATTTGGCAATTTGACATATACGGACTGTGTGAAATGAGAGAAACAAATAATTTTCACTGAAAAAAATCGATATCTTGAACAAAGTTTATTTTGACTTATTTCTCCATTCTGAAATATAAAGCTGACGGTACTGTTTTTCCCAAAATGAATAAAATTAGGACAAATAAGATTAAGCATTTCATATAGTAGTGAGAAAAGCATGAAATTCATTTTCCCAAAGAGGTGACAGGAATTCAATCAGTGTTTATGCAATTTGGAAAAAGAAGTCATGGATACTACCATAGGGAGAGGCTCTACCAAGACTTTCATGGTGGTAAAGGGTCTTAATGAGGCAATCAGCAGTGATGCTGGTTGATTCTGCTCATTGCCTTATTTAATTTTCCATGATCTTGCCATGAGTACTTTCATGAGATACAGAATGTATTTAAAGAAAGAGCATTAATAACAGCTTTTCATTTCAGTTAGTAGGATCATTAAATAAAAAATTCATAGTTTCACTAATTCAACTGACATTTGTTGGGATGTAATAAAAAATGAAAGCATGTCTTTGAAGACAAAATTGCTCAAAGGTTAGGGGCAATCTGCTTTTGCTATTAGTAAAATCCAAGGCCCATTATGGAGAGAAGTAAAATCATAATACCAATTCAGAAAATAAAATTTCTGTTATTTTCAAAGGAACCAACAGAATAAAGCTGCATGTCCTTAAAAGGCAAATGCCTTCCTCTCCCTAACTCGTGAAGTATTCTGGTTCGAAAAATGGCTGCATAAACTATCAAGTCGTTCTATCAGTAAGTAACAATGCTTTATTAAATGTAGAAGCTTAGAAAATGATTCAGCACAACTGAAGTCGAGTAATCCTACAAAATCCAAGACAATGTACTGTTTTTTTCCCCCATTTTTTTTTTTTCTACCTAGTATTCATTCCATCACTAATAACAGAAGAACTACATTTGGAGTTGACATTAGTTACTTGAAAATTTACTTGTAATGTTCATTGTATTATGGATAGAACGTCTCCATGGTTTTAAAGGAAAAGGGGAATATGACATTTGCAAGGTACATTCAGGGATTTCAGCCATCATTCTGTTTTATAAAAAAGACCAAAGCGGCATTTGCGGACCAGAATACATGACAGAAAAGTTGTAGAAGTATGTCAATAACAGTGATATTTCAGAGATCCACGAGAACATCAACTACTATGAACATTATCACTTCATCTTGATATATTCCATTATCATGATTCACGTTATTACAGATGAATAACTATTTTCATATTTTTTATTTTTTATTATTTCTATTGTCTTGGAAGCTTGTTCTGATCGGGGTCCTTGAAAGATAAGGGGTCCTTGAAAACAGGATGATGACACACACAAAATGTCACATTTCCTGGTTTTGCTTTGGTTGTTGGCTTGTGATTTGTTTGGGGGGAGTTTTCTCGTTGCTGTTGCTGATTACTTTTGTTGTTTTGACTTGTTTCCTGAGGAGTTTGGAGTTTTCTCACAACCTTGTACAAAGACAAGTATTCTTTCAAAGTGGATGCTGTTTCTTCAAAAAACTTGCCTTTGAAACTGAGACCTCAAGGAAATGACTCTGAACTCAATGAGGAAGAGGCTGGAGGAGAAGGATGACTTATTTACCTCTCCACGGCTCTCAAAATACCTAAAATAGTGCATTTTCTGTAATCAGAGGTCTCTCTTGAGTTCAAGGAGCCAGTTTAACTTGTGGTTTAACAAGAACACTTTTTAGATGGTCAAGAATAAGGTTTTATGAATTTTAGATTTTGATATTCATAAATATCCCCTCTCAATGACTTCCTGATTTCCAAATTAATAATAAATATGCCTAATTTCCCCAGAGAATTATGAAAAGGGAACAAATGAATGAGTGAATGAAAGAAAGAAGGAGTAAAATTTAATGTTTAAAAACTTCCATTTTGTTGACCTGATAATTCGGAATTTGGTAAAACCTCATCTGCCCAGATTCTATACTATCTAAATTTAAATTTATAGATGAGAAAGAACACTGCTGCATATTGCCTAGTTTCTGCTTTGCTTTTTCTTTGGCTAACAGACTTAGGGTAAATCATTTAACATTTCTGTGCTTTAATATCTTCATCTGTTCAGATCAGATCTGAATCAGATCAGGTTGTTTTTTAGTTCTCATTTTGTGTCAAGATTCTGTAATTAAAGATCATGAGAAAAGCCACCATTAAGTTTCATTTACCAACTAGGTCAAATTGTTGTAATTCTAAATGGCAATATCAGAAATATTTTAAGGTTTTGTAAAAGGGGCACATATTAATATTTTAAAATTATCATCTTTTTTACATAAAGAAACCACAAGACTCCCCACGTATTTGAGCACAAATGGTAAATGTTCCATCTCTGATTTTATTCTGTTTTCTTATATCGTAGACACGGTACAGCTGATGGGCATGGCTTCACTAGATTAAATATACACAGTGATATTCTGGAGTAGGAGCTGGTTTAATATTTTTAATTTTAAATCTCTTCTCAAGACTAAAATTGCTCAGAGACATGAGGCCTCAACACATATCCCAATTTCAATGACTCATTCCTTATAACTATATCTGCTTCCAGAAAAGTAGAAGTTCTGTGAAATTTCTACTAACTATTCCTTTTGGTTTTCCATTTTGCATTAGGTAAAAAGGCTGCAGCACCTTCACCGTTTTCCGTACCTAGGAGGACATGCGGGGAATAGCAATAACATGGGCGGGGATGGTGCTCTGATACAAGAGTGCAGTGAAATGTGATGGGAAAAAGCAACCATCCAACAGGATGTCCTCGGGAAGGAAAATGATTTTATCGCATGACTGCCTACCTCATTGCACAGTGAAACCCACTGCCATAGGTTTTCGTGTGAGCCTTCATCTTCTGCTGTTACCATGAACGTATCGAATATTTTGTATCCACTTTTACCTCTCTCACTCTCTGTCTCCGGGTCCTTCTGAGGCAACATTAGTCATTTATTTATATCTGCTATGTGAAGAAGACTGTGGAAAATGTGAGAGCAATTCACACAGCAGTGTTTTAAGAACTTACATATAAATGGGACTGCGACAGAAACACATCTTCCCACAGGCACTAATTAAAAAGCAGTAACTTTGCATGAGTAGCAGTTTTCTTCTCTTTCTTTTCCTCTGTACCAGATGTGCGCCTCATCCCTTTAATTTGAATATTATCCCTGCTCAGAAACAAAAACAAACCAAAGTACACTAAAGGAAGGCAGAGAATAACATTAACCAACTTGGAAAAGAAAATGTCCATCACTAAACTCGCTGCACTCCTGGAAAACACTAGTGACTAGCAGGTTTAGACCCTTGAAACATGGGATAATAGTATTTCTGAGGAAAGACTACTGGGACCTCTGACAAAATTAGCGTGGCCTCCACCTCCGTGGACTTTATGAAGCATTTCCAGATGCTGGTCAAGATTAAAGTTAGAAATGTTTTAGCAACACCATGTCTGTGTTTATCACGTGACTTTACTTCAGGGTCACAAAGAAGAAAGAAAATATAAATGGTCCGTGGGGTGCAGATTGCTTTAGAATATAAGAGCCCTAAATGGTCACGTGTGCTGAGTTAAAATTTAGCACAAAATTCATATTCAATATGTTTAATAGGGAAGGAAAAAAAAAAGAAAGCAACTAGCTCCACTAAGGAGGTACATAAGAAAATAATATTATTAATTCATCTATTCAATTAATAAATTATTGAACATTTATGAAAGATTCAGTGTTAAGCTATTGGAGAATTCAATGATTTATTAAGTATGATTCCTGTAGGAGTTTATAACGTCATGGCATCTAGACAGTAAAGTTGAAGATATGATTATGCCTTGCTGGTCAGGAGTTCGGAATGTACAGGCTGGCACTGTGAATGCCAAAGGAAATGCCTTCAAGATGACATTGCAACCACGGTGCATACTGTGGTCCAGGGAGAAAAACCAAGTAGGGGCGTGAAGCAGCTGGGAGGAGGGGCATGGGAGAAATGGATGACCTGGATGAAGATTTATTCAACCTAATGCAAGAGGGCGAGACGGTTGGATGGCATCACCAACTCAATGGATGTGAGTTTGAGCAAACTCTGGGAGATGCTGAAGGACAGGCAAGCCTAGTGTGCTGCAGGCCGTGGAGTCGCAAAGAGTCGGACACAACTGAGCGACTGAACAGCAACAAATGCAATCTTCACAGCAAAACACTCCGGGAGACAGTCTACTGGGACAAATTTCACTGCTAAAGGAATCTAGACTGAAAGTCAAAGAGTTGTTGTTCAGTCGCTCAGTTGTGCCAACTGTCTGTGAACCCATGGACTGTAGCCCACCAGGCTCCTCTGTCCCTGGATTCTCCAGGCAAGAATACTGGTGTGGGTTGCCATGCCCTTCTCCAGAGGATCTTCTGCACCTAGGGATCAAACTTGAGTCTCCTGCATGGATGCATATGACCATCTGAGCTACTTGACGAGTGATCTGAACTAGAGGCTACCATACAATACAAGGTAAAATTTAAGAGTGTGAAGGGGAGAGGCTTGCAAAGGACTGAGTGGTTGAAAATTTTCTTACTACTCAGCTGACAGGAGGCCCTGAGCAAGAACCTCTCTGCTTTCCACTTCTCATCTGTAAATCAGGAAGATAACCTGTAAGTGTTGAAGGACTGAAGAAGGAATGGGTATATGGAATGTGGAGAAAAGTGCCTAGGTGTTCAGTAAGAGGGCACTGCCTGTTAGCCCTGTCCTGCTCCTCTGGACACTGTATCAGATTTCCTGAGCTCCTATCTCCAGTGCCCCTCACCTGTTCTTCTCAACCTCAGGCCAGGTTTCCCTGTCTGTCACAATTTAGAACATTGCTGCTCCAACTTGATACAATGTACACTCATCTTTTCTGTTGGTATACTTGATTGTTCTGTATTTGCCTTCCTTATAATATAAGCCCTGTGAAGATATGGACTGGCCTATGTTTGGTGTCTGAAAAACACAGATGTTCAATAATGTTTCTTAAACCATTACAATGATGATAGCTTGCCATGACGTAGCTCTTTTTTTCTGCTAGCCAGTCTTCTCCAAATTTTAAATACAGTAGTATTCTCCACTATTCCAGCAACCCCAAGATGCCTATGACATAGGTAAGTGCTGCTACTGTTCCCATTTTACAGATGAGTTCAGGACAGGGAGGCCTGGCATGCTGCGATTCATGGGGTCGCAAAGAGTCGGACACGACTGAGCGACTGATCTGATCTGATCTGATCAGGAAGATTAGGAAACTTGCCCAAAGTCCCAAAAGAAGTAGCAAAAGTAAGTGGAAAACCCAGCAATCTGACTCTCAAAATTCATTTCCTTAGTCATTAAGCTATCTGATTCGGAATGATCAAATGACAGAAATGAACAGGGTACTACCTGAGCGGTTGACCAGCTAGAGGGCAGGAATGGCCGCCTAGTTACCAACTGATGGGAGAGGGGCAGTATTAAGAGAAAAGAACAACTTGTAATTTCTCATTTTTTCTGGAACCCCAGTGGCTAAAGACGCCTTATCTGTAACTGGAATGAAGACTGTGTGTGTGCTGTGTGCACACATACATATCATGAATGGCTGGCCAATTACCGAAATCTTGCTCCTTCAATCCATTAGAGCCAGGTGGGTCTAAAGGCTGGGTTTGGGACACAGATTCACTGGGTTTGAACTGTGGCTCTTAATAGCAGTTCAACTCTAGACAAGTTATTCACTTCCTTACCTCACCTGGAAAATGGGGATTATAAAGTACCTACATCATAGACTTGTGATGAGAGCCAAATGAAAAAACAGTGCTTAGCACAAATGGGGCTCTTAAAATGATCACTCTGAATACTCCGGTCCCTTGGTCTAGTCTATTAGTCATGGACGTTGCTTTCCGAAATTGTCAGGAAATTAATGGAAATTTATTGGAATTGGAAATTAATCCATGGTCTGTACTCAGAAGAAGAAATACTGAAGGGACAGAAATGAAGAGGGTGCCTGCCAGTGATTGGGTAGCATGCTCAGGAAATTGAACTGGCGGAAGATAGTACAAAGTTGGAATCTTGGCTGAAGAGTAAGGAAGGGATTGTCCAGGACAGGAAAGGTTCACCCAGGCCAGAGACGGCGGAGGAACACACAGAAGCAGACTGGGAGTGAGATACAGGGTCTGGACTCTGCAGACACTCGGAGAGTGGACGGGGTTGAGGGTTGGGGGCGGGCAGCTTGTATGTCCTCCTTCCAGTGGGCTGCTGCCTGCTCTTCTCTCTCGGGATCAGTAGGTGGGACCTCCTCCTGCGTCATGCCTTAGATGGTCTCTACCTTGGTAATGCCAAGCCCTCTAGCCCCTGGGTCCTTTACAACTCACTTCTATAAGCAAGTGTACATGCCTTCCTGTGAGCATTGCCCCCAAATTTAGAATCCCCCTGTCCTCTGCCCCTACCACTGTGCAGTCTACATCCCCATCAACCTCGAACTCTGGGCCATAACAGCTAGTCTTTTTTAGAAGACCTAAGAGATGAATTTTGCCACCATGGTTAATGTGAGGTAATTCAATGTTTGTAATAACCTGAGATTTGCAATGAAAACCCGATAAAGACCAATAATGCCTTCCCTGCTGGTGACTTTTGATATCAGTGGGCAGCTACATGTGTAGTGGGTCCTTGACATTTGGAGGTAGCTGTTTTGATGCAGTTTTTTTTTTTTTTAAATAAAGACAACACTGACTAAATTGTTTAGGCACAGCCTCAGCACGGTCCAGCCTAGAAGCACGGGTTTATTTTTCCTGACAATGTGTGATCTAGATGTACGCATCTCCGTCACCCTCATCTCACCCTCAACAGCAGGAAGGAAGAAGGGATGAGCTGATAAGCCCTCTGGTGGCAGGCCCCTTGAGTTCAGAGGCTGGTTCTGCCTCTGTCTAGCTGTGACTTCAGGGAAATCAGTTCCTTAGCCACTAAGATAGACATGTAATATTACCCTTTACGGTTGAGAGGAACAAATGAGGTAATGAGCACAGCGTGCTTGGTCAGCGTAAAGGCCTAGTAAGGGTGAGTCAGTCTTCTCAGCATTAGCTATTCCCTTCAGCGTCATCAATCCGTGAGACCGAGCCCACTGTGCTTAGGACTTGGAAATAAGCCACATTCATAGATTTCTGGGTGTTATTTTTTAAGCACCACCGTATACCCTGCTCAGTGCGTGACCCTTATCACTTAGAGCAAATGTTACAGGGGAAGCGGGCAGTGAGGAACAAAATACAATGAGTAATCAGTGAACAAAGAAACAACATCTGCTTTTTAAGTACACTTTGCATGCAGTTTAAAGTTAGAAATACTGAAGTTACAGGATTGAAAACATACTTGAGAAAGGTGATGGGCTGTCCCAAATGGCGCTTTACTTTTAAGAAATACGTCCATGAAGGGAAAATCTGTATCTTTGTAATTTCCTGATGCAGAACTGCTTTACACATTGATCCCTTCCCAACAGCATACAGAAAATAACATTTGCCCACACACATTAAATATGAGTTAGCTGAATGGCAAGTCCCTGCGCTCACCTCTGTTCAGGCAAATTCTGTACCAATGAGCTTCTTATCCTTGGGTCTGAGTGCACACCTAACAGTAATTTGTTTTAAAAATCCACGGATTCAACATTCTCTTTCACTTAACTTGGGTTTTCTTCATTCTAGACACCCTAACTCTGGTGTTAAAAATACTGTTTTTCCCCATAATATGAAACACATGGTATTTTAAAGATATCCGACTTCTTGGGTTATAGTGCCGTATCTCATCATTTATCCAGATCACTATCAGCTTTGGCTTCACATCAGAATTCTAATCAATTCTATATCCTTGCTCTGCGTGTGTTTCTTATTTTTCACGTCTAGTCAGGTGCTCATTCCCTTGTTCTTTGCTCTTGTTCATTTCACACACAACTACTCCTTATCCAATCTGTTGTGTTTCATCAATCTATCTTCCAAACAGAAAGTCATTGTGTCCTTCCAAATTCAGAAATACTAACTGCAGACACTCGAAGTGAAATTAAAGGCTAATATTTTAGACCATTTCAGATACAAAACCAAACTGTGATGCAGCTGGAGAGGTGCTGAGAGTTTTTCGATAACCTGGAAATTATGTGACTTCTTGAGGCAAATTTCTCCACCTGTGAGGCTCGAAGCTCTCTACTGAAAAGAAAAGAGAAACTTCACAGGACACCGATTGCAAACTCAAGTATTCTTTAGCTCACAAGTGTATTAATCAGAGCTATAAGTTCAAGGGAGAGAAACCAGCTCTGGGTATCTTATGTCATGTGGGAAATGACCTTGGTGCGAAGGGAGCCTTCAAGTCCACCTCCAGGCAACCTATCCCAGAGGTCACCGAGCAGAAAGACTCTCAGATCAAACTGAAATGCTTGAATCACATGGCTTTTAAAAATCAGTTTGAAATATAGTTTGAGAAGAAAAGGGGAGGATATAAACGCACACAACTTTAGGATAGGATGCAAACAGAATGAAGCACACAGGCAGAAGATGCTGTGGGCCAAAGTGACAAAGTCACTTGCTCCATCAGGGAGACAAAGGGACAGGGAATATACACAGATTTATCCTGTTAACTAGCCTGATGAACAATCGTGGATTGTGGTTTCTGTGGGCAGGGAAAACATGGGTCCAGAATAGACATCAGCAGTGGGTGACCAAATTTTGACTTCCTGACTATAAAATGCTGATGTCTATTTAGTGTACCTGAATATTTATATTCATAAATATTTTTGCCGCTCATATATTTTGTCTCACATATATTTAGGACCGAGGTGCCTCATGAATATTGGGTAGCTCCTGGTTCATTCACTCTGCTTCCCACTGAACACACGCATGCTCCACTTGCTAACAACATATTGAATATTCAGCACACGCCATCAATTCTGCTTTCTAGTTACTGAAAACTCCCTAAAGTTTTTGCCTATGTTCTACAAACTACAAGCTTGTATGCTCGGTCTATCAGTTGTGTATGACTCTTTGTAACTCTTTGGATGGGAGCCCACCAGACTCCTCTGTCCATGTGGATTTTCAGGGAAGAACACTGTAATGGGTGGCCACTTCCTTCTCCAGCAGTTCTTCCCGACCCAGGAACTGAATCCCCATCTCCTGTGTCTCCTGCACTGCATACAGATTCTTTACCAACTGAGCCTTTGGGAAAGCCCAAGCTTACTTATATGTAATAAAATCAAATACCCAGAAATGCAACTGCCTAGTACTTGTTACGTAAAAGAAACACATTAACAGGATGTTGAGATGCCACAGAACCTCTAAGAAACTGGAGAATGGGAACACAGTAAGATCCAAGGGAAAATCATGCTTCAGAAAGAGTCTGGTATTTCTACCGATGTCAGTACAGAGGCAAAAAAATGCCAGTGCCCTCATGTTGCTGCGTCACTTACTGAAGTTCCAGGAGCAACCTTCATACAACAGAGTCCCTGCTTCATTTCTGCTCCGGGATGTACAGATGGCGAGAGCAGGAGAACCTGGTCCCATGAATTCCATGATGGGCATGCCCGGGGCCTCTCAAGGCTACATAAACCAGGGTATTCCCAAAGGGAGATACAGATGCTAGACCAAGGATAAATACCCCAAATGGAGAGGACGTAACGATTATTTCTGTTTAATATCTCATAGAGGCCAATGACTCTAAAAACCATCTACATGCTGATGAGTTGCAATTTATCTCAATTTACATCATGTGTATCAGCCAACTACAAATATATTAGCCTTCTGTAAAGTAAATGCTCAAAGACGTTTCAGTCCCCTACACACACACACAAATCTGATATTCTTCCCATCTTCCTACACAACTATCTACTTACTCCAGCAAAATATATAATTGAATAAATTATAAAACTATGCATCTTGAGCATCATGCTTATATCACTCTTTTAACCTTGGGTGAATCCTAATCACTCTACGTCAACACACATCCCATAAGAACCAAGTTCTTCCATCCTATCTAACCCAGCACTCCCGTCACAATCTTCCTCTTTATCAAGTACTTCCTCACACCACTTAGTGCTGTTATAGGCCTTTTGGTTTATTTTCTATATTCCCCACATAAATAATTTTAAAGACATGAGAAAGTTGCTTTGCTTACTGTCTTCTTAAAAAAAAAAAAAAAAAAAAAACTCTACTATATTCCCAGGAACTAGAAAATAGTAAATGCTTCATAAATTATATTGTGCGGATATAGGATAGAGTTATGCAATTCTGTTGTACCTGTTGCAAAACAAGGCCTTGGCAATCATTGGTAAAAATTAAGACTAAAGAACATTAGTCTCATATGCTGTGGTTGTAGGAAACACTTGCATGTAGGTGTATTCAATGCGATCAGTAGGGGTGGATTTGCCTGCAGAGCCCACGGCAGCTGGGCGTCCAGGACTAGAGTCCATCAGGGGGGGCAGGGTGGAGACTGAGGGCCAGAGGAGCGGCTACGCTGCTGTAACAGCAAGCCTGGCCCCCACCTCTTCTTCCTTCCACCTGGGAAGGAGCTGTTACTTCTCCAATCATGAATTCCCCGAGGGCTGGGGGCTGATATCCAGTCTCACTAAAGAGCGATGCTGCTCTGTCTCCATGAATTTTCCCCAACAAAAGACGTTCCAGAAGCCGAGTTGCACGTGCCGTCTCTCGTCGGCAGGCATCTGCTCAGTCCTTAGAGGTGAGCGTGCAGGCGTCACACTGTTTGTGATTAGTCGCGGGAAGCATCCTCTTGGAATGTGGCAGTTAGAACACATCTTTGCCACAGTTCCCTCAAAGTATCCAACACTTGTCTTCTGAGCAGAGGAACAGCTGGAGCAAAGACAGCGTGGGGTATGTGGCAGAGTCTTTAAAGACTGAAAAAGTTCCAGGGAGGGAACAGCTCTTATTTTGGAGGAGGCTGAAATGGGCAAACCATATGAAATCTCAAGCCAGAGAACAAGTGCCCATGAAAAGCCAAGGAAAGTCTGCAAGATGAGTCAGTTGATGCTAGACTTGCCTTTTCCCAAACTAACAGATATGATGAAGTCACAGTGCTCAAAACAGTATGACGGGCCATCTATTTGCATAGGTAACATCAAGTCAGAGAAAGCCTACAGGTCAACCTTATACGAGAATTTATTGTAACAAGGGTAATATTTCTACACATTGGGAAAAATGAATATTTAATAAATAGTAACATCACAGAAAGCCATCCTTTCAAAAGAAATAAATTTGGGCTCCTTTATCACTCCACATGCAAAGAGAAATTTCAGACCAACTAAAAATTTCAAATGTAGTCAATTAAAAAAATAGGAGATGTTTGTAAAATATACAGGCTTAGGAGAATTTTATATCCAAAAATAGGGAAAAATATATAAATATATGATTATGTGAAAAATATTTCAGTGAGTCTAACCAGTGTTGTGTTAGTCACTCAGCCATGTCTGACTCTTTGCAACCCCATGGACGGTAGCCCATCAGGCTCCTCTGTCCATGAAATTCTCCAGGCAAGAATACTGGAGTGGGTTGAGATGCCCTTCTCCAGGGGATTTTCTGACCCAAGGGTTGAATCCAGGTCTCCTGCATTGCAGGCAGATTCTTTACCATCTGAGCCACCAGGGGAATCTCAAGTCTAACAAAGACACCGTAAATAAAAACAATAGACAACAAAAAATCTGTTTAGAAAATATATATGCAACTTGCACAGTAGATAAAAGGTTACTTTGCTATAAAAATACACACACACACATATATATATATATAACTTATGATGCCATTTAAAAACTATTATAATACAGAGGATCATATTTAAATGTTAAGCAGATAAAGTGAAAATTAAATTATAAGAATATTTCATTTAGGTTAATAAAACTGGGAACATAAATAATGAAAACATTTTTTAGGGGAATAAAAGCAATCAAATACTAACAGCAAATATGACTGCTACAGCTTTTTTAACACAATCTTGCAACTAATTCAAATTAAAAATATACATACCCTTCAACCCAGAGATACACCTCTTTGGAATTAGCTCTTTAAAAATATCAGAACTTAAGGATATAAGGATGTGTATTATGTATACACACACATAAACACATGCACATATACACATATTCCCATTCACAGAATCATAGTAATTTCTTTATCTTTCTCTCTTATTCTCTTCCTCACATACACACACAAACACACATATACATACACACAGACACACACACACACATACAACCTGTAAATGAAATATATGCTATCAATAGATCAATAGGGAAATGTTTATAGCATTATAACAAAGTATAGAATATTATGCAACTATAAGAAAATAAAAATAGAGAACCAGAAAAATTAACTAAGAGAGAATAAAACATTTTCAAATAAGAAAAACAAATCTAGGGGAAAATCCTTACATCTACATATGAGAAAATGAATATATTCAAAGATTCAAGTAAGAATGGTCACTAAAATGTTAGCAGTGGTTAGATACAAGGTTTCTCCCTCATACTTTTTCATATCTTTCAAGTGCTACATAATGAAAATGTAGTATTTATAGAATAAAATTTAACCAAGCTTTTTACAATACTGGAAGGCACTAGCGTAACCATACCTTATTTTTCTCCTATGTCTTACCTACAAGACATATTTCAAAATAACTTACTTCTTCCATCAGTTACTAGTCAAAGAAAAGTGAAAAATTACTTACAGCCCAATATTTAAAAGAAACTTGATATAATTTAGCAAAACTGAAAGCAAGGCACACGTTCTCTATGTGCCTTCCAACTACTCCAAGAATAGAACGAAGGAGACAGAAGTTTGGCTGTACATTTAATAAAGAAAACAAATTAAAGGCGAGTGTTCTGCATTGGGACACTGGAATCTCAGTGGCAGCTGCCAAATTAAAAAAATAAATAAAATGCCATAGATCAAGCTGCAGTGGCGGCCCTCTGCATGGAGCCAGCTCCGCAGGCCCCGGACTGTCCTCGCACCTGCGCAGGGGTGTCCTTCATTTCTCTTTGAACGTGACCAGGCCTCTTGAAGGAGAACGCTAGGTGGCATGCCTGCCAAGCTCTGAAAGCCATTAGACACCAGGAAGCAATGCCATCAAGATTCTACTGGAAGATCCTCCTTTCCCTTCTAGGTTGAGAAGGCATTTTCGAACACAGCCTGCCTCCGAGTCTCTTTACCAAGATCAAAAGGTGTCTGGGAGGCCGGTGGGCAGGAAGGACTCTCAGAAACAGAGCACCTACCCTGTAGGGGTGCCTGAGCAGGAGCCTGTAAGCCAATTCCCCTTGCAGGCCATCTGCAAAACGTTAATTGTGAATTCTCAAACCCTCAGCGCAGAGAGGAATTTCATAAAAAGAACTCTCTTTCTGATAAACCAGTTTTAGCAGGTGAGTCTCTTCCAGCTTGGTAATTCTATGGGAAAGATGATAACAGGCTGTCCCATACAGCAGTTGCCCTCGGACTTCCCTGGGAGTCTAGTGGTTAGGAATCTGCTGTGCGATGAATGCAGAGGACCCAGGTTCAATCCCTGTTTGGGGAAATAAGATCCTGTACCCAACAACAAAAGCAGTTGTCCCTGTGTGCCTGGCTGCGTGCTTAGCAGTGACCTTGGTCCTGACTCAGCTGAGCCCCATCAGGGCTGTGCTCCTGAGAGCTGAGCACGTGTCATGTGTGACTCCCCGGGATTTGGGAGGTACCCAATATTCCTCTAGTTCAACTATCAACCTATTTGTTCGAGGACTAATTTGGCTGTTTTATAATCAGCAGAATATTTTCAAGTCTGTCAAAATACTGCATGTGGACACGCCTATGTGTTCAACAGCACCTATCTAATTCAATCATCAGCAGAAAGACAAGAAATGGGCCATCACTCGGATTTTGGACTTCACTGAGACAAAAGGATCAGCCTCTGATCATGAAATGTTTTTTCTGGGTGTTTGATTTCACTGAGTTGCATGATCTCTTTCTCTTCAGTCCTAAATGCAGTTTGAAAATCTGGCCTGCAGCTCAGTGGTAGCTGACTGGATGCCGTCATGCTCTCTATTTGAATCTATATTTTCTGTCGGCCAGACATTTTAGCCACTTAGACAAGTGCTTTTTACATCTTGAGTCTTTAGCCCAAACTATGCCATCCCCTCCCCAGGATATCTCCTTTTGGGCTGTCTTTGCCATGACAGATGGAGCCCAGGTCTCCACCCGGTTTGGACCCCAGGTCTTAAACTGGAGGCTCTCGTGATCCCAGGTGGTCTCACAGGTACTGTCTTTCCTCAGACCCCAGCCCGAGGGTCTTCCCCTCCAGTGTCATCGAGCTCTGTGCAGCCTCCAGCCCTCCAATCACATCGCAGTTGTTCTTGCCAGAAAAAGCCAATCTTGCTGATAGAAGTCAGAAGAGTAGATACTAAGGGGTAAGAATAACTGAGTAGCAGGGGGCATGACAGAACATTCTAGAAATGGTCTAAAATTATATCTAGATGAGGCTCATCCTAGGCAATAGGTAACAACGTCACTGAAAATCTCTGCCTCTCACTGTATATGAACAAGAAGCCTGGAGAGTATCACCTGTGCCAGAGTCCACCATCCGTTGCCCATTTGGCTCATTTCTAAGACGGATATTGCCTTGATTTACCAATTTAACATGTGTAGGAAGCTTTTTTTCAAATATTTTATTTCTAATTGGAGGATAATTACTTCCCAATGCTGCCTTTGTTTCTGCCATGCATCTCCATGAATCAGCCAGAGAAGTACAGATGTCCCCTCCCCTCCTCTTAAACCTCTCCCCCACCCCTCTAGGTTGCCACAGAGGACAGGTATCATCTCAGTTGGTCAGAATGGCCGTCATCAAAAAAATTTACAAACAATATATGTTGGAGAGGGTGTGGAGAAAAGGGAAGCTTCTTGCACTGTGGGTGGGAATGTAAATTCACACAGCTTTTGACATTGTAAAACAAAATCAAAGTAGCAAACCCAGAGAGTCCCACTAGGTGAACTAATGGCTTTGCATTCACCATTTGTTCCCCTTTTTCTCCCCCCCCACCTTTTTTTTTCAGCATGATAATTTCATTATGGAGAAAGTTCTCTTTGTCATAATTGCTGGTGTTCGCATTTGTGTGTGTGTCTGTGTGTGAATATTTAACAAAGACTATTCCCTGAAATGCATACAGGATGTCACAGCTGGAAGCCTTTGTGATACATGTGAGCTTCATTGCACAGGCATACTTGCCGAGATTTTTCTTTATTGTGATTCTCTGAATTTGGAACTGTACTGAGAAAGTGACAGGAGAGAAGGATTGTTACTATGATCGGCATGTTTTTCCCAAAAAAAATATTTTTCACTTTTGAAAGTTATCAGATATCTTGAAGATAATATAAACATATAGTCACACACTACAAGCCTTATTTAAATCGCATCAAATGAAATGGTCAGCCCCAAACAGGCTTGAGGAAAGAGCTGTGCACTGTGATAATTGGAAAATTCTAAATGAATGTTTTCCCCTCTGATCAAATAGTTTTCAAAATTTATAGCAGGAAACTAACTCAACCAACATACCAGTGGCCAAATTATCTCTAATATAGCTTTTGGTATGGACGAGTAAATGTATTACGTAACTGCGGGCACTAGACTCCCTCCTCCATCCTAAATCTCAATGCATCAGTTCACTCATTTATTCTACATAGGTCAACTACATAGGAAGTGCATAGCAGCCTCAACAAAAGTGGAAAAGATAGAGACCTAGGAGGAAATCAGATAATAGATAAAATTAAAATACATTAATTCAAATTTAGATTGCACCAGCTTCAATCTCAGGTAAAAATATAAGTTTAAACATATGAATCCCTTCAACCATCTAGAAGCTTGTTTATATATTTACACATGGTTTGATTCAAGAAAGAATATAAAAATGGAAAAGTGAATCACTCTGCAGTACACCTGAAACCAACACAAATTATTAATCAATAATACTTCAATATAAAATTAAAAAATAAGTAGAAAGAAACCCTAAGAAAAAGAGAAAAAACAAAAAAGGAAATGTTTTAGGCAATAAATTAAATATCCTTGATAAAACTGAAGATTTCTTGAAAGACACCAATCACCAAAAATGACTCAAGAAGAAACAAAATTAATAATACACAGAATAACACTCTATCTCCTAAAGAAATTAAATACCATCACTAAAGGCAGAGATCATCTTCTTATCTGATACTAGTTTAAATCAGTCTCGCATTTAGTGGCGCTGAATACTAGAGGCAAATCTAATTTAATCTTTTAATTCTATGGGAGGCAATGGCCTCCCATAGAATTTTTATGCTTTATGACTAAGAAATTCTTATCTCATAGTACTTACCATTCAGACACTTAACATCTGCAGTTTTAAAAATATGAAAATAACATTTTAATAATAGTCCACTCTAATATATAAAAAAAGATATAAAACAGCCTATAATAAAAAAGTGAAGACAGTTTGCTGGGGTGGGGAGCTGACCCAGAGAAAGAAGGGGGGAAAGCATTTGATTAAAGCTAGTGGTGACCTTCCTCAAGCAAGTCAAGGAAACAAATTTTATACATTTGCTAGATGCAGGCACTTATTTTCTAAGCTTTCAGGCAAGCTTAGAAAGGGCCATAAGGTACTAGCCACATTAAACACAGAAACCATTTTCTTATTTTACTGCTATTTTGGATGGACTGACTTCCTGGGTGGTTCAGACGGTGAAGCATCTAATTGCAACCCAGGAGACCCGGGTTTGATCCCTGGGTCAGGAAGATCCCCTGGAGAAGGGAATGGCTACCCACTCCAGTATTCTTGCCTAGAGAATTCCATGGACAGAGAAGCCTGGCAGGCTACAGTTCATGGGGTGCTCGAGGCAGGTACTTATTTTTCTCAGCATTCAAGCAAGCATAGAACGGGGGAAATGATATTAGCTTCGTAAAACATGGAAACCACTTCCTTCTATTATTGTTATTTCTGACACCGAAACTAAAGAATAATTCTCATAAATAAGTGGATGCATTTCCACCAGGTATTGTAGAGGGAAGGGCGACTGTGACATCATCTCTGAGGCATACACAGGTTCTACCATAGTAACACGCTTCACACATAGTCAGGAGCAGGTCTTAAATGTTCCTTAAATGAAAGGAGCTAGAGAAGTTAAACAAACAAAAAAAAAAATTGGAGAAAGAAAGAAACAGAGAAATAAACGGAGGGTCAAGCTGAGACCAGTGTTGGTGGTGTGTTGTGAACAGACCCTAGAATTCAAACTGATACACTTGAGAGATCACATGATGATGACAGTAACAGCAATCAGAAACGTGGGAGGGGAGTGGAGGGAAGTCCCGATGAACCACCAGGAATCAGGTCCCGAACACACGGCCTTATGCGCATCCCTGAGCAGCCTCCACGGCCTAGGCTCAGGCAGGAGGGGCGAAGACACATACAGCTTTAGACAAGGAGGCATGCTAAAATAATGCAGTCGAGGGCCCCCAATGAGAGAGAAAAGAAACTCAAAAAGATTAAGGGTCCTGCTAAAGGTCACAAACCTACGGAGAAGCATTTGGTTATCTATCAAAAGCAGAAAATACACTATCCATTTGGCAACCTCAGATGAAAGTAAGACCTTAATCCCACAATATGCACACACAGAATATCAGTGACTCGAGTTCTCAACTTTTCTCCTCTGATTTTAACCAAACCCCACAGATACTGTGTGTAGAAAGAAAGGAACTGTTAGACAAAACTAGTTACCTTCCCACATTTACTGGGCACCCTCTCGTTTCCAACCTGGAGAACGACAGGGGTCAGCATGTTCCTTGCTCTGCTCCTGGCCTGCCAGTACTCTGGTTGCTGTAATATCCTAAACTGCAGTTATTAAACACAGATACTGCTCGTAGTTCAAACATCACGCTCGACATTATGATTTTCCATGTGTATTTACAGCTACAGTTTGGGCTTTGCTGGTGGCTCAGCTGGTAAAGAATCCGCCTGCAATGCAGGAGACCTGGGTTCGATCCCTGGGCTGGGAAGATCCCCTGGAGGAGGGAAGGGCTACCCACTCCAGTGTTCCGGCCTGGACAATTCCATGGACTATATAGTTCATGGGGAGGCAAAGAGTTGGACATGACTGAGTGACTTTCACTTCACTGATAGTTAGAATGGGGTAAACTTGAGGAGAAGTGCTATATTCAGAGATGTCCAATATAAACTTGGACAACAGAACTGAAGAGCTGTCTCACTTGGGGCTGAGGTCTCAGCCTGGGGACCCGTGGCGGCTGCCCGGGTTTCCATCCTGCCCGTGAGACCTGCCTGAAGGGAGGCAGGGGCTGGGGTAGCAGGAGTCGGCCGGCAGAAGACAGTGACGGGTCACCTGGGAAGGGCCTCTTGCAAGTGAGGAGAGCGTCTGGGCACCCATGCACGAGGCAAAGACAACACCTGAATCTCAAACACGGGGTGGCTGGCCGGTTAGGGTGCCTCAGTCAGCCGCCACAGCTCATACTGACATTCTGGCAAGAATCTGTGAGAAGCCCCAAAGGTCTTTTTCTCACTAAAACACACATATAAAGCTCCTAAGAGTGCATTTTGGGACAAATGTCAAAGACTGCACCAGGCTGATTATCCAGCTGCTTACTTTGCATATCTACCTGGATGTCCAAACGGCAGCTGAAACTTGAAATATCCCCAACTTTCATGCTCAGTGGCTGTTTAACTCAAGCCTATTGATTTCC
Source organism: Bos indicus (assembly GCF_029378745.1). NCBI lineage: Eukaryota > Metazoa > Chordata > Mammalia > Artiodactyla > Bovidae > Bos > Bos indicus. The sequence goes on from NC_091768.1 coordinate 98,225,679, forward strand.
CAGGGTTCTGTGTCTTAATGAAAGACATCAACATCCAACTAGCTTCCGTGTTATCTATTACAAAACTACTTTCTTTTCCTCTTTGACTGCCTTCTCACCTTCCCCGCTCTCTAAAGCCCCTGGCTGCCTTAGTTTCTCTTTCTTGCACTGATTATTGCTTGTGATGCTTCTTCTAACCAGAGAGCTCCACCATCACTTCATCTTCCAGCAAGACTCTGGCCATTTTCTCAAATCTGGGTGGCTCTGCCAGGGTGCAGGGTATTATGGAAGTTGCACGCTCGTTTTGGGAACCCTTGATCAGAGGGACGTCTCAGCGGCAGCCCTGGGGAGCCACTTGTATCTGCTGAGATTTAGAATCGCGGGCTAATGAAATCAGAAATCTGTGGTGCATATGTGTGCCGGGTAACTTCTCTTTCTGTCTCTAAACTTACTCGCTACACTTTTCCATGGTGCTGTTTGCTGAGAGAGGTCACACACATACACAGGTTGTGAGAGATTATGGCTCGTTGAGATTTCAGATTCTTGATATGTGAGGTGTAGAATAGCCAGCATTCTCCTCCCTGGGCAGCTAAGGGGAAGCCCGTCTATTGGAGGGTCCCCACCGCTTTGCTTCTGGAATGTTCCTGATGCGATTAGTCCCAACTTGACGAGGAGCCTTGAAAAGCAGAAGTGCTTCGGGCCTCTTTCCTTGGACCACATACAACGCTGTGCTTTTGTCACGGTGAACTGAATAATTTTCCTTAATGATAACTTCAATCATTGTCATTCAACACGTGCTTGTGTCTCCAATTTAATTTGCGAAAAGTGAAATTATTATTATTGTAATAATAAATAATTATTGCAACAATTGTAATAATGAATAATTATTGTATTTGAAACACTCAAAGTCGGGTCCTGCGAAAACTGCTTGTCACCTCCTTCTAAAGCCCATTATTATTGGGTCATTTCTGCCAACATTTAAAACATATCTGACAAGTTCCTATTGGCGCTTTTCTGCTTATTTTGAAGAAATGATTATGAAAAAGGATTCCTATAAATGCAGAAGTCATGTATTGACACATTTTAATTTCATTGAAAAATTGTATTTTCCACAACCCAGTGGCCTCAAATAGATCGGATTTCCTGCCCAGCAACTCTGCACGACTCAATTTCCAAATGGGGGGTCACGGGGCATTCTCAGATTGAGAAGGACATGCACTTGAAAGACGGCTGCTACCTACATGGGGAAACACAGGAGATGGAGAAGTTAACAAGACTCTAGGGACAGCCAGGCTTTGCAGGGCCTTCTGCAGGGAATCTGGTGTGCGGCCCAGAGCAACATGAGATGGGGTTCCCAAGGACACAAGACCCTCCCAGGGCCGGGGCTGGCTCAGGTCTGACAGCTAATCTTCTGGCCCCAGGTCCTCACTGAGCCGTTCTGGGGATGTCCCTGAACTCACTGATGGCAGCGTATGAAATGGGATCCCCCTTTCCTGCCTCAGCGTGCAGCATGCAAGCCTCTCTATCATAAAAACCAAATTTTCATGTGCCAAAGCACACATATTTGAAGGAAATCAACATGGTGACAAAACAGCGAACTGTGACACCCCCGCCGTCATCCTCGTTGCCCGCCTGTCATTTCCGCCCGTGATCAAGGCAAGGCCACCTCATTTCTAGGTCCCCAGCTCATAAGCCATCAAACTTTAGAAAAGTTTAACTCACTTTGAAAACTCTGACTCACTCCAGGGGGACGGCCCCTGATCCCCGGCCACACATTTCATTTCTGCCAACAGCCAAGTAACCATTGCTCTCTTTTCTTTTATCCTCTCCTCATTCTACTTGGTTTTAGAAGATGCACTTAAACTATAAAAATACTTTTTACGTGCTCTATAGCACATACAGTCTCCCCTAGTGGTTCAGATGGTAAGGAATCTGCCTGCAACGCGGAAGACCTGGGTTTGATCCCTGGGTTGGGAAGATCCCCTGGAGATGGGAATGGCAACCTACTCCAGTATTCTTGCCTGGAGAAATCCATGGACAGAGGAGCCTGGCAGGCTACAGTCCATGGGGTTGCAAAGAGCTGGGCACGACTAAGCAACTTTCAGTACACTTCACAGCACATACAGGTGAGCTGTATATTTATATTACTTCACCATCTGAGCCCCAAGGGAAGCTCAAGAATAGTGGAGTGGGTAGCCTATCCCTTCTTTAGCAGATCTTCCTGAACCCAGAAATAAACCGGGGTCTCCTGCATTGTAGGCGGATTCTTTACCAACTGAGCTATTAGGGAAGCCCTTATTTATGTTACTTCAGTTCAGTTCAGTTCAGTCGCTCAGTTGTGTCCAACTCTTTGTGACCCCATGAACTGCACCACAGGTCTCCTGTCAATCACCAACTCCCGGAGCTTACTCAAACTCATGTCCATTGAGTCAGTGATGCCATCTAACCATCTCATCCTCCGTCTTCCCCTTCTCCTCCCACTTTCAATCAACTTCCAGCATTCTTGCCTGGAGAATTCCTTGCACAGAGGAGCCTGGCAGGCTACAGCCCATGGGGCCACAAAGAGTCAGACATGGCTGAGTGACTAACACTTTCACTTTCAAGATAATAAACACATACACTGTCCTGTCCTTCTCTGGGTCACTCTTACAGAATTTCCATCTTTGAGCTGCCTTGCCTCTGACTTTCCTTCCATCCTTATCATCCAGTGAAATTAAAAAATGTACATAATGTACATGTACAGAAATGCACATGTTTAAAGTAAAATGGGAAGGGTTGAGAAATACTAGTGTGTAGATCTTTGAGAAATGTAAAGGGCTTTCTCAGTGGCTCAGAAGGTAAAGAATCTGCCTGCAATGCAGGAGACATGGATTCAGTCCCTGGGTTGGGAAGGTCCCCTGGAGAAGGGAATGGCAACCCACTCCAGTATTCTTGCCTGGAGAATTCCTTGGACAGAGGAGCCTGGCCGGCTACAGTAGTCCACGGGGCCACGAAGAGCAGGAAATGACTGAGTGACTAACACTTTCACTTTTCAAAGTCAGCCAATGTGGAATTTATTTCAAAACTCGTGTTTGTAAAACTGTGATCCGAAACAAACAATAAAATATTATGCTTTGTTTCACTTGGGCTTCTCTATTGGTAAATCTTAAGAAAGCCTCAACTAATAAAACAAAATTGACATCGATATGAAATTTATATTGGGCTCTGCATTTCTGAACACATAAACTGACATTTTCCTAGATTTGTGATGTTGGTTCGTATTTTTTTCACCTAAACGAAACACCACTGTTCACTCTCTAATCTTACAGATATTTTTTCCCCCTAAGCTCATCGAAATTTCCCAAGTTCAACATAATACATAGATATTGGAAAGCAAATATGCCTTAAATTTCAAGGTGTAACAAGTAAGTTTGCAAAGTTTTTTTCCAGTAAATGACAGAACAGAATCAAATATAGAAACTTTGTATAAGTATATTATATATAATTAAGTATAGAAATACTTCGACCAACTTTCTCTCCGGCTCATTCCCCTTCAAAATTATAGTTTTTCAAATAAGAGAAATAAAAATTTTATCGCTGAACTTAATGCTCCAAGTTAAAACTAAAATAATTTAAGTACATATTGAAAGTCATTCCTGTTGCCTAAGAAAACACTAGAAAGGACAAGATTTCAGGTGAAGAGCGTCAAATTCCAGCATTCCCTGTGTCCTTCATTATAAATGATTTGAAGAGCTTTTTCTCCCAAGGAAAGACTGGTGAGCAATGCCTTAGTCTAAATGACAGCGGCCCTGTGGTATCGAGGACCCACATTTCAGCTAATTTGCCGTTCTTAATATCTTGCTCCATGAGATGGAATTTAATAGATGGCTAGAACATCTTTAACATGACATTTACCAAAGAACATGTCAGCAGCATCCTTGGCCTCAAAGAAGACAGAACCTCCAAAATACAAATCAAAGAAAATATAAGAACATCTTGGAAGAAAAGGATGACAGTGATCCTACTGCACACTTAAAATATTTTTAAATGCCTTAGGAACCATGGAGCAAGCAGTGTTAAAAATAATAATGTACCAACTAAAGATATTTAGCGCTCTGCTAAGACAGGAGGCGATGCAGCAGAATGAGAAAATCTGCAGATTGTGTCCACACCATGCGTGTTCAAGCTGGAGCCCCACCTCACACGGGGTCTTCGGTAATTCTCCTTTTCTCTGATGCTTGTAGAGTCTTCTCAGGTATAAAAAGCAGTAGAGATACTTACGTTTCCAAGTTAACACGGTTGTCATACAAAGCAAGATGACACGCATGGATGCTCTTATTAAAGCATCACATGCTCTACAGATTCAGCTTCCATGACAGAGCAGTAGAGCAGAGGTGTCTACTGGAGCACAAGATTCAACAGAGGTGGTGAACCAAGAGAGGGGCCGAATCCACCTGCACAGTTACAGGTCCAAAAACCAGAGGTAGAATTTTTTAAAATAAACTTTATTATTTTGGAGAAGTCTTATGTTTATAGCAAAAAATTCCATAACACCTGTGTCCAACACGGGATACTTTTTTTGGAATTCTCTGCCCACATCGTACATGTAAAAGTTGGTGGGTTGAGACTGTGAGTGTGAAGTCACTTCAGTCAATTCAGGCCACAACATAATGTGCTGTGCTAAGTTGCTTCAGTAGACTCTTGGCGACTCTATGGACTGTAGCCCACCAGGCTCCTCTGTCCATGCGATTTTCCAGGCAAGAATACTGGAGTAGGTTGCCATGCCCTCCTCCAAGGGATCTTCCCAAGCCAGGGATTGAACCTGTGTCTCTCACGTCTCCTGCACTGGCAGCCAGGTTCTTTACCACTAGTGCCACCTGGGAAGCCCCTTCAGAGCTTGAGTTGGAGACTGAGTGTAGATCATGAGTGAAGATGATTTCAGCGCTGAAAGGTGCATTGCATCTCCATCCCAACACAGTGGGACATCCCCTTAGTCTTGAATCGAGAACAAAGGGCTTCAGCGCAATGACTCAGCAAGCTTGACATGTCTCTTCCAGAGAGCTTGACGTGAGTTACATCTTCCAGAGTTGGGGGCAGACAGTGGGTCTGGGGCTGAGTCCCCCTTGGAAAATCTACGGGGCTACTTCCTTGTGGAAACAGCTACATTGGACTCAGCCTGTGATCTCAAATTTTATTAAAGCAAAACATGTGTAAGTGTTCCCCTTGGATACCGAGAAAGCGCCTCACTAACACCATTTTACACTCTTCCCAGCAAGACCTCCTGGAGGGCCTAAGAGACTCCAAGGGAGAAAACCAGGCAAATGAGCAGCCAGAAACCAGAAGCTGAGAGAGGAGTCGGTGCTGGAGGAAATGCATTAGCACATCACTTCAGGGGCAGCTGGAATTCCCCACGGAGACCTCTAGACGACGGGACAGCAGCCAAGAGACAGAGTCGGCTTTCACACCTGCCAGTCCTGACAGCTCACAGCTACGCCAGGACAGTTACCGGTCAAGCAAGAACTTTCCCTGTCTGTCTTTGCTTTAGCTCTCTCATCCGAGTTCAACCTTGAGACAGAGAAGTCAAAGGGAGGAAAGCCGTAGAGCAGGGCTGAAAGTGAGGATGGGAAGTAAGAGGGAGCCCGTCCTCACACAGGCCCGAGCAGGAGAGTGCAGGGAGAGGTTTTGCCTCTCTTGATGGCTCTTCATGAGACTGGGTGTTCTTTACTGAATTGAAACTGAATCTGAAAATTAAAAGTTATCCATTTGGCTTGGTAGAATATGTCTGGGCTTCCCTTGTAGCTCACTGGAAAGAATCCGCCTGCCAAGCAGGAGGCGCGGGTTCCATCGCTGGGTCGGGAAGATCACCTGGAGAAGGTAACGGAAACCCACTCCAGTAGTCTTGCCTGGAGAATCCCAGGAACAGAGGAGCCTGGCGGGCTACAGTTCATGGGGTCAGGAAGAGTCGGACACGACTGAGAGACAGCAACAGAACAAAAACAAAACAACAACAGAACCTGTCCCCTCCTAGGAGGCTATGGCAGGCCTTTAGCAAAAGACACAAAAGCATGGAGAGCAAAAGGAAGCACTGGCACTCAGCAGCAGCTTGATGGGTGGTGCAGTTTAAGCTGGAAAAGGCTTGCAACGGCCTGGAGCTCATTTTAAAACATCACCACTGGGCATCAAGGTTCAAGGGCTCAACAAGCGCTGTCATCAACCATCCTGTGTTCTCAGCTCCTGACTCCTGGCCATCACACACTGCTCTCTCAGAACTGCCACTTCTAACCACACCTCTTGAGTCCGCAACCCTAACCACCACGGGACCACAGGGAAGTCCCTCTGTGCATTCCGGCTCTTGCTTTCCCACAGGTCAGGCTTCTTCTCGGGGATGTTGGAATCAGCCCAGCCAGTCCACACAAGTCCTGTCCAAGTTCCACCCACAGCTGCTGGCCCTGCCCCTCACCACCTCCCGGTTCCAACCAGGATCTTCCCTCAGGCGCTTGCTCCACCTCTTATGACTCTGAAGCTGCTCAGAGAAGAGTGCATTTCTTTGTGGCAAGCCATGTTTGAAAGCCATGCATTTGCTAGAGAAAGGGAGACCTAGGAAGTGAATCATTTTAGCTGCTTTAAACATACGAAGAGCTGACAGATGGAAAATTCTTTGGATTTTGTTCTATTTTCAATAAGTGGAGCTATAATTTATGAGTGAAGACAGATTTCAGGTCAAATAACTCTCTGTCATTTAGAGTTCCACACAATGAAGGGAGCAAGCTAAAGTAAAGCAATCATTCCCCCATACCTAGAGGTTGTTGAACATAAGGCAAATGACCAAACACCAAGAATATATTATAAGAAAATTTCTGTATCGGGAGGGAATTTAGATTAAATGACTACAAAGTTCATTCCTATTCTAAGACCTCAGTGCGATCAACGCAAACAGTGACTATGATGCCCTTTGTCCAGTTATTCATTTCTTCCACAAAACAGGTAAAATATGCACCGTGTGTGGCGCTAAAGCACAAAGGCAGAAAAGCTCCAGGCCCCGCCTTGGGGCACGGAGCCCTGTCACAGACTGGAGGAGAGGGAACCCAGTTAATAGAGGCTTTGATATTTTCGATCATACTCCGTTCATTTTATGGTCACACATATATACCATCTGTACTATATCTGTTTATTCAAACCCAGGAAATGACAACCACTCCAGTATTATTGTCTTGGAAATTCTATGGACAGAAGAGCCTGGTAGGTGGAAGTCCACAGGGCCCCAAAGTCAGACGTGACTGACTGAGCACACACACACACACACATTCAGTAAGAAAGAGCAAAAGAAAAAAATAGTTAGTTTTTTGCATATTTTTAGGAGATTATGAAGGAAAACGCTCATTTGTCCATGAGATGATGCTTTTAAAAAATGGAGATGTCTGATTATTTTAACTGTAGGTGATTTCCTAGGCAGTAGGTCAGTGGATGTTTATTAAGATAGCCTTGAAAATTAAGATGAAATTCCCAATGCACAACTGAAGATGTAAAAGAAAATTCCAAGTCATTTTGACGATAGAAATCCAGCTCATGAAACTAGCTGGGAGAATTCTTGGTTTACTCATACTAACAAGAGACTGCAGGGTTATAGCAGAGCTCAGAGAGCTGAATGGCCCTTGTGGGGCTCAGGCTGAGGACTCTAACTTCCTCAGTGTTATGCCTCCCTGATGGTGGGAAAGACTGAGAGCAAGAGGAGAAGGAGACGACAGAGGAAGAGATGGTTGGATGGCATCACTGACTCAGTGGACATGAATTTGAGCAAAATCCGGGAGGTGGTGAAGGACAGGGAGGCCTGGCGTGCTGCAGACCATGGGGTTACAGAGAGTTGGACTCAGCTTATCAAATGAACAACAAAGCCTCCAACAAACGAGTAGAGCCAACGAGTCACGTAAAAATAGTCATAATCCACGAGAGCCTCCCCTTTAATTTCACGATTTCCTGTTTTCCACATGAGCCAAGGCTCTTCTGTTTTCTCCTCACTAAAGGACAATATACGTGTTTCACTTTTTATCCAATTCTCAAATCTTCATTCCCGCCTTAGGAAATGTAGCCTGATAAATTTGACTCTTTTTAGGAAAAAGCTGCAGAGAAAGGCCAGACTCTCCCTCAGTTGCAGTTAAGAAAACAAATGTAATTCAATATGGCTGCTTTCAACAAGACTCTAAACTCTGCTTCCCCAGATTTCTAATTCTCAGTTTGGCTCCTCTCTCACTGTGGACCCAAGTGAAGTCAATTAACCTCTCCATTTCTCATCTGGCTTCAGCGATACATTTATGCAGGTAGCTTGATATTCCCAGATGGACAATGGCATGCCTGCATAAGCACCAATGTTTCTGGAAAATAACTGGAAAAAAAAACAAACTGCAGTCATGATCTGCACTGTCTTGCCTAATTCTGTAGGTTTCTCAATGTGACTCTCTGCCCCCTCACATTTTATTAGCACCAGGTAATATGGTCATTCTTTATAATGTATCGACCAAGAATCTGCTGTGGAGTATGACAGAGCTACTAAATTCTATTTATCTTTCCCCAATGAGGTTTTAGAGCCATTTTCTTCTTAAGCAAAGAACAAATAAATTAACCCACTGCCCTAAAGATCTATTTTTTTTTCTTTCCATAATTCTTAGTAAAGCTTCTAAGTGGTCAAATGGATAATATATCAGTTTCATTCTGTAGGAAACCAGGGAGCTACATTTATGAGCAGAAACAACCCCTGAAACAGCAGAAGCATTTCACACTCAAAAACAAGTTCAGGGCTGGCCCAACCCCCTTAGTGCAGTCACAGTGATGCAGAGTATATGCCAATAAAATTTAAACTCCGGAGAAGGCAATGGCACCCCACTCCAGTACTCTTGCCTGGAAAATCCCATGGACGGAGGAGCCTGGTAGGCTGCAGTCCATGGGGTGGCTAAGAGTAGGACACGACTGAGTGACTTCACTTTCACTTTTCACTTTCATGCATTGGAGAAGGAAATGGCAACCCACTCCAGTGTTCTTGCCTGGAGAATCCCAGGGACAGAGGAGCCTAGTAGGCTGTTGTCTATGGGGTAGCACAGAGTTGGACACGACTGAAGTGACTTAGCAGCTGCAGCAGCAAGGAAACTGACGAGTCCATCAAAGTGATCTAAAATAATTATGGATTTACAAATACGGCACGTTCAGTCACTGCATACCAGTGTCTACCTCATCTTCTCTCCTTATTAGCACAACGATGAATTCGATTGGAGAAGCAACTGACAAAAGTCCACAGATAAATAAATCTGCCTGAGCAAAATATGGCTACCCTGGTAACCTTTGGGAAACACTTTCTTTTCAAGCTTTCTTTGTAATTATTAGTGGCTATACGGCCAGGTCGGAGCAGGCAATGGCACCCCACTCCAATAATCTTGCCTGGAAAATCCCATGGACAGAGGAGCCTGGTAGGCTGCAGTTCGTGGGGTCACTAAGAGTCGGACACGACTGAGCGCCTTCACTTTCACTTTTCACTTTCATGCATTGGAGAAGGAAAAGGCAACCCACTCCAGTGTTCTTGCCTGGAGAATCCCAGGAACGGGGGAGCCTGATGGGCTGCCGTCTCGGGTCGCACAGAGTCGGACAGGACTGAATCGACTTAGCAGCAGCAGTAGCATACGGCCAGGTTATAAACAATGAGATGTAAGGGGAAGCCTGCAAAGAGGCGTCTTAAAAGTATCAATGTTATTATTTCCTTTTATAAATAAATGAGACAGGCTTGGCTACTCCCCATTGTCCTGCTGGCCTGAAGACTCAATACTATGATGCCCGGTTCTGTGATGTAAGGGCCATAGACATTAAAGGTACCAGCAAACCATCAGTGCTTAAGATGACCCAAGTCCTTCCGGAGTAAGCCTCTGATGAACCTGTGTTCTATCACTGAACAGCACTGTGCACCAGTAAACAAAGCCACCCAGTTTTAGAACATGTTACATTTAAGTGCAACTTACAGTGAAATCATAAAATATACAACAAAATTTCTTTAAAGAAATCTTATCTCTTCCTTTATGTTTCATGAATGTACTTAGTTTGTGATTTTTGCCAAATATTCTCTATGTTCTCTACATAGTCCCACAAATACTTACCTTATAATTGTTTTAAAGCTATCATCCTAGTTCAGTTCTGTTCAGTCGCTCAGTCGTGTCCGACTTTTTGTGACCCCATGAACCAGAGCAAACCAGGCCTCCCTGTGCATTACCAACTCCCAGAGTTCACCCAAACTCATGTCCATCAAGTTGGTGATGCCATCCAATCATTTCATCCTCTGTCGTCCCCTTCTCCTCCGTCTTTCCCAACATCAGGGGCTTTTCAAATGAGTCAGCTCTTCACATCAGGTGGCCAAAATATTGGAGTTTCAGATTTAACATCAGTCCTTCCAATGAACACCCAGGACTGGTCTCCTTCAGAATGGACTGGTTGGATCTCCTTGCAGTCCAAGGGACTCTCAAGAGTATTCTCCAACACCACAGTTCAAAAGCATCAATTCTTCTGCACTCAGCTTTCTTTATAGTCCTACTCTCACATCCATACATGACTACTGGGAGAAAAAAAAAAGAGCAAAGCCTTGAGTAGCAGACCTTTATTGACAAAGTAATGTCTCTGCTTTTTAATATGCTATGTAAGTTGGTCATAACTTTCCTTCCAAGGAGTAAGCGTGTTTTGATTTCATGGCTGCAATCACCATCTGCAGTGATTTTGGAGCCCCCAAAAATAAAGTCAGCCACTGTTTCCACTGTTTCCCCATCTATTTCCCATGAAGTGATGGGATCAGATGCCATGATCTTTCGTTTTCTGAATGTTGAGCTTCAAGCCAACCTTTTCACTCTCCTCTTTCACTTTCATCAAGAGGCTCTTTTGTTCTTCTTCACTTTCTGCCATAAGGGTGGTGTCATCTGCATGTCTGAGGTTACTGATATTTCTCCCAGCAATCTTCATTCCAATTTGTGCTTCATCCAGCCCAGCATTTCTCATGATGTACTCTGCATACAAATTAAATAAGCAGGTAACAATATACAGCCTTGACATACTCCTTCCCCAATTTGGAACCAGTCTGTTGTTCCATGTCCAGTTGTAACTGTTGCTTCTTGACCTGCATACAGATTTCTCAAGAGGCAGGTCTGGTGGTCTGGTATTCCCATCCCTTTAAGAATTTTCCACAGTTTTCTGTGATCCACACAGTCAAAGTCTTTGGCGTAGTCAATAAAGCAGAAGTAGATATTTTTCTGGAACTCTTGCTTTTTCGATGATCCAATGGATGTTGGCTATTTGATCTCTGTCTTTTCTAAATTCTGCTTGAATACTGTTTGGTCCTAGGAAACCTTTGAGAGCTTGAGCTAAGAGCCGCATCTGACTGTATACATATATATAACTTCCTTCTTTACGGGAAGGCTCACTCTTCCCCACCAACACTTATACTTTAAATACAGGACAGACGGTACAAGGAACCATGCCTGCTGATATTCTAACCTTGAATTTGGCAGGAATCCTGGAGAAAGGGAGAGGGAAAAGCATCTTTCCTTCTCTTCATCCTGCTTCTTTTTCCAACATGCATTTTTTCTATAATTTCCAGTTAATTCTTAAAATAGTGTATAATCTACACATCTTATTTTTCCTGTCACTTTTCTAGATTTAAAAAAAACAGGCTTCAAGCATATGATATACTCGTCATTTGATTTTTTGCACTTCCTATCTACTGAAGGAAACAGTAATGTCATAGGTTATTTTTAAATCATTAATTTTGTTATTCATTATCACGATCAGAAATGTATACACATGGACAAAGTGACCTCCCTCTGTGTTCAACCCGACGTTATTTCTGTGTGGACGTCCCTGGACCATCTTTGAACAGGCGACTGAAAATTGGCTTCCTGCCATGGCTTTCCAATCAGTCATTGCTCACTATTTTCCAGCGAGTGTTCATTTTTCTAAAGGCTATTTCAGTTAATGGAAACCCTGGTCAAGGTCACCATAAATTAGAGAAGATCATTTGATTTGGAGACAGGAGAAAACTTGGAGTTTCTGTAAGGTGATTCTCAAGCTATCCTCAAGGTCAGGGCAAAGCTTCAGACCACAGTTTCCCCATCCTAACATCATGATGGAAACGACTCTTCATCTTTCTTGTTAATTTATTATGAGTTTCACATTAAATATGAAACATTTCAACAATTCAACCTTAGAGTATTACCTATGAGAGACAGCTCATTATTTTGCATTCAACACTTAAATACTGTGAAGAAATGTTGGAATTATTAATAAATCACTGATGGCTCAGATGGAAAAGATTTTGCCTGAAATGCAGGAGATCCAGGTTCGATTCCTCGGTTGGGGAAGATCCCCTGGAGAAGGGAATGGCTACCCACTCCACTATTTTTGCCTGGAAAATTCCATGGACAGAGGAGCCTGGCAGACTACAGTCCATGGGGTCTGAAAGAGTCAGACACGACTGAGCAATTAACACTATCACTTTACCAACAATAAGCAAAAATAATCAGGAGGGTCCTATTAAGACTCATGAAAAGCATGGAGCTTATTCCAAACTGAATTCTTTTCACCAGTTTTTTATTTTTTAATAAAAATAAATTTTTACATAAAAAAAAAAATAACCCAAGTGGCCAAGTAGATTTTTTCTCCATGTGTCTAAAAAGCTGCTTGCAGAGGCTCAGGTAAACCACACTCTGCTCCCTAACTAGTCAGCTACATGAGATTCTATTTCTTCTATAATTTTTTTTTTCCTGACCAGATAAAGCTGTGTAAGTTGCAGATCTTTATAAAGTTTGGAAGAATAAAACCTAACGCTTGTCTATCCTCTGCTTAGAAACCCTTCCTTTTAGCGAGTTCAGCACCTGCTAAATAATTGCCAAGACTTAACTTGTAGACCACCTGTCAGTGTGATCAGTCAGCTGCTCCAGAGAGATACTGTTTGAAGCTATTACTAAGTGTATATATTTTATTTTTTTTATTGAAGGATAAAATTGCTTTACAGAATTTTGCTGTTTACTGTCAAACCTCAACATGAATCAGCCTCCCTTTTGAACCTCCCTCCCATCTCTCTCCCCATCCCACCCCTCTAGGTTGATACTGAGCCCCTGTTTGAGTTTCTTGAGCCATACAGCAAATTCCCGTTGGCTATCGATGTTACATATGATACTGTAAGTTTCCATGTTACTCCCTCCATGCATCTCGCCCTCTCCTCCCCTCTCCCCGTGTCCATAAGTCTATTCTCTTATGTCTGTTTCTGCATTACTGACCTATAAATCTATTCTTCAGTACAAGTTTTCTAGATTCCACATATGTGAGTTAGAATACGACATTTTTGTTTTAATAAAAAAGTAAAGGAAATGCTATTCATTTGCTGGGAACCAGCTCTGTGTATTGTGCATGATTAGTCACTCAGCCCAGAAAAGGCAATGGCACCCCACTCCAGTACTCTTGCCTAGAAAATCCCATGGACAGAGGAGCCTGGTAGGGTGCAGTCCATGGGGTCACTAAGAGTCGGATATGACTGTCTTCACTTTCACTTTTCACTTTCATGTATTGGAGAAGGAAATGGCAACCCACTCCAGTATTCTTGCCTGGAGAATCCCAGGGACCAGGGAACCTGGTGGGCTGCCGTCTATGGGGTCACACAGAGTCGGACACGACTGAACTGACTTGGCAGCAGCAGCAGCAGCAGCAGCAACCGCTCAGCCATGTTTGACTCTGCAACCCCATGAACTATAGCTCACCAGCCTCCTATGTCCATGGGATTCTCCAGGCCAGAATTCTGGAGTGAGTTGCCATGCCCTCCTCCAGGGGATCTTGTCAACCCAGGGATCAAACCCAGGTCTCCCACATTGCAGGCAGATTCTTTACCAGCTGACCCTTCGGGGAAGCCCAGGTACCAGTTATACTACATCTAAGAACTGTACTAAAACTCTGGATTAAATAAAGAATCTTTGATTCCATTTTCTTTAAATCCCTAGCCATATTTTTAATAAGAGCATTTCTGAATGATATTTAAAATATGAGGGAAATAGTTGTACAATAGGCATTTATTAGTGGATCTGTATAGCATGCAATCTATCCTTTAAAAAAAAAAAGGGGGAGGGCTTTGGAGAAAAATACAGAAAATAATTTTCACTCCTGGCACCAACATTTGTTAACCATGTAATTTTGGACTCATTACTTAATTTCATGGAGTCTCTTTGTTAAAAACCTTGGGTAATGATACCTTCTTCTCAGGTCTGTGATAAGAATTAGAGAAAAATACAGGTGGCTCGCAAAGAGTAGGACACGACTGAAGCGGTTTAGCACGCACGTACAAACACCAGCATATAAATGGAAGGAAGGCAATAAACTGTGGCAAAACAATCATACTTGCTATGATTAATATAATTACAAAAAGGCAAACAGAATTTCTAAAGGTTGTGGATCTACTGAACCAGTGTGTGAAAGTTCAAATACAGATGCCACACGCGGGGGGCCACACACCACGTGAGATGTTGGTTGGGTCCCCTTGTTGGGGATCCAAACTGACCAGTTATCTGATCGTATGAGGCTTACAGACTCTTGGAATATAGACAGATAGATGGTGGCATAGAATGTAGGACAAAAATGTAATGATACCTGTAATAATGCAGTTGAAGTTTTGGCCTGTCGGGAGAGGAAATGATGAGAGTTGACATAAAGAGGAAGTAGGGAAGTGCCTGGGACCAGAACCCAGCAGCCCAGCTCCAAAGTCATTGTTCCAAGCTCACATCTTGCTCCCTCTGAGCCACACCTTACTTTAATCCAGCACTCACCACAGGCCAGTCTCTGACCACCTAATATCCACCTACCACTTAACCCCTACAGCTCTCTACTTTGGTACATTTAGACAGTGGTGGCAGGTTGCTTCTTTCTCTTTTGCTTTCTTTCCCCACCAATGCGAAATATTTTTAAACGAGAAGTTTCACATAACATTTTACCCCTATGGTTCCTCTTGACTCAGTACAAGCTTGGGTGGCCCTCCCCTCCCGCCACCACCACTGCTAACCGCTGGCAGGAGCAGCCTGAGGCAACCAGGACCGGAGTCCAGATCAGAGGCACAGAAGAGGCTATGGATTGCACTGAGAAAGGCTTGTGGCCCAGGGGAGAACGAACTTTAGAGCAGCCCATTTCCCAGACAGAAGTACTGTCCAGTGACGCCCAGAAAAAGGTCTACTCCAGTGGTGCAGACAATCCCAAGCATCCTTCGTGGATTTGTCTCCCTGAGTGGATCCCCCTGTGGAGCTTTGAATTTCATTTGTGAGTAATTCCATTTTCGCAGGCTTGCGTCAGCGAGCCACGATTTCCTGATTAATAAGTACATCCTTCAGGTTCTTTCACAGCGCTCCTTTACCACTTGTCTGCCAAGACACCGCAGTAATCTAGACCCTCAGCTATGAACCCTATATATATAGTTGAATAATCAACCTCTTTGCCTGCAATCTGTCACCATACTCAGTCCCAGTGATAAACAGCTCCAGTGATAAGAAACAGTCTTAAAATCTCCCTTTATGCATGGTCTCTGTGACGCTTTGCCTTCATCCCGCAGCCTGCAGAACAAAATCTGAAGGCACTAGCCATCACTGGGGCCCAACGTGTAAGGCGGTGCAGCTCTGCGCGTCGGCCCCGCCGCCTGCAGAGTTCTTTGTGCTCTCGTGCGTCCTGGGCTCAGTCTCAGCACTGAGCTGATCAGAATGTCCTTCAGTCTCTTAAAGACATCAGCATCCACATCATTTTAGCCAAATTCTACACCGCTATCATGCTGAGGCCCTGAAGCACTGGGCCAGTGTTTTTATTTCAGAGGTTGGCCAGCAAACCTTTTCTGCAAAGGGCCAGAAAGTAAACACGTCTGGGTGTGCAGGCCATGCAGTCTGTGTCGACACTGCTCAACCCTGATGCAGGGCACGAGAACACTGGTACCGACAACATGCGCAGACATGGGAGGAGCCACGTGTCAAAACTTTATGATGACGCTGGAATGTAAATTTCATGTCATGATCCATGGGTCATGCAATATTATTCTTTTGAAGTTTCCCAACCACTTAAAACCATACAAAACATTCTCAGCTTGGGGACTGTACAAAACAAGCAGAGGCCACAGTGCAGCGTGATTTCCAACTATATTTTATATGCATACTGGTCCTGGATCCACAACTTCCTTTTCATTTTTTTATTGAGGTATGACTTACCTCAAGTGCTCCAACATTAAATAAATACTCTAGTAAATTTTGACATAAGCATACAACCATGTTCATATCACACAGGTCGAGATGTGAAACGTTCCCAGGATCTTCAAAGGTATCCTTCCTGCCTGCTTCTGTAAGACACGCCCAATCTCTTTGTGTTATAAAAGCAGCCTCTATATTTCCTGAATGGAGATCCATCCACTCCATCCTAAAGGAAATCAGTCCTGAATATTCATCGGAAGGACTGATGCTGAAGCTGAAACTCCAATACTTGGCCACCTGATGCGAGGAAATGACTCACTGGAAAGACCCTGACGATGGGAAAGACTGAAGGTGGGAGGAGAAGGGGAAGAAAGAGGATGAGATGGTTGGACGGCCTCCCTGACACGACGGACATGAGTTTGGGTAAACTCCAAGAGGTGGCAATGGACAGGGAGGCCTGGTGTGCTGCAGTCCATGGGGTCGCAGAGAGTCGGACACGGCTGAGCAACTGAACTGAACTGAACTGATATTTCCTATCTACACGCCTGGATTAAAGAAATGGGGGTACTGACGCCGTCCTATCCAAACTTTTACAGAGCAGTGTATTTTTAAATGAAACTTCAGATACCGTTAATCATTACAAGCACATGGAAGGCGAATTTCCAGTGATGGGTGATATCTGCTGAGAAACCCTGAAAGGCAATCTGGGAACACACATCCCTTTTTCCGGGCAGGCTGCCCAGGCCGCGTCTCCTTACCTGGGCCAAGGTGAGCGTTGCTTGTTGGCAGGTGCTGCACCGCACCCTGAGCTTTCCCGGCTGCACTCCTTGACACGGGCCTTTGCAGTAGACATAAAAGCTGTTGTAGGTCGGTCTACCTGCTGGGAAAACAGGCAGAGAGAGCAGCCAGTCAATGCGGATCCACACTGAGACTTAACTCCTCCTGAACATTTGGAAATACTAGTAGAATAAATGTTACAATGAAGATCCAACAATTAAAATTTAGAAAATGCAGTTCTTTGCTCAAAAGAGTGAAACATTTTTCCTTCTTCTTGTAAAAATGAGCCCTGTGACTTACTCAGCAAAGTAGCAACCAGCTTGCTGCTGGGAGAGCTGGCTAAGGGTATCTGCAACACAAGGAAATTAATCACATACTTTGCAGTTGACATTTTTAAAAGGATGATGATGTAAGACCATTTGAAATGTAGAGGCCCCTGCTCCTAAATTTTATTTTATGCATCTCTACCCAGTCTTCAAGGCTTCTGATTTTTCCTCTTAAACTTGTATCTTTTAGCCCCAAACTCCTCATGATTTGAATGGGATCATCACAGTTCGCTGAATTTCCAGTGAAGACTTTCCAACATGAAGTCACACACAAAATAAAACACCAGCCCTAAGGGGCTTAGCACACTCAGCAATCCTGTGCGGAAATGGGGGCTTTGTTTAGACAAATGTCATTCAAACAATACATGCAAAAGCTGCAAAAACATTTAGGAAAAGATAAACATCTCTGATCATTTCTCTCAAATAACCCCATGCAGGAGAGTATCCGCCTGTAAACTAGGGGAAGTGTCTTTTGAATCATTTACCTCTACATCTACAAAAGCTAACTGTATCCGGACACACTTACCAGTAAAATAACCGATTTCCAAATTTCTAAAATTACTAAATAGTCCTTTTGATCTTAACTTTACTTCTTGATAGGTGGGATATCATAAAACGCCATGGCATAAGGATTTGTTTAAAATTTTACTATTAGCATTAAGAACATGTAGAAATTATGAATAAATAGTAAACACGGTTGATCATTAAGAACAAAAACCTTGAGACATTCAAACATGTGTGGTTTAGTGAAAACAATTAGTGCAGACAATAACGAGAAAACAGAAACGATCCTAAAGTCTTATGCAACTCCGTTTGCTTTGCTAACTTCCAAAAACGGGCTCTGCAGACATATCCAAGTGTCTTTTGTCTAGCAGCCATCTCTACTAATATTGTCGGTGAGAATACACTGTAAACTGTAAAGCATAATAAAGATGTAATAATAAAGTTTTATAATTATTTTCTGGCAAGATACTTTCAAACTATGAATTATGAGATTAATATTTAGTTCCCATGTGAAAGGGAAGATGAATTATACATATATATTTGCAGTGATATGAGGCTAGATTTTCAGAACTGGGTTATTTTCAAATATTTTTTGATACTGATTTCTAACACAATTCCACAGTGATAAGGTAACAGACTCTATATGATTTCAATATTTTAGACCATGAAAATTCGGCACCTTGTTGTATATCCCTGGATATGTTCCAGTGTCTCCTAGCCTATGGGAACTTGAATAGAATTTGTATTCTGTGTAAATATTATATAAATCTTAATTATTCTGAATCGGTTCACAGTGCTTTTCAGTTCCACTTTGTTGTTATTGTTGTTTAATCGTTCAATTGTGTCCAGTTCTTTGTGACCCCATGGACTGTAGCCTGTCAGGCTCCTCTGTCCATGGGATTTCCCGGGCAAGAATACAGGAGTGGGTTGCTATTTCCTTCTCCAAGGGATCTTCCCAAATCATGGGTCAAACCTGAATTTCCTGCATGAGCAGGAGGATTCCTCACCACTGAGCCATCAGGGAAGTTTTCAAGTCTACTACATCCTTCTAATACTCTGTATATTCATTCTAGTAATTTTTGAGAGTGTGATATTGAAATTCCAACTAAAATCTTAATTTATCTAATAAAAATAATTTTAATATGTAGTATAACTTTATATAACCTTTTTCTGTATTTTCCAAGTCTCTTGTAAATGTGTTACCATACTTCCGTAATTTCTAAAAGAAAAAATATATAAGGCGTGATAAAGATGTCGTTTTATAATTTTACCATTTACTAGCAATATATTTTATAATTATTAATTTCCAGAGATTGATATTAGCTTTAATGTGAAAAGGAAGATGAATTATTGGTAGTGATATGAAACTATGATTTTTGAGGATTCTTTGCAGCTTTAGTGCCTTATTCTGCAAGATAGTCAAGTCTATGTGTATTAATAGTAATTAGCAAATACAACAACGACAAAACATGTATTCTTAAAGTTTTATGTACATCATAAAATGCAACAAACAGAACCATATATTAAAGTTATCGAAATACCATAAGAACTGACAGAAGATCACGAGAACTCTGAAAACTTTCATGAGTACTATGGCAAGAGCAGTGAAGGAGGAAGGAGACTTTATTGTTAAAAACTGTATCAGCAATATGACCAAAATCAATTTACCATTTTCATAACCTACTGTAAAGCTTAAACCAAAAAATAAGGGAGGGGGAGGGAGGAAGAAAAGAATGAAAAAAAGAAATGCTTACAAAGGGGGTGGCCTGGGGCGCAAAGACACCAGCATTGTTGAAAGCGCACATTAGCAAGGACTTGACAATAGTAAATGAAGCACCTCAGAAACTGCAGGGAACTAAGTGATTTTTCTCTCTCCCTTAGGGCAAAAGCAATGTTCGCAATATTGTTTCAGCTAAAGACAGAGCCAGGCAGAATGTGAAGACTGGGACACCCACCTCTGTGCACTATAACCTTCACTAAGGTCCTTGAGAAGTTAGGCAGAAAATACTGCATGCCAACGCGGGTGCCCTAGAAGCATACACGATGACATGCAATCTATTACACAGCGCGTCTCAGAGCCAGCACAAGCTGGGGGTTAATAGCCAGTTGAAGGAAGGATCAAGGGCACGCCAGTCTTGGCTAAGGCGCTTTTCAAGCTGTTGGTTTGACGTGGTCAAGCAGCTGGGCCTTCCGGTAAACCCTGAAAGCCCTTTTTCAGGACGCCTTCCCCACCTAGTTGGCAACATCACACCATTCCAAGTTGGCAAGCTTCTCTGGCACGCTGAGGTCTGGAGTGCACAGGATGGTGAGGACAAATGACACCCTCACCATCTTCTGGGCAACGTTCCCATCAGGTGGATGGAAGAGTGTAAGGTAGACTTAAAAATGGAGCCATAACCCCTAAAGGAACAAGGCAATGGGAACAATGACCCCTAAAACATTTCTCTACGTATATAGCGGCCTACAGTTAATAACATGAATCTTTCCCTCTCTTACTTCTTTTTGAATCTAATTTTTTTCCTCTACTAATCAACTCTGACACATTGCAAACTCTTCACTGTCCAAAATAATCAAAGCACTTGTGTTTGTGTTACAGATTTCCCTCTTTACATATAATAAGTTTTCAAACCTGGAGGTATTTCAAAAATCTTACAAATTATCACCTTCCCTGCAATTCACTCATAATGAACATTTGCCCATATTTTGAGTGTGCTCTGTGTGTGTACATATACATATATACACTTATACTGCACATAAACATTAATACTTTTTGGCTGAATGACTTATAATTAAGTTACAGACATGATGCTACTTCACCCCTAAATCGTCCAACATCCTAAAACCACAGAGTTTCTAGAGTGATTTTGTCATTTCAGCTGTTCTCTCTGACCAATGGGGTGTATGTCAAGTCCACCTTACAGAACACGAGGGTGGCGTGCAAGCTGTTTCAAGGTGTCAAACCGAAGTATCAGGGAATCTGTAGTCAGACCGTGTTATGTGCTGCCCAGTTCAGGCAGTCCTCTCGCTGCAGGACTCCATGGAGTGTGAAGACAGGACATACTGGGCATAGCATATCCCTGACTTTGTCAGACTTCAGAAGAGTACCTTTTCTGGAGCATCTTGTGTTAATGTATTTCTCAGGGGGAAAAAAAAAAAAAAAAATTGGAGGAAGGATACAACCCACTGTGTAGGGCTTGATCAACAGCAAGCCCAAGGGCTAAAGTTTATGAACACAGAGGTATTAGACACCACTGCTGAAGAGCCTGTGGACAACCAAGCTCACCCTCCACCCTAAGTCATCAATAAACTTACATATTTATTTTCTCAGGAACCAGAGGGGTGGGTCTGCTGATGGAATGATTTCACAGTGTGCTCATTTCATTCAGATGCTCTTTTTTTTTCCCCTGGATAGATGTTATTGGAATTTTCCAGGCTAAAATACTGGAGTGGGTTGCCATTTCATTCTCCAGGGCATCTTCCCCACCCAGGGATGGAATCCAAGTCCCCTGCATTGCAGGCAGATTCTTTACTGTCTGAGCCCCCAGGGAAACCCTAGTTAATGTGCAGGGCCCTGTTAAAGTGTGAGTCACTGTGTCCATTCAAAGCATCCATAAGGCTTTCTTGTGCCAAGTCGCTCAGTCGTGTCCGACCCTTTGCGAACCCCTGGACTGTAGCCCACCAGGCTCCTCTGTCCATGAGATACTCCAGGCAAGAATACTGAAGTGGGTTGCCATTTCCTTCTCCAAAGGCTTTCTTAGCATTGTCATTTTATCATTATCTTTAGGTTTTCTCTCCCAGTTTGGTTAACATTATGCTTCCTCAAGTATTTTCTCTTATTCTCCTTTCTTGATTTCTTGTTCCCCCCCAAAAATGCCAAACACACATTAACAATATTCACCACCTATCCAGTAAAGTCCCTACTCAAAAAGAAGATATATTATTTGCTTTGGTGTTTTGAAAAAACAGCATGATATTCAGTTTTCAGTTTTCGTATATTTTAGGTGATGGGCTTATGGCCTGAAGATGTTGTTTTTATAAGATAAATGAACGCTTAAGAAAACTCATTCCGATTCTGACGAAAACGTTTCATTGACCTCAGAAGTTTATGTCACTGGTTGTCATAGAGAAATCAAGAGTTTAATTGCCTGGATAATTTGTTTTCTAGGGGAGAAGAGAAGTGAGTTTTCACATACTTTATACCTAGGTAAGATAATGTTCAGTATCTATCCACTATAAAGCTGCAGGAGCACACGTGACTTCAAGTTATTTTTATCACATATGAGCTAATTAAAACATCAAGCAGATCAAGCTGCTGATGAGAACTTTCTGTGGGCATGAAAATGTGAACCAACCGGAACTCTCTCACACAGTAGCCACAAGGACCTATTGAGAAGCTGGCTAGGAACTATTAAGAAACCACTGTTTTAAAAGTAAATAAATAAACGATCCACATTAGCATAGCCATACGTGGGTAACATCTCCTAAAGCGGACAGCACGGAAGAAACTACATAACAGTGATGTCTCGTTCCCTCTCGCCCTCCCTTGTTAGACACAGAGATGACAACACTAAGAAGATTCTTCGGTCACATTGAGCAGTGCAGTAGCCAGCTGTTAAGGGTACTGATATGAGGACAATGAAGAGAGGAGGGCGGGAGTGGGAGGTCTGAACTGGAGACTCAGAGGGACACAGACACAGAGACAGGACCAGGCTTCTTGCCGTCTCCTCCTCCACACACCCCGATCCTGACACCCTCTTGGGTACTGCTCGCCTTCCGCCCGTCTCCACTGATATCACCGCCTTGGAAATCTGATCCACGTATTCAAGATGCCGTTGGAATGGCATTTCCCATAAAGTCTTCCCTTGATTTCTCCTGAAGTAAAAGGTATTTCCCAAAATAATCAGGAAAAGTAAGAAAGACCATCCAGCTAAGTCTTGTCACTTTTACACCATAGACTCGTCCAAACATCAGAAAACCAGCATCTAAGAAGAAGGAACGAAGCATCTTGCACAGACTTCATCCAGCTCTTGCCCAGCACCCAGCCCGGCAGCAGGATTTTCAGATTCTGCTCTCTGGCCCCTTTGGACCACAGTTTAGTTCCTGTTTTGTAAATACTGAGGATGTGATATTATCGCTGTCTGCACCACTTACCTGCATCGATCAACTCTAACCTGCCATACTCCCTCAGTTTACCCCTTCCTTGAGTCACTTAGGGAGTAACCCAGTCCTGTTTGGCTCCTACTACCCCACTGTGGAATAGATCCATGACCAGAGTTTCTGAACCCACGACCTTGATCCTGTGATAAGGATCTGGGACACAGAGAACCTCCTGTCCCCGAATTTGCCAGAATTCTTGCTCTTGTATTTTTGGGTGGTGGTCCTTCTGCTTGTGCTCAACCAAATGCGCTGGAATATATTCCCTGGTGGCTCAGACAGTAAAGAATCTGCCGGCAACACAGGAAACCTGGGTTTGATCCCTACCTTGGGAAGATCCCCTGGAAAAGGGAATAGCTACCCACTCCAGTATTCTTGCCTGGAGAATCCCATGGACAGGGGAGCCTGGCAGGTTACAGTTCATGGGATTGCAACACTTTCACTTTTTTTTCACATGACTTGTGTGAAAAGTCATGATGGCCAGCAAGCTATCTTTGCACAATTCATTTCTCCTCATGCTGGCCTGATACTATCCATTAGTTCTAGTTTGAACAATGCATATTGAACCAATTTAAGGCAGTTCCATATAAAGTCCATTCAATGTATATTCCTGGAATCATCTCTTCTGCATGAAATCTTCTGTGGATCATCAAAACACGGAGGACATGTGCACTCCAGCCTAACGAAAACCGGAAAAAGAATGGTGCCCCACCGTCTCTGTGTACTTGTCCTGCCTCTCCTATTACTACAACTCCCCTGCTTCACTTTTCCAAATGTCTTGGGCAGTTCCTTAAATTTAGTCAGCATTCAATACATATTCATCAGATGTCTCATATTTTACATGATGTGAAAGTTGGAGCAGGTATGATGGCATCAGAATAAAATTCATATTAAATAGCACGTGTGCTTGTGTGTGTGCTCAGGAATGTCTGCCTCTTTGCAACCCTTTGGACTGCAGCCCACCAGGCTCCTCTTGTCCTGGTATTCTCCAGGGAAGAATACCAGAGTGTGTTGCCATTCCCTTCTCCAGGGGATCTTTCCAAACCAGGGATCAAACCCATGTCTCCTGCATTGTAGACAGATTCTTTACCTGCTTGAGCCATCAAGGAAGTCCCCAAAATCAAGTAGCCATGATTATCAAATATCTAGAATAACTTTCCACCAGCCAAATTTACCAGATTAGATTCAAACATCCTTCAAAATATTAGCATATTGTATTTTAAATAAATAATATTATCTTAACATCACAAATTATTAGTATGATAAATAAAAGTAAAACAAAATAGAATACTGAAAAAGCTTATATAGAATTTAGTATAATTAAATGTTAAGTGAAAAAAAAACTGCATTCTGAAAGTTTATAAGTAGAACTACTTTAAAGGAGGACAGTTATTACACATAAATACTTTTACTTCCATCCTTATCCACTGGGTTACTACACCCCACTGAATGCAACCACATCACTCCACGCTTTTTTAACAAGCCATCTTCTTAGCTCCTGCACAGCAACCAAGGTGATGCTGTACTATAAACAACTTCCAATTATATAACCATCCACCCAGTGTGTGTACTTTGAAAACATGTTTAGCAATCTCTAAGGAGGCTCTACCCTTAAAGTTACAACTTAATTCTCAATTTTTGTGCTAGGGTTTTTTAAATTAATATATCTGCCACATAATTTCATCTGGTGAAGCAAAATCTGCTGATTAAAGAGAATGTCTCTGCCTGGATTTTGCGGCTGTTGTTGTTGCTGCCAATTTATTTTTTCATTATTCATTTTAATAGTAATAACCAAACCTCTACTGCCAAGAGAAGAAATGTAGAGTGAAGCACACTTTAAGAAATAGTTTTAAATAAATAACCAGGATTGAAGCCAAGTGGCGTAAACCCAGATATGAACTTGGGCAGGAGAACAGGTAAGGTGGATCCTAGAAAAGTCTCAACTCTTCACTATGTTGAGCGAAGGTCAGTAACTCAAATTTAGATGCACGTAACTGTTGACACTGCCGTCTATGGTGTCGCACAGAGTCGGACACGACTGAAGCAGCTGTTGACACTGCAGATGGCTGTGCACAACTCCTGAGAAGATAATCTGTGTACTCGAGGATGTGTCCATCTAGGGCAGGCCAAGCCTCGTATTGTCACCTTGGCAAATCAACTGACTCCCAATGCTGTTTTCTTATCTGCAAAATGGAGATGGTGATAGTACCTAGCTCACAGGCTTTTGTAAGAACGTTTGACAGAATGATACAGGTGAAGCACTCTGTGCAGTGTCTGATTCATGTTACCTGTTTTCATTTGCTGCCAAGAAATATGGACCCTGAGTTATTCCCAGGTACTCATACCTGTGAGCACTTCATACCCTGGACTCCTCAGTGACCACTGTCCTGCTGTTATAAATGAATCACCATTTATATTCTTACACGCCATGTCCATCTTAAACCTACAGCTGAATTTTTAGAAATTTCAGAGGTATAATTCTTTTCAAAACTGCATCAAAACCAACTAAGTCCTTTACAATGAAATATTTAATAATATAATGGAATATGAACCATAAACCATAGTGGGAAGTCCTTAAATTGATTTAAAGCTTACTAGAGTTTCATTTCTTTTCATAAATCACTGTTACTGTACAAGCAATACAGGTGAATTGTACAAAAATTATTAGCAGGAGTGACAACTGTAAACAATGATATGGATCTCATCTAGTGGATAACATTCTCAAGCTGGTTAACGCACTTAAAAAAAAATTGAGGCATTTCCAAAAAATAAAAACAGTTTTATAATGTGTAGTCTGTAAAAGCGTATTGAAGGAGATGCAAAGTGGATTGCAAAATTTCGTTTCAATGGCAGACTTGCTTACATTAGTGCTTATTCTTCATTGAAAGGTAAGCGTGATCGTCACCACTTCAGAAATGAGGAAACACAAGCTCAGAGAGGTAGACAGCCACCCCCAAGACAGCCAAAAGGCAGTCAGATATTTGCATATGAGTTTTCCTGATTACAAAGCCTACACTTTGCTCTCCACTGTGTGACAGTTACCTTGACTAGGGTCCTGATTATTGCTAAATACTGTAGAGGATTGATTCAATGGCTCTAAAAAGTGGCACTTGAACACAGGTTGGCAATTAAGGACCGTGGCCAGCAATCACCAACTGCTTCAGCATCCGTCTCACCACCATACTTCCCTCACGCAATCAGCAGTGGAAGTTTCATGGAAATTTCCATGAACGTTCTGTGGCACTGGCATTCAGCAAGAATATGCAGATACAAAAATTATCAACCAAGAAAGGTAAAACTCATTTTTAAGAGGCAGCACGTATTCTAAAATTGTACTTTACAGCGAGAAATGGTAATCTATGGCATAACATTAGAATCAATAGAATTTCTTCTTTATTTTTATAGAAGTGATGCCTTTCTTGATATTCTAAAAATGATTTTAACTCTCCTCATTTTCAGAGTTCTAAGTGTTAGTGAAACCTGTAAAGAAAATGAATGCCCAGAGAAATGACATCAATTAGAGAGTAACCAGCAAGGTGTGACTCTCCATACTCCCACATTTTCGATCTTATTTTATTCACAATAGCCATGTCAGTATTTTGGTATAAATACTGCATATAAGTAGAACACTTCCAATTTCACTACAACTGTTACAAATCTTCTTACAAATTCCAGTGTTTCACGTATCCTACTTTACCTTACCAAATGATGAGACAAAATATATAATATTAATAAATCTGATCTTTCTCCATATTGATTTCAAAAGGTCTTCTGTGGTAACTGAAAATCATAAACTCTCTACTACTCCTTAAAATATGAGAAAAATGAGTTTCTTCAGGGACACGGTGATTAGTCAGAAATGTCGGATGATGTCATCGTGCTGAAGGCAAAGTATAAAATGACTGTCTTCTCTGAATCAAGGCTGATAATACTGTGAACTACATGTCAATGGCTCAGCAGGTAAAGAATCCACCTGCAAGAGACACAGGAGACACGGGTTCCATCCCCACATTGGGACGGTTCACTGGGGGAGGGAATGGCAACCCTCTCCAGTATTCTTGCCTGGAGAATTCCATGGACACAGGAGCCTGGTGAGCTCTAGTCCAAAAGGTCACAAAGGGTCAGACACAACTCAGCAACTGTGCACATGCGCTAAGAGAGCACGGTTGAACCATTCTGGCCAGAACGCTCTTCACAGCTACTCACCTACAGCAGCAGCTTCCTACCCAAGGGGCAAATGTGTCACCCAGGGTCTCCAGGTTGGAGGCCAGAGGGCAGAAGGTAAGGACCTTTAATTAAAGTACTGGTTTTATCTTTAAAAAAAAAAAAAAATTCATTTACAGTTTACATCTTTCTACAAAATATATTCCTAATATTCTCTATAGAGATATTTTGAATTACTAACCATTATAAAAAGCAACACTGCTAGAATATGGCACTAAAAATAATCATAAAAAAGTGCTATTCACAGCTGAAATTCTTTTTTTTTTTTAATGTTTATTTAGGTACTTGCGTTTTCTGCCCCCCTTTCATTTTTATGGTGTTTTGCTTGTTTTAGGCTGTGCCATGCAGTATGTGGGATCTTAGTTCCCAGACCAGGTATTGAACCTGGACCCCCTGCATTGGGAGCACAGAGTCTTAACCACTGGATTAACCAGGGAAGTCCTCATAGCTCAAATTCTTCATCACAGTCCCTCAGGATTTTTTCCTAGCCGAGTTATCCAAACTTAATTACGCTGTCTTCTGCAATACTGAAACCAAAACACTTGTGATTTACAAACCCTCCATCCGCAGGCCTCCACATCTGCGTTTGCCCTGGGGTGCATTCACTTCGAAAGGAATCCCCAGTTACCTTTAAAGTCTGTGCCAAGTGTCCTTGAGAAGTCTTGCCTGCCCCTGCCCACAAGAGGCCATGTGAATGTGCCACCTTTACAGCGTCAGCACTTGATTCCTTGGGTGTGCTCGTTTGTAATTGGGTTTACAGGACAGAAGAGCCTGGCAGCTACAGTCCACGGGATCACAGGGGTCGGACATGACTTAGCGACTACACCACCCCACAACTGCATACGTCTGCTTCTTGTGGAACCCAGTTTCTGAGTGTGAGGACCTTATTTTCCCGTCTTTGCATCTTGGAGCTTGACCAGCCACGAGGGAGTCGAGAGTGCTTAGCCTCAGTGATCGGTTCATGGGACGGACACAAAAGAAACATTAAATAGTGAAAATTATTTGCGGAAGGGCTTCCCTTGGTGGCTTAGTCGGTTAAGAATCTGCCTGAAAAGCAGGAGACCAGGGTTCGATCCCTGGGTTGGCAAGATCCCCTGAGTAGGGAATGGCAATCTGCTATAGTATTCTGGCCTAGGAAATCTCATGGGCAGAGAAGCCTGGCGGGCTAGAGTCCATGGGGTCACCAAGAGTCAGACAAGACTTAGCGACTAAACCACCACCACCACCATTGGGTGAAATCTTTCTATTTTCCTTAAATGTCTGGTTCTCAGGCTTTCTTATTCCCTTGATCTCATCACTGATGGCTGACTTGCCCACATTAGTAGGTGCTTTTCCCTTAATATTCTAAATGTCTGAACTTCATGATCGTGTCTTCCTTCTGCAGAAAAGCTCTCAAACCCTAATTACATCTGCATTCCGACAGCCACAAATTAGATAAATATCTTGATTTACAATTAATTCTATTAGATATTAGGAAAACTTTTAGCCTTTTCATTCTATTATTATAAATGAAATTTACCAAGAGTCATAAATGCGGATAAAATCTTATTAACACAACACCAGTTTCACTTACACTACTGTTAAACCAGCTTCTTATAGGATTCCCTGACACCCATATTTTCTACAGTTTGTTTTCTCTGCCTTTTCAAATGCAGGTAAACAGGCAATGTCATCGTGGGCACTGGGTAATAACCACGCGACGGGTGTGTGTGAGCACAGACTGTCATCTACTGTCCTTGTGAGTCTCCCTCTCTCCCCGCCCCTCTTCTGCTCTGCACCTAAGCAATTTCCTAGCAGGTCATTCTCTCCAGAACCTATCAGTTCTGCAAACTGCTTTCATATTAATTTTCCTAAAGTAAATCTTTGACCGGATCATTCTCCCTAAACGTCTCCTCATTACCTTTTGGATGAGATTCAGACACCTTTGCTTAATAAATCTGGCCCCTCCATTCTTTGTGAGAGACTGACTAATTCTATCTTCACCTTCCCCTACTGCTCATTTCTGAAAGCTAAATCAGGGCCTCACAAGACACACCTTTTCCTTCCTTTATCAGAATAGTTATCTGACACTTGGAAACTAGGCAAAAAAATGTGGACAGCTGGTCCTTTGGATATCATGGAGGCAAAACCCACACAGTTCATGGAATTCTCCAGGCAAGAATACTGGAGTGGGTAGCCTTTCTCTTCTCCAGAGGATCTTTCCAACCCAGGGATCAAACCCAAGTCTTCCGCATTATAGGCGGATTCTTCATCAGCTGAGCCACCAGGGAAGAACTTTTACCTGTACACCTTATATATTTTTGGGATAGAGAAGATTATGAACGTCCTAACAGGGACCATCTCTCACATGTACTCAATAAATACATCTATTTCTTCTCCTTTGGTGCTAACAACATCTAAAAATGCATCATTTCTCCCTATTTCTAGAGGCCCTAATTCTCCTCTTCAGCCTTTTGGGGTCCTGATGTACCACCACCACCTCCAGGAAGTCTTAGTGATTCCATTTGTCAAATGTAAATCTTCTGCCCCTGCATCCCCATTACCTTAAATTTACAATTTTCTCTGGATGCTTAAATCACTTTATAACCCACCATAAATCATAGATATTTTTATCAAACTTATTACACTTTAGATTTTTGAAGATAGAGAATACATCTCACTGTATCGTCCTCGTGTCAAGGAACAAAAAAATTGCACGGATATGAAGGAAGTCAAGTAACTGGATTTGAAACTAACACCGTGGTAGGATAAAGTTTTCTAGCTTGCAGAAGAAAACATCACAATACACTGACCCTGAAATAATTTCATCTCTGTGACAATACAGGAGAAAAGTTCTTCCCGACCCACTACAATGACATGCATATTGACAATTGTTTTTATGGTGCCAGGATTTTAAAATTAAATATTTCTTAGCTTCTGTTACTTGGCGATGCTGAAGGAATGTTGTCAAAAGAGTAAATATAAGTTGATTATAAATCTTCATTTCAGGGCAGGATGTAGGAGAGGCTACATTACAGCAGCCATGTTGGTGTCAGCATAAGGAAAACAGAGTCTTATTTTAATAGTAGTAAGACTATTGAAATTTCTGTACATAATTTGTACAGATTTGAAGATGGTAATCTTGATGGTCATCAGTGAATACATGATTGAGGCTGGAAAAAAACAAAACACTGAGGACCATGAACTAGTCCTTCTGGACTCGAAATGGAAAGAATGGCCTCCTCCCAGTGGCCGTGGTCACTATTTACAGGGCTCAATGTGCTTGCCTGAAAGGTCTGCCCATTTGCCAACCAGACTTTGCAATCTGAAGAGTCTCAACTCAGAACAGTCCCGTTTACACCCAGTTTGTCTGGCTTGCCAGGCGATGGCCCATGGTGCGATCATCTGCCCAGACCACCTGGTGCTTTGGAAGCCATCTAGTTGCGATTTTGTAAACAGTCTCCCTGAAGCTCTGGAGTCACCCTTCAACTTTGAAGACTCGCTGTCAAGCAGCCAGAAGAGGTTGATGAATATCCTCACTTACACATAGAGCTAGACTTTACGACCTGATAAAAGTACAAATAAAACTCCTCTGTTGCTTATGTATTTCAGCTTTAGGAAGATCGTTCTGGAGGATGAAATAAGAGCTTTGGAAGAAATTAATGCTTCGGTGATCAACAAAACCTATTAGGTTAACTCTGAATTGCAGTAATTATCATGACCTAGGAATTATACCTGGAGAAGACTATAATGGATAGAAGATAGAAAGATAGATAAATAGA
Organism: Bos indicus; assembly: GCF_029378745.1. Classification (NCBI taxonomy): domain Eukaryota; kingdom Metazoa; phylum Chordata; class Mammalia; order Artiodactyla; family Bovidae; genus Bos; species Bos indicus. Next base: position 98,256,603 of record NC_091768.1, read on the forward strand.
TAGATAGCAAAATAGATACATTTCCTTTTAGCTGCTAAAAGGAGAAAGGCCAAGAATGTGGCAGGAAGAAAATAAAAAATAGATTATCAGAGAGATTTCCACATGCAAAAATGGTAGCAGAGAGGAAGCTATAAAGCAAAAGGAAGAAAAGTATCTAGAAGAAAAGGCACATACAGTAACAGCCAGAGAGATATGGAAAAGAAAAACACACACTAAGAGAGAAAGCGCGGGTTCCCAGAACACCACTCTCGTCTGTAACCTCTTGGATACTGCTCTATAACAGCCACGTCATATGTTCAAACTCTGCTTAGTCACTTCAGTCATGCCCAACTCTTTGTGGTCCCATGGAATGTAGCCCGCCAGGCTCCTCTGTCCATGGGATTCTCCATGCAAGTATATTGGAGTGGATTGCCATGCCCTCCTCCAGGGGATCTTCCCAACCCAGGGATTGAACCCAGGTATCCCGCACCACAGGCGGATTCTTTACCATCTGAGTCACCAGGGAAGCCCCATATGGTCAGGAGTGTAATACAAATGGGGCTATCCCCTCTTGACACGCCCTCCACATGGGGCGTAACCACGCCCCACGGCCACCACTGGCTCCCCGTCCAGCTCTTTTCTTACATCCATGGCTGCCTCTCCCTCTCCCTAAGTCTCTGCGTGGGGGAGGTGAGGGGGTGCAGAAAAGCAGACACTCACATAGCCACATATTCTCCTTTCCTCCCCTTACCTTACATGCGGTGTAGTCAGAGTAGTATTCAAATATCCATGGAAAAGAATAATCACCTTTGGCTCAAGTAAAAGTACGATCATGGTATGAAAATGTCGACGAAGGAAGGAGACAGAGGAAGTTGGAATGAAATTCCAGCACAGGGGTTTAGGGTAACAACAGAAATGCAAACACCATCCACACACAAACTGAACGCAGCACCCCCAGGGGGGTGACCCACCACAGCCACAGCCACCTGGACAAAGACTCGCAGCCCACAAACGTCACAGAATCCTTGCACAGCCCTTCCCGGAGGGGAGTGGGACCGTGACTGCAGGCCCTACCAGAACACCAGAACCTACCAGAGCAGCTCCCAGACCCCACTGCTCTAGCCAACCCACTGGAGGAGCCTGTTCCAGTGGGGCGTGAAGCTAGGTGGTGCGTGGGGCCTCCATGGGGAACACCAGGCCAGAGTAACTCAAGCTCTCCAAGCAGGGGATGCGGGCTCCTGAGTAGGGTGTCTTGTCCTCCTGTTGAAAGGGGTCACAGATCCCGGAGTCACCCACATCAGGAGACTGTTGGGACTTGCTTCTCTGTTCTGGGGTGCAGGGCAGGAGGCGGGGGAAGGGGCGTTGGAGCGGGTGATGGTCTAGAGCCCGGAGAGGACTGCAGCTGGCTAAAAGGATGAGCCTCTTCTGGAGCGCCAGCTTGCACGTTCACATATCTGGGGTTGGGGCATGGAAAATAACTAGTTTTGGTTGGTTGTTATTTCTGACGTTCAATGGGTAATGCAGATGCCCAACAAGCTATGGAAACCATTCACAGGAACATTCACGAGACTCGGATGTCAGCTGAGTGGACAGAAAACAGTCATTCCAGGAAGAGAAAGTGCCCTTCCGCATGGGGTGCCACTGAGATGCTGCAGAGACGCTGAGGACACAGGTGCGGCGGGGGGCCGGGTGCAGCAGGTGGGCGGGCGAGGCTCAGAGGCCTCTGCGTTTGCTCATCCCAGGCAGTGAGTTAGAGAAAGATCATCCTCTTATCTCCCGTCTGCCCCCCTGCCGCCAGCACATATGCCTCTCCACTCAGACAACTCTTCTTTAAAAATAGGTCAGACTCAGCTTATCTTTATAGCAAGTTGTCCATAAAGCCTACTAAAACCTAGGAGACTCAGAGATCAGTAAAGTGCATCTTCATCTAAACTGTATACAAAACGACCACACTGTTTAGTAAAAATAATCAACGTTGACAAAGCATCCACTCTGTAGCTCTTCAGTGTCCTCCACCCTTCATTACTGGTTTTATTCTGTTTCTAATTTGCAGTGCACATTGCAAAACCTGGCCAAATGGATCTTTGTGTAGATAGGTGTCTTGGCTTCTGCCAGCGATGAACAAGAAAAAGCAATCCTAGGTACACAAATGCTTTGAAGTTTCAAAATAAAGATGAAAACACACGTGCATCATTCAACTGTCCTCCGTTTCATGGAGGGAAAAAGCACACGTTACGGAGATAATGTCTTTTTTACTCCATTTCACAAAGGAAGAGCCACAATTAAACTGCTTTTATTTAGGTTGTTAGTGTTTCCCTGCTTTGATTCTTTGTTCAGGACGTAATTACATTTTAGAGATAAAATGATGTTGGGGGTGTGCCATGAAAACGACAATAAATGTCACTGACCTGCAAGAAATACACACTATTGTGGTCACTGTTTTATAACTGGTTCTTCATTGCATGAAACTTAATTATAAACCTCTACTCTGAGCTGTATGACTCTGACATCCTGGCTCGTAACGACACTATGAAAGCACACTATTCATATGTCCTTTAGCTTACAGTGCCTAATAGTTTTACAGCATCTTCCATTAATATCACATACCATTTACTGAGGATGTACTATTGTGCCTGCCTGATGTTAGACTCCATTGAAGATTCCTGAAAAGTTTATGTATCTATTTCTTGAGTTTTACAGGTAGAAACCTCTGAGTTGCAGAAATGTCACCTTTCCAGAGTTGTGTAGTGTTCTAAATGTCACTTGTAGGATTTAAACCCAGCTCACTGTGACTTGAGTGCCCTTGCTCTTTTGGGTATAGAATGACTCAGCCTTTGAAGTTAATTTGACACTTGAAAGGTAGCTTCTCTAAGAAACAGAATCGAAGGTTAAAAACTGTAAACGGGGCAGGGAGAGGTTACATTTAATGTCATATTGGATTTAGGAGTAACTGCATTCAAATACCAAGTGGGCAATTAACAGTTTATGATTTAGGACAAGACTTGAAAATTTTCTGAGCCTCAGTATCTCTGTTTATAAAATGGGGATAACAACATATGACTCATTTGTGTCATTTTTTTTTAGATTCCATGTACAAGTGATGTTGTATGATATCCATCCTTCTCTGACTTCACTTAGTATAATAATCTTGAAGTCCTTCTATGTTGCTGCAAACAGCATTAAAAATTTTCTAAAAAATGATACATATGAACTCATTTACAAAAAAAGAAAGCAATTCAGACTTTAAAACCAAACCAATGGTCATTAAGGGGGAAGGTGCGGGAAGAGATACATTAGAAGTTTTGGATTAGCATATATATGGTTGTTCGGTTGCTAAGTGGTGTCCAACACTTTGTGGACCCATGAACTGCAGCATGCCAAGATTCCCTGTCCTTCACCATCTCCCAGGGTTTGCTAGAACTCAAGTCCATTGAGTCGGTGATGACATCCAACCATCTCCTCATCTGTCTTCCCCTTCTGCTCTTGCCTTCAATCCTTTCCAGCATCAGGGCCTTTCCCAACGAGTCAGCTCTTCACAGAAGGTGCCCAAAGTATTGGAGTTTCAGCTTCAGCATCAGTCCTTCCAATGAATCTTCTTGCTGTCCAAGAACTCTCAAGAGTCTTTTCCATCAGCATAATTTGAAAGTATCAATTCTTCAGCAATCAACAGTCTTCTCTATGTTCCAGTTCTCACATGCATACATGATTACTGGAAAAACCATAGCTTTGACTATATGGACCTTTGTTAGCAAAGCAATGTCTCTGCTTTTTAATATGCTGTCTAGGTTTGTTATAGTTTTTTTTCCAAGGAGCATAATTTATGATAATCAACTGTACAGGACCTACTGTATGGCACAGGGAACTCTGTTCTTTATTCTGTAAAACCTATATGGGAAAAGAATCTGAAAAAGAATATGTATATGTATATGCATGACATCACTTTGCTGTACACCTGAAACTAACACAATATTGTAAATTAACTGTACTCCAATGTAAAATAGAAATTAAAAAATAATCACAGCAAAAAAAAAAAAACAATATATGCCTCAAATGATGGCTGAAGACAGTAGTCAATGCCTGGAATATATTTCTAAATCTCCTGATTGAGAATGGTCAGGGATGAGCCCAGCTGGGCCAGAATGCATGGAGAGGGAAAAAAAGGAAAAAAAAATCTCTGCATAAACACAAACGAGTCAGGAAATCAACTGAAGGTAAAAAGTGAAGATTCAAATACAAGGAAACCTGCAAGAGAGAGCAGAGTCCTGGTAGTCCCAGAAGGGCCACTTGTAGCAAGGCTAGGGAAGAGCAGACAGTCCTTCAGATCAGATGAGATCAGTCGCTCAGTTGTGTCTGACTCTTTGCGACCCCATGAATCACAGCACGCCAGGTCTCCCTGTCCATCACCAACTCCCGGAGTTCACCCAAACTCATGTGCATTGAGTCGGTGATGCCATCCAGCCATCTCATCCTTTGCCGTCCCCTGTTCCTCCTGCCCTCAATCTTTGCCAGCATCAGGGTCTTTTCTAAAGAGTCAGCTCTTCACATCAGCTGACCAAAGTACTGGAGTTTCAGCTTCAACATCAGTCCTTCCAATGAACACCCAGGACTGATCTCCTTTAGGATGCCTGGTTGGATGTCCTTGCAAGAAAAGAAACAGGCAAATACTGTCCCTGGTAAAAGCCCAATGGCTTACTTCACCCTTATCTTGAATAAGGGATACATTTTGAATGTATTATAGATAGCATCTAATTCTAAATGATCCTGAGTCCTTTTGGTTAACTGTCTCATTCTCTTGTGATATTTGTTTCCAAGGACTTAACTGAGTAATTAAGGAAGAGAATGGTAACGTAACCAATCGGAAAAATCTCTCCTCCTTATGTCAGTACATGATGGTGTGAAAGATCTGTTCCTGTTGGCCTACTTTATTTTAAAAGAATCTGAGGTACAAATAATGCATAATCTCGAGATGTTTATTTATGAAGTGAGTAAGGAATACTTCATTATATTCTTCCTCCTCTCCAGTGCCAGATGAGTATCTTGCATTTCCTCTTAGTTGAGGATATTGGCAGCAAAATGAAACAGACCTGCTTCAGCTGGACTGTTTATCATTCTGCATCTGAGCATTTCTTTGACAGTAACTTGGCTGATGAAGCAAATCTGCTGAAGTACAACAGACTGTAAGACCTTCCTGAAGCCTCACTTTCTGACTTGACAGCTATCTTAAGCAAAAGCCATCAAACTTTTCACGGAGGTGCACCTGACTCAGTAGTTCTGAATGTACTCAAATGTGAAGAGGCAGTGAAGACCTGCGCCTGGACCATGGCACAGGGTGCCATCTGTGTGATGGCCCGGTGGCCTGGCTTCAAAGTGAGGCTTTGAAGAACTGCTCAGAATTTTTCAGTCAAATGTCTTAGTTTCATAAACCATAACTGACATAGAGGATGAATGCTGTAGTTGTTCAGTCATTAATTCTTGTCTGACTCCTGTGACCCCATGGACTGCAGCACATCAGGCTCCTCTGTGCTCCACTATCTCCTGGAGTTACTCCAATTCATGTCCATTGAGTCTATTTTACCATCTAACCACCTCATCCTCTGACCATGCCACCCTCGTCTCCTTTTCCCTTCAATCTTTTTCAGCATCAGGATCTTTTCCAATGAGCATGCTTGACTGGCACTATTTCATTACTAATAATTAGATTTCTGAAAAATGTTGATAAATGAAGATTACAATACTAATGGGATATGAGAGAAAAGCAACGCCAACACATTTCTGCATTGGTTTTGAATGGTAAGCTTTCAGGTGAAGTTGAAAAAAAACATTTCTGAAAGCCATTTTAACAAATGCAAATTAAGGGGAAATTGTAAAATGACAGGTATTTTGCTTTATTGTTTTGAGAGCTCAGCTTGACAATGACATAATCCCTAAGAAGAAAGCATTTTAAAAAGAAAATGTTATAGGTGTAGAGAATTCAGACAGTGACTCAATTACACGTCGTCTCTGTGCTAATCGTTTCTAACATGAGACGTGTGTGTTGTGCTAAGCCGCTTCCATCATGTCCAATTCTTTGCATCCCCGTGGACTGTAGCCTGCCAGACTCCTCTGCCCATGGGATTCTCCAGGCACGAATACTGGAGTGCGATGCTGTTTCCTACTCCAGGGGATCTTCCAGACCCAAGGATCCAGCCCAAGTCTCTTATGTCTTCTCCAGGGACAGGAGGGTTCTCTACCGCTAGTGCTGCCCGGGGAAACCCTACTGAGCCCTTAACATGACACATGTGTTGTGTTTAGGGACAAGAGACCCATGCTAGTAAAGATAAGAGTAGATTGCATACTTTCAGTTCCTCTTCTCTTTTGAAGCCATAAAATTTGTTAACAACTAGTTTCCATGCCCATGTAGCACGCAAAAGTTTTCCTTTGTATTAAAAATAATATTGACAGAAACAAAAAGAGTGCATTGTATTGGGGTGTTTGAGAGTCAAAGATACTTGAGTTTATACCCTTGGGCAATTTGGGAAGCAGAATTCTCTGCTGGTCCCCAATGTCCAGTATAACTTCCACCACCACCCCTCTTGGAGCGTGCGGGGGCACTGTGAGAAGAAATCAAACGTCCCTTCCTTTACTGGTGCTCATTACATGGCAAATGTGAAGGGATTCTGCAGAGGCACAGAATGTCCCAATCCATTCATTCTGAGTTAATCAGAGGAGGTAAGTCTAGATAAGCTTGATCATATCAGCAGACTCCCACATAAGGGACCCAGGTCTTTTCAGCTTACAAGCTGATAGCACAGAGGCTATGTGGGATGGCGTCAGTCTTTGAATTCTTCACACTTGTAACATTTTCTTTTGGAAATGCTTTCTTCTTAGTGGTTATGTCATTGTCAAGCTGAGCTCTCAAAACCGTAAAAATGAAGGAGAGATTCCTACTGATTGAAGCAGCGAGCTGCCTGTCGTGAGAGTGCCCACAAGAGGCCTGTGGCCGAGAGATGCTGAGCAAAGGACGGGCCGCCTGCCAGCAAAAGAGCAGGGACCTCAGCCCTGCAACTGCAGAGCCTGAATCATGTCAACAGCCAGGAAAGCCTGGAAGGGATCCAGAACCCAGAAAAGAACAACTGGATAGCAGCCCGCGAGACCCTGAATGCAGGAGCTGGTTACACAGTGCCCACATACCTGGGCTACAGAGAACTGAGGGACGGTAAGCGGGGTGGCCTGGAGCCCCTGAGAGCGGGCATCTGTCACACAGCTGTGTGCTCACACACTCGAGTCCGACTCTTTGCCATCCCATGGACTGCAGCATGCCAGGCTTCCCTGTCCTTCACTATCGCCCAGAGTTTGTCAAATTCATGTCCATCGAGTCGGTGATGCTAACGATTGTTACGCAGCACAACAGACTAAAACAGGTGAGCTGTTTGCTTGGCCTACCTAACACTGGCTTCACAAACATAAGTGGAGATCAGAATAAAAGGTCACTATAATAATTCAGTCTGATTACATGCCTGTGACTCCTAGAGCCAGACATCCTGGAATGTGAAGTCAAGTGGGCCTTAGAAGTCGTCACTACGAACAAAGCTAGTGGAGGTGATGGAATTCCAGTTGAGCTATTTAAAATCCTGAAAGATGATGCTGTGAAAGTGCTATACTCAATATGCCAGCAAATTTGGAAAAATCAGCAGTGGCCACAGGACTGGAAAAGGTCAGTTTTCATTCCAATCCCAAAGAAAGGCAACGACAAAGAATGCTCAAACTACCGCACAATTACACTCATCTCACACGCTAGTAAAGTAATGCTCAAAATTCTCCAAGCCAGGCTTCAGAATACGTGAACTGTGAACTTCCAGACGTTCAGGCGGGTTTTAGGAAAGGCAGAGGAACCAGAGATCAAATTGCCAACATCCGCTGGATCATGAAAAAAGCAAGAGAGTTCCAGAAAAACATCTATTTCTGCTTTACTGACTATGCCAAAGCCTCTGACTGTGTGGATCACCACAAACTGTGGAAAATTCTGAAAGAGATGGGAATACCAGACCACCTGATCTGCCTCTTGAGAAACCTGTATGCAAGTCAGGAAGCAACAGTTAGAAGTGGACATGGAACAGCAGACTGGTTCCAACTCAGAAAAAGAGGACGTCAAGGCTGTATATTGTCACCCTGCTTATTTAACTTATATGCAGAGTACATCATGAGAAATGCTGGGCTGGAAGAAGCACAAGCTGGAATCAAGATTGCCGGGAGAAATATAAATAACCTCAGATATGCAGATGACACCACCCTTATGGCAGAAAGTGAAGAGGAACTAAAGAGCCTCTTGATAAAAGCGAAAGAGGAGAGTGAAAAGGTTGGCTTAAAGCTCAACATTCAGAAAACGAAGATCATGGCATCTGGTCCCATCACTTCATGGGAAATAGATGGGGAAACAGTGGAAACAGTGTCAGACTTTATTTTGGGGGGCTCCAAAAAATAAATTTTAAATAGATTTTAAATAGCTCAACTGCAGATGGTGATTGCAGCCATGAAATTAAAACACGCTTACTCCTTGGAAGGAGGGTTATGACCAACCTAGATAGCATATTGAAAAACAGAGACATTACTTTGCCAACAAAGGTCCATCTAGTCAAGGCTATGGTTTTTCCAGTGGTCATGTATGGATGTGAGAGTTGAACTGTGAAGAAAGCTGAGCGCCGAAGAATTGATGCTTTTGAACTATGGTATTGGAGAAGACTCTTGAGAGTCCCTTGGACTCTCAAGAATCCCTCATCCTAAAGGAGATCAGTCCTGAGTGTTCATTGGAAGGACTGATGCTAAAGCTGAAACTCCAATACTTTGGCCACCTCATGTGAAGAGTTGACTCATTGGAAAAGAGCCTGATGCTGGGAGGGATTGGGGGCAGGAGGAGAAGGGGACAACAGAGGATAAGATGGCTGGATGGCATCACCGACTGGATGGACATGAGTTTGAGTGAGCTCCAGGAGTTGGTGATGGACAGGGAGGCCTGGTGTGCTGTGACTCATGGGGTCGCAAAGAGTTGGACACCACTGAGCAACAGTCCGACTCAACTGAACTGAAGTGAACATGATAGGAGCTCAGTGAAGACTGTTGGTAATAGTAATGCTACCAGTAGCATGGGGATTCTCAAGTGGCACAGTGGTAAAGAACCCGCCTGCCAATGCAGGAGACACAGGACACCGGGGTTCGATCCTGGGTCAGAAAAAATCCACTGGAGTAGGAAATAGCAATCCACTCCAGTAATGACTCTGTCAAAAAAATTTTTTAATTCGTCTTAAAATAATAAACTATGATAAGTCTTCATGTTTTGCTTGTATGTTTTCTTGCTTTTTTTTCTTTCTGAAAAAAATTAACTTTTGGTTGGATATACTGTTATATCTCAATTCACATATGTAATTAAATAAAGTATCATTACTCATAATAATAATTATCGACTATTTTTTAAACCAATATTTGAACATGTTGTCACTCAGCAGTGTATGAACCAAAGGGATTTTTCACGAACTCATTTACAACTTACTTCTGGAAGGCAGTGAGAAAATCTAATCAGAAAGTAGATGGACTGTAGAAGGAATGAATGTTTAAGTTAATAGAAATATAAGCAACATAAAAATTCAGATGATTTTAAAAAAACATTATGTCATATTTAAAGAGAAAAATAAAAATACATAGCAAAGTATATTATTGATGAAGAACATACCTAAACTTTAAAAGGACTGAAGGAGAAGTCTGCTTAGAAAGTCATCTTGGATTTGGCAGTAAGCATTTTGCTTTATTCCTACAGAATCAGCAGTCTGAGGATAAATCATCAACAGCCAGTGAGGGCTTCCCAAGTGGAGCAGTCGGTAAAGAACCTGGCTACCAGTGCAGGAAACAGAAGAGACATGGGTTCAATCCCTGGGTCGTGAAGATCCCCTGTAGTAGGAAATCCACTCCAGAATTCTTGCCTAGGGAATCTCATGGACAGAGGAGCCCAGCGCACTATAGTCCATGGGGTTGCAAAGAGTCGGGCACGACTGAGTGACTGAGCACAAACACACACCAGCCCTGCACTGCACACTGGCCTGCTACTTATATTTGACTACAGGAGACAGGCTCCGTTTTAGGAAGCCTGAAATGTTTAATAAAGATGACAACATTTAATCTTTGAAGACAAAAAAAAAAAAAATTAGGTCACTGAAATTGCCTAACACCTAAGGCCCTGTCCAGGGACGCTTGGAAACGGGTGAATGAGACACTGCCCGCAGCTCTGCACTCGCTCCAGGTAGGGCCTGGGTACCCACTCTGGCTCCCAGCCACCACATACCCTTCCCATCTGTCACTGTCTACTGAGCACGTGTTCAAATGGCCTCACCCCTATTTTTGGAATCAGACGAGGTCCTCACTAATAGACCACAACCTCAAACAAAATAAACCCATAATACACCAGCAAAACAAGCAGGCTCCCGAGGGGAATGTGTACCTTCTTTGGGGTCAAGCACACGTGCCTAGACTATCTGCTCCCCTCTCCAGAACGGATGATGTGGGGTAAACACGGGGTCACCTCGGTTTCTAGCAAAATGCGGAGCCCACCTACATCCCGGGGCTGCCGGGAGGGTTCACATGGTCCACACAAGTCTTGCAGAGCACCCCCCAGGCACCCACACGCTGGGAACTTCCCCTCTGCCTGATAATCACACAGATCCAGTGCCGAGTAAGGGCAACCAAAGCAGAGACGCCCACTTCTCTACAGGTCTAAGACTCTTCTTACACACTTCCCAGGCTTCATTATATTGAAAATCATAGAGCAGCAGATCCAGGGGTTATGAATCACATAACGATTTCCTAGTGTGTGTTTATGAACAGGAGCGCTTTGATCGTTCTGTATAAAGACAGGCAAACTCAGCTTCCTTTCCCTCATTGATGCCACATGTATTTTGGATGATGTGGTCAGGTAGACATGCCCACAGGCTCCAGGGGGGCTGTTCTCACTTTGAACATAATGGTTGATGTTACACGGAGATTGGATGCTAAATATTTATGTAATCATGAATATGGGAATACTCTACTCATATTTTTTAAAGACATTACTTTCTTCATGAAAGCTCATGAGTGGAAAAAGCATGAGCCTCGATGCAGAGAGAACCATATTCAGACCCGGTCTCTGTCACTGTCTGATCAGTGGCAAGTGAACCCCGCGCCTCTGAGCCTTGATTTCCTCATAAGAGAGTCAATTCCTAGGCAGGTTGATAAGAAGTCCAGGGTCCCTGAAAAGGAGGAGAAAGGGGGCCTGGGGCTCTCGAAGTGGAGATAGGAGGCTGGAATTCTCAAGGAGGAGGAAAGGACAAACATCTATTTTTTTTCTCTATAGTCCTTAGTCTTATTCACATAAAACTTTTCCTTTAAGCCCCAAACTGATGTTTAGAAAAAAACAACTCAGTTTAAACTCTGTACTAAGGATTATATATCAACAATGTATCCTGCTTGAGGAGTCTCTCCTTCCTGAAAACCTTCTGACTAATCCTGTTATCTTAAAATGTAAATTATGAGAGTGGGTCTAGTAAGATCTATTGTAATAACTAATGAAAAAAGTATATAACTCCCTTGCTAACACTAGCAAGGGGGGCGACTCTCCATCCCCTTCTGATGTCTATGTCAGAACCTTTCTCTGTCCCTTTTCATCCTTTAATAAAACTCTGCTACAAAAAGCTCTTGAGTGATCAAGCCTTGTCCCTGGTCTCCAAGTTAAATCTTCGAGGATCACGAATCCGACACCATTCACAGAAAGCTGCTGCTGCTGCTGCTAAGTCACTTCAGTCGTGTCCGACTCTGTGCGACCCCATAGACGGCAGCCCACCAGGCTCCCCAGTCCCTGGGATTCTCCAGGCAAGAACACTGGAGTGGGGTGCCATTTCCTTCTCCAATGCATGAAAGTGAAAAGTAAAAGTGAAGTCGCTCAGTTGTGTCCGACTCTGAGCGACCCCATGGACTGCAGCCTTCCAGGCTCCTTGGTCCATGGGATTTTCCAGGCAAGAGTACTGGAGTGGGGTGCCATTGTCACAGAAAGCTATGACTCATCTAAAGTGGAAACACTGACCTCACAGGTTGGTGAAGACTAAAATGAAAAAGAATACACACATACACACAGGACAAAGGTCCGTCTAGTCAAGGCTATGGTTTCCCAGTAGTCATGTATGGATGTGAGAGGTGGACTATAAAGAAGGCTGAGAGCCTTATGACTTGATGATTTTGAACTATGGTGCTAGAGAAGACTCTTGAGAGTCTCTTGGACTGCAAGGAGATCAAACTAGTCAATTCAAAAGGAAATCAACCCTGAATATTCATTTGAAGGACTGATGCTGAAGTTGAAGCTCCACTATTTAGGCCAACTGGTGGGAAGAAGTGACTCATTGGAAAAGACCCTGATGCTGGGGAAGGAGAAAGGGGAAACAGAGGATGAGATGGTTGGATGCCATCACGGACTCAATCCACATGAGTTTGAGCAAGCTCTGGGAGTTGGGGAAGGACAGAGAAGCCTGATAGGCTGCAGCCCATGGCGTTGCAAAGAGTCAGACACAACTGAGCAACTGAACAACAGCAACATCTATATTCATACACATAACTTCGGATCAGATACAGAGATGCATATTACTTTGCTGTAATATTTGTAAGATATATATTTAGGAAATGCCATATGTGTGTACAAATAAAGGGAGGAAGGAGCACTGATCCTAAGGGAAATCTATTGTTTAGGAATTGGGGAGATGGCATCAAGAAATGCAAAAAATAAAAAATCAGGAAAAATCGGGCACTTAGAAAGAACTTGAGGAAAAAGAGTCAGCAGCAAACCTAAGAAAAAGAATGTTAGGGCCCTGGGGAGAGACAGGCAGGACAGCGGCCTGAAAAGCCTGCTTCCAGGCTATGCTGAGTCCTTCCTGTTGCTCAGGCACATCTGACTCTTGGCGACCACATCTGACTCTTGGCGACACCATGGACTGTAGCCCGCCAGGATCTTCTGTCCAGGAAAGGAGTGTGGGGTGGGGGAGGGTTTCTTGTTTGTTCTTGTTTTGTTTTGTTTGCATGGCTTCCCTGGTGGCTCAGCTGGTAAAGAATCTGCCTGCAATGTGGGAGACGTGGGTTGGATCCCTAGGTTGGGAAGATCCCCTGGAGAAGGGAAAGGCCACCCACTTTCCCTGTATTTTCCCGGTATTCTGGCCTGGAGAATTCCATGGACTATATAGTCCATGGGGTTGCAAAGAGTCGGACACAACTGAGCAACTTTCACTTCACTTCACTTCACTCCCTGGTGGTTCAATGGTAAAGCATCTGCCTGCAATGCCGGAGACCTGGGTTCCACCCCTGGGTTGGGAAGATCCCCTGGAGATAGAAATGGCAACCTACTCCAGTATTCTTGCCTGGGAAATTCCATGGACAGAGGAGCCTGGCAAGCTAAATGAAATAAACACATAAAGGAAATAAAACAGGGAGGGGGAAAAAAAATGAAGAGATGTGAGACGAACAAGTATAAGAAGATTAACTCTAGCCTGCTAATTCCTGGGCAAGCCTGACTCACCACTTCTCCCATGGGCTCTAGTTAAATCAGAACTTCAAAATCGAGCCCAGCCTCATTTCCCTACTGGCACACGGTACAGCTGGTGAGGAAGCCCTAGAGCTCAGAATGGGACACTCTGTCACCTGGTGCCCAGTGAAAGGACTGAGGAGCCTGGCTACCTGTATCATCACCATCCCCAGCTCTCCCAGCCTTTCCAGCCCAGACAGAAGGAGAATGGTGAATGAACAGGTTACCTATCTGCGTTTGTGTGTGTGTGTTTGTGTGTCGTTAGTCATTCAGTTGTGCCTGACTGTTTGAGACCCCATAGACTGCAGTACTCTTGCCTGGAAAATCCCATGGATGGGGGAGCCTGGTAGACTGCAGTCCATGGGGTCTCTAGGAGTCGAACACGACTGTATAACTTTCAAGTAGACAACCTGAGCGACTTCACTTTCACTTTTCACTTTCATGCACTGGAGAAGGAAATGGCAAGCCACTCCAGTCTTCTTGCCTGGAGAATCCCAGGGACGGGGGAGCCTGGTGGGCTGCCGTCTCTGGGGTTGCAGAGCCGGACACGACTGAAGCAACTTAGCAGCAGCAGCAGCAGCAGACTGCAGACCACCAGATTCCTCTGTCCATGGGATTTTCCAGGCAAGAATACTGGAGTGGATTGTCATTTCCTCCTCCATGAGATCTTTGCGACCCAGGGATGGAATATGCATCTCTTGCTTCTCCTGCATTGGCAGGCAGATTCTTTTACCATGACAGCCATCCTGAATCATTGCAATTTGTTAATTGCAATGTTACTTTAATCATTACAATTGTTACTTAGTGCAACCTTAATCATTGCAATTGTTACTTAATCATTGCAATAATACATGTATGATATAAATATACAACTTCCTACATATCTGTGTATTTAAGCAGGCAGCACACTTCTCCTATACAAAAGTCTGAATTTCGGTGCATGTTAGTTCTGCTTGCATCCACTCTCTTCAGTCACTGACTAGTTGGTTTACTTTTAGCTCAGCAACTTTCTGAAAATATGATTTTTTTTCCCTCTTAATGCAGTGAACCAGACCACTGAATATTTTCTCTTCAGTTCAGATCAGTCGCTCAGTCATGTCCAACTCTTTGCAACCCAATGACTTGCAGCATACCAGACCTCCCTGTCCATCACCAACTCCCGGAGTTCACCGAAACTCATGTCCATCTAGTCAGTGATGCCATCCACTCATTTCATCCTCTGTCATCCCCTTCTCCTCCTGCCCCCAATCCCTTCCAGCATCAGAGTCTTTTCCAATGAGTCAACTCTTCGCATGAGGTGGCCAAAGTACTGGAGTTTCAGCTTTAGCATCATTCCTTTAAAATGGACTGGTTGGCTCTCCCTGAATTCCAAGGGACTCTCAAGAGTCTTCTCCAACACCACAGTACAAAAGCATCAATTCTTCTGTGCTCAGCTTTCTTCACAGTCCAACTCTCACATCCATATATGACCACTGGAAAAACCATAGCCTTGACTAGACGGACCTTTGTTGGCAAAGTAATGTCTCTGCTTTTCAATATGCTATCTAGGTTACTCATAACTTTCCTTTCAAGGAGCAAGCGTCTTTTAATTTCAGCCCCAAACATAGTCTGACATTGTTTCCACTGTTTCCCCATCTATTTCCCATGAAGTGATGGGACCTGATGCTATGATCTTCGTTTTCTGAATGTTGAGCTTTAAGCCAATTTTTTCACTCTTCTCTTTCACTTACATCAAGAGGCTCTTTAGTTCCTCTTCACTTTCTGCCATAAGGGTGGCATCATCTGCATATCTGAGGTGATTGATATTTCTCCCGGCAATCTTGATTCCAGCTTGTGCTTCTTCCAGCCCAGAGTTTCTCACGATGTGCTCTGCATATAAGTTAAATAAGCAGGGTGACAATATACAGCCTTGACGTACTCCTTTTCCTAGTTGGAACCAGTCTGTTGTTCCATGTCCAGTTCTAACTGCTCCTTCCCGACCTGCATATAGGTTTTTCAAGAGACAGGTCAAGTGGTCAGTTATTCCCATCTCTTTCAGAATTTTCCACAGTTTGTGGTGATCCACACAGTCAAAGGCTTTGGCATAGTCAATAAAGAAGAAATAGATGTTTTTCTGGAACTCTCTTGCTTTTTCAAAGATCCAGCAGATGTTGGCAATTTGATCTCTGGTTCCTCTGCCTTTTCTAAAACCAGCTTGAACATCAGGAAGTTCACAGTTCATGGATTGCTGAAGCCTGGCTTGGAGAATTTTGAGCATTACTTTACTAGCATGTGAGATGAGTGCAATTGTGCAGTAGTTTGAGCATTCTTTGGCATTGCCTTTCTTTGGGACTGGGATTGTTGCAAGAGGCATCAGAGGGCAGACTCACAAACCATAATCATAGAAAACTAGCCAATCTGATCACACTAGGACCACAGCCTTGTCTAACTCAATGAAACTAAGCCATGCCCTGTGGGGCCACCCAAGACAGGCGTGTCATGGTGGAGAGGTCTGACAGAATGTGGTACACTGGAGAAGGGAATAGCAGACCACTTCAGTATTTTCTCTTAGTTTTCATTATCTGGAATAACAGTATTTTTTTCCCTACCCTTTCTACATCCATTAAAACCCAGTTGCTGAAAATCACAGGCTTTCAAAAGCCAAAACACATCCAGCTAGTGTTATAATGTAAGACACTCTGTTAATGATCGATAAACCTAAAATCCACAAACATTTCAGTTTTACTTTACAAATGGTTCAAATATGTGAGTCCCAAATGACGAAATCATGGTGTTGATTTTCACTTTGTACTTGACCTCTGCATTAAAGCTCAAGGCACTGATGTCAGATTTTACATTACTTTATCTTACTCTCTTCTTGCCCTTTAACTGGAAAACATGGTAGGGGAAAAACTTTGGACTGCCATCATTCCCATTCCCAAAATGACATATAAAGGCAGAAGCAAAATTACCTACTTAGTCAAAGGTAGAGAGAGCATTATCAGAATCCTTGGTGTCCCTACAGGAAGCCCTCTTAGAAAGCCTGAGATGATATCTATGGCTTCCCTGGTGGCTCAGTGGTAAGGAATCCACCTGCCAATGCAGGAGACGTGGGTTCGATCCCTGGGTCAGGAAGATGCCCTAGAGAAGGAAATGGCAACCACTGCGGTATTTTGCCTGGGTGATCCCATGGACAGAGGAGCCTGGAGGGCTGCAGTCCAAAGGGTCACGGAGTCACACACTACTTATCGACTAAACTATGAACTACCAGTGTGTGTCTATCGGAAAACTTACAGCAGGAATACATCAATATGTCAGAACTGCATTAATGAAGTCCAGAAAAATAGGCTCAGAGCGGGCTAGTTTTTGTTTTTTTTTTTTTTAAAGTAGTTCCATTCAATCAGACAAAGTACTTAGTAACCTGGCTGGAAGTAAATGATCTATTATGAGAGTTATTTTCACATACTTGATTGTTAATGAGTAAAGTCCAAATATATTAGTGTTGGCAGGATTGGATTCTCCACATCAAAGTTACGGCAACCTCACTACTGAGTCCATCCAAGGAGTTGAATATGAAGCAAAATTTCAGCACAGGCGAGACTGACATTTCACAAATTACATGTCTTTCATCTTTATTTCTATTTAAGAAAGTATATCTTGGTACAGTGAGGACTAAGGATACTTAAAATCTACCATTTTGAGGCAAAACTATAATAGATTTTCTACTACTAGATAGGGCTTCCCAGGTGGCGCTGGTGGTAAAGAACCTGCCTGCCAGTGCAGGAGACCTAGGAGATGCAGGTTCACTCCTTGGGTGAGGAAGATCTTCTGGAGAAGGACACAGCAGCCCACTCCAGTGTTCTTGCCTGGAGAATCCCAGGGACAGGGGAGCCTGGTGGGCTACAGTCCGTGGGATCACAAAGAGTCGGACACAACTGAAGTGACTTAGCACGCCTACAGTATAGACAAGACTTCACCAATTTTATCCACCAGTGTTTATGTGGGTATATTTCCTAAAATTGTACAAATGCCACACTTTTAATCTTTCACAATATGATATTACCAAGAACTTGCTTTTCTTCTGTTATTGTTCAGCTCACTCATCTTCATATATGCTTAATCCTTAACAGTCACTTG
Organism: Bos indicus; assembly: GCF_029378745.1. Classification (NCBI taxonomy): domain Eukaryota; kingdom Metazoa; phylum Chordata; class Mammalia; order Artiodactyla; family Bovidae; genus Bos; species Bos indicus. Next base: position 98,274,259 of record NC_091768.1, read on the forward strand.
TGTTATTTCATTTTGTTCTGACTTTTCTTTTTTCTCATTTCCCTTGATATATTTATGTCTGTTACTGGTTTCTGAGAACTCATTTATGACTAAGGATGTCATGCAGTGAAAATGAAATACCATATTCTGTTGCCAAAAAGAGAAAGTATATCTTTTGATAGACATATTCTACTTCAAATGCAAAAATCACAAAATTGGCAAACTCAAATCAAATTATCTGTAAAACTTATCATAAGGGCAGTGGAACTGATTCTATAAAACATATTTTATTGGAAATAGGAATTTAGAAGACTATATTTGTGATCTGAAAACCATAAATGAGTCACTGATATTACAACTGACCATCTACGAGTCCACGGGGGCTGGAGATGGTCCTTTACTCTTCATAAGTGGTGAATATTGATAGTCATGGCCACGGAATGTGTTATCTGCATGAATGTGAATTTTCATTTAAAAATTTGACATAAAGTTATGATTCACTAAAATGGAAAACAAGAAATTCAAGTGAAAATCTTTTAGCCCATTGATCTCTCATTTTGCTGAAAGATAGTTAAATGGTTTGAAATTAATGCCTGATAAATATGTGAACTCATTGAAGTTATAAATATCTTCAAAGAGCTATTCAAAGCGTATGAAAATCATTTTTAAATGAGCTGAAAACATGAAAATTAGCTCTACTTAATTGCCTAGGCTAGCCCAGTACTGTACTTTATTTGTTGGTTTACAAGCATCATTTCCAGCCTTCTTGAAAAAGAACTTGCATGGTTCTGGTTTTTCAAATCCTTCTAGATTTTACAGAGTCAGGCGCAGTCACTAGGGAAAGATCCTCCAGTCACAGAAGCCGGCCATCGGGACTCTGTGTGCACCCCCAGGGGCTCCATCACGATATTTCATGTTCAATTCTTAGTTAATCTGTAAATATTGGGAGGCGCTATGGCCCAGTCCCGGGACCTCTTGTTTTTTCTGTCTATACTCACTAGCTAGTTCGTCTTCTCCAGGGCCATGGTTTTGAATATCTACTCTATGATTTGTGCCAAATTTACATTTCCTGCCTTGAGCTCCATATTCACACAATACATGACCTCTGTGGCTCACGTGCATTCATTAGCATCTCAAAATTAATATGTCCAAATTAGCACTCATGATTATTTCCACAAAGCCTGCTTCTGCCCAGTCTTACCCATCTTAGAAAAAAGGACACCACCATACCCTAAGTGTTTAAGATAAATCCCTATGAACCATCCTAAATTCCTCTATCTCTATCATACTCAGCCCAAGATAGATGCTATCTTTAAACTCTTTTCAGAACTGGACCACTTCTCACCTATACATCCAAGGATGCATAACCCTAATCTAAGCTACTGCCATGCCTTCCCTTGAGCCTCATGAATGCTTCTGCTACTTCCATGTCTCCCTGGCCAGGCCATTTCTCCATCTGAGGGTAGAGCAGTCTTTTAGAGACATAAATCAGACCCCATTGCTCCTTCTCAGTATGCTTTGATGGCTACACGCCCGAATTCTTTACACAGCCTGTCAGGATACTACCTTACCTTGCCTCTCCAAGCTCACGCCTGGCACCTGATCCAGCCACAGTATCCTTGTGTGTGTGTATGTGTGGGCGCTCACGATCAAACCTGCATCTCTTATGTCTCCTGCATTGGCAGGTGGGTTCTTTACGCAACCTTTATCCACCTCCATTGAGGTGATGCTGAGTGCACAAAGAAATGTAAAATACATTGGATGACTAGAGTGAGGTCGAAATGAACTTCTTCAAAAAGGGTGGTCTCTCTAAGCAGAGCTGTAAATGTATGTAGGGAGCATTGACCGGTTATGGATCTATGTACACAAGGACACAAAACGGACTGGAGCCTGAACAATCAAGGAAGAGGAACATTGGTATCAGATCAGGATACATCCCGCATCAGCCTGCAGTTTAACCTGAGAAGTTCTGGAATGAAGTTCTGGACTATACTATGCTCATGCCTACACAGAGGCTTCCCTGGTGACTCAGTGATAAGGAAATCAGCTGCCAGTGGAGGAGACGTGGGCTTGGTCCCTGGGTCGGGAAGATCCCCTGGAGAAGGAAATGGCAACCCACTCCAGTATTCTTGCCTGGAGAATCCCATGGACGGGGAGCCTGGTGGGCTACAGTCCATGGGGTCACGAAGAGTCATACACGACTGCACAACTTCACTTCCACTTTTCACTTTCATGCATTGGAGAAGGAAATGACAACCCACTCCAGTGTTCTTGCCTGGAGAATCCCAGGGACGGGGGAGCCTGGTGGGCTGCTGTCTCTGGGGTCGCACAGAGTCGGACACGACTGCAGCGACTTAGCAGCAGTAGCAAGATATCAACCACGTAGACAAACACCAGCCCCACCCCGGACACTCTCCGTGGAGGCTTCCTTATTGGCCATAAATTCCCATTCAAATAGTAACACCTCTGATGGCTTACGGAGAAAGCTTATTTTTGAGATAGGAAAACCTAATTCATTACCCCACTGTTCTAAAGAATACTGGTATTACACATGGACTTCAAAACGATACAATTAAGTCTTAATAGAAAAACATACATTTTAAAGTGGGGAAGAAATCCTTGAGAAGAAATTTAGCAGCAATGTTACATGTTTCCTCTAATTCCCCAAAGCCATTGAAGATGAAGAAATGCTCCTTATTTATGTTCAGAACTTCAAGAAAGTGATGTGATGTGGGAGCGAATCCTGGAAAGACAGAGATGACAAGAACAACTGTGTCTCGATGTGTGTCCGGAATGGCTGACACTGTTTGCCATCGTTTGAGAAAATAACAACCCTGATCATAGTATGGTCCCCCAAAAAACTCCTTCTGTGTGGAAACTCCATTTAATCACTTAGTATTAGGCATGCCAAGGTTTCTATATGATGAAATTAAGGTAATATTTCTCATTCATAAATTGGAGAACCTAATTTAATCACATTAACCACTGTCCCATGTGATTAAATGCATCTCAGAGACAGAAAAAAAAAAAAAAAAAAAATCAAACAATCTCGCTGGGCAATCTCTCCCAGAGAAGAGAGTAAGACAGGAAAAGACACTCCTTTGCACAAAACAGCACTACTCTGGGATTTCACTGGTCCCAGCAGCAATGAGCGGCCACGGCCATGGTCAGGACCAGGCTATTGTGTGGACACCAGTCCTAACATCCCCCTGTCCAGTGCCACCTGTCACCACCTGTCACACACAACTGCATGGAGATGGAGGTTGTCACCTTGGTGACTTTCACACCCTTCACCTCCCACCCAGGTTATATTCAGGGCATTTGAGAATCTCTTCTTCACCCCAAATTTAATTTTTTATTTTTTATGGGGGTACAGCCAATTAACAATGTTGTGGTAGCTTCAGGTGAACAGGAAAGGGACTCAGCCATAAGCATACACATGTTCATGTATCCATTCTCCCGCAAGCCCCTCTCCCATTCAGCCAGTCATGTAACGAACTAGAATCTATTTCCAGCTTGGTTTCAGAATAAGAACTTGCTCTCACAGCAAAGGGAGAGAGGACTCATTTCAGGATTCAGAGGAATAACGAGTGGGCAAGTGGCTACTCAAGGATTTACTGAACCTGACAAGTTCTCTGTCCATGGCCAGAATACTCCTGACCCCAAGCCACCACCTTTCTGCTGAAATTTAAGGGCCCGTTCAGGGGCTGTGTGTGAGGTCCCTATGTAGACCCTCCTAGGTTCTTTCTTCTGCAGTTATATCCGAGCCTGGGGAGGAGGGCTGAGGACCCAGAGAGACAGCTCCTGCTGCTCACCATCCCATCCCTGGCTCTCGCCAGCCCTCTTCACTAAATACACCAGAGCTTACCAAAGGGCCTGTGGGGAATCAGAGAAAAGCGGATCAGTGGATTAACACTTTCACAGCCTTGAACACAGGCAGAAAATGGAGCCCTAGTTTGGTGTAAAATCACCAATTTGCTTCCAGGTTGACATTAAACCATAGCTTTGACTAGACGGACCTTTGTAGGTAAAGTACTGCTGCTGCTAAGTCACTTCAGTCATGTCCGACTCTGTGCGACCCCACAGATGGCAGCCCACCAGGCTCCCCCGTCCCTGGGATTCCCCAGGCAAGAACACTGGAGTGGGTTGCCATTTCCTTCTCCAATGCATGAAAGTGAAAGTAAAGTTGCTCAGTCGTATCCGACTCTTAGTGACCCCATGGACTGCAGCCTTCCAGGCTCCTCCGTCCATGAGATTTTCCAGGCAAGAATACTAGAGTGGGCTGCCATTTCCTTCTCCATAGGTAAAGTAATATCCTTGCAAAACATTGATATAGGGATGAAATGAGTTAACACTGCAGGAAGACTTCCAACAGAAGACTCCTAACTTCTAACAGAGGATACTTCTAACTTCCATCAAAATACTTTGATGGAGTATTTTAGACTCCTATGTACAGGCAGTCATGTAAATACTGCAAAAATACTGAAAAGCATCTTATTATTTCACCATTAACTAAGAAAAGAAATGTTTTTAATGTCTTCACTATCTACATTAAAATGGTTATTCACTAATATTGGCTAATATTTATATGTGACAGAAAAATCTAAGCTTATTTTTAAGGTGAAGCGTATGCATTTATGTATGTATGTATTCTTTGAAACCAAAGGGCGAGATCCCCAGGCATTAACCAGGGACAGATGTGCCATAGGCCTCGGGCTTAACTGAGTGAGTGAGGCCAGCAGGAGGAGGGTGGAACCTACAGCAAGTCCCAGCTGGGTCCCAGGGAGCCTCGCCTGCCAGGTCTAGGATTTTGAATTTTGATTTGTTAAGTTCGTTTGATCCATTGAAAGGTTTGACTCATTTGATTAATTGAAAGGATTTACCATGAGAAAAATCGCATGAGTCACATTTTCAAATTAAGTTCAAGTATCACTAATGTGATATAGTGTATTGACCAGCTGTCCTGTAGCAGTAAATTGTAGTATTCCAGTCACACCGAGGCCTCGGTTTTCTCATCTGCAAAAAGAGCGGGCTGGGCAAATGACCAGTTCTATGTAAGACTTAAGCACTGGAGATATCTTACTTAGGGATTCCACTGCAACACTTAGGTTTTTTACCTGTGTTAAGTCAAAGAAATAGACAGCAAGTGTGTGAAAAGGGCTTCCCTGGTGGCTCAGACGGTAAAGAATCTGCCTGCAATGCAGGAGATATGGGTTCAATCCCTGGGTTGGGAAGATCCCCCAGAAAATGCAACGGCAACCCACTCCAGTATTCTTGCTTGGAGATTTCCATGGACAGAGGAGCCTGGCAGGCTATAGTACACGGGGCCGAAAAGAATAGAAAACAACTGAGCGACTAACACTTTCACTTATAAAAAATGATATAAAAGGATAGGTGTGTTATTTTGTGATAAGAAAATAGCTGAATCAGAGGCTTAAGTGGTATTTGGCTTTTGACTGATTTTTCAAATATGAAATACCAAAACCTACTGCCACATCCTACCCGCCAGGAGGTTTTTAAAAGTCTTATTACCAAGGGGTAAATTGGGAATCAGAATGTATTCCCAGCTGCATAACTATGAGGTTGCCTGGTTTTATTTAGTCAATTAATATTCTTATCTGAAGGCAATGTTGAATACTGTCTGAATGTCTGTATGGTTTAGAGCACTACCTAAAAAAGCATGATACATCCTCCTCTTTCTGATATTATGGACAAATGATGTAACTACCCATGAATAACACGTATACAGAACACATATTGACAAGGCTGAATTTCACCCAAGCTCCATGCTCCTGCAAACAGTGAAGATTTAAGAAACTTTCATCACCACTTTTTGTTCCAGAGAACAGCTTACTGTGGGGAACCACCCTTCCCCATACAAGCCATGATGCGTCCCCACTTGATTATCGATGACAAGGAAAGACATGGACCCTCCAACTTCCTGTTCTTTGTTTTGTACATGATTATCTGAACTGCCGGTCCGCACTGATCACGCAGGAGACAGTGCTTAGCAACCAAGCCCCTAACTCTGGCCGACACTCAACCCAACTCAGCAGCCTCTCCTGAGACTACTGTCTGATCTACTCTCCTTATAAAGTTACCCCTGAAGATCCCCTGGAGAAGGAAATGGCAACCCACTCCAGTACTCCAGTACTCCAGCCTGGTGACTCCATCCATGGAATCGCAAAGACTGGGACACAGTTGAGCAACTTCACTTTCACTTTCACCCTTCTTAGCCAGTTCTTTCTAGCCTTGTCTCTTCCTCTCTATAAAAGAAAACCTCTTCTTTCAAACTCCTAAGCAGCTTGTAGATCTTCTGGTCAGAATGGTCATACAATTGTAGCAGTCCTCTTGACCTCTTGCAATGATTTATTGATAACTCTTTCAAATAAAGTCTCTTCTTAGTAAATGGGGATGCATTTTTTAATTTGACAATATTTACAAGGAATGTTTTCTTAAGAGGTTAGAATAGTTTTCACAGTTTCTCAGTTTTGTTTAAGTTTCCCTCTAGAATTTGAAAGAAAAATCGTGCCCAGCATAGAAAAGATGTATACAAGGAAACTGGCAAGTTATTAGACAACAAAAAATTAAATCACCAAAGAAATTTATACAAAGCATAGGGCAAGACACATCACATTAAAAAAAGTCAGTGAAACAATAAAAACAACAACATGTTAACAAGGAACCCACAAAGGAAAAATGATTTACATGATCATTTCACACTTTTTACCCCTTCACATTATGGAAATTTCTTTGTTCACACTATCTCCAGAAGTCTGTTAAATGTTTGCGATGCTTCAGTGCTTTTCTGAAGAAAATTTTGTCAGGAATGAAAAGAGCCTTACCTATCAATAACAGAGGCAGTGGAAAGATCAGAGGAAAAAAATTAGTCTGTCCAAAATACATGGTTTCTCCCTTAGCTCTCCATCACGGAAGCAGGTAGAGAAGGACAGCTTACTCTATTCCATCTTTATATGTGAGAATTTTAATAATAAGGAAATAGTGACCCAAGTATTTAAATAGGTCATGAATTCATGTAATCTTCTATCACTCTCAATGTGAGATGTCCAGTAAACTCAGATGATTCAATATACATAAATAGTCATTTTATTTCAGTATCAAGGGTAGAATTCGATTAAAACGTGCTTTCAAGTACTAGCTGTCAAACCAGAAGCAAGGCAGACAGCCCCAGCCTGAGACCTAGAGGAACCTCCTTGGTCCCTGGGGCATAAGACATGAGAGCCCAAGGCCAGGTTGTCCAAGCAAATATGTGTCTCAGCAAAGAGCTGACTCATTTGAAAAGACCCTGATGCTGGGAAAGATTGAAGGCAGGAGGAGAAGGGGACGGCAGGGGATGAGATGGTTGGATGGCATCCCCGACTCAATGGACATGGGTTTGGGTGGACTCCGGGAGTTGGTGATGGACAGGGAGGCCTGGCGTGCTGCGGTTCATGGGGTCACAAAGAGTCAGACACGACTGAGCGACTGAACTGAACTGAACCAGTATAATATGTTCTGCCTAGAATGATGTTTTGAAAAAAAGCAATAGAATCACTGACCTTAGAGATTTTAAAGATTTGGGCTGATATCCATCTCTTACTTTTCAGCAGAGAATTTTATGTGTTGACCTGAATTTCCTTGCAATGTTTGAAACTGAAAGTAGATAATGTGTGTTAAAGTTAAAAAGCTTAACAAATTATTTTGCTCCATTGCACCCTGTACTTTTACTTCAGTTCTGCCAATTGTCCTTTATTAGGCCTTAAAATTACCGTCACCATTATCATCACTATTTTGGTCAATCATGTAGGGAAATATACCTGGATTTGGATTTTGTTAAGAGGTCTGGAACACTTTAGAATTCTATAAGAATTTTAGTAACTATATTGCACCAACTATTAAAGGTATAATTTAGGCACCTCCCTGGAGATCCACGTGTGCAGGGGGCATGGGTTCTATCCCTGGTCAAGGAACTATGATTCTGCATGCTACTTAGCATTACAGCTTGTGTGTGTGTGTATGTGTGTATATATATATATATATATATATATATATGTGTATATATATATAATATGCAAATGATATATAAGAAATGCATCAAGACTTTCATTATTTTATCCCAACAGCTATAGAATCATGTAATGAAATGACAAATAACAAAGATACATCAGGTTTTCTTCAATTCAGATGGTGACATTTTATTTAGTTCCAGTAGAATTCTTTCTAGAAGGCATTTTTAAAACACTGAATTTCCTGCGTATTTTCCCCCGCAAGTAACTAATTTAACAGTCTCCACTATAAAATCATTTATGTATTTATTGATCGTACAGCCCTTGGATGTCTCTAAAATAGACTTCTGCATTTAAAATGAGAAGCTACAAAAGAGATTTTTTAAAATAAGAAATAGCATATAAGAGAAGGAAAACAAAAGTAGATATAAATTGATCTTTGACCCTCCCAGGATTCAGAGCAAAATGTATACACAAACATACCAAGCCATCATCTTACTGCTGGATAGTTTTTCCTCATTTCTCATGAATCCAACAGGTGCAAGTTTCTTTAGTATTTATCGTGAAAATGCAGTTTCCCACAATATTAACGCTATTATATATTTGCACCAAAAAGAGAAATTCAACTGGGAAACTAAGAATATTGTTTAGTACATACTGAAAGCAGATGGTCTGAAGTGACCTCCTAGCCGCAGAGTAAAATATGCTAATTTTGATGAAGTATCCTTTTATTTCTCATTAGTCCACGTCTGTATAAAATTTCACTAGATATTTACCCTTTATGAAGTATATTTAAACAAATGAGTTGTCTCCTAAATAAAATCACTTCTTAAACAACAATTAACTATTACCTTACACAAAAATATTTTCTGGTAATGTATTCACAATGCTGTGGTGAATTAAAAGATCATATTCACATCTACAAATACCTTCCCCATCTGGCCATGAAAAATCTCTGAGTTACATCACACAAAAGCTAACTCATATGTGCTCTCACATCCTTGCCCCTTACCTTGTCTATGAGATCATCAACTTCAATTAACATGAAAGAGACTTAAGAACAGGAACATAATTAGACACTTTCCTGAGAGGTAATTATGTCATATAATGATGACTATTCCTCAAAGTGCTCCTGAATTCATTAGAAGAAAACATTTCTTTTCCACGTGAATATTGCAAACTTCCGGGGTACGGGGAAAGGTGATGTTCTCATCAGAGTTCAAAGCATATGATACGAATGGGGTCCTCCACATGACGATGTCTGCAATCAACTACCAAGTGTGTGTTCTGTTTTCTGAGATGGGCTCAATTTATCATTTTATTGAAAAGGTTTCATTATGCTAATGTCTTACAAAATCACCCTCTGCCATTGCTGGAAGGTCATGAGGGGATATAAATTTTCACATTGAGAAGCATGAGGTTGAATAGCAGTCTCCAAGGGTTGATAAGAAGTCATCCAAGTGTGCTCAAGGACTTATCAATGGCAACTCGGATGCTTGTCTAGTTAACAAAAGGAAAAACAGGAGAATATTCTAAGTTAAACATTAAAAAAATATAAACCTAATGCGATAAGTATAGGGGTATTAAAACTTGGCTTCAAGTGTAAGGCTAGCTATTTGGGAAAAAAAATCTTCAGCTAAATTTTGATTTAACTATGAATTTGAAGTTTCAGTAGATCAGACACATATTAAATAGGTCTGTGTTACATAATATCTAGACTGTTTCAGTTCTCTACCACCTCATCTACCATTTTCAAATACTCTCACAAATAAGCCTTCTAAAGGTCTAGTATATGTGCAGGATTAATATGTATATTTTTGTGTAACTTTGTGTTTATAATGTGGGTGTTTAGGTTTTTGTCTAGCCCTCAATCCCACATCTGAGTCTCAGGAAAAGAAGTAGGATGAGCTACTATTCATTTCAAACTGATATCATTCCCTAGAGTAATGTTTGTTTCTATCTTTCTAAGAATTATTGATTCCCTCAATTCACCGAGGACTGTGAACATAATTCATGAATATATTCCATTATCAATCCATCAATAATTTGTAGTTATGGGTAATGACTGTCAAACAGCTGAGTAAAAACACTTATAACCAGATAGCTCCCTTTGGACCAATTATTGTAAATCAAAGCAACACTGAAGGAAAACAGTTGCTCTTAGAAATACTTGTGTGGTATACATTTGGCATCCAGTGTTCTAGGGAAGCCCGAAAACAACAGTAACTGCTTGCTGGACTGGCATTCTGTTATGGCTGGTTCCGTTACTGTGTGCCCACAGAGGTTTATATTCTATAAAATGAGTGTTCTTTAAATCCGGGAGGCCGTTTTGAATGGATCACTGATCACATTGTGATGCTATTCTCAAAGAGGTGATGACTAAGAAGCCAGGTATGGTTCAGGCCTGGGCAAGAGCAATCTCATACTGTGTTAAAGTACAGAGATGGAGTTATACAACATGTTCTTTCATGACCTGGAACTAATTTGAAAGAAAAAAAAAAAAAAAAGTTTTAGAAACATGTCTAAAATGGTTTGAAAACACAGTTCATAAAATTGTGTTTGAACAAAAAAAGAGAGAAACAATTATATAACTCCTTGACAAATGCATATTATAAAGTTTCTCATTAACTCAAAAAATATTGAAAAGTGGTTTTCCTATGGCTGTTATGCATTTCCTGTCAACTGATACATGTGTTCATGTCAAAGGCAAATCTGGGAAAAGTAGACATCCTTAACACGGGAAACCATTACTCAGCTATCTTATAAAAATGGAGATATTCATTGAAGGTTTCAGGATAGGGTGGCTGTTGTGTCAAAGTGTATACCATTAGTGTTAATTTTACAAACCAGGCCAAATCAAGTACTCATGAACACCTGGATCAAATTCAAAGACAATGGAATTTTGAACCAAAAGATTTTGGTTCAAATCTTAGTTTCAACAAGTTTTAGAAATGGATCTTGGACAAAACATTTTGTCTCTACTCTCAGATTTTGTGTAAAAGAATAATAATTATATTCCAAGTAAAAATCAAGTAAGATAACATACATGTAAAAGTTTCATAAATTAAGTGTTAGAAAAATAATAGTTATTCTGTTTAGAGTTAAAAACAACATGTCTCTTCAATGGATTTAGGGCAATGGTTTGTGGGAAGAAATACCATTCTCTGTAACAATTCACACATTAAATAGAAATGCTTTAGTTTCACTTTCTCAATATTCAAAAAAATATATATATGAAACTTGGAATTAGGTCAAAGAGATTATTTTTGTTTCTTAAGTGCTATGTAGATCTATTCCTTGGATTATTTTACAACATTGTAGGGATGGGAGTTTATTTCCATTAGAGATGCAAAGAATTTCTATCTCCTGGAACAGATGGACTCAAATGTTATCTACTGCCCACCAAGAACTTAACAAATTTTGTATCTAACCAAGCAATCTTATTCTATCTACCTAAAATCTCTAGGATTGCCCAGAGAAAAATCACCAACCTCAGTTATGCAGATTAGACCACTCTAATGGCAGAAAATGAAGAGAAACTACAGAACTTCATGAAGTGAGTGAAAGGAGAGAGTGAGAAAGCTGGCTTAAAACTCAGCATTCACAAAACAAAGATCACGGCATCCAGTCCCATCACTCCATGGCAAATAGATGGGGGAAAAGTGGAAACAGTGACAGATTTTATTTTCTTGGGCTCCAAAACCACTGTGGAAGGTGACTGCAGCCACAAGATTGAAGTATGCATGCTCCTAGGAAGGAACACTATGAGAAATCTAGACAGTGTATAAAAAAGCAAAGACATCTCTTTGCCAACAAATGTCCATATAGTCAGAGCTATGGTTTTCTAGTAGTCATGTACGGATGTGAGAGTTGGATCATAAACAAGGCTGAGCGCCAAAAAATTGATGCCTTCCAGTTGTGGTGCTGGAGAAGATTCTTGAGAGTCCCTTGGACAGCAAGGAGATCACACCAGTCAATCCTAAATGAAATTAACCCTGAATATTCATTGGAAGGACTGATGCTGAAGCTGAAACTCCAGTATTTTGGTCATCTGATGCAAACTGCTAACTCATTGGAAAAGTCCCTGATGCCAGGAAAGATTCAGGGCAGAAGAAGAGGGTATCAGAGGATGAGATGGTTGGCTGGCATCACTGACTCAATGGACATGAGTCCAAACAAACTCTGGGAGATAGTGAAGGACAGGGAAGCCTGCCATTCTGCATTCTCTAGGGGTGGCAAACAGTCAGACATGACTTAGTGACTGAAGAACCACCACCACTCTAAATTCTTTGAAACAATTTATACAGTTACCTGTTTCCCTATTAAATAATTAGTTGAATAAAATGTTGACATCTGTTCATTTCATATTGGCAGGACAGTCATAGTTTTACCTATTTGAAAATCAAACTTTGGCAACTTTAGAGGACTCAAGTAAACTGCCTTACCAGAGACTTCATGGACTATAAAGCCAAGGCACATCTTTTCTCGGTTCCTAAGGAGTATCTTGAGTAAAAAGCAATGTTAACTCTACCAGCCCTGTTACTCTGGGTTTCCCCCTTTCTGCCAATTTCATGCTGCTGGTTTATTCACTCCTTGCAGGTCACAGTGAATGGGAAATGGTTTTACAGTCTGACTCACAAAGTATGAAGATGGAATTAACTCTCCTCTGTTGAGTGTTGCTGCTAACTCACTTCAGTTGTGTCTGACTCTGCAACCCCATGGACTGCAGACTGCCAGTTTCCTCTGTCCATGGCTTTTCCCAGGCAAGAATACTGGACTGGGTTGCCATACCCTCCTCCAGGGGATCTACCCAACCCAGGGATCAAAGCTGCATCTCCTGCATTGCAGGTGGGTTCTTTACCACTGAGCCACCTGGAAAGCCCATTAAATTTTATATATATATATATATATATATATATAAATATATATATATACACATACCATATATATATATCGGTAGGTAGAAAAGGAACTTTGCTTAGTCTGTAAGTTGTGTCCCCTTTGCGACCCCATGGACTGTAGCCCACTAAGCTCCTCTGTCCATGGGAATTTTTTAAGGCATGAATACCAGAATGGTTTGCCATTTTCTTCTCCAGGGGATCTTCCCGACCCAGGGATCGAACCCACGTCTCCTGTGGCTCTTGCATTGCAGGCGGATTCTTTACCACTGAGCCACCTCAGTTCTTTTTTTTTTTTTTTTTTTTTTTGCTTATTTTCCTACCTGTGACCTCAAATCAATTAAAAACTTTTCACTTGCTGGGAAAGAAAAGAGGTCTCTGAAATGCGGACTGGTAAGTTGCATGGTTCTGTTTACTTTCGGCCTGTTACTAAAGTTGTCGGATTGAAACGACGAGTCCTCTTTGGGGCTGTGTGCCCACGTATCTGTGATTCGGAGAGCTCTCTGCCGCTTGTCAGGTGTGGGATGTTTGCCTGCCACCAAATGTGATTAATAAATCATTATGTCTCATGAATTACAGATGTTTGTATCTGCTTCGTTTAAGGATGCAAGTACCTATACAAATGAAATATTCACAATATTCACAAAAAGAAAAGAAAATGAACTTTGAATACTTTGAATGTGCTAGACATTAAAAAGAGAAACATCCTTCTTATAGAATATACTGGGCTTCCCTGGAGGCTCAGTGGTAAAGAATCCACCTGCCAATGCAGATTCTATCCCTGGGTCTGGAAGATCCCCTGGAGAAGGATATGACAACCCACTGCAGTATTCTTGCCTGGGAAATCCCATGGACAGAGGAGCCTGGTGGGCTACAGTCCATAGGGTCACAAAGTGTCTGATACAAGGTAGCAACTAAATAACAACAACAGCAGGAAATACTAGCTGAGCAATCTCTGAAGAATTCAAGTTCACACAATGAGGGTGGGTCTGTGGACACGTGGATTGTTTTAATAATTTGGATTTAAGAAAAACATCTCTATTCTTAGATATATCAGCTTGAAATATGGGATAAGATTTTTATATTTTATAAAAAGTTAGGTCTTGATTTTCTATGAAGAGAGTAGTTAATCTGAATGCCCTACACTTCTCATAAGGATTTATTGATTAATTAACATTACATGATATTTATTAAAAATATACTTTTATGCATTTGAATTTGACTAGGTTGGGTCATGATTCCGACAAGCGTTTTATAACAATTATGTTTTATAGTGTCTCACCCAAAATATAAGTTCTTAGATCCTTATATAACTTAAAAACCTAGAATAATATTAAATCATACTATTTAATGAATAATATTTAGGTAGTTGGATAACTTCTATTTAGACTGAATAGAAAAGCATTGATACCTAGGTATAATTTTAAGTTCATATACTTACGGTTCTTAAGTTTTATATGATATATATTGCTTATATATTTGATTTATGTTAATTTAATGTCAATTTTTGTTATTTCAAACATTTACTTAGGGCTACATGTTGTTCATGTTACTTGTGTTGCTTTTACAATTCTTTTATAATTGATATATTAAGATCCTTTTCTTCTTCATTTACCTTACTTTTAACTTAGTAGACTATGACTTTGTTTACTGAACTGAAACTTTTATAAATAGTGTCTGATTTTCACTGGTTCACAAGTTTCAGAAAAAAATACCTTTCCTGAACCTCTTTACTTTCCATGGCAACACAGTTATTTGCATAGGTTTGATAAAAATTTGTTCTCAACTTACCAGGATATAATTGTGCAAATTGACTGTGTAACAAAGGGTATGCACTGAGAATGTTGTTTGAGAAGAATTTCCACTTCATCACACTATGGCATGACAGCACACAATTAAGGGATGATAACTGGTTTTATACTTATAGCCAATACCTACAGGGCCATCAGAGAAAACGAGTTTGGTACCTGGAAAACACAGTCCCACTCACATGGTCATAATTGCTGTCCAGTGTAATAGATAACTCCACAGAGGAACATTTATTAGCCAGTGTGGTATCTAATCCAGCAATCTCATCCAAACATTTCTTCATTACACACACACACATACACACACACAAATACTAGAAGGGGTTTTCTTTATTGCTACTTTGAAAAATTTATACAAAAGTAAATGATAATAGTAAATAGTACAAGAATGCATGAAGGGGAGGACAACTTGGCATTTCATTAAGACTGCCGTAACTTGAATATTAATATATGGGAAAAATAAGCAGCGTGTTGGATACTGTGATTTAGAGATGGCACTAAATGACATCATTGCAGCGTGGAATAGAAGAAGGTGTATCATAGTACTTGTGCGCACACGTGAGGTGGAGCACTTGGGAATAAGATTCAACTACTTGTGTACAGAATTTTCAAGTCAGAGTCCCTTGTAATGTTGATTGCAATGATTAAGATAGCTGTTTGTCTCTGACAGAAGAACTGGATCTTGCTTCAGAAATCTATACTCTTCCCACAATTCAGAATCTTGGACCCAGATGAATTACATTCTCTAGTCTCAAAGTGCATCAACAGATTAACCAAGGAATGCTGACTTTATTCATGTAACATATTTTTAAGCATCTACTACCTGCTAAGCTCCGGGTTAGGGAATACACACAGCATGGAAGAGATGAAATCTCCTCTCTTGAAGTTTACTTTCCAGTGGGGCTTGTACAACCTGTGTGAGCCACTCCGCTGTTTATGGTCCTAATTGTATACTGTAAATTTAGTAAATTATGTTAAAAGAGCACATTTCTTCACACAAACAAGAAAATGATTTGCCATGAATTCCAAAGGAAAAAGATACCCTTGAAAAGGATAAACATAAGACAGAAAAATAACAGTCATGAAAAATACTGGATTGTTCTGTAAATGAAAGGTAACAAAAGATTTGCGGTAATATGAAGCAAGTGATAGAAATGTGCCCTACATGCAGGATCCCTAAATTACTATCATTGAAGATGTGCAATATTTCTTATTGGCACAAAGAGATTAGATTAAGCAAAGGAACCAGAGCTATGGTTATAACTTCACTAGAATAAGGTGACACATCTAAGATACAGTGGCTATACCAGGAGTATGAAAGCATTAAATACTTCATAATAATCTTTATCACTTTCATATATGGTCAAGTTGTATTATGCTCCCTTAGAAAAAAATTCTAGTTCCCAGTACTCTTGGTCCATCTTTTCCTAAGATTGCATTTATTTGTTTAACATATGAGACACCACCAAAATTTCAGTCATGTCACCATGGGAGTTAATGCAGTAAAATAATATTTTCAAATGATTCAACAATTTTTAAAGAAAGGTGTCGTCATAGCCATCAGTGACAAATCAAAGAATTCTGGCTGGCTTTTATCACCAAAATCTTCATATTGGCATCAGAAATCCACGCAACAAGCAGGTTTACAAATAACTCTTCAGGCAGAAAATCACTTACTAAGCTGTGTCTTTCTATTTGTGACAATAAAGAAATTGCCTGGCAAACGGTAGCAATCCTCGAAGGCTGGCAAATCACATTTGCCTACACCATCTTTCTAGGTTAAAATGCTTGCCTTTGTTTGTCAGTGGGTTAGTGAAAAGTGTCTAGTCCTTGAAAGGCAGAACATCATGAAAATGTATACAACTTTTTTTCTTGAAGCTATGTAAGAGTGAATACTATCAGGCCCATATAAGGCTCCACATGGGCTTCCCTGGTAGCTCAGCTGGTAAAGATTCTGCCTGCAATGCAGGAGATCCTGGTTCAATTTCTGGGTCAGGAAGATCCTCTTGAGACGGGAGAGGCTACCCACTCCAGGATTCTTGGGAATCTCTGATAGCTCAGATGGTAAAGAATCCGCCTGAAATGCAGGAGACCTGGGTTCTACCCCTGGGATGGGAAGATCCCCTGGAGGAGGGCAAGAAAACCCAGTCCAGAATTCCTGCCTGGAGAATCCCCATGGACAGAGGAACCTGATGGGCTACAGTCATGGGGTCTCAAACAGTTGTACGCAACTGAGAGACTAGGCACAGCACAGCACAGAGATCGACATATTAGATTCACAAAAACAACAAAAGGCTTCCCAGGTGACTCAGTGGTAAAGAATCTGCCTGCCAATGCAGCAGACATAAGCGACAAAGGTTTGATCCCTGGATTGGGAGGATGTCCTGGAGAAGGAAATGGCAAGCTTCTCCAGAATTCTTGCCTGAAAACTCCCATGGACAGAGGAGCTTGGCAGACTACAGTCCATGCAGTCGCAAAGAGTTGGCAATGACTGAGCAAATGAGCACGCACGCATGCAAATATCAAAAAGAGATATCAACAGCACACGGTGCCCAGTGCCGTGGTTCACACCGTGACTCTGGTCTGAAACAGGTGCCCCACCTGATCAAACCTGAGTCTGTGTGCATCGTCTACTTGCTGACTTAGAACCTGACCTCTGCAGTGTCATTAAGCGCAACACTAATTTGTCCCCATACTACTCTCATCCATCGCTGGTGTCAGGGCCAGGTTTACAGGGTCCCCTGTGGTCCACATCTGTGACTGATCCCCAGCTAATCTGCTCTTTCAAAATACTGCAAGGAGCCAAGGGGTCCTCTGAGCAAGTCCCAAGAGCAAAAAGTTAAAACAGCATCATCCTTTTCCTTTTTTTCCCTTATTGAAACTTCATTCCTGTCTATGTTGTGCCCAATGATGAAACACAGATTGTCAAGAGCCAAAAATTATTTGCATTTTCTGATGGAATATTCTAAAAGGAGTAGTGCATTGTCAACTGGAACATGAGGAGACAACCCAACAACACTGTACATGACCGAAAGCCGAAAGGCAACGAAGCTTAGACGCCTAAGAGAACAGCCAGAGGAGTTTTGTGATTCCTCATTACCCTAGAACACTCACTGTTCTAATTTGCTCCTAATCCTGTGGTAGAAGTGATGACAGTCACAAATAAATAAGCTACGGAAAATAAAAAGCCCCACTTCAAAAGCAGAATAAGCAGAAAGAAAGTAGTCATGAATAGTCTCCAAAATATGGAAGTCTCCAAAATATGGAATGAGGGACCTAAGTTCTGTTTGTTTGTTTTTTTTAAATAAATTGATGTGGTGGCCCTGGATCTATAAATTTAGATTGATTTTAGTTTCAGGGCCAATATCAGGCCTTTTGATCATGTGAGCTGAAAAGGGAAAGCGTAATGAAAAACAGCTAAAAGTTATTAAGTGCGCAGTATATGCCAGGCTCCGGTGGAAGCACTGGTCATGAACCAGCCAGGGTCGAATCTATGAGGTAGGTAACTCATCAGTCTCTATATTATAAATGGGGAAACTGAGGCCCAGCATGTCTCAAACTTTAATGTGTGGAATTGACCTGTGGACCTTATTAAGCGGCAGATTCCGATTCAGCAGGTCTGGGATGGGGCCTGAGGTTCTCTGCCTTTTTGACAAACTCCCAAGCGATGCTGATGCTGCTGGTTCACAGGCCCTACTTCGAGCAGCGAAAAGTAAACTGTCCAAGGTCACAGAGCTGGTAGGAAGCAGATCCAGGATGGGGCTCAGTCAGCCTGGCTTCAGAGCCTGGGCTCTTTGCCACGGAGCTTCGTATCTGGGTCACAGACATTGCTCCCTGGGATACTGCGCACGGTTCAAGGACTGGAAGCAAACACCTGTCCCCTTCTCTAGAGTATTTTTCAGCAACAACAAATATTTATTAAGGGCCTACTACCAAGAAACGGGCAGTGTGGGAAACACTCAGGATACATGAAGCCTTCCAGGCTGAGGATTTTCATTTAATCCACTAGCCAAACAATTGACTGTTTGGTTCCCAAGCAAATTACAATTCCACTGATGGACTGAATGGCTTCACTGGTGGCTCAGTTCTAAAGAATCTGTCTGCAATGCAGGAGACACAGGTTCGATCCCTGCGTCAGAAAGATCCCCTGGGGAAGGTCAACCTACCAGAGTATTCTTTCCTGAAGATGGACTGAATATTCTGGTTAGTTTAATTGCCCTTCACAGAGAAGTCAGAGCATGAACTGTCAACGAATCGGAGTGTAATAACACACCTCTAACACCAGAGGTGTAAAATTCAATTTAATCTTTGGGGATTGAGGAAGAACTTTCGTGATCATACAGACATTCAGGAGTATCACTTGGAAAAGTAATTATCATTCAATAGATTTACAGAGTGTATGTTTGGGCTTCATTCTATGGTATCACCTAAAGGGTGAATGAAAAAAGAAGGTCATGATGGTTTGTTTACTTGTCCTGAGGGTTTCCGTTTCCATTATAAAAAACACAGGGAACTTTGTCCTATTTATGTGGCAGCCTGGATGGGAGTGGGGTTTGGTGGAGAATGGATACATGTATATATATGGTTGAGGCCCTTCTCTGTTCACCTGACTCTATCACAACATGGTTTGTTAACCGGCTATTCCCTAATACAGAATAAAAAGCTAATTTCCTTAGTTGGAACAAACATTTCTGAATTAGGTGTAAAATTTTTGGAAGCTCCCGGTCGTACAAACCAAGACCTTCAATAAATGTTTCACAAAATTTAGTAAGTTTTAAATGAGTTTATTATAAGCAGTCAGTTTTTATCACTTAATTTTTAATTTTTTCTTTATCTTCTTTCTAACCAAATCACACACACACACAAAACGAATCCAGCCGCCTGCCTGCATTTCTGGCACAGTCTGGATTAATTAGAACGCTCCAGTGAGTCCCAAGACAGACCTCACCAGCTGAAAACGCGCTGCCTCGGCTCCCTCTCTCTTGTCAAGTGCAAATCTGACCATCCTGGACCTGGGCAGCGTCCTCGGAAAGTCCTCGGAGCTCCAAGAGCAAAAAGGGGGCACTGAGGCCCCAGGCCCAACACCCCCTAGAGGCCGTGCACGAAGGAGCACACAGTCACGTCAGTCCTCACTGAGCCCGGGGTGCAACTCTCCTCCCACTTTTAATCAAACTACTACTCTGCAGAGAGGACTTCAGAAAAATTGAAAATGGCCCAAGGTCCCAGCACACATCGTGCCGAAACTTCACAACTTCAAAACCGCCACTCCCCACCACTCTCCCCTACGGCTCATTTCTAACTGCTCATGTTCTAAAAGGGAAAACATTAACCCAGAATGCTTCCACAGACTCAGGTGTGCCCCAGCTGGTGGGAAGAAAGTGCAGGGTGAGAAGGCCAGCCTCCATGCGTCCTCCCTATTTGAGGCAGAGAGCTCAACCCTCCCAGCCCGCACGGAGACACGCTGAGGTCAATGGCTCACCCATGTAAGCATCTGGGGTTTTCTCTTTGGCGTATTCTTTGTCACTCAGACACTAGGCACTCCAATCCAGCCTTGCTGCTGCTGCTGCTAAGTCACTTCAGTCGTATCCGACTCTGTGCGACGCCATAGACTGCAGCCCACCAGGCTCCCCGTCCCTGGGATTCTCCAGGCAAGAACACTGGAGTGGGTTGCCATTTCCTTCTCCAATGCATGAAAGTGAAAAGTCAAAGTAAAGTCGCTCATTCGTGTCCGACTCCTAGCGACCCCATGGACTGCAGCCTACCAGGCCCCTCCGTCCATGGGATTTTCCAGGCAAGAGTACTGGAGAAGGTTGCCATTGCCTTCTCTGCTTTACTGGACTGCATATCTCTTTTGTATTTAAAGAAAAAAAAATGTGTCATGAATTGCAAAGAGGTGAACGAGACTGAACACCACTAACTGGTTGACACATATACTGATCTGTATGGAGTGCTTGATGATCTAACCTTGCCTTTATTGACTTCTGAGGCTTAGACTGTGATAGGTGCTCTGAATACTCCATGGCAGGTCACACCATGCTATCTGCTGCTGCTGCTAAGTCACTTCAGTCGTGCCCGACTCTGTGCAACCCCATAGACGGCAGCCTACTAGGCTCCTCTGTCCCTGGGATTGTCCAGGCAAGAATACTGGAGTGGGTTGACACTTCCTTCTCCAATGCATGCATGCATGCTAAGTAGCTTCAGTTGTGTCTGACTGTGTGCGACCCTATGGACAGCAGGCCACCAGGCTCCTCTGTCCACGGGATTATCTAGGCAAGAATACTGGAATGGGTTGCCATTTCCTTCTCGAACTATACTGTCTACATGCATGTATTCACCATATAACCCTACCATATGTGATGAGATAGAATTGTGACCAGGACCAGCCATACTCCAGGCAGTGAAGGTAGGAAGTGTAAGAGACATACTTGTATTTGATGCAAAAATGTGAACAAGTAATTAATTACACGGCAGTACGTCATCCCTCAGTGTCCATGAGGTGTTGGTTCCAGGAACACCCCCAGACATCAAAATCCGGGGATGCTCAGGTCCCCTATACAAAATGGTGTACTTTTTGCATATAACCTGCACTTATTCTCCCATGTATGTTAAAACATATCAAGACCTGAGTTTGAGAAAACTCTGGGAGATAGTGAAGGACACGGAAGCCTGGCGTGTGGCAGTTCATGAGGTTGCTAAGAATTGGATGCTACTTGGCAACTGAACAAGAACAACAGATTACTTAATAACATCTGCTGCTGCTGCTGCTAAGTCACTTCAGTCGTGTCTGACTCTGTGCGACCCCATAGACGGCAGCCCACCAGGCTCCCCCGTCACTGGGATTTTCCAGGCAAGAACACTGGAGTGGGTTGCCATTTCCTTCTCCAATGCATGAAAGTGAAAAGTGAAAGTGAAGTCGCTCAGTTGTGTCCGACTCTTAGCAACCCCATGGACTGCAGCCCACCAGGCTCCTCTGTCCATGGGACTCTCCAGGCAAGAGTACTGGAGTGGGGTGCCATTGCCTTCTCCAACTTATAACATCTAATACAATGTAAATACTATGTAAATCATTGTAAATACAATGTAAATGCTATGTAAATAGTTGCTAGGTGATTATACCATATACAAGTTTTGCTTTTGGGGACTTTATGGAACATTTTTATTTCTAAATATTTTTCATCCCTAGTTAGTTGAATCTGCAGATGTGGAACCCAGAGGTGTGGAGGGCTAACTGTATATATAAAGTACAATAAAAAGGAAAGAGCACCTCATTCTGCTTTTAGGAATGGTGCTCATACTTCTGGGAAAGGACCACAGGACTATTTTCCTTACCTCAAAATCCCACCCCAAATGTCCGGTTGGCAAAATTCCCACAACACTGCAATATCATTTTATGTTTTCATTTATAATATTGAAACAGCGTATAATAGTAAAATTTTCTATGTTGTAGAAAAAAATCAAATACCTGGCAGAATCATGAAGTATTTGTAATAACTGGATGTGATAGTGACTTTATGCTGCTCTAGTATGACTGCCAAAATTTTGTTGTTTCAGGGGAGATTTAAGGTTGCCTGATGCACAAGGAATTCACAGCCTCTGCTATGTACAACACATATTTTCAAGTATTTGAGACTTGAGTTTTGGATAAAACGAGAATTAAGTCTGAAGTTTATCACTTTATTTCATTAGTAGTTTTCCCTAATTGATTTGTATGTGGCAACTCCTGATAATTCAAAATCTCAGAATAATTTTCATCTCATACAACATTCGACCAGTGGCAAAAAATTACTAAGAAGAACATATTTTCTAATAATCGTGATGTATCTATAGTATGGGCCCAAGGTTCAAGTCTTAAAAGCAATTTAAATTATTTTTAATAGACTTCATTTCTCAGAGCAATTTTAGGTTCAGAGCTGTGTTTATATGTGCTGTGCTCAGTTACTCTGTATGTCCGACTCTTTGCTGCCTGACAGGCTCCTAGGTCCATGGAATTTTCCAGGCAAGAATTCTGGAGCAGGTTGCCATGTCTTGCTCCAGGGGGATTGAACCCACACCTCTTGTGTCTCCTCCACTGGCAGGTGGACTCTTTACCACGAGCACCACCTGGGAAGCCCAGGTTCAAAGCAAAACTGATCAAAAAGCACATCAGAAAGAGAATTACCATATAGCGCCTTCCCCACACAGACCAGCTTCCTTACCCTCAGCATCCCCCACCAGAACAGGGCATTTGTTACAACTAATCAACGTGCACTGACACATCATTATGATTCAAATTCCAACATTTACATTAGGGTTCACTCTTAGTGTTGCATATTCTATGGGTTTTATAGTCTTCTCAGTTTGATTTCTTTCACTTAGTTATACGCATTTAAGGCTCCTCCATGTCTTTTCATGGCTTGATAGCTTGTAGCCTGCCAGGCTCCTCTATCCATAGGCTTTCCTAGGCCAGAATACTGGAGTGGGTTGCCATTTCCTCCTCCAGGGGTCCTTCCCCATCCAGGGATCAGAACTTAGGTCTCCTCATTGCAGGAAGATTCTCTACCATTTGAGCCATCAGGGAAACCCTTATTTCTTTTTAGCACTAAACAATATTGTCTTGATATTCCATATTTTATCTACTCACTTGTATAAGAACATCTTAGTTGCTCCCAAATTTGCGCAATTGTGAATAAGGCTGCTATAAACATCCATATGCAGATGATTGTGTGGACCTATGTTTTCAACTCATCTGAGTAAACACCAGCGAGAACGACCAGTTATCTTTCTCACCAGAAAGACACGCTCAGGTTGCACTTATTTGCTGCATCGACGTTTGGGGCTGCAGCCCAATTCTCCACCCTTTGGAGCCCTCTCACGTTTGGTGGGCACCTCAATTCTTCCTTGCCTAATTCATACCCTCTGGAAATGTGCAGAAAACTGAGTTTATTTCTTTTAAATTTCTTTCTAAAGGCAGAAGGTTTCAAACATGTTGTCAACCAGAGATCTTTTCTCTATTCTTTCACTCCAAAGGAAGTACACTGTAGATGCTTCACATATAAAACTGGTAATTATGAGACTCATCTGCTTACTATGGGTTGATGTGATTGGTCCACCTGTCTTTCCCAACCTTTTCCCCACCTAGTTGAAGACTCTAGGTAGGACTCAGAGTTGAAAGGTGGGGAAACATTTGCTATAGGGCACCCCACTCCAGTACTCTTGCCTGGAAAATCCCATGGACGGAGGAGCCTGGTAGGCTGCAGTCCATGGGGTCGCTAGGAGTCGGACACGACTGAGCGACTTCACTTTCACTTTTCACTTTCCTGCATTGGAGAAGGAAACGGCAACCCACTCCAGTGTTCGTGCCTGGAGAATCCCAGGGATGGGGGAGCCTGGTGGGCTGCAGTCTATGGGGTCACACAGAGTTGGACACGACTGAAGCGACTTAGCAGCAGCAGCACTACTCAGAGTAATGGCAGCACTAGGATTTCTGAGTCTCGTTCTTGGCTAACGGAATCGGACCTTTTGGCTCTGGAATAAGCATTGAACAAGCATGCTCACTAGTGTTTGTCAGTTTGCAGGAGAAAAGGGGATGACAGACCATCAGATGGTAGGATGACATCACTGACTCGACATACATGAGTTTGAGCAAGCTCCGGGAGTTGGTGATGGACAGGGAGGCCTGGCGTGCTGCAGTCCATGGGGTCACAAAGAGTCGGACACTATTGAGCAACTGAACTGAACTGAACTGACCCTGGCCTCATAGAGACACGCGTAAGGAACTAGAGTGCAAAACAGAAAACAATGAGAGGAATGAGCCTTCTGAAAAGGAGATGATTCCACTTCAGAAGGTTAAGGGATCACTCCATGCAGTTGAAAGTTTTCAGCTGAAAACTTAATTTGACCTGCACAACCCCCCTTATTCTGCCTGTTCCTTACCACATGCAACATAACGTTTGCCTCCCCTATAGCACAGGAAAGGTGTCGGGAGAGCTCACTCCTGAGCTGAGGTGAGGCAGGAAGAAACACAAGAGGATGCTGGCGAACTGGCGTGCCAGCGAGCGGTGCCAAGGGCATTCCTAGCCAGCAAAACACGTGCCACCGACAGGGCACCACTGGTCAGTGGGCAAATGAGAAACAGGGCAATGAGAGGTCAGATATATGAGAGCTGTGTGGAAAGTCAGGGTTAAAAAGTCTGTCACCAGAAACAGTCAGGAGCCTTCAGGCCCTTCTTACACTGGTACTGTACAGCGTAAATTTATACCAGTTTCTTAGAGTGATTGTGTTGGCTGAAATGATTATACATTTCACTTAAAATATAAGCAGACTATTAGACATCTAGAAGAATTTTCTGAGTATACCTGAACTTTCCATAGTATACCTGTCACGATAGAAGGAGAATATTTTGTTCACTAGAAGTATGATCTACAGAGAGAACCAGTGGAAGGTGTCAATGATTACAAATTTATTAATCATAAAATAATACTCTCAAGAAGACTGAAGGCAATTTTATAATGAAATAAACAAATAAGACTGAACTTCTAAAATCTTCAGATAAATAACCAGTGACCAGATAGTAGAGTCACATATATTAGGAAACACTAAAGTATCTGAATACTTACAAATGACAATTATTCTACTTATATTATTATTAATGTTCAGGTAATACATGTAAAGGTTTAATTTTCATCTGAAGATTTTGAATTGGTTCATACTGATTTTCAGTTCTACTATGGCCTTCTCCTTTTCTGTTCATTATATCAGTTTTGGGGAGTTTGATATTGAAACTCAAACTAAAAATCTTAATTTATCTACTTAAAAAAATAATGGTAATACATAGTGAAACTATATGCAACTTTGTTCTTTATTTTTCAAGTCTCCTGTAAATGTATTATCATACTTTCAAAATTTATGAAAGAAAAAAGAAAGGGGGGAAAAAAGAGATTTCCTATCAGATATGTTAGGACATCTAATTCCAAACTCTTCATCTCTAAGAACTTTTTTTTTTTGTAAACATGTTAACCTGTGTCACACTGTGGGAAATTCCCTCATATATACCTTTCAATTCATTACTTCTCTCTTCGGCATTGATAAATTGCTCTTTTCACCAGTCTGCTGAGGATTATTTTTTTAATTCTAGTAGTTAAATTTATATTCTATTCAATAGCTACCTTTTTCTATTATGTCTTCTGTTTTGATTTTCACTGTTTTTTAATTTTATGTCTTAATTAACATTAAACATACCTGTTTTGTATTCTGTTTCAAACTGTTCTTTTATTTTCTCACATTTTCTGGGGAACGAATCTTCTGGCTTACCTTATATGCTCTCCTCCACTCAAAGTAAAGTAATTCTTTTTTTTGATTTATAATGTGTATCATGAGGACTCCTTCAACAGAGCTGGATTATCTCAGGAGGTGTCAATGCCACGCCCTCTGAGCCCTCTCTGAAATGCCTTGGTGCACATCCTGCTTGGAACCTCAGAAGTCCCAAAGCTTGGGTCTGGTATTTATATTAATTCCTCATTCTGGACAACAAGCGTGTTGCAGAGGTTTAGGCTGGTCTCGTTCCCCCTCGTTCCCCACTTGTTTTTTTCAGTCTCCTTGATGCCCAGTACATGGGAAGGAAGAAAACCCCAACACAACCACCTCAGGCTCAGCACGACGGTGACTCATGCACTTAAATTCTTGGTTTATCCACTCCTCTAGTCAAAGACAGCTGTGTTTTTTCCACTTATTCACTTATCCCTGGAAAATTTTTTGGTTTTTTTTCTTAAATCTGATTTATGATTTTATAAATATTTACTAAATTTTACTTAGCAATTTTAGCAAGAGGCGTCCGCTTTGCTGGTTCCAGACGTCTCTGACCCCGTGAAAGTCAGCCCAGCCCAGGGCTGCTGCTGTCTTCAGACGCTCCATGTGGGAGGGAAATAAACCGCTGCCCTGGAAAGTGACTGTTACTATCTCGTGTTTCCTGTCACCTACTCAAAAACAGTCCTGTTACACCTTTGACTATTTAGACTGGAGAGGAAAAACGAAGGGAAACATAGAATATTGTCAAAATAATAAAGAGATTGTCATTCTTGCTAAAGCAAACTTTTGAAATAGGCTGCACAATAGAGACAAGGAAAACTTCTTTAAACACAAAAGGATATGATTGACAACTGTCATTTTTTCTTATGACATGAAAAATGACTAAAATTACCTCTGACAGGTTCTCTTTCTACTTAAAAAAAATAATAATCATCATAACCATAATCAGTCAAAATGCATTGTAAATAAATAAACAAGAAGAGAGAAAGCACAAGTGAGCGGGACATACAGTGCCTATACTGTGAGCCCGGCACAAGGCGCCCCCGTGAGCCCATCGCCCCCAGAACCTCCAAACAACCAAAGAGGACGATCGCTACGGGCCAACACTTTTCTCATCCCTTAGGTTCATTCTTAATTGGAGAGCTCTGCTTTGCAGTTCTTGTTAAATGCGTCACCTCAAATCTTAGAGTGACAACGGACTCTAGTCATGCCTCCTTCCAGTGATTTGGAACGCGTTGTGATCTATGTATTCACACGCACAGTGAGGCCGCTCTCTGCGGAGACTTCAGCACGCAGAACCCCGCCCGAGCCGCCAAGAGAGGCATCAGTTACCTGGCCTGCGGGCTGACGAGGCGCCGCTCTCCTCGCCGTCCTGCAGTATAACAGCCAGGCCCACCGAGTCCGCGGGGAGCACCGAGCTGCTGAGGTCCACGCGAGTCAGGCTCTCGGGCTCCCTGTCAGAGCGCCCCCAAGCGGGCCGCGGGCTGTGCCCTTCTGGGCCTTTTCTCCGCGGTCTCAGCACAATGTGAACGATGCTCTGCTGATCCAGGTCACAGCTCTGAGTGAGGGAGACAAAAATCACAAGAATGAGCAGGCATTGAAGCACAGGTGGAGCTGAACTTGTCTTCAGTTCTACAAAGCAGTATGTTTCAAAACTGACTTACCAGAAAGGACATGCCCTTAACATTATCAAATTTAAATACTAGCAGCCCTTTCTGATTTTGTTATCCCCCTTTCTGTTTTAAAAAGTACAGAGAATTTATTACCAACTACAGGGCAATTTTCTCTAGAATTTACAATACACTTATTTCCAGTAGACCCCACAAATACTCCAGAATCACTAGCAATCACACCACCAGGCCAATGAAGTAAGAGGAGAGGTTACCAGCACTATTGTGATCTTTCACTATTTCAGTCTATCTCACAATTAAAACCAGTGAACATCTACAAAAATGTCCTGCAACTTATATTGATTTGTATGAACCACAGCGAGCATCATTCCACTGGTGGAAAACTGAAAACATTCCCTCTGAGACCAGGAGCAAAACAAGGATGCTCACTCTTGCCACTTTATTCAACATAGTTTTGTACGTCCTAGCCATGGCAATCAGAAAAGAAAAAAAAAAAAAAAAAAAGAGAGAGAGAGAGAATCCAAACTGGAAAAGAAGTAAAACTGTTGGTGTTTGCATGACATGATACTACACATAGAAAATCCTATAGATGCTACCAGGAAACCACGAGAGCTCCTCAATGAATCTGGGAAAGATGCAGGGGAAAATTAATAATAATAATAACTCATGGGAATCTCTCACAATCTGATATACTAACAACAAAAGATGAGAAAGAGAGACCAATCCTATTTAATATCACAACAAAAAGAATAAAATGCATAGGAGTTAGGAATAAACCTACCTAAGAAGACAAAAACCTGTACTCAGAAAACTATATGATACTGATAGAAGCAATCAAATACAATAGAAACAGATGGAGAGATACAGCATGCTCTTGGATTGGAAGAATCAGTATCACGAAAATGACTACACTACCCAAAGTGCCCTACAGATTCAATACAATGCCTATCAAATTACCAACGGCATTTTTCACAGAAGTAGAACAAACAATTGTATGCTGTGTATGGAAACACAGTAGACCCCAAATAGCCCAGGCGACCTTGGGAAAGAAAAAGGAAGATGGAGGAATCGGGCTCCCTGACTTCAGACTATACAACAAAGCTACAGGAATCAAGGCTTTAAAGTTCAGTAGAATTAAATCTGGACATCAGCTAATTTGCTAAGACAGAAGCTAGACCAACAAGTCAAGTCTCAGTTTAGAATATCTATCAGGTAGAAGCAGTTGCTCATGTGTCTGTCACTTCTCCCACAGAGCAAGGACCCTGCTCTCTCAAACCGCCCCCCACTACTGTCATTCTCCCTCATCTTTGGAAATCTAAAGAACACCCATACAAAATACAACACTACTGGTAACAACCATAACACCCCTACCCACCCTCAAGTGCTGTGTTGTCACTATCATACTTTCACAGGGGCTTCCCTAGTGGCTCAGACGGTAAAGCGTCTGCCTGCAATGCAGGAGACCCGGGTTCGATCCCTGGGTTGGGAAGATCCCCTGTAGAAGGAAATGGCAGCCCACTCCAGTACTCTTGCCTGGAGAATCCCAGGGACCGCGGAGCCTGGTAGGTTACCGTCCGCGGGGTCGAACAGAGTCGGACTCGACTGAGGACTTCACTTTCACTTTCACTGAACTGTATTTTCTATGTCGAAGACAAAAATAGCAATTATTTAGGAAGGCATTTCAAGGTTTTTTTTTTTTTTTTTTAATGTAATGGTTAACAAATGTTTTGTATGGCTATTGTGAACAATGAGATACTGTGGTTAAAGACAGCATGAGCTTAGGGCTTTCAGTGGGAGTCAGAACAACCAAAAATCATTCCCACTGATTTCTCCCTCTTGTGTTCTCGGTCACCTCCATAGTGATGAATGAACACAAACGCCAATTTATATTAATGGGATGAGAATAAAAACAGTTCCTTCAACTTGATCTTTCGTTTAAAAAAATAAAGACTTTGAAAAGACAGGCACTTTGTGATTTATGCTTTGAATTTACTTCACATTTCTTACGGCTACTTTTTATTATGATCAAAGATATGATGCTACACAGAGATATTGAAAGGCCCCCCTCTCTGGTTGCCAAAGGCTGAGGAATATAATTACTGGGAAAGGTCAATTAGCCGCACACTAATTAGCCGGTGTGGGTCTCAGCCCTGTCACCCTGGATGTGCCTCCCACTGCAGGCCCGGGACCATTTCACTGCTCATTAGGACCTGCACAGAAGGAGCTCTGCAGGGAGGGGAGGGGACAAACAGAGTCAACTGACTGCTCCCCTTAGCTGCGCAGTAAGGGGTTTATTGTGAGAAGAGGTCGGTGCTGTTTGCACAGCTGAGTTCTTTCGGGGCTTCCACTCGTCCAAGATCACACTTTCCTAAATACAAAGGACAACAAGCTAGACAATTATTTGCCTAAAACTAAGTTAAAATTGTTTTATATTGAAAACTTTATAAGAAATGCCTCCCAAGTGTCCTTTCAAAAAACTAAGATCATGGCATCTGGCCCCATCACTTCATGGCAAATAGATGGGGAAACAATAGAAACAGAGACAGACTTTTTCTTGGGCTCCAAAATCCGTTTGGACAGTGACTGCAACCATGAAATTAAAAGATGCTTGCTGCTTGGAAGAAAAGCTATGACCAACCTAGACAGTGTATTAAAAAGCAGAGACATTACTTTGCCAAGAAAGGTCTATTTAGTCAAAGCTATGGTTTTTCCGGTAGTCATGTAGAGATGTGAGAGTTGGGCGACAAAGAAGGCTGAGCGTTGAAGAACTGATGCTTTCAAACTGTGGTGTTGGAGAAGACTCTTCAGAATCCCTTGAGATGAAACCAGTCAATCCTAAAGGAAATCAGTCATGAATATTCGTTGGAAGGACTGAGGCTGAAACTGAAACTTCAAAACTTTGGCGACATGATGCAAAGAACTGAAACACTGGAAAAGACCCTGATGCTGGGAAAGATTGAAGGCGGGAAGAGAAGGGGACGAAAGGATGAGATGGTTGCATCTGACATCGCTGACTCAATGGACTTGAGTTTGAGCAAACTCCAGGACGTGGTGAAGAACAGGGAAACCTGGTGGACTGCACTCCATGGGGCCATAAGAGTCGGATACAACTGAGCGACTGAACAGCAACAGTCCCTGCCCACATGTCTACTCTCTACGATTGTATCTCCACTGCTCTCTGCCACATGTATGTGTTGTGTGTACGTGTGTGTGTGAGTTGCTCATTCATATCTGATTCTTTGCAACCCTGTGGATTGTAGCTCACCAGGTTCCACTGTCCATGAAATTCTCCAGGCGAAAACGCTGGAGTGGGTTGCCCTTTACTTCTCCAGGGAATCGTCCCAACTCAGGGATTGAACCCACATCTCCTGCACTGCAGGCAGATGCTTTACAATCTGAGCTACTAAGGAAGCCCTAACCGTAGGTATACATATGGCTGATTCATGTTGATACATGTCAGAAACCAACACAATATTGTCAAGCAATTATCCTTTAAAGTTTAAATGTTTAAAAGTTTAATGTTTAAAGTAAATGAATGAAAGAACAGGATGGCCTCTGGATGACAGCCACTCCTCTGCCCTTCCCTTTTCTTGTCTTGCTCTTCCGCTTTCTCCTGCCCCCCTTCCCTTGTACCCATTCCTCCTCTGCTGTCATTCTAACCCATGCTTTCTCACAGCAGGGAACTCAAGCATGCCTGTCACTGCTCCTTCACAACCAAAGAGAAGCAGGGGTGCCCCTTGTTTGGTTTCAGCCCAGTGTTCAACTAAGAACAGCCCACTATACAACTAAGAACCAACCGAAACAACACATCCGTTGCTTGGAGGTTGTAAGAAATTGGTAGTCAGCTGCAACGGAACCAGTGTGTTTTCTCTCATGGCTTTTAAACAGCCTATTAGACAACAAAGAAAATGCTTACCTGGAATCAGTGGAAAGCCAGAGTGGTCGTGTTTTGAACTACTGACTACTTTAAATCCCCTCCCCCAACCACCCCCCAAAAAAGTCTTGAAAAACAGAAGAATCTCTCGCAGGAGAAGTAGCAACAGGTGTTTCCTTACAGAGACACACACCTACCGCAGAGCTGTAAGAAATGACTCTTGAGGAGAGAAACATGATCAGGGGCCGCTTATTTGTGAATACTAAAAGTTTCTCCCTGTGTCAAGGAGACGCCCTACTGCCACGTAATACAATGTAGCCAAGAGCTCCTCACCTGGGCTCATTCAGTAAATTGGGCCTTTCAGGTCCCTTGGGCACAGGCCTGAACTTGTGTGACTTCACAGACAGAAGGAAATAATTAGTCAGCCTCTTCAACAGCAAGGAAGAAACGAGAGCTGACAGGCATTCATATTTATTTTTTTTAAACAATGGGCACAGAGATAAACAGTTTCACACCTTGCTATAAATTCCTTAAATTTCCAGCTTCAGGTTTAAAATCTGAGATATAAATACAACACATTGTTACTTATGTCAGCTCCTGTTTCATAATGTGAATATCTTATGTCACGTCCAACAATTCTTTCACCAAGAATAAATAAACCATGAAACTGCTATCCTCTTGCACACCTATATACCAAGCAGATGCCTCCTTGAGTTGCTCTCCAGACACTGGCTGGTAAGAAGGCATGTGAGTCAGTTCTAATGAGATGCATGAACGTAGAGCCTATTATAGGCAGAGAAGTAAGTCAGAAAGAGGAAAATGAATATTGTATATTAATACATACCTATGAAATCTAGAAAGATGGTGCTGATGAACCTATGTGCAGGGTAGCAATGGAGGCACAGAGTGAACAGGTGGGAGGAGATGGGAGATGGGAGGCAGGTTCAAGAGGGAGGGAATGTGTGTATGAATGGCTGATTCATGTTGATGTATGGCAGAACCAACAGAATATTGTAAAGCAATTATAGTCCAATTAAAAATAATTTTTTTTAAAAAGGCATTGAGAGCTTGAATGAATTGGGACAAATGCCTAGACTCTGTCATTTGACTGTAAGAAAAGATAAATGGTATTCATTCTTTCTGTTTCAGCAGTTGGTCCTAACTGACTCCTTAGTGAGAGACTTTATTTTCTTGGACTTCAAAATCAATGCAGATGGTGAATGCAGGCATGAAATTAAAAGACACAAGTTCCTTGTAAGAAAAACTATGACAAACCTAGACAGCGTATTAAAAAGCAGAGACACTATTTTGCTGACAAAAGTCAGTTTAGTTAAAGCTATGGTTTTTCCAGTAGTCATGTATGGATGTGAGAGGTGGACCATAAAGAAAGCTGAGCACTAAAGAATTGATGCTTTTGAACTGTGGTGCTGGAGAAGACTCTTGAGAGTCTCTTGGACTGCAAGGAGATCCAACCAGTCAATCCTAAAGGTAATCAACACTGAATATTCATTGGAAGGACGGATGCTGAAGCTGAAACTCCAATAAAATGCCCACATGATGCAAAAAATTAACTCATTGGAAAAGACCCTGATGCTGGGAAAGATTGAAGGCAGGAGGAGAAGGGGACAACAGAGGATGAGATGGTTGGATGGCATCACCGACTCAATGGACATGAGTTTGAGTCAACTCTGGGAGCCGGTGATGGACAGGGAAGCCTGGTGTGCTGCAGTCCATGGGGTCGCAAAAACTCAGACATGACTGAGTGACTGAACTGAACTGAACCTCTCTTTCATTTCAGTTTTCTTCCAACTAAAGGAAGTATAGTGGATTGAATAGTATCTATTTAAAATGCATGCCCATCAAGAACTTTAAAATTTGAACTTACTTGAAAAGAGGGGGTTTGTAGATGTAATTGCATATGGATCTCAAGAGGAAATCATCCTGCATTTAGGACCCACCCGACAAAAGTCCATCTAGTCAAAGCTGTGGTTTTTCCAGCAGTCATGTATGGATGAGAGAGTTGGATCATAAAGAAGGCTGAGCACCAAAAAATTGATGCTTTTGGACTGTGGTTTTGGAGAAGGCTCTTGAGAGTCCCTTGGACAGCAAAGTGATCAAACAAGTCAATTCTATAGGAAATCAATCCTGAATATTCATTGGAAGGACTGATGCTGAAATTGAAGCTCCAATATTTTGGTCATTTGATGGGAACTGCCAACTCATTGGAAAAGTCCCTGATGCCAGGAAAGATTTAGGGCAGAAGGGGAAGAGGGTGTCAGAGGATGAGATGGTTGGCTGGCATCACTGACTCAGTGGAGATGAATTTGATCAAACTCCAGGAGACAGTGAAGGACAGGGAAGGTTGGCGTGCTGGCAGTCCATGAGGTGGCAAAGAGTCGGGCACAACTGAGCAAATAACAAAAACAATTCTTTCAACGTTTAGTTAGAGGAGATTTAAGATCTTTAAGAGGGAGTGGTGAGGAGAACTGTTGGTAGCAGCCCCATCACAAGCCTTCTCATCTTTGCTTCACTTTGATTAGGTAAGAAGCACCGTGGTCTTTCCAGGATCATTGAGTTTAAACCTCTTATCCCAGGGTGACTAATAATAGCTCTGCTTGAACGTTCAAAGTCTCCTAGTCTGAAGGACAAATCATATGCTCATCCTACTCATGGTTGCCTATTTATGACACACAGTAGATGCTCAAAAGTAAATTTTGTAGTGCTTAATAAAATAATGACAATAGCAAGCATGTCTACCATTTTGTGAATGACCTAAATGCCAGGCATTGTGCTTAGCATGTTTTCATTGTACTCTGTACAACGCCATGGTGAGATGGGAACCACTAATAAGCTCATTTTAGAGATGAGATAATTGAAGGACAAAGGCATGAAGTTGCTGCCAAAGGTTATATGTAAGTACCAAGTGGATGAGCTAGAATAATCACTAAAATTCATTTTGGCGTAGTACTCACTGCTTACAAATCCCTGTTATCAACACATTTAACCTCACCTGACACTTTCACCAACTCTGTCTCAAGTATCATGTTCAGTATTTTCACAAAGCCACTTACAGTTCAGGAAGACAATGAATTAGCCAGGATTACACAGACATTTCTAAGCAGGTGGGCTTCTATCCAGGTTAAAACGTGCATAAAACCATCTGAGGTGCCAAGGAGAAGAACAGCTTTTCCTAGTCCATCTTGGACCTGCAGGTTCAGAATCTGGGGAGTGGGGTCGGGGGCGGGGGGCAGCAAGCTGCTGCACTTCGAGCCATCCTCCCCAGACTCTTTATGTACAGTCAGGTTGGGAATCTCTGCCGAAGACCAGAGCCGGACTTCAGCCTCTTGGTCTCAACTTTGCTTCCGCACTTGAAACTTTCCATTCTGGGTGTACAGGCACCCTGTACTGAAGACCTGCACCCTCCTTCACCTCTGCTCCAGGTGGCCACCTGGTGTCTCAGAGATTCAGGAGGCAAGACAAGGATGCTTCAACCTAGCCTAAGACAGACTCTAGAACAATGCAAAACAATTTGTAGGACACTCAGGCTTTCCGATGAAAATGTTTTTTTAAAAGTATGCACAAGAAGAAAACAGCAAATGGATAAATATCCACAGATAAGAGGCCAATTATATATGTGGACACTACATTTGTATACATACATATTTATGTATACACACATGTGTGAATAAATTTGCATGTGCACCTGTATGCACATCAGGAGCTTCCCTGATAGCTGAGTTGGTAAAGAATACACCTGCAATGCAGGAGACCCCAGTTCAATTTCTGGATCAGGAAGGTCTGCTGGAGAAGGAATAGGCTGCCCACTCATGTATTCTTGGGCTTCCCTTGAGGCTCAGCTAGGAAAGAATCTGCCCGCAATCGGGGAGACCTGGGTTCTATCCCTGGGTTGGGACGATCCCCTGTAGAAGGCCACCCACTCCAGTATTCTGTCCTGGAGAATTCCATGGACTGTATAGTCCATGGGGTCACAAAGTGTCAAACGACTGAGTGACTTGCACTTCACTTCACTTCATGTATGTACATGTACACACACAAACTGACATGTTTGCTTTTAAACTGGAAAATATTATGGAGAATTTGCTAGTTCTTAATCGTTTGCTAAAAGTTCAAAGGCTACAAACTGAATATAAAAATCACGGAAGAGATTAAAGAGGGCAATACGTATAAATCTATAACTAAATACAAGTGTGAAATGTAATATTCATTCAACAAATATTTTGTGATCATGCTATTTAGCAGGTTGTGCACTATTCTTTATAAAGTAGCGACTAAAACAGTTATTAAAACAAACTAACAATTTTCCTCCCATATCAATGTGTTATTTTTGTTTCCTGGAAACTAGATACATGATTCTAAGATTTCATATAGAAAAATAAATGTGCCAGAATATCTGGAAGCATTCTGTAAAGAGGAGCCACGATAGGTGTGGCCAAGGGAGGCATTAAATGTAACGTAATGTCTCTATTTTCAACCGTATGACACAGGAACCTGAATAAAGGCTTACTTAATGCAACAAAATAAGAAGTCCAGAAACATAATCAATGTTTTGGAAATCTGACATAATAAGGCCACTGTCGGGTTATTAACTGGCCGTATTTCAATACTGCTGTGTCTCAGGGAATGGGAAGGCCAGAGGAAAGGGAGAGACATGGGGGAACACCCAGTTTATGGAGCTGTCAGAACACACACATTTATCAAGCATTTGCCATCTTACACGGGTGTGGTTAGTAGCACCCCAAAAAAATCACAGGAGTAGCATCATAGATCATTTATCATAGTTGACCCTAAAAAATACAATAATAATGACAAAAACTGAAATATTAAGAGGATTAACAGACTGTGAAACAGAGACCCAGTGTGAGCAAATGCTGTTAGAACAACAGCCTTACGGGCTTGCTGGAGGCAGCATTGCCACAAAGCTTCAATATGTAAAAATCACAGTATCTGTGGCGCGCAATAAAACACAGCTCAGTAAAATGAGGTATGCTTGGAGCTGTATAAAATACTTATGAATTTTAAATTCAAGCTTTGAAAACTTGAAGTTGTCAAAGAAGTCTTGCTTCTATCCTTGTTTGCTCTAGCCTATTTGTTTTATATCCCAGACGCAACTTTTTTTTTTTTTTCAAATTTCTGATTTATTCTTCCATTGTATAACTTTAAAGATAAAAACATAATCTGAAATGTATATGTGTGCTCATGTTTTAAGTCTCTTTCTTAGATAAACAGCAGCATATTTTATACAATATCAGCAAATTATTTTTTCAGCTAATAATTCACCCTAGATCAACATGAATCAGGTTGATGTTTGGCAGAAACCAACAAAATTCTGTAAAGCAATTATCCTTCAATTAAAAAATAAATAAAATAAAAAATAATAAGTCACCCTAGAATCCATTCTGTAGCTGTATATTCAGATTTTCATTATTCTTTTTCATCTCATGTGTGGATTAATCATAGTTTGTTCAATCAATACCCTACTTTTCCCAAATTTTTTAAATTACAAAAATTAAAAACAGCACATCCGTGACTAGCTTCGTGTGTACATCTTTAAATATGTTTCTTCCAGCACTTCCGTGCCACTGCTGCCTCACAGAAGGGGCCTGGGAAAATCAACACTTTCACAGCAATGAGTCCACCTAACACCCAAACCTTGGTTTCTAAATATCTGTTCTCACTAAAATGAACTTGATGAGAAATAGATGTTCTCAGAAAGTTCAAGACAGAAAGAACAGTGAGTAGCTGGAATAATGTGCATCTTCTGTGTGTTAGCACCTCATCAAAATCAACTCCCTTCCCTTCCCAGGCAGCTAGCTGACTACATCTCCCACCTTGCTTTGTATTCGTGGTTCTCCTTAGCAATCATTTCTGCCAGAGGAGTATAAGTCGATGTGATGAGTACCGCTTCCAGGGCAAAGCAGACTGATTGAGGTTGTAGTGAGACATAGAGAAAGAGACAGATACACAATAAAATGTCTGATCGGTGAGTGGGTGGGTAGGTAAAATACAAATATACGGAAAAACTTGAGCAGGACATTCATGACCAAAGACGGTACAAGTGGGGCTTGGCAGCATGTCCACACTACATCATCAGGCTTTGGGAGTGAAAATTAGCCTTCTACTCTGCACAGCTAAAGATTAAAAATGACATCATACATTAAAGTTAAAATTAGTAGGTTGAAAAGGAAATTTCTTTTTTGTTTTATTTTTTAATTAATTTATTTTAATTACTAATTACAATATTCTGGTGGTTTTTGCCATACGTCGACGTGAATCAGCTGTAAATTTATAGAATGCTTCAGGGAATAGATTTTTATCATATGTATTTGCTGACTAATTGCTGAATCCATTGTCTTTTAAGTATTTTGTATGTTCTTTTTAATATTTTTATTGGTTTTAGTTATCTTTGTAACTATCAGCCTCAATCTTCATGTTTCCAATGTTAGAAATCAATTATTCTCCTTCTCCGCTTATCACCTCCATACTCCTTATACGTGTTTTTAATCTTCATATTGCCTAAAACTTAGCTAACATTTTGAACTTACTTTCAGAAAATCTCAGGCCCATCAACATTATACATACAGTGTGGCACCAATGACATGTATTATTTAAAATTATCATCACTAATAAGCAAATACTGTAGTTTCAAACCTTAAAGTATCATACTTTTTAATAAGTATGATAGTGTGATTTGAATGGCTGCTATCGCAATATCCCAATCTTTGAGAAAGACGATCGTAGGGCATTAATTAGTACACTCAGTTCTTAGGCATCAGCAGAATCCTTATCTGCATGTTTCTTTTAAAGTCTGGCCAAGTAACTGGGCTTTGAACTGATCAGGTATATTACCTGTAACTTTGTAACAACTCGGTGAAATAAGCATTAGAGATGGGAAAACCAAAGCTCAAAGAGTTGCAAAATTTACCCAAATAAAAATAACTGGATTTGAAACCAACTTTATCTTATTCTAAAGCCACTACTTTTGACTATTCTATTTCTCTTACCAAAGAAGGAGTGATTTAACTATGATTAATGGATCCAAACCTTGCTTCATTCTATAATCAGAACAGTTATAAAGGCAGAATTTGGATGCATTTCAGATGAATTCTCAAATTGTTCTAGATCATCTCAGAAGGTTGCTTAATCTAATGGTCCAGATTTTTGAAACTCTGAAAAATGATGACAATATGTATGAGATGCAAACAAGGGATTTTGGCCTTGGAGATGAGCTAAAGAGACTGAGAAACCCACAAACTTCTAGAAGATATAATTCCAATGTACCTTTATAGTAAAGGTAATATGTCTCCCGAGTTAAAAATCACTGAACACAAGGAAGATATTTTTGACAAGAATGTATTTTTTATAATGGAATACAGTCATGAAAATGATTATAAAATGCTGTGTTTTTTCCTAAGTCATACTTTAGGTGACAAGTGAAAGTGTTAGGCACAGTCCTGTCTGACTCTTTGTGACCCCATGGACCATCATCTGCCAGGCTCCTTGTCCATGGAAATCTCCAGGCAAGAATATTGGAGTGGGTAGCCATCCCCTTCTCCAGGGGATCTTCAAGATCCAGGGATCAAACCCAAGTTTCCGGAATGGAAGGCAGATTCTTTACATCTGAGCTACCAGTGTTATCGGTTTAGAAAAATTTAGAAATGCAAGTACTACATATTCAAGCAGACTTGAAGATAATAAAAGGTTTGATTTAAGGATTATTTTTCTAAAATTCCCATTATTAGCATCATTCTTTTCTGTTTCATATGGTTTATTCCAGGAAACCTCTACTCAACTGAAGAGCATTAAGTGGGAGGGATAAATTAATAGCAAATTACTACATATTTGGTTATCATAAACAGAAATTCTGTGAAATAATGGAACATGGGAAAATTAGTGATCATGAAAAATGAAAAAGAAATGGTTGATGCAGAATATGTAGCTGAGATGGGGAAACTTATGCTGATCACTTCAGAGGCAAGCGACCTCAGAGAAGCCAGAGTCCCAATAGCAGGTGGAATCTAGCAGCTTAGGCTGAGCCCAGCATGCCATGACTCAAAATTATCCCACCACACTACCCAGGTCAAATATGTCAGCTTTTGTCAGAGTCCTGAACTGCGCTCAGGTCTCCTTCCCCTCTCTGCCTGGGGGTGGGCTCCACTCCAAACCAGGTAACACAGAACTACTGTGCTAGCCACATCCTACCCTCATCCTACCGGTAAAATAAGCCAACAGGGAAAAGTCTACTACTAAAAAGAAGATAAAATAAGAATAATAAAAATGGTAATTATTAAAGCCACTTTATGCGAAGAGTTGACTCACTGGAAAAGACTCTGATGCTGGGAGGGATTGGGGACAGGAGGAGAAGGGGACCACAGAGGATGAGATGGCTGGATGGCATCACTGACTCAATGGACGTGAGTCTGAGTGAACTCCGGGAGTTGGTGATGGACAGGGAGGTCTGGCGTGATGCGATTCATGGGGTCGCAAAGAGTCGGACACGACTGAGCGACTGAACCGAATCAAAGGACTCAACTGAGTCATGCCAGACTTGTGGGACCCATGAGCAAACCATATCCTTACACCATGATACCGTTTCCATACACGTGACGTGTTTATCGTCCCTGGGATCCTTGCCATTGCCTCTACCTGTACACTTCGGCTACGGAATCAGCCACTTCGGAGGACAGCAGAAGCCCACCGAGGATAAAGAAACAACGCTTTGTTGCTGTTGTTTTTAACTTTCAGTACAGGCTCTTGAAGCTCATTTCCGCAGCACTGTTGTGAAATCCAATATTTTTTTTTCACTTTAAAGGCCATGTTAGATGGAGGGATAAAGGGGTTTGCTGCCCACCAAAGTGAGTGAAGTGAAGTCGCTCAGTCATGTCTGACTCTTTGTGACCCTGTGGACTGCAACCTACCAGGCTCCTCCATCCACAGGATTTTCCAGGCAAGAGTTCTGGAGAAGGTTTCCATTTCCTTCTCCAGGGGATCTTCCTGACCCAGGGATCGAAACCTGGTCTCCCACACTGCAGGCAGACTCCTTACCGTGAGCCACCAGCGAAGCCCCTAAGGTTTATCTCAAATGAAGATGTAGGATATAGCAAACGGAAGTTCCTGACCAGGAACCCAGGGCTGCTAGAGCAGCTGTAACAGAGCGCCACAAACTGGGTGTTTTCATGACCAGCTATGTGTCATCTCAAGACTCTGGAGGTCAAATCCAAATTCAACGTGCAGGCAGGGGTGGTTCCTACTGAAGGCTAGGAGGGAAATCTTGTTCCCCGCCTCTCTCCTTGGCTTGCAGATGGCTTTCTCCTCGCTCTGTCTTCCCATCACTTCCTTCTGCGGCTGCTGCTGTGCTCAGTAGCCCCCATTTTATAAGATAACAGGCCATACTGAGTCAGGGTTCATCCTCATGACCCTTTTTAACACGAATGCCTCTGTAAAGACCCTGTCACTAAACAAGGCCACCTGCTCACGGACTGGTGTTTACACTTTCAACAGATCTTCTTTGGGGCACTCAATTCAGTCCAAAACACCTCACCTGAAACGTGTCTTTCAGAGGAAGAACCTAAGACTCTTTTACTTTGTCCTCAAATCCATTTTCTCTCAATAAGTACGTAAGAATCGTGCGTGGTGAGAAGTTGCCTTACGTCTAAACCAGCCTGGATCAGATCAAATAAAGTTGCTTGCTTGCTTGAACACAGCATATCATATTACTAAATAGGGCTTCATTGAATAGGACTATTAAACAGATGGGCCCATCAGTTTTTCCAATGTTGACTGGCTTCTTATTGAGTTAATCATTTTGTGGAAATAAATCCAACAAAAAGTATCAGATTTTTCCCCTTGTGAATATAACATAAATCCTTGATTTAAAACATTATACCATATTCCTATTTTAAGTTTGATTTTTCAAATAATACTTTTATATCCTACCATGTTCAGCTGAACACATGCCTAAAGCCTCATATTTATCTTTCAATTGAGTCACTAAGATTATGACAATATTAATGCCATAGGTTTTCCAATCAAAACGAAAAACTCAATACTTAAAACAACAAGTATTATACTTAAAGGATTAAAAGCAATGTCCTCCTTGCAAATTGCCTCAAGTTGTTTTTCAACTATGCCCTAACAGAAGAAGAAAAGTGGCGATGGAAACTTCTGACAAAGAAATAACAGAATGCAGAAGTGTAAGTTTCCCAGAAAAGACATTAACTCTTTTAGGAATATCACAAAAGGGACTGGGACAAATCTAAAAAGGAACATGAGAAGAATCTAGTCAGTGGGACCAGTTACATACTCATTTGCAAAGCTGCTGGTGAAGATAACCTTGATAGAATTCAATATTAAATACACTTCTCTAAATTCAGAGATGTTAGAAGTGAAATGACTCTTCAAAGCAAGGGACGGGGGTTCGATTCCTGGGTTAGGAAGATGCCCTGGAGATAGAAATGCCAAACCACTCCAGTGTTCTTGCCTGTGAAATCCAATGGACAGTGCAGCCTGGCGGGCAACAGTCCACAAGGTCACAAGAGTCAGAAAGGACCTAGAGACTAACACTTTCCCTTTTCTTTCACTTCCAGACACAGAAAACATGAATCTGAGACTCCAGGGATGGAAAAAACATTATGTTATAAACTGAGCCAAGAGAACCATGGTGACCTCAGAAACCTGAAATGCAGTTGAAGGCATACAAGAGGATAACACTCCTGCTTGACAGGCCCTCTTCCTACCCAGTGTGCCAGCATCTTCTGTCTGCCATGCCCAGTGCCACTCAGCAAACGTGTCTTGCCCACTGGTATCTGTTACTGACACCTACAAACCATCTCTGATGGTCCAGATGCAGACAGAAAGCATCACACGGGGGGTGGGGAAGAAGGTACAGCAGGGACTGTGACGCTCTCCAACTCTATAACCCTCGCCGCTCACCCCTGCCCACTGTTCCCAGACCGGGGCCCCTCTGACCTTTATGGAGAAGGTGTCAGAAAATCACTGGGAAACAAACACAACCCCACACATTTCTGTGCAGTTAATCTCCTGTTTGAAAGACAGGTGAAGAAGCCCTGTTGAGTCAAAGATGAAAGATGTTTTTGAAATTTAGACTGACAGAGGAATGCCCTGTAAAAAAGATAAAAGACCCTGCTTTAAGATAGCTACTTTTCATTTTTACCTTCAAAAAGACTTGCCTTTTATGTTTCCCTGAGGTTATTCAATAAGAGGGCAAAACTCTCCAATGGCATATCTTCTGTTACAGAAGAGAAAATGGTTTGGCTTTGGAGGAAAAGAACAAGATTGAAGATAAACAAGATGTTCTGATATTGAACAAACTTGATGACTCATTTTGTAATAAGCGAGCAGCCACTCTGAGATAAAATTCATTTCATCAGCCTAGTTATTTTATCATTTGTCAACTGACCCATCATTCAGACATTCAACTACTCAACTGAGAAGCAACGCAGTAATGGAGCAGAATATTTTGAAATATTATCTGATAGTATTGTTCTCTCACTGCTATCCTTCTCACGCCCTGCAGTACTCTACCTTAAAAACTAGAGCCTCTGTCTGGAATGGAGAACACACAGAAAATTCCAGGAAAAGAAAGAGTCAAGTGATTGGACTTTGTTGAATCTAGAGCAACCTTGAGAGTCTGGTACAGAATTTACTCCAAGAAACCTCAGAGGTAGAAAGAATGGAGAATAATTTAAAAACCCTTAATATGATCAGTCTGCCAGGTTCAACCTAGGTGGATAATTGGAGGATAACTGTCTGTGTATTATCACTTCAGTTGTGTCCGACTGTTTGTGACCCCACAGACTATAGCCTGCCAGTGTCTTCTGTCCGTGGGATTCTCCAGGCAGGAATCATGGAGTGGGCTGCCATGCCCTCCTGCAGGGGATCTCCCCGACCCAGGAACCGAGCCCCCATCTCTTATGTCTTCACCAATAGTGCCGCCTGGCACGTGCACTACCCATCAGGGAGGATAACTGGTGAGAGCTAAACCTCAGTGCATAGGTGAGGAGCAGCAGCACTGACTTCCACAAGCCCACTAGGACCAACTCCCTACTTCGGGACAGAGACAGGGGAGGGGGGGTGAGGGGTGGGGCGGGCGGAATAGAAATGCCCAGACAGACTTGGATAAATGAAATTACAGTGACAGCTGATGCTGGGAACCTGGGGGAGGAAGAGCCTCCAGAGCACCTGCCTTCCCACCGTGGCAACAGCAACACGGCAGACATGGTCACGTGGCGCGTCTATGCAGATGGCCTTGAGCTACCTGCAGACCGCAGGCTGCAAGGAAGGAGCCGACGCCAGAGCCAGGAGCAGAGCAAAGGGACTGCGAGTCGGCCAGGGTCTCCCACGGACCCCAGCTGGAAAAACTAAGAATGCTGAAGCCAGGTGCCTGGAACCCCAGATGAGATGCCCATGAGCTTCGAGAGCAGAGGCAGAAAGCAGGGAACTGACGCACAGATTGGGGCGGTGCACCCGCACGCCAGTGGGGGCCAGTGCTGCGGACAGCCCCGGAAACCAGGCTTCCTCCTTGAGCCAGCTCCGCGTGCGAGGCTTTCTGGCCTTACCATCACTGAGGAAGGAGAAAAGGATAAAAAGTGAGAGAGAATCCTGAAATTGAACATTTCATCAAAGAACCCCGAGTTTTAATTTATAAGATGAAAAAGAATGAGGCTTGAAATTGAAGTTTAAAGGAAGACACCAAGTTACAGAAAAGTTAAATGTGGCATTCCAAAGTCACATCTCCACGTGCGTAACTTACTGAATAAGCAAAAACTTGTGCACGACTCTCGAACCACTGGGGCAAGTCAAAGCTGAATAAGGAGATCTACAGTAAAGGGAACCCATGATGCATGAAAACTCACTTAGGAGGGACTAGACTGCCGCCCTGCGCAGATGCTCTGCCCTGCTTCCTCCTGCTGCGCCTCTGCCTCCAGCCTGTTGGGAGCTGTCTCCATACAGGACCAACCAGAAAGCTGGGGTGTGGAGAGCTGGGCTTCCAGCCTGAGTCACACCCCGGAAGCTACGCCAGGCTGTGTCCGCAGGATTCAGGACCACACTGGGGAGTCCCCACATACCAGGGCTGCGGGCGACAGGGGGAGGCATACGGGGGGCCAGATGCAGGCCAGAGAGAGGGACTGATGAACAGTCCCAGTCCTCCCCCCGACATGAGGGTCACCTCGGAGGTGGCAGGACCCCAGCAATCAGAAGTCACACGTCAACACTTCGGGTAGGTAGGTACGATCCTGCGTGGCCACCCGAGCAGCCAGACGCTTCCGCTGGGAGCCAGGGGCCATTTAGAGGAGACATCCCCAGAG
The DNA here is from genome assembly GCF_029378745.1 of Bos indicus. Lineage (NCBI taxonomy): Eukaryota > Metazoa > Chordata > Mammalia > Artiodactyla > Bovidae > Bos > Bos indicus. The sequence continues at coordinate 98,319,084 of NC_091768.1, forward strand.
AGGCGGGTCTCTGGGAGACCTAGAAAACACCCAGAGGCAGAGAATAGCGGACACCTTCCTTCACAATAGGAAAGCCCGAGGCCCAAGTTCTGTCTCATCTCATCATCCCTCCTCCCTCCAGCCCCCTACCAGCTTCTTCCTGTTCCCTCTGAGCCTCAGATTCCTCTGGAGGCTGACCTGCGGGAAGAAAGAGGGTAAACAAAGGGAGGGCAGAGGCTGTATAACAGCACCTTCCCCAGGGCCTGGCACAGAAGGCTTCTGGCCTGAACGGGGCAAGAGACAACTGCGGACTTGACTGAAACCTTGGCCTGAATATCACAGCTTCTAAACTGTTTGCTACTTCAAGCTCCCACAGGCTGCCTATTACCAGAAAAGTAAAGGAAAAAAAAAAAAAAAAATCATAGCATCTGTTGAGATATCATACAGTTGTGTGGGAATGACTTACTCCCTGAACAAAGTTAAAAGAAACACAAGGTTGTGATTTGATTTTATCGTAAGATGTGCTTGTTCAGCGTGGTTACTATGTTATGTTTCCTGTAAAGAAACTGAGCAAGAAAAGGAAGCCAGGAAGGAGAGAAGCTGGCTGCAGGTGCAGGGAGAAAACCGGTTTCACCCTGCCACCGCTGCCCTGGACCGGAGAAGCAGAGTGATGGATGGCAGGTGTGGAAAGCGCTGGGGGAGCCTTTCACTGTCCCAGACTCTAGTATCCTCAAAACCTCTGCCCCTACTTTTAAATGTGTGAAAGTGAAGTCATCTCCGACTCTTCACGATCCCAGACTGTAGCTTGCCAGGTTCCTCTGTCTATGGGATTCTCCAGGCAAGAACACTGGAGTGAGTTGCCATTTCCTTCTGCAGAGGATCTTCCTGACCCAGGGATAGAACCTGGGTCTCCTGCATTATAGCCAGACGCTTTATTGTCTGAGCCACCAGGGAAGTCTTAAATGTGTAACACAAGTTGATTAATACACATTCCTACATAGCTTGTGTTAATGTTAAGACGAAACAGTATCTTGAACAAGACATGTCTGTTTCACCCTCTGGATGAGGGTCAACGTGCATGCTGCCCTCTGTCCTGAGGCTGTACCAGCTCGGGCCTCTCAGCACCACAAAGCTCTGCCAACCCCGCTCAGGGCAGGTGCCCGTGGGGCCATCCCACATCCAGATCAGGAAGCCTGCCAGACGAAGGTATAGGCTGTGTCCACTTCAGGCCAAAGTAGCCCATCCGTTCAGTTGTTATATACACACTGTTTGTACTGGGTTTGGCACACTTTTAAACTTTTTAAAATCCACTGCCTTGATACCACAGAGTAATTGATATTGTTTAGTCTGTACTGACACAAAAGGTGCAACATGGCAGAAAACAGGTCCTGGGATCTGCTCCACGAAACACATCCATCGTCTTCCCCATCAGTGAGATCCAGCTTACTGACACCTTCATGGAACCTCCCAAGGAACGGGACTCGCCTGACTTTCGATCTTTTCTGGTTTGCTCTAATGCTCTTAATTAACCATCCAACGGCTTCAACTAGAGCCAGCGTGTAAAGGGCAAATACTACACTAGCCCCCCGGGGTGATCGAGTCATTTCCTGCTTGTCTGTTCTTGCCCTTCCCCACCCAGGAAGGCAGATCCACTAACTCCATACTCTCCTGGAGCAAGATGGGGACATTTACCCAACCTCACATTTGCCCCTGGATTTATTCCTGACCTCTGCACAGATGATGCCAAAGCAGTTGCCAGCATCTGAAATACAGGGGCGCTGCACAGACGTGTAATCTTTTATCTTACACTTCCCTGTGCGATGCTCCATGGTAAGAAGCATACAGGATGGAGGGCTGAAGTGACAGATTATTACACAGGAAGGCTCTACAATTAGGGGTGGGTACTCATACATTGATCCCCTCATGTTCCCATGCTACTCGACAGAATTGTGGATTGCTGCTGCTGCTAAGTCGTTTCAGTTGTGTCCGACTCTGTGCGACCCCATAGACAGCAGCCCACTAGGCTCCGCTGTCCCTGGGATTCTCCAGGCAAGAACACTGGAGTGGGTTGCCATTTCCTTCTCCAATGCATGAAAGTGAAAAGTGAAAGTGAAGTCGCTCAGTCATGTCTGATTACTAGCAACCCCATGGACTGCAGCCCACCAGGCTCCTCCGTCCATGGGATTTTCCAGGCAAGAATACTGGATTGAGTTGCCATTGCCTTCTCCGAATTGTGGATTAAAAGGACACAATTAAGGACACCCATTAAGCTATAGTTGCAGGTGAATGAAATTGTCCACTTATATCTGGAATTTTTATTAAAAATAAAATTAAAAATAAATAAAGCAAAAGCAAAACAAACAGGCTGAAAAAGAAGAGGGGAGACAGAGGAGTACGTGAGCAAAGGAAAGGAAAAGATGGAAAAGAAGACTGAAAATGGACGGCCTGTGATGCCCTGAAGCCAGAATCAGGTCATCGCGTCCCTGGCCGTGTCAGCGCCCAGTCCCTGAGGATCTTCCTGACCCAGGGATCGAACCCTGGTCTCCCGCATTGTAAGCAGATGCCTTACCATCTGAGCCACCAGGGACGTCAGCCCACACTCTAGACCCTGTTTAATGACTTAACGAAGCGGTGAAGCCTGTTACTTTCCATTGTACAACTGACTTCAGAAAATATACATATCCTCCTTCTGCAAGCCCCGTTATTACAAGCAAACAACAGCAAGGCTGAGTGAAATGGATTAACTTAAAGGAGACTAAAATGTGTTCAAGTTGCAAGTATTTATAAACCTACTGCCACCAAGCAAAAAGGCCATTTATGTACTTTAGAACTTTTTCTAACTTGACGACTAAAACAAAAATGAAAAAAAGAGAAGAAAACTAGTACTTTCTTAACTAGAAAAGTAAAAGGTGATAATTCTCAGAGACATTTTCGACTATCCAAGGATTTACTGTAATTAGCCAGAAAACATCCTTTACCATCCGGCTTAAGCTTTCCAAATCCATCGTGTTCATACTTTAAAAAAAAAAAAAACCTTAATCTAAAAAAAAAAAAAAAAAAAAGGCAGATTTCCAGACCTCTGATGTGGCTTGTCTAAACATGTTTTCAACAAGGAAGAAACTGATGGCAAAGGAAGCTATGAGTTAACTGCTATAAATTGACTAGAAAAGGCCAAGTCTGAATTCATCTTCATGGTTTTATATGTTTCATATCCACAGCTTAATCCTCTATGTCAGTTGCAATAGCAATTCCTCAGCTCTGTTAGTCATCCCCTTTGAGGACTTTTTTAGCATCTAAGTTTCTCATAAGCAGTTGGCCATGTTTGTATCAGCCACTCTCTGCTGACGAATATGCATGAGACATACGACATGTCTCTTTTCGATTGTGGCAATTGCACCAACATACATTACAAGATCCTGGCAATAAAATTAATGTAACAAAGTACCAACTAACCCATCTGCACAGGGGTATTAGTCCAGCTGTGTTTTTTACAAAGGGTAGTAAAAAAAAAAAAAAAATTCTGTAGGACAGATTTTTAAAAAAGCTTCTATTTTTGAAAACTGAGCAGAATAGGGAGTGGCATATGAATGAATAAATGAATCAAGAGGCATAAAATGCAGTAACACAAAGGAATGAGGGTAAGGTTCATATCTGCTAAGGACATTAGACTATATTACCGTATATTTTACACCAGGAGCATATATCAATGTATGCATATATCAATATATCTGCTCTTTGCAGGGTAGCTGGAAAAATGATTTATTGGTTTTTAAGTTCATTTTCAGAAAATATATATACATATATATGTGTATATAATTTAAAACCACACATTACAAAGAGAGATAGCAAGGTTCCCTTAAATCATTTAAAAATAAGTTTATCCACATAGTGGAGCCTCATGCGGGCTCTTTATCCTTCCTGCTTCAGTCTAGTAATGTTTCACTCTACGGCCCTTTATGATTCCATTTCCGTTCTCAACACTGAATGCCAAGCCTCAGATTCTGGAAGCAGGTGTATGTCAGAGGGCACAACAGACGGCAAGCGTGCAATCAGGAGCTCTAATCCTGCTCTCCGTGCTCATCCCCTTAAGCACCCCATGCTCCCCCATCCTTCTAAGCCTGCTCTGTGCCCTGGGAGGGTGAATCCTGAGGACCACACCCCTGGCTCTCCTTTGTCCTCTGACCTCCCCTTGGACCACACCCCTGGCTCTCCCTTGTCCTCTGACCTCCCCTTGGGTTGAGACGATGGAAGGTAGCAGTGGGAGCTCAAAGGGGACTGGGTTGGGGGTGGCGGTGCTTTCCTCCATCCTGCCTGGCCTCCTTCTCTGGGATCTCAGATTGCACATGGTTTTAGTCCTCCTGGACCCATCTCCCCTGAGGTTCCTCCACCAAAGCTCCGCTTCTCAGCGGGACTGGAGAACAGTGCTTGCTCCTCTTGTTCCTGCAGAATGAAGGACGGTAACAGTTTCTCCCCAGGCCTGGTTCAGGAGCCCTAAAGGCCCTCCCTGGTATTCCTCAAAGCACTCTTTAAGCAGTGCCTTCTCTCCACCCCTCCAGGCTCCGGGCTGAGGATGCCTTCTCTCCCTCTGGGACCTGTAGGGACACACAGTGGGATGACGGGATCATTTTCCCCATGTGATAAGGGACATATTAACAGAAATGTCCCCCGCCGCTACCAGTGACCTGTGTCCTTGAACTCCATGACCCTCCTCCACTGAGGCCAGCAAGAGGCACCAGAGGACAGACCTGCAACTCTTGGCCCTTACACTGGGGACAGCCCAGGTCTAGGTGCGGGACAGCACCTTAAGGATGGACAGCGGACCTGCAGGTTGGTTGCGACCCACGCCCAATAGACCCTCTGAATTCGTGCAAAGGAAAAAAGGGGGAGGGCTGGGCTGAGGCAGGTGGGAGGGTCGGAATACTCAAACTCTGCCGCTCTTCTCTGTCTGGGTGACTCTAACTGGGGGCTGGGATGAGGGATGGCAGAGATGGCTTCCGGCTGTCACAGGTGGTGGGGCCGTGATGCCAGCCCCCCCTCACCCCCAGAAGGAATCACCACGTCCTCCTGCACAGGGAATAGAGCTGGCTGTGAACAAAGGCTCTGCTGGTCACCAGCACACAAGGCGTGCCCTTGGGGAAAGCAGCACGACCGTGGAAACTGGAGGCAGACCTGATGGATCATGTCTCAAAGAACACAGAGCTCTGGAGTGAGGACCTAGGCTGGAAGAGACTGTACAGTCACCTCCGGGCTGACGGTCTACCAGCTGACCTGCAGAACCTCCTGCACGCCCAAAGCCCACCCTGACTCTGATAGCGACGGATGGAGGGTAAAATGCTGAGCTGACAAAGCTTAATATCTGAAATAAAAAGCGTGTCTCCACAGTTCCAAGACTGTGGTTTTTGTCATTGGTGGAAGGTGCGATGAATCTGCCAGAAAATTATTCTTTTTATTTTTTCTCTCTGGGAGCAGCTAGTTAAAATAAAAGTATCTTTTTTTTTTTTTTTTTTTTAAACTCCCCAGATGCATGACTTGAATTAATCTACAGTCCCTGGAAAATATTGGTTACTTTCTATTTAATCAGGTATAACTTTATTGTGAAACTGACTCTAAATTATATATATCAGCACATCCACTACCTTCCCTCATTGGTTCTTTTCAGCACAGCCATGTGTATAAGTCTGTGTCCTCAAGTCTGCTCAGTGGACTGAAGGCGATTTGGAGAGAGTTCCTCCTGCCACAGTTAGTGCTTTGGGCACAAATGTTCAAAAGTCACCTGTAACAAACACAATAAATACCTATACTTCTATCTCGTTTATTGTAAATCGAGGTATAACTAGATAACTCCCTGGCACACACTCCTCTCAAGGATAAAAAGCAAAAGCAAAATAAAATCTGCATCAGCGTTGCTAGGCAGAAAATCTAAACTTTCATTTTATCTATTTGAGATGGGGCTTGCTTGACTCATGGTGTTCTTCGGCATATTTAGTGGTGAGTAAGATGCATGGTTGCTTTACATTCTCTGCTAGTCCTTTTTCTTATTATTATACAGACATTTTAAAACCAAAATAAACTGAGCATGTGTACTGGCGTTATAGAAACATGGCAGTAGGCAGTAAATGATTTATGAAAGTGTCTTCTCTGGAGAACACAATAGTGTTATACATACACAATTCCGTTCATAAAGTTTGGAAGGGATGCCTACTACATTCAATGTGTTATGTCGGTCTTAAAAAAATTATTTCTGTACACAGTCGTTTTTCTCTTTAAAAAAAACTCCCATTCTATCAGAATCCATCTAAATCAATCCAAAGATGTGGAAAGCTGTCATATTCTTAAAGACCAATGGAGAAAAAATTTGACAGTTATCATTCCAATTCTTTGACAGTTAAATATTTTTTAGAGCTAATCTAGATCTCTGAGAATGAAGATCATACGAAAAGCACACGTTAGCTCTCCAAAGTGGAGAGACTGAAAAAGTCTTTTCAGCTCTCTTCATGGTGTTTTCTTTTGAAAGAGAAATGATTTGACGTCTTTAAGCCATTCACCTGAATATTTTCCAAGTTTCCCAGACGTACCTTTAATAGAGGGACCCTGGAATAAACTAAACACAGACTAACACGTCACTTCCATAACGTTAATTTCCGCCCATGCAGCTAGGCCGCTCATGAAACTGTCAATGAATGGAGGCAGCTACACATACTGGGTTCTCTAATCCAGGCTGACATGCCTAAGGCTGCACCTTGGAATCTGCTTATTATTGTTGTGGAAAAAATTCTGACAGCCACAACTATCTGGTTTCTGGTCTACTCATTAACACAACAAAATAAGTGCCTGAACTCAGAGGACAATACCTGGACAGAATAGGAAGTGAGAGATGATGGTTTGCCTACAAACACGGATGAGCTTAAAAGAAGGAGAATCATTTTATACTGATGTTATCAGAACTCCTTCAGCTTTATGTTTCTGGAAGGCACTAATACTCACATGCATTTATCTAATGCTTTATAGCTCAGGAAAGAGCTTTTAATTGTGTGTGTATATATGTGTGTGTGTGTGTGTGTGTGTGTGTATCAAAATAACTATACAAAGAAATATGATCTTCCCAGGTGGTGCTAGTGGTAAAGAATCCACCTGCCAAATGCAGGAGACATAACTAACACAGGTTCAGTCCGTGGGTCGAGAAGATTCCCTGGAGAGGGGCAGGGCTACCAACTCCAGTATTTTTGCCTGGAGCATCCCATGGACAGGGGAGCCTGGTGGGCTACAGTCCATAGGGTCGCCAAGAGTCAGACACAGCTGAGCAACTGAGCACACATACAGAGATACAGGATCTTATTTAAATCTCTCTATAATCAGAGAAATGGACGCTATCACCCCCACTTAATGGATCTTGGGCTTTGAAAGTGTAAGAGGTCTCCCCAAAATCACACCGAGCCATCCACTGCAGAGGGAAGGCTGGATCCTAGAGCCTTTGACCCTTTGATCCAGGAGTCTGATCCTTGTAATCTCCACAACGCAGACCCAGTATTCTCAGACTTCTGACTGCTTATCACTCACTCTGCCATGTCAAAATACGTCTTTTCCTAGAAACTGTACTTGGGCATTGTATGAGTCAGCTCAGGTGCCCACGATGAAATGTTACAGACTTGGTGGCTTAAACAGCAGACGTTCATCTTCCTAGAGCTTTGGAGGCTGGAAGTTTAAAATAAAAGTGCCCTCAGGGCTGATTTCTCCTGAGGCCTCTCTCCTTGGAGCTGACTTCTCCTGCATTCTCTACCTGCAGGCAGCCCTGCCGGCTCCTCCTTTCATTAAAGGCCTCAGGCCCACTGGATCAGGACCCCGCCCTCAGGATCTCCCTTAACCCTGCTACTCCTCTAAAGGCCCCATTTCCAAAAACAATCGCATGGCGGGGTTGGGGGGAGGGGCTTCACTGTCTGATTTGGGGGAGAACAGACTACAGTTCAGCTCATAACAGGCTTCTAAGCCATTTTCCTTGAAAAGTATATTCACAAAACTTCAGCTGCACCTCTGATGTGTTTACGACACGTTTCCACAGGCCTGAGCTCTCACTTATGCTACAGAGATACACTTATTCACACCTGTCTCAAAAATTCTCTTTCTGATGCCCTGTTAACTAAAGAGTCGGCTTGCCTCAAACCAAACCAATGGGACTTCTTGGTTCAAAGACATTTTCTTTTCTCATGTCTTTGCCTCAATCAATGGCTTGTTTTGGTTTGAAATGTTTTGACTATCGACCTTTTCCTTCAATCCCAGGTCAATGAGCAAGTCTTGTTGGCCCTCCATTTAAAGTCCATTTGCCTCTCTTTCTCTTATGCTTCCCCTGCACCCACCTGAATCTTGGCTTCCAGAGCTCTGACCCTGGGCGAATTCAGTGACCTCCCAACAACATCGTCTCTGCACCCTGGTGTGGTAGGCAGCATTCTAAGTTGACTCCCTAATGACCCACACCATCCTGAACTCCCTCTTATGGACTGGGGAAGGGACTGGGAAAATGATATCACCTCTAGGTAACAGGTGGCCTCCAGGGGCTGAGGGAGCCCCTTTTAAAAGGTAAGTCAGTTCCACTTAGTCTTCTACATTATTAAAATATATTATTAATAGAAATAGGTAAGAACACAGAAAATCTAGCAGCACTTACACCATCCAGGGTTAAGTTCTACCCCTCTCAAATCATTTTCATTCATGCCACTGAAACTTAAAACCTCAGTGAAATGTAACATTGAATCCCATAGTTTCCTCTGAGATGGCAGGTCTATTCTCCACCATTTGGCAACAAAATCTTTCATTTCAGACAGCTGGGTCTTCTCGCTATGCACCTCTGTTCAGCCTGCCTCCTCTATGAACCCTCATTCACTTCCTCCCCAACCAAGCCACACATCTCCTTCAAGATGCACCTAAAACAGCATCCTATCCATTCTTTCTGAAACCTGTCAAACATGTACTGAGCTCCTTCAAGGTACACTAGGAAAGGCAGGACAAAGGAAATTAAAAGTGAGTTTCCCCATAGGAAACTGGCTGAGTAACGTACAACAAGAGTATTGTGCCCTTTCTAAGAATGCATAAGGAACATCGCTAGGGCCAATATGAAGTGAAACTCTTCAAGTGTGATCTCTATTTTTACAAAAGGTCTTTATAAACAAGATGAGGGAGACATTGTTTTTAAAAAGCAAAGTACATATGTATAGCTGCTTATCTTTTGCTTAAGGAGATAGAAAAACATACATTTCTGCTTTTTTTTTTTTTTTTTTTCAAAACAAGCTCAAGAAGGATACATCTGAAACTTGGAGTTGACTGAACACAAAGATGGATCTACAGGAACAGAATGAGAGCAAGGCTGGGGCAGGAGGAGGGACCCTTTTCTGATGGAACCTTTTCATACAGGTTTTCGTTTTAGAAATAGGTTAATGTTCCACCCATTCCTCAAATAAAAGATCATCAACAAAGATGTGGAAATGGGAACACTCAAAAATGAGATCAAATTAAGACAAATATTCACAATTGTATTTCAAATGAATGTCATTGCCTCACTGAAGAGGGAAAAAAAAGAGATGTCTTCCAAGTGATCTATATAACTGGAATCCAGTTTGAATTGACTTTTGTCATTAAATTTTGTCTGGGTTTGTGGTATTTAAATGATTCAGGTCATTTTTCAAATGACTTTGATGCCCTCAGAATGAGCCTAAATAGTCAGTTTCAATTTTTACTTATGTAGTTTGTTGGCTTCTTTTTTTTTTCCTGCCCACTATAGACTTTGCTACATTGAATTTTTCCCTTTTAGTTCATGCCCACTTGCTTAGTATAAAAATGTCTCCTTTTTCCTCAATGCGGTATTGAATATGGTTCTTAAAAGAAGTTATTTTAAACTTGATGTACTACTAGTAATCCCAAAATACATCCCTATAAAACGTCTTGGTCATCCCAAGTGTCATTCCTCTCCACGTACACAGAGGTACACAGCACGCACTGTGATAGCTGGGCTCTGAGTCCTGAGCTAATCAGACCGTGGAAAGACAATTCACTGATACACGTGGTTAATGCAGGGAGACGCAGGATAGGATAACTGTAATTTCATTGGTTTTCATCACTACATTTTTTTTTTTTATAGTTGTTACTTTTTGCTTTATATAATACTTCTGTCCTCAACATCCAACTGTTTTCATGTCTTATTGGGTCAGTTGTATAAGCATCAAGCAAGCTCAACACTTACTTCAAAGTGGTTTTGAATCAGGGGTCCAAATGGCCATATTAGCTGGAATTTTAGGAGGAAAAAAAAAAAAAAAATCTGTGGTTTTAGCTTCCTAATCAGGCTTTGTAAAAACAACGTGATCTACTCTAAGTTTTTTCATTTATTTCTATATTCTATGTCATTAATATTTGATTTCTGAATAAATTTTATTTCGTGTGTTTTCAATTCTTACATAAAACAAAGAATAGATGTATTTTCTAAGTATTTCTAGATTTTCAAAGTCTATTTTCATAATTCTAAGTTTATCGAAAAAACAACATCCAAATTCATATTTTACATGTGTATTTACTTGTGTATGAACCAGCCTTCCAAAGCAGGAGTTACAGGTTTGATCCCTGGGTTGAGAAGATTCCCTGAAGGAGGAAATAGCAACCCACTCAAGTATTCTTGCCTGGGAAATCTCACAGAGAGAGGAGCTTGGCGGGCTGCAGTCCATGGGGTTGCAGAGTCGGACACTACTGACTGACTGAGCAGCAACTAAAGGATATTATGACTCTTTAAGACCTTTGGTACACTTGCAGTGACATGAGACGATGTCTGTGACATGATATGAAGCCAGAAAGGAAGGGACTGACATTCGTACCCAGAACAACAGAAAAGAAATGTGTTCTTCATAATATCATATATTTTTTGCTTACATTCATAACTATTTCACAATGGAAATTGATTTTTTAAAAAAGAAAAATTGAAACCCTTGTACCCCCCAGTTTATTTGAAGTATTCTCATAGAACTAAACACAGAGGCAGAAAATGAATGCTGGGAGAGGCTCATTCCAATGAGCCCTCATCTGATAACTGTGAAACCAATAAGCTGGTGTGAGACGCTGCCCAAAGCACTCAAGGGACGTGGAAAGCCTTACAGTGAATGATGGTTCTAGGAGGCTGCCAGGCTGGAGAGGCCTCAGAGCCCCCTTCTCTGGAGAGGCCATGGCACTTTCTGGTAAAGCACTTTCTGGGGCTTGCATCTGCAGGGCAAATTTTCAGTACAGGTAATTACTTTTTTGTGTAGCTAAATCTTCCCTGAACGTGCAGTTGGGAATAGTTTCATTAAATGTTATTCTTTCCTCATCATAAATTAATCCCCATCCTGTACATCCCTTGTGAATCTCAAAAAAGGAGTTGGGAAGATTAATCATTTCATTTGTGTGAACTATTTGAAGACTGTTTTCCCCTAGCTCTTCAGGAAGCTCAGTATATGCCCAGCAGCACACCATAGATATTTTTAACAAATTAATTTATTCAACAACTACTATGTGACTAGTACTACGCAAGGCAGTGTGAGGGTAGAGAAGAATCATAGCAAAGGAGGTCTGGCTTTAAGAATTTATAACCCAGTTCAGGAAACAAAAGTCTGAAAAGGCATGCTCAGACAGGCCATGACTTCAAATGCCTATCAGCCTTGGAGGGGAAAGTGAAATAAAAGTCAAATGCCTGGAGGGACCCTGGTGGCCAGGGGACCCGGCTACCCATCCCAGGACACGCAGCCCTCAGTGCCAGCAAACTTCTACCCTCAAAAAGAGTGCCAGCCTTGCCAGACCTGTTGTTTGACTCCGTTGAAACCGGAAGTCCCAATTTTTGTGTGTCATCAACCAGTTTTCAAATATTGGCACCCAATTCAAGATGTTATTTTTTAAACAGCTGGTGGGTTACCACAAACCCATCTATAGATCACCTTTAGCTGGTGAGTTGTCATTGTGAAACATTAGATATGATACAACAACAAAATCAACTAGATATAATTAAGTTCCAAAAGAGATATTACAAACAGCACGTGAACTTAAGAGAAATAGAAAACCAGAAGTGGGGGACGCCTCTGAAAATTGGAAGACCTGAACTGAATGGCTGACAGGAAATACTAAATGTTAGAATACACTGAGAAGGCAGTGGCACCCCACTCCAGTACTGTCGCCTGGAAAATCCCATGGACGGAGGAGCCTGGTAGGCTGCAGTCCATGGGGTCGCGAAGAGTCGGGCACAACAGAGCGACTTCACGTTCACTTTTCACTTTCATGCATTGGAGAAGGAAATGGCAACCCACTCCACGACTGAAACGACTTAGCAGCAGCAGCAGAAAACACGGAACATAAAATGAAAGTTTACTGACGTCAAAGCTGCTTGTGCTCTATTGTATAGAAATGTATCCTAAATGATGGTGACATGCCCTTATCAGAAAAACCTAGAAAGTGTCCTAAACATCAAAGGAAACAATGAATACTTTTCAAATAAACTTAGTTGTGAACCACATCCAATATTACTAATGGAGTATTTCTCCATTGCTAATAATTGACGATGATTACGAAAATGAAATGCTTGTTGCCTTCAGCTTTTAAGGTACAAAATGTAGTTACTGTTAATGCATTAGGAGATCAAAGAGGTTACGAGAACGATGATCCTAACATTTGCTTTTAGGATATTTTGCAATATTTGTCAAGTTGGAAATTGTGTGCCGGTGACATTTAAGAATTAAACGCTCTTTGAAAACTCCCTTCTCTTGGAAACACCTGGATCCATTATAACAACAAAGGATGCAGACTGGTTTGTGCAAATGTGCACACAGCCTTCCCTCGGCCGCTGCTGCCAGGGGCCAGGAAATCATTATAGCATCTCCATTGTTTGTAGCCCTGCAGGGTCATGACACATCCTTCAGACCCATTTTTTATTTCCTGACTGATGGAGATGCAGCCACAGTGGAGTGTAAAATAATATTCATGCACCTCTGCTAAGAAAGAAAACTCAAAAATAGAAGAGGGGGAAAAAAGTGCTTTGTGTGGGAACAAGATTGGTTGGAATCAAAGACAGATGAAGATGTATTCAAAGCTTGCAGGAAAAAAAATTGTGAAAACAATTGATGTCAGGAAGCTTTTGATAAGACACTCAAAAATTTCATTTTAATATTTATTGCTTGTAGTGAAATTGATCAGTATCTTGGGCATGATGAGGTCATGAAAGAAGAGATTGATGCCAGCAAATTCATTATTTCTGCTTCTGTTCTTTCTATTTTGATATGTCTATTTTCCCCCAATAAACTATCGTATTGCATACCTCTCCACATCTGCTATTTCTTTTTTTTTGGTAATGTAATTTACCTGTCATCTTTTATAAAATACTAAGGTACCCATCTGTTTTAAGTGCACAGATAAAAATAACTTCCTTTAAAAGTAAACACTGACTCTAGCCAGTGAAGGATCTACATTATAAACCATATGAAAGACAAGTCAATCCTCTAGTGGATCTTTATCAAATTATATTTTCTGATACTGAGGCAGCCCACTCTCCTAGACCTTTTCATTTTTTTTTGCATAAGAACAGAGGAGCCTGGTGGGCTTACAGTCCATGGGGTTGCAAAAGAGTCAGATAATAGTGACTGAACAACAACAAAATGAGAGAACTGGAAATGCTAATGAACATGGAGACTGAGTGTCATGGAATAATATTGTGCTTTTCCCTCTTTTTTGCATATTGAAGTAGGATCGTTGGTTTTCCCAGTAGTCATGTATGGATGTGAGAGTTGGACCATAAAGAAACCTGAGCAACAAAGAATTGATGCTTTTGAACTGTGGTGTGGGAGAAGACTCTTGGGAGTCCCTTGGGCTGCATGGAGATCAAACCAGTCAATTCTAAAGGAAATCAGTCCTGAATATTCATTGGAAGGACTGATGCTGAAGCTGAAACTCCAATCCTTTGGCCACCTGATGCGAAGAACTGACTCCTTGGAAAATACCCTGATGCTGGGAAAGATTGAAGGCAGGAGGAGAAGGGGATGACAGAGGATGAGACGGTTGGATGGCATCATGGACTCAATGGACATGAGTGTGAGTAAACTCCGGGAGTTGGTGATGGACAGGGAGGCCTGGCGTGCTGCAGTCCATGGGGTTGCAAAGAGTCGGACAAGACTGAGCGACTGAACTGAACTGAGTTTGATAAGTACACTTTGATTCTATTTTATTCAAATCAAGAAAATAAATAGAAAAAAATCAGAATAAATGATGACATTTAGTCAAAGATCTTGAAAGACCACTGACTGAGCCTCATGTCCTAAGGACTGAACCCAAATGTAAACGTGTTCCCTCAAGGGCGCCACCTACTCCTAAATCTCATAAGCTTCAACCAAAAAGGGGCGATGATAATGGTACTTCCTTCCTCACAGATCATAGTAAGTCAGGCCTCTTGATCCTGACTGCTCTGGATCTATACACAGTCATCTCGCTGAATGTGGGTAAGGGAGCCTCCTCTTGGCAGCTTTCTGAATAAGCACAGTGCTTCCGTAGATGGTGCACTGAGATCTCTAAAGATTCTTTCACACTTACATTGTAGGAGAAGCGTGAGAAACCTTCCTTCATCTGTATGTTTATTCAGTACCTATAGTTTACTTAGCCACCTTATCATAAAGGTAGCTTTTACTGAATTCTCCTTGCTAACAAAAGTGATTAATTCTCCTATAACATTTGGAATTTCGTTACATTACTTTGAAGGACTGTTGGTTTGTAACTTTGAGATTTAGAATTTTTATAAAAATAGATTTGTCAAAATATGAGTTGCAGAAACTTTCACAGAAAGTTATCAGTGATGCTTCACGGCAGATGGCTTGTACCCGGCAGCTGTTGAGAGTTAACTTATAAGAAGTTCATTGATTTTGGATCTAACTAAAGGAAGTTTTCATAAGGGCTATGAAGTGTCCCCTAAAATCAGGAACATACCTAGTGTACCCTCCTTGTAAAGTTTGTTTTACGAATGAAAATAAAACTGACTGTAATGATGCACAATTCTAATCTGTTTCGATAAGTATTGTATGTAGTGTTATTTTTAAAGTTGCCCGTTACTTATGGTGAGACAACTCCACATGATCTAAAGCTCTCCCAAGGTAGGGGAAGGAAGCTGTGTTCCCTCGAGCGTGATCACAGGACATGATCACCTGCCACATTCTTCTCTTTATCACATCTCCACATACTTATTTTTGATTCTAGATAATTAATTTTCAAATTCCCATTTTCCTTCTCCTTTCAATGTTTATTCTCCTTTCCTGAATACTTTTCCAAAATTTCCCAAAGCATCTTTTCTAAGCATCAGAACCAAATAATAAAGCAAGCAACTGAGATTCTTGCTAAGGCAGTCACAGACCCTTGAGACATGAAATATTTCCTGCCGTGTTAATAAACAAGGATGTCACTGTCATCAGTGACTCTGGTCCTCCAGTGTAAGCCGGTGAGTCCTAACGGCACTCAGTAAGGAGAAAACCTGGAATCTAACAGCCATCGAACTGCAGTCACTCCCGGAGGGGAGCCCCAGAGGAGCTTAGGATGTGAAAAGCACAGGCTACTGCTCCAGGAGACCTGAGATACATATGAAAAGAATGATTTCAGTGAGTCCAGACTCTTGTGTCTTCCAATACATAGAAAAGTACTAACTTCCTTAACTTGGAATATCCTACTCGAGGGGATCTTCCCAACTCAGCGATTGAAAATGTGTCTCCTGTATCTCCCTCCTGCACTGGCAGGCAGATTCTTCACCACTAGGCCAGCCAGGAAGCCCACTGGGATATGTGGTTTTCTTTAAATAAAAATGAAATTTTGATCTTCAGACTATCTGCCCTTTGCTACAAAACTGCTATATATCCTGGCTCATTCCCTTGCCTCCTCGGAGCACTTCTCTCAGGGTTTCTTGAGATGCTGTCTCCCCGGCTTGAAATCCTAAAAATTCCCAGCAAATAAAACATTACTCAAGTTTAGCTTGTGAATATTTTTTAAGCTGACACTCTCAAACCCTCAACACAGACAAGCACACACGTACATGCACACACACACAGAACACACACACTATGCTCATATGTGCACGCATGTCTGCACACGAAGACTTTGCTTCAAAAAACAGAATAGTGAATGCGGATAACTACTTAAGAAATAATCAGCATTCAACCACACAAGGGAATCTCAATTACTCAAGATCATCTCTGAGTAGGAAAGTATCTGCCTCTCTCATTGGGGCTCTTCTGCCGTAGCAGCTCACATCACAAGACTTTTGCCTTCATCTTGGCCCTCAGCCTGTGATTCATCATGAGCCTTGGGTTCTTGTCATTTGGCTTTTCCTTGGCTGGTTCTTTCCATTAGATTCGCTGGCCTATGTTCCCTCCTGATTTTTACTCTTCTATTCCTGTTGACCTCATTGTCACTGGCTGGTACTCATTCTCTCCAAACTGTCAACAGCACTTGGAATTCTGCTCCTAACCTCCCAGGTTCTGGTGCCACATCTGACTTTACAACATCTTCATATGAGGTGAGCATGTACCTATTCCATCATCGTGTCACTGATGGAAACGTCTTAACAGCCTTGCACACAGGCTGACCCTGGCGGCACACCACCTGTGTCCGCCAAGTTAATGTCCTGCATTATTAATTACTCCTTAGAAGAAGTGTAGAGGATGACAGGGAATAATGTACCTCTAACAGTCCCAAACGGTGAGACAACTATCTCATGGGCGTCTGTGAATTTCATTTACATGAGCGGTTCTTGAACTTTTAGCTGTCACAGAGCCCTTGAGGATCAGATATAAGCCAGGGGTGCTCTTTCCTGATGTACACACACATAACACAGCATTTTCAGTATGATTTCACAGCATCCAAGTACTTCCTTTCAAGTGCTCCTCTGGAGCTCCTAGAAGCCTGATATATTTAGACTACTGATAGTAATTCAAATATCTTTAAATACTGAGGCATAGACATTGTCTGAAAAACTAATGTTACATTTCACAAATGCTAGGAGATTTACAATTTGAAGGTTATTGTTTAGTATAGATGAGATCACATGGCTATCTTAAAATTCTCTTGGTTGACATATACTGTCAATCAAAGGAGAGAATTATTCATGTGTTTAAATGAAAACAATGTTTCAATTGAGGTGAAATTAATTTTCCTAGTTGCAGTAAAATACACATAACAGAGACAGCTGGATGGCATCATTTACTCAATGAACACGAGTGTGAGCAAACCCTGGGAGACAGTGAAGGACAGAGAAGCCTGGCACGCTGCAGTCCATGGGGTCGCAAAGAGTCAGATATGACTGAGCGACTGAAAAATAGCACACGATATAAAACTGAGCATCTTAACACTTTTAAGTACACAGTTCATTCTTGCTAAGTATATTCACATTGGTGTGCAACCAATCTCCAGAACCTTTTCATCTTGCAAAACTGAAATTCTATATCCTTTAAGCAACAACTACCCACTTCCCCCTGACTCCAAGTCCTGGCAACCACTATTCCACTTTCTCTTTCTACAATTTGGCTATTCTAGACACCTCCTGTAAGTGGAATCACATGGTACTCGCCCGGCTGTGTCTGACTTACTTTACTTAGCATAACCTCCTCTAGGTTCATCCCTGTTGTAGAATGTGTCAGAATTTCATTCTTTTCAAAGGCCGGATAACACACCATTCTGTGTATAAACCACTTCTGTTTGTCCCTTCATCCATCAGTGGACACATGCGTTGCTTCCACTTTTTAGCTACAGCCAACAATGCTGCTATGAACATGGGTGATGAAAAGTTAAATGTATAACAAAGAAATCTTATTGCTTAGGTAAAGGCCATTGTGTTCAACTGTGTTTTAAGTTTTTAAAATACAATGTTATTTTTATTGCTAAACATAATGGACATGAAGAAAACTAAACAAAAATAAGTCATTGGATTATCACAGTGGGTTCGACCTCTGGCTGGAGAAGAATCCATGTGCCGAGGAGAAACTCAGCGCACGCGCCACAACTCCTGAGGGCTTTGCTCTGAAGCCCAGGAGCTACGACAAGGTACTGTGGCTCCAGCTCCAACATGGTGGCCGTCACAGTACAGAGCAACACCCAGCTCACCAAAACCAGGGAAAGCCAGCCGAAAGCAACAGAGATCCAGCAGAGCCAAAGCCAGAATCCAATAATTAATAAAAAAATTAAAAAAAAATACCACAGCAACGAATCTGATTGACTTTGCTTAATGACCACATTCTTTATGTTTTGATGTTCTTCACGCTAATTTCAAGCTACTGATTCTGCCCTCTGGAGTAGTTTAAATAGACACGTTAATATTTCCCATGTATGAACACCTAAGTGGATAAAAAATGTGAGCACTTCCCCAAGAAAACTCACCCTAGGGATTCTCTGGAGATTCCCTCACTGGGATTGGGTCATCAGACCCTTTACTTTCTGGCCGGTCCTCTTGGGGTCATTCTCTAAATTGTCAGTGTACTTTGTAACGTATCTGTCCAGAACTGACACTGTACTTTAGACGTTCACTGTCCGAATGCAAACAACAGTGCATTCATTCACTCAAATGATATTTATTTAGACCTTTTGATGCATCCACCATGGCTCCAGACTACACCTTCTCTGCTAATACTCTGATTAATGCCAGGAAAGCTACAGCCGACTCTCTTCTAGTCTTGCCACACTGCTGTCTACTTCTGAACTTGGCATCAACTAAAAGCCTAGACGCTTTTCACATGAAATAACTGCCCAGGCAGGTCTTTGTCATCCTGCACTTATGTAATTGATTTTATGAAGCTAAATCCTTATGCTATCTTCACAGTAGATCTCTCAGTTTTACTGTGGTACTCTTCTAAAATTGATGTTTTTCCACTGGTCATGTATGGATGTGAGAGCTGGACTGTGAACAAAGCTGAGCGCTGAAGAATTGATGCTTTTCAACTGTGGTGTTGGAGAAGACTCTTGAGAGTCCCTTGGACTGCAAGGAGATCCAACCAGTCCATCCTAAAGGAGATCAGTCCTGGGTGTTCATTGGAAGGACTGATCCTGAGGCTGAAACTCCAATACTCTGGCCACCTCATGTGAAGAGTTGACTCATTGGAAAAGACCCTGACTGGGAGGGATTGGGGGCAGGAGAAGGGGACGACAGAGGATGAGATGGATGGATGGCATCACCAACTAGATGCACATGAGTTTGGGTGAACTGGAGTTGCTGATGGACAGGGAGGCCTGGTGTGCTGCAATTCATGGGGTCGCAAAGAGTTGGACACGACTGAGCGACTGAACTGAACTGAACTGAAAAATGGAGATTCATCTGACTACAATTTTTCAAAACAAAAAAAAATATTTCTTAAAAGCAGATTATTTTAGCTAGGAAATCCCTGAACAGTCCATGGGAAGTTTTAATTCCAGTAGTTCAATAAATGCAGTTAATGATTGAGAAAGTTGGGAGTAGTGGTTCAAAGTAGCTGAGACAAGTTATTATGATTATGGTTTATGGGGAAGCACCAAGAGCCTCAAGAACAGAGTAGCTAGACTTGGCAAATAAAAATACAAGGCTCTCAGTTAAATTTGAATTTCAGATTTGCTATTTAAAGTTATGACCAACCTAGACTGCATATTAAAAAAGCAAAGACATTACTTTGCCAACAAAGGTCTGTCTAGTCAAGGCTATGGTTTTTACAGTAGTCATGTATGGATGTGAGAGTTGGACTATAAAGAAAGTTGAGTGCCGAAGAATTGAAGCTTTTGAACTGTAGTGTTGGAGAAGACTCTTGAGAGTTCGTTGGACTGCAAGGAGGTCCAGCCGGTCCACGCTAAAAGAGATCAGTCCTGAGTGTTCATTGGAAGGACTGATGTTGAAGCTAAAACTCCAATACTTTGGCCACTTGACAGGAAAGGCTGACTCATTTGAAAAGACCCTGATGCTTAGAAAGATTGCAGGCAGGAGGAGAAGGGGAAAACAGAGGATGAGATGGTTGGATGGCATCACTGACTCGATGGACATGAGCTTGAGCAAGCTCTGGGAGATGGTGAAGGACAGGGAAGCCTGGCGTCCTGCAGTCCATGGGGTTGAAAAGAGTCGGACACGACTGAGCAATTGAATAACAACCTATATTTTATCTGCCAAGCCTACACAACAGCCTTAGAAACAGCAATTGTTAATTAAGTAGGGGCATTAATAACAACATTCTTTATTTCTTTACCAGAACTCATTATCCACAAAAAAGGGTAGCTAGTGTGATTCAGTAAATGAGAGCAAACTGCTTCATTTATGAAAAATTATGGTAACTCTATCTCACATTATAAGATACTTGTCAACAGAGAAGCTATTTGTTTTAAGATAAGAAGTGGAAACTATTCTCATATAAAGCAATATAAAAGCAAATAAAATTTGCATTTCTTGTAGCATAACTATAAAAATTAAACCAGGAATGGCAGAGGGCAGTACATAGAGAAATTAAACATACAGACTTCCTGTGACTCAGCAACTCTATTACTATGTGTCACAGAAATCGATCAATGTCATAGAATAGAGGACTCCATGTATTTGGGAAATAGATTTCAGACAAAGGTGAAATGGCAATTATGTAGAGAAAAACATAGTCTATTCCACACATGGTGCTGAACAACTGGACATCTATATGGAAACAAACTAAAAATACCAATCAAGGTTTGATACATACCAATCACTATATACAAAACTTAATTCAAAATGAATTCAGTCCTCAATGTGATATGTAAAACAGTAAAATATCTAAAAGAAAATACAGAAGAAATTATTTGTTACCTTGAGATATGTAAATAGTTCTGAGATATGACATCAAAAGTATTATCCATAAAAAATATATAAATTTCAACTAATAAAAATAAAAAATTGTTCCCCTTAAGAGATCCTATTAAGAGAATGAAAAGATAAACTAGATTGGCAGAAAATATTATAAAGAACACATCTGATAAAGCACTTGCATCTGAAATATATAAAGGACTGAGAAAAACTCAATAATAAACACACAAATACCACGAATATGGATGCAAAGACTTTGCAACGATATTTCACCAAAGTAGACAGATGGATGGCAAGTACATACACAAAAATGAACACCATCACTAGCCATTAAGGAAATGCAAACTGAAACCATGAGACGCCTCTACACACCTAGGAAAACTGCTGAAAGGGAAGACTGACCAGACCAAGAGTTGGCCAGGATACACTGCTAACTAGAAATGTAAAATTGTATAAACACTTTGCAAAATGGTTCAGCATTTCTAGGTATTGCCTAAGAGAAATAAAAACACATTCTGAAATATTAGAAAATTGAATAATATATTCCTAAGTAACCCATGGATGAAAGAAGAAATCAAAAGGGAAATTCCGAAATGAATGAAGATGAAGGCACATTAAGACACAGCTAAAGCAGTATAAAGAAGAGATACAGGGCTTAACACCGACACGGGAAAATGAGAAGCTTTGCATCAATGGCTTCAGTTCCTACTTAAAAAAGAAAAAAAAAGGAAATGAAGAGCAAAAAAAAAGCAAAGCAGAAGAAAAAAGGAAACAATAAAGATCAGTTAAAAACAATGGTTGAGAATAGAAAAACAATAGGGAAAAATCAAAGAAAACAGAAGCTTGCTCTCTGACAAGATCAATATATTTACACATGTAAACCTGATTAAGAAAAAACAGAGTAGACACAATTTACCAATATCAGCAACATAAAAAGGGACACAACAGATTCTACAGATATTAAGGAGTATAATAGCCAAATATTATTAACTTTATACCCATAAATTTATGAACTTAGGTGAAATAGATGAATTTCTTGAAGGACAAAAAAAACTACTGAATCTCAGGCAACAACAACAACAAAAAACACCTGAGTAGTCACTTCTCTATTTAAGAAAATGAATTTGTGCTTCGCTGGTGGCTCAGAGGGTAAAGAATCTGCCTTCAATGTGGGAGACCTGGGTTCAGTCCCTGGGTTGGGAAAATCCCCTCGAGGAGGGCTTGGAAACCCACTCTAGTATTCTTCCCTGGAGAATCCCCATGGACAGACAAGTTACTAGAGTAGACAAAAACTACAGATTCTCAGGCAACAACAACAAAAAGAAGCAAGCCTGAGCAGCCACTTCTTTATTTAAGGAAATATAATTTGTAGTAAAAACACGCAAAGAAAGCTCCAGGTGAGTTCAAATAGTCAAGGAAGAAATAATATCAACTCTACACAAATTCTTGAGAAAACTGAAGATATGAAAATACTGCAAAACATTTTGTTACTGTTACCCTGATTAAAAAGGACAAAAATGGTATAAGAAGACCAATTAAAGTAACTCACAGCATTAACAGACTGAAAAAAGACAAAGCACATGATGGTACTACAGATTTAAAATAAAAGCCTGTGACAAAATCCAACATCCATTCCTCAAAATACAACCGTCCGTAAGGGCAAATTAGGAATACTATAAACATTTCTCAACCTGATAAAGAAAACCTATGAAAACCTGCAGCCAACATCACGTGCTCTGCTTAGCTGCTCCATAGTGCCCAACTCTGCGACCCTGTGGACTGTAGCCCTCCAGGGTCCTCTGTCCGTGGAATTCTCCAGGCAAGAATACTGGAGTGGGTTGCCATTTCTCCAGGAGATCTTCCCAACCCAGGGATCGAACCCAGGTCTCCCGCATGCAGGCAGATTCTTTACCATCTGAGACACGAAGGAAGCAGCTAACATCATACTTAATCATAAAAGACTGAGCACTACCCTTCTAAGCTCAAGGCCTGGATGTTCCGTCTCACCATTGCTATCCAACACTGTATTGAGGTCATACACAATGCTATATGGCAAGATAAATAGGAAAAAGTAAAGCTGCTTTATTCCCCACTGACAAGATTATGTCCATAGAAAGTTCTGGAGATCCATATATTCTATAGGGTCATCAGGGAAATGCAAATTAAAACCACAATGAGATGCTGCTACAAACAGAATGGCTGAAATTAAAAAAGACTAATCATACTAAATATTTACAATGATATGGAATAAATAGAATCTTATGCACTCTTGTTGGGAATATAAAATAGTAACTTTTGGAAAAAAAGTCTGTCAATTTCCTAAATTTACACATACAGCTACTACATGATTCAGCTAATATACTCCTAGAAATGAAAGTATAAGTATCTTCTATGATTTGTCCACAAATTTTCACAGTAGTTTGATCTATAACACTATAGAAGCTAAAAACTGGATAAAAACACATGTCAATTAACAGGAGAATGTAGTTAACTCACACAATAGAATACTCTCAGCTACAAAACTGAATGACCAACAACATGAGTGATCTCAAAATAACTACTTAATAAACAAGCCAGACTAAAAGATATATACTGTATAATTCCACTCATACACAATTCATGAAAATGAGAACCAATCTACAGGGACACAAAGCTAGCAGATCAGCAGTTGCCTGGAGATGAATGAACCAAGAGGCAGGTGGAAGGCAGCAGGTGCAAAGAGGCAGAAGGATATTTGGGGAGTGATGTATCTATTCACCACCTTCCCTGGGGTGATGGTTTCCTGAAAATACACATACGGTAAAACTTAAAATATATATATATTTGTGTGCACGTGTATATGGCTACAGTGGGTCCTAGTTGTGCTGCTCAGTACCTTTTAGCTGGAGCACGTAGGATCTAGTTCCCCAGCCAGCACTGGAACCCAGGCCCCCTGCACTGGAGCATGGATTCACCAGCGAAGTCCCTTGTTATGTGGATATAAATGAGAGTGTAGATCTGGGATGATGCGAAAGAAAAATAAAACAAGAAGAATACCTGACATGAACCAAAGGCAGTTCTGCACCCTGAGTAAATAAGTATGACTAATTCAATTCTTTCCTGATGTAAAAACAAACAAAACCACTGTGTGATCTCTCAGTAGTTTAATATTAAAAACAAAATAAGCACGCAAAGCTAAGCAGACCTGGCATATTTTAATATGGAAAAACTGTATCTTTATATAGATGAGGATAAACAACTAACATTATTTTAAAAGTAAATGACTGATTTCAGAAGTAAATGTTGTGTTCAACAACTAATTAGTAACAGCTAAATGATGGCTTAGCCTTCATGCCATAGCCACTGAAAAAGGTTGGGCTCTCGATTTAATCTCCTTGGATGTAAAGAGATCCAGACAAACAAGATTTTCCTCTCCAACTCTCTATTTGGCTGGTTAACACAAGCCTTTGATTCCAGGATTTAGGGTCACCAAATACTCTCTTAATAAGAGCTTGAGGCTATTGACGCTCTCCGCTTCCCCTGCACCTCTCTGCTAGTCCAGGGTGAGATTGCAAACTAGCTGTGCCAGTTTCCAACTCATCTCAGGGGAAACTGCCTCAGGTTACTATAAGATGGCAATGGATCCCTGGTGACCTCTTCACAAGGGATCAGGGATCCTGCTCCACTTCTCTCTCCTATGTTCCACGGTTAAGCAAGACCTCCAGCTGGATTTCAAGGCCCACTCGGTAACCTCTGTGGGGCCCTGGTAACACCCACGGACCAGGCCAACAACACTGCTCTGCAGTTGCCCTGTGGGGTCAGCCTAAGGAGCCAACCAGCCTGCAGTGTTGTTCTGAGTTTTCTGAATTTTGTATTCACTCTAAACAACTATTCATATAAATGCTAGCACTACTTTTAAAGGATATTAGCTTATTTTGAAGAAATCAATCTAGGTATTATTGGTATTCTTTTATTTTAAAAGATAATTATTTTGAAAGGTATTTTATATACTTCAGCTCTTTCAAAGTTACTTGCTGACATTTTAAAATATTTTTAGGGAAAGAGTCATATTTGAAAAGAATAAGCCAAGCAAACAGTACGTATTTTAAGTTGGTTGAAAACCTTATTCTCAGAGACACTAAATCTATGTATATCTTTTCAAACATCCTCGATGATAAAAATAAGGTACATACATAAATCAGTGATATCTACTTGTGACTGTACAAGATAATAGGTGTCTGGAGCTCAGGGAAGCTTTCCCAGGTGGCACTTGTGTTAAAAAAAAAGAAAAGAAAAGAAAAAACCTACAAATACCGGAGACATAAGAGACACAGGTTCATTCCCTGGGTTGGGAAGATCCCCTGAAGGAGGGCATGGCAACCCACTCCATTATTCTTGCCTAGAAAATTTCACAAACAGAGGAGATTGGCAGATTGCAGTCCACAGGGTCACAAAGATTCAGACACTACTGAAGCGACTTAGAATGCACACATGGAACTCAGTGAGATATAAACCATCAAATCAGAGACCTCTGATGGTATGAAATCAAATATCCTTTATTACAGGATGAACAATTTGTAAAGTTGAAAGCATAGTAGCACATTTGAATCTTTTGAATGAGGATTAATAGGGAGTAGGCAGGACTCATCTCACACGCTAGTAAAGTAATGCTCAAAATTCTCCAAGCCAGACCTCAGCAATACGTGAACCGTGAACTTCCAGATGTTCAAGTTGGTTTTAGAAAAAGCAGAGGAACCAGAGATCAAATTGCCAACATCCGCTGGATCATTGAAAAACAAGAGAGTTCCAGAAAAACATCTATTTCTGCTTTATTGACTATGCCAAAGCCTTTGACTGTGTGGATCACAATAAACTGTGGAAAATTCTGAAAGAGATAGGAATACCAGACCACCTGACCTGCCTCTTGAGAAACCTATATGCAGGTCAGGAAGCAACAGTTAGAACTGGACATGGAACAACAGACTGGTTCCAAATAGGAAAAGGAGTACGTCAAGGCTGTATATTGTCACCCTGCTTATTTAACTTCTATGCAGAGTACATCATGAGAAACGCTGGGCTGGAAGAAGCACAAGCTGGAATCAAGATTGCCGGGAGAAATATCAATAACCTCAGATATGCAGAAGACACCACCCTTATGGCAGAATGTGAAGAGGAACTAAAAAGCCAAATTAGGGTAAAAGACAAACTAGGGTAAAATTTACAGTTATTATAGAAAATGACTGGAATACATGAATCATCATGTAGAATGAATTAAAAAACAATATTCTAATGTTCCCAGGGATTACAAGTCAGATAAAATTAAGTTGTGCAGTGTTTTTATGTAATGTTTTGTATGATACATTTACCTAAAGGCTTATCCAAAAGCAATATGTTTCTGCTTTTATCAATTGCCTGAGGATGGAAAAATATCAATGATTTTAGAAGTTTTAAACCTCTTTAATATTTGCATGATATTAGATGAGTTATAATCACATATAAAGCTACCTCCTAGAGAGCTTTTGAGAATTGCTTTTGCCTGCGGTCTCTGGCACTAAAACTTCAAGAGATTAGAAATATCTTCCTTTTGAGCTCTCTTTTGCGTACAGAAATCAAACAAGATTTGTTAAACATTGAGGCAGAAAAGGAGCTGTTATAAATCAGTGGTATTGCCCTTAATTGCTCATGTTTCTTATCATAGAGTAAAAACCAACCTCAGAAATGAAAAGGCTACGTGGGCAGATGTTTGTCCCAACACTAATTCACCGAACTTGAGGATGAAGTCACATCAGTGGAGACGAAAGCAACTTTGTATGAATGCCCAATGACTGAATTACCTGAGTTGCTTTGGCTTCATGAGGACAGGGGCTGGCTGAGAATATAATCCCAGCCAAAAGAGGAGAGGAGTGGTTACAAAGAAACTGACAACACAGTTTCCTGATTTTCAGAATAATATTACATGAAAATTCTATTCTAACTTCATCCCATCGTCGCACATTTTCTTCATGCTTTCCTCTTAGGTATAGCATTATTTCTCTGCCATAAATAACCTTTGCCTAGTTAGAGTATTCTACTGTTTTATGATCTAACAAGCCACAGGTCTTAAATTATAGTCATCTACCATGAAACACTGCCCTTCTATTTTAACCTTTATATGCTTTTTTTCCTCCTTCTTTTCCCTCTGAACGTGGAAAATTAGGGCCATTTATATGCTGAATATTGATCAGAAGAGAAAAATATATGAGGTGTGAGTTATACTCTAAGTAGTGATTTTCTATTCACTCAGTATTACTTATTACATCAATCACTTAATCCTACAGTACAAGTTCTTTTTTTCTTCATGAGGAAAGTTTTTTTTAAGGGATGAATAATTTAATTTTCTTCAGACTGCACAAAATTCCAGGAAAGAAGACTTACTGTAAATCTGTTGCTTTAAAGTTTTAGAGCTTCAATAATGGTTTCCTTGATGGGTTTAGACTTTAGTAAATTCTAAGACAGTACAATGGGAATGGAAACATTTTTTTAAAGATGAAACAGTTAAGAGTTTTGGAATATTTTATGTTAAATATAAGGCTTGATCCCTAAGGACATATCTCCTTTCTGAGGCTCAAGACAGCACCAAGAAGTGGAGCGGAATTCTATTGAGGAGGATTACTAGATCTCGACATAGAGTTTCTAAATGGGGTGGAGATGCTTGTGGGTCCTTTGAGTTGCTACAGTCACTGAGAATGCTCATTGCCATTTTAGCGGGGAAGGCCCGAATGGTAAACACGCTGAAATGCCCTGAATGAGCCCATGAGTCTTTCAAACAGCCCTCCTAGATCACATGAGATGGACTGTTGGCTTTATGTACATAGTCCCCTCTGGCTTTCCTTCAAAGTAGTGCCAAATATTAACTGAACAACTACTTTGCATTAGGTCTAGAGAGGCATGGGTGAATAAAAACAACTCCCCCCTGAATTACCTCTCCATCTAGAGGAGAAAAGAGACGGAGGAATAAAGGGCCTTAATAGCTCGGATTTCACATAAAAATCCAACTTGAAAAACTGAAAGATTCTGGCAATTTGGGGATTGCATATGTGTTGGGCAAAAGTCAGCTAGAGACAAGTAGGAACCACCCCTTCAAGGTGGTTTAATTGTTATGCAAACAAAGACAACTTTTATTGGTACAAAATGCTACAGGTTGAATATGCAAAGTAGGCATCTGACTGGCCTGCTCCATAAGTTTACCTTCCTGAGCCCTGTGGTCATTCAAGTCATATCTCCTGTCCGATACTACTGCCTCATTTTTTCCACTCTTTAGGACTCTTAACAAATTATCTTCTAGGGTTTCTGTTTCCTTAAGGTTCTCAATTGTAGTGTAAACCCAGGCCATCACTAGCCCATATGGCTGTTTGTGAAAATTCGAATATTCATCTGTTGGAAAAATGTGAAACTAATGTTATTAGATCAAGATATATGTCTACTTTTTCCAAAACAAAATCTCCATAATAAAAACACAGATCTCTGAAGTCCACTGCGAACGCTGTCCCTTCGCATGTGACACTGCTGGGCAGGCTCCAGGCTGCGCGACTCCCACCACAGCCCGGCCATGCACCTCCGTGCCCCCTCCTGCAGCGTATCCAACACCTCACCCACCAACGATCCTTCCGCTGTCAACACGAAGCTTCATGAAGGCTGTTGCACCCATGAGATCATTTTTTTCCCTTCTATTATCCCTCTGAGATTTTTTCCTGCTATGATTAGGTCTGTAAATATTCTACCTTCTGTAAGGCCCTGTGCATGGGTATCTGAAAAGTCAGTAGCAGAAAGTTGGCTAACCTCCCAACTGGTTATCTTGAGATCAAATTAAGATCAAATTCCACAGTTTAAAGCAATAGTGAGCCAACAAAAACCTATTGTACAGCACACGGAACTCTGCTCAATGTTAAGTGCCCGCCTGGATGGGAGGGGGGTTTGCGGAGAAAGGACACATGTATTTGTCTGGCTAAATCCCTTAACTGTTCACCTGAAACTATCACAACATGTTTAACTGGCTATACCCCAATAAAAAATGCTTTTGGTGTTAAAAAATAAAAATTGTATTAAAAAATAGTGAGTCCTGTTGCTACAGTTTTTCCTTTTTATTTAGTTTAAAGTGGACAAAGAGACTGGCGAGATCCTGAAATAAAAGAAGATGGGTCAGTTACTTGTTATCCCTAAATCTTTCCTTTCTCTACTACTCTCTTCTTACAAGAAAATACAGCAAATAAAATGCCATATTAAAAATACTTTCACAGTAAAGCAGACTAGATAAAAGGATCATCATATAGTCCAGTTGTTTTTAAACTTCTTCTATTTCATATTCAGTTCACCCATTTCATTTAGTTTATGTTTTCCAATTTCTTCAGCTTTTGTATACTTGTATAAGAATAGTATGTATAATATGCATATTTTTAGAAAATTTATTAATTTTTGCCTAACTAAAAAATTTATGACATTTTCACTCTATTTGTTTGACTTAGTATGAATAGACTGCTAGATTTCTAATTAAAAAAATAGATATTCAACAAGAAACAAAGGTTTACAGTATAACACAGGCATCAAGTCAGTCTCATATAATAATCTACACTGGAAAATAATAAAAAAAATAATATGTGCATATGGATAACAGAATCATTGTGCTGAGCACCTGAAACATTATAAGTCAACTATAATTCAATATATATATTTAGAAAAAACACTTGCAAGGAAAAAATACCTTCAATAAGCTAAACTAACTATTTGGTGATGAGGATAGAGGACCGCTCTTGTTCTTCTGGTGAGAGTAAAACATGGCAGCCACACTCAAAGCTCTACATTCCTGTGACTATGTCATCCTCATCACCGCGACAATAAGCTGTGAAGCAGTTGTTCACACCAGATATTCTGGCCCTAATTTCAGTGTTCCTTCCTCCCTACCAGGCCCCCCACCAACAGCAAGAGCTGAGAGTTGGAGGCACAGACGCTAATGCCTAGGAAACGGTGAACGAAATCATAGATACTCAGCTTCTGAGAGCTTGTTTCTCTCTGGGTCAAAAGGAAGAAGGGAGTCACAGAGCTACGGGACACAGCCTTGCTGCAGTCCCAGGAAGGTCAGGTAGAGGCCAGCGGTCTTCTCTGTCTTCACTTAGCCCTGCAAGTCCCCCTCTGCCAGGACGTGACACAGCTGGCAGACGTCCCCACCCCTGAACAGCGACCTCAGAAGCCCCCTTCCAGACGCATACGAAGCCTCGTGCGAGCACCACACGGTGGACAAGCTTCATGAGTTTGAGTAAACTCCAGGAGTTGGTGATGGACAGGGAGGCCTGGCGTGCTACAGTCCGTGGGGTCACAAAAAGTCGGACACGACTGGGCGACTGAACTGAACTGAATACCTAATTTCATGTTTTTGTAAGACAACAGAAAATATACATCAAAACTTTTTTAAAGTATAAAATGTTCATATTGCCCTGTCTCCCACAACTCTTTCTTTTTTTCTTCCTGGAAATATGTCTTCACATCCTCTCACTGCCAGTTTCAGCACGTTCTGGCTGCAGCGAGGCTTCCTCTCTGGATGCCTCGGGGGAATGTTTGGGTAATGGAGAATACTGTGTCCAAACAGCCTTTACAATTTTAAAAGTTAAAGCCACCCATCTGCTGCTTACGACAGTGCCAACTGCCGATGACTGAACTGATAAAAATTCGTACCACGGTACTAATTCTCTGCACGAAGGAAGAATAACAAGTATGTGTCAAAAAATCTGAGATGATTGATGCCTGCCATCTCATCAGGACTGTCTCTCACACTTAATTTCATTTGATGATTTCAGATTACATTCAGAACGGGTGGCAGGTGCTTGAGATGAAGTAGCCCAACACGTGTTTTCAGCAAAGGTAAAACAAGTAAGTCTCTGCCTCAGAATACTTTCCCTGAAGGTCCCTCTGAAGACAGTGTGCCTTCGAAAGACTCGGGGCGTGAGGCCCATTCCAGAGATACTAAACCCCTAACCATGGGTATGGCTCAAGAAAGCAGCCTTTTCAAAGGATGCCAAAGTTTGAGAATCACTGCTCTGACCATTGCTAAGGTAATGAATTGTTTTGATCAGTGATAAAAAAAAAAATTTATTCATATGTTGTGGTTTAGTCAGTAAGTTGTATCTGACTCTGTGACCCCCTGGACTATAGCCTGCCGGGATCCTCTGTACATGGGATTCTGCAGACAAGAATACTGAAGTGGGTTGTCATTTCCTCCTCCAGGGATTCCTGCCACCCCAGGGACTGAGCCGGCACCTCCTGCATTGGCAAGCGTTTCCCACTGCACCACCTGGGAAGCCCTACCCATACCTAGAAAAACATCAACGGATTTTCTGTCCGGTTGAGATTGCTAAAAACTAGGTCAGAAGTTTGTAATTAGAAGAGCAAATCTTGGCAACCACGATTATTACCAAAGCAAGAGGTACTTTTTAAACATTGCCCTTGTAAATCTTATGAGCACAAATATTTATTGAGTAAACTCTTATCTCTGAAAAGGAACCCCAAATGTTGATATGAAAATAACCTCTTTCAGCCACAAGTCTGTCAACTCAAGCTGGCAAACCATTTAGTATGAACGGACTTGATTAGGCAAGGACCTTTCTAATATTCAACCAAGTATCTCTATTACGATCACGACTGAACATACCAGTTAGGGAAGCTCACCTGATCTCTCCCCTTCCACCCAAGGCAAGCGTATTAATGTTTGCATAAATATTTAAAATGTCTCATCTTCAACAGAACGAGTAACTAAACGATCTGTCATCTCTTTGACACATTTGGGTCCATTCCGTAGACAAATAAGCTTCCTTATAAAAAGGTGCTATTGACGATGCTACATTAGCACATAATGAACAATCCAGGTTGTGTTCAGACTTAATTGTGAGGATTTGAGAGGAAAAGTGCCCGGCAGCTTCTGAAAACGAATGCATTTACTGCGGAGCCTCCAGGTCTCACTGGCAGCTGCGGTATCAGCAGGTCTTGATCCATCATCATTAGTGCTTGGCCCCACACTGGCTGTTGGGACGCACGGGTCTAAGAACAGCAAACTAATAACTTGGCCTTCAGATAAGAAAAAAGACATAGGAACTGAAAGGAAATCAGGGAAAAGAACACAATGGATAAAAAAAATAGATTAAAGAGATTTCAGATAAAGGGCATGGGATTATGGAATATTTTAAGGAAATGTGGGTGGATTAACTTTTACTACAAAGTTAACAGACCACGTCTTTTTTTTAACAGAAAATCTTTTAATTTAATGGTGCCTATTAAAACACACACACACACACACAATTAAGTTCACCCGCACACACATGCACAGAAAACCACCAAACTTCTCAGGTCTTTACAGGAGTTTTGATTATAAAAGTATGTCTATGTGTAATTGACTGATGGTTTTGATGCCACCAGCAGTGAAATTTTACAATACACATCAAACCACTTCTAGTAGCAGAATGCTGCTGCTAAGTCGCTTCAGTCGTATCCGACTCTGTGCGACCCCATAGACAGCAGCCCACCAGGCTCCCCGTCCCTGGGATTCTCCAGGCAAGAACACTGCAGTGGGTTGCCATTTCCTTCTCCAATGCATGAAAGTGAAAAGTGAAAGTGAAGCTGCTTAGTCTTGTCCGACTCTTAGGGACCCCATGGACTGCAGCCTACCAGGCTCCTCCGTCCATGGGATTTTCCAGGCAAGAGTCCTGGAGTGGGTGCCACTGCCTTCTCCAGACTACTTTTGGACCTGGTGATATACACTGAAATTTGAGACTAGGTGAGGTATCTTCTTTTTAAAGTTTCCTTATATTTGAGCAGATAGGCTATAATTTTATGAATATGAACTTTGAAAGTATAATGTGTGAATTATTTTATGTGTTCATTTTCATGGAAGGTGGGTGTGTGTGTGTGAGTGTAGATGACAGACATGGTAGGGGTTGAGTATTAATATTGAGAGACACACACAAACTATAGACCACTGACCATTAAGAAGTCTAAATGATCTGCAGAGCGGCGGCAGGAGGAACATTAAGCTTCTGCTATTAAAATCAACACATCCACAACTATTCATTATGAGATGTGTCCCTGGAACACTACTGTCGAGATTGTATCCACAACGACACAAAAAGGAAAGCTGTATCACAGAACTATCAGAGATCCGGCCTTTCGGTCACTCACGTTTCTGGCACCTCTGCAACAGTCATGAATCAGGACTGTGCTGAAGTGGATTTCTGTGCCAGTTCAGCCATCTGCTGTCATCTCACAAATAGAATAATAGTCTAAAAGCAAAGTTTGTTTGGAGGTGCCATTCCATATGCATACAATCCACAAACTGCAGTATGTAACTGTGGTTCAGTATTAGCACCAAGCAGGAGTTGATTTTTTTAGAAGAGCACTTTGCACAGCATTTTCTGGAAATCTCCCAATATCAGATACATGTCACATTTGCGTTGAAACATATGGTCTTCAATGTGCTGTCTCAAATTGTCTACAGAGACTTTGCAATCAGAGGTTCCCTGTTCTACCTCCCTTTTATGAGTCAATTTTCACTTAGTGAATTATCACGCTGGTGATTTGGAGACATTATCTTAATTCCTAATGTAAATTTATTTTCAACAGATGTGGTCCTATGAATACTATAAAAGCAAATGGCATCTTATTAGTTATTAGCTGAAATTATAACAAGGGGTGCTAGTTTTTAGATGCTGGCGCAAGCGAGCAGGGCCAAGCTCATCATCTGTCACTGTCCTCCACCCTGGGGAACAGAAGGCCGTATTTCAGCAGTTGAGCATCAAGAGGCAAGTGGCCTCCTTGTGACTCCTATCCCACAATGCTC
The DNA here is from genome assembly GCF_029378745.1 of Bos indicus. Classification (NCBI taxonomy): domain Eukaryota; kingdom Metazoa; phylum Chordata; class Mammalia; order Artiodactyla; family Bovidae; genus Bos; species Bos indicus. The sequence goes on from NC_091768.1 coordinate 98,352,695, forward strand.
ACTCTGGTTTGGGCATTCTTGTTCCTAGGAAAACTAGTTCTGATAGTAAAGCCAAGGAAAGTATCCATGGTAATGCCCAGAGTATTTCGTTTTACCTGTCTGCTATGGGTGAAGATTCAGGAAACGAGGACAGTCAGTTCATACACAAGTAGGAAAAAAAAGTGAGTTTGGTTTGGTTTTGGTTTGAGCAGTTACTTAAACATAATAGAGATTGGGGGAATGGATTGCACTGGGTATTAAAATGAACCCACGGTAATCTGTCCTTGGGTAGATCGTTCTGCTAAAATTTTAAACAGAAACACAAAATAAGCAGTGAAAAGTAAATGGTTTTCCTAGAATAAAACAAGTTACATTGAGAACCAAGGGAACTGTTCAGAAACGCTATTCATTTGTGGCGCTTCTATCCCTGTGTTGAAAGAAATGGTCCCCAGACTCCAGAGCCGTGCATTCCAGACTTGAGGAGCAAAGCCCAAGCCCATCAAGACTCAGAAAACAACAAAACATCCCTCACCCTTCGGTTCCTTCTTTTCCCTGTCCACTACCTAGAAGATAGATAAATCATCACCCTTTTTTTTCCCCCTTGTAGTAAACCCAGCCATTTCCAGAATCACAGCAGATGTTGGCTACACATAGAAAGCTGCCTCTGTGGAAGCTTGAACTTTGGTGGCTTACTCAAAGCAAAGAAATTAAGAAAACCACAATGCACTCTGAAGTGGGAGGAAACAAACTGATTACAGCAATAGGCATGCATCCTTTCCAAGTAATGAGATAATGAGTCAACTTACTGATTGCATATTGTGCTTACTGAATGCATTCTGAGATGGTTAACAAGAGGACTGATTGCTGAGATTCAAAGTGGATCTCTCCACATACTGAGGTTTTATTTAATCTGTAGCAATAAAGTTTTGTCATTTCATTCATGAAGGCATTATAAATCTTCTGTTGGATGATTCCAAGGTTCCACCTGTCCTGACATATGCAATTATACATAGAAATGTAGAAAAATCACATTTTCAATCTGTTGCAATTGATTTCTGTACGTTGAACTTTTATCCAGCAAAGAAATTCTCCTATGAACTTTTCTCTTATGAACAAATTCTCTTATAAACTTACGAATTCTCTATTCTCTTATGAACTTGTAGGACGTATCTTTATATTCTTTTAGGCGTTTTGCATAGACAGTCACATCAACTATGACTAGAAATTGTTTTCTTTCTTTGTATCCAAATGTAATAGTTTTTTGTTCTATTTTTACAGCCCTATTATACTTTATTACACTGCTTATACTTATCTAGTTGTCATTTTTTTCTCAGTCTTAAAGGGAAACTATTTTGCCATATTTGCTACAATTTTTTAACATAGATCCTTTTTAAGAGATTAAGGAAATTCCCATGTATTACTAGTTGAATAAGTTCATAAGCATAAATTCATGTTTAATCTTATTAAATAATGTTATATCATCTATTTAGATGATATAATTGTATTTTCTATTAATACAGTGAGTTATATTATTGTTAATACAACAAGTATATCCAATACTAACTTTACTGGGTCATGATATATAACCCCTTATATTTATTCCTAAATTTGGTTTCTGAGAATTTTATTTAAGATTTTTGTATCTATGGTTGTGAATAAAACTGGTCAGTAATTTGGTTTCCTTTACTAACTTTATTCATTTTAACAATTAAGGTAATCAAATGCTGGTTGGAGTGGGATATTTCTTTTCTGATACCAAGGAAAAAATGTATTCTTTTCAGAAAATATTTGGTTAGGAATTAGTTCCCTGACCCTTAAGAAAAATTCACCAAGGCCAATAAAACTATCTAGGCTGGATATTTCTTAATGAGAATATTTCTAAATAAATTTAATTTATTTCATGAGTATTTATTAAATCAGTTTTGATATTTTTCTTAAAAGGATGCATTTTTATGTTTTCAGATTTACTGCGTGCAATTGGTTATAAATTCTTTAATATAACTGATTTCAGAATTATCTTAGATATACCTACTCTTTTATTTTTTAGTATTGTTTACTATGCCTTTATGATTCTTTTCTAAATCAATCGTCTGAGATTTTTATCCACTTTCTTTGTTTTTATTTTATCTTTATATTCTTATTCTATCTTTATGATTTTATCTTTAATTATAAAGATAATTTATAATTAAATCTTTATAATTAAAGATAATTATAAAGATATCTTTATAATTAAAGATAAAATCTCTAATTTTATCTTTATTCAATTATTGATGTATTTTCTTTGACTTTATCCTGTTTTCTTTTTTTCTGATGACTTATATTGAATTGTTATCTCACTAATTTTCAGCTTCTGTTCTTTTTCTAATGAAATAAAAACAAAATAAGCAAATAATTTTTCTTTGAAGAGCCACTATAGACACATACCTGGAACAAGTCTTAATGTATAGGATTTTTTTCTAAACTGTTCTATTCTTAACCTTCTGATTTTCTTTGTGATTTCGTCTTTAAGAAAGAAAAAAATTGCCAACATCTCAGAATCATTGTTGGACTTGTGTGGTGCTGGTTTAGTCACTAAATCATGTGCGACTCTTGCAATCCCATGGACTATAACTTGCCAGGCTCCTCTGTCCATGAGATTCTCCAGGCAAGAATACTGGAGTGGGTTGCCATTTCCTTCTCCAGGTGATCTTCCTGACGCAGGAATTGAACCCAAGTCTCCTGCATTGCAGGAGGATTCTTTATCAACTGAGCTACAAGGGAAGCCTGATCTAGTTAACTATTTAGAAGTATATTTGTTAATTTCTAAGCATGGATTGACTAGTCACTGTATCATCAATACAGTGTTGTTTACTGTAGAAATCTGTATTTCCAAATTAACTGCATTGTGGTCAGAGAATTCTGTATATAGGAAACTAACTCTTGATTTTGTTTAATCTATTTTTATGACTCAAATGTAATGAACTGTCATAAACATATTTTTAAATGTACTATTTGGTTCTTGATTCTATGTTTCAAAACGACATTTGTTAATTTTAGTATTTAATTTTTATCTTTGGTTCCCTCTCTTTTTATTGAGAGAAACAGGTTACACAACCTTCTTTTAACTAGAGGTCTCTTCATTGGAGATTGCATGGACAGAGAAACCTGGAAGTCTACAGTCCATGCAGTCCGAAAGAGTCAGACAAGACTGAGTGATTAACTTTAGCCCATTAACAGTTTTGGTAATGATTTGACTTGAAACAATGGCTCCCAAAATACTGGGTATCAAGCATTGAAAAAACAGTGACCCTTAAGAAATGGAAACAAATGAGGTGAGCCTTACACTTACTCCAACTTACTGTCTTTAGGGAGATTCCAGGCTGGGGTACAGAGAGGGAAATCCAGGCAAGATGGAACTGAGAATTGAGAACTGAGGAAGGAGAGAGAAAATTCACAAAGGAAAATCCTAGAGAGATGCTCAGAGACAGCACAACAGAGGTCTGCAGCGGCCCCTTCCTGTCCAGCTACACTCGTGAGGGGAAACTGTCCAAGGGACTGAAGCACCGCTTGGAGGAACTAGAGAACACAGTGACCAGGGCCCACACGGGGCCAGGAGTAGCTCCTCCTCCCACCAGTCAGATGGAGAATGTCCTGCCTCACACACAGCTTGCTGGGAAGGGTACACAGAACGGCAGTGCTTCAGTATTACAAATAATGAGACCTAGAAAGAGCAAGAGAAGGCTCTACACAAGGACATCAACAGATGGTCAATACTGAAATCAGACTGATTACATTTTTTGCAGCCAAGCTGGAAAAACTCTGTACAGTCAGCAAAAACAAGACAAGGAGCTGACTGTGACTCAGATCATGAACTCCTTATTGCAAAATTCAGACTTAAATTGAAGAATGTACGGAAAACAACTAGACCATTCAAGTATGATGTAAATCAAAGCCCTAATGATTATACAGTGGAAGTAACAAAGAGGTGGCAAGAATACACAGAAAAAGTATACAAAAAAGATCTTAATGACCCAGATAACCACAATGGTGTGATCACCTAAACAAGATATCCTGGAATGTGAAGTCAAGTGGGCCTTAGGAAGCATCACTACAAAAAAAGCTAGTGGAGGGAATGGAATTCCAGTTGAGCTCTTTCAAATTCTAAAAGATGATGCTGTGAAAGTGCTGCACTCAATATGTTCAGGAAATTTGGAAAACTCAGCAGTGGCCACAGAACTGGAAAAGGTCAGTTTTCATTCCAATGCCTAAGAAAGGCAATGCCAAAGAATGTTCAAACTACTGCACAATTGCACTCATCTGACAGGCTAGCAAAGTAATGCTCAAAATTCTCCAAGCGAGGCTTCAACAGTATGTGAATATTCACTGGAAGGATTGAAGCTGAAACTCCAATACTTTGTCCACCTGAAGCAAAGAACTGACTCATTGGAAAAGACCCTGATGCTGGGAAAGATTGAAGACAGGAGGAGAAGGCATGACAGAGGATGAGATGGTTGGATGGCATCATTGACTCCATGGACATGAGTCTGAGTAACCTCTGAGAGTTGGTGATGAACAAGGAAGCCTGGTGTTCTACAGTCCATGGGGTCGCAGAGTGGGATACCACTAAGCAACTGAGCTGACCTGAGACTGAGCAACGTTCCGGTCCTGTCCAACAAATGAACAGGCAGTCGCAAGGATCAAACTATTTCCAAGTAGAGTGTAGCTGTGTCCAAAATCAAAACTCAATAGAAAAAAAGATCCAACACTTAACATACTATAAACCACAATGCTGTTGAGTGGCTACGTCATGTCCAACTGTTTGCAGCCTCATGGACTGTATCGGCCAGGTTCCTCTGTTCGTGGGATTTCCCAGGCAAGAACACTGGAGTGGGTTGCCATTTCCTTTTCCAGGGGATCTTCCAAACCCAGGGTCAAATACATGTCTCCTGCTTAGAAAGGTGATTCTTTACCACTGAGTCACTTGGGGAGTCCATAAATCACAATTTCTGACAGCTAATAAAAAATTAGCTCCTAATCAAAAAAGCAGATAAATAAGACCCTAATGAGGAGAAAATCAATCAAGAGAAACTGATCCAGAGCCTACAGGGCAAAGACTTTGAAATAGCTAACATAACTTTACTCCATATGCTCAGAATGTTAAGTAGATATATGTGTGTGTGTGTGTGTGTGTGTGTGTGTGAGACTCACTCAGTCGTGTCTGACTTTGCAACCCCTTGGATTGTAGCCCGCCAGGCTCCATAGAATTCTCCAGGTAAGAATACTGCAGTGGATAGCCATTCCCTAGCTCCAGGGGATCTTCCTGACACTGGGGATGAAACTCACATCTCCTGCATTGGAAGGCACATTCTTTACCACTGAGCCACCAGGGAAACACATGTTTGCTCAGTTACCTCAGTTGTGTCTGACTCTTTATAACCCTATGGGCTGTAGCCCATCAGGCTCCTCTAGCCATGGGATTATCCACGTGAGCATCCTGGAGTGGGTTGCCATTTCCTTCTCCAGGGGATCTTCCTGACCCAGGGATTGAAACCGCATCTGTTAAGTCTCCTATATTGATGGGCAAGTTCCTTACCAACACTGCCATCTGGGAAGTAGAAACATAGAAGATATAAAAGAAAATCTAACTTTGAGAGTTGAAAATTATAATGTGTGAGGTAAAAAGATAGACACGGGATAAAAGTAAGGGTTGGAGATACATAATAGAAGAAAAGATTAACAAAGATACAGTGATAGGAACTCTCCAGAATGAAAGCCACAAAGATAAAATGAATTCTTTTTTAAATAATTAAGCCTAAAGCAGAGAAACAGGAAATGGGGAATACACAAAAGAGGAGAAAAACAGAAAATGGTATCTAGATGGAAATTTGTTTCAATAAATTACTTTATCAGGAAAAAATGAACTCAAATAAATGCCGTTTTCCATAAGAAAAGGCTACATGAAGAAGAATGAAGTTATCAACAGTGAGCAGACTACATGATATATAACAGGGATCAGCCAACGTTTCCAGTAAAGAACAAGAAAATAAATAAATGTTAATTAAAATGTAAACATCATTCACAGACATGAGGCTTAACAAAAATAGAGTTGGATTTGTCTATCAGCTATAATTTGCTCCACAATAACATGAAAAGCAGAAAAATGAAGAGAAAAATCTGTAACATGGAACGCTGATTCTTAAAGATCAATAAAGTAGATAAACCTTTAGCCAGAGAGAGAAGACATAAATTACAATATCAACAATGACAGAAGTAGCATCACTATAGTCATACAGATATTAAAAAGATTAAAAAAGGAATATTATGAACAATCTTATGCCAGTAAATATGATAACTCAGATGAAATGGCAAATTCCTTGAAAGACACAGTCTACTAAAGCTTAGTCAAGAATAAAGAGATAACCTGAACAGACCTATTATATTTCATTGGAGAAAATGAGTTTGCAGTTAAAAAGTTTCTAGCAAATTCTATCAAACATTTAGAAAAAATAATATGGATTCTATACAAATTTTCTCAGGAAGGTGAAAAGTAGTAATGTCTCCCCAACTATCTCAATGAAATCAGGATAGCAGTAGCACCAAAGCCAGATAAAGACATTGAAAGAATTCTGCAGACTAGTAATAATATTTCTCATAACCACACATATAAACCACCCCTCAAAAAACCCAAAAAGATAATATATTATAATCAAGTAGAGTTTATCACAGCAATGCTAGGTTGATTGTACTCTTAAAAAATCCTTTACTGTATCACTTTCTTTTGTATATTAACAAAAGAAAAAATAAACAAACTGTAGTTTATATTAATTGGCACAAAAAGGAATTTGAAAAATAGGTAACATCCACTTCTGATACAAACTGTCAGCAAGTTAGGAATGGAAGTGAACTTCCTCAGGCTGATAAAGGGCATGTGAAACAGCCTACAACTGACACCATACTTAGTGGTGAAAGATTGAAGGCTTTGATCCTAAAAACAGAAGTACATGTGCAAATGCTTGCTCTTGCCACTTTTATTGTACTGAATGTTTTAGCTGATGCAGTAAATCATAATAAAGAAATGAAAGAAATCCAGCTTGGGAAGAAAGAAGAGTACCTATCATTATTCAAAGACAGCATGATCATCTCTGTAAAAAATCCTATGGAATCTAAAAAAATAGAATAAAACTACTAGAAGCAATAAATCCGTTTGGCCAAGTTGGAAGATACAAGCTCCATGTACAAAATTACTTCTTTCTATAAACTGTGAAAAAGTAGTTCGAAATTAAATTTTTTAAAGACAATTTTAGCCAGCAAATTTTTTCTCCTCTGTATATATATATAAAAAAAAAATATAAATATATATATATATTTGTGTTTATTCTCTTTAAATATATTTCACAGCTTAACACAGTGGGAAATCCCTCCTCTGTTAGAAATTACATACAGGTCTGCTAGGCAAATAAATTTGCATTGTGTTTCAAACTGTATATATTATTTTTCCAGTTTTACTGATACATAATAGACAAATAAAGTTGTATATATTTAAGGTAAACAAACAAACATATAAAACTATTGGTGATGGCCTAACAGCCTGTCATCTTCTTACAACCCGGGCAACTGGTAAATACGATAGTTTAAGAACAGTTCTATACAGGGACACAGTTGGGACTGTTCCTCGTCCACTCCCACCTCACACACCTGTGCCAATTTTTGTAACACTGGCATCCTCTACCATTGTAATTTTCCTTTAAAAATTTTTGCTAAACACTGAAAATCATCACAGTGACCAATAAGCCAAGCACATGAGATCAAATAATTGTATTTCTCATAAATAAAATATTATTACCCTTTGGCTTTATGGTAAAAAAAAATAATTTAAAAAAAATACCATTTATGAAAAATACTAAAATAGGAATACACTGATAAAAGATGTGAAAAATCAATTCACTGAAACCAAATAACATTGGTGAGAGAAAATAAAGTTGACTAAAACAAATGGAGAGGGATATTTAGTTTATGGGTTAGAAGATGCAGTACTGTTAATTCAATTCTCTCAAAGTAGGTCTATAAATTCACTGCAATTCAAATCCCAGCAGGACCGATTGATTAGCTGGTTAATTTTTTTTCCTTTTAGAAACTGACAAAGTGATTCTGTAATTCATATGGCAATACAAATGACCTGGAATATTGGCTCAGACAGTAAAGAATCTGTCTGCAATGCAGAAGACCCAGGATTGATTCCTGGGTTGAAATGATCCCTCTGGAGAAGAAAATAGCAACCCACTCCAGTATTCTTGCCTGGAAAGCCCCATGGACAGAGGAGACTGAAGGGCTACAGTCCATGGGGTCGCAGAGAGTCAGCCATGACTTAGCAACTGAACAATACAAGTACACAAGAATACTTTCAAGATCATTATCTTGTTAGAAAAATGCAACTTAGAATCACAATAAGATATCACTACACATTCACTGGAAAAGACCTTGATATTAAGAAAGACTGAGGGCAAGAGGAGAAGGCAGGAACAGAGATGAAATGGTTGGACAGCATCACTGACTAGGTGGTCATAAGTTTGAGTAAACTCAGGGAAATAATGAAGATCACAGAAGCCAGGTGTGTTGCAGTCCTTGGGTCACCAACAGCACAATTTATTAAGGGGCTTCCCAGGGGGCACTCATGGTAAAGAACCCACATGCCAATGTAGGAGATGAAAGAGATGAGGGGTCCATCCCTGGGTCAGGAAGATCCCCTGGAGGATGAAATGGCAACACACCCCAGTATTCTTGCCTGGAGAATCCCATGGACAGAGGGGCCTGGTGGGCTATAGTCCATGGGGTTGCCAAGAGTCAGATATGACTGAAGTGACTTAGTATGCACATACACACTTAGTAGAATGGCTAAAATTAAATCAACGCTTGGTAGACCAAACCAAGTGTTGACAAGATTCTAAAACTATCGGAATTCTTCTATATCTCTAATGCAAATGAAAAAATGGTACAGTTACCATGGAGAGTTGTCTGGAAGCTCCTTAATAATTTAAATATGTACTTAATTGTATGATCAGGCCACTTCACACCTAGTCATTTACTCAAGAGAAAGAAAAACACACGACTACACCAAGAGTTTGTATTCATATATGAATGTCCTGCACAGCTTTATAATAGCCAAGACCTGTAAACAACTGAAAGATTTATCAACAGGAAAGTGGATAAACCAAGTTCAGTATATACCTGCAATGCAATATCAGCCACAAAATGAGGGAACTAGTAACACACACACTATAACATGAATGACTCTCAAACTCATTACACTGTATGGAAGAATTAGGTCGAAATGTATATGCTGTGTGGCTCCATGTACATAACATTCCAGAAAATTTTGGACAGAAAGCAAGGCAATGTTAGGGGCAGCATGGGGTCATGGGAGAGCTGAAACAGAGGGATTATGAAGGAGCTGAAGAAATTTTTTTGAGGTGATGGCTATGTTATCTTGAAAGTGGTGATTTTATATGTATATAAATTATACCAAAACAGAGCTTTTAAAAATCTTTTCTATGGGATTTTCCTCTTCTCTTCCTTTTCCTCCTCTTCCTCCTGTATTATCCCCTAGTCATGCTCATTGCCAGGTAGTGAAATCCATTAGAGCTAAATTAAGCAATTTTATAAATTAGAAAGGACCAAGGGAGATAACGTATTTGAAAATCAGGACTGTTTTCCTATCATCTTGGAGCTATTCAACACTCAGTGACAAAGCTAGATCCCAAAAAAGGTGTCACGGCTCCTCCTGCAGAAATGGGAATGCTACCTGCCGCAGCACACCCTGCTGGGCCAGACACATACAAACGGGGGCTGGAGGCTCAGTAATCATTATGGAGTGATTCAAAAGAATCTGAGACTCGGATTCAAACGAATCTGAGACTCGGATTCAAACAGCAACAGCTGAAATTATACGGGTGGAGATATCTGGAAAACTCATGCAGGTGGCACTGAGAATCAGAGCTCCTCTTTATGAGCAAGCTTTCCGCAGACCAAGAAGCAGAAAAGGCAGATTACAGGAAGCAGCCACAGCCCTTTTACTTAAACCTACCACGGGAAGGACTGCTCTCCAAGCTTCCTTGCCCCGTGGATGTTCTGTAGACTGATGAAAAGCCAATGAGCTCAGGGTCTCTGCGTCTGAATTGCTGTTTCGGGAAAAACTGTGCATGTAGTAAAAAATTCCTGTTAGGTCAGTGTGAGTATGAATTCTGGTAACATCTTGATTCATGAAAAACTCTTATGTTAGGGAAGATAAAGACTTCCAGTCACATGTGGGAAGTAACATTGTCAAAATGAAGGACATGGATAAAAAGATATTGGTGAAAGTAGGTTAAAGCAGAATAGTCACATTACTGTAAAAATCATTTTCCTCTCATGAATGTCTAATTGTTTTATTTTCCATTGCTGTTCTAAAATTAGTACTTGCTTAGTAACAGAAACATCAAGAAGGACACAGGGGGTATTATAATTCTAGCAATTAAATGCTGGCCTCCTCATTTTCAAGGTTTGATTTCAGGTCTTGCAAATGTATGTTTTTTTTCCCCAAATTTAAATTGCACCATAATAGCATAATTTAAAATTTAAGTAGATAAGATAAATAGATGGGGACTGAACACAGCATGCTTAATTTAAAACTAAAGTGTTTTTTTTTCTCCCTATGAATGAGCAAAATGAAACTTGCTCCATAATTTAGAATACTGTCTTTATTTTTATTATTTTTAGTTTCACGTTGGGTAAGAAGTTTTTCATATACTAACGTCCACTGTAAACGTTCTCAAAAGCCTTTATTTAGCGGTGGTGCTAGAACAACACTATCATATCATCAATCCAATAGTTCAGAATATTTTCCAAAATGTTTACTTGTCACTTGTCATACTATAAGCCATCAGCATGATTCTTCCTATTCCTATGGAGTCTCAAATACAATCTGATTCAATCAGCTTAGTATTCCAGTATTGAAATGAAACTGCCTAATCGATGGACATGAGTTTCATCGAGCTCTGGGAGTTGGTAATGGACAGGGAGGCTGGGCATGCTACAATCCATGGGGTCACAAAGAGTCGGACAGAACTGAGTGACTGAACCGAGGGAAGTGCTTAAAATTATTTGCAGATTTGAAGTTTTCATGTCTCCTTTCTTCTGAAAAAAAAATTTAATGTTTCAAAAGCATACCTGTCTATGAACTCTCAGAAGTCGTCTTGTTCACATATTTGTGTACATTTTGTCTAAATCATCTGTCCCCATTCTCTACTCCATGGACCCCATACACACAGATTCAGTCATAGGGAAGCTCTGCTGAAGAGGATCACCACGAGGCAAATGGAAATTACTCAATAAAACACAGACCGATTGAATAATTTCCTAGATTTAGTTTGTCAAAGACGTTCAGAATGTTTGGTACAGTTACATACTTTGTCCTAGTTCAATGACCTCTCAGCCTTTTTTTATAAAAGTTAGAACTGGTGGGAAATTTGAGTGGAATCCTTTTATAGAGCTAGAAATTAAGGCCAGTAGACTTCCAGCTGTTCTGTCCCGAAACTTAGTAACTGGATCAAAACAGAATTCAGTCACTTCTAATCCAATAGTCTTTGTACTGCCTTAATTTACTGAAATCTCCGCAGCATTTCCTCACGAGAAAATAAAATCTTGAGTACCATATCTCTGTTTTTTCCTTGTTATTACTAAGCATACATTTTAAAATTTAAAAACCATGGTTATAAACGGTCTCATTTCCTGGCTTTGAGGTATCTAACTAACGCAGTACTTCCCAAACCACGTCAACACCGACCTCTTGAAGTGCCCTAAGGAAAGAGTGTCCCGCAACCAAACAGGTTTGAGAAGCACTGACTATTATGTGAAAAACAGACATTAGCCTACTAGCAGCATCGGAAATGTCCTAGAGTAAACATGCAGGCTTCATTAAGTGTTTGCTACATTACTTCACTGGCATTCTCTTTTCGCAGAAACCACCAATAGTCTACAGAACAAACTACCACAGAACATGCTTTGGGAAGCAATGATTTAAGAATGTTTAGAGCTCCATTACGGAGAAGGCAATGGCACCCCACTCCGGTACTCTTGCCTGGAAAATCCCATGGATGGAGGAGCCTGGTAGGATGCAGTCTGTGGGGTCGCTCAGAGTCAGACACGACTGAGTGACTTCACTTTCACTTTTCACTTTCATGCCCTGGAGAAGGAAATGGCAACCCACTGCACTGTTCTTGCCTGGAGAATCCCAGGGACGTGGGTGCCTGGTGGGCTGCCGTCTATGGGGTCGCACAGAGTCAGACACGACTGAAGCGACTTGACAGCAGCAGCAGAGCTCCATTAAAAAATGTATCATGAAGCACTATTTTTCAAAATATTTTCTAAACTGTCAGATTTCTAGTTCCTTCTATGTCATATAGTATTTCATACGATTCCCTATTTTCACTAATTATATTTTCACTTATTAAAATCTAGCTAAACATAATGTATTTACATGGCATCTGTCATAAGTAAGTAGGAAATAAGGTTGATTTCCTCTTTCTCTTTGCTCCATTACTTTAAAAATAAAACAAAACTAAAAAGTTTTATTTCCAATAGTGCAAACTATGGTCAGTTTATTTCTTTTTCTCTATTCTCATCTGCCATGTTCATTTTTTAAGCTTTCCAACAAGGTATTCTTAGACAATTTCTAATATTGCTGTGGATTATTTACTTGGAAAATGCCTTATTTACATTACGTATTCCCGAATGTTTGCATTTATTCAGTTTCCTTTGAAAGTAAGTGGTAAATATATTAACGGCATTTGAAGGAGAAAGGATTTTCTCTCAAAATAATGTTAACCTTTATGTAGTTGTGTTCTGTACGCTCAGTTCAGTTCAGTTCAGTCGCTCAGTCGTGTCTGACTCTTTGAGACCCCATGGACTGCAGCACGCTAGGCCTCCCTGTCCATCACCAACTCCCAGAGTTTACTCAAACTCATGTCCATTGAATCAGTGATGCCATCCAACCATCTCAGCCTCTTTCTTCCCCTTCTCCTCCCGCCTTCAATCTTTCCCAGCATCAGGGTCTTTTCAAATGAGTCAGTTCCTCACATCAGGTGGCCAAAGTACTGGAGTTTCAGATTCAGCATCAGTCCTTCCAATGAATACTCAGGACTGATTTTCTTTAGGATGGACTGGTTGGATCACCTTGCAGTCCAGGGACTCTCGAGAGTCTTCTCCAACACCACTTGTGTTCTGTAATTTCCTATAAAGTACCTCTCCAGTCCTTAGTTCCAGGTAGATACCCTTTCTTCTTTTTGGAATCCTAAGGCTAGCATTAATGCTTCCCTGGTAGCTCAGTCGGTAAAGAATCTACCCGCAGTGCAAGAGACCCAGGTTTGATCCCTGGATTGGGAAGATCCCCTGGAGAAGGAAATGGCAACCCACTGCAGTATTCTTGACTGGAGAATCCCATGGACAGAGGAACCTGGAGGGCTAAAGTTCATGGGGTCGCAAGAGTTGGACACAACTTAGTGACTAAACCACCATCAAGGCTAGCATTTAAAGCAAGAAGTTATTTGTTCTTTAAAAGAAATTCAATAGCATGACACCATGTAAACCAGATATCTTTCAGAGACCAAGAAGCCAAAAGAAAGCACTGGCCATGATCAGGTTCTCTCGAAGCTCCTGAGGCTCTTTCACCTTCGTGTTTCCTCAGCACACCATGCATGAGCCAATGGTTAAATGCTGGAACTCTGCCTAAAGTTACTAAACTTAGTAAGTCAGTAACTCTGTTTTTGCTGGGTGTGGGGTATATTGAGGGCTTTCTGGTGGCTCAGATGGTAAAGAATTTTCCTGCAAAGCAGGACATCAGGGTTTGATCCTTGGGTCAGGAAGATCCCCTGGAGAAGGGAATGGCTACCCACTCCAGTATTCTTGTCTGGAGAACACCATGGACAGGCTATGGGGTACATTGGAGGGGGACAAAAAAAAAAGTAAAGGAAAAGGAACAGGTCTTTCTATGAAAGACAGCACAGATAAATGATGAGTTTTCCAATTAAATTTTTTGACAGCTTTGAGATTTCATGAAAATTAGAATGGAAAATAAAAGCAAAGTCCTAGCATTTTAGAAGTTTCTTTCATCTTAAGTCAAATATTCTCATCAGAAACTTAGGCATCTCATCCAGTGCCTTTGATGCTGACTATAGAACAATGCAATCCATCTTATTAGCTGGGAAGAAGTGCCCTTCACCAGTGGGGAAAGTATAACTTATAAACATCAGTCAGGTTGATATGGTTACATTTTTACTTCAGAAATTGATTTTGGAGAGTGGTGAACTAAATTATAGTCTGCAAATTCCTATGTTGAAGCCCGAACCTTCAGTGGGATACAGCAATAAAGGCTTAGATGAAATCATGAGTGTGCAGTTCTTATGATGGAATTAATGGCTTTAATTAACAAGAGCAACTCTTCTGTCTGTGCCATGTGAGGACATAGTGAGAAGTGGCTGTCTGCAAGTCAGGAAACCTTCTCACCAAGCACGGAGTCTGACAGTACCTTGTTCTTGGACTCCCACCTTTCAGAATTTTGAGAAATAATGCCTGTTGTTTAAAACACCTGGCCTGTGGTATTTTGTTATAGTAGTCTGAGTAGACTAATACAGACAGGCAGATGAATAAAGACGTGTGGAAATTCTCTTGCCTGTCTTTTTAATTGCTTATTCTTTATTCATCCAAAGTCATATGATTTTGCAGGACTCTGCATGCGTTTGATATTCTGCTTAAATTAGGTTTAAGTTTTTTCACACACATACACACACACACAAAATGGTAAATTTGTAGTATTAATATGTCAAGAGTCCATGTACTTCCAATCTCTGTGAGCAACTATAGTCTGGTAACAAATTGAACCTCAAGGCCAATAAATATAACATTCTAGGGGAAACCACTAAAGACCTAATAACAAATAAAGGCCAAAAAATGAGAGCTGGAGACTACAGTTCTAACCTGATAGCATGGAAGGCATTTATATGAATTATGAAAAAGAGGAACTGTACAACTCACAAGTTTTCAGCGATGAATCACTCATATTCTATACTGTGTGTGACAAATGTTTAAAAGTAAAAGATTCAAAAACACGTTGCCAAATAAATCTTGAAGTGTTCCAAAGGGAAGCATCAAAAAGATATTCACTTCTAAAATTACAGTTTGGTAGATAAATTATAAAGCCTCAAGGAACATGCTATTTCTTCCATTTGTCAATTTATAAGTTGACTCAACAGGTCTAATTTATGAAAAATCAAATCATCTCATGAATATTCTTTCTTTTTTTTTTTTTCCCTCCACTACATAAAATTGCATGCTTTAAAAGGTGCATGCTATAAATTTTAGAATTTACTGTATGGAACATATAAAACACATTTCTATAATATAAACTATTATAATGATTAGTTACCTATCTTTAAGAAAGTAATAGTAAAGCACTGATATATTGGATGGAGGAAGGATTTTAACCATCAGAAATAAGTATCATTTAAAATAACTGCAATATAATCCCATTCAAGCTAAAGTTTAATAAAAGTAAAAATCAGCTCTAATAAAACCTTTAATTCAGTTCAGTCACTCAGTAGTGTCCAACTCTGCGACCCCATGAACTGCAGCATGCCAGGCTTCCCTATCCATCACCAACTCCCGGAGCTTGTTCAAACTCATGCCCATCAAATCAGTGATGCCATCCAACCATCTCATCTTCTGTCATCCCCTTCTTCTCCTGCCCTCAAACTTTCCCAGCATCAGGTTTTTTCCAATGAGTCAGTTCTTCGAATCAGGTGGCCAAAGTACTAGAGCTTCAGCATCAGTCCTTCCAATGATATTCAAGACTGGATTTCTTTTAGGATAGACTGGTTGGATCTCCTTGCAGTCCAAGGGACTCTCAAGAGCCTTTTCAACAATTACAGTTCAAAAGCATCAGTTCTTTGGCATTCAGCTTTCTTCATAGTCCAACTCTCACATCCATACATGACTAATGGAAAAACCATAGCTTTGACTAGACAGACCTTTGTTGGTAAAGTAATGTCTCTGCTTTTTAATATGCTTTCTAGGTTGGTCGTAGTGTTTCTTCCAAGGAGCAAGCATCTTTTAATTTCAAGGCTGCATTCACCATCTGCAGTGATTTTGGAGCCAAGAAAATAAAGTCTGTCACTGTTTCCATTGTATCCCCTTCTATCTGCCATGACGTGATGCAATCAGATGCCAAGAAATCTAAACTTCTTAAAAATCAATTTTATCTTTCTTCAGGTTAGGATAGAAAAAAAAGCTCTCAGATGCATTAGTCTAATTTGGAGTATATTTTATGTACTGAGAGAAACAGCAGCACCCTAGAGCGGTGGTCCATTCCTCTGGACCCCCTACCCCCCACACACATCCCATCAGTGTGCTGCAGAGACAGTTTAAAGTGTTGTGGTAAAGCCCCATTTTGAAAGTTCTTTTATGCAGAGACAATCCAAAGTGTGTTATGGAAAAGCCCTCTTTTAAAAGTCCTTTTATGTTATTTTAATTCAATTTGGTTTCTACATTGAAGCTGTAATTTTGAGTTACCACTAGCCTTCTTTCTATATGAAAAACTTATTTCTTTATAGGCCCATATATCTTCAAGGTGGATTATCCTTTAATGTACCCCCACTTAGTGGCCAATAAATATACCTATTTGGAAATTCTGTTTATTCTTCCAAACTAACTTAGGGTAAATTGACCGCACAAGACAAATGACAATGCTCCAAATGACATTTTAATACTAGTTCTGTTTTTTTTTTCCCTTGAAATAAGCAAAGACATCATCATTGTTCACTGTTATCCCATATATTTCTTTAAAAAATCTTAAAAAAAAAAAAAACTATTTAAATACATATGTATTATGCATGCATATATCAACATAATTATATACTATTAGGTCTCATGATATAAAATTATATTCTTGTTGGGAAGGAGTCCTTTGGCCTCTTGCTGGGTGGGCCCAGATGGCAAGGCCCTCTCCACTTTCTTACTGTTTCTCATGCAAATGGTGATCCTAATAGACAGGGCAGAGTCTCTCATGGAGAAAAAGCAGACGTGCATACAGCTTGTTTCATGAGCAGTGGATTCCTGTCCTCAGCTATGCGACAAGTCTGCAGCGCCCACCTGAGCCCATTATCTCATGGCCGGGGCCGCAGGTGTATGAGGCAGTGACTCAGACCAGTGATGGCTGTGCTGATTCGATGTAGGTTTTGCCTTTAACCCGAGGAACTCCTGTCTTCTGCAAGCAGTCTGAAGTATCAGCAGGCCAACTTATCAGTTCCTAAGTAGGGTAAAAGCAAATCCCAGCCTGATGAGACTATATATATGCAAGCTTTCACAGGCATAACTCAAGAATACAAATAACTGGAGTTATATGTCTCCAAGAACAATCAAAACGAATACTCTGCTAGAGCCTTGCTCTGTAAAACTATATCAGAACCATTTTCTCTGTTGTCTTCATCACTGACCTTTTAACTGGACTGTTTTTAAACTGAATTTCTAGACTTGCCATCAGTTTCATAACATATATTTTCAATAACATATATATATTCACAAACCTATATTTTCAAATTCTACAGTAATGTTCAGACAAATTCCAAATCTTTCTTACTTGTTGCTATAATTAACCCAAGAATAAATGCTCCCAACATTAAAACGGTACCTACTTTGACAAGTAGAAGGCCAGAAGAAGAGGGGTTTCAAACATCAAAGAAAGTTCTCAAAATACTCTTACAAATGAAGAAAGGCCCACTCTTGGGACCTTATCTTGAAAGCTCACCTTGGTTAGAGAGCACTCTTTAAAGGATTACCTTAACATGCAAGGAATTGGCCCCCTCTCTGATGCGTTCTGAAACATATGCTAAAAAAACGGCTGTGTGACTGACACGGTTGGGAGATGTAAGAGGTAAAGAAGCTGGAGGAAAGGCTTAAATTCCAAACATGAGCACGAGTTCAGACAGGAAGCAGTTTGTGGGAAAAAACAAGCAACAGGAATATGACAGCTGGCTGTCAGCTTGCAGAAGGCATTTACGTCTAGAGCTTTTACTCCATAAGGTAGCCATGCATGGCAAAACAAGCCCTCAGGCATTTTTAAAGACTGTGAATCTGTTTACTTGATCAGTACGTGGAACAGGATTTTCTTTGGCTAAAAGCTGCCCCAGTTTTTCCAGTTCTCTAAATCTTTTCTTTTTTTATAGTTATGGTAGTTTTTATGTTTGTTTATTTTGATCAATAACAGAATAAAGTGTATGTTCATTTAAAAAACAAGCAAGTAAAAATTAAGAGTATAAAGGGAAAATCAAAGTCCCTTTTCACCACTACTCAGTTCTCCATTACCATCACTATTAATACAGAATTTCTATATATAATATAGAAATAAAATAGAATTTCTCTATATATAGACTATATAAGAAATAGATATAGAATAATGTAATATAGAATTTGTGTAGCTTCCAGATCTTTCTCTGTGTATACTCTGATATACTTTTAACGATGTGTTATATTCAGTGTTCTGCAGCTTTAATAACATGACTAGCATCACAAAGAGTCAGACATGACTGAGCAACTCAACTGAACTAACATTGCTCAATGTCAATAACACAGAGCTTCCCCACTTATTAAACATCTAGAGAGGATTTTACAGTGATTTTATTTAATAATTCAATCATCCCCCTATTGACGAATGTGTATTTTTCCCCCAAATCGTTCAATGTCTCAAACTTTAACGATACACTTGAGCTTCAGGTCTTTGCTGCAGCCTCCAGTTTCTGTGGAACTTGGAACCCACTTTCCGCAGAGCCTCTCACAGCAGCTCTGAGCCACTGCTTTCCTCTGGCTCCTGGTCTCTGCATCTAGGTGCAGCATCCTACTCCCAGATGCTGGGAGGGTGCTCCTTCTGCTTTCTCACCTCTCGCTTAGAGGCCACTTCCTTCCTGAGGTCTTTCTAGAACTCTTGATAGAAACAATATTGGCTGTTGCTCAGTCACTCAGTAGCATCTGACTGTTTGCGACATGGTGGACTGTAGCCCACCAGGCTTCTCTGCCCATGGGACTTCTCAGGCAAGAATACTGGAGTGGGTTGCTGTTTCCTTCAGGGGATCTTGCCAACTTTCTAGTATACCTTCTTTACTCATTTTGAGTACTCAGCACTCTCTGAAATGATATCATGCATGCATTTCTTCACATGTGTTTACTTTCTCCCCTTGCTATAAATAAGACCCTTCTGTCTGACATCCTCAGACGGTACCTTTATGAGAGAAGTGTTTGCCACACAGTGAACTCCTAACACATCTCTGCTCGAAAGCCGGAAAAGGGGCATATCTTTCAACTTGCAAAGCAGCACATCTGTACAAGCCTGTCTGTAGAAGAGGGACTTGGAACTAAAACTGCTGTCCAAAGATGTCTACACATAAAATGTTCACGGTTACTTTCCAAGTGTACTCCAAAAAAAGCTTTAACTGCAATTTATATTTTTCCAGCATTATATAGGTGGTTCTTTCTCTTAAATATAGAGTTGATTTTGTAATACCAAGCAGACAGCTAAAAAAAAAAAGATTTAATTTTGTAAATTAAAATTACTTTGACCTAAGAATTATTTATTTTACATGTTTATTGTATTTGATCTTCAAATTTATTTATTACTGAAAATTCTATTCTTTCTTCTTTTGGATTTAGTAAAATATCATCTTTGTTTTCTTATTTTATAACACTGAAAGTTTTGGATTGGTTTGCTTAGTCTTAAATATATCTAGAATGATAGGATATTAAAAAGACTATTATTCTTTTAAAATATGTAGATGTCTTTTTCTTATTAGAAAATAGTCATGGTAGACATTTTAGGAACATACATACACACACACACACAGAGCACAGAAAATGAAATCACCCAGATGGAATCATAACTGTCATAACAATACTATATTCTACATTCTCACATTTTTGACTCATAACTGGTTGAGCAGAGGCAGGAGAGATTATACAAACGCAAGATTACTTCTAACTGAAGTTATATGACAGAAAGTCAAAAGACAGACAAAAGTATTTCTTCTTACCCAGAGAACAAGTAGCTGTTAGCTAGCAACCCACTCTTCACTTTTCAGTATTTAATAGCAATACCACTTTTTTATGTCAACTACAAAGTGATGTTTCTCAAAGACATTGAAAACCAAACCTGCTCCTCATTCAGGCTACCTGTAATACTGGCCTAACTCTGTCAGTGACCAGCACAATTATTTCACAATTAAAAACAAAATATCAATATGAGGTTTTTCGTTAGCAGTTGGGATGATGTTGCACAGAAACCAGTTCTTATCCACCCTAATCATATTTACAGGATCTATTATATTCCTTTGTTTTCCACAGAAGCTGAAACCTTCATTGGGGCATGCTTTCTGATCCCAAAAATAACTTATAGTAGGTTAAATCAACCTATAATAGTTACATTTTATATTTCAGTTTAGTTTCAAAAGGCCTTCCCTGGTGGCTCAGACAGGAAAGAATCTGCCTGCAATGAAGGAGACATGGATTAGATCACTGGGTCAGAAAGATCCCCTGGAGAAGGGAATGGCTACCCTAGTTTTCTTGCCCAAGAATCCCATGGGCTGAAGAGCATGGCAGGTTGTAGTCCATGGGGTTGCAAAGAGTCGTACACTATTGAGCAACTAACACTCACTTTCTAGCTTCAAAAAAGTAACTTTAACGCATACACAAAAAATAAACAGAACAATTTTTGGATTATGTTCTTGTGTTAATACATTCATATTTAGTTGGCAAATAACACTTTATTATCTCAGTGGCCAAGATAGAATACTAGAAAGATAGAAAAGGCAAAGCTTTGGGTACTATATTTGAATAGGAAATTCCAGTTCTGTGAAATATTCTGTTTAAGCAGATTTTTGGGTGATCAAAAGCTCTCAGTGCCATAATTTTAGCCTTAAACATCAAGCGTGACTCTTATTATACTGCCTGTTAGTTTCTTAAAATATTTTGTGTCATGCTGTCATTTTTGACTCTTTGCAATCCCAAGGACTGTAGCCCACCAGCTTCCTCTGTCTATGGGATTTTCTAGGCAAAAAGAATGGAGTGGGTTGCTATATCCTTCTCCAGGAGATCTTCCCAACCCAGGGATTGAACCCGGTCTCCTCCTGCCATTGGAGGCGGATTCTTTACCCGCTGAGCCATCGGGGAAGAACTTAAAATATGTGAATCAAGCTAATTGATGTAAGCAAATAAAATGGTATCCATTCCACAAAAACATTAATCGTTTATATAGTTCAGCATCTAATAAAGTCAATAGACTTATGGGTATTAATTATTCATAGAGAAAAAATAGTAACTATATTTATTACAAGAAAGCTGTCGTCTATTGGGTACATAATTTAAATGTATCTCAGGTTTTCCTGCACGATGCAGGGTAGACATCACTAACAGACATCAGGACATCAGTGTTTAGGAATTAAGAAACCTACGGTGAGAACGCTGATGAACTTTTAGCAAACCCACCTCATAGTAACTGTAAGAGAATCTCTCTTCTCCTAGAAAGCTTGCCTGTATTGTGCATGGAAAGCTCAGAGGATGGCAGCACTTGACACTCTGAGTTAACCATCCTTGGGGGTGACCTAGCTCAGGACTCTTCACTGTTGTGTGAGAACATAAATGTCCCTGTTATTTAGGTCAATTGTGGGGGTTTTAAAGTGAAAGTTTCCTAAGAAGGAAACCTGGTACTTGACCTTCATAAGGAATAAGCACAGTCATGGCCTCTCTTTATCATCAAATGACCATCTACAGTTTGGGGATTTAACTCTTGAAAAATAAATGTTTTTTCCTATTAAGAAGGCCATTTTCTTCTTTGGAACTTTTTATTTCTTTCCTTTCTGATGTGATCTTCAGCTCCTCACTGAACTCTCTTGTTCATGTGCTTGGCTTTACCTGGTGTCAGCACTGATCTCTGTGACAATTGATGGCTACTTGGCATGAGGTTGCACGCTGCCACTCCAGAGATGGATCTTGTTGACCTCTTCAAATTCATATTGTTGGTGTTTTTATTTTATTTTTTATTTTTTATAATATATGGGGAAATTCCCTGGAGGTCTGTTAGTTAGGACTAGATACTTTCACTTCCCTGGCCTGGGTTAAATCCTTGGTCAGGGAACCAAGACCCTACAAGCTGTGTGGGGTAGCCAAAAACAAATAAACTTTGAAAATAATTTTCAAAGAATAAAGTGAGATGAAAAATGATGTTATTTTAATATAACTAAAGACAAATGATAAGGACATGGGATTAAGAAATTAGAGACATTTTTGAATGTCCATCTTTGTTTCATTATTTTATTGACTTCAGATCTCATAGACAGATTTCAGTTCCCTAACCTACATTTCATAGACAAAACAGGAGGTGCAAAAAGATATTATTTATCCCACTAAGATTTCATTATAGTTACTCTCTTTTGCAGGGCGGTGGGGCAGGCAGGAGATGGCAGACAGATGAATTTATTTAGATCTCTTGAAGAAATAAGCATGTCAAAAGGAATGCAGGTGCCAAATCTAGAGTGAAAGTCACTTCTACTTATTCAGTGTATCTCTCTGTATGGTCATATAAATAAACATAATCACAGCATCTCATCAAGTCATCATCAGCTCCAGAATAGATGTTACTAGTCTTGGCATACTACAGATAGCATTTTGGGATATCAGTATTCACATAGAGTCCTGTAGGACTTGTGTCTACAAAAATAGTGCAGTGAATTATACTGAAAACCACGAGCCTGGCTCCTGGGTGCCATTGAGCAAGTGGTTCTGAGCATGAAACAGAGCCACTCTGAACCTAGGAGCCCAGCGGGTAATCACGGACATGGGCTTCTCCTCCAGACTGCTGGTGCTTTTGGCCCAATGGCCACTGAACAGGCATCCTGACCCAGATCAATACCAGATGGCCTCCCAGGGAAGGCGAGTAATTTCATGCTTAGGGCAGGATCATAATTTGGTATGCTTTCAACCCATTTGTTCAACATTTGCTCCTATGAGAGGCAGAGCACATCGTGGAGCCAGTTCAGAGAAGAAGGGACACCGTGAGTGCTGTTTTATTATTTCAAGCAGTTCTGTTCTGGGACCAAACCCAAGTTCTCATTCAACAAACCACCACCATGCAGGTAACGGGAACCATCCTCTTTCGAAAGCAGTTCGGTGACCAGGTGCTGTAAATCACCCCTGTCCCTGAGTGACTCACAGCCCACTCACTCAGCAGTGTGCGCTCTGGCTGCCAACACATGCAGGGCTCCTCCTCGGAGCGTTCACATGGCTGAATTCTGGGATCGGGAGGGCGGGGTTTGAATCTTGGCTCTCCCACTTACTAACAGTGTGATCATCGGGACAAGTTTCTTACCTTCTCCAGTCTCTGTATTATGCAAATAAGAATAATACTTTTAAGCTCAGAGGTTGCTATGAGGGCCAAACTAACCCACACCATTAGAGAGTCATCTGGCCTATGGTGAGCGTCCAGCAGGACTTGGCTGATACTACCTGTAATTGCTACTCCTCAGGGTCACTCCACACTGAGGGCCTCACCTTGAACTCTGCTCTGCCCATCATCTCCAGTTCCAGTTCTACCACCAACAGGGGAGGTAACCCAATTTCAGCGGCTCATTAAAACTGCTTCCCTTTCCCTTCTTAAGACCAATTCCTTTCCTTTCAACAAATGGGGAAGAGCTACAGGCTCTTGATGCTCCACATTTTAAATAAGTGAGCTTGCTGACGTGGAGACATGAGAAGGCCATGATTAATGCTGATGGACTATTTTGCTCCAGCACGTTCTCAACAAGGGCCTGCTCCTGGTGTCAATAAAGCTCTATGAGAATACCAAAACAGTAACATACCCTGTATTTACTCCTCACCCCCCACCTCCCGAATCCTGGGAAAACACCGGAACATATTCTATTCTTTTCACCGGCTACCTGAAGGATGGGCTTCCCCAATGGCTCAGCAGGTAAAGAATCTGCCTGCCAATTCAAGAGACATGGGAGATGAAGATTCAGTCCCTGGGTTGGGAAGATCCCTTGGAGAAGGAAATGGCTCCTATTCTGTTGCCTGAAAAATCCCATGGACAAAGAAGTCTGGGCGACAGTCCAAAGAGTCGGACACAACAGCAACCAAGCATGAACGCACGCACGAAAGACATGCTACCGCGCTTAATTGATTTTCCGCCTTTTTGTCCTACAGTACACTGACCTCGCTTGGCTGTGAGAGCAAACAACGATGGCAGATTTCACGTCTCTCTGTGGCCGGGAAAATCTCTGGCTAAAGGTTTGGCTGCAGCCAGTGCCAAAAGGCTCCGGTTTTCAAGCAGTTCATTATTTCTTAATTGCCGATTTGCATGCAAGCCTCCAGGCCAGGGACATCAGTAAGCATCCCGGAAACGTGCCCCTGTGGACTCTGGGACACTCACATTTGTTGACTGCCCACTGTGTTCTGCTCGTCAAGCCGAGTTTACTCACATATGTTACATGGTTAAGCCTCACAACTCTGGTGAAATACTGTTACTATCCTTGTCTTATAAAAATATAAATCATATTCCTAAAGAGGTTTAGGAAGGAGAATGTGAAATCTGGTGTGACTGACACCAAAGCCTCGATTCTTCTTGATCACACTATTTTAAAGAATCGTTTTGGAAAGAAGAAAGAAATCTTAGACAAAAAGAAAATACGATGTTAAACTGAAGACTCCAGATATGTTAATTTTGTTTATTTGGCTGCTAACTACTGGAAGATGAGGCGATTATCTGGACACAAATCATATATCTTTAGCAGAAATATTTTCTTTTCATGTCAATTCCCTTATCTAGTACAAGGCATAATTATACCAAGTGTCGACTAATGAGACTTGAATACCTTTAACAGTATATGTTGAAATAACAATATAAAAATCTTTGAACAGTATATTTTGACAAGTAATGGTTCAAATGGTTAAATCATGTGTAAGTGGTGATATAATAGCTACTTCCACTGAGCTTTCACTGATAATTGAATTTCATTGCAAAATTAGTTTTCTTCTGAGAAAAATTTGTCTGGTTAACTCAAAATAAATTTACTTTTTTAAAAAGATCACACCTTAGCATCCAACAAGTAGCAAGCATTTTGGGTGTTTGTTGAGTAAGCAAACTCTAGTTCTTAGAACTGCATTTTCTTGTTGTGTGTTAATAAATAGCACTGTTTTGACCTTTCGGATTTGACATTGCTCCCGAACCTTCCCTTAAACTGACCAGAATTCCAATTACTTTCTCTTCTAATACTGACCACTGGAGGATTTTTTTTTTTTTTTTTTTCTATTTGAAAACTATAGAACCAAAAATGTAAAAGAGCTTTACTTCAGTAAATTACTAGGAGTTCTCACTGGGATTTGGGGGATGGTGGGAGAAGATCAGGGTAAATGGAAGAGTGACTACCCATGCAAAAATTCCTTTAATTAAGTGCTTAAAAGATTTAACGTCTTCGTCACACGTCCCTTGTCCCAGTGACAAGAGAGAAAGACCATCTTAAAAAAATTACATAGTACTTGCGGCCTCGGAGAATGAACCAAAGCCATAAGACAAACAATTAAAACGAACCAAAAAAAGCCATTCAGGCTAATTTTGTGCATGCTGAAGAGTTGGAATGGGAGTATGAAGGGGAAAGAAGATCCACTGATCAACTTCTACTGGTTTTCTTCATTTCTCTGTGTATCCAGTGCCTATAAAAAAGCACTGCAATGGTTTTGTGTTTTCCACATACTGTGCTGAGTTTTTATTTTATCCCCCTAGTAGGTAGTTATATGTGCAAGGAATGTATACAGGGCCTCTGGCCCAGCAGCACCTCAGATTGACCTGTTTCAAATGCTTTATCCTCTGATGATGACAGATAAATTTCCTACGTTAGAGTGACAGTGGAAGAAATGGGGCACTCGCTATTTATAAAATGGTTTAAAAAAATGTTCAGTATAAGAATTGAAAATCTGATATAAAGTATAGACCTTCTACAGATATACATACATATAACAAAGCATATACATACACAGAGCATATAACGTAGCATACATACACCAAGCGTATAACATATGCACAGGCAAATATAATTCTGCATTTAATTATGGGTGGCCATATCAATAACCTCAGATATGCAGATGACACCACCCTTATGGCAGAAAGTGAAGAGGAGCTAAAAAGCCTCTTGATGAAGGTGAAAGTGGACAGTGGAAAAGTTGGCTTAAAGCTCAACATTCAGAAAACGAAGATCATGGCATCCGGTCCCATCACTTCATGGGAAATAGATGGGGAAACAGTGGAAACAGTGTCAGACTTTATTTTTCTGGGCTCCAAAATCACTGCAGATGGTGACTGCAGCCATGAAATTAAAAGACGCTTACTCCTTGGAAGGAAAGTTATGACCAACCTAGATAGCATATTCAAAAGCAGAGACATTACTTTGCCAACAAAGGTTCATCTAGTCAAGGCTATGGTTTTTCCTGTGGTCATGTATGGATGTGAGAGTTGGACTATAAAGAAAGCTGAGCGCTGAAGAATTGATGCTTTTGAACTGTGGTGTTGGAGAAGACTCTTGAGAGTCCCTTGGACTGCAGGGAGATCCAACCAGTCCATTCTGAAGGAGATCAGCCCTGGGATTTCTTTGGAAGGAATGATGCTAAAGCTGAAACTCCAGTACTTTGGCCACCTCATGCGAAGAGTTGACTCATTGGAAAAGACTCTGATGCTGGGAGGGATTGGGGGCAGGAGGAGAAGGGGACGACAGAGGATGAGATGGCTGGATGGCATCACTGACTCGATGGACATGAGTCTGAGTGAACTGCGGGAGTTGGTGATGGACAGGGAGGCCTGGCATGCTGTGATTCATGGGATTGCAAAGAGTCGGACACGACTGAGCGACTGATCTGATCTGATGGACTCAGAGGTCACATCTGGCCCTTTAATCCCAAAGTGTGAGCCCTCAGTCTGTGTATCTAGAAATCTGTACTTATTCTTCAATGTCCTGATTAAACACCATCGTCCCTGGGAAGCGTCACTGCTGCTAAGCCCAACCTTTAAGCATCCACAGTATTGTCTTCAAACCTCCATCTGAACACTCAGCACATCTGGCGGCGTTTTATTACTTGGCAAAACTAGATTCTCTCTCACTTATTTCTGTTTCTAATGCCAACCACAGCTGGACGCACATGGTAAGTCCTGCTAAATGAGGCAATGACTATATAAGAATTCACCTACTGAAAAATTAGCCATCCTCATGCTAAGGAAAGAATTTTGTTTTTGCCATCCTAAAGTATGATGAAGTTAGCCATAAAAGAAGCAGAAATGAGTAGTTCGATCTATTCATGAGGAAGAAAGGAAGACTAAAGTATGCAATGACTAAATAATGCAATTATTTAGAAGACTAAATAATGCAATGCCATCCGTGCTACACGGATGCACATCAAGCCTTCCATTGTGGGGGCCATGGCCTGACCATTATTGTCCCTACCACGGGCAGCCTCCCGCCCTCTGAAGAGAAGCGATGCAGCATACGCCTGATACACATGTGGTGGTGGGTTAGTCGCCAAGTCGTGTCCAACTCTTGTGAACCCATGGACTGTAGCCTGCCAGGCTTCTCTGTCCATGGGATTTTCCAGGCAAGAATAATGGAGTGGGTTGCCCTTTGGACAAAATTCACTCTTTTCTTTATCTGTACTCATGTGGCACTTTTGAATGGAATGAAATCAAGTTATATTTATAAACATAAGCTAAGAGAAAGTAATGGATGATCTACATGTTGGGGTCTTCCCTTGTGTCTCAACTGGTATGGAATCCACCTGGGAGACCTGGGTTTGATCCCTGGGTTGGGAAGATCCCCTAGAGACGGGAAAGGCTACCCACTTCAGTATTCTGGCCAGGGGAATTCCATGAACTGTATAGTCCATGGGGTCGAAAAGAATCAGACATGACTCAGCTACTTTCATTTACTTATGGACTGAAAGGACAGAAGAGACCAAAATTAGAAGGAAAAAAAAATGCTGAAATAAATCGGTAGGCTATTTTTGAGTGGAATAATTCATTTGGGTTGCCAGGTTCTGGGATTCTTGATTATAAGTCTCATCAAAGATCACTGATAAAGGTGGGAAAATAATTACCAAAGAGGAACTGCGTTCAACTTCCTGGCAACAACGTAGTGTGCACTTACTGGATTTTCAACGAGGTGGGCCTCGAGAGGCCGAAAAAACCTATAGCCCCACACGTTTACTTCAACAGGAGCAAATGGGCATCAGCAAGAGTAATTTCCCATCCCTACTAACCCAGTTTAAGACATGATTATTCGAGCTTTCACCTGCTATAATTAGCCTCACATTTTCAGGATAAGACGATTGGTGGAGTTGGCTATCAGCTTCTGAGCACCGTGGTGCTCAAATGGCTTTTGTTCTACCTACAGGCTCAGAAACTCTTAAATGAGCTTAAACTTGATCATAAGAAGGAACAGAACAAACTGAGTGAAAGGTCTGTTTAATATAAAGCCATAGTTGCTTAAAAGGTGAAAGTATTAGTCCCTGAGTTGGGTCCTTTGCGACCCCATGGACTATAGCCCACCAGGCTCCTCTGTCCATGGGATTTTCTAGGCAAGAACACTGGAGTGGGTTGCCATTTCCTTCTCCAGTAGATGAAAGTGAAAAGTGAAAGTGAAGTCGCTCAGTCGAAGATCCAGGGGATCTTCCTGACCTGGCTATCGAACCCTGGTCTCCTGCATTGCAGGCAGAGTCTTTATCATCTGAAAAACCAGGGTAGTTGCTTAAGATTCTTAGACCTTCCATGTCCTACACCTCGAGGGTCCTCCCACAGGGCACTGGGATCACTTTAGACAGTTCCTCAGAAACGCCCACAAATCAGGGCAAAAAGGAGTCCTGGCCCAGTTGTCTGTGCAGGACAAACACAGACGAAGCATCATTTCTTTAACAGAAGCCTAATATACTAAGTTGACATGAAGGATTCACATGAGAACCAACACTTCAAATATCTGGAGGGAAAAAAACAAAACAAAACACGGACAGGGCATTTATTTAGGTCATCTAAACAAATCTCAGCTCTTTGTTCTCTAATCTCCTCTTTCTTTCTTACAAATTTTAAACCCAGTAGATGTTTGCCTTACATTTCTTTCAGAAATCTGAACGTGGTGATCTCTGGGTGGCCTAGTTTGGCTTTAACCACACGGTGTCCAGAAGATTCTGAATTTGGACGCCATTAGTGGGCGAGAACTGAAGAGAGCTATGCCACCATTTCCAAACATCTTATCTCTGCAAGATTCATAACATTTAATTCCCAATGTGGCCCCCACGGACACAAGCGGGACTCCCCATCTACTATATGCTGAAAGTCCCAGAGCTGTGAAAGGGGAGTTAACCTGTACTGGGCAATCACATTTCCCACGTTCTATGGGCTTTCGGGAGCTTTAAGTAGGAGGGGCTGTTTGGTGTGATTTCTCTCTTGCCTCTCAAAGCTAAATAAATACTAATTCAAGGATCTTCTTATTTCCAAGCCCTAAATAAATCTTCCACTCGAGCTTAGGCTAATCCCTTTACTGTCCTCTACAAAACTGTTCTGATCCCTATCCTTCTCCTCTCCTCTCAGCCCTGAACACCCTTCCCACGGGCTGCCCACATCCTGCCTCTGAAGCTGAGAGCTCCTGAAAGGCTCTGCTGACAGGTCGTGGCCAGGCCCCTCAGCGCCTCCCGGAAAAGCCAGCCAGTTCCACTCCATTATGATTCCAACAGTATAAGGTAGGAGCAGATAAAGCATTTTAAGGCAATTTGAGGAACAAGCTTGTGTAAAGTAAATGCAACATTTGGATTGTACACAGTAGCCTTATATGAGAGCTGTTTTTATTCCAGAGAGATTTCTGAGGTGGTTAGACCTGCAGATTAACATGCCTGGGCAGAGGAGCTCAATTCTGAAGTGAACCTGTTGTTCCAGTCCAAGCCAGACAATGTCTGGAAGCTTTAATTTAAACAGAAACCCTGCAGGACTCACTTGTGCAGACAGCTGTCAAAACAATTCAATATCCAAAGATAAATAGGGTATAAGATACCCACTGGTATGTTGTACTGGAATGCAACCTCCTTTTAAATTAGGTTGCCATATTCTGCACTTTATTGAGTACCCTCATTTTAATATGTCATCTAAGAGAATGTGTAATTTGGCATTCTGGGTGGTAAATAGTAGAATAAATGCTTATATGCTTTATTAGGGCGACTAAAATTCAGAACAAAGTATAATGATAACATTATAATATGACACGTCATCCGTCTACACAAGAAATTTCTCTAAGGAGCACAAAGTTCCGAATACAGGAGTACTGGTGTTATAGAGAAAAGTATATATTCATTATTCATTTAGAAAGGAAATAGGTCCCCGTGCAATCAAGTTTAAACCAAAGGCAAGTCAAATAAATCTCAGGGACAGACAGAATCTGGGTCTCCTGTCTTCTTCTCAGTCAACTCTGCCCCCACTCACCCCTTTCCATCACCCCACACCCCACCCACCATCAGCATACACAGACACACACACACACCCCTCCAACCCACCATCAGCATACACAGACACACACACACCCCTCACACAAGTGTGGACAACACGACCCCCTCCAACCCTCCCTTTCCAACTCGCTTCTCATGTCTTTATCTCCCTCTTCCTGATACTCTCCTCTTCCTCCAGCCACACCTGCGAATCACCACCTCTGGTCAAGTCTAACCCTGAACATCTCCTGAGCCTGCCCCTTTCTCTCTGCTGCACCGAATGCCCAGGTCCAGCTCATCATCTCTCAACGACCCCATAACTGGCCCCCCTACGTTGACTCTCTCCATTTCAATCTACTCTCATGAGTTATCAATTTCCCTATGGCCAGAGTGATGTCACTGAAGCATCACGCATGTATCACTATCAACAGGCTGTATTACCTGCAAAGCTAGGAGTTCTAACCGTGGCATAAAAAGCCCTTCATGACCTGCTCCCGAGCTTACTGCCTTCTCTTCTCTGGTGGATTTTTTGCTCTATTAAAAGCACTTTCAAATTACCAGTTTGCCTTGCACAGAAGTACAGGAGGGGCAGTGTAGTGTAGTGGCAAGAACAGCAGCTCTGGGGTTACACACACTTGTTCAGATCCCATCGTGATCATTTGCTAGCTGTGAACACTGAGGAATATACTTCTGAGCTTCAGTTCTCTCTACTATAAAATAAGGACAATAAAATCTATGTTGCAGCATTGTTTTCAACTGTCAATGAACGGGAGATGTTGTAAGTAGGTATTTATGAGTCTGTATCCCCAGACCAGTGCCTGCCTGAGTCACCCTCATAAGCCTCTTAAGAGTAGCAGAAACAGTTAAGCATGAGACCCTAGCAACCAGAATTGCAACCTTGTTCCCATGAGGAAGGGCTTTTTAGATTCTGCCAGTAGCAAAGAATTCACCTCCCAAGGTAGGAGACTCAAGAAACACAAGTTCAATCCCTGGATTGGGAAGATCCCCTGGAGAAGGCAACGGCAACCCACTGCAATATTCGTGTCTGGAGAATCCCATGGACGGAGGAGCCTGGTGGGCTACAGTCCACGGCGTCACAGAGTCGGACACGACTGAGCGTACACACGTGCACATTTCCCATGAGGACAACTCCCGTGGATGCAGCCACATGTGTTGGAGCAACAGGTGAATGGATCCACCTCCTCCGCCATTTCTAGGTGGGACAGACTCTGTCTGTCTGTCTGTCTGTCTGTCTCCCCACCACCACCCACCTGCCCCCTGTGACACTGTTGCATCTTTGACTACCTGCCTTCAAGTCCTTCTGGATCTTCCCTAGGCTCGCTTACTCTACTCGTTTTGAAAGAGAAAGTCTGCCATGGAAAGCATTTCCTCATTTATGTTGTTGTTGTTGTTCTTCCCCGTCATCCTCATCACCCAACCTCCTCATACCAGGCAAAAATAAGTGGCAATTGCCCTCCTTTACAACTATGTCTCTGTAACTACTGTTATCCTGCTCTCTTTCAATACTTTATAAAAAAATTTTTTTTTCACAACATCTTCCATATCCTAATTTTCCCCACCTAACTGCCATTTTTAGATTTACTGGCAGCTGCCTATTATCTTAAGATTTTCCCCTCTGAGTGATTCTTTTCATAAGTAATTCACTACTACCTCCAAAGTGAACTTGTCTGTAATATAACTGCAATCACTTATACAACCATCACAATTATGGTAACTTAAAATCCCATCTGTGGAACAAAAGATGTTTCCACTGATCACGTTCCTATTGTACATAAGCCGTCCTTAAGTATCACAAACCGTAATAGTTTCCTCAGAGCTCCTCCACGGTAAACGCCCCACCTGCATCTCTCTATACGTATGCCTTAGTTAAAAACGACATGTTGTTCACCAGTAAGCATGCCTGTCACTGACTCTTTTACTTTTGTTCAAGTCAGTTCAGTGGAATGAACAGTGAGTCTATTAATATTCTAAACTGGTAATTATATCTTCAACAAGAGATTCTTAGACTTCAGATTTAAACACAAATTCAAACTCACAAGAATAAGGAGAACTACATCTACTAGCAGAGCTTCTTCCTTTTTGCCTGAAAACACAGCACAAACCTAAGACACACGTGGGGCCTCGTTGGAGCGGCAGGTCATGCTTAGCGCCTTACCAGTCAAAAATTCTGAATACCAGTTTTCTGAAAAAGCAGCTCTATTTTGAAGACTTTTACTGATTTTAATTTTTAGAATCAAACCGAGTTTACCCCATAATTAGCAGTGTTTTCCTCCACTTTAGAGTTATCAGGTTGAATGATAAACACACACCCACGGATGCTAAGGACTGACTATCAATACCAGCCAAGACTAACAAAGCCTTAAAGTCAGGTACATTGAGAACAGTCTCATAAAAGGATAGGGAACAATCTGAAATATAAATCTAAATACATACAGAAATAATTAATAATGAAAATTTGGGGAAAGGTAATGAGGCCAGAATATATTTGTTATATGCTGCATGGTAATTATGAGTTTCCTTCATTTTAAAGATGAGGACAATGGGGTTCAGAGAGGACAAAGGACCCAGTTAGGAAAGTAGAGTAGGAAATAGAAGCAGGATTATAACACTGAATAGCTGGGGGGTCTTTATTTCCAATAAAACATCCCTCGCCTCCCTTCCTTACCACTACTCCGTCTCCAGCACCATTATCAAGGAACCCAGGCATATATCATAGTTAGGCTATGAATATTTCCGGATACGGTATTCTTCCCCTCTGTCATGGGATCTAGTTCTCTCAGCCTATCCTGTTTCTGTAATGAGAAAGCACAGCCAGCACCATGTTAATGGTCTGAGAAATGACTGAAAATGTCACAGAGACATTTTTGGAATTCACATGCAAGGGAAGCATGCATGACCTGCACATTCCCTTCTGGGATGAGTAAGAAACTAATTTTTTAACCCTCAGTGCAATATATGTTTTAACCCTCCAGTGACAAAACACTTTCATACCACCTCTCTGAGGTTATAGAAGGACATCAGTTATCTGCATCTCATCTATGTCCTGTATTTTATTAAGGCAAAATGAAAACCATTTAACTACTTTCATATTAGCCAGTAATTCCACTAATAAAAAGGTAGGCATAAACAGCAGCCCACAAAAAATTTCTACTGCTTGTTAGCAATCATCAAACTGATAATACCATTAATGGCTTATCGAGTTAATTGCAACAACCTTTCACAGCTCGCTTTGATAAGCTCTTTATCCCATGGAGAACAGCTGTCCAATGTAACTTATCCCAAACATCAAATATGACACACACAGTGTTTAAATAACTCTACTC
Source organism: Bos indicus (assembly GCF_029378745.1). NCBI lineage: Eukaryota > Metazoa > Chordata > Mammalia > Artiodactyla > Bovidae > Bos > Bos indicus. The sequence continues at coordinate 98,386,561 of NC_091768.1, forward strand.
TGCACTTTTCCAGGAGGTTCTTGCCTCACTTTCTCGTCTTCACAGAACTAAGTCCAGGGAACAGCCTTCTCTGCTCATTACTGAGCTTCACACAGACCTGGTGAGGAGGGAGGAAAGCTTATTAAATGCTTTCTTCCATAGATTTTTTTTTTTGTGAAAATGTATCATTTTTAGAACAGAGGACATTATTTTTAATCTTTTAAAAATAAATATGAATTTTACTAAATTTTCTCTCACTAAAAAAATAAGCTTCAAAACTTTCTCAAAAGTTTATCTTAAATTTTGATATAGATAAAAATAAGAAAGAAATAGTTCCCTGTGTCCTAGTAAGAATGAAATGTTCCATAGAAATGTGGGGGGAAAGCAATTTCCATAAATTACTACTTTGATCCATCAGTCACATTTTTATTTTAAAAATGTGCCTGCAAGGATGCATTGTACATACAAATACTAGGAAGTATTTCCCAGAGACTGTCAAGCATTAAATATTTGCCTGAATTACATAAATGAAACATTAGTTTTATCTTGTTTTTTAAACTCTACAGGCTTGTTTCTCAATCTGCAAATGTTACATTAAATGAATATTTTCACCGAATGTGACATAGTCTCTGCTCCTGCCACAATGTGCAAACCTTAGAAACTTCACTAGTGTTTTGAGAAGGGGGTTCTCTTACTCTGTTAATTCCTCTAGTGAGTCTCTTTCACTTTTAAAATTCTACACAATAATTTTATAGTTTTCAACTCAAGCTAAATGATTTTAATGGGATAACTTTGCTATTTAGCAGACACATACTAGATGAAATTTATTGTTTAGTCACTAAGTGGTTTCCGACCCTTTTGGGACCCCATGGACTGTAGCCCACCAGGGTCCTCTGTCCATGGGATTTTCCAGGCAAGAATACTGGAGTAGTTTACCGTTTCCTTCTCCAGGGGATCTTGCCAACCCAGGGATCAGACCCACATCTCCAGCACTGGCTGGTGTATTCCTTACCACTGAGCCACCAGGGAAGCCCACTAGATGAAATTATCCTCAGATAAATATAGAATATACAACTATAGTACTATTATATTTAATCATTTCCCCCCAAGCAGAAGTCCTGTGTGCATGCTAAGTCGCTTCACTTGTGTCCAACTCTTTGTTACAATATGGACTGCAGCCCACTAAGCTCCTCTGTCCATGGGATTCGCCAGGCAATATTCAGTGGGTTGGTGTGCCCTCTCCAGGGCATCTAACTGACCCAGGCAGAAGTCATGATTTTCTAAATGATATACTTGCCTTTTACTCTGTGTCCAGAATTGAGAAAACAACTAACAAGTCCATTTGGCCATGCAGCCCCAGGATAGCCCTGCCTGTCCTTTTACCGATAAGTTACACAAAGGTGTTACTACGTTGGCCCATGTAGCAGAGTGGTAAAGAAGTCACCTGCCAGTGCAGGAGTCACAAGAGACCCAGGTTTGATCCCTGGGTCAGGAAGATCCGCAGGAGAAGGAGGAGGCAACCCGCTACAGTATTCTTGCCTGGGAATTCCACAGACAGAGGAGCCTGGTGGGCTAAACTCCATGGGGCTGCAGAATCAGACACAGCTAATCCACTGAGGAAAGGGAAGTACACGTTATAAAATATATATAAAAAGAGTTTTAAACGGATGGTGTGAGTGAAATAAAACCCATTAAAAATTATTGTTGCATAAAGACAAAGAAAAAGAATTGAAAATCTAGGAATCCTGAGCTAAGAAAAATAAACAAAAATTTTCTAATACACTTATTTCTCCAACACAGTGTTTACTTGAAGGTTGTGATCATTTTTTTTTATGCTAAAGATTACTGCTCTGAATGAAAGATTTATTTGCTTCCTTAGTGATATTTCTTGAGCTCAGTTTATAAACACAAATCCTCTACCTTTATTGTGAGAAAGCTTTTGCAGAAGTTATGGTGATTCATACAGAGAATTTGAGACACGACTATATTTTCTCCTATTCACACAGGTAAGAAGAAAATAAAACTAATGATCTCTAATACACACACACACATACACACACAGGGGAGCACACGTGTGCATTTCTGTCTTCACACAGTCACTAAGTTTATGAGCCAAAGTGTTTACCTCAAAGCCCCAGCATGAACTGCAGACTTAAAAATTAAACAATAGAACGTTTTGCATGAAAGCTCTGAAATGACATTTTAAATATTTTTTGTGCCATTGCTTCACAAGTGGATTGCCAGGAAGAGCATAGAATAATGAATCAGTGGTAAGTGTGCCTGGGAGGAAAAGTGATTATTTAAGACTGATCCTTGACTTGGTAGATGCATTCGTTCTGTCCTCCAACAAGGACTGAGTCTGGGTCATTCCACTCCAAACTTCCTTTCGGTGGTAAGGACACAGCAGTTGAATGTGACAGACAAGCCCCTGTAAAACATTCAGTCCAGAGTGGAGGAGACAGAGTCAATGGCACAAGAATATTATTTTATATCCTATTCTCTCTGTAGCAGAGAATTCAGGTAGATCTGTGTGATCAACTGTGCCCAGGGTGTTTAATTCTACAAGAAAGATGTTCTTTGAGCTGGCCCAGGGAAATGCAGCCATGATAAAGCCAGGTTTTGGTATGATAGGAGCGTAGCAGAGGGGTGCAGGCAGGAACTTCCAGGGGTTCAGGCTGGCTGTGGCACAAGCACCCTAACTCTCCATCTCCAGCTGTTCAGGCAATCAAGACCCTGGTACAAGGTGAGATGTCATTTTTAATTTCTATCACAAGTGAAAATTATGAATCCCCAGTAATGGCTCTATCATGATGGAAAATGCTGGAGGTCCCAGTTAAAGAATGAAATGTGAATCCTGGACTTCACTTCCCACACAGCAAGGTGTAGGACAGCTAACTAACTGCTCTGAGCTTGTCACTAGAAACTTGGACTCTCGGGCCAAAGGTAATTTCTAAGCACAAAGTTCCCATACAATGAATAAGCTAAATATGAATATGCAACATTCCATATCAGGAGACAGAACTTCAGAGAAGATAAATGACATCAGATATTATACTGCTAATTAGTGGTAAGGCAGGAATTCACACATAAGCCTGTGTGTGTGTGTGTGATAAATCACTTCAGTCATGTCTGACTCTGTGTGACACTATGGACTGTATAGTCTATCCATGGGATTCTCCGGGCAAGAATCTTGGAGTGGGTTGCCATGCCCTCCTCCAGGGGATATTCCCAACCCGGGGATCAAACACAAGTCTCTTTCATGTCTCTTGCATTGGCAGGAGGGTTCTTTAACAATAGCGCTACCTGGAAACCCACATAAATGCCTTCTAATTATAAGAAGGCATTTTTGTAATTTTTCTCAACTTTTCTCACTCCTCAATACAAAACCTGGGTGGTGGTTTAGTCATTAAGACATGTCTGACTCTTTGCCCATTATGGACTGTAAACCACTAGCCTCCTCTGCCTATGGGGTTTCCCAGGCAAGAATACTAGGTGTTGCCATTTGTCGCTCCAGGGGATCTTCCCAGCCCAGGGATTCAACCTGTGTCTCCTGTATTGCAAGCAGGTTCTTTTCTGATTGAGCGATCAGGCAAGCCCAATACAAAACCTAATAACTTAATTGTGTGTATTTCCTGCACAGTTCTCTGTGCAAGGAGAGCAGCCCATGGCTGATTTTGTAACAGTGTTTCTCTGCACTGAAATTCGGCCTGCTTTTGTCTTACATTTCTCCCATCTCATGAGTGCCTCTCATTTACCACAAAAGCCACATCCCTGCCAAAGTTTGCTTATAACAAGTTACAGGGGCGTAGCATGACCCGGGATAACGACAAGGAGAGAATTACCGTCATTTCTTGTGCTGACTTTTGTTGACAAAGTTCTGGTGAAAGAATCAAATGGGATGGCATGCTGGGGACCCAGGTTCTTGACCTGATGATGCTTTTCCACAGTGGGTTCCCCCCACGGTTCCCGCTCTGAGCCAGTTTCAGGAGTGACGTGCAGTCAGCGTTTGGCTGTGAGATGGAGATTTGTGCAGGATGCTGCCTGAGTTAGCAGCTTTACACACAAGCCGGGAATCTACATGGCTGAGCCTCTACTGGAAAGAAATACCAGTGCTCCAAGGAAATATTGATTGTGCCAGCTCCTTCACTCCAAAAATATACTGGCAGTTTTAGGTAATCAAGGGGTGGGTGCAAGTATTTTTCTTTCCTATCCCCCTCTCTCTCTTTTTTTAAGGATAACTTAGCTGTATGGCATTCTAATACAACATAGGACCAAGGTGTGATGGTTTTTATTCATTTTTCTTAGCTTTGTGATTAAGAGTTATTAATGCTTTCCAAGAAAAGCAATCCTATCATTAACCTAACAATATTGGGTTAATTCAAAAGCTGGAAAATAGGAAGTATGCCTAATCACACAAATGTGTGTTTCCCATACATCCTAGAGACTTCTTTAATTTCATGAGCTCCTATAAAACCTGTAGAAATCTTATTAATTACTCTTTGCTTTCATAATTGCTTTTTTAAAAATTAAATCTGTCACTTCAAAGAGTAAAAAATGGCAAAAATCTACCTGTACCTAAATTTCTTAAATCTCATTTGTTTGTCCTTCTAAATGTTCTGATCTTTATGTCAAATGCATAATTAGCCTGCAAGGGTATATTAACTATCAGCTTAACCATTATCCCACTATGTATGAAATAATTCTTCCGAGTGAAACTTTAATGCTGTTTTGATGAGAGAGATGTGTAAGAGTGTAGTATGATGTACAAAATTCTATAACATATAGATGTTAAACAAGAAACTTCTGAGGACTCAGACAGTATACATTATTTAATTTAAATATTTGGTAACACTATAAGTATCTGCTCTTAACTCTAAATTTTGGATTTATTCATTCCCTTAAAAAAAAAAAAGTTAGAATGCCAAGGATGTTTTGGTAAAACCTCACTGCTAACTCATGTAAAAACTGTTTTATAAATGTGGAACTAAGATACTTTAAATAGCTATTTCAAGGAGATTTAATCTGCAACCTAAGTTCATACAGGAAGATAATTTTCTTACTATGTAAATATGACAGCCAGGCTGCAGCACAGTACCAACATCAAGCTCTGTTCACACAGCCCTCCCAGCATCCTACTGGGGAATATGTCATACAGCAAGGTTTCGACTTCTGTACATACCCATAAAAAATCTTCAGTTAACGCTAACCTACATTAGGGCATTGTTTTTATACAGCTAAGACGTTACCTTTCCCCTGGGAATAAATATTGATATTTAGTCAATGACATTTATAGAATGATGATTCTAGAATTGAAATCATCCACTTGGAGAGGAGTATGGATTTTAGGTATTCTGTGTATCTTTATGATATTGTTCTATGCATTTTAACACCTCTCACTTTTTTTAATGCTGCTATTTCATGATATTTTGTTTCGGGTGCTATGGAATAATAAAAAAAAATTTTTATTCTATGATCTCTTTTCATTCCAGATCCAGTAGGAGAAACCTAGTATTAGCCGAACATCTATTGCCACGAAGACAGTCTTGCATCTGCTGTTTGTACTTTCAGGGGCCTCAGCGTCTTCTCTGTCTAGTTATTCCTGACTTTCATGGATAACAACATCAGCTCAGGCCAGCATGCCTCACCGTGCAATGAGACCATACACAGCCTTTCCAGAAGCTCAAAGAAGGTCCTTCTAATTTCAGCACTTTGGGGTTCTTTCCATTTTTGTTCATCTCTGGTAACCATCCTATCTCTGAAAACTATAATCTTTCACAAGCAGGCATAGCAATTCCTCTGCTCCGACTTTCTTGCCTTTAATGACTTTGCTATAGCTGACTTCACGTCTTAATCTCTCTCAGGTCTGGTCTAGTGGAGACCTGGTACTGTCCTAACAAGATCACATACCAGCGTAAGTTCTACCACATAGTTGTTTTCGAGCACGATCATGTATAGCCACACACTGCACTATAACCTCTACCACCTATACGAGCAGACCGGGCAAACTGTCGATGCCAGTACAGCACAGAATTCAGCAAGTCCGGTACTTGCAGTCACGTGACGGGAAAGATACAGTCACTATCATTAAGTCTGCAGTTTAGTCAAACACATAATGCTACACTGACCTCACACTCTAAGCTCCTGGCAATACTTTGTTATACACTTTAGACCAGTCCCTCACTGACACAACAGAAGAATTCTGAGGAAAACCTGCTCTGTAGTTCTACTACCGGTAAAGATATTTTTTACTTAAGAATACGCTTTCGAAGTGGCTTACACAAAGCAACATCATGCTGGGCCTCAAGGGTCAGGCTCATATCTGACCCAGACTTACTGCTGAGCTGTCTCGGACTCTGCGTTTGATCCAGAATCTTAAACACATTAAGAGTAAAAGCTCCGCCGATGTGACTGAGGCTCCGATTGTACATTTCACATCATCCTTCTTTCACTCAAGTTGATTCCAGCCTCGAGGAGGTTGTTCTGGAAGGACCATTCACTACTACTTAAGGTAAACTAGGCAACCTGCTGATGTTTGGTAGGGCCAGCAGATTCTTAGAAGAAAAATATTCCAGGATTTATATTAAATCTATAAATATGAATCTATCAACAAGACAATAAAGATGAACTTTAAGGCACACTCTTTTTTATTCCTACATGATTCTATTAACTTCCAGCCCACTAACCTGGAAATATCATAATGTAGAATCTAGACAATATTTCTGTAATTCTAAGATTAGCAAGAGGTATTCAAGATGGCGCTGTGGTAAAAATAAGGAAGCAAGCTTTTATCTAATAAATTCATCTTGTTACTTAAATTGTTTTGTAATACCGGAAACTGCATACCAGTCATATTTTCTTTTCTGAACAGCTTTACCACTAGTTAGAAAAATATCCTTTAAAAACACTTTTAAAGGCATCCTATTAGAAAAGTTTAATATACTGGTACCTCAGATTTAAAAATATAAGTTGCTCAGTAAGCCATATATATTTTTCAGATATGAGTATACTGTAATTTTGATACTAATACATATCTAGAGATATAAAACAAAGTTTACTTGGAATTTTTTTAATTTTTTGTCTTTATTAATATAGTATTGAAAGCTATTTTATGTTTGTGTGTGTGCTCAGTTGCTCAGGGCTGCACTCAACATCTGCAGTGATTTGGGGGCCCAAGAAGATAAAGTCTCTCACGGTTTCCCCACCTATTTGTGATGAAGTGTTGGGACCGAATGTCATGATCTTCATTTTTTGAATGTTGAGTTTTAAGCCAGCTTTTTCACTCTTCTCTTTCACTTTCATCAAGAGGCTCTTTAGTTCCTCTTCACTTTCTGCCATAAGGGTGGTGTCATTTGCATATCTGAGGTTATTGATATTTCTCCCAGCAATCTTGGTTCCAGCTTGTGCTTCATTCAGCCTGGAATTTTGCATGATGTACTCTGCATATAAGTTAAACATGCAGGATGACAATATACAGCCTTGATGTACTCCTTTCCCAGTTTGGAACCAGTCTATTGTTCCATGTCTGGTTCTAACTGTTGCTTCTTGACCTGCATACAGATTTCTCTGGAGGCACGTAAGGTAGTCTGGTATTCCCATCTCTTGAAGAATTTTCCACAACTTGTTGTGATCTACACAGTCAAAGGCTTTGGCATAATCAATAAAGCAGAAATAGATGTTTTTCTGGAACTCTCTTGCTTTTTCTATGATCCAACAAAACTTTAAAAAATGTTTTATCATTTTATTGAAATATTGTTAATTTATAATATTTGAGGTGTACAGTGTGGAGAAGGAAATAGCAACCCACTTCAGTATTCTTGCTTGGAAAATCCCATGGGCAGAAAAGCCTGGCAGGCTGCAGTCCATGGGGTTGCAAGAGTTGGACATGACTTAGCGACTAAACCACCATCACGAGGTGTACAGCAAAGTGATTCAGTTGTATAAATATATATATATATATTTCAGATTGTTTTCCATTATAGATTATTACAAGATATTGAATATAATTCTCTGTGCTTTATAGTAGGTCCTTGTTATTCATCTATTTTATGTATAGTAGTCTGTGTATGTTGGAAGAAGGCAATGGCACCCCACTCCAGTACTCTTGCCTGAAAAATCCCATGGACGGAGGAACCTGGTGGGCTGCAGTCCATGGGGTCACGAAGAGTCGGACCTGACTGAGCCACTTCACTTTCCCTTTTCACTTTCATGCACTGGAGAAAGAAACGGCAACCCACACCAGTGTTCTTGCCTGGAGAATCCCAGGGACTGGGGAGCCTGGTGGGCTGCCATCTATGGGGTCACACAGAGTCGGATACGAATGAAGCGACTTACCAGCAGCAGCAGCAGCAGTCTGTATATGTTAATCCAAAATTCACACCTCCCTATCTTTCCCTTTGATAACCCTAAATTTGTTTTCTATGTTTGTGAGTCTCTTTTGCTAACAAGTTCATTTGTAACTTTTGTTTATATTCCACATACATGTGCCACAAATAGCATTCATTCATTCTTTTTTATGGCCATGTGTATACTCCCATATCTTTTATCTGTTCATCTGACGATGAACATTTAGGTTGCTTTCATGTCTTGTCTATTGCAAATAGTGTTGCTATGAACACTGAAGTCCATGTATGTTTTTGATTTAGAGCTTTCCCTGGATATACTATAGTGACTTGAAATGATGCTTAAATGTCCTTTTATTCCATTTTATTAAAAAAAGCATTTGTGGAATAATTCCTCAAAGTATAATGATGATAATATGCTTGCTCATGAACCTTTTTTGTTTCTCATTGTAGAACTAGAAAAGATTAGGTGGTTTTATGAGTAGGTGCAAATCAAAAATATTCTGTTACTTCAAAGTGAGATAGAGACTTCCTTCCTCTTAGAAAAGTCCTGGGCAAAAATAGATACATGAGCTTAGATACAGAAATATATGTCCCTCTAAATTACCCTTATCATGGAGTAACCACCAGCTGAAACATTTTTAAGGTTAACTGTGTACTCAGTGGAATTTTAACAACTTGTTTAGTCACCAGCCCAAGAGAGTCTATATACTGCAATGTGTACAGCGTTTGACTTTCTCTTTCTCTTTTCAGAGGTATCATTTGGGAAACTCAAAATAAGTCATCATAGTGCCATTGTAGATAAAGGGCTTCTCAGTGGAAACGGCATTTGTGATATATCCAAAAACCTTATCTCATCAAGCCTCAGTGAAACATATTCATTTTGCTTTTTCAAAAGAAATACATTTTACTTTCATAAAATTAACTTACAGAGAACACTCCAATTCAGTTTAAATTGTATATGCAAGAAATAAAGCCGATCACTTGAGGAACACAAAATTAGACTATAATGTTACTGTTGTCATAATAAATACACTTAAATGATTTATATGTTTAAAGTTTAATCGAAAATATCTGCGTCTCATTTTTCTGGGTAACTAACTGGACATCCTATATTATACATGGTCCTGTGACATTTGAACAGAAGTCAGTGGTTTCTCTATTTATTTGATCTAATGTTTGTTTGCAGTGGAAAGATAACAAAGCATCTGGATTTGAGTGCTGAGCCTTCATTTAATCCATGTGTTTCCTCAATCTGGGCTTCCCGGGTGGCTCAGGTGGTGAAGAATCCTCCTGCAGTGCAGGAGACCTGCGTTCGATCCTTGGGTTGGGAAGATTCCTTGTAGAAGGAAATGGCAACTCACTCCAGGATTCTTGCCTGGAGAACTCCGTGGACAGAGGAACCTGATGGGCTACAGTCTATGGAGTTGCAAAGAGTTGGACACAACAGAACGACCAGCACTTTCACTTTCTATCTCAGCCCACTGTGTAATTCCATCACTGTAGTAACTGTCCTGCCAGGAAGCATCCAGAAGTAATTTCTGTGATGTTATTCTTCTTTGCTCAAACTCATGTCCATTGAGTTGACAGTGTCATCCAACCCTCTCATCCTCTGTCACCCTGTTCTCCTCTTGCCCTCAATGTTGTTGAATAATTCAGGGCATGATCTTCATTTAGTAACTGCTCAAAAAGTCAAGGAAAAGCAGCAAACTTGAAAGATTAAAGGACAGATGAAGGATCTAAACCATGTCTGAGGCCAAAGTCAACATCAGTAATTCTGAAACATTTGTTCCAATAAACTCTTTTGGCCTAAGCCAGTTTGAGTTGGATTTCTACTTCTTGCAGTTTAAAGAGCTCTAGCTAATATACTGTCTGTGTGCGTATGGCAGTACTGGGTATTCTGATGTAGATGAAAGTGAATAAGCAAAAGACAAGTAAACATACATGGGCCTTGCTTCTGGGAATTTAACTTTTAATTAAAGAGACAAGCTCTACCACAGCGAAAAATCGAAAGATTTCCATCCATGGTATCTTCCTGTTGCTGTTAAGGAGGTCGAGAAAAGCTCCTGACTTTCTGCTACTATGTGGATCTTATCACTGACCCTCCATGCTGGTGAACTCTGCCCCTTAACATTTATTAAGGCAAAGAATAAACTCTGCAGTTGACAAGTAAAATTTTTCTCAGATTTGAGGAAAATAAAACAGAAAGTGATTCAGTGTGAATCACATTATTTTAAAAGTTATATTCAATGCTTAGCTGCATCAATACATCAATACAATCAAGACCCCAGAATGTTATGTAATAAAATGTGAAGAGCATATAAATGGTTTCCAGACACAAGAGATGCAGGTTCAATCCCTGGGTCGGGAAGATTCCCTAGAGAAGGAAATAGTCCTGTATTTTTGCCTGGAAAATTCCATGGGCAGAGGAGCCAGGTGGGCTACAGGCCATGGGGTCACAGAGTCAGCCATGACTGAGCACACAGTTTCCTAACATCTGATTCACGGAGGCTTTTTTTATGTGACTAAAGCTTCATAACGTTGATTTCATTTTTTCAAAATTTATTATCAGATGGTAAGTAATTATAGTAATCAAAAAGAATACCTACATATATATATATATATATTGTTATTAAAAGTAAAACAGCATCAAATGGATCTTTTAACTTTATGAAGATTTTTTTTCCCTTGGTGTTGAGAGAAACCAATATTCAGACCTGCTTTTCTTCATTCATTAAATGAACCTAGACTCTGACTATATTAAATAATGAGGTAAATGCCTTTCTCCTGCCTGCTCCAAGTGGTCCTTACTTATTCTTCAGATGTTCTGTTTAGCTGGGATTTTCCTCATGATAATCTTTAAAAAAAAAAAAAAAGGGGGGGGAACTAATTCATTGCATAGACTAAAAATAAATGAAAGAGACAATATAATTTTCTGTTTAGGCAAACTACATTTCTTCACATGGCAATATAAACATGCTTACCAGGAGGCAGCATGACAAATGTGACACTGAAAATTATCTAAGGGAACTTCTGTGGAGAAGAGGGTATAAAAACAGCATTTTCCCTCTCCAACAAACATTCTAAAACAACCCAGGAGGAAGGAGAAAGTAAAACACAAACTATTTGTTCTCATTTTGTTTGTGAAACTCAGGGACAGCTGCATCTCCAGCCTCCAAAATGAATGTAAAGACCACAAAGCAGTAGGCGTCAAGAAGGAGCTGTGCAGAGGGGGCCACAGGTATTCTGAGAGAGTATGGAAAACACTAGAGTCAAAACAAGGAATGCGGCTAAAACCAAAGGTGGCCTCCCTGTGCCTGGTTTGGTCTGGACAAACAGAGAAGACCAGATCTCCCACATAGCAGGCGAATTCTTTATCTTCTGAGCCACCAGGGAAGCACAACCGAGAAGACAGGCAAAAATTAATAAACACACAGGTGATAACTGAAAGAAGCAAAACATGTTTACATTTTTTAGGAAGAAAAGAAATGAAAGAAGACTTGAACCTCCGTGTTGAAAAGACACCTTGCAAACCAAGGAAAATGACTTAGACTCCTCAACAAAAATAATGTTCTAATAAATTGACTGCTTTCAGAGCGGAAGGAGTATCTCTCCGGCAGGCAAGCAGAATGATCGAGTCACTTATAGGAGGAAATACGGCAGATTGATCTGTTACTTCTCCACATCAACACACAGCATCAAAAATCTCCTAGAGGAAAGCGTGATCCAAGAACTTTTTACCGAAACTGGCCTTCAGTACAAAGGTAACACATTGTGTGATATATATATATATATATATTGCTGTTGTTGTTGTTCTTTAATCACTAAATTGTGTCTGATTCTTTGTGACCCAATGGACTGCATCATACCAGGCTTCCCAGTCTTGAACATTTCCCAGAGTTTGCTCAAAATCATGTCCATTGAGTCGGGGATGCCATCCAACTACCTCATTCTCTGTCGCCCACTTCTCCTCCTGCCCTCAGTCTTTCCCAGTATCAAGGTCTTTTCCAATGAGTCAGCTCTTCATATCAAGTAGCCAAAGTACTGGAGCTTCAGCTTCAATAACAATCCTACCAGTGAATACTCAGGGTGATTTCCTCTAGGATTGACTGATTTAATCTCCTTTTGTCTAAGTCACTCTCAAGAGTCTTCTCTAGCACCACAGTTTGAAAGCATTAATTATTCAGCACTCAGCCTTCTTTACGGTCCAACTCTCACATCTGTACATGACTCCTGGAAATACCATACCTTGGACTAAACGCCTTTGTCAGCAAAGTAATGTCTCTGCTTTTTAATATGCTGTCTAGGTTTGTCATAGCTTTATATGTGGACCCTGTGAAATTTCCCTGAAGAAAATGGTAGAGAAAAATCTTCTACCTAAGAGATTATTGGGGAAACAATGGCAATTGTTACTAGTGGTAAGAAATGAAGATTATTTAATGACAGAACTAATAGTAAGATGATCATGGATATGACAGAAAAAGGAAGAGTTTAATATATTTTGTCCAACAATGTAAAATGGTATTCTTTCTTTAAATATGAGGTGCAACAGGAGACACAGGTGGACAGCAAAGGAAGCACATTTCAAAATAAAAGGAAAAACCTCCTTTCCCAAGTTCTTATGAAAGAAAACACATATTAGATCATAATTTTTTAAAAAATAAACTAATTTCAAAGATGGAAATACTATCACAAAATTCTCTGGTCACAATGCAATGCACCCAGAAATTAATATACAAAAATAACCTACAGGCTGTTACTTTCAAATTATTCTTTTAATTAGATCTTGCATCTAATAGAAAATCCAGAGTGAAATCACAGAATATACTCAAAGTATTGATAAGGAAACACTACATATCACAACTCATGATATGCAGGTAAAGCAATACTCAGGGGGAAAAAAAAAAAAAAAGCTTCAAAGTGAAAAGTTAAAGTGTTAGCCGTTCCGTGGTTTCCAACTCTTTGCAAACCCATAGACTGTAGCCTTGGTCCATGGGATACTGCAGGCAAAAACACTGGAGTGAGTTGCCATTCCCTTCTCCAGGGGATCTTCCTGATCCAGGGATTGAACCTGGGTCTCCCGCTTTGCAGGCAGATTCTTTACCACCTGAAGCACCAGGGAAGTGTCAAAGCTTCAAAAAAAAAAAAAAAATATTAATAAAAAATAAGAAATAAAAATCATGTATTCATACCAAGGTGCTCTAAAAGAACACAGAACTATGATTAAATATATGCAACGATACACTTTATAAAAAAAAAAAAAGTGGAAGAAAGAAATCCTAAGAGAGAATCAGAATTAACTGAGTTAGAAATGAATAAAAATAGCAGAAACAGCATATAAATTAAAAAAATCTCTAGCAGGGAATAATCTATCCTAAATAAACTTTTGGCTACTATCATCAAGAAAAAGAAAGAAAATGCAAATATATAAAATTGAAATAAGGTCCAGCAACAGATACAAAGAAGACAGAAGCAACAAACAACTATTATATGCAATTCTTTTCACACAAAATTAATACTCTGAGCCAAATGGATGATCTATTTTAGAAAATAAAATACTTCAAAACTGAATCAAGACACAAAATCTAAGCAGACCAACTTCCAAAGAAGCAAGTAGTCATTTTTGGTTGGATATTTCTATAACTAGTTTTAAGACAACTTTAAAGATTATTACGGGCTTCCCTGGTGGCTCAGCTGGTAAAGAACCCACCTGCAACATAGAAGACCTGGGTTCAATCCCTGGGTTGGGAAGATCCCCTGGAGAAGGGAAAGGCTGACCACTCCAGTATTCTTCTATTCTTCCCTGGGGAATTCCAGAAACTGTATAGTCCACAGGGTCACAAAGAGTCAGACACGACTGAGCAACTTTCACTCTCACTTTCAAAGATCATCACAGAGTATTTCAAACAGTACATATTCCAGTGGGTACACAATGCAAGACAGAGCCACCTGAACACAAGCCCACTCATCCCCTCCCCTCATCTCTCACCCCTCCACTCTCTTGGTAAAACAAAGGCAGACCTCTCACTTCTGAGAACCATTGCTATAAACCACCTGCTCAGGGTGTAAGACTCTCTAAGGCAACCAAAGGGGGAAAAAAAAGAAAGGAAAAGAGACAAAACGGGATATCTACTCAGCTTCCTTGAATCAAAGCATGATAAATCCAGAGCAGAGTTTAACATCTTACCCTGCTGTGTGTATAATTCTCTCACAAGGTGTTAGATAAGGAGTATTTTGGGCGGAGTTGGGGTATTCTGAATTCAAACACCCAAGCTGATCTCTTCCAGTCTCAGGGATCTGTACTTAAACTCCCAGATGGATACCGTTTTTCTCCCTTGTGCCTGTATTCTCCATGGAGCAGTCGGATTTCTCCTTCTCAACACTGAGTGAGGTCATGTCAATAGACGTAAAACCAGCTCCTCAGCAGGCCCCACGCCGCCTGCGCTCTCCTTTCCCAGAGCTCCTCTGCGTTCTCCTTACTCACGGTGCACGAACGCCCTTTGCTGTGCTGTTCCTTTCACCTAAGACTGTCCTCCCTTGCCGTCATGGGCCTCGTCTCCTCACCTCTCCCAGATGCCCACTCAGATGCCTTATTTACAACTGAACCCTCTAATTCCTGGCCCCCAGCATATTTAAATCTATCGTCTGTGTTACCATCTGAAACATTGATTGTATTTTACAGAATGACCTTGTTTATTTTCAACCTTCCTCCTTTAAAAGCATGCTCCAAGGGACCAAGGATAACAGTTTGCCATTGGTTTATAGCTGAATTTGTTCTTGGTTACTTGGTCGCTAAGTCGTGTCTGACTCTTGGTGACCTCGTGGACTGTAGCTCGCCGGCTCATCTGGCCGTGGGATTTCCCAGGCAAGATTACTGGACTGGGTTGCCATTTCCTTCTCCATTAGAGCTGAATATCTCAGTACCTAAAACAGTGCCTGACACAAAACAGGTGCTCAGTAACATCTATTGCATGAATAGGGAATTGTTATCTGTATCTATTGATCACTGTATTTATCTGTTGTTACTGACCATTACTGGATTCAAGCTTATGGGGAAGCAAGAGTTGACTGCCTACCCATAAGCCTGAATCCAATAATGGGTGGGTAGGGGGACTCATGCAGAGGCAAGAATACACTGAGGGCTTCCTTCCCAGGTCAAAACAGTGGTGAAGAACCACCTGCCAATGCAGGAGACATATGAGACGCAGGTTTGATCCCTGGGTCAGAAAGATCCCTCAGAGATGAAAATGGCAACCCACTCCAATATTCTCGCCTAGAAATCCCATCAGCCACGGAGACTGGTGGGCAACACTTCATGGGGTTGCAAAGAGTCAGGGTTACAAAGACTTAAGGACCAGGCACCAAGCGTACACTGTGGCATAGAGGACAGAAAGGGATCGGGTCACAAGGCACCACAAGCTTGGAGGGGAAGGAGAGGGTGGCTGTGATTAGCGAAAATGGCAAGACGGTGACATGAGGCTGGAGAAACCACCAGGGTTTGTTGGAAGACTGGGAGAGGTCTTTGGAGCATTTAAGGGGATGAGCTCAGGTTGCTTCTGAAGGCTGCACAGAGCTGACAGCTGGGACATGAGCTAGGAGGACACAGAAAGCGCAGGAGATGGGCCATGAAGTGATCCGCCAGGAGCAAGGCTGCTGGCTCCCTTGGCGACAGGAGCCCACTCTGTCCCTCATTCACCATCTTTTAACATCCGTGTAGTCTGCTACTTCTAAACACCCTTCTCTATCCAAGAACTCTCAGTTGCCAAGCTTGTTTTTTTTCTCATGGTATCATGCACAACTGTCCACTCCATGATTCTGCCTAGCATTCATTCCAGTAGCTTTCACTATCTTAATGGAGAGAGGTTTTTGGCAATTCGCTGCTGCATTTGTCAGTTGCGGGGGGGGGGGGGGGGGGGGGGGGGGGGGGGGGGGGGGGGGGGGGGGGGGGGGGGGGGGGGGGGGGGGGAGGGGCGGGAATAAAACACAACACACAAACTAATAAAATATCTTCATAAGCAGAGTCCAGTGCATGCTTCTCTTCATCAATCTTCATGTAAATAAAACAGAAACAAAGTTGGGGACCGTACCTACATTATTAACTCAAGAAGTGATATCTGTTTAGGACTGGATGAGCCAACGTGTCATAAAGAAAGAATAATGTATTAATAAATGTGCCTGAACATGCCCAAGCACAAAGGTCAGCCACCACCCACCCACCGTGTCTTTGTTGGGAGCGTATGAAGGCTTTAAGAAATGACTCAGAAAAGGGACAAAGCACAGATTCTTCTGACACCTCTTTCAAAAACTCCAAAATTAGCCTGCAAATGGGAACATTGTTCAGGGACATTTTCCAGCTGTAGATTTTCTGTTACTCCTGAGACATACCAAGTCATTCTAAGTCTTTCATAAAGTGGTACAAAATGGTTCAATTCATAAAACGGCAAACCTGGCCTTCCACATTGTGGGAGCAAACGTAATAATGTACATTAGATAAACTTATACTGTTATCATTGCAAATGTCAAGCTCATTACAGCAGATGTTTCAACGGAAAATCACTACCCATTAAAATCAAATAACCAATATGCCCTGAACTTACCATTTGATTTAATGCGTCAACTTCAATGCCCACGGGAGTCAGTCAGAACTGTCTGCTGTGTAATTGTCACAGGATTGTTATGTAACAAAGAATTAAGTTTCAATTATTATCACCTGCTAGTCATGATCATTAATAGAATGTGAATGAATAGCTAATTAGTAACAAAACACTTGGACAATTTTGTGCCTATTTTTGGGAGAATCATTCAAATTTCAAAAATAGATGACATCACTGGTAAGAAAAACAAATACTCGCTATAGAAAATAAGGAAAAGAGACAAGTGATTTGGTAATGTCATGCTAGAGCATAACTCGGATAAATACCCTCTGACTGTCTTGGAAAATGTGACTTTATTATGTAACAGAAAATGGTACTGTGTTTTCTATTCATTAGAAGTAGACCCAAACATTTTATACTTCTTAAAATTAGGGTTCCTATTTTCTTAAAAAAAAATAAAGTTATATAATTTGCATCTTTATCTGGTTGAAAAGCTAACCCCAAGTTTAGCTTTATTATTCTGTGGGATGTTAGCCGTTACAATATCCAAGTTACTGACATTACTTCAGTGTTCCTTTTTAATCTTTGACTGTATAAAGTTTCTTCATATCCTGTTTTGAACTAGTTTTGTCCCTCTGCTGTTTCCCTCATTAATTAGTTACATATTGATCTTATGGAAATGTAGTCAGCATTCCATTAGAAAATGATCTAAAACTAGTCAAGGAATTATGTGAAAAAATTAGAAAAGTTGCAGCTGTTTTCAGCAAAAGATAATATTCAAATCTCCCTGAAAGTATCTATATTGAGAAAACAAAATTCAATTGAACACTTAGCTTAAAATGAAATTTTGAAAGAATGTTTGTCAAAAGTTATACTGGTAACATCTTAAAAATATGAATTATTTCAAAAAGGCATCTGCAAAATAACCTCAAGATGGTACTGCTGCTACTGCTGCTGCTGCTAAAGTCGCTTTAGTCGTGTCCGACTCTGTGCAACCCCAGAGATGGCAGCCCACTAGGAATTATTGATAGTGGCATGTATTTGTGAAAACCAGATATAACTCACATTTCTAAAGCAGGATAAGCAATTTTCAAATTAGTAGGTCATGCTTGGCCTTTAAACAATGCTATTCTAGCCATAATTTGCAGTACTGTTCTGGATAAAGGGATAAGGAGAAACAAGAATACTTAAAGTAATTTATGAGTAAAGAGTTACACTGTGAAGTCCTGGACAGGCTGGTAAACATACTTCAGAGTGGAAGGCTCATTTTTTCATAAAGATCCTGTAGATCACAATTTATGTTTGAGCACGATCTAAACAGCCTGGAAGCATTTGAAGTTTACTTATTATCTTTGCTATGTAGATAACCCTATGTTCTTGCTTTGTACATCTCTCATTTTTACTTTTACTTGAGCCCCACTTCACAGATAAATTATTACAATAAATTCTCATTCTCTCCCCCACCCCCTGCTGAGATTGTGTTCTATCTCACCAAATAGATTCCCCGAAATTTATTTAACAGATAAAGGTAATAATTTGCACTGATGAGGATAATCCACATCACGAATTTGTGGTATGCCTGCCATTCCTCCCTTTTTCCGGAAACCAGTGCCCCTTCCGTCTTCAGCAGCACACTCCCACACCCAGCCCATTCTGTCTTAGTGTGACTATTAACAATGGTTTAACACAATGAAACTGCTAAGTTTGTAGGTCAAATAAGACATCATGGAAAATCAACAAATTCATGAGGCTCAACCCATATAACTCTTTTAAGTTCACTAACTTAATCCAATGTTTTATCAAGTAAGTTATTTAAAGCTTTATTACAAGTTACATATTAAGTCTTTCAAGTGGGAGAAGAAAACCTTTAGTTCCTTTAAACTATACACATAAGATGAATTTAACATGTAAACAAGGATGCTCAGCATAGTACCTGGAAACAGCTCTTACAGGAGATAATTCAAAGAAGAAGTTAAAATCAATCCCATAGCAAGTAAAATCAACTTTCCCTCCAAGTATTCAGTCACACAGGAGCAAAAACACAGAGTGACATTTGCTTTTTACAGGGTCTATGCAACCATGCTGCTATAAGGGGAAGAAATAAGATAAGCTGATTTTATTTTCACCAGTGGAAAAGTTTTCGATAGAGCAGCTTTCATCGACTCAGCACAGCTAACAAAGTAACATTACCATTGAAAACAAAATAACACATTAGCTGTACAATCCAGGCATTCTGTTTTCAGAAAGAACTCCCCTAACACTTCTCTCTTTAGAGAACCCTGAATGCATGCTGCTTGTGAAAGAAAACCTTCCTGCTGATCTTTCTGCTCCTACAGAGACAAATGGCTGAGAATAAAGTCTCTTTCTTTCTTTCTGTTCACCTGGCGATCCATGGTGTGGCGAATGTCTGGGCCCAGGCTGGCAGGAAGTTTTTTACCCCATCATCTGGAAGTGGTCCACAGTACCACGCCCTGGCCACTCTGTCCCAACTGGACAGCTTTCAAAGCTGAATCCAGAAACTGACTAAAAAAAATCTCTGTAAAAGGTGCAAGTGAACTGCCACTCACTGTTCAAATGGAAAGTCCACTCCCTCGTTCTGGCTGTGTTTCCCCCGCCCCTCATTTTGGAAGGGGTGAAGGAATGCCCTTGCCAATTTGTTTCATGATTGAAAATCAGGGCTGCTGCTGTCCCCTTTGCCAAAAACTCTCCTTTCGTTTTCCTTCCCACTGTCAGCAAGCCGGCCCCGGAGGAGTGCACAAGGCCTATCAACGAAGAAAACGAACAGAGGTGATTGAAACCGAAGATTTTTTCCCCTGTAATTTTAAGGGCACTCTGTGAATCACTCCCTTTGTGGTTCCCTTCCCAAACACATGTGTGCTAAGTCTCTTCAGTCACATCCAACTCTCTGCGACACTATGGACTGTAGCCCACCAGGCTCCTCTGTCCATGGGATTCTCCAGGCAGGAATCCTGGAGCGGGTGGCCATGCACTTCTCCAGGGGATCTTCCCGACCCAGAGATCAAACCCGAGACTCTTATGTCTCCGGCATTGGCGGCAGGTTCTTTAACACTAGCACCACCTGGGAAGGACACTCCCAAACACTCCCTTTGAAGAATCTAAGCCAGGAGACCTACCCTTAGTGATCTGCACACTACCATGGAGCCCGGCTGTCCTCCACCACAGACGGGAGATGGGGAAAGATTCAAGGGAACCCACTCCCTGCTCAAACCAGCAGAAGTTAAGGCTCATGATGAGGGACCCGGGGAGAGAAGAGGGGATGAGAGAAGAACTGACACCCTCTCTCAAGCAAAGCTGAAAACAGTGATTCTGACCTATTTCCTTAAATTGGGATTGTGAGGGAGGGAAAAAGATCAAGTTACAGAAAAATGGAAAGGAGAGAAATGAACATATTTATACAGCCCTCTGAGGTCTTTCTTGTAATGATCTACCTGAAACCATGTATTTAAAATTACAATCCTTTTGCTAAGAGAAATATTGTAAAACTAGTCTTTAAAAACACAATTTTCATGGGTGTTTTTCAAAGTAAACATTAAATGCCAGTTAAAAAAAATCTGTTACGTATTTTAAAATGTGTTTCAAAACAAATGTGAATCTTACATTAAAAGACACAATTATGTTAATGAGGAAAACAAAATATATTAACAAAATAGAAAATCTTGAGATCTGTGTGTGACTCATATCAGAATGACTATTAGTTAATCACTAACAAAGGTACTTTCTACATAAAAGATTGCTTAAATAGAACTGTATAAGAAACTAGGATTTTTTAATTAAGCTTAACATCATGTAACAGATGTTAGGTTTTTCTTCTCTACCCCAAGGAGGACTGTAATACTGTTTCAGATGACAGTTCTCAATGGTGCAATGTGTGTGATAAATTATAGAAGCTAAAACATAGCATTATTATTTAATAATCCATTTTAAATATCACTATCATTTAAATACCACATACAAGAAAAAATGGTATACATTTGGGAATAAAAATACACAACGAAGAAAAGCAAAACAAAAAACCACAAGCAAGACTCAGATTTTTTTTAAGTTTTAAATACAATTCAAATTTAAAACAAAATTCCTTTCTATCACTGCTAGAAGAACGCGGCCACATATAATCCATGATGCAAATTTCAAAGATCATCAGCTTTTTTCCTCCAGACTTTTCAGGTCTAGTTCCTCAGCTTATCCCACAACATTTAAATTACTTTAAAAACACAAAAATTTCTTTACTACATTGATAAGTTTGAATCTGTTAACACTGACAATCATTTGACAAAGGAATTTCTTTTGCTTTACATTAAACTGCATGTTTGTTGAGAAAGAATTTCCTGTGAAGAAAATTACGTTATTTTTGTTGTTGCTGTTGTTGTTCACAGCTGAGACGCATATATTTTTTCTGATTTGGATGGGAAAGATCCCAAAAAGGAAGCTGCTTGTGTTAAAAGCAGAACAGTAAGCTGAATCTACCAACAATGACACATAGAAGTGACTGCAAATGGTTTAAAAGTTCTTAAAATCAATGTCAGAAATACTCAAATGTAAGAATCACGTGCTAAGAGGCTCCAGGTACATTCCTGGAGCAGAACCTCCTTGAAGCAAACAGCTGACCAGAGCACTGTCCTCCTGTTCAAGGAGCGTATGTCTGGGCAGGAATCAGTTCAGAGTGGAACACCCTGTGCTGAGGGTTCTGGAAATAATGAAAATTATTACTACAACAGGAAGGGGGGATTGTGGCACTCACCGAGAGACCGCAGACCACTAACTCCCTGTGAAACAGAGATAAATAGACTTTTCATGTGCTTCCCAGGGGCTTCTCTGGTGGCTCAGATGGTAAAGAATCTGCCTGTAAAGCAGGAGACTTGGGTTCAATCGCTAGGTCGGGACGATTCCCTGAAGGGAATGGCAATCCACTCCAGTATTCTTGCCTGGGAAACCCCATGGACAGAGGAGCCTGCAAGGCTACAGTCCACGGGTTTGCAAAGAGCTGGACACGACTGAGCGAGAGACTGAGCGCTCACGCACACTTTCATGATGACTATATACATGTGAATAAGAATCAAATGAACACAGTGGGGCTGAAACGGCTTGACTCACTGTCCTGCTGTCGCCCACAGAATCTCACCACTGATGAGCAGGGGACTTACCCTCTTGGTCTTCAATGTCTCAAATCAAGAAAATTAAAAGGGAGGCTTCCCCACCACTACAGATGCTCACAATGACCACAAGGACACATCAAGCACAGCTGCGGTTTCCAGAGACTAATGCTTCATAGAGAACCCTTTTCCAAAGCTAAGTTTCAAATTAAATTTTATGGCCTACATTTTTCTTATGCCTAAGAAGGAAAAACTTGGAAACAGTAAACTTACAATTGACTAATGCATGGGGCAGGAAATATAGATATCCATTTTTGAGTTATATTTGTACAAATGGAATACACAAACTTGCTGACATTATGGAACTGAAATAAGGGATAACTTGTTTTGGATCAGAACAATTAAAAAAAAAAAATCCCTGAGGTGATAAGGAACTGGTATTTCTTAACAGGTCTTAATATATTTATTGCTGCTGCTGCTAAGTCGCTTCAGTCGTGTCCAACTCTGTGTGACCCCATAGACGGCAGCCCACCGGGCTCCCCCATCCCTGGGATTCTCCAGGCAAGAACACTGGAGTGGGTTGCCATTTCCTTCTCCAATGCATGAAAGTGAAAAGTGAAAATGAAGTCACTCAGTCGTATCCGACTCTTCGCGACCCCATGGACTGCAGCCTACCAGGCTCCTCCGTCCATGGGATTTTGCAGGCAAGAGTACTGGAGTGGGTTGCCATGGCCTTCTCTGGCTGGCAATGTGTTTTTAATGTTTTTATGTAGTAAAATCTGATTGGATGATAACACAGAAAGTATGTGTAGAAAGTTTGATTTCTTACGCACAAGTTTCTTAAATACGCAGAATTGGGGATTCTTGTGCAAAGAATAAAAAAGTTGGTCTGGTCTTTTTAGCTCATGTCAAAATAAATATTTCAACATTTCTTTGCTATAAAATTGGCTTAAAAAAGGATGAAAAACATGTTTGGTTTGTGTATCTGTCATTTCTTTTTATTCCTTGATATCTGGAGTCAGAACAAGTGAAGAAGCCCCATAGGCTTCAGAGAGCACGACACACAGCTTGCAAGAGTAAATGATTTATGGAGCCACAGGCATGAGTTATGAACAGTCTACACATTTGAGCTATCTAGCTCTGGGGGGGGAAGAGACAAATGAGATTCCTGAAAGGTCTGTGAAATACAGAGAGGAAGAAAACAGACCAAAGTTAATAAGCTGTCTCAGACGGTAACTAATTAGACAGCAAGATACCACTGGCACAGCAGAACCGAACTACAAGGCAACAGGAG
Source organism: Bos indicus (assembly GCF_029378745.1). Taxonomy (NCBI): domain Eukaryota; kingdom Metazoa; phylum Chordata; class Mammalia; order Artiodactyla; family Bovidae; genus Bos; species Bos indicus. The sequence goes on from NC_091768.1 coordinate 98,409,878, forward strand.
CCGGCTGCCGACAAACTTTATATTTTGACTTGCTTTACTTCTATCCAGCTTCTTTTTCCATTTCATTCAAAAGACTGTTGCCTAAACCATCACCCTACCACCTCATTACACTGTTAATGCTTTTTACCCCTGAGTTTAAGTGCAGATTTTAATATTCCCATTCAAGCCACCTTTCCTTTTTTTTTTTTTGCCTAAAAGAGTAGATCTTAGACATCAGCTCTTGCCTATTTTAATGCTCTTGTTAAGTCCAGAGTTGGAACACAGAGCTTCAAGCTGAGGAGAGGAAGAGGCTGGTGCTCATGAGGGCTTCTGTGCTGGCCCTTCACGTTAGGGGACAGATGGAAACTGAGATTTCAGACACAGGTAGCTGATGGCTTCAGGAAATGGACAGGGCTTGTTGCTCCTTAAGGTAAACTTAAAATTTAAAAGCATGACTATTGGTCTCTCATTAATCTAATTTTCTACAAAGGTAAGGGAAAGAAGGCTTGAATTGCCATTAGAACAAAAGCATTATGACTGCCATAAAGATTAGAATCCCTGGTGACCCTCACATTCAAAATAATAATAATAATAATGCTATTTTATGGAGTAAGACAGAGTAAAATAATCAGAATAGAAAAGTGTAAAGATTATCTAGTGAGCATTCTTAAAATATTATCATAGATGCACATCTATGCCTTAGGCTATATTTCTATTGCTGTATAAAAGAAGATAAAGGATGTCTGAGTCTAAGGAAGAATTTAAAATATTCACTTATTTCTGAGAGATGAAAAAATGCTGGTCAACAACACCTCTGTAAAAATAATAGCATTCTACTTTCTTCTCTTAGAATTTCTGAAATTGAGGACGCAGCTGAATAATCAAGGTGAGGATGATTTTGTCATCCATGCTGCAGAAGAATAGATTTAATGCAGTTGCCATTGCATATGCCTGCAGAAAACAGGCAAGTGAGGAGGCTTTGTTGGGTAAGCAGGGCTACAAATATTTAAATTTTAACGTAAGGGTAGTCCCACTTTAAAAGATGTGTTAGGATAGTGCTTATAAGAATGACAACAAGGTTGCTGGGGGTTACTATTTGTCTGCACATTCCATTCTATCCTCCTAAACTACATTTTTCAAAAGCATCCATTTAAGGACTACACATTCTTCCCGCCATATAATGTTCCCAGGCTTCTTCCCCATCCCAACCCAGCGACATTTGAGATTATCTGAGCAGGACAGCCCCGGCTCTGAAGAAGCTGGTCCTTTGCAGAGAGATAGTGAGGGTGGTTCATTACTTGATCAAGTCTACTCTTTCTGTGCCAAGAAGAAAATTATGTTTCTGGCTGTAGTTGGAAGCAATATCCCTACATTATTTGCTTCATTCTTCTTTTCTCATGCCTTAAAAGTAGCAGAGAAAGTGTATTTTTTGGGAAACATTTTGATAAATTCAATTAAAGCTGCTGCCAGGCAGTAAGATTTTCTGTGTGTAGTTTGTGGGTGGTATATCAATCAATTTTTTTTTCCATTTTTCCAAAATTTTGGTGTCCAGACTTTTTCTTTAGGTAAGTAAAAGGTTTCCTTACTGTTTTCAATGTTCTTAACTTTTTTCTTCTGGTATGTTTGCCATACAATTTGCCAACTTACTCAGACTCAAAATTATGTACATAGAACATTGAAAAGCTTCAAAGTAGACTAAATGAATCAACTTAATAATCAATGAAATAAATTATTATTTAAAGGGATGGGAGTCGGTCCAGTTTAAGCAGCTAAACACAGAACAGTCCTCCAAGTTAAAACAGTGATTTTAAATATACAGATCTTCCTCTTTACTTTCTTAACAGCTGGAAGAAATTATAGTCCAGAGAGACATGTGTGTAATTGGAATTAAACAGATGCAGGCTGTGAAGAAAATCAAACATCTCAGGGTAATAGATGCAAACACTATTATTGAAACTCTGAGGGATTTTTTATTTGTTTTTTCATAATGACGGCAACTGTTGCCATCCATGTATACCAACTACCTACAGTAGCATAAAGAAGTGATCCTTTTCCCTTTGTCTCTCTTTGAAAAAGTCTAGAAGGACACATGCCAACTTCTAAAGTGAAGCCAAAACATATGTCAGCATCTTTCCATTTTAAAAACACCTTTCGGCATAACGTATTGACGTGGTGCTGGGCGCTGGGTGCCTTTACGCCGTCAGCTGCCATGTGCTCTCTGACAGATGCATACTGTGCAAAACCCACCACAGCCGTCACACTGCCACACGCAACGGGGAAATGCAGAGGAGGAGGAGTGGAAAATGACGAAAAGGTGAAGAGATGAGCTTGTCCAGGAGAGAAGGAGTAACGCAAATGTCCTGTTTACAATTCAAAACGTCTTTGACCCATTTTAATGAGCAAGAGCCTGCACTTAAAGACACATGTCGCGCAAGACGCAGGGCCAGATGGTGCCCTTTGGAATAAAAGCGCTCTCAAATGGAATGTACCAGGAGCCTCGGAGTGCCCTGATGGTACCGGCATTTCCACCAGATTATGCCCTTTACTTTTACGGCTTTTGGTTTCCAGCTCCGTTTATGAAAGTGCTTACAGATTTTCCATCTAGAAACCAAGAGTTAGGATTCACACACCAGTTGATCCAAAGCCAAGTATGAAAGTGACAATCAGATTTTTATACATCATCACGTTGATGGTAGACTTCTCAGAGCTCTCTGAACTCTTATTACTGATATGAAACAAAATAAATGCAAAAATCAACGAGCACAGTCTGGCGATTCTTCAAACAGCTAAACATGTTATCATATGTTACTGTATGACCCACTAATTCTACTCCCAGGTATATTCCCAAGAGGAAGAAAAACAGATATTCATATAAAGACTGGTACACACATATTCTGCCCTGGTGGTGCTAGTGGTAAAGAACCTGGCTGCCAATGCAGGAGATGTAAGAGACACAGGTTTGATCCCTGGGTCAGGAAGACCTCTGGAAAAGGGCATCGCAACCCACTCCAGTATAACGGCCTGGAGAATCCCATGGGCAAAGGAGCCTAGCAGGCTATAAGGCTACGAGTCCATAAGGTCACAAAGAGCTGGGCACAACTGAAGCCACTTAGCATGCATGCACACAAATACTCAAAGCAACATTGTTCACAACAGTCAAGATAAATGACAAATACAAATAATAGCTAAAATTGATTAAATTATATTCGGAACTTAGAAAATTTTTTTTCAGGATTTACAAAAATACAATGAGGTTGTATAATGTACAATAAATACACATTAATTATTCTCATTCTACAGATAAGGAAACCGAGGAATAGAAATTTTAAGCAAATCCCTCAGCTACATAGACTGTACAAAGCAAAATCAGGAATTTGGACCTCACAGTGAGGCCCAACAGTCCAGACTGTTAACTCTAGACTCCACACTGCAAAGATATTCCCCACAAGGTCAAAACACGTGATGGATCATACTTGGAAGGCAAAGCGACAGGTGACGTTAACTTTCACGTTTATGTTACTTGGTATTTTTGAACTCCTTCTAACTATGCTATGAGGGAGAGAGAAAGAAAAGGAGAGAGAAAGAGACAAAGAGAGGGGGGAGATGGTGATGGAGAGAAGGAGAAATTATCATTTTTAAAAGCTGTTGCTGGACCAGGGAGTATTTTGCACAAGAGAGCGGAATAATAAATAATGGCTTATTACCTTCCTGATTTTGAAAAATTTTAAGAAATCACAGTATAAAGCATTAGAGTTAAAATACCATAGTGTGAGATTGAAATTTTAGGCATGTATTTAAATCACACAGAATCCTTTATCTTTCATTACTTTTGGTGCTGAGAATCCGCCACCTTAGAATAACTGGGAGTTGGAAAATCCAGATCCACATGTTCCTAATTGAGTATGTGCTTGTCATCCAGAGTCACCTGGACAGCCTGTTAAAAATTTGGTAAGAGGGAGGGTACACATATATATATGTATATATATACACATAAATATTTACACGTATATACACACACGCATATATAAAATTATAATATGTATAAATATATATACATATACATATAATTATGGCTGATTCATGTTGTTGTACAACAGAAACCAACACAACACTGTAAACAAATGTCTCTACAATTTAAAAATAAACTAAAACCTCCATTGGGGTACCTTTCACATGCTTCATGGTGCAGCCAAACTAAATAAATCAATCACTAAATCAGGCGCCTTCGTGTAAACACCAGACATCAGAGATTCAGGAAGACTTTGGAGGGCCTCCCATCCTCCATAGGTCTCCAAACCTGCATTTCTCTCCACCTTCCCCATCTTCATTCACGGAGATTCTAGTATGGGGGGACTACAGCAAGTATTTTGAGAAATGATATGGTATCTCTATTTTTAAAAGAAAACATCAAAAAATATTATATTAAAATTTAGTACAAATGAAAGGAAATAAACCTCCCTACTTTGAGTCATGAAAAGGATAAGCAGAATTATGACCCACTAAGAGACTAGCAGAGGAAAATGAGAATACTTTAATAACGAAGTTTTAACTACTTGGCACTTGTCTAGTGCAAGAAAACTCAGCCATGGCTGAAATGCTGGTGGTGATACACCTACGCACTTTTCTTTCCTGTTATTAAAGTTAAAAAAAAAAAAAACAGAACTGCAAATTTAAGCCAAACTATGTGACCGAGCTCACCTTAAAACTGAGGTCAAATCCATCATTTTGTCCTAATCCTCTCACCTCATGCCTGCAAGGACATATTTGAAAACAAGAGCCTCAGCACCAGTGTCATGCAAGCTAAGCTGATGTCCATGGAGAATCTGCTCATATAGCTCCGGGTGACTGTTTAAAACTTTGAGAGGAAAGAAACTCCTATTACATGCACCAATCTTGATTATTTCAAAAGATGGCTAAATTAGAAAACTGAGTTGCAGAAAAGAAGTATAACATAATTTTGTCACTTATTGAAAGCTTGTAAACGTGCACACTATGTAATACGGAATGCAGTAAATACATACATTAAAAGAGGATTAGGAACATAGATGACACTGACTAATTTCAAACTGAGGATAAAAGTTACCTCTGTGGGGAAATAAGGAGGGAATAGAATCACAAAGACAGACATCAGGGCTTTAATTTTGTTGTTGCTGCCGTTTAGTCGCTAAGTTGTGTCCAAATCTTGCAAGCCCATGGACTATAGCCTGCCAGGCTCTTCTGTCCATGGAATTTCCCAGGCAAGAATACTGGAGTGGGTTGCCATTTCCTCCTCCAGGGAATCTTCCTGACTCAGGGATCCAAGCCGTGTCTCCCACTTGGCAAGCAGATTCTTTACCACTGAGTCATGAGGGGAGCCCACTTTAACTGTAGTTGTATTATTTTGTTGTATTTTTTCTTAAGCTGAATGGTGCACATGTTGGTGTGTGTTATATTAGCCCTGTACTTCGCCGCCCTCCAGAAGTACCCGCAATAACAATTACAAATGTATATCCTCTCCGAACTGTATACAATTGTTTATACACAAACCATTTATTCATCTTAGACATGTAATGGAAATCTGACTGGTGCAAAAAATTAAGATTGCTAATGTCAGGTATTGCAAAAGAACAAGAACACTAATCAAATTTGAAGCCACTGATATAATTTTTATGTATTTCTATTACAGTTCTCTGTTTAGATTCTACATCTAAAACTCATCTTGACAGGAGTATATGTGCACATTCTCAAATAAACTTGAATTGAAGAATGTGTCTCACTATATGTTATTTGCTGGCACCATCAAACATGAGACCTCCATTTATATTTCTGGTCTATTCTTTACCGTCAACAACAGACTCATATAAGCAAAACGCCTGCACTTAAAATTTATTTGAAACCTTAAACCCTTTAAGCAAAATTTATTTGAAACCCTTATCCCTTGAGAGAAGGTAAGGTCCCTTTTAGATCTGTTTTCCCCTTCATTATACTTGCAAGTTTGGCTTATGATTGCTTCCCATCCATTAAAGTGGAAGTGAAAAGGAAAAAAAAAAAAAAAAAAGCATAATACCATACTGAAAAAAAAAAAAAAGAAAGCTGTGGTACATATACACAATGGAGTATTACTCAGCCATTAAAAAGAATACATTTGAATCAGTTCTAATGAGGTGGATGAAACTGGAGCCTATTATACAGAGTGAAGTAAGTCAGAAGGAAAAACACCAATACAGTATACTAACGCATATATATGGAATTTAGAAAGATGGTAACAATAACCCTGTGTACGAGACAGCAAAAGAGACACTGATGTATAGAACAGTCTTATGGACTCTGTGGGAGAGGGAGAGGGTGGGAAGATTTGGGAGAATGACATTGAAACATGTAAAATATCATGTAAAAAAAAAAAAAAAAAAGAAAAAGAAACCCTTATCCCTGAAACATCCCTCTGTTTCATTTCCTCTTCCCTGTTCCTGGTGACGTCAACAACTAACAGTTCCAGTCAAATATCTGTGGGTCATATTTATTTATTATTTTTATTTTCAGTCAGGTATACACGCTTTTGGGCTTCCGCTGTGGCTCAGCTGGTAAAGAATCCGCCTGCAACGTGGGAGACCCGGGTGCGATCCCTCGGTTGGGAAGATCCCCTGGAGAAGGACAAGGATACCCACTCTAGTATTCTGGCCTGGAGAATTCCATGGACTGTGTAGTCCATGGGGTCGCAAAGAAGTCGGACACGACTGAGCGACTTTCACTTTTCCCTGCTTTACAATGTTGTGTTAGTTTCTGCTATCCAACAAAGTGAATCAACTATTAATGGAAGTATACATGGGCTTCCCTGGTGGCTCAAAGGGTAAAAAAGTCTGCCTGCAACACAGGGGACCGAGTTCGATCTCTGGGTAGAGAAGATCGCCTGGAGGAGGAATGGCAACCCAGTCCAGCAGTTGCCTGCAGAATCCCACGGACAGAGGAGCTGGTGGGCTACAGTCCGTAGGGTCGCAGAGAGTTGGACATGACTGAGCGATTATCATCTCCCACCTGGATTTCCCTCTGACCTCCCCCCAACCCCTACAAAATTCAAGTCACCGCAAAGCACCATGGGTACATCTTCACTTTCTCTCATGCCTCATCAGTAAGCCCTACTGAACAACCTCTAGAACACCACAGATGTATCCCTCCATCCAACTCTAGCACTCTGCTCCCATCATCTCTCCTCGAAACAATTCCCTCTGCCTCCTAGTCAATCCCCTTCCCTCCACCAGGTTCAGCCACACTGACCTTTATGGCCCTCAAATATCCCCCATCTAATTTCCACTCCAGGTCCTCTGCATTCCCTTGCCCTGGAATGTTTTTCTCCAGAAATTCCCAGGGCTGGTTCCTTTAGATCTCAGCTGAGATATCACCATCCAAGAAAAGTTTCTTAAATTTCCCATAACTATGAGGTTGTATCCCTACTTTTATGCCCCCCCTTTATTTATTTTAAGAGTTTATCATTATATGAAATTTACCATTGTTGTTAGTAATAGTTTAAACAGTTATGACTGAGCTTGGGTACATGGAGCAAAACACTGCCTATGGAAGCATAACCAAATGGGGGGTTTCACATGTAAGAAGAAGACCTGGCAAAAGCTGTCAGAGCGGGTTCAGGGGCTCCACGACCCATCAGACACTGGACTCCCTTACGTCTTTCTGTGTTGTCCTTTTTAACATGTGCCTTTCACCTTCAAGGTGTTCTGATAAAAACCTTTAATAACTCCTTATCGCTCATGGCATGTAGGCTCCCGGGGTGACTCGCCCACCCCTGGAAGACAACAAGTCCCACAGTAACAGCTCAACCCATATTTGGTTAGCTATTACAAACCCACGAAACAAGAACTCAGAAGTCCTTCATTTAGGGGTCACTCCTTCACCCTAGCTGTCATGCACAACAGCCATGCCCTCCAACGTGCCTGATCTGGTAGACTCTACTTCAAGGTTCTCTTGGGCCCCTTGACCCCGTCCTTCTTCCCCATCACAGCCTGAGTTCACGGCTTAGCACTGCTCACGCTGAGCTTTAGGGAGTTACATGATCGGCTTGTGTAGAGGATGTGATAGAATGCAGGGAGAGGCAAGAAGAAGGTGGTCTCCTAAGTGGCCTGACCACCTGCTTCTTCCTTCTCCCTGTATTCTATCACACCCTCTACACAAGCCAATCTTGTAACTTCCTGAAACTTGCGGGTCTTCCTGTTGTCTGCGCCCAAACAGAAAGCTCCCTACAAGCGGGGCAGGGCTTGCATATCCTGTTTACCACTGTTCTCCCAGATTATCAACCCAGACCACGTACATAGACACTTGGGAAACATTCTATAAAAGAATTGAAAATCACATCTAAATTCCTGAAAGCTATGTGCGAGGCTCCTCAGCACTTGGTCCAGTCCACCCTCCTAACGATACTGCCTGCCACCTTCTTTCATTGTGGTCAGTAACAGAAAAAGACTGAATTTCTAAACTGTTCAGATCTTAGTATTATTTTCATATTTTATTATCTCTGCATAAAATGTCTTCACCCCTTTTCATACAGGAAACTCGTGATTATCTCCTGAAGTCTCAGCTCCTGATTCTCCTTAGACACCATTTGCTGCTCCTCTGGGCAGCACTTGAATGATGGTGATGGTGAGGAGGGGGAGGGCAGTGATGTGACTGCAATTTCAGCAACTGACTGTAAGGAGTGCTTGCAATGCACCAGAGATGCTTACACATCCCTCACTAATAGAGACACATCTCGCACTCTCATAACAATCCTGTGAGGCAGGAATACTACTTTTCCCATTTAAGAGAAGGAAACTGACACATAGAAAGCTTAACTAATGTGGTGAAGTTCACAAAGCTAATGAAGACCAAAACCTGCCTTCAAACTCAGCTGGACGGTCTCTGTAAGTTGCAAACAATATTCATCCAGTCAGGCTGTAAGGCTGTTAGAAGCAGGATCTATATGGTACTCATGAGACTTAATGGTGTCTCAATAACATGATATTAAGTGAATGTTTAAAAAACCACTTATACAAATACAGAATGTGAGAACTGGCTAAAATGCAGACCTTATAAAGAAGAGCTAAATGTTTAAACTGACTATGCAACTATGTAAGTCAGTTCACTAATCCCAGAATAAAGTACTGGGCTACAATAACACGCACATCATACTAAGGGTGTGTGTTTGCTCCAGCACAGTCCAGACAGCTCTGGGGGTAAAGAATCTGGGTGCTGTGGTGAACCAGCCCATGCCTATTCGTAAGAAGGGACTGCGAACATTTTTTTCCAACTCTGCATTCAGAACCTCGAAAAAGACCACAGTGAGAGGATTTATACCACTGAACCTCGAAAGCGACATTTGGGCCTTTTTATTATGGAGAGACAGTTTGCCAGCAAACTGCTGTATTTAACCCAATTAGAGTTGCTGGAAGAACCCAGAAGGTTGCCTTGTGGAGGATGGATGGTGATTAAGAATGCTGTGGAGGGCGAGAGGTGGAACTTGTAAGCAGAATATACATCACGAAAGCACAAATAAATTTAATGAGAGACCAGGGTGTGAAATATCAACAACTGTCTATCCTCTATGTTATTTTTTATTTTCCAGTTTCAATAAAAACACAGTTTATAGATACAATATTCATTCAGAGATGTGGTCTGATGCTCTCTCCCATCAGTCTCTGGGAGTTGGTGATGGACAGGGAGGCCTGGCGTGCTGCGGTTCATGGGGTCACAAAGAGTCGGACACGACAGCGTGACTGAACTGAACTGAATATACAATATAAGCAAATTATGAAGATTGACCTATAAGAAATCAATCCTTTCTTTTTAAAGCACTCAAAACAGATAAAAAAATATACAAATTTAATCTAGCTTTAAATGGACTACAGAATGTTAGGTTATGTAAATTTAGTATTGCCATTCTGCTTATACATTACAAAGATGAGTCATTTACATAGGTAGAATAATGTTTTTCTCTCTTCAGAAAACCTCGTCTTCTTGCCCTCTGTTTTACATTGGAGTGACTCACAAACTCTTAAGTAGTAATCTCAAATTATTAGGTGCCCCTCATTAAACAGATTTTGAACACTAAGTTTACTTGTAAAGTTGTTTCTAAAATAAAATAGTCCGGAAATATCCAGCACATTAAAGAAAAAGGTAAACTACATTACCGTTTCATAAAAGGTTCTTTTCTTAAAATAACAATTCATCATTAAGATTTAAACCAGAAGAGCTCCCAAAACAATACACATGATGCCATCCTGAGGTTAGCCTGAGTGTAGGATAGGAATTTGGAAGGAGGCAAATGTGTTCCTTTTTGGAGTGTTAAAGCAAAATAATTTTCAACATGAACTTATTGCATATTAGAAAATATCTGTTCTTTTTGTGAATTACTCATTAAAGTAAATTAATAGTAGTCTAAAATGTGCTTATGTCTGTCCTTTGTAGGTATAATTTCACTTAATACACATAGAAAACCTATAAAAATATAAGCACTATTACTATCTCCATTTTATAGATGAGAAAAACAAAGACTTGAGAATGTAAATGATTTGCCCACCCTAGAAAGTCTGACTTGAGTGATTCAAACCACTTCAATATAAGCATGTATCAGAAAGTCGAGTAGAATTCTACCTAAATGATTTTACCTAGTATATGACACTCCTGAAGTTTTAACACCTCTGTTATATATGGCAGAGGCGTATGTTGGAGATGACATCATAAAAAAAAAAAAAAAAAAAAAAAACTGGACTAAACATAGATATAAAAGGCATTTAGCCTTCTATAGAAGCATGTACCTTATTGAAAAGAACTGACTGGGAGATAACAGGTAAACTGAGGAAGCAGGTGTTACCTACTCTCACAGGTTCCAAAGTTCTTAGTGACCAAGTATTAAGTAACATTGGAGATATCTTAAATAAACTTTTTATTTTTCTCTCTTTTCAGAGCAATGTTTGATGAATTATGCATATGTGGAATGCAAACACAGATTCAACTCACTTTGAAATACGTAAGGATATAAAATGTACAGAAAATATCCTTGGCAAAACCTGTATTGAGTTTCAAAAGCCCACACATTTGAAACAAAGTTTGTGATGTCCTCCAAAACATAAACATCAGTGGGTTCTCACATTCCTCACTTCTGCTTCTAATGTCAGAATATTGCCATCAATTTAAAAAGCAGACCTTTATGCCATAATTAGTCTACCTATTAAATCATATGGGAATGCTGTCTCTGAATCCAAATAGATCAAGATCTGCCATAGAAGAGAAAATATATCATGGCAAGACAAAATTCAAAACCTTCAATGAAACACTGTTTACACAGATTAATTCACAAAGTTTATAACTTTCTTTCCAAAGAATCGCATTGCCTGGATGAATGTGTTTTTGTCTATGTGAAGATACATTTGCACGAATGGATAAAACAATTTTTTTTAATCTGCAAGTAATTAAGACTAGAGCACTCTACTGGCACTGTTTAAGTCATGAGCTTGCCTCACAGATCAGGAGTACTTGAGGTTTTGCTTCCATTAACTGAGTCTGTCCTCTGTTTGAGTCCAGGTCGGAGTGCGTCCTCTGTTTTAACATATGGCCCTTCCATTAACTGAGTCTGCCCTCTGTTTGAGTCCGGGTCGGAGTGCGTCCTCTGTTTTAACATATGGCCAAAAGATACTCTCATACCACACCCTTTAGTGCCTTAGAAATGTTAGTGTGGCAACCCTGACTTAACTAATGTTAATGTAATTTAACTTCTGCTGCTAAATGCCTGCAGACAATTGTATTCTTATCAATATTAAACCTAACAGTTGGAGAAAAAAATAATAAAGCTCTCCCTATCCTATTTAATTTTGCTTTCTCTATCCTATGAGCACCACTGAAGTTAGAACTAAAATAAATTTTCTTACACTTTTGACTTTATCTCTCATTATTCCATATCTAGAAAATGAAAGGCAGCAGTGTGAATATTTACCATTAATCTATTCCTTATACTCAGCTGTGACTCAAGCACACTTACAAACCAAAAGCAAAGGAGAATACATCTTCTCATACTGATCTAAGTGAGTTTGATATATAAGCTTTAAAGAGTGCTTTCATGTAAAAGTTTCATTGTACTATGACAATAATCTCAGGTTTCTTACAATTACTTAGTAAGAGGGAAGAAGCAAAACGCAGAATGTGGCTGATTAATCTCTGGTCTAGAAGCTTTAAGGTGAATGGCATAGACAAATTCCTGAGTCTTAAATTACTCTGTAAAGGATGTCAAAGTGTTACTTGCTCATTCCTGTCCGATTCTTAGCGACCCCATGGACTGTAGCCCACCAGGCTCCTGCATCTATGGGATTCTCCAGGCAAGAATACTGGAATGGGTAGCCAATCCCCTCTCCAGGGGATGCTCCCACCCTAGGGAAGGATAATAACTGTATTAAATAAAATCTTAAACAAACAGGTCAATTGCATGATGGAATTTAATCCAATAACAGAGAAAACAAAACAGAATATTTGAAATGAGGACTTCAGTGAAGAGTAATCAAATTTCACAGTGTGCAATCACTCCTCTTTGTCAGGTTTCTGATGAGTCAGGCTTTGCCTTTCTTACGCTAATAAAATAGATCCTAGGTTAAGATCAGGAGGATTGGGTTGCTGTGGATCCAGTTTCACTCCCCCACAGATTTTCTGCCTTGCAATCTGAACACAGTAAGGGCGATGGGATCGTCTGTGAGATGTAAACCCATTAAATAAATCCACAGGCTCTGTATCCTCGGCCTCTTACAAGCTAAAAGAATCTCTCTTTTTTTCCCCTTCAAGTCTGTATTTATCCGTGGCAATCCTCAAAGATGTTTCATAAGTCCGCAGGGGCACACCAATGTCAAGACTTCCTTTCAACAGAAAAATAACATTTTTGAGGGTTCTGAATTATGCAAAGAGGATAAGTAATTTTGAGATCCTTTCTGACACATATAAATAGCCAGACACAAACAGATAAAATAAGGGTCTTTCTGAAATGAGCACTCGCTTTGTGCAGATTACTATCCTTTGATTCTAGACCCTGACACTTTGCACTAGGTGTCAGCTGCCACAGTAACACAACAGCTGTCTGGAGGAACTCAAGTGGATATCTACATTTTTACCCACATGAATTTCGCCAACAGTCAATTCCAGTAGCGCATCAACCCTCTGGGAAAAATTCCTGTCTTCTTCCTGAAGTGTCTGAGGATCTCATTTACACGAAGGTACACTTAAATACAATGAAACCGTACAATGATTGTTCTCGGTATAATGGTATCTAACCTGGCTTCCTTTTGTCTTACAGTCAGAGAAAAAAAGGAATTTTACGTAAAACATGTTGGCCATTTATACTGTAATTTGCAGAATGTTTCTTTTATACAAAAACAAAAAAATCATGGTGGAATTTCACTGTAGGTTCTAATCTGGCCTTTTTTTTTTTTTTTTCTTATAATAAAAAGTTAAATAAATTCAGCTTATAAATGAAACCATTTCATCCCTAAGTTCCTTCTAGTATATAAGTTTACATGGTCTTCCCTAACCAGTATATCCACCACGGTTCCATGAGCTGCTCATTTATTGCCTGAGGCTACAGTGTATCACTCCCAAATCGATTTGGAAAATGTACAACTAGAGCACCAATCGTTAAGAACTGTATATTTTCATTTATTTGAAATAATCGGTACAGCCTTTGAAAAGAAATACTAATCATGTCGATTTAGACCTACACGGTGCTAAGTAGTCTCTTTAATAATTCAAAAAAGATGCCTTAATAATTTTATAGGTTGTATTGACCTATTGACTTTTATTGTGAATTAATCATTGTCCCTGAGAATCAATTAAATTATTTTCCAATTTCTTGTGCTGAAAAATCTAACATAAATAAATACTGTTCCTTTAAAACAGCTGTAAATAAAAAGCCTGTTGATCTTCTATGGGAAAGAGGGAAGAAATTAAATTTTTCTGTGATTTTTTTCAAAATTAAACATTATACTGAGATATTGTAGATTTACAAGTTACTGTCAGAAATATTACAGAAATATCCCAGTTCTCTTTTACCTGTTCCCCCCTTGACAACATCTTAAGAAAATACAGTATATCATCACAGTGATATTACTGGTAACAGTCAAGACCCAGAACATTCATCACCAGGGGGGTCCGGGCAGTTGTCCTGTTGCTGCCACACACTGTTCTCTCCTGTGCCCACACCCTTCTTTACCCTTCGTACCCACTCATTCCTCCTCCATTTCTCCGAATGTCTCCTGTCAGAAATGCTAACCTAATGGCACCGTCTGGAAAGTGACCTTTTGGCACTGGCTTTTTTTTCACTCAGCATAATTCATCCAAAATGCTGTCTACTTCAATAGCGGCTTTAGTGTTTTTTATCACTGGTACGGATGGACCACAATCTGCAGTCTCTTCACCTGTTGAGACACATCTGGATTGGTTCCAGATTTGGGCTAATATGGATGAAGCTGCAAAATAGTCATACACTGCTTTTGGTGTCATATAGGAAATACAAGTTCAGTTTTGTAAGAAACCATCATACTCTCCACCAGAGTGGCTATACTATTTTATATCAGCGGCCCAGTTTCTCCACATGCTCGCCAGCATTCAGTGTTGTCACTGTTTGGCATTTTAGTCTTTCACCTATCCTAGTGGTTGCTTCGGGCTTTTACATTCATGACTTGCCATACTGTGCTGCGGTTGACGTTTTATAGGTTCAAGTATAGAAATCTTACTCCCTTTATGTCCCTTTATCTCTCTCTATATATTTGTCTTAAACAGTTTTTCTTCATTTAGAACTACATAAGGCATTGTTATAAATTTTTCTTCAACCCTGAAATATAATTTAGAACACTAAAGAAGAGAAGGAAAGTCAATTGTCTTTAACCATATTTTTGCTTACTGTGTTCCTTCTTCCTTTCTTCCTTCCTGATGTTCCAAAGTTCCTTCTTGTATCATTTTCTTTCTTATTAAAGAATTTCTTTCCTTCATTCATTCTTAGAGGGTAGTTGTGTTGGTGAACAATTTCTGTTAGCATTTTTCCATGCAAAAATATGTTGACTTCTTTGTAATGTCTCTGCTTTTTTCAATACGCTGTCTAGGTTTGTCATAGCTTTCCTTCTAAGAAGCAAGTGTCTTTTTAAGTGTCCTTACATAATGAGGCTTTTATTTAAACTTTCTGTTTTCTATGACATTGCTCCAGCTGCAAAAGGCAGGGTCCCACTTACTACTGCCAGTAGAAACAGAAGCCCAAGTCCCCCGCTTGGTATCTGTTGACACATGCCATGAGGTGAGGGCTCCTCCTCATTGCTTTACGGGGGTGATTTCAGCCCCACACGCAGTCTCCACTGTCAGTGTGCTAGAAGTGGTCTTGTTACTGCTTTAAAATGCTCGAAGGCCTGACTCTCCACTAGGGCCCTTCTGTGAGCACCTCGGAAGTGATGGGGAGGGGAACCTTGCTGCTGGCAGGAGCAGGTGGAAGTCTCACCTTCCAACAGTCTTCTCTGACCACAGCAGTTACATAAAGCACATCATAACAGTCTCACAAGGGGGCAATCTAGGACCCGCGCTTGCACTCCTCACTACTGGGGGCGGTGAGGGTAGGGCCACAGTTCCTGTGTGTTTATCTGGCAAACTACAGCAATCGTCCAAAAGGTTTCCATATTTTCAGTAAAGTCTGCTCCTTGGCTTGAGAGAAGACTTTTTTTTTTTTTTCTTTCTTTCCTCTTTGCATATGATGGCATTTCTAGGTGCTAGTTTCATCAGCTTCAAGTACTGAATATATTTGATTAGAAAAAAAGGAGAAGAAATTCAAGCCCATATTATTCCTTGGGCCCTGAGGTTTCGAACTAGTTTGCATTCCTTTTTCTTCCTTTCAGCATCTTTATGTTTGTTTTATGTGTAATGTCCACAGTTTTACCAAGAGGAGTAGGTAAAAGTCTGTGTATTCCATGTTCCCAGATATAAAATCTGTGCCAGATGACATATTTGCTGAGGCCTCTATTTTTGCCATTTTTATTTACTTCTTTAAGTAAGTAAGTGAAAGTCGCTCAGTCGTGTCTGACTCTTTGCAACCCCATGGACTATACAGTCCATGGGATTCTCCATGCCAGAATACTGGTGTGGGTAGGCTTTCCCTTCTCCAGAGGATCTTCCCAATCCAGGGATTGAACCCAGGTCTCCCACATTGCAGGCGGATTCTTTACCAATCAGCTGAGCCACAAGGGAAGCCCTTAAAGCTATTAAAATCTTCTTATAACAAAATAGAACATATTAGTGTACAAAGAAAATAATTATACTCAAACGGTGCTTCTCCAACTGGCCTGTGGACATATCCTTCAGGAACTGACGATTCTATGAAACTGATCAAAATGTTGTGGTATCAGATGGATTATAACATTAAAAAATATATTTTACCATTTGAAAAGATGAAAGTACTTTTTAAAATCTAAATATTTTCAAAATAAGATTATGGTCTTAAGCTATAAATTCCCAGGTGCTTGGCAAAAGGCACCAAAAAACAATTTCTTTCTAGAAGAAATTGAGACTCTAAAATGTGAGAAATACTGCCCGACTCCTGGGGTGACCATTTGTCTCTGTCTTCCCAGGGCACTGTCAGCATCCACTTTTTTTTTTTCCTGGAATAATCATTAATAGAGCCATCCTTCACATACGATGGGCTCGATTTTGTATACCAAGCTATAATGGTCACATTATCTATGATCATTAGGAAAAAATATACAGAAAGTAAAAGCAGGTGGGAGAATCCCAACCAGTGTTTGCGTCCCCCGGGCATTCCACCTTCTCTTCAGTACACCGAGGCTTTTATTCAGCCTTTCTTTGTGGAAAGCAGCTCATATGCTGGTTCACATTCTTTTTCTCAGCAGCAACTTCTCATTACACTTTCTGTGCTTTACAGTGTAAAGTATAGCATCTCTGGGGCTTCCCAGGTGGCGCTAGCGGTAAAGAATCTGCCTGCCAACGCAGGAGACCTAAGAGACTCTGACTGGATCCCTGGGTCGGGAGGAACCCCTGGAGAAGAGAATGGCAACTCATGCCAGTATTCTTGCCTGGAGAATTCCATGGACAGAGGAGCCTGGTGGGCTGCAGTCTATGGGGTTGCAAAGAGTCGGAAATGACTGAACAACTAACGCAAATACCATCTATAATAGTAGCACTGCCGCTGCCAAGTCGCTTCAGTCGTGTCCGACTGTGTGTGACCCCATAGACGGCAGCCCACCAGGCTCCTCCTCCCTGGGATTCTCCAGGCAAGAACACTGGAGTGGGTTGCCATAGCACTAGACGATTGTAAACATGTGTTCTAACACTGTATAAGAATATCAAGGAACACTAATATTTGGCTAATCGCATACCTTAATAATTCACAACCATCAAACTTGCAGTTAGACGTATAACTCATTAGTCTGCAGTACAACACTTGCGTGGAAACAACTCACCAGCTTCTCAACATCTAAGTCACTAAACTGTGACATAACAAATGTTGTAGAAACATAAATAGTTTGCTTTTTAATAACCCACAGGTATACTTGAGCTTATAATCCAATATAATAGAATTTGATATAAATGAAGGAAAAAAATTATAAGATTAAAGGTGTGATATACCTATTAGCCAATAAAGAAAAAGATTATTATTAAATATAAAAACATATAAGCCGAATTAGAGGTCTCCTTGTACACTTTCCCCTATCGTTTGAATTTTTATAACTATCACATATTAATTCTATAATCAGAAAAATAAAACCTAAGTTTATGAAGTGGGAAATGATAATATTGGAAAAAATCTGAAGGATATTAAGAAAACATCAACTTTCAAAACTTCAGCTAAACAACATTTACTTACATTCGAGGCAGTTGAAAAAACACATAGGGTATTCACAAGGCTCTTGTGTGAAGTCTTTGAAGTTTGAAAATTTAGCAGGTTCATTAGAGATATGACCAAAACAACACATAATATTTTTTAAAATAGGTAAATATTCTTAAAAATGGACACAGTTTACTTTGTCAGGGAACATCACTTATCATTACTCACAAATTTTGAAACACGTATTGTGTATCACTAAAACATAGCCAATTAAATAATTTGGCTTCTTAGGGTCATTTATTTTTAATATTTACAAGCTATTAAAATCTTAATGTCTCTGATCTTCCAAATTCAGACCTTGTCATATTACAAAGCTTAATAGGGGTAATAAACTGATGTCTTTTAATACTTCTTGCAAAAATGACCTATTTCACGAAATGATGGTCTCCAAATGTGTATATACTTGTAAACATCATTAAATTGAATATTTACTGAAAGGAGTTTTTGACCATTCATCTGAATGAACCCTTTTATAACGCAAACATTTCTATGTAAAATAAACAGTCATATTTTATGTTCTACTTTGAAAATCTAATTCATTATTACACACTAGTTAAATATACTGAAGTTTCTCATATCCTGGTTGTGATGGTTAATTTTGTGTGTCTGTCTGAGCCATGGACTGTCCAGATATTTGGTCAGATGTCAGTCTAGCTGTGCTCAGATGAAATTAATACCAGCATCAGTACACTGAGTAAATCAGATGTATCTCCTCAATGCACATGGACCCCATTCGCTCAGTTCAAGGTCTGAAGAAAACATCTGACCCTCCCACAAGTAAGAGGGAATTCCTCTTGCCCAATGGCCATCTAGCTGGGACATGGTTTGTTTTGGTTTTTTTTTTGGCGAGGGGGTGGGGTGGTGGACAGCCTTTGGCTTGAACTGAAGCATTAGCTCTTCCTGAGTTGCAGGCCTACCAGCCTTCATACAGGAACACCTCCATCACCTCTTCAGTTTACAGGTCCTCAGACTCTGAATGAAACTTAAGTTTGCTGACAGATGCAGATTTAGGGACTTGTCAGCCTCCAAATCTGTGCAACCAATTCTTTGTTATCTATCTACCTATCTATTTTGTCTCTCTGGAGATCTCTAACTAATACACTTGGTTAATAACCTATACTGATAATATTAATAATAATAAAGCTCATGTGAATACAGTGAATTCTGCTCAAACAAAAATGTTATCTAAATTCTCAAGTCCCTGTAATTTAACAGTTAGTCTAATTGAAAATTTTATCAGTTTTGGCATATACAGCTATGTTAGAACCTTAATTTCCATGTATAATTTTGAGGAATAAATTGATGATTATGTAAAGGTGATTCAGGGATTCTTGATACCCAATGTGTTAGAACTGGAGGGTAGGAGAAAGGGTGACATTTGAATAGTCCCTGAATACTCTGTTACAAGAACCGACAAAGAAAAAAATATCAGTTCACTGGGAATAATATGTCAGACACCAATATTTTATATTACATACTTGTCAGCATAAGGAAAATAATAAAAACATGGACAGAACCACTGTTTATGAAGTAGGAAAAATGTATAGGTCTTTCCAATTTACTTCTAACAAATAGAGTATGTGGCAGATATCTGCTTTATAAAAATACATTTTAAAAGCCATAATGTCGTGATGAATCTTTGCTGAACAGCACAGCCATAGGTGTCTATTTTTAGTAAATATCTGAGGAATAGTCGTCTTTGTAAGTTTTCTGAATTCAAATTCTACTATTCTAAGTAAAGCCTGTAAATGTGAAGGTCAAACATCTATTTATAAACTCCACAAAGTTCTTTTCAGTTAAAATGTATAAATATTACACACACACACACATTTTACTACCCCAGTAAAATATACATCCTATTATCATTGCCTTAACTGTTTAAATCATTGCAAATATACTCATCATAATTCATGATGAAGAGTTGTCACATTATTTAAGGTGATCACTTAGACCCTGATAATAATAAAAACAATAATAACAACTATGATAGTGATGATGCTAATAAATGCTACTATATAGACAGTGTTTACTATATGTCATACTCTGCTCTAAGAGTTTTACATAAATTAACTTAGTCCTCACAAAATCCCAATGAGAGAGGTATTATTATTAATTCAGTTTTACAAATGAGTAAACTGAAGTAGGACAAAGGCTAATAGAGTTTTGTCAAGAGAATATACTGGTCATAGGAAACACCCTCTTCCAACAACACAAGAGAAGATTCTACACATGGACATTACCAGATGGTCAATACCGAAATCAGATTTATTGCATTCTTTGCAGCCAAAGATGGAGGAGCTCTACATAGTCAGCAAAAACAAGACCAGGAAATGACTGTGGCTCAGATCACCAGCTCCTTATTGTAAAATTCATACTTCAATTGAAGAAAGTGGAGAAAACCACAATGCCATTCAGGTATGACCCAAATCAAATCCCTTACAATTATACAGTGGAAGTGAGAAATAGAGTCAGGAATTAGATCCGATAGACAGAGTGCCTGAAGAACTATGGACGGAAGTTCATAACATCATACATGAGGTGGTGACCAAAATCATCCCAAAGAAAAAGAAATACAAGAAGGCAAAACAGTTGTCTGAGGAGGCCTTACAAACAGCTGAGAAAAGAAGAGAAGTGAAAGGCAAAGGAGAAAAGGAAAGATATACCCATCTGAATGCACAGCTCCAGAGAATAGCAAAGAGGGATAAGAAAGCCTTCCTCAGTGATCAATGCAAACAAATAGAGGAAAACAACAGAATGGGAAAGACTAGAGATCTCTTCAAGAAAATTGGACACACCAAGAGAATACTTCATGCAAACTGAAACACAGAGGCCATATTCTCTAAGTATATTAGATACCGTTTAAAAAATTATTTTGCCTTAATTTGTAATATTAAAAACTAGATGCTCCCTATATATGTTGGCTTCCCTGGTGGCTCAGATGGTAAAGCGTCTGCCTACAATGCGGGAGACCCAGGTTCAATCCCTGGGTTGGGAAGCTCTCCTGGAGAAGGAAATGGCACCCCACTCCAGTACTCTTGCCTGGAAAATCTCATGGACGGAGGAGCCTGGTGGGCTACAGTCCATGGGGTTGCAAAGAGTCGGACACGACTGAGCGACTTCACTTTCAAACACTCTTATTATAGAAGATCATCTAGACACTTAGAAATGAATACACAACATCACAGAAAAAGCCTATGACATAATGTTAAGGGAAAGAAATTCACTACATAAAATTGCATTTTCACACTGATTACAACCGTATCAAAGTCAGCCATGCACACAGTCAAGGGCTGTGAAAGGAACAACACAGCGCGGGAACTGCTGCTCCTCCATGAACTCCCTGTCTCCCCTTCCCCTTGATGACCAGATGAGCTGTGCCTGTGACAAAGGCCCGTGATTCATGCTGAATCCATGCAAGCTGGCTTTCTCCAACTACAGTCCTGGACCGAAGGTCCCTGAGTCACCACCACTGTCACCAAGTCCAAAGGCTCTTTTCTTCCTCATCCTCCGTGTTTTCACAGCACATGCATTCTTTACTAGTAATTTTCTTTCCCAAATTATCTATGAACATGTCAGTTGGATGGACAATGCCTCCTATACCGGCTCCTCTCCTGTTACCCAAGGAACTGCTTGTGCCGTACACTCCGCACCTTGGCAACTGAATCTGTTCCAGTTACTGCAGTACTTCCCCCACGCAGAGAGTCCTCAAACATAAAGCAAGCCCTGAGCTCCACACCTCCACATGACCATGTGTCAGCATCTCCCCCTGGCATTAACTCTTGTAATCTGTGAAACTCCTGCCAGTGATGAAACAGGATCTCCAGACTCGCATTTCCCTCCAGGGCATCTTATTTTGTTCTCCATCTCCTCTCACGAAACCTCAGTGTCACACGGGTCAAAGCTTTGTAAATTACAGCTCCCAATTCCCTTGTCACCCACCTTCACATCTCCTCTAGGTTCTACGGGAATAGGACCCTATGCTTGCTCCCACACACCTCTCACGCTCATTCTTATCTCCAGAATCCCACTTGAGTTTCAACTCACCCAGAAATCTTTATTGGTGACTTTCACTCAGCTGTTTCTCCTACACCTTTAAAATTTGGTAATACTTATACTTCAGTTTTCATATGGCAGTTACCGTGTTTGACATGTTTATGTTATAGCTATTAGTTTGAGCCACATGAAATCGCTGATATTTTTAACCTATGTAGTTCAATTTAGTATTATTGTTGATTTTAGAGGGCCTAAGTAAACAGCAGTCTCTAAGAAAACAGCAGTGGGTACTGCCTTTCTTTGGGATCCCCTCAGAAGCCCAGAATACTGTAAGTGTTTGTTAAAATCAAGAATCTTAATGAATCCATCCAGATACCTACATTTGTATCTATCCATTTGTATAAATCAATTGTCTATAGTAATCGGTATAACCTATCCCCTCCAGTGGTACAGGTGAGAAACTTTAGAACCTGAAAACTTTGGGTAACATAAAATATTTTGGTTCAAGAAGTTGTTTTAAAATAATTTATGATGGGAACATTCTTGGCTTTAGAGTTTGGCAGGTACAGTAAAAAAAGCTTTCTAGTTGATTGAAATAAAAAAAAAAAAAAAACCACCAAAACACTTTTCAGCACAGGTACTTGCCTTATAAAAATAAATTGCCTAAAAGCAAAGCACAGCACCCTGTGTGCATAGTGAGCCTAGCAGACTGCTGTCAGAGAAGAGATGCTGGAGAAGGAGGGGGCAATTCACATTTCCATAGCGTCTCTCTTACAGCCAGATCCGAAACCCTTTCACAAAGCAGTAAATATCATCACCAGAAAGAGACAGCGATAGGATGTCAATAAAGTAGGGACTCCGGGTAGAGACACAGCATCGCACCACCACCACTGTTCTCAAGAGCAGGCCCCCAAACAGCTGCAAGCAGAAATGAAACTCATCTGTGCTGGTGAAAAAAAGGGGATGGAGCGGGGAATGTGTTTGGGGTTCTTCAGGATCACCTGAACCGTCCACAGAAAGCAACTGGTTTTCCATACTTTCTCAGAGAATGACTTCAATCCGTATGGAGGCCTGTTTGCTGGCTTCCCCAACACAAAACAGGTCTCCCCTCCCAGAGGAAGGCACTGCTCCCCAGTCGCCTACGCAGTTCACGCCTTCCCCTGCGGAAATACCAGCTGGGAATGAAGCCCCACCCCCACCCCCATGAAAAGATACAGCGCTTTGATGCTATGAGGAGCCCCGAGGTGCCCTCAAAGCATCAGGGACAGGAAAGAAAAACACTGGCTGCACCCTCTCCAACATTTCAGCGGCCCATTCTGGGGAACATGTTACTGAAACTTGGAGAAATTAAACACACAGGTGGACGTCCGCGGTGCGTGCGTCTTCCTCCACCGCCGGCTGGGGCGCTGATGGGCAGGCAGCTCTCCAGTCTGCTCCCAAGGCCCTGAGCCCCAAAACCTCCTCCCATCCTGAGCTGCGGCGGCAGACCCGGGACCATCCTCCAGGGGTCAGAATTGGGTTACAGATCCCTCCCGGCACATGACTGAGCAGCCAGATCTGGGACAATTTCTGTGACTCCTTCATTAAGATTCAAGTGGAATAAGTACGGTAGAAATTGAACACACCCAGAAACGGTGCCTTGCTGCGGCTGTAGTCGGTAAACATTTATTCACTAAGCCCAGTCTGTGCTCTCTCTCTCTCTCTCTCCTCTCTCTCCCAGTCACAGTTGTTCTTCTGATCGGTACCTGCTTGCTGTTTTAATGCATAATTAAGAAGGTCAGAATTAATGAAGCGGTGTGGAGTAAAGTTTAAGGAATCCCTAGGCGCTATTTATTCTATTAGATCTCAGGCATGAATGTCAGCTTGGCAGCGCAAGCTGCATAAGCAATGGGGCAGGC
This sequence comes from Bos indicus, assembly GCF_029378745.1. Classification (NCBI taxonomy): domain Eukaryota; kingdom Metazoa; phylum Chordata; class Mammalia; order Artiodactyla; family Bovidae; genus Bos; species Bos indicus. The sequence continues at coordinate 98,433,623 of NC_091768.1, forward strand.
CGCAGCCCAGGAGCCCTCCACCAAGGGAGACTCACCTGCACTGTCCAGTCATTCCTGAGCTCCTTCCCTGCGAAAATCACACACAGCTGGTCAGCTGGAACCCCCTGTCGCCTAGCAACCACCTCCTTGAGCTGGAAGATGCTGGTGTCAGAATCGACCTCCACTGGGAACCCGTGGTTAGAGTTGAACCTGACAAACACTGGCCAAAAAACAAAAAAGAAGCTTTAGTCAAAACCCTCAAATGGCAATTGCATTTAATCACAATCCTTAATGGCAATGCAACATTTCTGAATTGATTTGCCCCTCTCCTGCCCTTTGATAAGCAGTCTGCATTTTCTTTCACTTATAAAGCTTAAGGCTATGGAGCAACATTTGGAGAAAAATGGAGTTATCCTATGGGATTTCCCTTTCATATATTAGTCAGTGACCCACAAACAAAATTGCATGCTCCCTTTGACATCCGTCCTGCAAAACAGGGGGGACTCAAGCAGAACACTTGCTTGATTGGAATTGTGAGATTCCCAAGAGTTTATCCAGGCGATTCAGCTCTGACAGCCTGTACAAACTCACAGGGCCTCTACAGCATCCCCCTTAATAAAAAATCAAAGGCATCGCGCTGGCACTCATGGTATAGCAGTGGAAAGAAATCAAACCACTTTCTGAACTAGAGTGAAGGCACGAGGTTGTGTCTAAGAGCCCGAGCCCTCATTGGTGGCCCCAGCCAAAAGGCTCCACGGGGTCTTACGGAAACATGTATTTGCCCCGTCTTTTGAAAGATACCATTTTTCTTGGAACCACTATTCTCCTCAAGGCCCAGGCTGGAGCCTTGCAGCCTCTCCCATGTCTTCTTGCTGCCAATGCCATCCACCTCCTCCAAGGCTCTTGCGTCTGTCCTTTCCGTTGCATTCCTCCAGTCACAGTGCTTATCAAGTCACGTCTTGATTCTTGCAGTAGCCTCCCAACTGAAGTCCTGTGTGTGTGTTCGTCGCTCAGTCGGGGCCAACACTTTATGACCCCATGGACTGCAGGTCCCAGTGCAGCCCACAGGCTCCTCTGCCCATGGAATTCTCCAGGCACGAATACTGGAGTGGGCTGCCATTCTCATCTCCAGGGAAGCTTCCCTGGCCCAGAGATCTAAGCCAGGTCGCCCACATTGCAGGCAGATTCTTTACCAACTGAGCCACCAGGGAAACACAACTGAAGTCTTAATATTCTCCTTTCACTTTCAGAATGTCCTACATTGTTCAGCAAAGTAAACCTTATTCTAGAGCTCCACCGTGTCACAGCCCTCAAAAATTTTAAAGGCTTAAAGCTTTTAAACTAAATGCCCCCAAAACACAGACCACAGAAAACTCCTGCCCCTGCACTCCCTTCCTCACGGCTGCCTGCTGAAAGCCCATTCACCCCCAGGATCCATCTAAGACATGACCTCCTCCCAGAGGCCACTCACTGTCAGCTGCATCAGGACTGAGTTCACCTCTTCAGGATTCAGGGGCTGTTACTATGTACATCTTGTGAGGCTTGCCACAATTTCTCAGGGACGCAGTACAACACAGGAGATAAATACACCCTCCAAACTGAGAGGAACTAGTCGCCAATCCTATAGGTCCCTTATCAGCTTAGGGGACTAGGGTGAACATACTAACCTTCACTCTTTAACTCTCAGTTCCCTAATCTTCAAAATATTTATAAAGCACAGAGAGTGTTCTATGATACATTAATAATACTTATAGTGTTTACAACAATCCCACAATGACTTTTAAAAAATGGATATTTGTATATGTCTTCCTACCTTCTATGAAAGTTCATAAACTCCTCAAGGCCAGGCACTACAGTTAATTTTCTGCTATATCTTCTTTAAATGGAGCATTAGCACTCAGTAGTTCTCAATATGTGAGATGATCCACCAAATAATAATCATAATTAAATAATATTTACAATACCAATAATAGTCAAGTAATTACTACGTGGTAGAAATTGTACCTTACATAGGCCATTTTTAAGCTTCCTAATGATCTGGTAAGGTCACTATTAGTATCCTTATTTAAAAGAAAAGTAAATGAAGGCCTTGACAATTGTAATCACTTTTCTGAGGACATCAGTTACTTTGTAATGGAATCACAATTTAAATTCACTTCAAACTACCTCTAAACCCTATTCCATTTCTCCTAAAGCACACTGCCTAAACTATTCTCAGAAGAAAAGTCCACATTCCTTTTCCTTATGACTGTACGTGTGTGTGTGTGTGTGTGTGTGTGTGTGTGTGTGTGTGTAAAACACAACAGCAAAAAGTCTTTATACCATACATCAGACGGCCTTTATACCATACATCAGACAGGTTAGCAGTAGAAATGAGATTGAAAGTAAAAGCTGCAGTCAAGTGCTAAGAGCAAAGAACAATGAACAATAGTTATAAGACACAGTGAGATACAAAAGATACAAACTGAGGTTAAGTGCCAGAGATGGACTACAAGCGCAAAGACCTGACATATTTTACCAGCATAGAAAATATTTAGAAAGGGTAAGAACTGTGACAAAAGTGTCCCAAATAAAGAAAACTGATAAAAAAAAAAAATTACAGAGGAAAACGTGTTTTTGATATACATTAAAGTAGATGCTATGTGACGCTGTTGAAAGTGAGAGGAGGCAAAATAAAAATATATTGGAAGCCCTTGAAGTATATTCTTGGTATCCTTAGATCAGAGACCATAAGGCAACCAATTCATCAGAGAAGACATGGTGACCAGTGAGTGACTATAAGGAACAAAAGCTATGGTCTGAGTTCCAAATTGATATTCTGGTAGTGTAAATAGATTTTTTTTTTTTTTTTTTGAAGTAAAAATGGGGAAGAAGCAGTCGAAAAACCATACAAAAGCTATTTTAAAAAGGGTTAAATAAATAAAATTCATTGAAAGAAGTAATCAGAGGAAACTCTGTAGCCTTAAATGCCAATATCAATATAAACAAAGACAAACGAAAAGGCTAGGAAAAGAACAGAAAGCAAGTGAAAGTAAAGTGCAAAAAAGCAAATAAACAAATTAATGTTGTATGTATATGTATGGCTGAGTCCCTTCACTGTTCACCTGAAACTCTTACAAGATTATTAATCAAATATACCCCAATATAATAATTTTTTAAAAAGGGAGAAATATTTAAGGAGATCTAAAGTTGCTGATTTTCTCTAGAGGTTCAAATCATGAGAATTCCACCCTAAGGAAAAGAATTATAAAGAAAACTAAAGGGGTAAAAAAAATCTGCAAAATAAATACTAGATAATTCTGTGCCACTAATGAAAACATTACTATCTAAAAGCCTTTTGTTTTCCTCATAAATAGAAAATTAAAGTTTGTGAGCCTAAACTCAACTTGGATAAATCATATCAATACTATATAAATGAATATTGTTGAGCAACAATTCAGAAATAGACTATGAATTTATCATGGAAAGACTGATCAAGTACATAGCAGGTATTTGGTCAACTAAAATATTTGTTGAGTGAATTAAACAAAAGCACAGCTCAAGAGAGACCACTACCATCAGTGTATAAATGGGATCAACACTTTTAGGGCAAGACAGTTCCTTCTCAAAAAAGAATGCCCTTATCGCATCTATAGGCTGTTCAGCTCCAGCTGCAGCCCAGTAAATACCAGGAGCATACTCTAATAATTGTGCCAACCAAAAGTAACCCTACATATCTCTGAATGTCCCTTGGTAAGGCAGTTTCTTCTTTACCTTTAAGAAACATCACTCTAGTATCACCAGCCCCAAGCAGACACAACTTGTCCTCTGATTCCCTTCCACTCCTTATCCCACATCTATGCTCAGAAAAATCTACTGTGAACTTCTTATTGTTGTTAACTCTCCATTTCTTTCCATTGCATTCTTTAACGAACCTACTCTTGAAGTCTTAAAGACTGCTCTTGGTATGACCTCCATATTGTCAATCAATGGTTGCTTTTCTATGTTTTTCATATTTGGCCATTTGGGGATAATCAGCAATAATTAGCCCTTGATCTAATAGCACTTTTCACTCTTCTCTAAGCATCTGCCACTAAGTCCTCCTGGTTTCCTTCTACAACACAGGACATACTTTCTTACTGATTTCAGAGTGCCCAGGGTTCTGCTTGATCTCTTCTTTTCTGACTGCCCACCTAGGGTTGCATTATCCAAGCTGCATGTCTTATAATTCTTGGGTAATTTAATGTATTAATATGGGAAATTTTCATTCACCATGATTTTTACTTTATCTTATTTTAAAATTCAACTCTCTCACAACCTTCTACGTCAGATAATTCTCAGAACAATATGAGTCCATAGTTATCTAATTCTTAGGACCAATTGCTATGTTCCTAAAGCTATAGAATTGGCTCACAAAAACTCTATTGAACATGTACTTAACAACTTCTATGAGAATCTCAAAATACTTACATAAAGGTGAAATTAACCTCCCACAAATCACATAGTATATCTTCAGTATTCATAACATCAAATTTGTTATACTCCTAATTTCTTGCTGTCATAATTTAAAACATTTTTAAAAACGCTGCAGCATATTAGGCATTTTTCATAGGACTCTGCTAGTGAAAAAATTTAACACACTTCCTAGATGAATGAGTTTCCAAATTGGGTATTTTATTGTATGCTCTAAACTTGAACTTTAATTACTTTTTTCTTAAATTGAGAAAAACACAAAGTATGATTCAACAAGAACATCTACAGTGTAGGATTAAAGTACATAGGAGATGAAAGTCTGACCAGCACTTGAAAACTGTTGATATTTTAAGAAAAAAGTAAACACTTATTTTGAAAAAGAGCCACTATTATAATCTGACGAACACGTGGGGAGGAGGGGAAAGTAACAAATGCAAAATCAACAATTAAGGGATAGGAAGCACTTGCTATTTGATCATATAGGTGACTTCTAAGTTCAAAGGAAAATGTTAGAAGAAAGCTAACTGCAACATTTACTAAAGTTACCCCTTCTACACAACAGATATAAAGAATAACAACAACAAATGCATTGAGGTAAGGATCAGGCATAGATGCACCCAATTTCCCTAAAAGAACCAACTGTGAATCTACTCTCTGGCTCTTAAGGCCCTAACTTCAACTGACAATGGAAACACAGGCCTCCACTGGAGAACGAAGCCTTAAATCGTGATGCTGAACTTGCATCAAGCAGAGCTGAGAACTGTGGTTAACTATGGGACCCATCCAGGCTTTAGTCACAGATCAAACTCAACTGGCAGAAATCCCCTATTTGGGCCATGATGACCTCCCCCTGCCCCTTATTTTGTAGCCCATCATTCAAAGTGTTGCACATTAGGGAAATGAACAAGATTTTGTGAGAGAGAAGCTCTAGGAAATAGCACCATGAAAACAACCATTTTATTAACCACCAGAATGACACGATTGCAAAATTATCTGCTTGCTGCAGAGGATAGATTTTGACTTCGACAATTTCCTTTAAAAAATAAAAGTCAAATAATGTCACTGTTTTGAGTCCTACTCTTTTCTAATATAATTTAGTCTACAGTAATCTAGTCCTATAACCAATGAGTACTGGTGAAGAACAAATCTCTAGAAGTACATAGCATTTTTGGAACCACAGTTCAATGTTAAGTGATTTATGTACAAAAACTTTTATTGGATTCTTACAGGATCCAGAATATTGTTACTATTTTAAGGCTATTATTTATATCATATAACTTAAAACATTCAGAAAACCCAAGATTATGGCATCTGGTCCCATTACTTCACTGCAAATAGATGGGGAAACAATGGAAACGGTGAGAGATTTTATCTTTTGGGGCTTCAGAATCACTGCAGATGGTGACTGCAGCCATGAAAAGACACTTGCGCCTTGGAAGAAAAGTTATGACCAATCTAGAGAGCATATAAAAAGCAGAGACATTACTTTGCCAAAGCTATGGTTTATCCAGTAGTCATGTATGGATGTGAGTGAGAGTTGGACTATAAAGAAAGCTGAGTGCCGAAGAATTGATGCTTTTGAACTGTGGTGTTGAAAAAGACTCTTGAGAGTCCCTTGGACTGCAAGGAGATCCAACGAGTCAATTGTAAAGGAAATTAGTCCTGAATATTCATTGGGAGGACTGATAGTGAAGCTGAAATTGCAATACTTTTGCGACCTGATGCAAAGAGCTGACTCATTTGAAAAGACCCTGACTCTAGGAAAGATTGAAGGTGAGAGAAGGGGACAACAGAAGATGAGGTGGTTGGATGGCATCACCAACTCGACAGACATGATGAGCTTGAGTAAATCCAGGAGTTCGTGATGGACAGGGAGGCCTGGTGTGCTGCAGTCCATGGGGTCACAAAGAGTCGGACCTGACTGAATGTACTGAACTAAACTGAACTCTATTTTAAGTTCTTTCTGATCAGAAACTTCTTTTAGTCTCTTCATCCTCACTATCACAGTGTTAGACACAGGCCAGCATTTCTGCTTTTTGTAATGACTCAGGAACATGTCAGATCAATTCCCTGCAGAAAGTATGTGGACCTGAAGACACTGAAGAGTGAAAAGAAGGGAGACTCTGGTAGAGAGCACATGTCAGCAGAAGCAAAGGCAGGCAGGCTCACTTTCACAGCTCTTAGTTCACAGCCAGGTACAATCTGGATGGCATGAAGGGTTGCAGGTACTCTGGTGGCAAAAACTGTCTTTCTGGTGCAAAGAAGCAAAATCCTGAACCTGGAGAAACTTGCCTTTAAGAAGAGAACAGCAGGAAAAATCCCAGAAGGAAAAGAAGCATAAAGGGAATCTCCAACTCTGTCTACCCACATCTCTGACAGGTTCATGAACCACAAAGATGCATAACATACTCAAAGCATCTCGGCAAAGGGAAAGACCCGCTCAAAGAGATGGACTATAACACTCCATCCTTTCAGTGAGCACTTCAAATAGTGACTTCTTCCAGCGAGCACAGTGTGGGAAGAGGGAACAAGAGAAACCTCCTAGTGGAGAAACCCAAGAACAGCACTTTAGCCAGGTGATCAGGGTCAACATCAGCAGAGATAAGTCACACTGATACTGTGTACCCTTCATCTGATGGGGTGACCATGGCTTTTTATCTCTGGGGTCTTCCTCTCAAAAACACAAAACCCCAGGCTAACCTTGAGAGGAGCATCAGATATATACCAGTTGGGGAATAGTCTTAAACATACCTGACCATTAGCCCTCAAAACTTTCCAGGTCATCAAAAACCAGTCTGAGAAATTTTCACCATCTAGAGGGGCCTAAGGGGACATGGCAACTAAATGTAATATGACATCCTAGATGTCATTCTAGAAGAGAAAATGTCCCTGAGTCGATGATGCCATCCAACCATCTCATCGTCTGTCATTCCCTTCTTCTCCTGCCTTCAATCTTTCCCAGCATAAGTCTCTTCTTCACATCAGGTGGCCAAAGTACTGGAGTTTCTAGCTTCAGCATCAGTCCCTCCAATGAATACTCAGGACTGATTTCCTTTAGGATTGACTGCTTGGATCTCCTTGCTATCCAAGGGACTCTCAAGGGTCTTCTCCAACACGACAGTTCATAAGCATCAATTCTTCAGCACTCAGGTTCCTTTACTATCCAAGTCTCATATCCATACCTGAATACTGGAAAAACCATGAAAGTATGAAAGTGAAGTCGTTCAGTCGTGTTTGACTCTTGGCGACCCCGTGGACTCCTCCGTCCGTGGGGTTCTCCAGGCAAGAATACTGGAGTAGGTTGCCATTTCGTTCTCCAGGAAAAAACATAGCTTTAACTAAGTGCCAGCTTGGCTTTAACCAGCCTGGCATTTCACATGATGTACTCTGCATATAAGTTAAATAAGCAAGGTGATAATATAGAGACTCTACGTACTTCTTTCCCAAATTGGAACCATGTTGTTCCATGTCTGCTTCTAACTGTTGCTTTTTAAACTGCATACAGATTTCTCAGGGGGCAGGTAAGGTGGTCTGATATTCCTATCTCTTTAAAAATTTTCCACATTTTGTTGCAGTTACCTCATCATTAAAAACAAGGGAGGCCAGAAGTAAAATTATAACATCTTTAAGGTTTTCACATTAAAAACAAAAGTACTGTTAAATAAAGAATTCTATATCCAGTAAAAATAATCTTTGGGAATAAAGGCAAAATAAAGATATTTTAAGATGTAAGAAAGGCTTCCCTGATAGCTCAGTTGGTAAAGAATCTGCCTGCAATACAGGATATCCCAGCTTGATTCCTTATTCAGGAAGATCTGCTGCAGAAGGGATATGCTACCAACTCCAGTAGTCTTGGGCTTCCCTTGTGGCTCAGCTGGTAAAAATCCGCCTACAATCCCAGAGTCCTGGGTTCGATCCCTGGGTTGGAAGATCCCCTGGAGAAGGCAAAGCCTACCCACTCCAGTATTCTAGCCTGGAGAATTCCATGGACTGTATAGTCCATGGGGTTGCAAAGAGTCAGACACTGACTTTTGCTTTTCAAGATGTAAGAAAACTAAGAAAATCTGTCACAAGCAGACTCACCCTATAAGAAATGCTAATAAAAACTTCATTTTAGAGGTTAATGATACCGGAGGGAAATGATGGTCCTCGTGAAAGTTTAAGAACAATAGAAATGCAAAAATATCTGAGTAAATACAGACGACAATATACAGGGATTTTGCTTTGTTCATCTTAATTTCCTTAATAACATAACAGATTATATGGAATTAATTAAGTCACATCCCCAAATTCATATTTTAAAGCCCTGTCACCCAATACAATGATATTTGGAGATGGAACCTTGTGGAGGTACTTGGGTTTACATAATAAGGTCATGAGAATGGGGCCGTCATGATGATATTTGTGTCCCTATCCTACCTCATGCAAAGAGTTGACTCGTTGGAAAAGACCCTGATGCTGGGAGGGATTGGGGGCAGGAGGAGAAGGGGACGACAGAGGATGAGATGGCTGGATGGCATCACTGACTCAATGGACATGAGTCTGAGTGAACTCCGGGAGTTGGTGAAGGACAGGGAGGCCTGGAGTGCTGCGATTCATGGGGTCACAAAGAGTCAGACATGATTGAGCAACTGAACTGAACTGATCCTATAGGAAGAGGTGCCAGAATGTTTGCTTCCCCTCCTGCTACACGAGGGTGTGGGCAGATGGAGGTTGTCTGAGCCAGGAAGAAGGCCCGTCCCAGAACCTAACCATGCTGGACCCTGATCTCAGACTTCAAGACTCCAGAACTGTGGAAAACTACATTTATATTATTTAAACTTTCCAAGCTAGTGGTAGTCTGTTATGGTGCTGAGCAAAGAAAACATTCAACACAAAAATTAAAAAGCTTCATGAGTGGTCCAAAATATAAATACAATAACTATGACAAAAAAAAAAAAAAACAGGGGATGGATAACAACCATTTCTTGTACATTTTGGGGGGAAACTGGTGCAATGGTAACAATATTGACTGTCAAAATTTAAGAATATGCATTAAAATTCTTGGAGTAAATTATAATGTTAAGTCAAAAAGCAAATAAAAATTACAGTGGAATTCTACAAAACATTGAATCCACTAGAATCAGAAATGAAGTAACAGAGGAGCAAAAATGGAAGAGTAAGTAGAAAACATATAATAAAATGACAGATTCAAATTCAATCATTTCAATAATTGCATTAAATTTGAATGAAATAAATACTATAATTAAAAGGCACAGGCTGTCAGATAGGAAAGAACAAGGTTTACGTAATGATGCACTCTCTACAAGAGCTGCGTTTTACAAACAGAGACAGAAATAGTTTGAAAGTTAATCAATTTTTAAAATGCAATTATTAACTCTTACCTAAGGCCCACCATATGGTTTTAAAATTTCAGTTACTACATCAATTGCACAATAGTAATTTTTTTTTTTTTTTTAAGTTACTTAATCGTGTCCGACTCTTTGCGACCCCATGGACTATACAGTTCATGGAATTCTCCAGGCCAGAATACTGGAGTGAGTAGCCTTTCCCTTCTCCAGGGGATCTTCCCAACCCAGGGATGGAACCCAAGTCTCCCACATTGCAGGTGGATTCTTTACCAGCTGACCTACAAGGGAAGTCCAAGAATACTGGAGTGGGTAGCCTAGCCCTTCTCCAGATATTCCCGACCCAGGAATCAAACCGGGGTCTCCTGCATTGCATGTGGATTCTTTACCAACTGAGATATTAATGTTTAGTTGGTTAGAAAATTTTTATTCAGTAAGAAAGGTATTCCCAATGGAGTTGTATTTCACTGTGCTTTAGAGTACACTGTAATCGATCCAAAGTGACTTTAGGATACTGATAATGATATCTTATGTTTATATTGAGCTTTCAGTTTTCAAAGTGTTTTACAGACATTATCTCAGTTAATCTTCACAACAGCTGTGAATGATGATTGTGACAGCATTTACTACTTCTACTTTTAAGGTGAATAAACAGATGTATGAGAAGGAAAAGTGGTTTACCTGAGATTTAAAAGGAAAGAAGCAGGAACTAGAAGCGGTGTCCTGAGCCCCTCGCTACAAAGACTATATGTTACCCAGGGAGGTAAAAGGTAATCTCTACACCTCTGAACCCTCATGTAAGCTTACTTAAGACTGGTATGTTAGAAAACGTGTCTATGGCTGAGGTGTCATAATAGTTCTTAATAGTTCATAATAGTTCTTGTCCTACTTTCTCTTCAAAATCAACATTTTCCCATTTTTAAAAAGAAAGTCAACCCACTCATTCTTTCCCAGTTTCACTCTGGTTTATTAGCACATGGTATCCAAAACAAAAAGGGTAACTTAAATTATTGGTGATTAAAAAGCTTCTTTTAACCATTAACTTACAATAGTGCTTGGCTTCTTATACAGTAGGGCTTCCCTGGTGGCTCAGACGGTAAAGAGTCTGCCTACAATGCGGGAGACCAGGGTCCGATCCCTGGGTTGGCAAGATCCCCTGGAAAAGAAATGGGAACCCACTCTAGTTGTCTTGCCTGGAAAATCCCATGGATGGAGGAGCTTAGTAGGCTACAGTCCATGGGGTGGCAAAGAGTCGGACATGACTGAGCAACTTCACTTCACTTCACTTCTTATACAGTAGAGTGAAAGTTGGCATTAACAATGGTTTATTTTAGGCATCTCAGACTATCATCTGGGTTAGGTTGGGTTGTTAGGAATTCAGATAAAGCAAAGAGGGACAAGATCTTCCACACCCTCAGTCTTGCCAAGAAGCAATTCCTTGAGTCTCAGGAGAGTAGAGATAAGACTGAGTTGAGTCTCAGGAGAATAGACATAAGACTGTCATTTGTAATATTGGATTGTCCAAAAAAAATTGCAGGGGTGGGGGCAGTTCTCCATAAGATCTGATGGAAAAAGACAAACATACTTTTTTGTCAATCCAATAAAAGTTGCTGCTGTTGCTGCTAAGTCGCTTCAGTCGTGTCCGACTCTGTGCGACCCCATAGACTCTGCCTTATTTCAATTGGGAAATGAACTGCTGGCAAAGTTCTATTCCTTCCCTAACATCCAATCTTGTATCCATTCAACCACCCACCCAGTCATTCATTCACCTAACAAGCCAGCCAGGCAGCCATCCAGCCAGACAGTCACTTACCCACTGAGGTTTAAGAATTAAATAATAACAAAATGGCTATTGGGGGACATTGTTTTTTTCTGATAAATTCTTACTGACTGATCCAATAATAAGACTTGTTTTGCAAATCATGTCAAAAGGCAGGCATTTTCCTCAAATTAAACAAAATATATATGCAGCCCCAAGGCTTTGATAAAAACATATTTAAAAGATGTTTTTTATCTCAGAGATGTTTCAGAGTGACACAGAAAGAAATTTAAAACAAAAATAATCCATTTTTGTTTTTCATGGTAGTTAGGTTCTATAAAGTCACCACAAACACTAAAGTAGTAGAATACTAACCCACAGCTCCTACGAGAAATACAAAGTTAGGTTCCTGTGAGCTTCTCATCACAAAATTTTCACCAATCAATACATAGCTTTTTTTTTACGTGTGTCTCTGTTTAAAGACATCTAAGATACATAGCTGATTCATTAACACTGAACCATGGCCAGCAGCCATCAAACTCATATCCCAACAAAGCTTCTTTAACACATATAGTTTCTCCATAAAGCATGTCACACCAAGTAACTGCACCAATTTACATCCCCATCAATGATATACAAAGGTTCCCTTTTCTCCACATCCTCTCCAACATGGTACTTGTAAATTTTTTCATGAGAGTCATTCTGACAGATATGAGGTGACACCTCACTGTGGTGTTAATTGCATCTCTCTTTTTGTTGTATAACATATTTTCATGTGAATATTAGCCACTAATTTTTAAGATGAAAAAATGAATATAATTAAATTATTTAAATTGAGTAAAAGAAATGTTTGAGAAAAGTAAATTTTAATTTTGAGAAAAGTAAATGTTTTTACTGTGAGCTAATATACCTCACTGATTTGTGCATTAAAAGCATTTAGGCTAATATATTTTAAAGTCAGCATCACATTACTTTTGAGTTAATACAGAAATAGACTTGGAAGAGTGTTTGGAACACAGTAGACATTCACCACATGATAGTATTAATAGTTTATGAGAATCACATCCTAGACTTCCCTGGTGGTCCACTGATTAAGACTCCGTGCTTCCAATGCAGGGGGGTGTGGGCTCTATCCCTGGTGGGGAAACTAAGATCCACCATGCCACACTGTGTCACCAAAAAATAAAATAAATTTTTAAAAAATTGAATTAAAAAAAAAGAAATCATAATCCTACGTCTTCTATTGACTTAACACAAAACATAATTAACAATTAAACAAAATGGTCAATAAAAGGGAGTCTCTGTCCCACAGACCAAAACTTATACTGTAATTTTAATCTTAAACTTTAAATACAAAATTCCAGTCGTGAGTGTATTTTCTAACTTCCCAGAAAAAACCTGTGGCAGCATCAGTCAACATATGCCAGGGCAGAGTATGATTTCATATATAGAGCTCTCGTGTCCGGTCGCCTTGGTGGACTCCCTTCTCACTCTTCCTTCATTTACCTTGCTCTGCTTTAGTGTCCTCAACAAAGGAAACCACACTCGCGTCTACTGTCCAGCGCTGTAGCAAGGATGAAATGGCAGACTACATGTATATTGTAAACAATCAGTAAATGTTTGTAGCTGCGAGTATTATTAATAGTAGCTATTAACGCAATAAAAAGCAACCCTATTTTCCAAAATAAATTGCAAAATGGCTTTCTGGTAATCATAAAAATGATGTTACATTCTTAAGTTCCCTTTGGATATATTTATTAAGATCTCTTAAAATCTCTCTATAGAAGTGGAGAAACTGGAACTTCATACATGCCTGGTGTGAATGTAAAATGGTGCAGTCCCTGGAAAACAGTCAGGCAGTGCTTCAAACAATGAAACACACACAGTTACCATACAAGCCAGCGAGTCTGCTCCTACACATATACTCAAGAGAAAAGAAAATTTATTTCCATGTAGAAACTTATACACGGATGTTCGTATCAGTTTCATTTTAATGATCAAAAGATAAATTAATAATGAATTTAGGCATACAGCTGGTAGGGTTTTCCTGGTGGCTCAGTGGCAAAGCATCCACCTGCCAATGTAGGAGATGTGGGTTCCAACCCCGGGTTGGGAAGATCCCCACAAGAAGACAATGGCAACCCACTCCAGTATTCTTGCCTGGGAAGTCCCTTGAACAGAGGAGCCTAGCGGGCTACAGTCCCTGCTGCTGCTGCTAAGTCGCTTCAGTCGTGTCTGACTCTGTGCGACCCCATAGACGGCAGCCCACCAGGCTCCCCCATCCCTGGGATTCTCCAGGCAAGAATACTGGAGTGGGTTGCCATTTCCTCCTCCAACGCATGAAAGTAGGAAGTGAAAGTGAAGTCATTAAGTCATGTCCGACTCTTAGCGACCCCATGGACTGCAGCCCGCCAGGCTCCTCCGTCCATGGGATTTTCCAGGCAAGAGTACTGGAGTGGGGTGCCACTGCCTTCTCCGACAGTCCCTGAGTTGCAAAAAGTTGGATACAACCTAGCGACTAAACAACATATGCATATATGTAGTATATTCATACAATTAAATATTTAATGGTAATTTTTAAATTAGTATCCTTTTTAGGGTACTGATTCCAACTATAGATACAACATTAAGGAAACATAAATACTAAGTAAAAGAAGCCAGTTACAAAAGACCACAAGTTACATGATTCATTCATATGAAATGTCCAGAACAGGCTAATCTTTAGACAAAGAAAGTATATTAGTGGTTGACTAGGGTGGTCTTCAGGGAGAAATGGGAGTTATGGCTAAAGGGTAGGCGTTTCTTTTGGGGTGATGAAATCTAAAATAGATTGTGGTGACAGTTGCAGAACTCTGCAAAAATACTAAAAAAAATGGAAATATAGTTCGAGTGAAATTTTTATTATGTAAACTGTAACTCAGGAAAACTTTCTGCTCACATGCATGCATGCTAAGCCATTTCAGTCGTGTCCAACTCTTCATAACCCTATGGACCGTAGCACACTAGGCTCCTCTATCCATGGGATTCTCCAGATAAGAAGACTGGAGTGGATTGCCAGGGCCTCCTCCAGAGGCCCAGGGATCGAACCTGCCTCCTTTTATGTCTCCTGCACTGGTAGGTGTGTTCTTTACCACCTGCGCCACCTGGGAAACGCTATTAGTACTCTGGGAACAACCAAACAAGTGAATGTGCGTTCACTTAATTTTAGACGTCTTTCTTTCCTATTTTTATTCATCAGAGAAGCCTGCAGTTATGGAAAGAAACTTACAAAATTCACAAACATCATTTTTTGCATTCAGATGTTTGCTTTTACAATGTGGTAAAGCTTTGCTTTTAAATATCCTACAGTTGCTGTGCCTCAAAGTGCTTTCAGGACCCAGACTAGTGCTAATTGTATGAAAAAAAGGAGACATATATTTCAGAGTTAATACAGAAACTTAATTTGCTCAAATTATTAACACTGTTCTAATTTCCATATGCTCTAAAGTCAGTATGAGTAACACTTAGAACAAATTGCTAGTGACATTAAAATTCATTCATACTTTCAACAAATATTTTCTTAATAAGTAACTATGTGCTAGGCACAGTGCTAGACACTGATGTCACAGAAATGAATTAAACATCCTAGGGGAAGATATGATCAAATACGATATATATGGGCCTGCACCAAGTAAAATATACTGAATGCCTTGAGAACAGAGAAGATGGGAGTGGTTAAAGGCAGAAGGAGTTCAAAATATTTCAGAGATAAAAACAAATTAATGACAGACACAGAAAAACCAAGTAAGGGATTTCCAAGTGGATATTTTCATTATTACAGAAGAAAGTCACAGTTCACTGATTACTTTTTAGGAAAAAAGCAAGGTGTTTTCATTAGCCATGAGGATGTCAGTATTATAATGGATGACTCTCTGCAATAGTAAGTGATGAGAGAGCAGGAAGGGTCTTCGATAGTTTTGAGAAGTCTGGAGGTGTCCCTTCAAACTTTTAAAGGCTAAATTTTATATTGCACAAAAGAACAATCTTTTAATATTCAGACAGCATGTTAACTACCACACATTTAAAAAGGAATACGTCAAAATATCTACATGTTTATATTCTGAACTCTATGATATTCTGAAGGTTGTATCACGATTATGCACTTCATACCGGAGGCAAATATATGGTTAACAAATGTCTGTTGTTAATTAAACTGGGCATCAGATGTGTGACTGTACATGGCTTCTCACAAAGGACCTCTAATTCTACGATGTAGACTGATACAGAGTTAACCCTTGACAACTCAAGAGTTAGGGGTGTCAACCCTCTAAGCAGTAGAAAATCCACAAGAAACTTATGGTCAGCCTCCATATATGTAGTTCCTCAGTATCTGCAGCTCCTTGGTGTCTGAGGTTTTACATCTGCAGACTTAATCAACTGCAAATCATGTATCATTGCAGCATTTACTCTTGAAAAAAATTCACACATAAGTGGACCCACCTAGTTTCAAATCCATGTTGTTCAAGGGTTAACTGTAACTATCAAAAACATCAGGCATGTTTCACTTCAACTTGACTTTTATGACAAACTTATGTGCGTACATACATAGACATACACAGAGTCTCCTCCAGTATAAGCTTTAAGGGTTAAGATGCCAATGTGTGTCTTATCTTTCTCACCATACAGAGTTGAACAGGTCTTTCTGTAATAACAACTACATATTCTAATAGATGAAGTACTTTCCTAATTTTAACTCTGACAGAAAATATTACAATCCAGGAGACAATTTTAAGGCTAAACATTTAAAGTTCAAGATAAGGAGTCAAAGAAAACTTTATACAGTCCAGTAAATTAAAACTCATCTTTGAACATGTATTTGCTTTGATGGGAACTACCTGTGAGCATTTGTATTAGTTCACTTAATTCTGCATTATTAAATAAATTTCACCTTTCCTATTTTTAACCAAAAACCTGGGATCCTAGTTGAAAATATAACTAAAAAATTATTACATTTAAAAAGGTAAAAGAAGCCTCAAATTAAAACACAATCACGAAATTGTGACTACTTTAAAGCTCCAGATTTATACAATGCAAAATGAAACTACACTAGCATTGATGTTGTTCTTTCAGTTCAGTTCAGTTCAGTAGCTCAGTCATGTCCGACTCCTTACGACCCCATGAATCGCAGCACGCCAGGCCTCCCTGTCCATCACCAACTCCCGGAGTTCACTCAGACTCACATCCATCGAGTCAGTGATGCCATCCAGCCATCTCATCCTCTGTCATCCCCTTCTCCTCCTGCCCCCAATCCCTCCCAGCATCAGAGTCTTTTCCAATGAGTCAACTCTTTGCATGAGGTGGCCAAAGTACTGGAGTTTCAGCTTTAGCATCATTCCTTCCAAAGAAATCCCAGGGCTGATCTCCTTCAGAATGGACTGGTTGGATCTCCTTGCAGTCCAAGGGACTCTCAACAGTCTTCTCAAACACCACAGTTCAAAAGCATCAATTCTTCAGCGCGCAGCTTTCTTCACAGTCCAACTCTCATATCCATACATGACCACTGGAAAAAGCATAGCCTTGACTAGACAGACCTTTGTTGGCAAAGTAATGTCTCTGCTTTTCAACATGCTATCTAGGTTGGTCATAACTTTCCTTCCAAGGAGTAAGCATCTTTTAATTTCATGGCTGCAGTCACCATCTGCAGTGATTTTGGAGCCCAGAAAAATAAAGTCTGATACTGTTTCCACTGTTTCCCCATCTATTTCCCATGAAGTGATGGGACCAGATGCCATGATCTTAGTTTTCTGAATGTTGAATTTTAAGCCAACTTTTTCACTATCCTCTTTCACCTTCATCAAGAGGCTTTTTAGTTCCTCTTCACTTTCTGCCGTAAGGGTGATGTCATCTGCATATCTGAGGTTATTGATATTTCTCCTGGCAATCTTGATTCCAGCTTGTGCTTCTTCCAGCCCAGCATTTCTCCTAATGTACTCTGCATATAAGTTAAATAAGCAGGGTGACAATATACAGCCTTGACGTACTCCTTTTTCTATTTGGAACCAGTCTGTTGTTCCACATCCAGTTCTAACTGTTGTTCTTTAGTCACTAAGTCATTTATAACTCTTTACAACCCCATGGACTGTAGCCACCAGGCTCCTCTGTCCATGGGATTACCCAGGCAAGAATACTGGAGTGGACTGTCATTTCCTTCTCCAGACATGAACATTAAAACTACTTAATTTGCTGCTGCTGCTGCTATGTCACTTCAGTCGTGTCCAACTCTGTGCGACCCCTAGACAGCAGCCCACCAGGCTCCCCTGTCCCTGGGATTCTCCAGACAAGAACACTGGAGTGGGTTGCCATTTCCTTCTCCAGTGCATGAAAGTGAAAAGCAAAAGTGAAGTCGCTCAGTTGTGTCCAACTCTTAGCGACCCCATGGACTACAGCCCACCAGGCTCCTCCGTCCATGGGATTTTCCAGGAGAGAGTACAGGAGTGCGGTGCCATTGCCTTCTCCCAATTTGCTGATAACAACCCCCCAAAAGCACTTACTAACTGAAACAAAAATACTATGATTAATCAGTCAATCAATTAATTACTGAGTATAATTAACATTTTATTAGTATCAATTGTATAATGTACTTGGTCAATATTTGCATATGAAGCAATTAATACCCATCCATCACTCTTACTAAGCTTTTTATTCTCCTGATGAGAACTTTTAGGATTCACTGTGTCACTCTCTAATGTACAGTGCAGTAGTAACTGTATCACCATGCTGTAACCTACACCACCGTGACTTATCTTATAACTGGAAACCTGTACCTTCTGACCCCTCTGACCCATTTTCCCGTACCTTAAGCCCTCCCCTCAGACAACTTCCAACCTGTCTTCTTCATCCATGAAGTCAGTTTGTCTGTGGGGCTGAGAAGGGGTAATCTTTTTTAAAAAGTAACTCCTCATATACGAGAGACCATATGGTATTTACCTTTTAATGCCTGACCGATCTCACTTAACTTAATGCCCTCAAGGTCCATCCCCATTGATGCAGATTACAAGATTTCATCCCTTTTTATGCTTTCAGGTTTTAGATTCAAGTCTTTATATTCTGAGTTGATGTTTATATGTGACGTAGCGGGCCAGTTTTATTCTTTTGCATGTAACTATTCAACACCATTTATTGAAGAAACTGTTCTTTCCCGTTTATATATTCTTGGCGCCTTGGTTGGAAATCAGTTGGTCATACATGTGTGGTGTATCTGGGATCTCTGCTCTACTCCAGTGGTCTATACGTCAGGTTTTACGCAAACCATACAGTTTGACTACTACAGTTGTGTAATGTAGTTTGAAATTGCAAAGTATGAGAGTCTGTTTTTTTCTAATAAAACTCAATATTCTATGAAATGTATCTGGATTAAGAGTTAAGTCTGGTATCTAAGAGAATTACAATGTGATATGTCAATTATAGGGGCTTCCCTCATCGCTCCGTTGGTAAAGAATCCACCTGCAATGCAAGAGAAGCCGGTTCAATTCCTGGGTCGGGAAGATCTGCTGGAGAAGGGATAGGCTACCCACTCCAGTATTCTTTGGCTTCCCTTCTGGCTCAGCTGGTAAAGAATCTGCCTGCAATGTGGGAGACCTGGGTTTGATCCCTGGGTTGTGAAGATCCCCTGGAGAAGGGAAAGGCTACCCACTCCAGTATTCTGGCCTGGAGAATTCCATGGACTAAGTCCATAGGGTCACAAAGAGTCAGAAACGACTGAGTGACTTTCACCTTCACCTCACTTCACATCAATTATATCTCTGTTTAAACTAACAAGCAAAATATCAGTCCTAGGAAGGAGTGCTGTGATCTGTGCCAACTTTATGGGAATGAAAAAGAATGAACTACATAACATAAGTGTCACGCGAGTGTATGTTCCTCGGTTCTTTGTCTCATCACAACAAAGATTTGGAGCAACGGACATTAAAGCCCTCACAGCTCTCGGGTCTTGGACAAACCATGTTATAGCTTTTAGGCAAATTAGTGTTACAGCTCTATTTTATTTAGAAGATAGCAGGAGAATCCATCCTCGAAGCATGAGGGCATGCCAACCCAAAGACTCGAAGAGAAGAGAGTGGAGGAGTGTGCGGGGGAGGGAGAGAGAGAAAGTGAGAGAGGGAGAAAGAGAAAGAGCGCACGCATGCGGGGGAGAGAGAGAGAGTGAGAAAGCGCTTTGGCTCCTCCTTTTGTTTTTCCCTCCACCTGGGTCTGCCCTATGCAAATTCGGCTTAGCCAGGAGTGTTGTTTGTTCTGCCTGAAGTCTTAACTCTGGTCCTCATACCTTCCTTTGACCTTCCTTGTCTTTTAGTCATCACCGTTTTGGAGTCCTTTTCCCTATTCTACCTACCTAACATAAGTAAAAATCTATCTTTACAAAAGAAGAGGAAGCTTCCCATTAAGTTTGAAGTTGAGACATCATAGCCATGTTTATGGAGAAGAAGAAAAAATCACAATTCCTGTGTGAGAAGGCATGCCCCCATCTATCCCTTTATGCCCCCTCCCAAGTCATGCATTTGTTACTGGACACCCAGTGAAACAGGGTGATCTCAGGGACAAGTGGAAGGACATTCAGTTCAGTTGCTCAGTCATGTCCGACTCTTTGTGACCCCATGAATTGCGGCACGCCAGGCCTCCGTGTCCATCACCAACTCCCAGAGTCCACCCAAACCCATGTCCATTGAGTCGGTGATGCCATCCAACCATCTCATCCTCTGTCGTCAGCTTCTCCTCCTGCCTTCAATCTTTCCCAGCATCAGGGTCTTTTCCAATGAGTCAGCTCTTCGCACGAGGTGGCCAAAGGATTGGAGTTTCAACTTTAGCATCAGTCCTTCCAATGAATATTCACCTGAACTGATATACCTGTCTTACTAATTTATGGTTCTTATAAATTCCTAGACTGAATGTAACTTGGAAGTAGTGGTGGAATTAGATTTCAGGATTATACTTTTCTGGCCTTTTCTTCATATAAAGGAATTATCACTCCAATATAAAGAGTACAGTTATACAGCACTAAATACAGTGAATATTATTTCTAAGCTGCAATATATCTGCTGCATCTTCATTTTTGACATAAATAATATCAATAAAAATGGTCATCACCAAAACGGATTCTAGTATTAGGTTGGAAGAAACAGATTAAACAAATGACTTCAGTCTTACAAAGACAACACAATGTAAACAATTTTTTTTCTGGAGGTATTATTTAGCTAAATGGTGGTGTTCCTCTACAATTTTCCAGATATAATGAGGTATTAATGTTATATTAATTAAATAACATCAAATGTTAATGGTAGGTAAAAAATAGAAGGCTAATTTCACCTGCACTCACTGATGTGAAAATTTTGTCACATATAACATATGATATAAAAATTTAATCATGGATAAACTCTCCCATAGGATTTATGTGTCCCAGAAAAACCACTAAAATTGAGTTAGGAAGAAGGTATGATAATATTTAAGAATGTAACAAAGTTATCACAAGAACATCACACTCAAATTTTATTATTTCTCTCTCCTCCTCTCTGCAACCTCTAGATATATGGTGACTAATACATCTTAATGTATTTCAGTATATCAACATTTTTATTACATTATTCCTTAAGATGACAACTCCAAATAACTAGTACTGAAAGAAAATACCAAAACCACCAATATTTTTCTTTTCTTGACATACTAGCAGACATATATTTTTATGTTTATAACAAAGCGAAGAAAGAAACATGCCTAGCTTATTATTTCTAGATTGATTGCAGAAGGAGCTACTACCCTTTTTGATGATGTGGAAGTTTTTACACATATTGATGAAGCAAGAGCTGTGATAAATTACTTCAAGAAAATAATGCATCTCATTGCTTTTCTCTCTTTTCCAACTTTTGCTTCTCTTTTTATCCAACTTCTGTTATGAAGTGCAATGTGCCTGGACTTGTCTTTGGAAGTAGAAGTGATAATCTGCAAATAGGCTATGTGTGCTGACATTTAATAATCACCCATGCCCCAGCTATTGTTTGGAATAAAAACTGACACCATACTTTTTTAATGCCATTGCTGCATCTGCTTCTACTGCAGAATAAAATAAAGACCACTGTTTTCTTGTTTTTCACGTTTTGCCCTTTTAGACTCTACTACTTTATTTAAAGCCTAGATGGATTTGGATAATTTCTCATTAACCAAGGTAACTAAGAACTATCCCTGTGTATGCACATAACAGTTACCCTGTTCAAGAATTAGCCAGCTTCTACAAATGAGTCATCTTCCACTTTCATGTCCACATTCTAGCAGAAGAGGGGGTAACATAAATGAATAGATATGGTAAAGAGAAATATACTGAACTCAATTATTCCCATGATTTTTTTCTTGCATTTACTTATTAATATTACAAGTCTTTGCTAAAATGTTAACTTCGGGAGGAAGCCCTCTCAACTATGTTCTTTAAAATGACAAATAATCCCCTCATATGGTACACCTAACCCTTACTCCCTTCTTTCTTTTCCTCCAGAGTATTTATCAGTATCAACCTACGCATAACGAAGACCAACACCTGTGTCTGTATTTTTCACTAGCTTATATCCAGTGTCTGGCACATGCTAGTTGCTCAAAACATATGGGATTAATGAACACCGTGTGCATGTATGAAGTATGGTAGGTATTCATTAGAGCGCTTGTCACAATTTATCTTAGTTTTCGTCAAACACTCCACCCACTATACGAGCTCCTCTCTTAGTCTTCACTGTAACGTCAATATTATACCAAAAACAAAGCAGCCGTCATAAATTTATTCCTTTCCCTCACCTTTCTTATCATCAAGCTCTTAGTCCTATCTCCAAAATACATCTTAGATTTTTTCCTACTTCTGTCTCCACTGTCTCCATCATTCTCTCTCTCTTGAATAAGAGCAGTATGTTTTTAACAAGTCTTTCTCATTCATACCTAAACCTCCTCAAAGCAGTCAGATGAGTCTTCTGACCTAAGAATAAAATCAAGTGTCCTACATAAAATATCTCAATTACATGCTTTTGTTCTCAGAAAAAAATCCATACCCCTTATTACAACCCGTAGGGCTACATCACGGGGTTCCCATTTCTCCTCCAGCCTTCACCTCTTCGTGCACAGCTACTCTGACAACTACGCCATGCTGTAGCCATACTGGTTTTCTCTTTGTGTTTCTGAAATAAACCAAACTCTTTCTGAATTTTATGTCTTGGCATTTGCTGTTCCCTCTGCCTGGATGCTCTCCTAAATCTTTACAAAGCCCATATTCATCCTTTGGATAGCATCTCAAAGGCCATCTTCATGTAAGATCTTCTCATGACCACCCTAATTAAGTGAGCTCCCCAGACATGCTCTCATCACCTCATTTGTTACTGCCACGGTTCTTAAGATCAGATTACTTGTTTGTGCTGTGCTGTGCTCAACTGTGCTCAACTGTGTCCGACACTGTGCGACTCCATCCATGGCCTGTAGCCCTCCAGGCTTCTCTGTCTATGGGGATTCTCCAGGCAAGAATACTCAAGTGCATTGCCATGCCCTCCTCCAGGGGATCTTCCCAACCCAGGGTTCAAACCCAGGTCTCCCACATTGCAAGTGGATTCTTTACCATCTGAGCTACAAGGGAAGACCATGAATACTAGAATGGTAGCCTATCCCTTCTCCAGGTAATCTTCCAGACCCAGGAATCTAACCAGGGTCTCTGGCATTGCAGGCAGATTCTTTACCAGCTGAGCTACCAAAGCCTGATTACTTGTCTACCTGCTATTTATCAAAGTGTAAGCAGGGCAGGGACTTAGCCACTTCGAACTGACAGGGATGAATAAACTGCCTGCATATGGGAGCTGCTCCATGTATAGCAACTGAATCAATAAATATAACATTCTCCTCACCAGAGCATGCATTCCTCATGTTGGTAATCCCAACACCTAGCACACAGGAGGTTGCTAAAAATGTCCCATGAACAAGAAACCTTAAATCTTGTACTGCTTATCATGAGTACCTCCCGAAATACCTTTGCAAACAATAACTGGACTGAGACAATGCGGCATTCATGCAACTGACATTTACTCAGTGCTGCAAAGAGCATATGGTAATTTGGGTTGTGCATGCAGAACAGGGGATATAGTTTCTTAATTATTTTATAATCCCATAAATGTAAGACACACACATTTCACCAAGGGATTTGACAGTATTTTTCATAGTATCTTTGTTTCCCAATGCAGAAATATGAGTTGGATAGAATCCCTGCCAACGGATTAGGTGGTTGAAGGAAGAGTTCCACTCCCAGTGTGGAGCGTGTTCAGTACCTCATTCAGTGCAGCAGATATTTGCTGAGAAGCTCCTGCCAGCCAAGCACTGGGCTTGATGTAAGAACAATAAAAGAATTATGTGTAATCTCCAACCTGGATTGGTGCATACATTTTTTGGCAACTTAGCATAGATGTCTACTTTATACTATTAACATCATTTTAAAACTAAATGCCACCAATGCCCACATTTCTTTACTTTTGCCAACATTAAGCTTGACACTAAATTTTTTCCAAGTCTAACTGCAAAAGGTGTGGCATTTCTACACCACCCACTTAATCTTCCTGGGTTAAAGAAGTTCCAAATGTGAGCCACATATGTAATTTTTAGTTTTCTAGTGACAAAATTTTAAAAAGGAAAAGGGGGGTTCAGGATGGGGAACATGTGTACACCCGTGGCGGATACATGTTGATGTATGGCAAAACCAATACAATATTGTAAAGTAAAAAAATAATAATAATAAAAAAAAATAAAAAGCCAACATTAATTGTAATATTCTATGTATGTCCAAATGTTAGTTAATATAGTAAGTATTAAGAAAATGTTATAAATTCTATCTTTTCATACTGTTTTTGAAATCTGGTGTGTGTCTTCAATTACAGTACAATTCATTTCAAATTAGCCATGTGTGGCTAATGACTACCATATTGGAAAGCACAATTCTACAGCCAAGCTGTCAGGCCATATGCTGACGGAAAGCTTAGAAACAGTATAGTTTCATTCTCAGGTTACTGTATTTCCAAGACTCTACGTGTAAAACTGAGTATGAACTAATCTGTTAAAAATGTTGCAGTTATTGACCTCCAACAATTTAGGTTAGTCTTTGTTATAAAATTATGGGTGGGGAAAATAGCTGGTTTCCCACCAGCCTTTCAGCTCCAACAACCATTTCCATAAAGAAGAAGAGTCCCAATCTTTTCAATTAGTTTAATTAAAACCTGATATTTTAAAAGTAATAAGGAGGACTCATAAACTGCTGATTTGTTCGTCTTACTAGAAATAGCAAGGCCTCTCCTTCTCCACTCATGTGGCTGCAAAAACATTATTCAAATAATTTAATATCTTTGAAAGAACAAAGTACAGAAATATTTACATATTGTAATACTGTAGGTGGAAGATCCATCTAAACCTAATGTTAAGAATGACAAAGAGGAGACAAACGAGCATAATACATCTTATTCATTTTCCAATAATACAGTTGGGATATTTCATACACCTAACTTCTTTCACCTGTCAGGAGGAGTAGCCTATCTGTATTTAATTTTCTCCTGCACACAGTGAATGAATAAATTGTGAAACAACTGTGCTTTTTTTTTAGGTTATTTGAATTTTAGTGAGAAACCATAAAATCCTATTTAAATTAAAAAAATGGTAAGTAGAAAAAAATGAATATGGGGGGGCTACTTACTTTTATGTTATAAGCATGATCTCTAAGCCTATAATATAAATTGAAAGCTTTTCAATAAAGCACAGGAAGTCAATGTATAAATTGTTGGCAATAAAGTCTATTTATTTTTAAATTTTCTACTAAATCTAAATGCTGATGGTAATATTAATAACAAAAAGCTATGTTCAAGGAAATTTTTCAGGGCAAACTTAAAACAAGGTATTCATGAAACAACATTACAAGATTCCCAAGATTAAAATTTGTTAGATTGAGGATGTGATGACTGATAATGATACAACAAGCAGACCAGGGTGAAGTCAGACCATGGAAGGCAAGGAGAACAAGCCTGCTCCAGGAGGGCTCCTGTCCAAGGGACTGCACAGAAGCGTTCAAAGCACCAATTCTGAGGAGAGGATCTGATGACCAGCTGACTAGAAACTCTGCATATCAAGAGATCGGCTATGAAGGGAGGAGTAAGGCCACCAGAGGCAGCATGTTCCCTGGCCTGGGCGAGAGCTGCGTTTCAGCGCACGGGCAGACCTGACACCACAGGCCCAGGGGAGCAAAAGGAACAAGCGGAAGGGTGGGGGCTTGAGAACTATATGTCATTATTCAGAAAAGCGTGTCAAAACTGAATTTTCAATGAGATGCATTTTTAATTATAAAAACTCCTCTGAGAATTCTTCATTTTCCCCTCAAAAAAAAAAAAAAAACAACTAAACTGAAGATAATGAATGAATCTTGTCTATAGACTTTACATGTATTTGCTACTTTTTATTGACAATATTAAAAACAATTATCTGAGGAACAGTTTTCATGTTAGACTCCCCAAGAACAGTATTTCTTCCCTGGTAGCTTAGCTGGTAAAGAATCTGCCTGCAATCAGGAGACCCCGGTGAGATTTCTGGGTTGGGAAGATCCCCTGGAGAAGGGAACATCTACCCACTCCAGTATTCTTACCTGAAGCACTGAATGGACAGAGGAGCCTGGAAGGCTAGACCGTGGGGTCACAAACAGATGGACAAGACTGAGCAACTTTCACTTCACTTCAAGAGCAGGATTAAATTAAAAATTACCACCATTAAAAAGTAAAAAATAACTGTCTGAAAACTCAAAACCAAATATTCTCAGTCTACGTGGCTAAGGCTCCCATTCACTCAGTACAAACTGAGGGCTCCCTGGTTGCAAGGGTGCCTAGGGTTATGGAACCTAATGTAAAGAGTCAAAAGCCAACTGAAGCAGAGCAGAATTCTAATTTCAATGTCTAGACGAGTAATTAGGAGGTTGAGAAGAAGGGGAGAATAACAGAAGAGGGAATAAAGAGACATATGGAGACAGATGATCAGAATAAAAAACAGGAGCAAATAAGCAGGAGACATGCTGTTTGTGGAGAAGCCAAGAAATGACAGAGAAAAAAGAGGTAAGAACTGTGTGCATGCACGTGTGTGTGTGTGTGTGTGTGTGTGTGTGTGTGTTCTGTATGCATTAATACAGGATAAGTCACTTCAGTCATGCCCGACTCTGTGTGACCCCATAGATGGCAGCCCACCAGGCTCCTCTGTCCCTGGGATTCTCCAGGCAAGAACACTGGACTGGGTTGCCATTTCCTTCTCCAATGCATGCATGCATGCTAAGTCACCTCAGTCGTGTCTGACTCTGTGCGACCCCATGGACAGCAGCACACCAGGCTCCTCTGTCCACAGGATTCTCTAGGCAAGAATACTGGAGTGGGTTGCCATTTCCTTCTCCATGTGTTTGTATAGCTATGTGGAATGAGCAGGCACAGGGCTGCCTGCCTGAGGTCTCTGAAAGCTAAAAACGTCACACATTTTAAGGGCACGATTCACAGCTATAAACCTCTAGGATTTTAGCCATGCTGCTGCTGCTGCTGCTAAGTCGCTTCAGTCGTGTCCAACTCTGTGCGACCCCATAGACGGCAGCCCACCAGGCTTCCCCGTCCCTGGGATTCTCCAGGCAAGAACACTGGAGTGGGTTGCCATTTCCTTCTCCAATGCATGAAAGTGAAAAGTGAAATGAAGTCGCTCAGTCGTGTCTGACTCTAGCGACCCCATGGACTGCAGCCTACCAGGCTCCTCCATCCATGGGATTTTCCAAGCAAAAGTACTGGAGTGGGTGGGATGCCATTGCCTTCTCTGATTTTAGCCCTGAGATTTCTCTAAACTGGCAAACAAGAATATTGTAGGCTCATAAATTATATAAACAAAAGAAAAAGTTTAGCAAGTCTTATTATGCACATTACAAATAGGTTATCTTCCTCAAGCAAAACAAATGCGTGAAACAAACTACAGGCTTGCAAACTGCAAGACAGAAAAGCAGGGCAGAATCTGGCAACGGCAAGCCCAGGCCAACATGATGAGTCAGAATGATGTCCAGCCTAGGGAGAGGCAGCTATTTAACCTCCTCACCAGTCAATCCGCTATGCAAGGGAAAGTTAGCAAACATGGTGATCCCAGCCATGGGAATAACAACGATGACGATAATCACAGCTCCACTTCTGCCATTCACAGGTGGGTCCTAAGCCCCTTGCTTTTGCATTGTTACCCAACAGAAGCTTGCAAACACGGCACTGTCATCCTGCTTATGTGTATAAGCAGAAAGAAAGTAGAGAGGCTCCCTAATTGGCCCAAGATTATACAGAAATAAACACAGAGAAGTGGAGGATTAAGTTGTGTCTGATCCCGAGACTGTTTCTCTCACCTACCCTGGAATCTAACCTGGGACGGAAATTTCAACAGCTCTGAATGAAAGATAGTGGTTACTCTCCCTCCAGTCAAATGCTCAGTGAAAAGGTAAGTTACTGAGCAAATGCACCTGACTCTCTAAGGGGATTAAGAAAATTAAAGTAAAGCCAGAATATACGCCAGAGAAGATCTGATGTCTGTATCTTGGAAACTCATTTAAGGGCACAATTTTACTCCTGAATATTTTCACAAGGCTGACCTAAGGTATCTCAGGTCCTAGCCACATCTATACTAGAAGGTACCAATAAATTAAGGTGGGTCCTTTGGGCTCCAAACAAAGCAGGGCAGATGGCTCTTCTTGCTCATGGTGACACTGTAGGCAATCACATAGTCTCTGGTGAGTGTCGCCTCCTATGCCTTTCAAGCATGTGATATACAAACAAATGCTTGCCTCTGCACAGGCATTTTGTATCTATAATCCTTCACTAATATAAATAGAATGTTTCTGGAACCACTGGCTTACTAGAGAAAAAGCAATTGCCAGATAGATCTTATTATGCCACTTCTCTTTTTAAAAACTCTTAGGTTGAGAATGATATTCAGAGTCCTTCATTAGGTATTTAAAGCCCTTCACTATGCGTTTTCAACCCATCTCCCACTAGACTTTTCCCTTTCTATGTCCATTCTTCTCATCCTATCCCTCTGACTCTCTCAACACCAGCCACGAGTTTGTTTCCAGATTAAGCTTTATATTCTCCTGCCGTAACTAATATTTTCTTCTAACCCTGCATTTTCTCTGGAATAATCTTCCCACCATGTTTCATTAACCATGAAGAAGCTTATCTTTGAGGAGCTCTTTCCAAACTATACCCCTTTATAAGCCCCCCCACATGCTCCTCTGTTTGGTAACCCTAACACCTTTACTGTACCCCACTAGCCTCATTTCAGGGTTCCTAGCTTAGGAAGCTGTACTTTCAATACAGTGAAAATTCCTCCCTCATCCTAGAGGGTGAATATGCTATTCATTTTTAGATTCTCTTCCCATAAAACTTACCACAATGTCTCGTATAAAAAGCTTGGACAACTATCTGTTTAGTTTGCCAACAACTGTAGAGCTTACTCTAAGAAAGAGGATTTAATACTGATTTTCAATTAGATATTATTTTTCTGCTCTTGAGCATCACCTCCTCTACTAAATCTATGGATCAAGTTTCTCTAAATAATGAGTAAAATTACTCACATTGAAAGCGACTGACAAAGATGTCAAAAGTGTGATTTCCAGCGTTGCTAGTGCCGAGCATTCTGCCTGAAGTCAAACACTAAGAAGAATATCAATGCCACAGAAGTCTTATATAGTCTAGAAGACTAGAATAAAACCTTCACAAAGTACCCTGGCTCCAAGCTTGCGGGGGTGCAGAGCGAGTTCTCCTGCACAACCTAGGAAACAAACGTGAGGCTTCTGGGAAGACAGGCGAGCCAGAACTAGCAAACAAAGAGATGTCCGTGGTAACCAGCACCGATACCAGGAGATATCAATGACGAAACCAGGAAACAAGTATTTGAATGATACGGGCCGTTACTGACAACCAGAATAAAAGGAGAGAAAAAGATGATGGCAACTCTGAAGGAAGAAATATGGATGTTAAAACTGCTTTTGAAGCAGAAAAAAAAAAAGAAATGTTTGAGGAAATGACTCTTCATGCTATGGAATCACAGACTCACTGAAAAGGAGTCACCGAACAATGACTGATACCTGACCAGGCACACACCGCATCGCAACAGCAGTCCCTGAAGACCATGGCCTGAGCTGGCAGGAAGCGAGGGTGAGGGGACAAATGGCTAAGAACGTATTTCAGCCCACCGTCCATCCTTGTTGTAAGAGCTTCCCTGATTTTAACTAATCACCATAATCAAAACAGCAATGGCACCCCACTCCAGTACTCTTGCCTGGAGAATCCCATGGACAGAGGAACCTGGTGGGCTGCAGTCCATGGGGTTGCTAGGAGTCGGACACGACTGAAACGACTTAGCAGCAGCAGCATAATCAAAACAAATAAATAATGATGACACCTAGTCACCAAGAAAAGACTAAGTTGCATCTAGGACACGCTGCATAAGATAATTTGCAAGGATATGGCACATTTAAACTGATTTTCAGCCTTCCAGAATTAAAACATAAAGTTCCAACTGAAAGGATTAAGCAGACAGCTATCTGGTAAAATGAAACTTGCAAAAATAGTTGATTCTCTATTGATCTAGCCAGCTTCAGATTTATAATAGCAAATGGGTTTCCAAACTATAATGAGACCACAAATTCCTGTCTGCAGATGTCCTAGCTATATTTGTAACCACATTGTTCTGATGCCCAAGGAGAGCTAAACTTATACCTCTGCAAAATCTGTAAATGTTATTATCCACTGTTGGTGAAAACACAGATTTTACCTTTTTTTTTTTTAACCTATAATTTTTCCTTTGAATAGAAATTCAAGGGTAGACTGACTCTGCCTCTGAAGAGTGTGTGCGTCATACTCAAATTAATGAGCATGGCATTTGGCATCTCACTGGGGGCATTATGTGATACTGGGGACCACTTAATGCCCCCAAACTTTTCATCAAATGAAGAGAGCAGCTCCACTCATTTATTATTTTCTAAACTCATTATAGATTTAATCAACTAAAATGGTTTTTTTTGTTGTTTTTTTTCAAATGAGGGCATGATAAGCTAATGACCAGCACATTATGTTAAAAGTCAAAAAACGTGAAATACATATCAATCAGGTTATGGTTTTTTCTGTCAAAAAACCAAATGTACTCTTTTTGTGTGTGTCGTTTCTATGGGCCAAAAGGCTGTTGTTCCTATTATTTCCTGGAGTATATGGATTCACTAGTACACAAAATCCTCAAACTGAAGTCATTAAATCATTTATTCCAGGTTGAAAATTATAAAAGAAAACTCTTTAGGGGTGTGATATTTCATGGTACTCTATACTTAGATTTGATTTTTCCAGTATTTCATAATAGCTATAAATGTAATACAATTTTTTAAAATTATAAAACTATACTGTATGCCTATAATTATATAATACTGTACATCATCTATATTTCAAAAAAAGTAAAATATAAACTTACCGTAAGATTCAGTAACACTGTTCATAAGAGCCAAAAATTCAGAACAATCCAAATATCCACCAACTGGTGAATGGATAAACAGAACAAGGTATGTCTACACAATGTGATAATATTTACAGATAAAAGTAAATTTACTACTGACACGTGATAAAATGTGGAGGAACCTTGAAAACATTACGCTAATGGAAAAAAGCCACTAACTGAAAGAAGCCAGATCCAGAAGACACAGGCTTTATAATTCCATATATACGTAAAATATCCAGAAAAAGAACCTCTGGGCCTGATAGAAATGTTTGAAAACTGAATTCTGTTGGTGGCTGCCTCACTACTGACTTTTTTAATAGGTGGATTTTATGGCATAAAAATTGTGGGCGCAATAAAACTTTTTAAAACACTTCTGAACGTGTCTACTGATATTTACTTTTAATTTCAGTTTTTCAATTCTCATTGAGACTAGGCGTCATTCTTATGATTACTGGTCGTTTTCATTTCTCTTGTTGTCACTATCTGTTCACAGTCTGCTATTTGACTATTTGGCATATTTTTCTCATTAATTTGTGAGAACTGCTTGCATATTAAAAGAAATTAGCCCTTTTGTCATATATATTAAATGTTTAAGAAAAACGTTTAAAATTCTTTTATTAGACCAGCTCATCACTTTTACATTGCTTACAGTATTTTTCTTAGAGGAATTCTTAATTTTATGTAGTTAAGTGTACTAATTTTTTCTACATTCTGGCATATATGCCTTTCACAATCAGGAAGAAAAGAAAAACTTAAAAGAAAAACCTCGTTACTAATTGTTAACGTTAACTTAAATTGTACAAAAGAGAAAATATGTTTTGTACAATTTCAGAGGGTTTGCAAAAGTTAGGTTTTCAGAGCATACATTTATTTTTTAATTAAATTAGTTATGCTGCTGCTGCTAAGTCGCTTCAGTCGTGTCCAACTCTGTGTGACCCTATAGACGGCAGCCCACCAGGCTCCCCCGCCCCTGGGATTCTTCAGGCAAGAACACTGGAGTGGGTTGCCATTTCCTTCTCCAATGCATGAAGTGAAAAGTGAAAGGGAAGTCACTCAGTCGTGTCCGACTCTTCGCGACCCCATGGATTGCAGCCTACCAGGCTCCTCCGTCCATGGGATTTTCCAGGCAAGAGTACTGGAGTGGGGTGCCATCGCCTTAGCATTGCTTTCTTCTTTCAAAACTGGATATTCAGGAATAATTGAAAGCCTAAGGTGAACTAAGTAGTCCTTAAAGGAAAGGTAGGTCTAATTTTTGTTTTCAGCATTAAACCTCATCTAGAGATAACAACTGTGTTTGTAGAGTATATTTTTAAAATATCTTGGCACTGTGACTTTCTTTAATTATTTTTAAAAACACCAGAGTAGTATGAGAGAGATTGCTTTTTTTATTTTTTTTTTAATGCTATTCAGTAAAACTAATGACTTTATAAAATAGGCAATTATTTCCTTTGAGGTCAGAAGTAGACTTAATGTTAGAGTAGGAAATCAAAATAAATGTGATTGGCTTTTCTCAAAATAGTAAATTAGCTCTTAACTCCCACCTGGCATTCATCTTTGTCTCCGGAGTTGGTGACTAAATGTGAGTCAGCAGCAGGGCACAGAGACGCCGCTCGCTGTTCAACTCGCCAAGGAAGCAGCTGCTCTGTACTGGCATCCCCTGCGCTTGTCTTCAGACCCAACAACCACTCGCATTAGTTTGGGTTGACTACCTGTTGAAGTAACCTGTTCAACCTCATTTACTCACCTCAGTTTGCTCTTCATTAGATGTGAGCAATCATGAGGTGACTGATATCTGAGGGAACCACAGTTCCTGGCTGAGAAGAAGGGAATCTCTCTACTAGGGCTTGCTGGAGGAGCCAAAAGAACCAGTTTTTTATTGCATATGCAGAGCATGTCTTACTTCAGATCATTATCAGCAGCTAAGCTGAACTGACACACGTCTCCAACAAATTAATAGCTGACATTAGAGTGAGGTTTATTCAGCCTTTGTTCTCTCTCATATTTTTCTTAAATTATAAATTAATTGCTTTTTATTTTTTTAACTGCACAAATTTTTTAAATGGAAGTGCCTCCCCTCTCTGTCAATACCTCCCAGTTCTGCTCTCCAGGGGTCACCACGGTTAGCAATTGGTGTGCATCTTCTGCAACCTTTTTATGCTGCATTAATATGCATGCATACATATCATATACGTGTATACTTATATGTGTGCACACATGCATATACACACACAAATCAGTCCACGGGGTCGTAAAGAGTCAGACACGACTGAAGGACTAAGCACACGTATCAACCTATATATTTTTTTAAACAACACAAAATCATACTAAGTGCTCTATATTTATATTTCGTGCTCAATAAAATATCACAACACTCCTTCCATTAAAGCAACTATAGTTCTGTTCTACCCCTTCTTTTGGTGTCATGGTATACCACACTAGGGATGCATCATAATTTATGTAAACATTCTTCCTTTAGGGGACATTTCAATTGCCTCAGGTTTTCACGGTTAAAAATAATCCTTTAATGAAGATATACTTAATATTAGAAGAATATTGGAAAATTTAAATAAGCCAGAATATCAGAGTCAGCCAATACATGCTTTTAAAATTTTTATTGTAATTATTAAAATCCGTTTCCAAGTGGTTGTTATTCTTTACACTTTTACCAACAAGAAAGACTATTTTAGGAACCTAATTACATGTAACACACACTAGTAACACACTTCATGAAACTTCATCATCACCTATTTCAAAATATACTTCAAGAAGAAACTGTATAATGACCCCCAAGAACATTTAGAAAAAAATGACATCAACTTTGGGGCCTGGGAAGGGGAAGAAATGGTTATAGCCAATGAACGGCATAGACTCTGGTAATGCCCCCAACTCAGCCTTCGACAATCACCCAATTTTTAAACATCTAATAACACCATGAAAGCTAATCCCTTGGCCACCAGCTTAAAAGCTTTATTCCAGGAGATGGACTTTGTTTCACAAAAGGATGATTCATTGTAGAATGGTTATTAGTTGTCTTTGCCAGAGAGCTTTAGTCACATTTCCATTTTCTAATACAGGCTGACAAGACTTTTTCTGAAAATAAAAAAGAAGGGAAAAAAGCGGTGTTTCCTTTTGTTCTTACAGAAAGGTTAAGTGTTTCTGATGTTTCTCTTTTTCCTTAGAAAAAGCAAACACTAATTTCTGTTTTGTTGTTGTAGGAAAAAGACTGCAGTGCCAAGCAGCAGGGGTGAGTCTGGCCCAGGACGCCTCCACGGGCAGCAGCCGGCGTCCCGGGGCAGTGGCTCTTTGTACACCCCCTCACTCTTTCTCTGCCCCTTCCACGCTTTCTCACTAATTCACTTTCTTTATCAGAGAAATGAGCACAAACAAAACTGGAAAAACGCACGAACAGAAAACCATATAAATCCACACACAGATGTCCTTTACGTGTCACTGACTTTACACTCTCAGGGTCGCTGGTTCCCAAACTTTGGAATTTCTTGGAGCAGAAAATGAAAACAAAATTCAACATGGGGTCACCAATTTTTTTAAGTACATAAAAAATAAAAGCAAACAAACAAAACAAAGTAAAATCAACCAACCAACCCCGAATGTGCTACCAAACCTGTTTTATAAAATAATGACTATTTTAACACCAAATGACAGTCTTGCTTCTCAATTCTTAAAATAATAACAATAATCTTAAGGATATGTCATTATGCCATTCCTGGGCCACAAAACCAACCTTCACACATTTAAGAGTCAAATCATATCTCAGAGCTTTTTAACTACACTGATCTAGAACTAGATATCAATAAGAGAAAAACCTGAAAAATTTAGAAATATGTGGAAATTAACATATTCCTTAATAACTAAAGGGTCAAAGAGAATTTAGACAATATCTTGCGAAAAATACAAAATACTACAAAAAAAAAAAAAAAAAATCCCATTATACTGCAGAGGCAGTCTCTCATTATTCAATTGCTGTAGAACCACCTCTTGCTGGTGCCCAGTCAGGGACTGGATAACAGAGCTCTGCTCCACTGAAAACGCAAGCGCTTACGTCCTGCTTTTATGAGAGAAGAACAGAGCAGCTAACATAGGCAAGCATTTAACTTTCGTTTCAAGCAAATGATGGCAAATCAGAACGAACGGTATGGAAGAAGAAACCACTGATTACATGAAGACATTTGAATGTCATTGAATGAAAATATAACTTCAATAGAGGAGTTTAGCATCCACATTAAAAGACAGTTCATTGTAAAGCATTACATAATGAAGCTGTTCTCCTGTATGGGATACTATGGTTAACTGGAAGCCAAATGAAATAATCTGTTTTTCAGCTTTTAACAATGGGAAAATTATTCAAAGAGCAATTCTTTGAGATAGACAAATGTAAAAGCCATACTTCTTACTTATTTAAACTACTTATACCACATCTTGTTTCAAAAATATCTAACTATATAAAATTCATTTTCCTTCAGTGAACTAGAACTTAAGCCTTTTAAAGAATCTCAGGATTTCTGATCTGAGGCACCTTTCCATTTTTTTAATTTCAATATTATACATTTTAAAATGAGGTTAAGTGTTTGTCCAAGGTTGCACACTGAGCCTGTGAAGTATGGGGTAACTGGTTAGGAACAAAAAGCCAAGAGGTCAGGGAATCAATCAGTTTTCCCGCTACATTACAACTTCCAACAAATGTCCATCTAGTCAAGGCTATGGCTTTTCCAGTAGTCATGTATGGATGTGAGAGTTGGATCATAAAGAAAGCTGAACGCCAAAGAATTGATGCTTTTATACAGTGTGCTGGAGAAGACTCTTGAGAGTCCCTTGGACTGCAAGGAGATCCAACCAGTCCATCCTAAAGGAGATCAGTCCTGAGTGTTCATTGGAAGGACTGATGCTGCGGCTGAAACTCCAATACTTTGGCCACCTGATGCAAAGAGCGGACTCATTGGAAAAGACCCTGATGCTGGGAAAGACTGAAGGCATGAGGAGAAGGGGACGACAGAGGATGAGATGGTTGGATGGCATCACCGACTTGATGGACATGAGTTTGGGTAAACTCCGGGAGTTGGTGATGGACAGGAAGGCCTGGCGTGCTGCGGTCCATGGGGTCGCAAAGAGTCGGACACGACTGAGTGACTGAACTGAACTGATGTTTTTGATCCCTCTATTTTGTTCCATCTGGCACAGATATAACATTATTACTATTAATTGAATATTCACTAAATTTCTGAAGCTTTGTAAATGACTGCTAATATCAGGTCTCAACAGTATAGATTAAAATGATAAATTGAAGAGATTTTTGCTGGTGGAAAAGTAAATTTATACTTGCTTGCATGAGTAACTTCTACATTCTTTGTAATGGATTTTACGTAAGAGGAGCATGTATTTTGTGACAATAATAGGCCCACTCAAACAGCTGGATATACAGCTAAGTCATTATCGCTGTCAGGGTTGAAATAAAACTTGGTTTCCTTCTTACATGGAAAAAAGTCCTACTTTTCCAAAATACCAAATACATGGAGTTAAATTCATTTAGAAGAGTTTACTCCTAAGAAGATAATGAATATCTCTTACAAAACAAACATCTCTCTCTCTCCAAACACACACACAGACACACAGACACACACACACACACACACACACACACACAAAATGGGAAAGAATCAGGTACACATGGGATCAAATTCTGGCTCAACCATTTCAGCCTCAGTTTGCTCTTTGGTAAAACAGAAATAATATCTATTGGACAGGATTGCCACGAAGATCAAAATTATTATAAGTACCTAGCAGCACTATGAAAGTGATTGATACACTGTAGTTATAACTCTGAAAATGAAAGATTTGAGAATATTAACCTCATTTTCATGTTGTTTATTCCTTCAAAGCTGTATTTTTAGGATAACTATATTTGAATTTCTAACTGCTGTTGTCTTGGTTTATGTAATATTATCTGATAATGAGGACTTTGACATGTTTCTATACCTTCTGTAGACAGAATCCAATAGGAAATATCCTATATGTATAAATACACATATTCCTATTTCACAGGTAACAAATTGATTTCATTGATGTGATAACGGCTGACTTTATATACAAGTTTGAAATCATCCTCATATTTCCCTTTATCTCAGTCAGTGTATCGGCTCTTTAGCAAATGGAGATCACACTTATATGCTGTAGCGTATCTCCCTTCACACCTCATGTAATCTGACTACAGTACATACTGTAATACCGTTACTGCTTTATATATAAAGCTAAGACTGCTTAGCTGCTCAGTCGTGTCCAACCCTCTGCAACGCTACGGACTGTGGCCCGCCAAGGTCCTCTGCCCATGGGATTCCCAGGCAAGAATCC
Organism: Bos indicus; assembly: GCF_029378745.1. NCBI lineage: Eukaryota > Metazoa > Chordata > Mammalia > Artiodactyla > Bovidae > Bos > Bos indicus. The sequence goes on from NC_091768.1 coordinate 98,471,081, forward strand.
TGGGGGGCTTGCCATTTCTTGCCATTTCTTCCTCTGGTTATACACAGCAGATGCTCAATAAACAGTCAATGAGTTTAAACTTGGCATGTACTCAAGGAGACAAGTGAATTCAAAAGCCTAACTACACTGACCAAAATAGGTAAAAAGCTAGATGACACAAAGTTTCGGGTGTCATAAATCTAGAAAACATAATCTTCCAAACTCTCCATTGTCAAAGCACACACCCAGAAATAAATGCCCACTCCCTTTCCTATGAGCAAATTGGCTGTACCGTTTTTACAAAAGAACTGGGGCTCTGCACTGTTAAGCTCAAATGCCTTTGTACTGCACTTTCATTAATACAAAACACTTAGAATTATTTTGTAGAGAAGCTTATTTTGTAAAGCAGAGAGAAGCCATAAATGTCTCAGATATGCATTAAATAAAGCTTTGCAATTTTAGTCTTCTCTTAGCTAATTGAATTTGAGTGCTTCCATTTCTTATAGGTGACAATTTGAAAAATATATCCAAATATTTCTTATACTCCATTATTGTCAAGGAAACCAGAAAAAGAATGTGCCCACACTTTTCTATTGATATTAATAAGATCCCTCACACCAGCTTGCTCCTTTGATTCACATGATCACTTCCTCCTTTGAGTCCTTATATCATGGGATTTCTGCTTACCAATATTTATTCAACTCTACCTGGCGTTTTCTTCTACTGTGTACAGCCTTTTGTGTGCACACCTTATCCGCATGCCCATCCGATAAATTATAAGCTCCCTGAAGATGAAAACTTTCCCTTGTCCTTACTGAGGCAGGTGACAGCCAACATGTGGTGTCCAGTTAGTGTACCCATCTCTTCCAGCAGAAATCTTTCCAGAACAGGTCACAAACTACTGCATTAAAATGACTGAATCCTGGAAATAAATACCAAGAAGCCTAACACGTACCCACAGAAGCATCAGAACAAATGATACGTAATATGAAAGCAATAAATAAATCATATGATTTTGTAAAATAAAACTGACATTTACAAAGGCTGGGTTACTGTTTAGAACATTAGCCTTTAACTGCTATTGTATGACTGATCACCCTCCTTCATGTGCAGACGTGGTGCTACATAAAATGATCGTTGTCTAGGTATGACAGAAAAAACAACTGTGATCATTCATTTGTTTACTCAATTATTTTTAAAATAATCATTGTAATCATTTTAAGAGTGTATAAAATATATACCTGCAGACGAGAAATTTGATTTGAATGCGTCCAACTTAAAAACGGGCTTCCCAGGTGGCCAAGTGGTAAGGGATTGCTTTCCAATGCAGGGGACAGGGTTTCGATCACAGGGTCTGGAGGATCCCCTGGAGTAGGCAACCCCCTCCAGTATTCTCGCCTGGAAAATTCCATGGACAGAGGAGCCTGGCAGGTTACAGTCCATGGGGTCATGAAGAGTCTTTCCCACTCTTTGCAACCCCATGACTTACGTGAGGCCACTCCCTGCCCTGGGAAGTCTCCCTATCCTAGTCTAGGTTAGGTTCTGGATCAGCTGTTCCTCCTTCGGGCACTCTCTTCACCCTGTGCTTGTCTTTGTCACAGCGTTTATCACATCTCTGCAAATTTGTTTCTTTCTCTCACCTGTCAACCACACTTTGTGATACTCATATCTGTGTGCCAGCTCCCAGAATACTGGCTGGCAAATTGTAGGCACCCACTACATGTTTATAGATGTTTATTGACACAATACATGCTAGTGATTACCGAAAAATGTGGAGACTGGGGGAATTCAAAAGACCCAGACTCTGTTGTCAAGATTGAAAGACCTTCGGAAAATTGTTTAACCTCTTCTCCAACTCTTAGAGTTAGCTACGGTGTTAAAAGTCAGCCATGGCTGTGTGACATATTCTAAAAGTGACAAAGTTCTAATGTCTCTCTAGCCAAAGAGAACAGCTGGCAACTTCAAAGAAGATTATTTGTTTGCTTAAGGAGACATTCTTTATCTTAATTCCAGATTGCTTATGACAGGTCTCTGATAAAATGTATGAGGTGTCAAACATATCATTTTTTGCAAAAGGTTTTAACCAAAATAAAATCTTACAAAAAAAAGACTGCCCTTGACAATACATCTATAGACAGTATCTGAATTAATAAAGAGATGACTTATTTTCTTTCCTAGTTAAAGATGTTATCTAGGGCTGAGCCTTAGTCATGGCAGTTCTACAGTCTATCCAATGAGCCACATTTCTAGTTCTGGCAGAGATGGGCAGTGTCTCATTCCCGTCCAGCCTCTCTTCACTTCAGATACATATCGCCTCCCTGTCAGAGCGAACAGTCATCCCTACACACTTCTGAGTACCAGGTGTGTCTACACTCTCTCTCAAAAAGGTGTGAGGAATGACAATCCTTAACAGACTTTCTCATATTGAAAAAGCTTAGCAATCTGAATTATAAAGGAAGAATTACTGAATCTGTCCAGAGTTGGTTTTCTTCAAAAAAATGAAATGCTTTCAAAGAGAAAATATTAAATATGGTATGCTAATTGGTAGATATGCCATTAAAGTCTTATCTTTTTCTTAATTAACAAAACAATATGCAATTAACATATTATCTGTATAAGAATTTGAACATATCAAAATAAGGGCCTTAAAAAACTATGCTTCTCAATATTATATTAAATATTATTATAATATATTTTATATTATTATTATATTCAATACAATATTTAATATTGTTATACTAATTATGTTATATTCAATATTATATTTAATATTGTTTAATATTAACTAATGTTAATATAATAAATATATCAAGTGTATTAATTAAATATATTAAATAAATATCACTAGTATTCCTTTATAAAGATTCAATACTTTTCCTCCTAAGTTCCAAAGATAAATTAGTGGAGACTGAGTTAACAAGGTTTAAATGGAGTAAAAACAATCAAACATAGTACAGCAGAACCCTTCAGTCGAGTCCCTTCACTTCAAGTCAGACCTCATGGACTCAGTATTTTAAACTCAGTTAAGCTCTTGAACTCTTACCTGTGAACTGGGAAACAGGTTTACACGGACATTCACGATGGAGGACACACAGTGCCTTCTCAAGAGGACGCCAGGAGGCAACACCAAGACACTGAACAGAACTGCTAGGGCACCAACTGTCTGCTTAGAGTACACGCTTTCGAGCAGACAGCAGACACCGCGGACTTGCCCACAGGCAATGCCCAGAACCATGCTGCAGCCCTCTCCAGATGCCACTTGTCTAGGGACTGGGAAACATGTGGGAAAAGTTGCAATGTGGAAAAAGTAGGAATATTATAAGTTTAGAAATTCTTTTAACAAAATATTTTTAGGAATTATATACCACCAGGTTTGAAGGAGGGCTTCCCTGATAGCTGTTGGTAAAGAATGTGCCTGCAATACAGGAGACTCCACTTCGATTCCTGGGTCAGGAAGATCTGGTGGAGAAGGGATAGGCTACCCACTTCAGCATTCTTGGGCTTCCCTGGTGGCTAAGACAGTAAAGGATTCGCCTGCAATGCCGGAGACCTGGGTTCAATCCCTGGGTTGCGAAGGCCCCTGGAGAAGGGAAAGGCTACCCACTCCAGTGTTCTGGCCTGGAGAATTCTATACTCTCCAGTATTCTGGCCTGGGTCACAGAGTCGGGCACGACTGAGTGACGTTCACTTTCAGGCTTACAAGAATGCTAAGGAGAGAGACCGTGGTGGGGTTTTTTTCAATTTTGTTTTTCAAGCAACAGTCTAACTTGGTCCATTAAAATACGTTAACTGATGCTCACATTAAACAAACATTAGCACTTGTTTTAAACAATCGAAACTGATGAACAATCCTCCCTGAGAAGCAGATGTCATGGGGGAGCTTCACTAAAGCGTAGCATTCCAGAGCGGGAATATTCATTGCATGCCTAGTAATTTTTCTTTTACTTGAGTAATTATGATTTAATTGTGGCACATTTATTTTCATTAAAATTATAACTGCAATGATTAAAAAATGAAAACCTGACTTCAAAGTGAAAACAACATATACATGTTCAGGAAAGGGATTATCATAGCATTTGATACAATTGGAAAATACCTTGGTGATGATCAAATTCAATTTCCTCATTTCATAAAAACACAAAATACTGAAGAAGTTAAATAATGAGTCAATTTTATCCAACTTGCATGGGATAAATTCAATACAATCTGTTTTTGGATTCTCAAGCCATCTTTTTTCCAGCATAATATTCTGCTATACCATTTTATATTTATATAGTAAACTATTTTAATTGAAATAATTTATATATAGAAATATAGCTTTATATATTATCTTTCTTGATATAAAAAATAATATAAAATACAATAATCTGTATAATGTCTAATAGGTAGCTTTTAAAACATAAAAATAATATATTTATAACCATAGATCATGAATTATTATTTCTCAGTGAAAAACTTGATATCCTACTGAGAATACTGCATCTTGTTGTTTCATTTGAATGAAACATTTGTCATAATAGAATGTGTATTTGACCACATAGAAAAAAATTAATGAATTCCAAATGTAAGACCACATAAATTACAGACCACATATTCAAACATAATCTAAAGAAGTATAAGCAAACAATAAGAAGATAAAGTATTTTAATCACTTGACTAAAAAATAAGCTTTCTTAAACTTTGAATAAAAGAGAACAGCAAAAATATGCTTATAATTATCTAAAAGTAAATGAAGTGAAAAAATACTTAAAATAGAAATATAGACAAAGTTGAGCTCAGAGGAACTGATCAGCTGTCACATACTGAGAAAAGATTCAGTCTAAGGGAAGCCAAAATGGATGGGAAGAGGGTGCAGAGGAAAGTGGGCAAGGCGATAACGGGAACGAATCAGATGGAGACTGTAAACACCACACACCACACACACAGACACACACGCTTTAAACTGCTTCCAGATTTAAAAAGAATAAATAAGCCTTTTTTTTAATTGGAGTATAATTGCTATCCAGTGTTGTGTTTCTGGAGAAGGCAATGGCACCCCACTCCAGTACCCTTGCCTGGAAAATCCCATGGATGGAGGAGCCTGGAAGGCTGCAGTCCATGGGGTCGCTGAGGGTCGGACACGACGGAGCAACTTCACTTTCACTTTTCACTTTCATGCATTGGAGAAGGCAATGGCAACCCACTCCAGTGTTCTTGCCTGGAGAATCCCAGGGACAGGGGAGCCTGGTGGGCTGCCGTCTATGGGGTCGCACAGAGTCGGACACGACTGAAGCGACTTAGCAGTTGTGTTACTTTGTGTTGTGCAACAGCGAGAATCAGCTATACATACACACACACATAGACTCCGTCCCTGAGGAAACCAAAACACCTGTGGGCCCCACTTTATTGTGATATCCACCTTACTGCAGTGGTCTGGAAACAAAACTCTAATATCTGCGGGCATGCCTATAATATAAATCCTAAGAATAATTAGCACATATGGGCAAGAAGAATGCACACTGACTTGAGTAAGGATGATGGTAGACATGGACGTATTTGATTTACTTGACCAAAAGATTTGAAGCAAATTTGCAAAGAAAAATAAAAGTTAATATTTGTCAAACCTGGGTGATAAGTATAGGAATGTCTGTTAAATTTTTCTCTCTGCTTTTGAGGTCCTTTTACATATTGCAGAAGGATGGTGACATGGCCAGTTCTGTGGTTTTGTAAGATGACAATGGTGGAGAGAAACTCGTAAGGAGAGAGTAGGGGCCGGCAGACAAGCAAGGGGACACGCCGATTCAGTGACCCAGTGAGGTGAGACGGCTTTAACTACAGCAGGGGAACAGGGCACTCACTGAAGGAAACTATTTCAGATGTCAAATATACAGGAACTGATAACCTATTACATGCTGGAAAGAAAGGGGGAAAGTCAAAGAAGTTTCCAGAGTGTACAGTTTGGCTGAATAACTAGTGCACGGAGATTCAGAAAAAAGTCTATACTTGGAGGTGGAAACGAATAAAAATTCTTCTGACAAAATATAAAATGGAAAATCTGCATCGAGAGAGAAATTAAATGTCTTCATTATACAGATACTCTGTGATGCAGGGATAGTAAACAGTGTGTGAAGCAAGAAGAAAAGAGTATTGAGAACAGAATCTGGGGGAAAATAAAGAGAAAAAAAAAAAACGGAGTGCCTTTCAGGTAGCAGTAGAAATAAAAGCAAAGCAATGTCTAGTAAGGTCAAGGGAGTTGTACAATAGAAATGAACACAAGGTAGAGTTGTCTAGAAAGCTAAAGATTGAGAAGAGAATTGTGATCTAAGAAGAGAATTTGATCATTTGAAAGTTCTTCTCTCTCTTGAAACATCCATTTTATTAGAGCTCTTGGAAAAAAAGTCATATTGCACTGCCCAGAAGATCAAACCTATAATACTGACTTCTAAAAGCAAGCATGGACTTACCTTTAAAGATGTTGTGAGGCAAAAATATAAGGGAAGTGGTAATTGATGGGTTTAAGTTTAGGAAGAAGTGGGATAAAACTGAATTATGAGCTTGGTGAAAGGGTCAGATTTGGAAAAGATGAGAGATCTATTCTCTCTAGTGAAAGCAGAAGATGAAGAAGAGATAAGATACAGATAAGCTAGGAGGAAGTAACAGGTAAGTTCAGAAAAGTTCAAGGAGAAAATAAATTCCATCAAGTATGAACTTGGAGGGAAGATCATATAATAGCCAGAAGTAGATTTAAGGGACTGAGAATCAGAAAACCAGGTTGGGATAACTGCCATGGAGAATGGAAAACAGAGTTTACCAAGGAAAGTGATCAAAAAAATCACCATCCAGCACTTTGAGAACATCAAGGATGAAAACACATACACCCATATATATATTTACATAATGAGTCCAATAAGCAGAGTACTGTGATTAAAAAAAAAAAAGTTTCATAGCAGAATAGGACAGGGGTTAAAAAAAAAAAAAAATAGAATTTCTCTAATTGTAAAGGCTAACAATGTACCCTAATATTTGTGTTATCCAAATATCCAGTGGTTTCAAAGACATGCAGGCAACAATACTGGAGTGAGTTGCCATTTCCCTCTCCAGGGCATGTTCCCAAACCAGGGATCAAACCCATGTCGCCTGCATTGGAGGTGGGTTCTTTACTGCTGAGCCTCGAGGGGAGCCCAGTCTCTTTTACCACTCTATTTACTTCCTATCTGCTATGACCCATTCTCCCCAGGAGCCAGGGTAACCTTTTGAAAATGTAAATCACATGATTACACTCCCCTCCTTAAAACCATCCAATGCACAGTTCTGAAAATTAAATCCAGAGACTGACTCTGGGAGTAGGAAAGGCAGTGGTGAATCTCACTCACTACAAAAACAAAAACAAAAAACCTTAAATATTAAAATTACCCACTACATACTTTTAGCCAGTACCATATAGACAAGCCTCAAGTTCTATTCATTAATTTTGAAAAATTTAAGTAATCATAACATCTAGTAGATACCATATCTCAGGTAGGATGAATGGTCCAAGCTCAAGCTCTGTGATTAAGCAAGTGTAGGCAGCAGCAATGATTAAGAGAATCCATAAGATTCTCCAGGCAAGAATACTGGAGTGAGTTGCCATTTCCTCCTCCAGGGGATCTTCCTGACTCAGGGATCAAACCTGTGACTCCTGCATTGGCAGGTGGATTCTTTACCACTGAGCCACCAGAGAAGCCCAATTATATCATTTATAAAAAAAAAATAGCCTTACCATCAGAGTCCTAATTTTTAGTGAGTGCTTATGAATCAAGGCAAATTGGAAGTGTTCAAACAAGAGATGGCAAGAGTGAATGTCAACATTCTAGGAATCAGCGAACTAAAATGAACTGGAATGGGTGAATTTAACTCAGATGACCATTATATCTACTACTGCAGGCAGGAATCCCTCAGAAGAAATGGAGTAGCCTTCATGGTCAACAAAAGAGTCGAAAATGCAGTACTTGGATGCAATCTCAAAAACGACAGAATGATCTCTGTTCGTTTCCAAGGCAAACCATTCAGTATCACAGTAATCCAAGTCTATGCCCCAACCAAGACCTTTTAGAACTAACACCCAAAAAAGATGTCCTTTTCATTATAGGGGACTGGAATGCAAAAGTAGGAAGTCAAGAAATACCTGGAGTAACAGGAAAATTTGGCCTTGGAACACAGAATGAAGCAGGGCAAAGACTAATAGAGTTTTGCCAAGAAAATGCACTGGTCATAGCAAACACCCCCTTCCAACAACACAAGAGAAGACTCTACACATGAACATCACCAGATGGTCAACACCGAAATCAGATTGATCATATTCTTTGCAGCCAAAGATGGAGAAGCTTTATACAGTCAACAAAAACAAGACCAGGAGCTGACTGTGGCTCAGACCATGAACTCCTTATTACCAAATTCAGACTAAAATTGAAGAAAGTAGGGAAAACCACTAGACCATTCAGGTATGACCTAAATCAAATCCCTTATGATTATACAGTGGAAGTGAGAAATAGATTTAAGGGCCTAGATCTGATAGATAGAGTGCCTGATGAACTATGGAATGAGGTTCCTGACATTGTACAGGAGACAGGGATCAAAACCCCATGGAAAAGAAATGTAAACAAGCAAAATGGCTGTCTGAGGAGGCCTTACAAATAGCTGTGAAAAGAAGAGAAGCAAAAAGCAAAGGAGAAAAAGAAAGATATAAGCATCTGAATGCAGAGTTTCAAAGAATAGCAAGAAGAGATAAGAAAGCCTTCCTCAGCGATCAATGCAAAGAAATAAAGGAAAACAACAGAATGGGAAAGACTAGAGATCTCTTCAAGAAAATTAGAGATACCAAGGGAACATTTCATGCAAAGATGGGCTCGATAAAGGACAGAAATGGTATGGACCTAACAGAAGCAGAAGATATTAAGAAGAGGTGGCAAGAATAGACAGAAGAAAAGACAAAAAAGATCTTCACGACCCAGATAATCACAAAGGTGTGATCACTCATCTAGAGCCAGACATCCTGGAATCTGAAGTCAAGTGGGCCTTAGAAAGCATCACTATGAACAAAGCTAGTGGAGGTGATGGAATTCCAGTTGAGCTATTTCAAATCCTGAAAGATGATGCTGTGAAAGTACTGCACTCAATATGCCAGCAAATTTGGAAAACTCAGCAGTGGCCACAGGAATGGAAAAGGTCAGTTTTCATTCCAATCCCAAAGAAAGGCAATGCCAAAGAATGCTCAAACTACCGCACAATTGCACTCATCTCACATGCTAGTAAAGTTATGCTCAAAATTCTCCAAGCCAGGCTTCAGCAATACGTGAACCGTGAACTTCCTGATGTTCAAGCTGGTTTAAGAAAAGGCAGAGGAACCAGAGATCAAATTGCCAACATCCACTGGATCATGGAAAAAGCAAGAGAGTTCCAGAAAAACATCTATTTCTGCTTTATTGACTATGCCAAAGCCTTTGACTGTGTGGATACCAATAAACTGTGAAAAAATTCTGAAAGAGATGGGAATACCAGACCACCTGACCTGCCTCTTGAGAAACCTGTACACAGGTCAGGAAGCAACAGTTAGAACTGGACATGGAACAACAGACTGGTTCCAAATAGGAAAAAGAGTACGTCAAAGCTGTATATTGTCACCCTGCTTATTTAACTTCTATGCAGAGTACATCATGAGAAACGCTGGACTGGAAGAAGCACAAGCTGGAATCAAGATTGCAGGAAGAAATATCAATAACCTCAGATATGCAGATGACACCACCCTTATGGCAGAAAGTGAAGAGAAACTAAAAAGGCTCTTGATGAAAGTGAAAGAGGAGAGTGAAAAAGTTGGCTTAAAGCTCAACATTCAGAAAATGAAGATCATAGCATCCGGTCCCATCACTTCATGGGAAATAGATGGGGAAACAGTGGAAACAGTGTCAGACTTTATTTTTCTGGGCTCCAAAATCACTGCAGATGGTGACTGCAGCCATGAAATTAAAAGACGCTTACTCCTTGGAAGGAAAGTTATGACCAACCCAGATAGCATATTCAAAAGCAGAGACATTACTTTGCCAACAAAGGTCCGTCTAGTCAAGGCTATGGTTTTTCCAGTAGTCATGTATGGATGTGAGAGTTGGACTGTGAAGAAAGCTGAAGCACTGAAGAATTGATGCTTTTGAACTGTGGTGTTGGAGAAGACTCTTGAGAGTCCCTTGGACTGCAAGGAGATCCAGCCAGTCCATCCTGAAGGAGATCAGCCCTGGGATTTCTTTGGAAGGAATGATGCTAAAGCTGAAACTCCAGTACTTTGGCCACCTCATGCGAAGAGTTGATTCATTGGAAAAGGCTCTGATGCTGGGAGGGATTGGGGGCAGGAGGAGAAGGGGACGACAGAGGATGATATGGATGGATGGCGTCACTGACTCGATGGATGTGAGTCTGAGTGAACTCCGGGAGTTGGTGATGGACAGGGAGGCATGGCGTGCTGCGATTTATGGGGTCGCAAAGAGTTGGACATGCCTGAGCGACTGAACTGAAGTATACCCATATTCATTAAACCTCCTACAAACATACATTCAACCTGTGTTTCCTTCCAATTTTAAAATACAGTTTTAAATATTGATCACCATCACTGATTTGCTTCTTTACAACCAGAAACCTACTCTCCATGAAGAACCCTTTGTGTTTAGTGCAGCACAGAGACTCTATTCTGCACACATTGGCAAAGTCTTTCCCGAATATTTCTTATATGCAATTCAGTGTATACGACCAAGTTTATATTGTCATTTTTCCTGAATATTTAAATATAAAAGATTGGCAGAAAAGAATCCGATAAAATGTCCACAAGCTGACATTATCTTATCTTTAAAACAAGCTTAGGATATTCTCTCAGGGAAATCACACATAATACATAGTTGTTTTTTGCTTTTCCTTGAAACATTTTATATGCATATCTATATATCTTTAATCACTAAAAATAAGTTATTTTGAAAATGATAATAGTAAAATATGATCCCAGGATGGAACAGTTACTGAGAGAGCAAATGCCTTACATCACAGAAGACGTACCTTTGGTATCCTTTGGGTAGTATTTTACACAGTCATCACTGTATTTAAAAAGTCATCAGTTGTTTTATTACATGTTTTATTACATTTATTTTAATAAAAGTGATGTAAATCATCAGATTGCTTTGAGTTTGAAAGGTAATTTCTCACTTCTGCTAGAACCTAGCTGGGGATGAGGAGCCCTGCTGGTATGGCTTCTGTGGACTACTCCTCCAGGTAAATTAACTTACTACACACACACAAACAGGAACCCTCACTTGGCATATCATTCTTTTACGGGGGAGATATCATTTTATGTGCAACAAACCTCTACAGCAGTACTGAAAGGACATAATGAGGTATGACGAAGAAGCAGAAGAATTTGGGTCAGCCCAAAAAGGCTTTGATTTTTCCAAGGAAGAGTATTCTGATACAAAGTATTTTGTCCCTTGTAATACTAAAGATTGAAATCTGCCAAAACAACAGTCAGTACCAAATTCAGCAGCATTATATGTTGAATAAATATACTTTTTTTTTTTTAACTCAATCCAAAAACAGAGGGGTCCAAGCAGTTAGGTACATTCGAGCATTCTATTTTCTTATTTTAATTGTAACTGAAATTCTGTCGGTTGAACAGAAATAGGAACATGCCTTTTTTATGAATGGACTCCTGCCACAGAACGTGTTCAGAATTTGGAATGCAATTTTCCGTACGAGGATGGCAGATGCTCTCCCTTAAGAGGGAGGACAAGTCTAGTAACTGTCAAATCCCTAAATTTTCTTAAAAGCAGGCACTCATCTGGACCAAATGCTCACAGGCAAGTTCTGCTAGGGAACCAAGGACAACCACTCTCGGTGGGGGGTGGGGGGTGGGGAGGCGGGGAGTGGAGGAAGAGCATCCAGATTCTGAATTCTCGATTTCCTGTTTATGATTAAAAAGCTGCATGAGCTCCCTTTCCAATGCTAAGTACTTTCTCACCTCCTTGTTTATATGAGGGCCCCCCTGGTGGCTCAGATGATAAAGAATCTGCCTGCAGTGCAGGAGATTTGGGTTCAATCCCTGGGTCAGGAAGATCTCCTGGAGAAGGGAAGGGCAACCCACTCCAGTATTCTTGCCTGGAGAATCCCCATGGACAGGAGAGCCTGGCTGGCTAACAGTCCATGGGGTCACAAAGAGTCAGACACAACTGAGTCACTCACACATTCATTTTCACTTATTTATATCAAACACTGAAATTTTCCTTCATTCAGGAGGAAGAGTAATTTCATGAAGACCAAAAGCTTTATTCAGTTCAGTTCAGTCGCTCAGTTGTGTCCGACTCTGCGACACCATGAACCGCGGCACGCCAGGCGTCCCTGTCCATTGCCAACTCCCAGAGTTTACTCAAACTCATGTCCATTGAGTCGGTGATGCCATCTAACCATCTCATCCTGTTGTCCCCTTCTCCTCCTGTCTTCAACCTTTCCCAACATCAGGGTCTTTTCAAATGAGTCAGCTCTTTGCATCAGGTGGCCAAAATATTGGACTTTCAGCTTTGACATCAGTCCTTCCAAACCCAGGACTGATTTCCTTTAGGATGGACTGGTTGGATCTCCTTGCAGTCCAAGGGCCCACTAATAATATTTTCATGATTTTTTCATTAAAGAAACAGTGACAGACTTTATTTTCCTGTGCTCCAAAATCACTGCAGATGGTGACTGGGGCCATGAGATTAAAAGATGCTTGCTCCTTGGGAAAAAAAGGTATGACAAATCTAGACAGTGTATTAAAAAGCAGAGACATTACTTTGCTGACAAAGGTACACAGAGAGAAAGCGATCGTTTTTCCAGTGGTCATGTATGGATGTGAGAGCTGGACCATAAAGAAGGGTGAGCACCAAAGAATTGACGCTTTTGAACTGTGGTGTTGGAGAAGTCTCTTGAGAGTCCCCTGGACTGCAAGGAGATCCAACCAGTCCATCCTAAAGGAAATCAGTCCTGAATATTCACTAGAAGGACTAATGTTGAAGCTGAAACTCCAATACTTTGGCCACCTGATGGGAAGAGCTGACTCATTAGAAAAGACCCTAATGCTGGGCAAAATTGAAGGCAGGAGGAGAAGGGGATGACAGAGGATGAGATGGTTGGATGGCATCACCAATGCAGTGGCCATGAGTTTGAGCAAGCTTTGGGAGATGCTAAAGGACAGGGCAGCCTGGCGTGCTGCAGTCCATGGGGTTGCAAAGTCCAACACAACTGACCGAGTGACTGAACAACAACAACACAGAAAGAAACAGCAGCTTCACATTTTAACTGCACACTGTTTCTTTTTGTTGCTTAATTTAATATCACTCTTTTCTTTGAAGGATCGAAAGCTGCCACGTTTGTATTACTTACTAATTGTATCCCCAGGGCTGATTGAGACACATTAGCACAAACACAAATAGCAGCAGAAATGCACCTGTCCCGACCCATACACATATTCTAGATATACATTCACCACAGTCTTTTAAAATAGAGTTTCTTTATTTTACTTGCTAGAAAAAATTGGGGTGCCAGGATTGCAGACATACATGCCAACTATAGCACACTGCACTGAAAAAAGTCTACGTAAGACACAATCTGTTTCCCTTTCTCACAGTTTTCAAATGATTTAGACATTAAGGCTCTTATGTATAAAATCTTCAAACATAGAAAATGTAGATAATTAAGAGTGAAGAGGAAATCAGACTGCAAGCTGTGGTTCAGGTTCTGCAGATTATTCACAGACTGATGTATATACATAACTAAAGAGATCATACCAACAAAGCCTGTCATCTTGGGTGTAGGGACTGTTATTAATCCCATCATTAATGGGACCCTCATCCTACCCTCCAGCACCAGACTGTAGCTCTCTAGGCTCCTCTGACCATAGGGTTTTCCAGGCAAGAATATTGGAGTGGGCTGCCATTTCCTTCTCCAGGTATTAAGTTCCAAATTGGTGGCCCTGAGCCTGAAACTAACTGGCCTTTGGTGATATCTGACCCACAGCCATGATGGAAGAATGACCCACCTCAAGTGAGTACTGTCTCTTGAAAATCGTATGTAACAGAAAGAGATGGAATTTCCAATAATTTAAAAGTAGCAGATTACACAGAACACAGCAATTTCTCAATGAAAATCAGCCTCAGCGAAGGCAATGTACAGGCTGATTGGAGCCTTATGTGCAGGAGACCACTTTATATTTATGCTGTGTTAGGGAAACCGCGCAGAAAGGCCAAAGGAAAGTGTTCACTGCGTGTCAATATGCTAAGCATCACAGAAGTCTGTAAATGGATTAGGATTCTTAGATGAATCTATCTAGCACAGCAAAATGTGACAAATTCAAGTGGAAGAATGAAAATGTCACCATCATCACTTTCCTCACAGCTTCCCTCACTAAAAATGGGTTATGTCATTTCTTATTACCACCCGAGTTTCCCGAGATGGGAATATTGTTAATATGGTCTGGGGAGGGATGGAAATCAAGCTTAAGCATAAGAATTTAGTTACACAAAGTATACTTTTACTTAAAAAAAAAAAAAAAAAGCAGGAAACACTTTAGCTGGAAGGTTTCTTAGAGCTTGTGTTACATTGACAACTGCAAATTCTAGAAATAATTAATGCTAGTCTCAATTAGCAGCATGTGATTCACATTTTCAGCTAAGTCACACTTTCAGCTAAAAAGACAACAGAAGAGAATTTCCCTTAAAATACACAGAGGTTCTCATACTTGCTTGAGTCAGAACACTTGTGTCTCAGTGCTCTCTGCAGATATTATTATAGCTAATGTCACCATCAGATCAGATCAGATCAGTCGCTCAGTCGTGTCCGACTCTTTGCGACCCCATGAATCACAGCACGCCAGGCCTCCCTGTCCATCACCAACTCCCAGAGTTCACTGAGACTCACGTCCATCGAGTCAGTGATGCCATCCATCCATATCATCCTCTGTCGTCCCCTTCTCCTCCTGCCTCCAATCCCTCCCAGCATCAGAGTCTTTTCCAATGAGTCAACTCTTTGCATGACGTGGCCAAAGTACTGGAGTTTCAGCTTTAGCATCATTCCTTCCAAAGAAATCCCAGGGCTGATCTCCTTCAGGATGGACTGGCTGGATCTCCTTGCAGTCCAAGGGACTCTCAAGAGTCTTCTCCAACACCACAGTTCAAAAGCATCAATTCTTCGGCGCTCAGCCTTCTTCACAGTCCAACTCTCACATCCATACATGACCACAGGAAAAACCATAGCCTTGACTAGACGAACCTTTATTGGCAAAGTATGTCTCTGCTTTTGAATATGCTATCTAGGTTGGTCATAACTTTCCTTCCAAGGAGTAAGCGTCTTTTAATTTCATGGCTGCAGTCACCATCTGCAGTGATTTTGGAGCCCAGAAAAATAAAGTCTGACACTGTTTCCCCATCTATTTCCCATGAAGTGGTGGGACCGGATGCCTTGATCTTCGTAGGTATTAATAATTTCACTAAGCATAAATGATAACAATATTATTTCTAAATCACAATTACAAGCATGTACATCAAGCAAAGGAGGGAGCAATCCATTTAAGCACAACGTATTTCTTCAATGCTGTCCTGCAATATTTGCTTACATCTGTTTCCCTGTTTATTCCTAACTAATTCTCATAACAGACAAAGCTAGGTTTAAGAACAATTACAGGGTAAAATCGTTAAATTTGGGATGTACTCTTTATTTTTCCTGAAAAACTAGGGAACCAACTGCAATTATTCAGTTCTAATGGTGACTATCAGCCCAGTTCACCGTGCTGCACCCAGGGGTCTGAAATATTGGTAAGTCATAGTCTTTGCCCTTGATACATGTATAGGCTGGTAGAAGCAACAGAGTCACTAAATTTATAAATATGTTTCTCAGGCCAAGCAAGAGCGGCACGTGAGTTTGAAAGAAAAGTGGAATTGGTGCTCTAGGAAGCAGTGCAACCAAGGCACGGAGGCATTAAAGGGGGTGCTGTGGGAGGGAAGACAGCTGATGGCTTTTCATCTTTAGTCTGCGGAAGTTCAAGGCTGGGAGTGATGAGAAGCTAGAGGGCTGTAGATGACAGGGTTAACGATTATGAACGGGGAGTTAAGGCAAAAACACTCATGGCTTGAGGCATTACATGGTGAGACTGTTCTGCTTTTGAAACGTAACCTAAAAATTAAAATACCAGAAAGTGAACACTTATAGTAATCCTCCAAGCCCAATTTAAATGAGTTTTTAAATGGACAGAGCAAAATACAAAATGTACTGTAATAATTAGATAAAATAAGTTTTAATTAAATCCATTTGGGAAGCATATGCAGTTAATAAAACACATTTCCAGTTAGCAATATAGTATTAAAGACCTATTTGTTAGTCTGATTTTATTTACCAAGCGAAACTGAAGGAGTGAAATGGACCAAAAAAAGGTGAATTCTTCTGAACAACCAGAAAAGTTTCTGTATTAAATGAAAAAGAAAAAAGAAAAGCAATGAGTACTATATTTAGGAAGCTTTGACAGTTTAATTTTGCTTCTAATAGTCTGGGAGAACTCCAAAACCTCTTAAATTTCCCAAGACATAATAATATAGTACTTGTAAAATTTGAAGAAATATAGTAAGGAAAAAAAAAGTGTAAGTATTGATAAAGCAAATTATTAACTTCAGTGTAAAGTGAAAACAACAGCCTTTGGAGTAAACTGGTTATAGACCAAATTACAGGTTGCAGTCATCCAAAAACTTTTAATAATTTATTTTTTAACTTTAATCCATTTTCTCCTCCTAGCCGCATCTCTAATGTTAACTTTTCAGTTTTTTTGCTCTTTTCTCTTATGGACTTATTAAATAAGCAAACCAACAAACTGTAAGCCTTGACTTTAGAGGGTAAATGAAGATAAGGAGCTCGGCTTTCTGGACTCAGAAAACACCTAGTCCCGTGAAATGGCACTGCTTGCTAAGAGTCTGGGCCCCGTGTGACCATCAAGAAGGGTCCTCAGGAGGGGAGGTCCAGGGATACTCAGGACTGGGTAGATACACCATTCGATACCACGTGTTCCCCCGGGAATTTACGGTGGAAGCTTTACCCTTAGGAAGCTGCCTCTTTGCACTAAAGAGGCTGAGCACGATGGCAGAAACCAGCCCTCCCTGCCAGTGACTGATTCCCCTCTATCTGCTCTACCTATGGCAGGAACGAGCCCTCCCTGCCAGTGACCAATTCCCCTCTATCTGCTCTACGTGGTCCTCTGTCCTTCTAGGCTCTCGACATCTAACTACTATGTCCAGTAATCAGGCTTTGACTTGTGGTCCCTTGACTCAAAGTAACCCTCTGTGAGGTTTCAACCTCTGCAGCCCGGCCAGAAGTCAGCCTGCCCACTAGCAGGGCTCCCAGCACCTCTTGCTTCCTCCTCTGAGAGCGCCTGGCTGTGGCCCCAGCCACGGTGGCACCCCTCATCTGCACGCCCATGCATAGATGAGGTTCCCTCCATCTCCAGTGGACAAAACAGGGCTCTTTTACCTCGGATTCAACCCAACTCCAACATCAGTATTCAAGGTTATATTATTTGAAATTATCACTTACTGGAACACTCTTCACTCATATTCAGTGAATTTCCATTTATTTGGTGCCTACCACATACCCGGAATTCCAACCAGAGTTGAAGATAGTGGTCAGATACACAAGGATCCTAAAAGACTAAGGGACTTTAAATCTAAAAAGTGAGCCACAAATGTAAACAAGTGGATAAGAGAAAATGTCATGTGGTGGAAATACATATGAGATTACAGTGGAGAAAGGAGTCAGTTCCTTCTGAGTGGGCGGGGTGAGAAGGGAGAGGTGCTGAACGATCTCAAGTGTCTTTATAGATAGAGCTATCCTAAAGTCCTAGTCACACCACTGGTTCCCAAATGTTATGCCTATTGCAATCTTGCAGGGAGCTTTTAAAGTCTGATGCGCAGGCTGTAGCCCAAAGCAATTAAACCAGAATCTCTGGAGGTAGAATCCAGGCATTAATATATATTTTTAAGTTCCCCCCCGCCAAATTACAATGTGCGGAAAAGTCTGAGAAGCAGTGAACAAGATCACTGCTTCCTTGATAAGATAATCTCACACTAATTTTAACTCTAGACACAGCACAGTGTTCACTGTAGATTCTTAATATATATTCAGCAGTTGAACAGACAATTGAATGAAAGAATAATTTTACTAAACGAAAAGACACAAAGCAGTATTTCATGTTATCTGAATGATTGTTTATACCATATTTCAGATAGTATATTAACCAATAAGGCTTTAAAATTAGAAAGTGTATTTATTAATAGATACATATATCAGAAAAAAATCATAATAGCTAAATCTTGCCATATTCCTGTGCTGATATTTTGAACAGAGATATTTATTAGATGTTGTAGATGCGTATAAGCTGAGTTAATGCACAGTTTTATAAACTTGCTCTTTTTTAAAACATACTTTCATATGCCTAGAGCCTCAAATGCAGTCTCAGTGGAATGAACTATCCATTATCTTGAGAACACGGGTCAATACTGCCTTAACGGTGAGCTAATCAGCCAGTAGGCTACTAGATAAAACTTACCAGAATTTCCACTACAAGATATAGAAAGTAAAATGTTAACATTAACGTGGGCATTTATGATTAAATTAAGTGTGTATATACACATAAATGTAGAGAAATTTCTATACACACATAGGCCTACATATACCTCATTGCAGATTACTTAGAATTATTTCACAATAGCTTAAAAAATTTAAATAATAAGAAATGTAATGATTCTCTCTTTAATAGTAGCTACAGCATTTAGTGGCTTCTCAGATGGCACAAGTGGTAAAGAAGCTGCCTGCCAATGCAAGAGATATAAGAGACGCAGTTTCAATCCCTGGGTCGGGAAGATCCCCTGGAGAAGGGAATAGTGACGCACTCCAGTATTCTTGCCTGGAGAATCCCATAGACAGAGGAGCCTGTCGGGCTACAGTCCATGGGGTCCCAAAGAGTTGGAGAGGACTGAAGTGACTTAGCATGCATGCACATACTGCACTTAGTTTGAGTTTTAGTTCTAACTTTAAACTCACTATTAAATAAAGTACTTGAGAAAACACACCTACATAATTTGAATAATTCACAATAGTTCATTACAAGCAAAGAGCTTGTAAATGATATCTGCCACCTTAAATTTATAATACATACACAGTAGTTCTTTAATAAATTATTACTACATTAATTCACATTTTAAATTCTGCCTTCAAAACATGGGCCTTTAGCTACTAAATGTTGAAAACCTCCTGGGAATACGAAAGAAACACAGTATTTGCAAAATGGCTCATTTCCAATAAAGAAACTTTCATGGTTCTAGGCCAATTATTACCATTAGTCTACCTGAGGGGCACCTGTATATGTTTATTTTTGGTTTTGTGTAGCTAGAATGGGCACCCTCCAACTTGGTATGAATTCTTTTCACACCAACTTTCCTCACCTTTCCTGATATGTACTTCTCCTCTTCTCATGGATGCTTAGATGAAGTGATAATATATACAGAAAAATTACATAGACATCATACTTGGGTAAGAAGAAGAGTTATATGTTTTATGTTGTTCTTTCCTGCCACTTGATATATGAAAGAAATCTTCCTATATCAAGTATATTACACTGCTGTGAATCAATAAAATAATCAAAGATATCAAAGCACACTCAATCATGTTAAAAGTCATGGCTGAGTGCAGAAGAACATATTTTTGGAGTTACGAAGCAATCGAAGGAAGCCATTGATCATTTGCCTTCCCAAGAAGAATTCAAATTTTTCTAAGATATCTGTACTGTAAACCCTATTTTATCAGCTGATGTTTTAAAATAAGTAAGAATCAGTTTATGGAAAGCAATTATCCTTCCATTAAAATAAATAAATTTAAAAAGAACCAATTTCATTAAAAAATAATAGCAGTTATCAAAACTGAAGTACCTATCACCTCCAAATTAATTTCAAATACAGTACTGAAATTCAGAGAGGCCAAAGGTGACTTGACCTAAGGTAGTATGGTCCCTTGAAGGAGAGATCTCTCTGCTGCATTGGTTTGGACCATCTCGCATCTCCCTCTCACGTCCGCTCTGTCCTGTACTTCCTGGGATTTCTCCCCTGTGTGCTGGTAATCTTTCGGTCACTTATAATCATTCAACCTATTTAATCCATTCTCTGCATACAACTGGCTTCTCAGTAACTATTTCACCTCTTGTCAACTATTACTTTAAACTAATGCATTTAAAAACCGTTCAGACACAAAGAAGTGGCAGAGCATATTGTCTTAAAATTGCTGCTATGTTCCCTGATTAAAACTTACTGTATTTTTGCTGCTATGTTCCCTGATTAAAACTTACTGTATTTTTGCTGCTATGTTCCCTGATTAAAATTTATTGTATTTTTCCTTCTCTGTACAAATTTGTTCTTTAATGCACTATTTCTAGTAAATTACTTACTCAATTTTGTCATTCAAATTTTTAAGTGGAAATAAAATGTCTAAGGCTCTTAATAAAAAAGGAAGATTAAGAGTGTCAGAATTAGTCTGATCCAATGACTTTAGCTAAGCAAATCTTTTTAAAACAGCTCAAATAGTATGAGCATTTTACAAATGAGCTTTAAACATCCTTAATCTAAATTGCTCTTAACTTCTGAATACCTAAAAAACTGTAATTTGCAGCTTGAATATAAACATTCATGCCAGACTAATACAGAAAAATCTAGGACAAATCCATGATTAATATATTTTTTCCCAGTTTGTAATATCTAGCTCTGTTTAAGAAGGGGTTTAATGAATACTACTATGATAATTTAAATAAGAAACTGATTTCATTTTTGCATCATCACTGTCATTTCCATCAGAACCATTCCTATCACTCGCTTTTTCTATTCATTACCTCCATTCTGATCTGTATTCAATTCACAAAGAAAAATACACCATTAGATTCATCACATCTTCCAAAACTATAAGCAAGCATAGGAAATCCTCTCTTCTCTGCAAAGAATTATCAACATGAGAGGGCAAACTCTAGGTAACAGAGCCAGGGATGTACGGTTCAAATCCATCCTTGTAAATTACAGCTGCACTTAAATTTAACTGTCTGAAAACTAAAGCCCTGTAAACTAGGGGGAGCTTTTCCCTCCCACGGTTCATCCAAACTGCTGTGAAAAGGCAAAGGTGTATTCTTCATGATAACATCCAATTCTGTCTTCAGATGAAAGTCCCAAGAAAGGAAAAATCTGCTGGATATCGCAACAGATTTATTTATGGGGACAAGAGAACTGTGAGGTTAAAAACTGTAAGAATGAAAGTAGTATCAATGTGGAATGGGCGCTAACCAGGTACATTTCAAAATAAATTCCCAAAAACTGACTCTATTGCTATAGATATGTGCCCTTGAAGAAGTTACTTTGCCTTTCTGTGCCTGAGATAAACATCAGTTGTAAAATGAGGACATTAACAGTAGCCATGCTCCATGGTTCTTCTGAAGATTCAATGGAAAACAAATACGCATGCCAAAGCACTGAAAACAAAAAGTCATGATTACAAAATCTCCTCCAGCTTTAAAATCTGATTCTCAACCTAGTAGTTTAATTGCAAACCTCTCGTCTACGTATTCGGAGAAGGCAATGCAGCCCACTCCAGTACCCTCGCTTGGAAAATCCCATGGACGGAGGAGCCTGGAAGGCTGCAGTCCACGGGGTCGCTAAGAGTCAGACACAACTGAGCGACTTCACTTTCTCTTTTCACTTTCACGCACTGGAGAAGGAAATGGCAACCCACTCCAGGGTTCTTGCCTGGAGAATCCCAGGGACAGGGGAGCCTGGTGGGCTGCCATCTATGGGATCGCACAGTCAGACACGACTGAAGTGACTTGGCGGCAGCAGCAGCAGCAGCATGGAATGCTACTGTTAATCTACGTATTTTACACTACAACTTATCTAAGTCATCATGTTTCTGTAACTACATCCCAAATAAATATTCAACAAGAATCCAGAATTCTATCACTGTGACTGAGAGAGGAAAGATGAGGTGGTCCTGTCATTTAAAAGCGTTTTTTATTTTTTGACTTTAAAATTCCTTCAGACTGTTGATAACTCTGAATTTGGTAGCATTTTGGGGTAGCCAGACTCTTCAAGGGTTAATAGTGACCTGTCATGATAAGAATAGTCTGTGAATTCCATAAATATAAGGCCCAGACCTTGGTTTAGAGAAGAGCAATTCAGTCCAGGGCATATTCATCAACAGTTCCCTTCTCTCGAGCTACTTTCATCTTTATGTGAATTCTTTTCAGAGGCGGAAACAGCTGATGCGTTGTCTTAGCTGCACACAATTCATCACGAGGCATCCAGACCATGGGGCGCAGAGCACTGGCTTTTCAAGGCTAACTAGTTTGAGGTGAGTTCACCACCAAAACAACAACAAAAGACAATAATACATCGAAAGCTTCTTTCCAAATTTTCTGTAGAACAAATTCTCTTTAAGTGAGCCACATAATTGATAAGTCTTGTGTTTCACACCAACCCAAGGTTATAATAAGGCTGAAGTCGAGAATACGTATGATGGATACTGGCCCCTGACTTTTCAACTTGAAATGCCACTTATTCCTTAAAAAAAAAAAAAAAAAAAGGTGGTGGGAGGGGGTGGAATGGAGATTAAAATGAACTGAACTGACTTTTCCTCAAAGAATCCCAGAAGCAGACAGATGTGCTTTTATTTCCTCTCCAATGATGAGATGAGCAAATTGAGAAAGAAAATGTCAACTATTCAGAGCAAAGACGAAAACTGTGTCAGAAGATCTGAAGCCCACGCCTGGGCTCCCCTGGTTACCCTGGCTCAGCACTTCACTAGCCGTAAGCCACTGGGGGAGCGGACTGCCAGAACCACCGGGATCTTTTCCTCGGTTTTCTTGTGTCCCTCCGTAAACAGGAAGATTCGTGCCATCCTGACCCCGTGGTTCTCTGACTTCACCTCAGCTACCTTCCTTCTCACTCCAGACACATTGGAGTCTTAAATATAAGGACTTAAGTCCCAAACGCTATAAAGCTGACTTACTGTTTCTGCTTATATTCTTCCTTTCTTGAATGAAAGCTCTGTGAGTCAGAGACTTTGGTCAGGTTTGTTCACATCTGTTATTTTTCTCAGGACTTGGGATAATGTCTGCAATGTCATAGTTGCTTAAAAAATATCTGTGGAATCAATGACTCAATCTTTCCCATAAGGCAGCTGTGACGGTGAAACGAGATGTCATAGAGTGAATTTACCAAATTAGAAAACACGATTCACTATTTTTAATTCCTTTTAACATTCTGTTGAAACAAAATATATTATGGGAGACAATACAAGATAATTAAATAAAAGTAAGCTGTAAGAACTACAAAATATTTAGTTTTGTTAGAAGATAAGTTAAAAAATAGTTTTAGAAAACAAGTGAAGGCTTAAACATATACCAAAAACATAAATACCTGAGGTTTGTGAATTCAACCAGAGCTGTGACCTCTGGTCTAAAGCACTAAAAATCTGACCTGTGGCCTGGTAAAGGATAAGCCAGATTTAGGGGTGAGGGAAGGGCATGGGAGCTGCATAAGAGACTAACAGGTCTGGAGATGGGAGGAAAACAAGGAGAGAGAAAGCTCTGGAGAAATAAGTTCCACTCGGCAAACACACTTACAGAAGATTAGATTTTCAGATGCTGTTGACTTGGGCAATAAAAAGTACATCAAAGTGTACCCTGTTGATGAATGGCACATAACTAATAATTCCTAGGTTAGCCCTTGCGAGCCCACTGAAAGATTGGTCATTCCCTAAGTATGACACGATGAAATGAAAGTGGGCTGTAGACCACATCAAGTCAAGTCCCATGGGGAATAACCTGGTCCGGGCTGGAGTTTTTCTCAGGGAGAGATCAAAACAAACAAATAAAAAGTAAAACCCCCAAACCTAGATTAAAAAAAATAATCACACTACACAGCAAAGCTCCTATCTGCATATATTAGAGACACACTTCTCTGTTTAGTACTGGGGCGGGGGGCGGGACAGACGGACGGACAGACACGAGTGACATGTGTACACAGGGTGACGGGGTTCTGCCTGGGAACTGCTGCTTTGATTCAAAGGGCACAGGTTCCAGCAACACTGAACTAAAATGGGATAAAACACAGCTGAGTATTTCACAGCCAAGGAAGACTGTCCTGCCGGATGTGTGGTTATAGTAAGTGTAAAATGACGCTAACTACACATTTTAAATCCTTATAGAATGCACTTTGGGTCGGTATGCAAAAACCATTTAAACATACAGGACAATTGAAAAGAAGTAGATGAAGTGATTTTCTTTTCACAAAAGAATTATAAAAGTGGCATAAAATTTATCTAACTGAACATTATAGTGGGATATAAATTTGCATTTTTTGGTAAATAAGATGAATAAGATTTATAAAAATAGAACTATCAGCATATAGTTCTTTTAAATAAAACCAGTTCTAAGATGAGTGACTCACTAGAATACTTGAGCTACCTGTACATGTAGAACCAGTCCCCTGATGGGGATCACTTAAAACTGATCAAACAAAGAACTCATTTGCAATCAGCTTATAAAACCTAAATTTAACACACTACCAAGCTGCTTGTATATGTAGACGTAGCCTATATGAGTTTGAATTTTTAAAACGAGGGAGAAGGAATAACAGGAGAAAGCAACATAACCCTCCTGTCAACCATATACACATGCACTTGCGTGAATCTCCCAGCGACCCCGGGCAGTAGAATCAGCATGTGTCAGGAGAGCTAGGCGGCCTGCCCGAGGCATGACAACAAGTGGCAATGGCCGATCTAGCTGGGCCCAAACTGATACCCCTTCCAAGACACCAAGGCACGGCCCAAAGAGACAGGCTGGTCGTCATAAACAAATGAACGGACTTAGTATTTGATACAAACAGGAAAGGCAGGAAGGACTCAGGGCAAGTTATAAAAGAAAAGCAAAGATCAGGAAGAAAGAAAATAAAATTCATAATTTACAGAAAATAGTGATTAGATCCTACTTGAGCCCAGATGTAGTGGGGTCAGTAAATTCTATTCTCAGAATATTTTAACTTCTCCTAGAAGGGTTGTGTGGTATTTTAAAGTGTAAATTTAAAGTATTATGCAAACAATAGCAAATGACACAGAAATGATAAAGTTTGGTGGCCAAGACATTACTAACTAAATTTTAATGTTTTCACGCACACAGGCAACTCCGTAACGTGGCAAAGTACCTGGAAAAGAGCAGCATCACTATATCAGCTGTTTCAGTTATTTATTTACTCTGATCATCTTCATTCTAACTTGATAAAAATAAAATCAATAGTTGGGAATGAATATATACAAATACCACTTTGCTCAGTAGTCACCTTATTTTTGAAGGAAATAAAAATGTACGAATATATTAAATTCTTTTTTTCTCCTCCACACTCTCCAAATCCCACCCTGAAAAGCACAACACTGACATTCCAAGGGAAACGTTTAAAGAGAGCATATTGCAATAGGTTTTGATTTTCAGTCATCCTGTAAGTTTCTTAAAATGTGCCGAATGATGGCCCAAACACTAAAATAGATAGTAAGAGTTCAGTTTGCTGTAAAATGGTAGTGCAGTTGTTTGCCTTTGCTGAGAAAGAGCTGGGTGAAATTTCCTGTCAGCTGGACACACTGGTCAGCCTCAGAAGACAGTCCTAGGCTAGCTTCAGGGAACCACAGCTCACTAAAATTATTACTACACAGGCCGCCAAAAGCAGTGTGACCTTGGAAAAGGAAAAGAATATGGAGTCAGAAGTTCCAGGTTAAAGTCTTAGACCCACCACACAGCAGCCTTGCCTTCAGGTGAAGATTTTAAGTATCCAGTCTCAGTTCCTTATCTGTGAAATGAAGAAAATACTGTCTTCAGCTATCACTTAGGGTTGCTATGAGTATGCAGTGAGAAAAACACTAGAAAGGGTCTTAGGAATTTTAATGCATACATCACCGATTGGTAGTAGTATTTCTAATGGAGTCTAATGTCTGTATTCAAAGCACAAAAATTGAAAGAAAAATAATGAGTAAAAAAGTAACAGTGTCTATTATGAGAAGTTACAAGTAGACGGTAACAAAAGAATACAGAAAAGGATATTTTAAAAAGCTTTAAGTCTATTGACTTTCTGTCCAGCCACTAAGAATGTGCTGGAAAAAATAAGCATATACTATATTTACTTTTTTGACCATATTGTTCTAAAACTTTTAATATTCTTTATAATAAGACCCAGTCAACAACTGGTTCCCTACCTCAACCACATCTCCACTTTGGCCTACAGCATAATACATTCCCCTTGTTTACCCAAACTGGAGCTCTTTCCCTGATGTGTATTTTTGTTGAGTTCTGTCACCCCAACTTCTCTCTTTTCCCAGATTATACAACAGCTGCAATTCCCTAACTGAACCTTTATAACACAAAGCCAAGTATGTCTTTAAGACTCACAAAAGCTGTTTTTATAGACATATAAAAACAGCAACCTAGCTCTCCACAAGCATCTTTACTGCCATCGGTGAAACAAGCGACTCTGGCGTAGGCACGCATACAGTGTATGCCTGTCCCCTCCCAGGGCTGAACTTGTGTCAAGGACGCTGAGCATGCACTTCGTAACACATCCCACATGCACACCTTCCACGGGCTGACAGGTGTGGTTCTGTCTTGGCTCCACTCCCGTGCAGTTAAGAATCCCTTGGGTAGTATCTTCAGTGTGCTCAAGTTTGATATTCCTAACTCCGCCTGTACGATTTCTGACCTAAAGCTGGCTGGACTGTGATCTCCTCCAGGGCATGACTTTTTCTCTGTGTCCCTGTACCCTGAGTCACTCTGATAGGCACTGGGCTTTCTTCTGATGTTGAGTGAAATAATTTGGTCTGAGTTAACAAGAGATGTAAACCACTTGTGATAAAAGATACTTTCTCTTTCACAGAGAAGGCCAGGATAAATCTAGATTCAGAATAAAACCTAGTTTTAACAAACATTTCCTATCTGTATCAGAATTAAAACTCACTATGGCATTCTGTACACAGAACAAAGGAAACCACTATACCTGTCTACACAGACATAACTGAAAAAACTCTGTGTCTCTCTCCCTGGAGGACCCTGTATTCTCAGTAGCCAGCATTCTATGTCTTTGCCATAAGCTAGAATTGGAAGCCCTCATTTCAAGTCTCCTTTAATAAAGCAAAAAAGCAATAATGTCTTGGCAATGTCAGTTCCCAAACACTGACAACGTCAACTACATCTTCTGGCCCTGGGTGCTTATTAAACCTGCACTGATGCACTTCACATTTATAATGCTGCTATAATACGGGAACAAACTCATGGCTTTCAAATTTTCATATCAGCTTGCCAATTCCAACTGGATGCTACTGTAAACAACAGTAAAGATCAATGGCAGTCTCCCAGGATGGGACACTCAAGCTTTGCCCACTTACAATAGTACTGCTCTCTGGAACTATCAATTTTAAAGTAAATATATTTTACAACTCATTTGTCCATTCATTCATTCATGCATTCAACAAATAAGCATTGGTTAACAACTTAGAAAGAGGTGATGTGATATGTTGGAAAGAGACTCAGTCAAAACATACTGGGTTTAAATCTTGGCTTTACACTTTACTAGTTTAATGATCTCCCACAAAATATCAATGCTTTGTCTCCCTGAGTACCCATTTCCTCTCTTGTAAAAAGGGGTCTGGAGGATGAATAATAAGACATCTTATCTGAAGTACTCGGCAGCGCATGGAACAGTTGTTTCTGTTCGCTCTCTCTTTCCTTGCTGGGCTTCCATCGAGGTTCAGCTGGTAAAGAATCTGCCTGCAATGCAGGAGACCTGGGTTCAATCCCTGGGTTGGGAAGATCCCCTAGAGAAGGGATCGGCTACCCACGCCAGTATTCTGGCCTAAAGGATTTCATGGACTGTATAGTCCAGGGGTTTGCAAAGAGTTGGACACAACTAAGCAACTTCCACCTCATTTCACTTCATTTCTAGACTGTGGGTGTAGAAAGATGAATAAAATGTGTTTCTGTCATTGAAGAACATGAAGTGTAGTGGGACATGTGGATGCCCATCAAGAAAAAAATTAATACCCAAGATGATAGCAAATGAAATTCAAGTGTGAATATAACACAGCTACTGTGTAGCAGTAACAATTGACAATGATCTTGACAAAAAGAGCCAAGACAAAGTTATGAGGCAACTTAACCAGATCTGACTTTCAGAGACAAGATGCTAGAGGTTATATACTATGTTCTCAGACGAATCCATATCAAAAAACCACTCGGCTTAAAACTGAGTATTTGGGGTGTACAAAACAAAACAGTAAGTTGCCTGTTGAGCTCATCAAACTCGGTTCTGAAGCTCTAACGTGACTCTTCTCCCACAGACCACAGCAGCTGTATGTTCTGCCCCGCTGAGGGGACGCTCCAGGTCACCTGGAGTTCTCTCAGAACTCCTTCTGCCATAAACTTTCACGAGGCCACTGAAAAACCACTTTCCTTTTTTCCTACTTTAAACTTCCAAAGCATGTTGTGCTTCCTTTATGACACTTCTTTTTTACAACTTGTCATGCAATATAATAACTTGATACAATAACATATATAATGTTAACAATATAATGTTATAATATGTTGCAATATAATAACATGCAAGGCAATAACTTGCCTTGCAATATAATCACTTGATTACAAGTTTTATCTTCTTCATTAGATTGCACACTCCTTGAAGTTTATTTGATTTTATTCTTTTCAGGGAGTAGTTATAAAAAGAGAGTAATTAAATCAGCCAAGGAATACTTAGCCTACGGTACTAAGTGTACACATTTACTAAATGGACACTGCCTCCAGCCTTGGACAACTGGCGCTGAAGTCACCCATCTCCCCAGCCAGTTGTCTGGTGCACAGGTTCCCACCAGGTCTGCTCCTTATGCTGCGGGAAGCCCCCAGCAGAGAGCAGGTGGAGCCTGGCCAGGGAATGGCCTCTGCAAGGAAGTGCCTTGCACCGTGTTTTTCAGTCTCCCAGCTGAAAGGGAGAGAACACCCCTGCCAGGTACCAGCTGATGGCCCAAGTTTTAAACTCTGACTTGACCTGAAGACTTAATTTCTCCCATGACCTTCTTCATGCATTCTGCTAAAAAATCAGCGAGGAAGCCTCTATACTTAAGGACACTACTTGTGCAATTACGGCCTCTCTTCCCCAGGTCTAATCCTCACAGCAGGTAATGGGGCAAAGGAAAGTTCAGGGTTTCTGCAGTAACACCAGTGCTACCCAGAGCCAGCCGTGTGCACATTCCCCAAATTAGCAAAGCTCAGCCTTTTTACAGCCTGAGAAAAACAGCGGGACTCGAAACCCCAGTGGGTCAGCATGTCCCTCAGGGCTCAGTCTCCCCAATGCCCACGGCACCTGCCTTGAAAAAAGGTTCTCACTTGGTGGTTCAGGTAACTGTTCTCTCCTGATTACTCAGTTCCTAATCTATATTCCACACTTACTAATTTGACCAATGCCTTCCACATTATATGCATATATGGAAACACATATACACTGCCCTTATGCAAGACAGTATACCTCTCTGAATATTCAGTTCCTAGATAGACACCAAACAGATACATATTTATACATATATATATACATATAAATATATACACATATATATTTATAAATATAGGGGCTTCCCAGGTGGCTGAGTGGTAAGGAATTCATCTGCCAATGCAGGAGATGCAGGAGACGTGGGTTTGATCCCTGGGTCCAGAACATCCCCTGAAGAAGGGAATGGCAACCCACTCCAGTATTCTTGCCTGGAGAATCCAATGGACAGAGGAGCCTGGAGGGCTATTGGTCCACAGGGTTGTGAAGAGTCAGACATGACTAGGCAACCACACACACATTCACAAATTTGTACATACATAAACATATACACATATAGGTACATATGTATAATCACATATTTATTTAATTCAGATGACAACTATACCTATTGCTGTGACCAAGAATACCCTGCAAAGCTGCACTGAATCCTCTTTCTAGAAATTCTATATGGTACACATATGTGTGTATGTGTATATACATCACGTACACAAAGGTTAAGAAATATATGGTTGTTGGCCAAGGAGAATCCCATGTTGTTGTTGTGTTTTTATTTTGTATCATTTACGTTTGCTACTTTGTCAGTTATTTAAAAATTGCTTTGAAAAGATTCTCATAAATCTCCCAGAAAAGTTTTAGGAGTCTAGATTCAATAGTAATTGCCTGAACTAATTATACTGAAATATTTGGTTATAGCAGTTTCCAACCCTAGCCACACATTAGATTCACCTCGGGAGCTTTTAAAACTATTAAATAGCAAAATATTTGACACATGGGAGCCTATCAATAAACGGAAATAATTTTCTCCATTATCCATTTCAGGCTTCTCTGATGGCCCAGCAGGTAAAGAATCCATTTGCAACACAGGAGACTCCTGGGTCGGGAAGATCCCCTGGAGGAGGGTATGGCAACCCATTCCAGTATTCTTGCCTGGAGAATGCCACGGACAGAGGAGCCTGGTGGGCTACGGTCCATGGGGCCACAAAGAGCTGGACACGACTGAAGCAACTGAACACAGCACAGCACACATTATCCACTTCAGTTTATCTCCAATTCCGTACTTCCCAAATGCCTACAGAGCATATAATCTGAAGTCTCAGGAATACCTCACTCACTATACCCCAAAATTTCCTATAAAAAGTAAACACATATTCTCATATCCAACTTGCATATATGTGGGATGCTATAATATTTATAGGAAATTCACACATAATAGGTGAAATACCTTTGTAATAGTTGAAGAAACAAATCGAGTATCATTGTGTGGTATACTCCAGGGTTTACTTGATTTTCTTGGCAATGTCTACATTTACAGATATTCTTCATAAAATATATCTCTTACAAATATCTAATGAGTGGCTACTACAGTATTCTTTTGGTACTGCTATAAATATTGTCATCTTTATAAATTAATATAGCTCTTTGGAAATAATTCATTGAGTAACAGCATATTATAATCTCAAAAATCAAAACCAAAAATATCTAAATACCTAGGGCAAATGCAACTTAAAAACAGTCACTAAACAACAAAACTAAAATCAAATGTCTTAATGAAAAAGTTGCAGAAAGTGTGGTGTTCTGGACGGTATAAAAATGCATCCAGTAGTAAGTCTGTGGTTTTGTATTTTATTATAGCTAAAGATACTGAGTCTAGAGGAAAAGTAAGAGGTAATCACAGTGGGAATTACCCACTGTGGGTAATTGTGGGAAGTTGCCTATTTACAATTACCCATTGTGGGTAATTGTGGGAAGATGCCTATTTAACTTGAGATCAGCTGATCTACAGAGTATGGACATGGCTGTCCTAGAAAGAGGTTAAAAAAGAACAACAACAACAAAAATCCTATGCTGGATTTCAACAAGAGTGTCCTCAGAGTGAGGGAACTCTACAACCACAGGAAGCCCTCACTGTTTTCAGCCACTTCCCTCTGCCAGAGAGTGAGCATATTAAGAAGACAGACCTGTGTACTGCAGTGCACATGCTCAGTAACATGGGTGTTATTTACTGATAAAAAGCACATGACAAGGATTTTAAAATAGGGCTTGTCCTGTCAGTCAAATTAGAAAGGCAGGCTATCATCTCCAAGTGATTACTGTCTGGGCTGTAGCGTGGCGGACTGCCAGGTCAATTACAGTGGGGCTGGGAAGGAAATATGAAGATAGATCGGCATAATTCTACACAGGAGCTTCAGTAAAATAGAAGCCTGGGGACATATTAACACGGTGCCCAATTACTTAAAAGTGTGGCTTTGACCAGAGCTGAAAATGCATTTATATTGAATCTTCCTGCAGGTAAGGAACTTTTTTGTTAACAAGAATGGACGTACAGGTAAGTTTTTACAATAAGCTTTATAAATTTGTTTCTGTACAGAAACATTTCTTACAGGAAAAAAAAATAGGATTCTTTCATTCTCTTTTCATCTAGAAAACCACGCATATGGCTAAATTGATATTTGGGAAAACTAGCCAGTGATATTTCATAATTATTCATGTCACTGATGTGTCAATTATCCTTCCATTTTCCCTTCCTAAAGCTGATTTAGGTTTTAAATTCCCCTAGTCCATTCTCTACTTCCCATTGCACCTACAGCTTCATTGTATAATCGTGAAAATATTAGAGACCAGCAGCATCGATTTGAGGGTTTGTCTCACAGAATACCTACAAACAGGGTCACATTTCCTTTGTTTCAGATACAAACTCTAGGAGGCTCATGGAGATGCATGGAATGTTGGACTTGCCCCCCAAAATGCAGACTACTTGAATCACAGCTTAATTGCTTGTGCACTAGACTCCCACATCCTATAATAAAAGATGAAAAACCCTGTCAACATTTATGTGAAGAAAGTGCCAGGTTGCTGACACTGAATTTTGCAGCTCTGCTATTTTTAATAGTGATTAATAAGCTCTCACATTAAATAATGTAAGATTATAAGGGATACACACAAAAACATGTACATTAAAACCAAAATAGAAGAAATACTATCATAGTTTCCTACCTAGCTAAAGAGATAATTCTCCAAGGGGCGGGCGGGGGTGGAGGGGGTGGTTGTGGAGAAATTATATAACTCTAGGATAGCATCAGTGTTTATTAAAACTTGTGTAATACAGGTCAGTAGGATATAATCCTGGTCAAACCCAGTCTCCCCAGCTAATGTTATGATAGCAGATTCTTATCTGATAGCTAATAATTGTGGAAATGAAATAAACATACTATTTTACCTACCTCTAGTATTCTTTATACAGGTAAAAAGGTGCATGCATGCATCCTCAGTCACGTCTGATTCTTTGGGACTCTTTGGACTATAGCCCACCAGGCTCCTCTGGCCATGGGTTTTCCAGGCAAGAACACTGGAGCAGTTTGCCATTTCCTTCTCCAGGGGATCTTCCCGACCCAAGCATAGAACCCACATCCCCTATGTCTCTTGCATTGCAGGTAGATTCTTTACTCACTGAGCCTTCAGGGAAGCCCCAAGAAGGTGCATAAGCATCTATTAATGACAAAAGTCAATTAACCAGTGTCTTAATAACAAATCATATACTAAATTCCACACAGAAGATAGAATCTATAACATTAAAAATAGGCAAAAGACTTTAGACATTTTCAGCATAACTGTCTGGAGGTATGTTATATGTCACTCAAACTATCTAAAAAGCAATCTCTGGAGTTGTTGGTGTCTCTGTCTAAATTTTTCACCTCTTTGAACCTGTCATAATGGTTATCAATTATAACTGGGAAGCATAGGGTTAGAATCAAAAGAGATTTTCAGAAACCTCTGATGATGCCCTGCAGGATGGAGGATTCTCTTCTCTGCTTCTCCACTTGTTTTTTTTCAAATAGTAAGTACCTCCTGGGTGCCAGACCTTGGCTGATCTTGGCTCTGGCTGATAAACAATAAACAAACAGCAGAAACTTTTGCCCTCGTGTTGCGAGACAGACACAAACTAAATAAACTCCACAGGCAGAGGATGTGTCTGGGCTGGGAGGTAAGTCCATCACTGTTATGTAGAGGGGTCGGGGTGGCCCCCCGGAGAAGGTGATAGTCCAGCAAAGAGCTCAGAGGAGAGTGTGTGAGCCGTGCAGATACCTGGAGAAGAGCAGCTCAGGGGAGGGCACAGCCTGAAGGAGCACCTTCCCTATTTGAGGGGAGCAAAGGGCTGCAGTGAGCCAGGGAGGGAGGCCAGGAGGGCCTCTGCCAGGGCTAGACCTTTAGATGGTCAGTGTTGACTGAGTCTGCGGGAGCCAGGAAGGCTGTGCAGGCTTTTAAAGGTAGAGAATCTTACACGAGTGTAACTTTTAAATGAAAATTCTCGGGTCTCCCCTTCAGAAGGGATGAATTTAAATTCAGTATGATCGAGCCCCAGGAAGTTTTGTTTAGTCCCCAGGGAGTTCAGCTGTTGTTGCAGACCTTTAGTTGCTCAATTGTGTTGGACTCCTTGCGCCTCCATGGACAGTAGCCTGCAAGGCTCCACTGTCCATGGAACTCTGAAGACAAGAATACTGGAGCGGGTTGCCACTTCCTCCTCCAGGGGATATTCCTGACCCAGGCACTGAGCCTGTGTCTCCTGCGTTGGTAGGCGGATTCTTCCCCACTGAGCCACCAGGGAAGCCATCCTCAGCAGTTCAGCTGAGGGTGACCCAAAGACCATTTTGAGAAACACAGCTTTCCTGAACCGCTGACAGCCTGGCATCTAGTCCTTCTTTGCATAATTTCCATCAGCTAGCTACTACAAAACCCAGCCCACATCTGTGGAGCATCTGTTCATGCTCAACCACTGGGACAGAAAAGTGAAGAAAGGAAACCCTAGGCATAAATGTTAGAAACTGAAGTGTCCAGTCAGTTTTCATTTAGCCAGAGAGTTAAGTCCAATATCAGCTGACATATGTTGACATCTGGTGGCCACCTGCGCTGTGCTAAGTCACTGCAGTCGTGTCTGACTCTTTGCGACCCCACGGACTGTAGCCCACCAGGCTCCTCTGTCCATGGGGAGTCTCCAGGCAAGAGCAGTAGAGCGGGTTGCCATGCCCTCCTCCAGGTGGCTACCAAGTAACAGGCAAACTGATGAATTACGTGAGTACTGAAAAGCCTATGTCTCTCCTAGGGATTGATTTAATTAATGATTCCTGTGTCCCTGGGATCTGCTAACACACAAGGCTGGTGTGTCTGCTGGGTTTGTTACAGCGAGGGTCATGTTAAACATTAACAACTGAAGTTACACCGTATGACCGGACCCAAATCCCCAGCTGGTGGGAAGCTAAGGGATCCAGGGAGCAGGTACGACAGGTTCACAAAAGAGTCTAGTGACGCTAAACACTGTCAGTTCAGGGACTTCCTTTAGGAACGTTACTTACTACATCATCACTCTTCCTTTACTGCTTGCGTATATATGGTATACTACGTCACAGAAACCACTCACATCAGGTGCCTTGTCTGCACATGGTCTTACTTAATCCTCAGAGCAGCCCAGTGAGGTAAATGCTGGAGGTTAACGGAAACCCACAGAAGGTAAGAAACCTGCCCAAAGGTCACGAGGCTAGTAACAGGCAGAACTGAGATTTTTAACCTTTGTTTGATTAATGCAATGTCCATGTCTCAACCACTGAAATATACTTCTTAAATTATTCAAAAATTATGCTTGATGTAAATGTCTAATATATGGCATTTCAACATGAGAATGTAAAATTGAGATGGTGCATTCTCAGAAATA
This sequence comes from Bos indicus, assembly GCF_029378745.1. Taxonomy (NCBI): domain Eukaryota; kingdom Metazoa; phylum Chordata; class Mammalia; order Artiodactyla; family Bovidae; genus Bos; species Bos indicus. Next base: position 98,506,421 of record NC_091768.1, read on the forward strand.
ATAAGATTAGTTGGGGAACATGAGCCTTGAAGAGAAACAGACCTCAGATGGAATCCTCATGTGACCGTGCATCAGCAAGTTACATACCTGAGCCTCAGCCTCTTCATTCATAAACGGAAGAGAGAACAACTCTCAGAAACATAGGTGAGGCAAACGTGCAGTACCTGGGGCACAGCGCACATAACTCAGAGTAATTCAGAAGCCCCCTCATCGCAATCTCCACACAACACAATATGCCAATTGTCCTCTACTAGAAAAATTCTAGTGTTTTTCTGTGTCCTTTAAAATGCAAAGCCCTGGAGCAAGGAACAAAAGATCAGATGGATATAACGAGTAGAGTGGGGTGAGCCCCTATAGGAGTTGCTGGTCAGGACAGCCCATGTCATCATTCAAGCCCAGCCGGACCACCTTGGTGCCTCAGCTCAGTGCAGTCACAGCAGCAGGGAATGCCCCTTCCTTCCAGCTCCCATTCAAATCCTTCCTTTTTTTTTTTTTTTTCTCTCCTCCAAGGCCCTGCTCTGCTCTGCCCAATTTCCTAAGGAATCCCACTTCCTCTGCATCAGCCCAATTTTAAACCCAGGCAGCCTATGTTCTAAGTTCTTCTAAAGCCTGCTCTTCTAAGCTTCTTCCCTCCCCAATTAGCCCAATCAAACCAGCACTGTTTATTAGGCAAAGGAAGACAGAATTGTGTAAGACTTAGAATTTGGGGGCTTCCCTGGTGGCTCAGACAGTAAAGAATCCACCTGCAATGCTGAAGACCTGGGCTCAAACCCTGGGTTGGGAAGATCCCCTGGAGAAAGGAACGGCTACCCATTCTAGTTTTTTGGCCTGAAGAATTCCACTGACAGAGGAGCCTGGTGGGCTACAGTCAGTGTGGTCACAATTCAACTAATCCAGTCTAAGACTGCCTACGCTTCACACCGCTGGCCTCCCTGAGCTTGGGGTCAGCTCGAACAGAGAGCCTCCATCACCTTCACACTTGGCCATGCTCTCATCCTCGAGCCTGCAACTGTACGTAATATCACTCTTTTAAAAGACAAAATCAAACTTTGAACTTCATCTCCAGTAAGTCCAATTTCAGTTTCCCGTTATTGTTGCCTTGCCACAATTATTTGATTTCTTATTCTGTTTCCCTTTATTAGTTCTCCTTTCCAGATTTATCATCTGCAAATGTGGGATGACCTCTAGGTCTTCACATGAATCATGGGCAAAAATATTAAGTAATTGTCCAAGGGGAAAATATCTGTTATATTCATAAATACCTAAGTGCATGTGAAACAGGCAGTCCATAACTGATACACGACCATGTAAATACACCCGTGTAAAAGAACTCAACCCAAGGGACAAACAGATATGCCAGTAAATGTCACTGCACTGGGTGTAACAGGCTACAGTAATCCAGCACAAACAAAACTGATGTGAGACAGTTTCATTTGGGGACCTACGATCACTAATGGCACAGGATGAGAGTCATTCTAAGTTATTTGAAAGGGGCAGCAGAGAGAGGGTGGATGTTTTGTGATTTAACTGACAGTGAAGTTGTCTTAATTATATAGTGAGATGGAACAGCTTTGTTTGAAATCACACACTTTTAGTGACAACACAGCAAAGTGGTAGGGATTAAAATTTCACCCATTTCAGTGTTGTCTGCTTTCCTCATCTGATAAGCAGTGATCTAATATTCTTCTTTCTTGTCTTCTTTTAATGTATTCACAAAGTATCTTCTCCTATGCTAACTCAAATTCATTTTAAAATCTGGATGTTCCTGGTGTTCCAATGCCAGTTCACGTTATCTAAAAGAGATATTCATCTTGATTTCTACTTTCTGCTAGCAGCAGATTTTGCTTCATTTCCCTAAAAAGGCAAACCAAAGGGCCTGGGGCTTTTATGGGTAAGCTGTCTGCCAGAGTGGCCATGGTTTTTGCCCATTTTCTCATTAGCTACTTGGATTGTGAAAGTTGTTCAGTCGTGTCCGACTCTTTGCGACCCGGTGGACTATACAGTCTATGGAATTCTCCAGGCCAGAATACTGGAGTGGGTAGCGTTTCCCTTCTCCAGGGGATCTTCCCAACCCAGGGTCGAACCTAGGTCTCCTGCTTTGCAGGCAGATTCTTGACCAGCTGAGCCACAAGGGAAGCCCACTTTCACTTTCATTTGGATTGTAAGAGTGTTTAATTTAGGAATCATATTAACTGTTTCTTATATATGAGGAAACCATTTCAAGTTTCGAGTTATGACATTTATGTCACTCTGATACAGATAACTTTTTTAAAACTTATATAATCACATCTATTGCTCAAATGTATAGGGAACGTAATAAATTTCAGATGACACTGAAATCATCAACTTTGAATTAATCATAGATTATCTCACTTTGAAGTCTTTAACTTTTTAACATATTTGATAAGTATAACTTACCAGGGGAAAAATTAATAGAGAAAAGAAGTCTAAAATTTTCTCCTCAGAATTGGTAATTAGGAAAACAACAGATATGGGTAGACAATAAGCAAATGAATATGGTTCTTGAAGACTGAAGAATCTAGAATATATAGTAAAGTTAGTTCAGGGTTTTTATTAGAGATTAGAAATTTAAACAGAACTTAAGCATCACTATGTTGTCCATTTATCCAAAAGTGTCTTCTATAGCATACTATTAACAGTGATGATTCTCAGTTATCTGAATTTTTTTGAAATATAAAGTTACTTCTAAGCAAATAGAAATTATCATATCAAAGTATTAACATATACTATCTTGATCCTGTAATTAGGCAAAGGAAACTTAGCCATTTAAAGCACACTGTTTCTTATACCTTTCATCAAATAGGAGCAAAATAGGTACCAGTTGAAATACAGTGAAAGTAAGTTTTAAATAAAAACAAATAAAATAAACAAGGCACTGATTAAGAAAACATCACTTTTCCCTTGATCCTGACATTTTTTCTCACATGCCTCTGTTTGCATTATTCATAGGTTTTATCGGAGTTTTATTTCAGTGGGTTAATGATAAAACATTTCCTATTTGTTCCTGCCAAAGGGCTTGCTATTTCATTATTGCTCAGTGCTTTCACTGCCTCAATATGACAAATGCCAAACATATGCCAATCGAAACACTCAACTGCTAACAGACGCTGAATGTCCCAGATGCTAGAGTTCAATCAGGAACTTTCTGGTTTAATGAGACTTGCCTATTGTGATTCTGATATACATCATTACAGAATTTTATCCCATTTTCTCCAAAGAACTAGCACAAACCAAAAGAACAAATTAAAGCAAAACTATGACAACCCCCCTCATGTTTATAATCTATATGTCATAGATCAAAATTAGTTATGCTGACAGTATTTACCAAGGGCAATGCAGGACTTTTCTCATGTTACAGTCAAATTTTATCAAAGGTAAAAATAATATGCTATATCCATATAGTTCTTTATAGTATTTATGCCAAAGGACGTTCATAACAATTACCTAACTGGATATTTGCAAAAACCCTCTAAGGAAAGTTAGGAAGGATTTTTTTTTCCCCCATTTAATAGGCATGGACCCCAGAAAAATTAAGTGGCATATACAAAGTCATGGTTAGTCACCAAAAGGGACAAGGCCAGATCAAAACTCATCTTGACCTGATAAGCACAGCTCTCCCCATCAGGCTCATCTCCAAGGATACAGAGTTCACAGAGACTGAAACATCATCAGCCTCCCTCTTATGACTGGAAGACAGCCCTACTCACTGAATGATATATATATCTCTTTTAATGTTCAAAACAAATGAATGTGTATTTTAGGTCTCTGCCTATATTCTCTGAGAGGAAACCATATCTCAACAGCAAACACAAAGATCAGTCTTAAATCTGGACCCAAGAACATGAATGCCTCTAGTTAAGCATACAATTCCATTTTCTAATTTTAGAAACCACTGACATTCAAATAATGTTTCACTTCCATAGTAATACTTGTTTGGTAGAGGTCTAATAAAATCCATGAACACAGTTTTATTACAACTGTGAATTTCTTTTGTAAGTATGGCTGTCCTTCCTACCAAAGAGATATTGAAACTCATTTGAGCTTTAGCTCAAGTGCAAATTTCCTATGAACAAGGCTAATGATGGCTCAAAATTTCAGAAATACAAAGAGTTGTTTCACAGGTTACTTCATGTGGCACTAATTTCAAGTTAAATGATTTGACATTTTCCAACTGGCATTTGGTGGTTAGCTCTCAGGCACATTTCATGAACCCGCTTACACCTCTCATCTTCCTGCTGACTAGGGAAGGTAATGATGTTCCTTGGCAAGTCGTGGGTGACATTCTGTCCTTTGAGATAAAAAGATTTCCCATGTGTGGTTTTCAAGTCTGTTTGGAGAAAGTGAACAAAAAAAGAAAGATAGTCTTGCTCTTGGATTATTTCTCAGGTATTTTAGAAATGATGTCAATAGTATGCTTAACATGTTTTCTCTAGGCAAACAGAGGTATCCATAGAAGTATGTATTTGTTTTTTACTCAACTTTCATTACTAACCACCAGTTTCTACAATGGCAACCCACTCCAGTGTGCTTGCCTGGAAAATCCCATTGACAGAGGAGCCTGGTGGGTTACAGTCCATCGGGTCACAAAGAGTCAGACATGACTGAGTGACTCAGCATGTACATGACCAGTTTCTACACACACTTTCAAAGATAAATAAACCTTCCATTGAAGAGATGGAACAGCCTAGCTGAGAAAGTAGAACTAACAGTGATATGTTACTTTCTCTAGTATGGATTACTACAGAAGAGAAAGGTGAAGGAGCACAGAGGATGATGAGACTAAACTTGTCTCACCATTTTTCAGCTGTTCCACAGAGGTGATACAATTTCAATTCATGGTTTCCAATAACATCTTCACAAATACAAAATAAAGATTAATATGTAGGTAGGTTAAGGTTACTCAACTGACCAAGATAGTATTAAGGATAAAATAAGAAGTACAGTAACATATAATAAGCAGTTAAAAGTCAAAGGATTGTAAATGATCATTACAATAAATTCAACCCCTAGGTAGAAGGAAAGTAGTCTTAATGGAAGCAACCTAAATGCCCATGGACAGATGCGTGCATAAAGAAGATGTGGTCTATTTAGACAATGGTGTATTAGCCAAAAAAAGAAGGAGGAGTTAGGAAGAGGGACAGAGAAAGGAATTAAGCCCTAAAATGGTGTGTCATCAGGCAGACTCTTGTGCAGGGAACTTTGGCTCATTCCCAAGGGGAACTATGGAGACAGCCCTAAGACTGTCCTGGTTGGGAAAGGGGTAGAGGGTGACAGGTGGGAGGGAGGGGGAGTTAGAGAACCCACGGCCCCCACCCTTGTTACTCATTAAAGACTACCCTAGGAAGGTGTGAATTCCCAGGCGTGGCTGGGACAGTCGACCGCCCCATGGTGAAGTTTCTGAACAGAGTAGCCACATTTCTTACAGGATCCATTTCATTAATATCTAAGTACATATTAGGTCTTAAACAGAAAGTGTCAAGTCTCTGGTGGACACATAACAATGTATTAGAATACATTACAAAGTTTTTACAAAGATGTGTAAGATATGGATTTCAGAAATTTTCTAGAGATTAGAAGTACTTCACTACAAATCAAAACGTGAGAGTGTTGTATCAAACAGCTAAATCAAATTGCGTGTAATGATGGAGTCAACTTCAAACCTACAGGGCAAACAAAAGACTACCACCACCGGGGAGGCCTTGGGTTGACTGCTCTCTGCTCAGATGTCACTCATACTCGCCGGACAGGCCACTAATACTAAAACTGAGAGAACAGTATGTGGGACCGAGTGTGATGAAAAGTTTTCCAATTTATGTAATACTGGAGTGGGTAGCCTATCCCATCGCCAGCAGATCTTCCCGACCCAGGAATCGAACCAGGGCATCCTGCATTGCGGGCTGATTCTTTACCAACTGAGCTGTCAGGGAAGCTCATATGTAATTTCAAGACTCCTGATTCCCTTAATGATCAAGTCATCTGATGCTTGTAATATGCATTGGTAAATGTTCCCCTTTTCAGAGTAGTCCTTGGAACATACATACAAATGAGGTTCTATTAATATTCAAGTTTACAGGGTGAATAGCCCAAGCAGAAAATAGGATAGTGAATATGCACATGGGAAGACAAATTGCAAAAATGAGTTACTAATTTTCCTGGGTATAAACATCACTGGTCAAACCAATGTCTGAAAAGGATATTCTATTTCCTATCTATAACAAGCAAAATATAATTTAGACAAGTTTTTAAAAAGTATTAGAAACAGAAAAGAAGAGCTACAAAAGAATATGAACAAAAAAGAAGAACAATGAATAAAAATGGATTTTTTCCTAAATATAGTCATTCAGAGATGATGTTTTCTCTTAAAAATCATCAGTCGTGATTATAAAATAAATGAGGACTCAGTGCAAAAAACTGAGCAATTCTTTCCTCCTTTTTCTTTTTCATTTTAATTATTTATGTAAATTAAAAATCTTATTGAAGTACAACCATATACAAAAAAGTACACAACTTACAAGTGTAAAACTGAGAGAGCCCTCAGATGATTCTAAGTTGAGGGCAAAGCAACCTCATGTGAGAGCTCTTAGCCAGTCCTTTTAACACATACCTGTGAACAAACTGAAGAAATGGATCATTTCTTTTCTTGGTGTTTTCTACAATCCTTGACTATTTTTTTCATTGCAGAAACTTTCAGACTAAGTTACTAATTCACTTAACAGCTATTAATTAAACACTTAATATGTGTTCAGCAGCAGGTACGTGGTGATAGACCTTAGGGTTTAGTGGAAGACACAGATAAGACAAAATCTAATATACAAATTCATGATTATAAAATGTGAAATGCTACCAAAAAAAATAAAAATGATATTATAGTCAAGAATAACAGGGTATCCTACCAAGAAAGAGTGATTAAAGAACTAAATCAGAGATGAGTTGAAAACTTGAATTAAAAGAATCCAGTCATGGGAAGAAAGAAGAAAAGAACATTTTAAAAAAAGGAACAGAATAAACAAAATACCTAAGTCCGGAGTGTTCCACAAACAAAACAGATGACTAGGCTGCAGTGATCAAAGGCAGGAGTCAGAAAACAAAGCCAGAGCCTGGGCCATGGCTATCTAGGTTAAGAATAATGATCAAAATTGCTAAGTGCAATGTAAAGGAAACACAGGGTTTTTAGCAAGGAAGTGAAGAGACAATTTAGGCTCTAATTAGTTGAGTCTGACCACTCTATTAACAGGTGGCAAGAGGGAAAGCAAAACCCCAGTGAGTTAGTGCAGTCACACAAGCAATAGAGAATGCCCTCTGATGGTAAATCAACCACTGTGTGGAATAACTGGTTATAGGAGTGTTGGAGGGGACAGAACAAAAGATCAATCAGGCTTGTATTTCAGCTATCAGGTAGCATGACATATCATTTACTGAAACAGAGGAGATCCGTGGAGATACAGGTTTCCACAGGGAAAAGCAGAGTTTAGTACAAAACATATTAAGTTAGAGACGTCTGAGCAACATCCATGTGGATTTGCCAGCTAAGTAAATTTGGACAAATGAAAAAGAAGCACTGAAGGAGATCCAAGCAGGATGTATAAACGTGGCAGCTATTAGCATATAGATAGTTTTTAAAGCCTTAGAATGTAACAAGAGAACTCAGTGCGGAACCATGAGGAACCTCAATATTCAGAATTTGGTCAGATTCGAGCCAAAGACAGCTAAGCAGAAAGGACCACACATGTAGAAGGAAACTCAAATTTTCAAAAGAAAAAAAAAGAATATGTTTCACCAAGTAGAGGAATGATGAACAATACCAGTGCCAAATGCTGGTAAGTGGTGAAGGAAGATAGGACGAAAGAAGCGTCTAAGTGAGCTCGGCAACATTCAAAGTTACTGGAGACTCTGACAAGGATGAGGCAACAGGTAGAGAAATCAGTGGAGTTCAGGTTGCTGCTGTTGTTCAGTCACTCAGTCGTGTCCGACTCTTTGTGACCCCATGGACTGCAGCACGCCAGGCCTCCCTGTCCATCACCAACTCCCAGATCTTACTCAAACTCATGTCCACTGAGTCAGTGATGCCATCCAACCATCTCATCCTCTGTTGTCCCCTTCTCCTCCTGCCTTCTATCTTTCCCAGAATCAGGGTCCTTTCAAATGAGTCAGCTCTTCACATCAGGTGGCCAAACAACTGGAGATTCAGTTGCAGCATCAGTCCTTCCAATGAATATTCAGGGTTGATTTCCTTTAGGATTGACTGGTTTGGTCTCCTTGCTGTCCAAGGAATTCTCAAGAGTCTTCTCCAGCACCACACTTTAAAAGCATCAATCCTTCAGTGTTCAGCCTTCTTTATGGTCCAACTCTCACACCCATACATGACTAATGGAAAAACCACAGCTTTGACTAGATGGACCTTTATCCGCAAAGTGATGTCTCTGCTTTTTAATACCCTGGTGGTCTGCTGTCTATGGGGTCGCACAGAGTCGGACGTGACTGACGCGACTTAGCAGCAGCAGTAGGTTTGTTGTAGCTTTCAAGGAGCAAGCACCTTTTAATTTTGTGGCTTCAGTCACTCTCTGCAGTGATTTTGCAGTCCAAGAAGATGAAATCCGACACTGTTTCCACTTTTTAAACCCTTCTTCATTGAGTTACACAACGAAGACTTCACCACAACAAGGCTGTGATCTGTGAAGGGGGGAGTTCAGGTAAGATCTTTAAAAGGGTGGATATTACTAAAAAATGATTGTGGATAGAGAAAAAGAGAAAGGTTAATGATTCAAGGGGGAGGTGACTAGCTGAAGAAGCATCGTCTTTGATAAGTCATGAGGTAGGGGCCCAGAGCAGGTCTAGTGATCTTGGTATCAGACCGTAAGAAGGATGATAAGTTTCTAAAGAAACAATTGAGAAGGAGACAGTGCTCTGTGCCGTGAATCTCAGTAAAGTATTCGGCAAAGTGGTCAGCCAAAAGGAAAGAGGCAGAGAAGGGATGGGGGGCATGGTGGTGTCAGGCCAAATAACCAAGGTCCAGGTATAAACTGCTGCTTATACAAAGTGGTAACTCTTACTTGCTTAGGAAGTCCGGGTAATATTTATTAACAGGAATTACAGAGCAATCTTCCGATTGTAACCTTATGCTATCTTCTGTTTATTCAAATGCTTACTAAAAAACAACAAACCCCTCCCCCTACAAAAACCTTGAAACTTCATGAGAACATAAAGTGAAAAAATGGATTAGCAAAGATATTTAAAGTCATGAACTTGCCTGGACAAATCAAGTTCATAAAAAAAAAAAAAAAGCATGTGCAAGAGCAGCTGAAGGAAAGTGAATAAATGGTGAACTATGCAATTCAAAGTGAATAAAGGTAGAAGAAGTAAAGGGCTGGGGAAGAGTGAGAAAGAGAAAGAGTGAAATTAAAATTACTTCACCCTTGTGAGTCTTGTGAGCATATGCGCTGTTGTCAACGACAAGAATGTTTGTGTTTGTAATTTTGGAGAGAGACGAGTTTCTGCTGATGACAAAACTGTAGTCTAATTCCGTCATCTGTGTTTAGAACAGAATGAAATACAAGTTCGTTGGAGATGAGAAAATGAAGAAACTAAGATTGAGGGTATGCGTCTCTGTGCGTGTACTCAGCCTCATCCAACTCTGTGTGATCCCGGGGACTGCAGCCCTCCAGATAAGGTTGAGGGTGTGCATCTCTGTGCGTGTACTCAGCCACGTCCAACCCTGTGTGATCCCAGGGACTGCAGCCCTCCAGACTTCTCTGTCCATGGATTTCCCAGACAAGAATACTGGAGTGGGTTACCATTTCCTTCTCCAAAGGATCTTCCCGACCCAGGGAACATACCAGTATTCATCTCCTGCATCTCCAGCATTGGCAGGTGGATTCTTTACCACTCCACCATGATAATTCACATAAATGGTGAATTCCCAAGAAAGCTGACAGCTGGAGCAGAGAACAAGGCGGGGATAATGAAATCTTCTGCAAGGGGGATACAGGTTGGGAGGAGGGCAAGGCTAGCAGATGACAGGATCAACCTGGAGGAGAGCCTGGTACAGCCAAATGGCATAAAGCTTAAAAGTTCTAACAGGAGGGACGGGGGGCTGGTCTGGCCAGTGCCCTGGAGAACGTCCATCTTGGCTTCAGTACCTGACTCTGAGGAGGCTCCTGTGAGACTCAACAGCCTCACCTGGAGAGGCCTCAGGGAAAACAGGAAGTCCTACTCAAGCCCAGGTGGTGGCAGAAACATTCTGAAACAAGATTGGGAATTTAACAATGGAGTTTGCTGTTCACGGAAAAAGAACTCCAAAAGCAGAATGATTAAATTAAGGAAGATGCTGGAATATAATTATCTGGAGGACTTTGTAGTAAGGGGGTAATACTAGCTACAACTATTACATATCCAACTCAAAATTATTCACCTCCTTCTACGTGCAAGGGACTGTGCTTTTAACAAGTTTTAAATCAAGAACCAAGTAGGAAAGGCACATAGTCTGGTGTACAGCTCAGATGTCGTGACACGAATGCAAACAGTAGGAAATTATTTCCAAAAGTCAATAATATTACAAATATTCATGGAAAGATGAATTTAAAATGGCCTCTACAGTAATATAAAACATGTTTTAAATCAATTCTAGTATTATTTTGAAGCACATCAAATAAAATTAATTCATTTCTAATCAAACCACTAAAATATTCTCTAAAGCAAGACTTTACTGAGAGGCAAAATTTAAAAATTAATATGTGTACACACACACACACACACACACACTCCCCTCAGCTTTTAGACTAACTGTATTCATCAAACCTTGCCCTAAAGGAAACCAGACAGAAGTTTACACAAATTAACTGGGTACAGAAAACTTAGACAGTATCTAACTGCAAGGAGATCAACCCAGTCAATCCTAAAGGAAACCAACTGATGCTGAAGTTCCAAGACACTGGCCACAAGATGCAAAGAGCCGACTCGCTGGAAAGGACCCTGATGCTGGGAAAGGCTGAAAGCAACAGGAGAAAGGGCAGCAGAGGGTGAGATAGCTGGATGGCATCGCTGACTCAATGGACAGGAATCTGAGCAAATTCCAGGAGACGCTGAAGGACAGGGACGCCTATGACTTAGCAACCGATCAACAACAACAATAATATATACTTTTAAATATTCCAGCAATATTGTACAGAAGGACACTATCTTTAACTATGATATAATGCATGTATTATGGCTCATAGTGAAAAAAACCGCCTAGACAGAAATCAGGACAACAGAACACTGAAAAATTCCTTTTTCCCAATGTGAAAATGTTCAAAAACAGATCAGCAACAAGGACCTACTGGACAGCACAGGGAACTCTACTCAATAGTCTGCAGTAACCCACATGGGAAAAGAACCTGAAAAAGAATGGATATATGTATACATATAACTGAATCACTTTGCTGCACACCTGAAACTAACACAACATTGTACATCAACTCTACCCCAATAAAAATTAAATGAAAAAAAAAAAGTTCAGTAAGGTTCCATCGTGGAAGAATTCTGAAGGCATTTAAAATTAATAGAAAATGCTGCTGCCGTCACACTTAACCCCACGCTCTGAATGGACCAGCCGCTGTAGGACACCATCGCATGGTCATCACAGCACGGTAGGTGAACACACAGACAGACCAGCGTCAGGGCTCATGTCCTTCCTGTGTGGCACAAGCTTTCCTGAGTCTGGCTGCAGGCTCGCTGAGCCAGCTATGCATGTTGCGTGTAGGAACCTCCCCAACCCAGCCAGGTCACAGAACAAGAAGTGTGTATTCCACAGCTGTCCTGACTTCAAAGAGTGCTGAGAGAAGGTGCTGTGGAATAACAGCATGGGTCTTCTCACTCCGGGCTCCCCTTGTGGCTCAGCTGGTAAAGAATCTGCCTGCAATGCAGGAGACCTGGGTTCGATCCCTGGGTTGGGAAGATCCCCTGGAGAAGGGAAAGGCTACCCACTCCAGTATTCTGGCCTGGAGAGTTCCAGGGACTGTATAGTCCATGGGGCTGCAAAGAGTCAGACATGAATGACAGACTTCCACTTCACTTCACTTCACTTCTTCTCACTCCCCTGAAGCTGCCACAGCGCAAGTCCTTATCAAACTTTCTGTTGTCTCCTGAGTTGCAACTTAGGAGGTAATTTAGAATCAAACCTGAAGGGAGCTTCAGGAGCAGCAACATTTGTAATTATTGCCCAGTTTTCTACAAAAAAAAACAAAGTTTTGACTTGGGCATAATCACAATAATCTATGCATTACACAAGCATTTAAAAATACCACTTTTAGGGCTTCCCTGGTGGCTCAGTGGTCAAGAATCCGCCTGCCAATGCAGGAGACCCTGGCTTGATCCCTGAACCAGGAAGATCCCATGCCACGGGGCAACTAAGCATATGCACCGCAACTAGAGTCTGTGCTCTCCAGCCCGAGGAGCCGCAGCTACTGAGCGCATGCGCCCCAGACCTCGTGCCCCGCAACGGAAGAAGCCACTTGCAACAAGAAGCCCAGAGACTGCAGTGAAGAGTAGTCTCCGTTCGCTGAAACTAGAGAAAACCCCTCACAGCAAGACCCACCACAACAGGCTCTTTGGATTGCTGCTCCTTACTTCAAAAGTTGTACTTGCTGATCTGAGGACTAAAGTTCACTCTTCTTCACTGAGACTCTTATGCCATCATCTTCACTACACAGTTTATTAGGTGGAATCTCAGAGATAATGCCATTTACGACATAGCCTGAATTTTCTCAAACATTCCAGGACATCAAGTACTATTTCACGTATTTTCATGGATTTTAAGCAAAGTCTTTAATCTTCCTATTTTTAAATACTGATAAAATTGCTAGTTGAAAAATACAGAGTTCAAAACTTTTCTACTCGAAGAGGCAGGTGGTAAGTTATATGAACATTCTGAAATGTTTCTGTTACTAGAATACTCCCTATAGAGGGAATGAAAAATACAAGTGTTATATTTGTGCTATCTAGGTTGGTCATAGCTTTTCTTCCAAGGAGCAAGCGTCTTTTAATTTCATGGCTGCAGTCACCATTTGCAGTGATTTTGGAGCCCAAGAAAATAAAGTCTGTCGCTGTTTCCATTGTTTCCCCATATATTTGCCATGAAGTGATGGGACCAGATGCCATGATCTAACACATATATTATATGGAGATTTCTGCAACAAAATTTAACAGTGGCTATCTCTTTTATATAGATATTAGTGTGATCTTTACTTTCTTCTAATTTTCTAGATTTTTACACATTTAAACAAAGTGAAAATATTTTTACAATCACAAACCACACTGTTTTAAAATGATGACTTTGTTTTGAGGACAATATATTTAAAAACATAGTAAGTAGAGTAAGAAAGTAACACATTCTTGGAAAACAGAAATCAGTTTTACATTATAAAACCTGATCACATGTTCTGTTTGTTCATCATTCAGAATATTTTTTCAAATGGTTTCAATATAATAAAGCCTTAAATGCTTTGCTCTAAGCATTCTTGATTTGATTTTTCACACTGTGTATTTTGACTGTTCATCTGATTGCATTTTGTTCATTTAAACTCATCTCATCAAAATGCAAAATTTTAAGAGCTATTTTATCTCCAAAAAGACATTTAAGTCTAATTTATATCCCTATTTTTCTTAGAAAAAGCAAAACAAATTTTACTAAAAGTAAATGAACTTAAGCTCCGAAAGTTCAAGGCTGACACAGAGGTAAGTTAAACATCATGAGACTTTAAAGCACTCTGGCCTTCAATTCTTATTCAAGAAGTTTATTTACCTGCATATTATCAACACTTTACAGAACTTTTCCTCTCCCTTAGAATCTCATATTCCATATTCTTTAACACAGAAATGAACGGTGACCCATTTCCTAGAAAACAGGTGGTAACCTGCTATAAACCTCTGACTGACCTAGACCTCGATCCCAACTTCATTCTTCCCAGTTGCTCAGTGTCTCGTGCTGGTCAGGATTTCTTCAAGATTCTTTCTTGGTCAAGATTCTGCTGTGTGGTCTTCAGCTTCTGCTGTTATCTGCATAATAGATTTTGAGTTTGCTTTGCTCCCAATTCACATTAGAGCTCCACTATGAACTGCATATACCAGCAGACCCACCACTCTCATCGACTTTCTTCCCTTTGAGGACTGCGTTGTCCCAGAACTCTCCTTCTGTCTTTTATTGGGAACACAGCCTGTCCTGTTAGCCATTCCCCTCTTTCTCTTGCCCTGTGATTTCAAGTCCATCAAATCTCTAATTTAGTTTCAAGACTGTGATTTTAAACATACTAATTCCTCTACCTAAAACATCCTTTAGAATCTACCATTCACTAGAACAAGCAAATATTTAGTTGTACTCAGGACAATTTTTATTGAAATTTATAGTTGATTTACAATTTTGTGCTCATCTCTGCTATGCAGCAAAGTGACTCGATTATACACGTATAGACATCCTTTTTTTTTTAACCTTATTTTCCATTATGGTTTATCACATGATATTGAATACAGCTGCCTGTGTTATACAGTAGGACCTTGTTGTTTATCCATCCTATACACCTGCTAATCCCAAATTCCAGTGCTTCTCTCCCCAGCCACTCCCTGCTGGCAATCACACGTCTCTTCTCCATGTTTGTGAGTCTGCTTCTGTTCTGCAGATGAGATCACTTGTGTCATATTTTAGATTCCATCTATAAGTGGCATCGTACAGTACCCCTTTCTCTGATTTACTTCACTCAGTATGATGATACCCTCTAGTTGCATCCCTGTAGCTGCAAATGCATTATTTCACTCTTTTTTATGACCGAGTGGTATTCCACTGTATGCGTGTGCCACGTGTTCATTGCCTGTTCTTCTATTGATGGACATTCAGGTTGTTTCCATGTCTTGGCTCCTGTGAATATGCTGCTATGAACATAGGGGTGCAGGCATCTTTTTGAATTATAGTTTTCTCCAGGTATATCTCCAGGAGTGAGATTGTTGAATCATATGGTAATTCTGTTTTCAGTTTTCTGAGGAACCTCCATTCCTACCAACAGTGTAGAAGGGCTCCCTTTTCTCCACATCCTCTCCAGTATTTGCTATTTGTGGACTTGTTAATGATGGACATTCTGACTGGTGAGCTTCCCCAATGGATCAGAAGGATAAAGAATCCATCTGCAATGCTGGAGATACAAGAAATGTGGATTCAATCCCTCGGTCGGCAAGATCCTCTAGAGGAGGAAATAGCAACCTACTCCAGTATTCTTGCCTGAAAAAATCCCACGGACGGAAGAACCCAGCAGGCTACAGTCCACAGGGTTGCAAAGAATTGGACATGACTGAAGGACTAAGTACACATTTTGATTGGTGTTCAGGTGGTTCCTCATTGTGGTTTTGATTTGCATTTCTTTAATAATTGGTGACATTAAGCATCTTTTCATGTGCCTACTGGCAATCTGTGTGTCTTCTTTGAAGAAATGTCTATTAAGGTCTTCTGCCCATTTTTCGATTGGGTTGTTTGCTTTTCTGGTTGTTGACTTCTATGAGCTGTTTGTATATTTTGGAGATTAAGCCTTTGTCTATAAACACTCAATTTAATCATCTCTTCCCTAGTGACTTCTAATCCCTGAAGTGGAATATATGAATATGTGCTCACTTCCTTCTCTAGTTAAAACCTACACAACACACACATTCACTTGTGTGTATGTGAACATTAGCGCACACCCACACAGAAGTGAGTTATTTAGCTTATATTAGAATCTGTTTACATGTCTTTCTTCCCTACCAGACTGTAAGCTCATAAGGGCCTGCCATATCTCACTATTCTGTATACACCCATTACCTCCCCTAGACAGGCAATGGCCCGTATCATATTCTCCATAGGTTTATTGGATGAATTAAAATATGGCCTATCTGGAAACTTATCTTCAATTTTAGGCAACTTCCTTGGTATAATACATCTTCCTTTAACACGTATTTGTGAGGCAGACTAAAGGGTCTGGAGTTTATACGATGGTCTTTGAAGACACTGCACTTCCAAAGCCAGGAGCTACCATATCAGATGGTGCTTGGGGAGCTTAGAAATAACATCAGGGTAGGATTGAGAATTAAGAGCAATTTAGCTACTACCAAACCTAGCCTACAGAAACAAGACTCTATAGTAGGATGGTGATAACATGAGATAGAGAGGAGAAAGAAAAAATTACATAAGATACCCCACAATACGTGTCAAGAACAGGTTTTACAAGAAAAGCTTTTGCAGCCGCCCTGCCTCCAGGCAACTGAAAATGCACGTGGCACTATATGAGATGATAAATGAAGTGAGTGACCAGGGGAGGCCACTTTCCATAGAAACTCTATATGCAAGTGCTCAGTCGTGCTCAGTTGCCCCAGTCATGTATATACATGCATATATACAAACATGCAAATGCATATACATGTGGTGGTGGTTTAATTGCCAAGTCGTGTCCGAGTCTTTGTGACCCCATGGACTGTAGTCTTCCAAGCTCCTCTGTCTGTGGAATTCTCCAGGCAAGAGTACTGGTGTAGGTTGCCATTTCCTTCTTCAAGGGATCTTCCTGACCCAGGGACTGAACTCACATCTCGTGCTTGGCAGGTGGATTCCTTACCGCTGAGCCATCAGGGAAGCCTCATGTAACTATTTATACTTAGGAGGATACAAATGGAGAAGAGGAAGGTAAAGCATCTTAGCTGGTTGATGAAGCTGAGGCTCGGGTAGGTGTTACACCTGCAGCAAGCTCCTGAGGGCTCGCTGAGAGCAGGGCCTTTCCTACTCCTTCAGAGGGTCTACCCCTCCCTCCATACCCGAGACACCTATTACTCACTCATAGGTAATAAAAATACAGTGGATGCCAAGCACAGTTGCTGAACTGGGAGTACATTCCTGTTCCATGTTCCTTGGGTACAAGGATGGAGCCAATGCTAGAAACGGCTCTTCCTAGCAAGAGCCAGAAGTGGTGCCACAGGTTCAGTGAAGGTGTCACCGCCAAGCTAAGACGCTGTCACAAAGGCTAATAAGAAGATTAAATGTATTAAAAAGAGGGCTGAGACTAATACAAATTTCCTTTCCCCAAAAGAATACCAAGCATTTGAGATATAAGAGGTTAAGTGAAGGGCAAAAGAGATGGTTAGACTCATTTATAAGTGATTTACTTCTGAGGAGAGATTGTGAGAGATTACTTAACTTAGAATGAAGAGTAAAATATTCAAGGCAGCTTTACAGTAATTAATGAAAAAGTGGAAATGGATATTAGATTTCTAACTCATCAGCATCATGACCCAGACAAGAAAAAGAAGCCAGTTTTCACTTTTGCTGAGGAACTTCTTATGTAACAACTTAGAGATCTTCATATACAAAGCTCATTATTAAACTCAGATTTTAAGAAGTTTTTCCAACTAACACAGTTTTGTAAGGTAACAAAAATGAGTTTAAGTGAAGTATCTACACAGTTTTATTCAATTTACTTTTGGAATATTGCTATGATAGGGTTGGTCAAAATTATGATGCAAAAATTGGTAAAAATTATCAAAGGAAGAAAAACTAAGCTAAGGAGCTAAGGAGACCTCACTCCTAAAGAGTTGTAAAAGAAGAAATTTAAACAGACTTAGCTAAAAATTTAAATCATTTCTTTCTAAACACAAAGTACAACCACTATATAGTTGAGTCACTTAAATCCCTTGTGGGTTAAGTCTCTTGTCTATAAAACAGAAACAAACATATAAATTTCTTTGATGACATTATTATTTCACACATTACATAACAATCTGTGAAGAGAGTACTGTAGCACAGAACTATGAGATTATGTATGCAAAACAGGGCTTGCAGGAGGAAGTCTTGTCATTCTACAAAGTCCTAAATTCTCTATAGATTTTAAAAATGTGTAAGAATTAGCCTTAGATACTTTTAAATGGCAAGCAAAGTATATTAGAATAAAACACATGACCCTATGACTGCAAACATATCAAATCTGAATACATTTTATGTAGCACATTGTCAATATTCTATCTACAGAAATTAAGAATCATAAGGATGACATATCCTCATTATGATCCCTGCATTTTTTTTCACATGGTTTATTCTGTCATTTAGATAGTCTAAGCGTTCCTGAAGGAAAAGATGTTATGACTAGAAATCCACTTCTAGGGCGAAGATCAAGTTCAAAGCTGCAGAACAATGTCTGAATTGCTTTGTCTCTCTTAATACCAGAGTCACAGGCTCTTAAATTCATCTCTCCTTGTCTTTTAATAAACAGAATCCAACTCAGTTATTGAGGCCTCCCACCAGAATATGCTGACAGCTCAAACAGTAAAGAATCTGGCTGCAATGCGGGACAGCTGGGTTCGATCCCTTGGTTGGGAAGATTCCCCTAGAGGGGGAAATGGCAACCCACTCCAGTATTCCTGCCTGGAAAAATCCCAGGGACAGAGGAGCCTGGTGGGCTACAATCCATGGTGTCATAAAGAGTCAGACACAATTGAGCGACTTTCACTATTCACTATCACTCAGAATTTCTCTGTTTATGCTTTCCTTCTCCCAGAGTTATCCTTCTTTTTCCACAAGCCCCATAACCTCTATAAACATAATGAAGGGTAGAGATACCAATTAAGGAAGTTATCCTATAAAGCAAAGAAAAAAGAAAAATGAAGCAAACTTCAGAAAAGCCATGCCAGCATATAATCTGCCACCAATACTCTGAAACCTTTAGAAACCTCCACTTATTGAAGTTTGAGTGCAGTTTTGTGGTTAAAGCTGACTGCATATATACCCATCTGGGCAGAGAACACAGAATTTCGTGTGCTTCCCTGGACAGGCTTCCCCGTCCATCACCAACTCCGGGAGCTTGCTCAAACTCATGTCCATAGAGTCGGTGATGCCATCCAACCATCTCATCCTCTGTTGTCCCCTTCTCCTCCTGACCTCAATCTTTCCCAGCATCAGGGTCTTTTCCAAATGAATCAGTTCTTCGCATCAGGTGGCCAAAGTATTGGAGGTTCAGCTTCAGCATCAGTCCTTCCCATGAATATTCAGGACTGATTTATTTTAGGAATGACCAGTTTAATCTCATTGCAGTCCAAGAGTCTTCTTCAACACCACAGTTCAAAAGCATCAACTCTTCAGAGCTCAGCTTTCTTTATAATCCAGCTCTCACATCCATACATGACTACTGCTTGACCTTACCGAACACCAAATGAATTCATTTCCCTCATGCACCACACTTCTCCTATCGCTGGGTGGGTGTATCTAATTCTTCTATGTTCTTCACATTGAAAATTCTCTGACTCCATTTGTTGATTCCGTCAATATTTACTCAAAGTCTCCCCCTAAATCAGGCAGAGTACTGGCACTGGTGTACACAAAATTATTTTCAAACTTATTACAATTTGATTCTTCTCTTTTTCTATTAGCTGTTTTTTTTTTATTGTGTAAATGTGAATAATAATAAGATATAACAAATGCCCAGTGAATGTTAGCAATTATTTTTGTAGCTTCATTCCACGGGAACCACACTGAGCATTTCATGAGCTTTACTATTTAATTATCACATCAAGCTTATGATCTCAATATGAACATGAATACCAGAGACAGAAGCTGGGTTTAGAGAGATTAAATAACTAACCCTATGTCATGTCAATACAAAATGCAGAAGTCAAGACACATATCCAGTTAGCCTAACTCTTTATCTGCAGAGTAACAAGATAGAAAGTCATAATATAAGTTCAATAAACAAAATATACAAAGATGTGAATTTGGGGGGATGTCGTAGGGCTTCCCTGGTGGCTCAAATGGTAAAGTGCCAGGGTCCAGCCCCAGTGGATCCAGGGAATTCGAAGGAGAGACGGCTTCGGCAATCAGGATACAATAGCTTTAATTAAATATTAATTAGAGATATAAAGAGTAATAGAATGAGGATAGCTCAGTAGGAAAATTCAGTGGAGAAAAGAGGCTGAATAACTTGGTTTACGTGGAAAACTAGTAAAATTCCAAGGCAAAGAATTTACATCACCTATGTAGGCTGCAGGCGTCCTCCTGCTCTCCGAAAGGTCTCCCTAGCCAGATCTTAGAAGCCCAGGCATAATTAGTAGGCTTGACAAGCCTCCACGTTCCAGATGGGGATTCAGCCAGAAGGTGAGAGAAAGAACGACATGGGGAGACCAGTCTTTCGAGGAACTGATCCCATTTCTTATTTTTCCAGGGTCTGTTTTTATACACTGAGATGTTATACAAAAGTCACGTGGGGTCAGCAGTCCTGACTTTTATTAAAGTCAGGTGCTTCATACAAATGTATACAGAGGTCTTAGGGGTGTTACATCATCTTCTGGCCAGGGGGCCTGCTGACAATTTATGACCCTCTCCTTGTGACAGCAGTCAGTCAACCAGAACACTTATTTCTCCAGGGGTGATTATTCTTAAAACAGACGCCACCTTCCGAAGGTACCAGATAAAGTTACATTCCTATAGGGTGAGGGTGTAGCGGGTTTTAATTAAGGAAAGAATTTGCTTAGCCTAACATGATTAATATCAAAGGTTAATACTTATTTCTTCTATATATTCATTAATGTGTATAAGGGCAGGGGATGTGGAGACTTAGCAGCAAACATTGGCTCAACAAATGAAAAACCCTTCACCAATACAATTTCTAATCAGCCCACTATAATATACTAATTATATTTTTCTATATATATTCTATTATATATTCTATTATTTTCTATATAATATTCTATTATATTAACTATAATTATATAGTTTTCTAACTTCTCTAAAGAACCTGTTTTTAGAAGGTTTAAAGCATCTCGTGCCTCTCACAGTTGGGAGGCTGTGAGCAATCACATGTGGCCGGACAAGCCTGTCAGGCAGGCTAGAGAACCTTCAGAGGAGTTTGTAGGTTGAAACACTCCTATCACGCCCAAGAATTATTATTAACTGGAGCTCTAAGTTAACTCCTTCTCCGAACGAGGTGGTGGGGGACAGCCTCCCGTAAAGTCAGAGGTGTAGGTAAGAGCACAAAGTAGTAAAGTAGGCAAGCTCTGGTTTTGGGGGTAGATGCTCAAGAATATCCAGGGGGACTCCTGAGGCTCGATCCCGCCTTTGCGTATGCCGAGCCTCCTTCCTCATGACCTTTGCCATGGACGGAGCGCCTCACGCTGGCCCCCAGCAGTAAAGAATCTGCCTGCAATACAGGAGACCTGGGTTCAATCCCTGGGTTGAAAAGATCCCCTGGAGAAGGCCAGGGCAACCCACTCCAGTATTGTTGCCCAGAGAATTCCATGGTCAGAGGAGCCTGGTGGGCTCCAGTCCATGGGATAGCAAAGAGTCAGACAGGACTGCATGGCTAACACTTTCATAGTAATGCAGGTTATCACTCTGGTGATAAAGCATTATAAGTAACTCAGATTTGATAATATCCTGGCACCAGTATCTCAGAAGTTATTGCTTTCCCACAGTCAGCATGCTAAAAGAAGATGTTTCTGTTTCAGAAAGAAATTTACATATACCTAGTAATATAATCTGCGAGAAACTACTATAATGTTCTGATTGTAAGAAATTTGTTCATAGATGTCCATGGAGAGGGAAAGATATATATGATGGACAATACTTTTCTTCTAGAATGTTAAATCTATGGACACTACTGACTACTGAATTACATAACCACCCATTGATTCAGGCTGGTCAGTGAGTGTCCTGGTGTCTCAGAAAAGAAACATGAACTGGGTAATCCTTTCAATGTGATTATGAGTTAAAGGGGGTAAAGTCATCAGGACTGGAAATCACCGTGGCGGGCTAGAGACTGAGTTTTAATATTAGAGCTTCTGCATATTAAATACCAAAAGGCAAACAGCATTTTTAATCAAGTAAATGGATGACTCTTTTTTTTCCCTCTGAACCAGGAACAGAAGCTCTGTAAAAGTGAATGTTTTTGATAGCAAGCAAATAGGGGAAAAGAGAAAGAACACAGCAAAACATACCTGAAATGTTAAAGCTTGCAATTTAAAGAATGGCTCTTGATTATTTATAGAGTGCAGTTCAATTCAGTGAGCATTTGCTGAGTGCCTTATATATACAGGGTAGGCACTGTGGTAAAAAACCTTGGTGCTGAAACAACCCTTGACATCAGTGCTTTAGGGATCTAAGAGTCATACAAAAGGTAAATCTCGCCAAGTGATCTATGCACTACAGCAATCATGCCCAAGTGGAGGAAGCACGTGACTTAGTCATTCGCTATTTTAGAAAAGAGGTCCATTCAAATAGAAACATAAAGCAAGCATATTTGAAGCATCCACTCAACTCTGAGGTTACGCCTGTCGCCAGCATAAAGGCTAGCACTGCTTCTTGATCTGGTGGCGACTATCAGAAAAGGAAGCACAGCCTCCAAAACAAAAGGCAGCCCTTCCCCCTTACAGAAAAACAGCAGCATCCCACTGATTGCTATTACTGTTGGTGGTGGTGTTCAGTCGCTCAGTCGTGTCCAACTCTTTTGCGACCCCATGGACTGTAGCCCGCCAGCCTCCTCTGTCTATGGGATATCCCAGACAAGAATACTGGAGTGGGTCACCATTTCCTTCTCCAAGGGATCTCCTAACACAGGGATCAAACTTAGCATTTTGTGCACTGGAAGCGGATTCTTTACTACTTAGCCACCTGGGAAGCCATACCATTGATAATCAGAAGAAATATCACAGAATATTATTTTCACAAACACAACAGATTAATCTGATCATTACTATAGATGCATAATATGTAAATAAATGTAAGCTTAATGATTATCAATCAGGTTATACTGATTTATCTTTAACAATTTCAAAACAAACCTCAATGACAATTACAAAA
Source organism: Bos indicus (assembly GCF_029378745.1). Lineage (NCBI taxonomy): Eukaryota > Metazoa > Chordata > Mammalia > Artiodactyla > Bovidae > Bos > Bos indicus. The sequence goes on from NC_091768.1 coordinate 98,529,261, forward strand.
GGGCCTGTCTTATGGAGAAGCACAGAAAGACAGCACTATTGAACAAAATGAAACACTTACTAACTTGAATTATCATGCAGAAAAAACGGAAGATTGCAATTATCTGTGTTGCAAGGAGATTAAACATTTCTCTTTTAACTTGTGTTCTCAATACCACAAATAAATAGAAACTTTCATACTTCCTCTGGAAAAAAATTATGTAGCAAGATAAATTTATTTGAGCTCAATGAGCTTTGCTGACAAAAAGACCAAGTGATATCCATCACTTGGAAAGCGAAGAAGACAATAACCGAAGGTGAAGGCATGGAAATTTCCATAGTAAAGCCAGGGTGATTGAAAGGTAATGCTCCCCACACTAACAAAAAAAAAAAAAAGTAAGCAGTATCATTTTCACAGGAAAATGGTCATTTCAGGACGTTCTCCAGAAAGACCGGGTAGTGCAGTGGTAAAGAATCCACCTGCCAATGAGGGAGATGCAAGAGACAGGGACTCGATCCCTGGGTCAGGAAGATCCCCTGAAGTAGGAAATGGCAACCCACTCCAGTATTTAATGCCTGGAAAATCCTATGGACAGAGAGCCTGGCAGGCCATAGTCCATCAATTCGGAAAGAATCAGACATGATTGAGTACATATCCACACGTCCATACATCCATATTTATTTAATGGTGCACATGTGCTCATTTGGAGAAGGCAATGGCAAACCACTCCAGCACTCTTGCCTGGAAAATCCCATGGATGGAGGAGCCTGGTGGGCTGCAGTCCATGGGGTCGCTAAGAGTCGGACATGACTGAGCGACTTCACTCTCACTTTCCACTTTCCTGCATTGGAGAAGGAAATGGCAACCCACTCCAGTGTTCTTGCCTGGAGAATCCCAGGGACGGGGGAGCCTCGTGGGCTGACATCTATGGGGTCACACAGAGTCAGACAAGACTTAAGTGACTTAGCAGCAGTAGCAGCATGCGCTCATTAAATAATGAACATAGCTCTAAGCTCTCCCAGATTCCCACAACAGCAAGGATGTATACTAAAAGTAAACATGCTGCTAAGTCGCTTCAGTCGTGTCCGACTCTGTGCGACCCCATAGACGGCAGCCTACCAGGCTCACCCGTCCCTGGGATTCTCCAGGCAAGAACACTGGAGTGGGTAAACTTGCAGTTATTACTGACATTTCATTTGCATTTAATGCATTTAATACTTTCAATCATTACTAGTAACGTAGTGTTGTTATTCTTTTCATTTTCTTCCATTAAAACATGACTGATTGTTAAAAAAAAAAAATCAGGAGACACAGCTTCAGTTCCTGGGTGGGCAAGATCCCCTGGAGGAGGGCACGGCACCCTACTCCAGTTTTCCTCCCTAGAGAATCCCATGGACAGAGGAGCCTGGCAGGCTACAGTCCATAGGGTCGCAGAGAATCAGACACAAGTAAAGCAACTGAGCACAGCATAGTATCTTGCATATAGTAGGCATTAAAGAAATACTTTTAAAATTAGATTTACTTAGGGAGATTTTATTTATAAGGAATAACAACACATTAAGGATGAAACAATTTGTGAATGAAATACCAAAGAAACGTGTTAGTTACTTTCTGCCTTGATAAAATCCTCATATAACAGCATGTGTGTATGATCATCCCCAAAATTCCCAGATGATTTTATTTTCACACAATTATCTTCTCTTTTTCTTATAAAATTCTAAAATAACTGCTGATCAATCGACTAAAGGGAAAGTGAAAGTAATGATCTTTAATTCCAACTTTAAATCAACCCTAATCCACCTGGAAAGTTAGCCATCTTTCTTTTTTTATTAGGAAAGCGAATCAGTAAGATAGAAAACAGTGGCTAGTACATTGCTCTTGAGAACTTCTGGCAATGGCACCCCACTCCAGTACTCTTGCCTGGAAAATCCCATGGACCAAGGAGCCCGGTAGGCTGTAGTTCATGGGGTTGCGAAGAGTCGGACACGACCGAGCAACTTCACTTTCATTTTTCAGTTTCATGCATTGGAGAAGGAAATGGCAATCCACTCCAGTGTTCTTGCCTGGAGAATCCAAGGGACAGGGGAGCCTGGTGGGAGGCCGTCTATGGGGTTGCACAGAGTCGGACACGACTGAAGCAACTTAGCAGCAGCAGCAGCAGTGTCTGGGTACCTACCTTGAGTTGTTACTAAACAGACTCTCAGGGTAGTCTCCTCATTGTGCATATTTTACTGGTGACTGAATACATTAAAATGATATTTTCTCATAGATTACTATTTAACCTAGAAAACCAAATAATGATTTCATTGCATGATATTTGAGCTGCTGTTGGTATGTGTACACTCAGCTGAGAACTTCTAAAATGAATACTGTGAGTGAATCAGTGACGAAAAACAACACTGAGATCCACGTGCACTCACATGTACACCGTGCCCTTGGGACACACAAGAGATAGATGATGATCTTTCGGCCGCACGGGAATGGTCAGCCCTTTGCATTACCTTCCCCACAGCTCACGAAAACTAGCCTCTCAACTCAGGAGCTGCACTAGGTCCAAAGTCACCAGATTTGACGGTATCTTAGAAGCGGTAACCTGCTTCTAAGGGGACTCTGAATTGAGCACAGGCCAGACTCTGAAGGATGAGGCCCTTACAGTCAGACTGTATGCTAAAAAGTAAACCTACCAGATCCAAATGGTTCTTAGGAAAACATTACAAATGGCAGCGGACAAAGAGAGGTAAACACAGCTGGAATTATACATGTAGAATTATGCTATTTAAAAAGTGTTAATGTAAGGACATAAACGACACAAAGGGAACATTTTATTGGATTCCAGTTTATCTCTTTACGTATTCTAAACTCTTAACTATAAAATACCACCTAAATATGAGCTTTTCTTTCTTCACAATCAGTAAGATAGGAGTGGGGCTTCCCTGGTAGCTCAGCTAGTAAAGAATACACCTGCAATGCAAGAAGTCTGGGTTTCATCTCTGGGTTGGAAAGATTCCCCTGGAAAAGGGAAGGGCTACCCACTCCAGTATTCTGGCCTGGAGAATTCCATGGACTATATATATAGTCCATGGGGTTGCAAAAAGTCAGACATGACTGAGCAACTTTCGCTTTTGCTTTCCAGATGGAACCGAGTGGTTTGCTTTGAGGAACTTAGTACCTTGAGGATTTAAGTTAAAATTTAATTAAGCTAATTTAGCTGCAAAATATTTCCTCAATGAAGGGTAACAATTCGGATAATTGCACAGCAAATGCAAACTGCATAAGTACTAAGTCCTCTTGCAGTAATAATCAAAATTAGTGATTTTTGATTCACATTTTAATTTAGATCTAGTGAGCTACTAGAAAGAAATTGTTTTAGTGATGCACCAAAAAAAAAAGCATAAGAGAAGGATGAAGTTGCAAAAATAGCAAATATTAGTTTAAAAGCTGACATATTTATCCATGTACTCATTAAACACGTTTTATGAATAGTTGTTACAGGAATATGTCTCCTGACAACTATGTGAGATTCTGCTCTGTGATGATTATTTGGTTCATTGTTCATTTTTCGACTCCTCTGGGGTTTTTACAGTTGGGTAATATGCTGACTTACGGTGGGATCCACCCATAATCATTTTGTCCCAACAGAGAGAGCCTCTGAAAGTTTAAGGGACTGATCATCATCTGCCTATGTAGTCATCATGGGCCTGTTTCCATCTCCATGGAATAAAGCAGGTGCACCAAAAAAAAAAAAAAGTATGATTTACTTTCTGTCCTGGATATTTAGTTACTTGATACAGAAATTAAACCAACCCAATACATTGTTTCCCTTCAACCTTATCTCAACAGTTTTTGAAAAATGAAGCAAATTAAAGGAAAAAAAAAAAAAAAAAAAAACATTCAGAAGGAGTAAAACACTGAAAAAAATTCAACATGATCAAAATTTTTCTTTGAGTATTATAAGAATATTAATGTATGAATGGTAAGAGCTCTAAGAGAATGAGATACACCACAATCTTAGAATGTATGTACAGAAAGTTTACAAGTAGCTAACATGCCACCATTACAGAACCCTCAGGACAACTCTAAACTCTGTACTGTGGAAGACACGTGATGCAGGGCCAGGTCTGGAAGGATGCCAAGAAGTATGGCAAGGAGCCTGAGGAGGGGAAATGTGCTAGACGGCATCTCAGCATACAGGGAGATCTACCACATTCTGAACGTGAAAAACAAGCGCATACAAAATGGAAAAGAGGCTTAATTATGAATACTAGAGAAAGTGCAGGAATACAGAGGTCAAGTCAGAAAGGCCCAGAGCCCAGCCAAACCAGCCAAGCCTCCTATGGGCAGCTGCATGCCAAAATGATATGATACCCACTATCATTCATTTAAAAAATAAATGAACGAGAGTTCCAGTTAACAACTGGCAATGTCATACCTCCCTCTTTCGCTTTAAAGGATATTGCTATTGAATTTTTATTCTAATACAATATATTTTTATGCTTCAAAGTCTTATTGATCATGCTGCATACTCTGTACAACAAAAAGCAAATGATTTCCATGGCAACCAAATTCCATAGACTATTCCACTAACTAGACTAGTTAGGGGAATTCAGTAAGCATAAAATGAACATGTCATTCAAGTTCACTTATTTAGTTATAAAATGCCCACATCTCATATTTTTACTATGAAATTTGTCCTAAAGAACACAGTGGCCCAAGCCTGAAATGTAACTGAACATTACTGAGGTTACGAGTATGACATTATTTTAGACATTACGTGAGAATACTTTCCTATGCTTTTATGATGATCTTGTTGAGTATTTAATGTCCTAGAAATTGTTCTTCGTTTTTGAAGACTCTTTCAGAAAAGTGCATGGCATATAATTGCAATATATCCCACAACAACAATAAAAAGTTGCTGATAATTAAATTATCCTAAAAATGTTTTAGGATATGTTAAAAATTTTCAAAACATGAAAATAATTTTATTTCTTTTTCTCTTAGGTTTTAACTCTAATACTTGTGGAATTATGCTTATATAAGTGCTCTTCTATTTGAATGATTTTATTTTTTTTGTAAAGCATCAAATTGAAATAAAGAATTTTTAAAGTTTTTATTTTATACTGGAGTATAGTCATGTCAGTTTCAGGTATACAGTAAAGTACTCAGTTACACATATACATGTACGTATTTTTCTCAAGTTCTTTCCCCATTTATTATACACACTGCTACATTTGAAATAGAAAGGATATTTTTAATGCCAATCAAAAAGTAAATAAAAATCATCTTAAAAAAATCAAAGGAGGGAGTTAAGGTTGGACATTTGCTCATATCTAAACTAGAGTTCTAATACTACTTATTAACTCACTTTTAAGGAAGAGGTTGATTTGAATAACAGCTGTTAGTTTTAACAAATAAAAACATATTATATTTTTATTTCATAGTAAAGAACGTAGGCTCATTCATCAATGTTTATCTAGTAATGCCATAATTAACTCATGTTGCTGTTCAGTTGCCCAGTCGTGTATGAATTTTTGTGACCCCATGGACTGCAGCATGCCAGGCCTCCCTCTCCTTCACCATCTCCTAAAGTTTGCCCAAGTTCATACCCATTGCATCAGTGATAATATATCTAATGTTGAGTCTAATTTTTAAATTAATACAAAATACATTATTTATGAGAAATCTATTTAGAAACTAAGGTTCATAGGGGAGGGGGATTTGAGTTGCCTAGGACTGCTAGAACAATGAAACTAAACCACAACACATAGATATCAATAACTCAAGAGGTCTCAACAAAAGGTAAAATAACATATAAAGATTTTAAACAACTTATAGAATTCTAAATGTTCTAACTTATAAAAACCACTCCTTCCCCAGGAAACAGTCAAAGCCACAAGAGAATGATTGAATTACCTTTTTTTCTTCTTCTTCCTTGTATTTCCACAAGTAATTCAATTATTTATGTTTCACAATTATACTTCAATATTTCAAAGGCAGACAGCAAATATAAAATATTTCATTATTATTTTTCATGCTAATCATGTCTATTGAAAGGTAATGATTAGTAAAATACAGTACTTCCTACTTTATATTTATCATAAGAAGTAGATCAACATAATGTTCCAAATACTTCCATAAAGTGTGGAACACACAAACTCAGGAGGGAAAAAAAGGAGTATCTCCCTAGACAACAAAGTAGAGCAATTAAGTATCTTCTCTTGAATAAACCATTCTTTATACAAACTAAAGCAGAAAACTGTATGAACAATGTTGATGTTGATGTCATGAATTTTCTACAATAAAAGATAATCTAGGGACTTTAAATTATATTAGTGCTGAAAGCAGGTATCTAGAATAGCTATGCAAATGTACCTTTTGACAAGCATTTTGTCTTAACTACAGTCCTATCCTGAGACATGGTGTTAAAATGAGGACAGTAGAGAAGGCTCAGTGTGGACAGTGACTGCAGCCATGAAATTAAAAGACACTTGCTCCTTGGAAGAAAAGCTGTGACCAACCTAGACAGCATATTGAAAAGCAGAGACATCACTTTGCTGACAAAGGTATGTCTTAGTCAAAGCTATGGCTTTTCCAGTAGTCACATTTGGATGTGAAAGTTAGACCATAAAGAAGAAGACTGAGCACTGATGAATTGATGCTTTCAGACAGGTGTTGGAGAAGACTCTTGAGAGTCCCTTGGACTGCAAGGAGATCAAACCAGTCAGTCCTAAACGGAATCAACCTTGATGATTCATTGGAAGGACTGATGCTGAAGCTGAAGCTCCAATACTTTGACCACCCTATGCAAAGAGCTCACTGGAAAAGACCCTGATGCTGGGAAAGATTGAAGGCAGGAGGAGAAGGGGGCAGCAGAGGACAAGATGATTGGATGGCATCACCGACTCAATGGACATGAGTGTGAGCAAACTCTGGGAGATGGTGAAGGACAGGGCAGACTGGCGTGCTGCAGTCCATGGGGTCCCAGAGAGTAGGACTTGCCTTAGTGACTGAACAACAGTAACAGAGAAAGCTAAGTGGAGAAGCATCTCCACCAGGGGCCCAGTGAAGGGCCAGACTTCCTAAGGATAGGTGGCTGAATACAGAGGGAATCCCATCTCACCACTCTACAGGCAGTGTCATAAGTATAGGTGCAGAAAAATTATTAACTCCAGGTACCATACACACACACCAGCCATCAAGAAATACAGTGTTCTTTGTCAGTCTGAAGAGTTCTCTAAAATCCCAACTCAGGAAATGTTAGTGAGCTTCTCATAACTAAATTACCTGTAAAGGCATACTTCCTTTTTGCAACTAGATCATTTGTGTCAGTAGATTTCTCTCTCAGCCCATGGAGATGAGAGTATTTAAGGTGAGGCCAGAGAGATGGGCAGACACCATTGGGCAGAGGTCTCAGAAAGTAGGAGTTTATTGTGAAGACTCCGAGGAGCCCAGGATGAGACAGGCTCACGTGGGTTTTGAAATCATCATTTGGATGGCAAAGTGGATACAGATCACGGTGAGACAAAACAGGAGGGAGAAGATGAAATTGAAGGCTGTTGTGGTCATCCAGGTTAGAAGAGCTGCGGGTCCCAAATGATGGTGGTGGAAGCGGGCTAAAGATTGTAGAAACAATACATCTTCTTTCACATCTCTTCCACTTATATGAGAATAAATACAAGCTTATATGGGCTTCCCTTGTGCCTCAGCTGGTAAAGAATCTACCTGCAATGCAAGAGACCTGGGTTCGGTCCCTGGTTTGGGAAGATCTCCTGGAGAAGGGAAAGGCTACCCACTTCAGTATTCCAGCCTGGAGAATGCCATGCACTGTAGAGTCCATGGGGTCCCAAAGAGTCAGACATGACTGAGAGACTTTCACTTTCATGTATGTACCCAACAATAAGCAAATCAAGCTTTTCTCGAAGTTAAAACAGCAATGGGTCTCAAAAGCAGACAGTAGCCTTCCAGAAAGTGATGGGAGAAGCAAATTGCTGTGCTCTGCCTGACAGTGGACAAGCTAAAGGCTGCATGGCTTCTGGAACCATGGTGCGCCACCCCCTACTTCCTGGGGCTCATAGCCAACAATGCCCATTGCGAAGGCTTAGTCCAGCTTCCAAACTCCATGGAGTTTGCTCTTTGGACCACCACGGTGTTTCTCGTGAACTATGGATAACTCTGGACATTTTTTCTCTCCCTGCTAATAACAGGGAGTTGAGTGAGGAATTCCTCAACTGTGAATTATTAAGGCTGTGGAGGTACATTAAAAGTGTCAGAAAACGATGGTCTTTGAATTTTTAGATATTTTGCTACTAAGTGACATCAGCTGGAAACTTAGTCTCCCAGCCTTAATCATGAAAAATTTGAATAGAATATACTCTTTTTACCCTCAGCTTTTCTTCTTAGTTTGAGTTTGGCAAACTACAGCCTGCAAACCAAATCCTTTGCAATAAAAGTTCTATAGGAACCCAGTCCCACCCATTGTTCACAAATTGCCTCTGATGGCTTTCACCTTCCAATAGCTGAGCAGTAATAGCTGGACCAAAGACCTTCTAGCTCACAAACCAAAAAACATTTACTATGGTGGCTCCTAAAGAAAGAGTTGGCCTGTACCCATTCTCTGGGAAATGCCCTTCCCATCCAGGATGCCTCATAACATTGAGCAGAGTTTTAAAATGGATATATGCTTATGTATGGCCTTAGTCAGGTGGGCCTTAGGAAGCATCACTACGAACAAAGCTGGTGGAGGTGATGGAATTCCAACTAAGCTATTTCAAATTCTAAAAGATGATGCTGTGAAAGTGCTGCACTCAATATGCCAGCAAATTTGGAAAACTTAGCAGTGGCCACAAAACTGGATAAGGTCAGTTTTCATTCCAATCCCAAAGAAAGGCAATGTCAAAGAAAGTTCAAACTACCACACAATTGCACTCATCTCACATGATTGCAAAGTAATGCTCAAAATTCTCCAAGCTAGGCTTCAGGAGTAGGTGAACTAAACTACTGGATTCAAGTTGGATTTAGAAAAGGCAGAGGAACCAGAAATTAAATTGCCAACATCTGTTGGATCATAGCAAAAGCAAGAGAATTTCAGAAAAAAATCTACTACTGTTTCACTGACTATTCTAAAGCCTTTGACTGTGTAAATCACAACAAACTGTGGAAAATTCTTAAAGAGACGGGAGTACCAGACCGTCTGACTTGCCACCTGAAAAATCTGCATGCAGGTCAAGAAGCAAGTCAGAACCAGACATGGAACAACACAGTGGTTTCAAATTAGGAAAGGAGTATGTTAAGACTGTATATTGTGACCCTGCTTATTTAACTTATATACAGAGTACATCATGCAAAATGCCAGGCTGGATGAAGCACAAGCTGAATCAAGATTGCAGAGAGAAATATCAATAATCTCAGATATGCAGATGGCACCACTCTTCTGGCAGAAAGTGAGAAGGAACTAAAGAGCCCCTTGATGAAAGTGAAAGAGAAGAGTGAGCAAGCTGGCTTAAAGCTCAACATTCAGAAAAATAAGATCATGGCAGCCGGTCCCAACACTTCATGGCAAATAGATGGGGAAATTATGGAAACACTGAGAGACTGTTAGTTCCTTGGGCTCCAAAATCACTGCGGATGGTGACTGCAGCCTTGCAATTAAAAGACATTTGCTCCTTGGAAGAAAAGCTATGACCAAACTAGACAGCATGTTAAAAAGCAGAGACATTACCTTTGCCAAAAAAGGTCTGTCTAGTCAAAGCTATGGTTTTTCCAGTAGTCAAGTATGGATGTGATAGTTGGACCATAAAGAAAGCTGAGAGCCGAAGAATTGGTGCTTTTGAATTGTGGTGTTGGAGAAAATTCTTTAAGAGTCCCTTGGACTGCAAGGAGATCCAACCAGTCCATCCTGAAGGAAATCAGTCCTGAATATTCACTGGAAGGACTGATGCTAAAGCTGAAGCTCCAATACTCTGGCCACCTGATGCGAAGAACTGACTCACTGGAAAAGACCCTGATGCTAGGGAAGACTGAAGGCGGGAGGAGAAGGGGACGACAGAGGATGAGATGGCCGGACACGACCGAACGACTGAACCAAGTTGAACTGAAATGTATGGCTGTGTCCCTCGGCTGTCCACTTGAAACTAGCACAGCACTGTTAATCAACTATTCTCCAATACTAAACAAAAAGGTTAAAAAAAAAAAGGAAAAGTCGGCAGACCCTTCTCTAAGTGAAACTGCAAAATAACACGTAACATATTCTCTTTTATAAACTTAATTGAAAGGATAAAAATGAACACTCAGTGAAATCACAAAAGAAGAGTAAAGGTTTAAAAACACCCCAAAGCGACATCCACCCCACGTCTTCTTTACTCTCCGAGGGACAAAACTCAAGAGCTGCTTGAGATGCTTGAGAACGGAGCACACTGGGTGCCACCCACACGTGACGTCAGGAGGTGGAAAATGTCAGTCTTCTGAAAGCGATCCTAGGGAGGCTGGTGAAGCTGTTGGACAAGCATTTAAGGGAGATCTGCCAGTCCCCACAGACAGGCTCGGGTTTAAGAGAGAGGTATCAGAGGAGTGCTTCATGAGGTACTTAAAAGTTCAGATCCTTAACGCCGCGAAGATCCCAAGCAGAGGCTCCCACAGTCTGTGCTGTAGAGTCACTAAGGAATCCACACCTCCTCCTGAGATCCAGCAGACAGGTGTTAGGGTGACAGGTGACTAGAGAACCGCCGGCTCTGAATCTGTCTCAGCCGCGCCTGTGCGCAGAGTAAACTTCCCTCTTAACAGGACGTCTTCGGTGCGGCTCCTTGAACAGAGAGAGCGCCCGCTTTAATAAATCAGGGGCACGAGATGGCAAATCGGTCTTCATTTCCACCTCAGGAAGAATCGCCCGGCATGGTCTCACCTGCACCCCAGCCCGCTCTGCCTTCGCGATCCCTGAGGCACTAGTGGTAATTCTCATTTGTTTCACAGCCTATACAGAGCAGAGCTCACCCAAGGTGAACACCCTGCTTTTCTGCAGCCCCAACCCCCCGCCCCAACTCTCCAGTTTGCCTTCCAGGACCAAGCTAGCGTGAAGTACAAAATACTGATTGGGAAGGTGCTCCAGACCCCTGAAGAGCCCGTCAAACTACCACCTGCCCCGTCTTTTCTTATCTCCCCACGTACAGTAGTAAATACAATCGATCAGTAAATGTTGGAGCATAGTTCTGGCAATTAAGGAAGTAAAACCTTCCCGCGGTGCGTGCTCTAGCCTCTCCCCGGCCCCCGCTTACAAAGTCTCAGCTGTGTGAGCTCCTGTGATAGACACAAACCAGCACGGTCCCCGCAGGCCCAACTTCTCCCTCTCCTTATTCACCGAGACTCTGCGATTCATTTTCACCTCCGACAGCAAAAACCCCAGGACAAGATTGTCACAGAAAGGATTATCTTTCAGATCAATGCTGAAATCGATTGCAAACCCCACTATTTATCAGCCTGCGGCAGAACTGCAACTGGTTAGGAAATATGTCTTCTCTCTGGAATGTATGTTCAGCGCATCTAGGCAACATTTCACCTCATTCTCCACGAATACAATAGCCTGACTTTTCACCCAGAGCTGCACAGTCATAAAATATGCATCACCAGCCAAAGTGATCTTTCCAATATCCTCTTATAGGTGAGGCAGAATCCTTGGCTTTCAGCTTAATATAGTTATAATACATGAGGTACAGGTTATTTATTTTTTCAGTTAAACTTTCTAACTCTAAAAATGGAGGCTAAAATATAGACCAAAATGGCAACAAGGCGAATGGGAATAGGGCAAGATTAGCTAACATTATTTCCACCCTACTTCCTGATAGATTTTTCTTCTCCCACATCTCCCCCTCCCCAACTAACTGTTTTACACCAAAACCCAAGGGAGAACTTACTAACATTATGGACAACTTGACTGACCAACATGTTACGTCAGCCATATAAGAGCAATGGAATTTTATCAGGGAGGTTTTTTACGGCTTTCAATTCCTTGGTATAATTAAATAAAGTTAAAACTAGAACTTAGCTCAGGAATTCAAAACATTCTTACTAAAAACTCCAGATACTGATGTAAATGGTACAATTGATTACAACAGGTGGATGCAATTAATTAAGAAAAAAATATTATGATAGGGCTTCCCTGGGGGCTCAGTGGTAAAGAATCGGGCTGCCACTGCCACAGTCAGGGGTTCAATCCCTGATTCAGGAAGATTCCACATGTCACAGAGCAACATGCGCCGCAACTACTGAGCCTCTGAGCTAGAGTCCAGGAGCCGCAACTCCTGCAGCCTGCTTGCCTAGGGCGGGCTCAGTAACAAGAGAAGCCTCTGCAATGAGAAGCCTGAGCACCACAATTAGAGAGTGGCCTGCTCGTCAACAAAGACACAGCACCGCCATAAATAAATAAATAAACGCACAAATACAATTTTTAAAAGTTAAACTTAAAAAAAAAAAAAAGTAAATTATAGTAGCCAGAAAGTACCTTAAAGAAACAAAATAATAAAAAAAGACACTTTGGGGCAAGAAATACGCTTTAAAAACAGACCCATGTGGAGTACTAAAGCAATGATTCATTATACTGAAACAGCAAATAAGCATCTAGAAAGAAAACAAAATGTCAAAATGATATATTCATATCACACTGCCTCATACAAATATTTTGCAATGTCTAGACACTTCAAGTTTCTTAAACCAGAAAGACTGACCAAGACTTGCCAAAGGCTTCTACTTTAAATATTCATATTTAAGCCAATTCCTTAAACTCTAAAATGTATTGTCCCATAAAATATGATTACCCGTAGTGACAAAACTTTTATGTAATTGAAATGCCACTGAATTAAAATGCACAGATTCAAAGTTTATAGTGAATCTTTTAGATTTCAAGGCCAACCAGCAAAACCTTTTATCCAAGATGAGATTTGCACTTAGAAAGATCAATTAAATGACAATGACCAAAAAGTCTGCAGAAGAATCAGAACTGATGTGGATAAACCACTGGCAGATTAATCAGTGTATCAGCTTCTCAATGAAGTAGGTCAGTCAAAAAAAGATGGCTGGCTGGACTACGGGTGGTTATTTGTAAAATGGAGACTCAGAGAGGAAATGTAAAATCAAGACTAGACGGTAGATTTGATACTAAGGAAAAGATTAGAGGCAGATTCCAGGTAAATGGCCGAACAGTACAGCCGTGAAACAGAGATGCTGTTAGAAAACCCAACTTGGAAGTGGGAGGGTGGGAGAGAGTCCTTGAATTTAGACACGTGGGGTGTGAGGTGTCTTTGAGATGTTGTAAGTATAGAAAGTCATAAAGGTAAATGGATACATGGGTCCAGAGTACAAAGAAGCAGAAATCTGGAGTAAAAAGTCACCAATGCCGAGTCCTGGCCGAGGGGTGAGTTTTCTGGCAGTGTTAATATTCACATTTTGACAAGGCGCCCAATGGATGAAGGACCTCAGAGAAGCGCCAGCACTGAGTTAAGGCTAGGAGGATAAGTTGAGAATCCAGCAGACTCTACTGGCTATGCCGAAGTCTGCTGGAGGAAGAGTAGTTTAAAACACATGGGTGAACAGGAAGAGGAGGTATCCAGCACCTTGGCAACGCAGATCAGCAGGGTGAAAGCCAGTTACACCGTGAAGGTGGTTCCACCGTTTCCTAGGAGTGGGTGAGCCATGGCCTTGCTCCCCTCATGTGAGGCTTTCTCCCTGATGTAACTTGGGCAGTGATGATACTGTGGAGAAACGGCAGCGAGGCTGAGAGAGTGGACATCTTGACATATTTCAGGCTGGGAACTGATGCTAGTTCTGCACCCACCATCTCAGAGAAAAAGTGAAAGCTGGGAAGATATGAAAGGTAATCTAATCAAACACCTTTAGTTAAATCAACCTTTGTTAAGATCAAGCTCCTGGAGTTTGATTTCACAGGGTCATGATTCCTGGTGATGTGTGGCAGAAGCCAACACAATACTGTAGAGTGATTGTCCTCCAATAATTGTATTTTGTTCTATACTTGTCAATAGTGTACAATTACAACCTTTGATAATTATTAGTTACCCAAGAACAGTTATGTTTTAAGCGAATTGCTCAACTGTTATCACCAATAGAATATACTTAGATGTGTTCTTTCTATAAAACTTTCTAAGTAGTAAAAATAAATAAATAAATTAGCCAATAAATCCTTTAAAAAAAAAAAAACAGAGCTCCCGAGATCACAAGTGTTTCTGATATTCACTTGTCCCTGGCTTTGCCTTACACTGGTATCCTTATACTACTGCTGCTGCTGCTAAGTCACGTCAGTCGTGTCCGACTCTGTGCGACCCCATAGACGGCAGCCCACCAGGCTCCTCTGTCCCTGGGATTCTCCAGGCAAGAATACTGGAGTGGGCTGCCATTTCCTTCTCCAGTCATACTACACTTGAAGAACTAGCCCATGAAATAATAATAGCAATAATAATATTAATACAACGGGAGCAAAAATAAATACTTTGCAAATAATAACCTATTTATTCCTTACAACAACCCTGTGACGTAGGCCCTATTGCTATTTCCACTTAGTCACCACACAACGGGAGGCAAAGAGAAGTCAAGTCACCCACAGTCAGAGAGATGGTTAGTGGCAAAGGCAGGATCTGAACGCAGGCAACTTGCTCTGGAATCCAGGTGCTTAACCATGACGAAACACAGTCCTCTCATATGCAGGAATCCATTTAAAAATAAAAAGTGCTCTAGCACTCTCACTCACTAATAAGGTTATAATGAGTGTGCTACTATGCTATTTACACATCATTATTTCAAACATGGAAGCAATCGTGCCCTGCTATAATTCCTCAGCAGGTTCACAGATTTTAGAATATTAACAAGTAACTTTAAGCTATAAAACAATTTATACATAAATGAAGGATGTCCTGTGGTATAATAGTAACCATAGCAACAGAGTAAGATGGGTTTGCAAAGTGAAAAGTATCCTAAGGTATTTCATGCCCCCAGAAAAGCTTTCTCTCCATTTACAATAGGGACAATGATCAGTAGCAGCAAAATAACAGTACATTTTCATAGTGGATTATATTACAATCTAGATTAGCAATATTATATCTTAACATTCTTATTTTCAAAAGGAAATAAAAGGACTATACTAAAATCTGTCCAATTTGTATCTCAATAACAGGAATGCTTAATTCATTCAAGATTTTATACTAAGTCTTGAATAAGGTAACATTTTATATAAACCATGATATGTACAAACATTTATTTGGAAAAATATGCAATCAGAATAAAGTTTTAATAATGCCATAGCATACTATATCTACAAGGGGTAGATGAATATTTTGTGGAGTATAGTCATAATGTATCCCCGAAGAAACAGATTTTTTTTTTTAAAGAAATCAGAACTTGTAAAGAGTAGGAATCATTTGGAGAAATAATGAGGTAAATTCCTTTCTAATATCTATGGCAAAAGAACTATAAAGTTGCTTAAGTAAATAAATATCATTTAAAGACCACTAATACTGTATAATGGAGAAGGCAATGGCACCCCACTCCAGGACTCTTGCCTGGAAAATCCCATGGACGGCAGAGCCTGGTAGACTGCAGACCATGGGGTCACTAGGAATCGGACACGACTATGTAACATCAAGTAGACAACCTGAGCGACTTCACTTTCACTTTTCACTTTCATGCATTGGAGAAGGAAATGGCAAGCCACTCCAGTGTTCTTGCCTGGAGAATCCCAGGGACGGGGGAGCCTGGTGGGCTGCCGTCTATGGGGTCGCACAGAGTCGGGCACGCCTGAAGGGACTCAGCAGCAGCAGCACTGTATAATGGGTTTCCCTGGTGGCTCACATGGTAAAGAATCAGGAGATTCTTTCTCCCGGGCAATGTGGGAGACCTAGGTTCAATTCCTGGCTAGGGACAATCCCCTGGAGAAGGAACGGCTACCCACTCTAGGATTCTTGCCTAGAGAATTCCATGGACAGAGGAGCCTTGCGGGCTATACAGTCCATGGGGTTGCAAAGAGTCAGACACGACTGAGTGACGAACACACACACAAACGCAGTATTGTATATACAATTAATAAAGAAAGAAAGAAAATACTAAATGAAGGCTCTCCTTCAGCTACAGATTTGGTGTAACCCTGTTCATTTCAGTGTGCATCAATGACAAATTAAAGCAAGTTGTTGCTTTTCCAACATTTGGATAACAGCATAAAAATACAAAATTCAGAGTTTGGTACAATGCGCTAATACTCTCAAGACAAAGTTTAATAGAAACTGTGAGTTTCAAAACAATTTTATATGTCTGAGAACTAAGGAGACTATGTATTAACTTACAACAGCTTTCACATAAATCCACAGTGTATGACGATCAAAAAGTAAATCTTTTAGGAGAGGAGTGCTGTATAACACAGAATAAATGAGTGGACCACTGGTCCTGCGCTATTACAGTGCACTTCAGATTCTACGGTGTGCATTTCAAGGGCACACGAACTGAGAGCTTTTAGAGAAAAAGAGCTGGGCTGATGATGAAGTGTTAAAATCACTTCATATGAGGAATGTGTCACAATGAGGAAAGTTTCCCAAGCTCAGGGACCAACCTTACCTTACTTCGTCACCAATACCCAGTACATAGTAGGTGCAGAGTAAGTGTTTGTTGTACAAGTGAATAAACTAATGTATATAAATGTGCAGAAAAGAGCGAGACAAGATTGAGAAGCCTCAAATATCTGAATGTGTATTTAAAGGATATGAGTTATTCTATTTGGCCTCCAGAGTAGAACCAGGACTAGAGTTTGGAAGTCACAGGAAAACAAATCACAACTCAAAAGAAGACCGTTGTGCTACTGGGATGCCCAGGTTTTTCTCCTGCCTGGAAGGACAAAGCCAGATGCAGGTTCAGACGTGTTGAAAATGGGGTAAGCAGCATGCTGATGCATGGGACTCCCAGAGGCACAGAGGCACAGGACTGCCCCAGAGTTAGTGTTTCTAAATGCTCCCTAAATGGAAGACTATGGATCATTAGTATAAGTTCGTGCAGGGTCATTAGTATGAGCTTCCTGGTGTTCTTTGTGGGGAGTGGGCAAGGGAACTCCTGGAGATACAAAGATGGGCCACACCTGTTCCTGGACACAGATGAACCACCATGCTGTGAAGATACTTTAATATATGTGTGTGTGTATGTGTGTGTGTCTGTGTGTGCTCAGTTGCTCAGTCGTGCCCGACTCTTGCATCCCCACAGACTGCAGCCCACTAGGCTCCTCTGTCCATGGAATTTTCCAGGCAAGAATACTGAAGCAGGTTGCCATTTCCTCCTCCAGTGAATCTTCCCAACCCAGCGATCAAACCCACATCTCCTGCATTGGCAGATTCTTTACTACTGAGCCACCTGAGAAGCCCCAGACACTTTTACATCATTCGATAATTAAACTGAGGTTTGCACATAATCTTCTCCCTCTATAATGGCACCCCACTCCAGTACTCTTGCCTGGAAAATCCTATGATGGAGGAGCCTGGTAGGCTGCAGTCCATGAGGTTGCTAGGAGTCGGACACGACTAAGCGATTTCACTTTCCCTTTTCACTTTCATGCACTGGAGAACGAAATGGCAACCCACTCCAGTGTTCTTGCCTGGAGAATCCCAGGGACGGGGGAGCCTGGTGGGCTGCCGTCTCTAGGGTCGCACAGAGTCGGACACGACTGAAGTCACTTAGCATAGCATAGCTATAACCTCCTGAGGAGGTTATATAGTTACATAGTTCCTCCTGAGGAGGAACTATAACCTCCTGAAAGTAAAATGTTTAAGATTCCTTCTAACCCTTAAAGTTTATTACTATAAAAATACTGATTATAGAGACTAGGATCAATACTAAGAAAACATCATTTAATCCTGGCATTCAGCCTAAGAGGGAGGCACTATTATTATTTCCATTTTATAGACTAAGAAAAAGTCATTTGGAAATACAAACTCGCCTAAGATCTGACGTTATGCAGAGTCATAAATAAAGCTCATGAATATCTGTCTCCAAAGTCAAGGTCCAAGCATCAACATTAAATTAAGAGAGATACTGAGAGAGAGAGAGGGAATCACCATAGACTTATTGAAACAATAAGTAAATCTGCATTTCAGGGAAGACAGGGTAAGATTCAATTATTAATTTAAGGGAATTTGAATAAGATCCAAAGAGATCAATTTCAGTCCCGTATCACATTACATTCAATTTGACTTATCTTGTTGACAAACTAGATTTTTTATAGTAATTCTGGAAAATCACTTTTACTATGTTTCAAACAGTCTCCTCATGGTCAGGCACAGGATTAGTTAGTAGTTTATCAGTAAAATGGTCTGTCACACATACACAAGACTAGGAAACTCTTGTTGCTATTTACTGGATATTATCACTGAATCTTGATGAAAATAACTGATTCCTACAATTGCCTCTATAATATCTCTACCAACAATTAGAATCCTTGAGCTTTTAAAGACACATAAAGAGAACTCCTCTAAGAAAAAAATGAGAATGTAATCTTTCCTTAGAAGATGTGTCATTGAGAATAAACAAAAGCTAAAGAAAGAGCCTTAGACATCAAAATGTAAGATGACCAAGGGTGAGGATTTGATTACAGAAATGCTGCATGTGACAGAACCAAAAGTATCATCTAACTCTTAGAGTCATTATCTGAGAAAGAAAATCACTGTGTATTATTTAGCCTGTTCTACTGAAGAGTCACTAACGGAAAGGTCAAGATCTTAAAAAAAATGCATAGTAATCATTGTGAAGGCTCAGGAGAGAGCGCAGATAATATAAAGAAACAAAGAGAAAAATGCCCTTGGGTTCAGCAGTGTCAGGAAGAGTAAAAAATAAAAATATTTCAAAATTCAGATTGTATGTTTGGTAAAATACTTTTTGAATTTCAATATATATCTATGGTACATCTGAGTATGAAAAAACCCTGTCAGTATTACTGCTTCATCTTCTCCTATGGTAATTATTTCAATCACAGTTTAACACTCCCTAAACACCTAAGGAAGGACTGATGCTGAGGCTGAAACTCCAGCACTTTGGCCACCTCATGCGAAGAGCTGACTCACTGGAAAAGACCCTGACACTGGGAGGGATTGGGGCAGGAGAAGGGGATGACAGAGGATAAGATGGCTGGATGGCATCACCAACTCGATGCACATGAGTTTTGGTGAACTCCAGGAGTTGGTGATGGACAGGGAGGCCTGGCGTGCTACGGTTCATGGGGTCGCAGAGAGTCGGACACAACTGAGCAACTGAACTGAACTGAAACACCTAAGATGGGCTTCCCTGATGGCTCAGCTGGTAAAGAATCCACCTGCAATGCAGGAGACCCTGGTCTGATTCCTGGGTCAGGAAGATCCCTTGGAGAGGGGATACACTACCCACTCCAGTATTCTTGGGCTCCCCTGGTGGCTCAGACGGTAAAGAATCTGCCCACAATGTGAGAAGTGGGTCTGATTCCTGGGCTGGGAAGATCCCCAGGAGGAGGGCATGGTAACCCACTCCGGTATTCTTGCCTGGAGAATCTCCATTGACGAGGAGCCTGGCGGGCTGCAGTCCTTAGGGCCGCAGAGTAAGACACGACTGAACAACTAAGCACGCACACATGCAAACACTTTATATATAATCTGAATTTTATAATTAACTAAGCAGCCTGACAATTTCAAAGGTGAGTCACCTGAATGTCTCTTACCTTCATGGACACTAATGAGATGGTGGTGGCAATGACATGGTTGAAAGTGGAAAGTCATGGAAACATATCACTCAAAAAGGTATAAAGAAGACTGACCAGGATGCACACGGAAATAGCTCTTGCATTCCTTTCCAAGTATATTGAGGGAATTCTAAACGAATGTGATGATGAAAGCAAAATAGTGACAGCAGTTCCTGACTGAGGAAGCTTGCTGTCATAGCTGTAAGTGCGAACTCAGGCCAAGGGTCACATTTTATGCTTTACTAACCATTTTTGTTTCTCTTTTAAAAATATTTTAATGGTCTTTGTAAAATGTTTTATATCATACATGAGTATATATATGTAGTTTAATATATGAGTATATAAAATTTAAAAATCTCTAGAACCATGAATATATTTAAGTTATGCCTTTAAATTTGTATTTATTCATCAAATATATAAATGTTAAATATGTACATAAATTTAAAAGGATGACCTCTAGTTTAATAGCAGAAGGAGAAATCTCGTCTACACCGACTGAATGCTCATGAAGGGACGTTGTTGTTCAGTTGCTGTTTTTTCTGACTCTTTGTGACCCCATGGACTGCAGCACGCCAGGCCTCCCTGTCCCTCACCGTCTCCGGAGTTTGCCCAAGTTCATGTCCACTGAGTCGGTGATGCTATCCAACCATCTCACCCTCTGCTGCCTCCTTCTCCTTTTGCCTTCAGTGTTGAGGGAAGGTTAGACACTAAACTTTATTGGGAGAAAAAATGTGTCTGAGCTTTGAATATCAAGTTTTGAGTCTACAAAGACAATTTATCTATTTTAGGTTTGTGAACTGTGACTGATGAAATCTCAAGCCCGTATTCAAAAAAACCAAAAGATGCCCAGCATAAAAGAGTCATATAGATGCTTCCGATGGTTCTGCTATTGTTTGTACAAAGAGAAGAGCAAATGAGCTCAGTGAAGATTATAGGCAATGCTCCACAAAAGTAATTAACAATCATTCTGAGTCTACTCCATTTCTATGCAATGAGAATATAGTCAAGATGTGTCCACGGTGGCTTTTCACTTTATTCTCACCAATTAACCGACTATTGGATATGATGGTAATTAGACACCTCAGCTGGAAAAAGATCATTATGTCCTAATGAGATGATTAAAAACAACAAAAAAGTATGCTTCTTGCAAAGTATTAGCATGTTCTTCAAGTAACAATAGCATAATTTGTCTCCAAGTTTACTGTGCTTTGTCAGCCCATATAAAAGAAATTCTCCAACCAAAATATGCCTTAGAAAGTTATATCACCTAAACATAAAATAACAATTTTAATGAACCATCTGTACATTTGAGATATTAATACATTTGAGAGTGTTTACTAATGCTACCCTGATCTGACAAGTCAGAGTCGCCACATTAAAATTTTAATCTTACACTGGGGCACGTAACATTTCAAGAATTTCAGATCCCATACTGTTATGTAGTTTAGGCCACCTTCCGATATCTGGTTTACTCAATTCAATTTCCCATTAGATGGAAGGCCAAATATAGATTTAACTATGAACACCCCTGGCAGGAATACACCAACACGGAGAGCTGGAGAGAACGTAGAAGGTATCTGAGAAGTACACACCCCACCCAGCCAAGGTCAAAGGTTTCCTCAGAAATCCTCCTTTGGGTTGGAGTTTTATTAATCGAAAGCAGGTCATGCTTTAGCTGATCGCATAAGTCATCTAGAAAGGATAGTAACTAACATCTCCCTGCATGCCACCGTGAACTAATTATTAAATATTCCGGCATAAGATTGGGTTTGGAGGAACTAGAAAACACAATATAAAACCAAGTTGGGGAAGAACTCAGAGGAACAGAATGAACTGTAAAATGCCTGGCTAGTCAGGAGGCATCTGGGTGAAATGCCTGCGATTCACACTCTTGACACTCTTCGTTCACTCATCCATTCATTCAGGAGGCACTGTGGAATACCTATGAGCCAGATAAGCAGAGTAAGTTTATACTTAACCAAATATCCTTTGGTCCTAAAAGAAGAGGCTGCTCTCTTACAGAAGCAGTATTTATCATTGCGAGTAGGGAAATGACACTTGACGCCCTGCAATTTGACACCTGTGCATTCTAAGCCAGAAGCCATCACCTGGGAACACCGTCACCTACTGCTGTCCAGCCTGCAGACCCTGCTGCTCACAAACTTGTCCTCTTGGCCTTTGTTCCTGGGACAGTAGGCTAGGAGTTCCTTCCTTGATCAAAGGCCCATCTACCCACATTCTCCATACGCCACCCTGGCTTACTCCCTTCTCAAGATCTTGCTCTGTGGATTATCGCACAGCAGTCAGCACGTGGTGGGATAACTATTTATCTGTCTGATAGTGGGCCCATGGAGGACAAGGAAGATTGCTTACTTTACTCATTTTAATAACTCCAAAACCTAAGACACTTGTCTCCTAACATTCAGTCAATCACTATTTGCTGAAGATGGACTGATCAATGTTTCCCAACTTCTGCCCCACCTCTGTTGCTACCATCGCTATTTCCTCGTCATATACCATGTACACTAAATAAAAAGTCTCTACATCCCAGAGATACATATATAATTGTTCCATCACACTTTATATATTCATACTGTCCTCTCCCCTGTAATATACTCACTACATAGTTTTTTGTTTATTTATTAGCCATACCAATCAGCTTGTGGGATCTTGGTTCTTGGACCAGGGATTGAACTCATGTCCCCTGCAGTGGAAGAATGAAGCCCTAACCACTGGGAAACCAGGGAATTTCCTATACTCACCACACAGTTTTTTAAGAATGACTGCATGCTTCTTCTATTATAAAGGTGCATGCTTTATAATGCATGCTTCTTATATTATAAAGGTGAAATGGTATATAGCCAGGCATATCTGAGCCAAGGTATGTCTTTTTTTCTTTTTCCTGCTATCTTCTATCAATCATTTATTTGTGTAACACAAAATTGCCATTTCTCTGAACTGAAGCAAGAGAAAATCTTACATAATATACCACTGTTTTGATATACCTTGACATATAAATTATGTAACAACATTTTCTTTTGCTATACTTCACAATATAATAGAGGAATGCTTTTTAAAGTCAGCAACATCAGCAGGAATGAGACTTTTAAATGAATCTCCTAGGAAGATAGAATTCTCACACATAAAGACCAAGAGTTTATTCCATAAGGGCTACATTTTTTTCCCTGAAATTATTAGGTTGCAATGATGAGGTCACAATTACATTATTAAGCAACAACCACAATAAAAGAGTATATGGGGGAAGACCTAGACAGAAGTTTTAGATGATATTTTTTGAAAATTTAATGTAATGGCATTGTGAGTTAAAATCTAAATGTAAAAATGAATTTCTGCTTTTATGACCTTATGACAAAATATAAACACTACTAATAACAAAAAGTTATCAAAGGCTGTATATTGTCACCCTGCTTATTTAACTTATATCCAGAGTATATCATGTGAAATGTCGGGCTGGATAAAGCACAAGCTGGAATCAAGATTGCCAGGAGAAATATCAATAACCTCACGTATGCAGATGACACCACCCTTATGGCAGAAAGCTAAGAAGAACTAAAGAGCCTCTTAATGAAAGTGAAAGAGAGTGAAAAAGTTGGCTTCAAACTCAACATTCAGAAAACTAAGATCATGGCATCCGGTCCCATCACTTCATAGCAAATAGATGGGGAAACAATGGAAACAGTGATAGACTTTATTTTGGGACTGCGGCCATGAAATTAAAAGACGTTTACTCCTTGAAACAAAAGCTATGACCAACCTAGACAGCATATTAAAAAGCAGAGACATTACCTTGCCAACAAAGGTCCGTCTAGTCAAAGCTATGGTTTTTCCAGTGGTCGTGTATGGATGTGAGAGTTGGACTATAAAGAAAGCTGAGTGCTGAAGAATTAATGCTTTTGAACTACGGTGTTGGAGAGGCTCTTGAGAGTCCCTTGGACTGCAAGGAGATCAAACCAGGCAATCCTAAAGGAAATCAACCCTGAATATTCATTGGAAGGACTGATGCTGAAGCTGAAATTCCAATACTTTGGCCAAGAGGTGAAGAACTGACTCCTTGGAAAAGACCCTGATGCTGGGAAAGATTGAGGGCAGGAGGAGAAGGGGATGACAGAGGATGAGATGGTCAGATGGCATCACCGATGCAATGGACATGAGTTTGAGCAAGCTCTGGGAGTTGGTGATGGACAGGGACGCCTGGCATGCTGCAGTCGATAGGGTTCCAAAGAGTCGGACACGACTGAACGACTGAACTGAACTGAACTGAACTGAACGAGGCTACCTAAAACTTATTGAGCACTTGATACGACCAGGCATCATCCTGAGGGCTCTCTATGGATGAGTGCCTTTAAACATCAAACCAGCCCAATGACACAGGCACAATCATTACCAGTATTTGTCACACACGAAGAACCCAAGGCACGGAGACTTGAAGGCATTTTCTGAGGACACCCACTGGTAAGTGATAGACCCAGGGTTTAAACTCATGCTCTTAATGTTAAACATTATACTTTCTTCAGTGTCTTCATGTTTTAATGTGAATAAAAATAAAATATCATTCTATTCCTTTTTCTCTCTAAAACTGAAATCATTTTTTAAACTGTATGGAGCACATTTCAGGATACGGATGACAGAAAATCACTGGCCACTCAAATTTCAGTATCTTCAGGAGAGGATCTTATGAAGCATACCTTCAATATCACCAAGGTACAGATAATGGTGAGTTATCTGACAGCTGCCAAAAACCCACTACTGTACTACTTTATCAGCCCTACTCAGTTACTATGCTGTCGAACCTACCCTGCTTTCTATTAAATAATATTCTTTAATAATCAGTGAGTCAGCTTATAATAAATCAAATTTTTTTAATGTTTATATAATTATCTGGGCAACCAGACACAGCTCTCCCTTAGAGAGTTAAGCAGGAGCAAATCTACTCGCCTGTGTTCAGGAAAGCAAAGGTTCTTCATGAGTAAGCCCTGAATCTAAATAAGCCTCAGTCCAAAAAGAGTTTTATTGCAGACAGATAATCCCCTAGGTTTATAATAAAAATGCTGACATAGCTTTAGCTCCAGTATCACAAATGCAAGGCTATAATGTTTGCCTGTCAGAAATTCCTATTTATTTCCAATGTCCTAACAGATGTGCTTTACTGCCTTTAAATTCCCTCCAAAAGCTAATTGCTTGTCTATCAAAAAGATAAAGATCTTGTTTTAGGCTTTGGGGATATTACATGCGGAGAGAAAAACCAATACTCCAGCAATACATTGTGTCCAAAATTCCTCTGCAGTGAGAAAGCCAAACTCCTGGAACATGAGAAAATTACCAGGAAGGGATGGTCAGATTATGCCAAGGTCTTAAAAAGCGTAAGATTTTCCACACAGCAACATTAAAAGATATGATATACTGAGATTTTATTATACCAATGAAGCTTTAATTATCACTGCATGATGACTATAATATTATGAAAACAAATTTCAGAATGAAGGTGACATTCTTTTAGACTCTGGGAATCAAATAATGATTTTGACAAAACGTACCTTCAACATATCTAGTCCAGTCCAAACTACGACTCCTAACCCATTCATGAATTGCAGGGTTTTCATAAAAATAAAATAAGGAAAGCAAAATAGAAAATATCAAAATATTACACATGCTAAGAGTAAGTATCATGTTAGGAAACTTTTTTGTCAGGTAAACATAAACACAAGCATATAGTACAGGGATGTAAGTTTGAAAACACTAAACCTGAGTGACTCCTTCATTTTACAGGTGAAAAAAACAGGCTCTTAGGGACTCCCTTAAAGTTGTAACTCATTAATATAACAGAGCCTGAAATTGAACCTATTCATCTCTTATTATGCATGGTCCATATGTGCATAACTATATATCTATCTCTCTGTATCTATATCTATAGCTCTCTCCTTCACCTTAAATGTCTGCCCTAATTTCATATATTAATTCTACTCTTAACCCTGGATATAATACTATATACTGTTAACATCACAGAGACATGCTAAATATTTAGGTGAAGGTAGATAATGATAAGCATAGCAGAAAGTTTGCAACACACCCCTTTATAAAATTATACTTTAAAAATCTGAGGCAACAGCAGAAGCAAAGGGGCAAGTACAACTAAGGTGTGTTCTGGTGTCAGCAGCTTGACTGAAGCTCTTTCAGAAGAACAAAGACAAAGTAAATTTAGAAAAAAATGCATACACTGCATTAGATATTATACAGTAACATGAAGATTCTATTCTCCAAAGAGCTGGTTTAAACTGAAAATATACCACTCAGGGGAATTAAGATGTTTAAAAAGAAATTCCTTAATTAATAATTAACATTAAAAGGAAAGATTATAACTTGAACATGAGTCTTGATGCCACTGTGAGATTGCAGAGATGATAAACCTGACCAAATCTGGATATTTGTGTGTTTTTAGGTTATTTTACTTATAAAGGGCTTCCCTGGTGGCTCAGAGGTTGAAGTGTCTGCCTGGAATGCAACAGACCCGGGTTCGATCCCTGGGTCGGGAAGATCCCCTGAAGAAGGAAATGGCAACCCACTCCAGTACTCTCACCTGGAGAATCCCATGGATGGAGGAGCCTGGTGGGCTGCAGTCCATGGGGTCGCAAAGAGTCGGACACGACCGAGCGACTTTACTTTCACTTTACTTATTAAAACTTTTCAGTTCAATTCAGTTGCTCAGTCGTGTCCAACTCTTTGTGACCCCATGAATCGCAGCACACCAGGCCTCCCTGTCCATCACCAACTCCCGGAGTTCAGTCAGACTCACATCCATCAAGTCCGTGATGCCATCCAGCCATCTCATCCTCTGTCATCTCCTTCTCCTCCTGCCCCCAATCCCTCCCAGTATCAGAGTCTTTTCCAATGAGTCAACTCTTCGCATGAGGTGGCCAAAGTACTGGAGTTTCAGCTTTAGCATCATTCCTTCCAAAGAAATCCCAGGGCTGATCTCCTTCAGAATGGACTGGTTGGATCTCCTTGCCGTCCAAGGGACTCGCAAGAGTCTTCTCCAATACCACGGTTCAAAAGCATCAATTCTTCAGAGCTCAGCTTTCTTCACAGTCCAACTCTCACATCCATACATGACTACTGGAAAAACCATAGCCTTGATTAGACAGACCTTTGTTGGCAAAGTAATGTGTCTGCTTTTGAATATGCTATCTAGGTTGGTCATAACTTTCCTTCCAAGAAGTAAGCATCTTTTAATTTCATGGCTGCAGTCACCATCTGCAGTTATTTTGGAGCCCAAAAAATAAAGTCTGACACTGTTTCCACTGTTTCCCCATCTATTTCCCATGAAGTGATGGGACAGGATGCCATGATCCTGGTATTCTGAATGTTGAGCTTTAAGCCAACTTTTTCACTCTCCTCTTTAACTTTCATCAAGAGGCTTTTTAGTTCCTCTTGACTTTCTGCCATAAGGGTGGTGTCATCTGCATATCTGAGGTTATTGATATTTCTCCCAGCAATTTCCAGCTTGTGCTTCTTCCAGTCCAGCATTTCTCATGATGTACTCTGCATAGAAGTTAAATAACCAGGGTGACAATATACATGAAAAACAACACAGAAATGTTATCCATTCTTTGAGTTGTTTCATCCATATGGACTTCCCAAATGGTTCAGTGATAAAAAAGACACTTGCTAATGCAGGATGCAGGTTTGATCCCTGGGTCTGGAAGATCCCCTGGAGGAGGAAATGGCAACCCACTATAGTACTCTTGCCAAGATAATCCCATGGACAGAGGAGCCTAGCAGGCTACAGTCCATGGGATTGCAAAGAGTTGGACACGACTGAGCACACACACAGCTGTGGAACATGTACACATATGCAAGCACACATAGACACACTATAAATAGGCAGACAGTGAGATAAGCAAGCAGACTGAAGAAAGCCTAAAATAATTGGTTCCTCTGTCCATATTGTTCCATAGCTTCCTTGTT
This sequence comes from Bos indicus, assembly GCF_029378745.1. Lineage (NCBI taxonomy): Eukaryota > Metazoa > Chordata > Mammalia > Artiodactyla > Bovidae > Bos > Bos indicus. The sequence goes on from NC_091768.1 coordinate 98,556,952, forward strand.
TCACTAAGCAATACATTATGGGCAACTTTCATACAGTCCTCATTCATTCTAGTGAATATACAGCTCCCACTTTATACACACTCTTGTTGCTATTCAGTCACTAAGTCATGTCTGACTCTTTGCAACCCCATGGGTTGAAGCATGCAAGGCTTCCCAGTCCTTCACTGTTTCCCGGAGCTTGCTCAAACTTGTGTCCATTGAGTCAGTGATGCCATCCAACCATCTCATCCTCTGTCGTCCCCTTCTCCTCCTGCCCTCAACGCTTCCCAATGTCAGGGTCTTTTTCCATCAGTCATCTCTTTGCATCAGGTGGCCAAAGTACTGGAGCTTCAGCTTCGGCATCAGTCCTTCCAATGAGCATTCAGGACTGATTTCCTTTAGGATGGACTGGTTGGATCTCTTTTCAGTCCAAGGGCCTCTCAAGAGTCTTTCTCAGCACCACAGCTCAAAAGCATCAATTCTTTGGCACTCAGCTTTCTTTATGTCTAACTCTCACCTCCAGACATGGCTACTGGAAAAACCATAGCTTTAACTATATGAACTTTTTTTGACACATTCTACAATTTAATAAATACTAATTAAGGAGAGAATTTTTATGGTAAATTATATATTTTCCCAAATATAAAGGTAACATTTGCCCATGTGTTATGATATATAACCGTATAACTGTATATTGGGTTTTAAATAGCATACTATCCCTTGATGCACTTTTCTCAGTGAATTTGGCTTGTCTGCTACAGCAGATGAGGAATTAAGGGCACTATATCCATTCCTTCCTTCTTTCCTTATCTGCCTCTTCACTTTGGCATTTATATTTTATTTTTTGCTCTTCCACTGGTTCCACTTACAACTGAAATATATACTAAACTCTCCTGTTGATCTATCAACCTGAAATCAGTTACTGCTTCAATGACAGATGAAAATTTGCCACACATACACTTTGTCCTACAATCTCCTTCTCAAATCTTCTGATATTGTTAATTATTTTTATGTTTCTATCATCTAGACAATAATTTAGTGTCTAATATTTTGTATACGATTTGATTCTAAAGTTCAATGTAAGTACATTAAAATTCAAAGTAAGTACATATCTAGTCCTGAAGTGAAAGTGTTATTTGCTCAGTTGTGTCCAACTCTGTGCCATCCCATGGACTGTAGTTAGCCAGGCTCCTCTGTCCATGGGATTTCCCAGGCAGGAATACTGGAGTGGGTTGCCATTTCCTTCTGCAGAGGATCTTCCTGACTCAAGCATCGAACCCAGGTCACCTGCATTGCAGCCAGATACTTTACCTTCTGAGTCACCAGGGAAGTCTTTAGGGAAGCCACCAGGGAATGGTATTTAAATACCATTCATGGAAGAATGAGGTGGTATGTCAAGATCCTTCAGTTCAGTTCAGTTCAGTTCAGTCACTCAGTCGAGTCCGACTCTTTGCAACCCCATGGACTGCAGCAGGCCAGGCTTCCCTGTCCATTACTAACTAACTCTCAGAGCTTCTTCAAACTCATGTCCATCCAGTCGGTGATGCCATCCAACCATCTGATCCTCTGCTGTCCCCTCTGTTGTTTAGATCCTTAGGACATTTTTCGTACTAACACTAAAGTCTTCCTTCATGAAGGAGAATTTTAAGTCTCAAGCTTCATGTCCTATCTTTTGTCTTTTAGTTTCCCCAGTTCCTTCTAGGCTATATTCAGCCGTCACTCTTCCTGAATTTCATACTACCCTTTTACTCAAAATTTTTTGATGATCATTCAATATATTTTCATAAAGACATTCTTTATCAATATTTGCATTCCTCTGGAGTATGATTAAAAATTAAATATAGAATTCTATATTTAAATTAACATTTCTCAGGTCTTTGAAGATATTGCTTGGATGGCTTCTAGGATCCAGTGTTGTTGATGAAAATCCTGAAACTGTGATTCATTTCTTTGCAGATAATCTATTTTATGCACATTAGAAGACTGTAGCATTTTCTGCTCTATCATAAGAATTTTGAAATTTCACCAAGATATGCGTAAATATAGTTCACTGTTATCCATCTTGCTTGCTAGACTTTTTAATCTGACTACTGATGCCTCTGTGCAGTGATAGCCCTGATTCTGCATGCCCAAATCCCAGCCCTATGGTTCTCTGGATTGACCATGTAATAATTTGCTTTGGTCTTTGGGACCTTTGCTTTGGCAAAGGGAAGTAACTGGAGCCTTGAAAACACAGTATGCTTTAGAACTCCCACTCATGCTGCCCTTAGGAATCCTGCTGCTAAGAGAGCAAGCCAAGTTTAGCAGGATGATGAGACGTGCTCAGTTACTCCTCTCATCACAGCCAACTGCCAGTTGTGCAATGAGTTTATTTTATATCAGCTAATCCCCAGCCAATCTTCCAGCTGCCCAGACTCACATGAGTGACTTCAGGTGAGGGAACCAACCTTGTCCAGACCAATCGGCCAAATCACAGGCATATAAGCTAAATGACTGGTTGCTGTTTCAAGCCAATAAGTTTTTCAGCCCTGTGTTACACAGCCAAGGTTCATTAGCACAGAGTATTTATTCAGCTCATAAAAATATTCTTTCATTAAACTGCATTCTCTGCCTTTCATTCCAGTTTGAGCTTCATCCAACCCAGCATTTCGCTGATGTACTCTGCATAGAAGTTAAATGAACAGGGCAACAATATACAGCTTTGACGTCCTCCTTTCCCGACCTGGAACCAGTCTGTTGCTCCATGTCTGGTTCTAACTGTTATTCTGTTGCTTCTTGACCTGCATACAGGTTTTGCAGGAAGTAGGTAAGGCACTCTGCTACTCTCTTTAAGAATTTTCCACAGTCCAGATTTTGACTCTATTGACTCTATCTCCTGGTCTGCTTAATTTTTCTTTTTATTTTTAAATTTCCTTCTTTCTGTTTTAACTGTTGGGATTAATTTTTAATTTACCTTGAAGATTAAAAACAAGCCTAACTTTCAACAATGTCCTTTCTATAATTTTGTCCAGTAAGAATTTAATCTAATAATACCATTTTCAATTTCCCGGAAATTTCTTGTTTTCTGATTGCCTCTTCTTCATAATAGCCAGTTATAGCTGTAATACCCTCTCAAATCCTACTAGATGTACTATCAAGACTTCTTTTTTAAAGTCTCCTGTGTTCCCTGAGTTATACTTAACTCTTCTTGTACCAGTTACTCTTTTCTTCATATAAATATAGTTTTCCCTTAAATATCTGATGATTCCTGATTGGCAGTTTATTGTTCTAAATAAAAACATGATAGCAATTAATAGGAAGTGTGCACTGTTCCATCTATGTATGCTGTGAAACACATTATCCCCAGAGCTCTCTCCATGGGATAAAAGGGATGTCAACTGCCAGACTCCTCTTGGGCTTTGTGAGCAGAAAAGCAGGCAGTTGACCCATACAACTGCCAAATAAGATACGTTGCATTTTATGTGTAAATGTTTCATGAATTTCATTATTGGACACCTTTTCTACTTTTTCTCCAATGTTCCATGTAGAACTTCACAGTAGGGGGAAAAATAATCTGTTTCTTTATTTTAATGCTATCATAGGAAAAAAGAAATTAGGCTACTGTGTTTAGTCTGCTGGCTTAAACCAAAAGCATGGTAATCAGTTTTGCTATCAACCTCTTTCTAAATTCTCACATGTAAGCTTCTCTGGGTCATAAATGCCTGATGCTGAGAAGAGAATTCAGGAAATTTTACCTTTGAGAGAATACAATTTGAGAATGTTTTTTTGTGTAAGGAATAAATTATTCTTGTACAGAATAATTTAAATTTCTAATACAGAGATTTTATAAGGAAAACTTGGCTTTTCTCTTAAATTCACAGGAATATATACCTTATAACACCTTCCAAGGGACTTCTGAAATTAGCAATTACATAGATGAATGGTTTATTCTGTGCAAACACTGGTACACTAAACACTCTAGAATTTAAAGTTCACTTAAGTTTCCTGACACTAAATATTTCTTTTTTTATGTTTCAAACTTACAAAAGCAACAGAAGCTTGAAAGAAAAGCAGTAGATTAAAATAAAGTAAGGTTCTTTTCCAATGGCAACAGAGATGAATCATTTTCCAAGGAGAGTTCATCAAGGCTAGAAACTGGCAGAAGAATAGTAGCTCTCACCTTCAAAGAACAAGCTAATCTTAAAACACACCCCACCTTCTGTTTAGCTTTGATGTATTAATATGTCGATTTGTCTTCAGTCTCAAGGCTGGTGCCCAAGAGGCTACAGTGATTAAAAACAAACAAAAAAAAACTCTATAAAAATGCATATCTAATAAGGCTTAATCTATTTCTATTTTAAAAGTGATTTTTTTAAAATGTGACAGAAGAACCTAATTTTCAAAAGAAAACTTATAGGTGCCCCCAAATAAATATATCAAAGAAGTAAAGTGGAATTGTTTTGCATAAGGAAGTTGGGGTGAGGATTTGAAAAGCCTCATAACTTAGTTTTTATGAACTGGAGATACAGCAAAGATGCCTTTTCCTCAAAGGAGACTGAAATTCACTCTCCAAATACATGCAGGGGGAAAAAAACTATGACTTCACGTTTTGAAATTAATATAGACATATTTTCCATAAATACTTATTGAAAATGAAAATATTTCAGCAACTAATTTGTTAACTAACATGTCACAAAATGGTTCAAGGTCAGGAGAGGCAGCAGTGAGGAGATACCCTTCGTCCAAGGTAAGGAGCAATGGCTGCACTTTCCTGGAGAAGCCGTGAAGAGATACCCCACGCCCAAGGTAAGAGAAAACCAAGTACGATGGTAGGTGTTGCAAGAGGGCATCAGAGGGCAGACAAACTGAAACCATAATCACAGAAAACTAGTCAATCTAATCACACTAGGACCACAGCCTTGTCTAACTCAATGAAACTAAGCCGTGCCCTGTGGGGCCACCCAAGACGGGCGGCTCATGGTGGAGAGGTCTTACAAAATGTGGTCCACTGGAGAAGGGAATGGCAAACCACTTCTGTATTCTTGCTTTGAGAACCCCACGAAGAGTATGAAAAGGCAAAATGATAGGATACTGAAAGGGGTACTCCCCAGGTCAGTAGGTGCCCAATATGCTACTGGAGATCAGCGGAGAAATAACTCCAGAAAGAACAAAGGGATGGAGCCAAAGCAAATACAATACCCAGTTCTGGATGTGACTGGTGATAGAAGCAAGGTCCGATGCTGTAAAGAGCAATATTGCATAGGAACCTGGAATGTCAGGTCCATGAATGAAGGCAAATTGAAAGTGGTCAAACAGGAGATGACAAGAGTGAATGTCAACATTCTAGGAATCAGCAAACTAAAATGGACTGGAATGGGTGAATTTAACTCAAAGTGAAGTTGCTCAGTCGTGTCCAACTCTTTGCTACCCCATAGACTGTAGCCTTCCAGGCTTCTTCGTCCATGGGATTTTCCAGGCAAGAATACTGAAGTGGGTTGCCATTTCCTTCTCCAGGGGATCTTCCCGACCCAGGTATTGAACCCAGGTCTCCCGCAATGCAAGCAGACGCTTTACCCTCTGAGCCACCAGGGAAGCCCCCAGATGACCATTATATCTACTACTGCGGGCAGGAATCCCTTAGAAGAAATGAAGTAGCCATAATGGTCAACAAGAGTCCAAAATGCAGTACTTGGATACAATCTCAAAAACGACAGAATGATCTCTGTTCGTTTCCAAGGCAAACCATTCAATATCACAGTAATCCAAGTCTATGCCCCAACCAGTAATGCTGAAGAACCTGAAGTTGAATGGTTCTATGAAGACCTTTTAGAACTAACACCCAAAAAAGATGTCCTTTTCATTATAGGGGACTGATCTAGAGCCAGACATCCTGGAATGTGAAGTCAAGTGAGCCTTAGAAAGAATCACTACGAACAAAGCTAGTGGAGGTGATGGAATTCCAGTTGAGCTATTTCAAATTCTGAAAGATGATGTTGTGAAAGTGCTGCACTCAATATGCCAGCAAATTTGGAAAACTCAGCAGTGGCCACAGGAATGGAAAAGGTCAGTTTTCATTCCAATCCCAAAGAAAGGCAATGCCAAAGAATGCTCAAACTACCTCACAATTGCACTCATCTCACACACTAGTAAAGTAATGCTCAAAATTCTCTAAGCCAGGCTTCAGCAATACGTGAACCGTGAACTTCCAGCTGTTCAAGCTGGTTTTAGAAAAGGCAGAGGAACCAGAGATCAAATTGCCAACATCTGCTGGATCATGGAAAAAGCAAGAGAGTTCCAGAAAAACATCTATTTCTGGCTTTCTTGACTATGCCAAAGCCTTTGACTGTGTTTATCACAATAAACTGTGGAAAATTCTTCAACAGATGGGAATACCAGACCACCTGATCCGCCTCTTGAGAAATCTGTATGCAGGTCAGGAAGCAACAGTTAGAACTGGACATGGAACAACAGCCTGGTTCCAAATAGGAAAAGGAGTACATCAAGGCTGTATATTGTCACCCTGCTTATTTAACTTCTATGCAGAGTACATCAAGAGAAACGCTGGACTGGAAGAAGCACAAGCTGGAATCAAGACTGCAGGGAGAAATATCAATAACCTCAGATATGCAGATGACACCACCCTATGGCAGAAAGCAAAGAAGAACTAAAAAGCCTCTTGATGAAAGTGAAAGTGGAGAGTGAAAAAGTTGCCTTAAAGCTCAACATTCAGAAAATGAAGATCATGGCATCCAGTCCCATCACTTCATGGGAAATAGATGGGGAAACAGTGGAAACAGTGTCAGACTTTATTTTTCTGGGCTCCAAAACCACTGCAGATGGTGACTGCAGCCATGAAATTAAAAGATGCTTACTCCTTGGAAGCAAAGTTATGACCAACCTAGATAGAATATTCAAAAGCAGAGACATTACTTTGCCAACAAAGGTTTGTCTAGTCAAGGCTATGGTTTTTCCTGTGGTCATGTACGGATGTGAGAGTTGGACTGTGAAGAAGGCTGAGTGCCGAAGAATTGATGTTTTTGAACTGTGGTGTTGAAGAAGACTTTTGAGAGTCCCTTGGACTGCAAGGAGATCCAACCAGTCCATTCTGAAGGAGATCAGCCCTGGGATTTCTTTGGAAGGAGATGCTGGGAGCCAGCGTGAAGAACTCCGCCCGTGGCAAAGGTCATGAGGAAGGAGGCTCGGCATACTCAAAGGCGGGATCCAGCCTCAGGAGTTCCCCTGGAAATTCTTGAGCGCCTACCCCTAAAACCAGAGTCTGCCTACTTTACTGCTTTGTGCTCTCACCTACACCTCTGACTTTATGGGGGGCTGTCCCCCACCACCTCTCTCTGAAAAAGAGTTAACTTACAGCTCCAGTTAATAAAGTTCCTGTGCGTGACAATAATGTTTCAACCTACAAACTCCTTTGGAAGTCCTCTAGCCTGCATGAACAGGTTCTTCTGGCCACATGTGATTGTTCACAGCCTCTCAACTGTGAGAGGCATGAGATGTTCTAAACTGTCTAAACAGTTTAACCTGTCTAAACTGTCTAAACAGATTCCTTTGAGCAGTTAAAAGATTGATTAGAAATCGTATTGGTGAAGGGTTTTTCACTTGTTGGGCCAATGTTTGCTGCTAAGTTTCCATATCCCTTACCTACTGTGTCTCTGGGAGTGTATTGATTAATATAATTGGTGTATAGGAATGTAAGTAGTAGCTTTAATGTTTGTAACCTTGGACGCTTGAGTTAATTCTTTTTCTTATTATAGCCCACCACACCTTTGCCCTATAGGAATGCAACTTTATCTAATGCTTTCGGAGGGTGGTGCCTGACTTTAGAATAATCACCTTTAGTGAAAAATAAGTTTTCTGAAGAAAGGGTCATAAAATGTTAACAGGCCTCTTGGCCAGAGATGATGTAAATCACCTAAACTTTTGCATATGATAAGTTTGCAGGAAGAAAGCCTGGCTTACTGCTGACTCTACCCCTTCCCTCATTATACTCTATGCACAACTTAAGGTATAAAAACTACTTTGGAAAATAAAGTGCGGGCCTTGTTCACTGAAGCTTGGTCTCCCCATGTCATTCTTTCTCTCACCTTCTGGCTGAATTCCCATCTGGAACGTGGAGGCTCGTTAAGCCTACTAATTATGCCTGGGCTTCTAAGATCTGACTGGGGAGGCCTTAGTGTCTCCTCTCCTTCCGGAGAACGGGAGGACACCTGCGGCCTACATAGGTGACGTAAATTTCTGGCCTTGGAATTTTATTAGCTTTCCATGCAAACCAAGTTATTCAGCCTCTTTTCTCCACTGAATTTTCCTACTGAGCTATCCTCATTCTATTACTCTTTATATCTCTAATTAATATTTAATTAAAGCTATTGTATCCAGTTCACCGACACCGTCCCCGCTTCGAATTCCCTGGATCCACCGGGGCTGGAACCCGGCAAGGAATGATGCTAAAGCTGAAACTCCAGTGCTTTGGCCACCTCATGCAAAGAGTTGACTCATTGGAAAAGACTCTGATGCTGGGAGGGATTGGGGGCAGGAGGAGAAGGGGATGACAGAGGATGAGATGGCTGGATGGCATCACTGACTCAATGGACGTGAGTCTGGGTGAACTCCGGGAATTGGTGATGGACAGGGAGGCCTGGCATGCTGCGATTCACGGGGTCGCAAAGAGTCGGACACAACTGAGCGACTGAACTGGACTGAACTGAACTGGAATGCAAAAGTAGGAAGTCAAGAAACACCTGGAGTAACAGGCAAATTCAGCCTTAGAATACGGAATGAAGCAAGGCAAAGACTAATAGAGTTTTGCCAAGAAAATGCACTGGTCATAGCAAACACCCTCTTCCAACAACACAAGAGAAGACTCTACACATGGACATCACCAGTGGTCAACACCGAAATCAGACTGATTATATTCTTTACAGCCAAAGATGGAGAAGCTCTATACAGTCAGCAAAAGCAAGACCAGGAGCTGACTGTGGCTCAGATCATGAACTCCTTATTGCCAAATTCAGACTTAAATTGAAGAAAGTGGGGAAAACCACTAGACCATTCAGGTATGACCTAAATCAAATCCCTTATGACTATACAGTGGAAGTGAGAAATAGATTTAAGGGACTAGATCTGATAGACAGAGTGCCTGATGAACTATGGACAGAGGTTCGTGACACTGTACAGGAGTCAGGGATCAAGACCATTCCCATGGAAAAGAAATGTGAAAAAGCTGCCTGAGGAGGCCTTACAAATAGCTGTGAAAAGAAGAGAAGCGAAAAGCAAAGGAGAAACGGAAAGATATAAGCATCTGAATGCAGAGGTGGATGAAACTGGAGCCTATTACACAGAGTGAAGTAAGCCAGAAAGAAAAACACCAATACAGTATACTAACGCATATATATGGAATTTAGAAAGATGGTAACGATAACCCTGTATGCAAGACAGCAAAAAAGACACAGATGTATAGAACAGTCTTTTGGACTCTGTGGGAGAGGACGAGGGTGGGATGATTTGGGAGAATGGCATTGAAACATGTATAATATCATATATGAAATGAATTGCCAGTCCAGGTTCGATACAGGATACAGGATGCTTGGGGCTGGTGCACTGGGATGACCCAGAGGGATGGTATGGGGAGGCAGGTGGGAGGGGGGTTCAGGATGGAGAGCACGTGTACACCTGTGGTGGATTCATGTTGATGTATGGCAAAACCAATACAATATTGTAAAGTAATTAGCCTCCAATTAAAATAAATAAATTTATTAAAAAAAAAGAATAGCAAGAAGAGATAAGAAAGCCTTCTTCAGCGATCAATGCAAAGAAATAGAGGAAAACAACAGAATGGGAAAGACTAGAGATCTCTTCAAGAAAATTAGAGATACCAAGGGAACATTTCATGCAAAGATGGGCTCGATAGAGGACAGACATCGACTGAGCGACTGAACTGAACTGAACAAAATGGTAGAGACACTTGTTGTGAGCCACATGTGACATCAATGCTTGTGCTCAGTCATGTCTGACTCTCTGCGACCTCATAGACTTTAGCCCCCCAGGCTCCTCTGTCCATGGGATTCTCCAGGCAAGAATACCGGATTGGGTTGCCATTCCCTTCTGCAGTGGATCTTCCTGACCCAGGGATTGAACTTGCGTCTCCTGTATTGCAGGCAGATTCTTTACCACTTAGCCACATGCGACATAAAAGGCACAAGTTTTACTCTCCAGGATCAAATGTGATTCCCATATAAAGCTGAAGCCAAAATGCAGAGTGCTTAATTCTGTAGCAGATCAATAAAGGTTGGAGTACTTAAGTGGATGCACCACAGAGGAAATAGGGAAGATTTTCCTCAACTGCATTTTTTGAGGATAACCGATATACAAGCAAACTGAGGAGGAAGACGAGCAAAAGTCGGGGAAACACCGGCAGATTTTAGAGAAAAGGACACATCAAGGTGACAAGAGAGCATCTGTGTAATGAAGTGGAAAATGACATATTTTTGGAGTTTGAAGGGAAATAAAATTAAACTGCAAAGAGTGGGAAATATAATTAGTGTTTGCTTCCACTTCCTGTTGGGCCTGTCCTTTCTTCACTCAGACCAGGCTTGGACAAATGGCTTGCTTTGACTGATGACATGGGACAAAAGAGGTGGGCAAGACTTCCCTTCTCTCTGCTGTAGGTTGGATGTAGCCTAGATAGGACCAGCTCATCCCAGGGCAAAGATAGCACCAACAATACTATGCCAGTCTACAAGGAACAGGTAATTGAGCAAGGAATAAATCAATAGTGGTGAAGCCACTGGATCCATCACTACTGCAGCATAGACTAGCCTGACTGATGGGCAGATTACAACCAGATTAAGGACAATGTTAAAATGAGGACCTGATGTCAAGTGTCTCATGCTATGTTACCAGTTTTCAGCTCCAAACATGTCTTTTCACTCAGTGGTTTTAACCTGGGGATGGGTAATGTTGAGCTTGGTTTTGTCTGGTCTTGACATGGCAGCCTGACAGTCAATATATACGTCCACCCCTCTAGAAGTCAAAGATGAAGAGAACTGTCTTTGTTCAAATATCATTGTCTTAGCGAGACTTGAATAAGTGAAGTCACTTCAGTCGTGTCCGACTCTGTGCGACCCCATAGACGGCAGCCCACCAGGCTCCCCAGTCCCTGGGATTCTCCAGGCAAGAACACTGGAGTGGGTTGCCATTTGGATGATTTAAAATTGTAAAGCAGCGTCCTCGTCATTTACTACGCTCTGTAGGTTCCTTCCTTGCTGACTTTTTTCTCCACAGCACATCACCACCACTTGTGTGCATGTGCATAAACACATGCATATACATACATGTATATACACCTTATTTGTTTACTTACAAAGTTGCAAAGCCTTGAAAATTACTATCCATTTCACAGTGTCTTCCTAAAAAATCATCATCTCTATATTTCCAGGAAGAAGTGACAATTTCCTTTGTAACAAATGAAAATAGGAAAGGCAAAAGCACTGGGAAATTTATTCCAGTTGCTTCATTAGTAACAACTTGCAAGAAAGACTTGGAGCCCGTTTTCTCTAATAGATAAATTATATCACAGCTCAAAGCACGTCTTGAACTGCACAGGACTGACAGATTTTGACTAATGAAGGACGTGTTTCAGCTGAGCAGGTGCTAGGAAAAGCCCCACTCATGTTGCCAAAGCAAAGCAGTATTACTTAAGACCAAAGATAAAATGCAGAACCTGTTTTTCCCATGATGAGCAAGGTATTTCTGGTACATTATGGGTTAACATGCTTTTTTTTCTTTTTTTGTTTTTTGTATGCTGACTGGAGGAGTTACCATTTTCATGTTTGTTTTTAATGGCAAAACAAATGTGAAGTTTTAAACAAAACAATTTTAATGTACTTCTGTAATGCTATGATTTGAAAAGTAGAGACTGACTACACTATTCCCTGGTGGCTCAGATGGTAAAGAATCCTCTTTATGTGGATTTGTGGGAAACCTGGATTTGATCCCTGGGTTGGGAAGATCCCCTGGAGAAGGGAACGCCTACCCATTCCAGTATTCTGACCTGGAGAATTCCATGGACAGAGGAGCCTGGCAGGCTATAGTCCATGGGGTCACAAAGAGTCAGACATGACTAAACAACTTTCACTTTCAAGACCGTTCACAGATAGCATGATTTTTTTTTCTTGCTTTCAAAAAACCTTTCCCCTCAAAATAAGCCACAATACCTTTGAGATCAACTCTCGAACTAATCAGAGAAGAAATACTTGCTTATGAATTTCTACTCTCATTATTTCACAGATGACTGAAATCTAAACTAGAACACTCTATGGATATTCTGAAAAATTATCTGAGCATGGGATGATTAAAATATAGTACCATCACACTTGTCTCCAGCAGCATTATATTCTAGGAAACATTCATTAAAAAAAGAGAGAGAGAGAGAGAGAAACTGACCTTTCAAATTTTGAACAAGTCAAAAAACTTCAAATATTTGATAATTACCAGTAGTGTCATATACCTGATGGTTACCACTAGTCGTAAGGGGGTATTCAGGATACCCTGAAGGGGGAACTTCAGGATAGATAAGGCAAAGTCCCCACTGTGGAACTCACAACACACTAGACTGAGACAAAAACACATAATTACATCATCTGAAACTGACTAAGGAGAAATCTGTAGAAAGTGCTATGAGAACTTCAAGGCAGAAGTAAACATGTCTTAAAGACGAAGGAAAATTTCTAGGAATTGATATTTGAGCTCTGGGCTTTAGGGAGTGGACATAATGTCATAAGGTCAAACATAATCGAACATGTAAGAACTACAAAAGTCTTTGATTATAAGCAAGAAGGAAGCCATTGGTGACATAAATTTGACAGTGGAACAGAATCCAGATTTTCAGGAAATCAGGAATGAATGGGAGTGTAAGAAAGAGAACAAAGGTCATTCTTTCTGCAAGTTTTCATGACGATGACACAAAGGAAATAAATGACAGCTGTTTAAGGGCAAAGTGGAGTTGGAAACTGAGACAGAGGAAACTGCAGTATAGTTGTCTAGACCACCGTGTAGAAGACACTGAAGATAAATACATTTTAGACAGCAAAGAGAGGAGATGTAATGGTGAAGCAAAATCAAACAGAAATAACGCTGAAGGTGAAGGAGGGAAGACTATCCTTTACTGAGTACTCAGTGTGTGCCAGATTTTTAGTGTATACTTTCTTACACGTTTCCTTAATTAAGCCAGCATCATTCATAGGGTATTGCTGTCCCTAATTAACAGTCAAGAAATGATGGAGTAGAAAGTCTTATTAAAGATAGAACATCTCAGAGGTGATAGTCTCTTTCTGGGAAACAGAAGACAAGGTCATCTGTTCTAAAAAGCATTAGTAATCAGGTTTTGGAAATGGCAGAGCTCCTGTCTTGAATGGAGAAGCTAGTTCATAGCAGATAAGATAGGAAAGAAATAATCCTAATATATAGTAATTATTATACAATAACAAAAAATCTGAAATGACTTAATTTTTTTAAGCATAGTTCAACAATCAGTGTATTCCTTTACATGAATAAGGATCCAATGTATGCTTTAGTAACAACAGCCTTAGTTCAGTTCAAACTGATGTTATCGCCATCAGTCCTTTATAATGTTTAATTTTAACTCCAGTAAAGGTATCTCTGTAAGGTAGTTGTACTAAAATAGTATCCCCTGTACTATTTCACAAGTACTTTCCCATATGAAAACTCCATGCTGGGATCACTATCAAATGACTAATTTAAAGCTAATTATTTCAGCATTAATTTAGATAATGCTGCTAAGTCACTTCAGTCGTGTCCGACTCTATGCAACCCCATAGACAGCAGCCCACCAGGCTCCCCTATTCCTGGGATCCTCCAGGCAAGAACCCTGGAGTGGGTTGCCATCTCCTTCTCCAATGCACGAAAGTGAGAAGTGAAAGTGAAGTCGCTCAGTTGTGTCCTACTCCTCGAGACCCCATGGACTGCAGCCTACCAGGCTCCTCCGCCCATGGGATTTTCCAGGCAAGAGTACTGGACTGGGGTGCCACTGCCTTCTCCGAGTTGAGATAATGGGCCACAACAAATGGAAAAAGAATACTTCGATATTTCACCGGTTTCCTACTGCCCCAAATCAGATACAAGAAAACACTTCTGCTGTTGCTTTTTTTTATTTATACATTAAAACATACCCTAAAATAACCCCAAAATGTTGTCATATTTATAAACTATATTCTAGCTGATCAGAGAATGCAATAAATAAATAAAAGTTTTTTTTTTTTTTTTGAACTGGTCTCATTTAATAAATGAAGCTATACATTTTCATTTAAATATCAGTTCAGTTCAGTTCAGTTGCTCAGTCGTGTCTGACTCTTTGCGACCCCATGGACTGCAGCACGCCAGGCCTCCCTGTCCATAAGTTTATTAAGTCAAACTCAATTTTGTAACTTTTTCTGGTGTGAAAAAATAGCTAATATATAATGCCTGACCACATGGTCTTGCAGTCCTTCTGCTAATTACCTATAAACCACTGAATAGGTTCTACAGTGGCTACTTCTTACTAACCATATTGTTTCCCTAAAAATATATTCCTCTTTTCATACATTTTTGTTTTAACTATTGTTGAGGGCATTTATATTTTTTAATAGCATATATGGCAGATGACTGGATATACAACATGACATATACGTATTTAAAGGAATGATGCTTTACATTTAAATTAATGTTAATTGCTTGATAAAAGTTTCAGCAGACCAAAATATTGCAAGTTTTATTTTAATCAACATTTAAAAATTCTTCATTAAAACCTGGCAGCCTCAAGCACAAGATGTGGCAGACAGACATTAAAATGTTGTAATAACAGTTTCTAATACAGAAAGCAATTAGCTCTTAAAAAAAATGATCTATTTTATATAAGCCATATCTAATTTGGGACATCTACTTTAAACAATGATAGAATTAAACTTGAATTCTGTCATATAATAAATCTAGAATTATAATTAATTTTTAAAGTACAAGCAGTTGGATAGCATAGTAGAGGAAATGATACAAAATTAAAACTTTAAAAGTATTTAAACCCTAATAAAATCTTGACTTCTAGCCCTCCCAGGAATTTTTATATGTTCCGTTCTTTGTTCAACTGGAGAAACTCTATGGGCCAGTGTAAATTCCTACTGGACCAGAATTATGTCTGATTCATCACCTGCATCAACCGCCCACACAGGTCTGAAGGTATTTGTTGAAATATAATGTCTATACCTTTCAACTCCAGTAAGTGTCTTACCTGTACAGTAAACACATTGATTTGTTATCACTTTAAATCATATAGCAATAGTGTATAAAAATAATTTAAAAATTACTGAATATATCAAATAATTAGTAGATATCCAAAAAGCCTTTTTAACTAAAACAACTGTAAACTGTTCCCTAAGCTTTTCATTGTCCTGCCAACCTAAGATGTTTTCTTCTTATTAATACTGCACAGATCTTTAGAAAAACTAATATCAATTACTTTGATTTCCCAGGCTACCCAAACTGCTAATAGAACTTAGTAATTAAAGCTATTTTAAAATGATCCTAAATCTGAGCATCTTCCCATTTAGCCTGATTAGAAGCAGTCATCAATATTAACATCAATCACTGACAATTCAGTATACATTTGACATGGTAGAGGTGATCATTATCTAAAATCTCTTTCCTAAGATGTGACTATTATCTGGGGAAAAACATGTAATGGAGAATTAAGATATTTCTATTTCCAATAACTGATTCTACCATGAATCTTGTATATTCAGAGGCAAAGATCTCTTTATTGCAATATTCCATCTCACACTAAATGGCCTTGAATTCTGCCAGTATTTTAAAAGGCCACTTTGTTCATTCCCTCCCTTTCACCACATATGCAATAAGACATCAATACATTGTGCACTGTCTAATAAATGTGTTCAGAGGCAGGTCCCAAACTGCTGATAGGTATCCAGAATAAAACAGTATTCAGAACTGCTAACTTGTAAAGCAAAAAAAAAAAAAATCAATAGGAATCAACATAAGTTTTATAGAACCACTTGGCCACATTTTAAAGACTTTGGTCAAACTGACTAGTATAACCAGGAAATTATAGATACTGATTCTTAAGTCCTTTGGTAGAATTCTCATCATTTGCCAAAACTTCATTCAAATATGACTGGCCACAAGACTTTGCAGCCACCAAGTGATGGTCTGAAAACTTCTATGGTATTTGAAGGGGACGGTGATCTACGTTCTAGAGAAAAACAAAAGCTTTAGAGCAGAGTCATCTGCTTTGTCAGAGCAAACTTCGTGTCATGTCACCTACTTCTGTCCTTATAAAGTTCTAGTCTGCTGTATTAAGAAGTCTGTAAGTTTAACGGACTGGTTCCAAATCCTGACAGGAATATGTCAAGGCTTTATATTGTCACCTGCTTATTTAACTTATATGTAGAGTACATCATGTGAAATGCTGGACTGAATGACTCACAAGCTGGAATCAAGATTGCCAGGAGAAATATCAACAACCTCAGACATGCAGATGATACCACTCTAAGGGCAGAAAGCTAAGAGGAACTAAAGAGCCTCTTGATGAGAGTGAAAGAAGACAGTGAAAAAACTGGCTTAAAACAACATTCAAAAAACAAAGATCATGGCATACAGTCCCATCACTTCATGGCAAATAGATGGGGAAACAATGGAAATAGTCACAGACTTTATTTTGGGCTGTTCCAAAAATCACTGCAGATGATGACTGCAGCCATGAAATTAAAAGACGCTTGTTCCTTGGAAGAAAAGTTATGACAAACCTAGACAGCATATTAAAAAGCAGAGACACTACTTTACCAACAAAGGTCCATATAGTCAAAGCCATGGTTTTTCCAATAGTCATGTATGGGTGTGAGAACTGGACTGTAAAGAAGGCTGAGCACAGAATTGATGCTTTTGAACTGCGGTGTTGAAGAAGACTCTTGAGAGTCCCTTGGACAGCAAGGAGATCAAACCAGTCAATCCTAAAGAAAATCAATCCTGAATAGTCATTGGAGGGACTAATGCTGAAGCTGAAGCTCTAATACTTTGGCCACCTGATGCAAAGAGCCAAGTCATTGGAAAAGACCCTGATGTTGGGAAAGATTGAGGGCAACAGGAGAAAAGGGCAGCATAGGATAAGATGGTTAGACAGCATCACTGACTCAGTGGACCTACGTTTGAGCAAACTCTGGGAAATAGTGAAGGACAGAGACGCCTGGAGTGCTGCACTCCACGGGGTCGAAAAGAGTTGTTCACAACTTAGCAACTGAACAACAACAAATAAGTTAAATGCCAAAATTAAATTACAACGGTCAACAATCACTTACAGATGGAAGACCAACTGTCCTTATACTACAGTAACCAGCTGTTCCAACAGGAAGCTGAAGTGTTAACCCCGTGACCTGCCTGGGGGGCGGGGGGTGGGGGTGGGGGTGGGGGTCCCTTTTAAAAGGATACTGTAAGAATTGATATTGATTTTGTGTAACTATAATAAGAAAGAGAAATGTGTAAATAAGACAGACACAAAAATTGAAATGATAGACAAAACCGTGACTGAAACAAAAATTCAGTTTGTTCATCATAATATAAAAAAATACAAGAAAATACTCTAATAAAATAGTCTAATGTAATAAATGTTTTAGAAAAGGCAGAGGAACCAGAGATCAAATTGCCAACATCTGCTAGATCATTAAAAAAGCAAGAGAGCTCCAGAAAAACATTTATTTCTGCTTTACTGATTATGTCAAAGCCTTTGACTGTGTGGATCACAATAAATTGTGGAAAATACTGACAGAGATGGGAATACCAGACCACCTGACCTGCCTTTTGAGAAACCTGTATGCAGGTCAGGAAACAACAGTTAGAACTGGACATGGAACAACAGACTGGTTCCAAATAGGAAAAGGACTACGTCAAGGCTGTATATTGTCACCCTGCTTATTTAACTTCTATGCAGAGCACATCATGAGAAATGCTGGGCTGGAGGAAGCACAAGCTGGGATCAAGATTGCCAGGAGAAATATCAATAACCTCAGATATGCAGATGACACCACCCTTATGGCAGAAAGTGAAGAGGAACAAAAAGCCTCTTGATCAAAGTGAAGGAGTAGAGTGAAAAAGCTGGCTTAAAGCTCAACATTCAGAAAACGAAGATCATGGCATCTGATCCCATCACTTCATGGCAAATAGATGGGGAAACAGTGGAAACAGTGTCAGACTTTAATTTTGGGGGCTCTAAAATCACTGCAGATGGTGACTGCAGCCATTAAATTAAAAGATGCTTACTCCTTGGAAGGAAGGTTATGACCAACCTAGATAGAATATGTAAAAGCAGAGACATTACTTTGCCAACAAAGGTCCGTCTAATCAAGGCTATGGTTTTTCCAGTGGTCATGTATGGATGTGAGAGTTGGACTGTGAAGAAACCTGTGCGACTAAGAATTGATGCTTTTGAACTGTGGTGTGGAGAAGACTCTTGAAAGTCCCTTGCACTGCAAAGAGATCCAACCAGTCCATCCTAAAGGAGATTAGTCCTGGGTGTTCAATGGAAGGGCTGATGTTGAAGCTGAAACTCCAGTACTTTGGCCACCTCATGCGAAGAGTTGACTCATTGGAAAATACCCTGATGCTGGGAGGGATTGGGGGCAGGAGGAGAAGGGGACGAAAGAGGATGAGATGGCTGGATGGCATCACTGACTCCATGGACATGGGTTTGGATAGACTCCGGGAGTTGGTGATAGACAGGGAGGCGTGGCGTGCTGCAATTCATGGGGTTGCGAAGAGTCAGACACGACTGAGCAACTGAACTGAACTGAATGTAATAAAAAAATAATCAAGCTAACTTCTCCATAATAGAACATATTTTACAGAAATTTTTCTGGAAAACATAAGCAAAACTAACATTCAAAGGATTTGGTAGGTGCAATCCTATGTGAGAAGGATTGTTTTATTTAAAATATTAGTAGTATTAACTTTCAATACTTAAGTTATATGTTATGTGCATATTAACTTTGAATGTGTCTTTTATATCCATCTCTCAGCATTTCACTGCTATTCCTTATGGCAACCCAGGTAAGTACTACAATGGTCTCATGGTTTGAAATCAGACTAAACCCTTTAGTGGGGGCTTCCCTGGTGGTTCAGTCAGTAAAGAGTCTTCCTGCAATGATGGAAACCCTGGTTTGTTCCCCAGATTGGGAATAGCCCATGGATAAGAAAATGGCAACTCACTCCAGTATTCTTGCCTGGAAAATCCCATTGACAGAGGAACCTTGGCAGGCTACAGACAATGGGGTCGCAAGAGTCGGACGTGAGTTAGTGACTAAACCTAAACTCTTAAGTGAATGGATCCATTTTACTCCTTGGGAAAATAAAGATCATAACTCCTAAGACTCTAGCTTCTAGAGAAGTTCAATTGTTAATAAAACCAGATTTATAAAACTTCATACAATTTGGCTGATTTTTCACTGCAGAAATCATAAGAATGCATATGGAACTGGAGGTTGCAGATTGCCTGGTTTCGGCTCCCACTCACTGAATGCAGTGTCCAAAGAACCCCACTGCTAGTGCCAGCAGCCCTATAAGGGTCTCTCTCCCCCTTGCACCTGGAATGTTCCTGGGATGGCAGAATGAAGTGACAGAGGGAAGAAGACCACTTGTGCCAAACTAAACAAGAGAATAAATATGGCAAACCACTTTTCATCATTGCCCCAAATACCCTAAGTAGGAGAGACATATAAACAATGGTTTGCTAAACATTAATAAATAGCTTCTAAATAATTAAAAGTGGAAAATGTTCTATGAGAAACTAGATAGTTATAAAGAGAACTCCGTGCATGAAGAAACTGTTACAAGGCACAGAGGCAAGAGAACTAACTAGCATTTAGAAACAGACCACAGAGGAGCCTGAATTTCCTTCAAGTCCTGGAACAGCGGGTGTGCATTTCCGCTTTTACCCTTGGTTCTGGCTGTTCCTTAAGGCCGGAACACCAGGGGTACATCCCGGGGGCTGAGACCGTGGCCTCTGGAAAGTCTTCTCTCTGCAATTTCTACTTCAGCCTGGATCACTTGCAATTGTAAAGGTACACTCTCATGACTCTCTCCTTCCAGACCGCACGTCTCTTATGGCAAAATTTTGTGTCTTATTTAGCTTGTATCACCACCAATGGCTGACACGACAGTGGCAGACAAATCTTTATTCAATTAAATAAATCCTCCTAGAAGCAACCTAGATGTCCATCAGCAGATGAATGGATAAGAAAGCTGTGGTACATATACACAATGGAGTATTACTCAGCCATTAAAAAGAATTCATTTGAATCAGTTCTAATGAGGTGGATGAAACTGGAGCCTATTATACAGAGTGAAGTAAGCCAGAAGGAAAAACACCAATACAGTATACTAATGCATATATATGGAATTTAGAAAGATGGTAACAATAACCCTGTGTACGAGACAGCAAAAGAGACACTGATGTATGGAACAGTCTTATGGACTCTGTGGGAGAGGGAGAGGGTGGGAAGATTTGGGAGAATGGCATTGAAACACGTGAAACGTCATGTATGAAACGAGATGCCAGTCCAGGTTCAATGCACGATGCTGGATGCTTGGGGCTGGTGCACTGGGACGACCCAGAGGGATGGTGTGGGGAGGGAGGAGGGAGGAGGGTTCAGGATGGGGAACACGTGTATACCTGTGGTGGATTCATTTTGATATTTGGCAAAACTAATACAATTATGTAAAGTTTAAAAATAAAATAAAAATTTTTTAAAAATAAATAAAAAATAAATAAATAAAAGCTAATAACAACAACAAAAATAAATAAATAAATAAATAAATCCTCCTAGATTCCAACTGCCTCATTTGTAATACTGAAGTTTTCTATTCCTTTCAGCTTCTATAATTCTATGATATTTTTAAATTGAAATACTGTACTCTTCCCTTAACTATTTTGCATCTATCAAAGAACAAAGCATCTTCTATAGTTTACCTTGATTTCTCCCTTTCATGCAAGCCAGTCCTGTGTGCTCACAAGAGCCAAGTTTCACACACAGCAGTTAACAGAGTAGCCTCAGACATGTTTTTAATATGGGAAAGACACAACCTTGGGTCTTGGGAAGGGCAGTCAACTGCACTCTGAGCCATGTATCCAATTTACCAAATATATAATTCAGTAATAATAATAATTCAATTCCATCTCTATCACTCTCTTTCTCCCCCTCATACCCCGCCTCCTTCTCCTTCTTGATGTTTGACCATTCATAAAAATCAAGTCAGTGCCACAGAAGGACTTGACTTTTAGGGTAAAGTCATCAATATGATTATGAGTGATGGCTCAAAAGCATCAGACTTGAGTTTGCTTGACTGTGCGTGAGACCATTATCTGTTAATGATGCTTTTCTTACCCTATATCTCAAATGTTCTATAATAGTAGAGCTTTGTCACATTACCTCACCTTGTTATTAAATCTTTATTTAAATAACTCTTAATTTGCATTGCTCTTCCAAGGAATTTTATTTCTTAATTTGGCTGACAGATTTTTCAAACCGTCATTATGATTTAAGAGTTTGCTGATTCTCAGTGATAATCACATAAAGTTCAAAGGAAAACAAATTGATGATACTTAATCGTCTCTGATGATTCCACTGATTGTTTTACACCAGAGGATCTGTTACCTTGTACATGTAAATACCTCAAGCACATGACTAATTTCAGATTTCAGGGACTGGGGACCTGATCCATTTCGTGTGATGCATCTAGCTGAAATTCACGAAATATGACCTACTCTTCAGACCTACTCTACCAATCTCAATTCCTTATGTTCACTCAGTTAGTAGCAATATCAGCTCTAAATCAGAAAGGCATCAGGGATGTTCACAGAAAAATCTGACTCCCAAACGAACAAATAACAAGCTACAAGGCATCCTGGGTACAAGGCATTCCATTAAGAACGAAATACTTCAGTACTCACAGTGCTGTGCCTGAAACACAGTGGAAATTATAATAAAAGTCAATTATTTGACACTTTCTAAATCTCAGTAACAGTTCCATATTACTTAAATATCCATACAATTTGCTCACAAAAAAAGTTAATGTTAAATTACTATAATTTTCATATGCTCCTACTATTGGACAATACATCTTTTTTTTTAATCTCCTGTGGAAACAAGTCACCAGAAAAAAAAAAAAAATCTCAGCCACATAAATTTATTCTACTAATCTGACATGAAATAAATACTCAACACAAATACATAAGAAGAGCAACACATCTTTGGCTAAATTATGGCTTTGAAATTGTTGAGCTCTCTCCCTCTGTTGTGGAGCAATGTAGAAAACCAACCAACAAAGAAGGTTTCAAACCTCTATTTTACCAACAAGGTAACTGTTCAAGGGTGATAAAGAGATCATTAAAGGTAACACGCTGCCTTGTTCAAGGCATCTTAAGGGATTTATTGGGCAAACACGTGCAGATCCTAACTGTCTCTGAAGCTTCTCAAGAGACCTCGACTGTGTAAACAGTGACATAGGACGCGTGTAGTGCAAACATCAATGAGAAGAGAAGACGTGGAGAAGCAAAATGTGGCTAGAGACACAGACGGTTAGACTGAGATCCCAGGGCATCAAATCTGCAATAAACACAGATGCACACACACACATACACTTCAAATGGGGCCAGACATCCCTCATAACTCAAGAATTCTAACACCCAGAAGAGGCTTATGATAAGAACCCCTGAGCAAAGTGGACAGAAGTGAGTGGAAGCTGGACACACAGGTTTCCCGTCAGGACTGGACCAACTCTTAAGCTTTCACCTCTACTTAGCCTTAATGTGAGTCCCAGAGAAGTTAATTCAATTCACACAGAATCTCTAGCTTGAAATTAGGAAGAAATGAAAAACTACAATTTCATATTTGACTTCTGTATTCTCTCCTTCCCTAGAAACTACCTATTATTTATAAAATTAAATAGTGAAACAGTACCTTAACTTAAAATGTTAGCAAATCCTTGTAAATTTGGGTCATTTGTTAGGTTAATGAGAAACACGTTTTTCTTCATTTAGTTTCCTTAAAAGTCACTAACTTATGTCACTTGTTCTTAAATTTACTTCATCAGTATTAATTTTTATGCATTAATTTCTAATTTGCGCAATATTTTTCTGCACAAAACTGGATTTTCAAGCCAATGGATGACAAGACTAAAACTGCTTGAAGAAAGCATCTCTAACAACTCCAAGTGCTACAATACAATCAGTGCAGATGATGTTTTCAGATTCTTTCATAGTCTCTTTCAGTTTCATTCATGATCAGCTAAAAAAAAAAAGACAAATTCTGAATTGCTGAAATGTGAATTTCCTTCTCAACTTGTAATTTGTTTCAGTACACACTGTATTTCCCTCTGTAAAGAATTCCACATTATTTATTTTCCTTTATGCCTAACAATAAAAGTAAAACAACAATATCCCAAAATGGTTGTTACTACTGTTCAACTCTTTGAGGCACAGAATGAATGAAAAGCTTTCAAACAACTCTTTCAGGATTTAATATGTTAGTATAGATGGATGACACGTGGTAAACAATCGTCCCGCCAGTGCAGGAGACAGGAGACTCAGTGTCAGTCCCTGGGTGGAGATGATCTCCTGGGGTAGGAAATGGCAAGCCACTCCAGTGATCTTGACTGGGAAATCCCAAGGACAGAGAAGCCTGGCGGACAATAATCCACGGGGTCACGAAGAATTGGACACAACTGAGAGACTGAGAACGCACAAGAACAGATAGGCTAGACTAAAAAAAAAAAAAAAACTGTTTAGACCAACTGAAGAAAATTTTTTATTAAGGAAACAGGAAAGGCAACAGATTGTCTACATCTATAGACGCCCCACCACGCACACACCTCTCTCCACACCTCTGTGGTTCTGCCGCTAACTAGGTCAGGCCTGCCCGTCTGCCTCGAGGTCATCTTGCTTCACACCACTATAAACATTCTCAAGGAAACAAAGACCTGTTTTGCATTAAATATTCTAAAACAGTGTATTTTATATTTTCCATAATCTCATGCTTATCCCAACCTGTTTATTCCTTAGAATGCTCTACTTGGGGAAATGGCACCACCATTCCCCAGTTGCTCAGGCCTAGTAAAGAACAATTGTTGAAAAGGTAAAACTGTGACTTACATGTAAATGTCAAATAAACACATGTCAAAAATTTTATATACTCAGTAATTAATGAGGAAAACAGATGTTAAAATTAGTTAAAATGGGAACTTGAAGAGCAAGGTGCTTACAATCAATTTTAAAAAGTAGTGCTACGATTGCTCTAATTGTTACAAAATGAGTTAATGTCCAATGGGGCAATAAATGATACATTTTTAAATCATCTTTTCCACCAGGCAGGAAGTACCTGCATCTCTACCATATCATAATCTATATATTGACCTCTTCCCCTACAGTTATGAAACAGGTCAGAAAACAGAAAATCAAAGGACAAAGCCTACACTGAACTGAAGGAACGCCCAGCAGTGCCTGCCCATTTCTATTCTTCAGAAGATTGTTCTGATATTCTTACCCCTTGATCATAAATAATCCCCACAGATTGTTCTTTAAACAGAAAGTCTAGCCTCATTAGGTTTAACCTAATTATTCAGAGATGCAATGCAGCGAGGGTCCTGATTAAAAATACGAGTCTTCTTGAGTTTACTCTGCAAATTTGGGGCCTTACAGTACTGAGTAACTATGAAGGATTGAGAATTAACTTTTCTCTGCACTTTTTGTTTAGTGTCTCTTACAGGATTAGATTCTTAAATCCTCAATTATGTTTTTATTGTGAGTCTAGAAGACCAAGTCCAAGAGACTTTCCCCAACAGATTTCACCTTGGTCTATGCATCTGGGTGTATTCTTCTCTTCTTGGATTCCAAAATTTTCTCAGCTCTCTGATCTGGCAGGGGACCACACAAGTTATGAGGCTGGCACCGTGTAAGCCAGTTTCTACGCCAAGGTTCTTGGGAGGACTCTGTAGGCATTAAACCACATTGGTCTTCATACAGGCTTCCAAGGGAGTACCTCTCTCTAATAGTGAGTGATTCATACCTGATTCAATGACAATCACTCTCAAAAGTTGTATTAGCTGCACAATTGATTTTTCCAACTACATTCTGGTAAAAAGAGGGCAAGATTCTTACGAATCTATTCACGAATAATTAGATTGCCAAGTAACAAATATCAGTAAAATTGTCATTTCTGAATCCTACGGGACAAGTGAAAATCAGATACCATTAAAACACTTCAGTTTACCACACTAAAGTCTATTACACTGAAACTTAAAGACATCTCAAGAAAGAGAAAGGGCTTCCTCACAGAACCATGAAGAATACACCATTCAAACAGTACCAACAATGTCCAAATAAATTTCTCTCATCAGTTCATTCAGTCCTTGGTGATTAAGTCTCACTCCACCGGATATCATTTCATCTGCTGCTGGACTGAAGGAAGACCCAGAAGCCCTGCCTCGGGCCCTGGTCTAGTCTGAGCATTTCTAACAGTGCCCTCTTGGAAGCCTGCTCTCAAACTTGTCCACTGAAGTGAAGTAGCCCACCGTGCGGTACCGTTCCTCCCATAGATTCTGAGACTCTTCCTTGTTGAAAGTACAAATTCTAACCTATAGCTTATAGCAGAGCCATCAAGCAAGCACTAGAAAGAACAAGTGTTTGATAATGAGACTCATTACTGTCGTTAACTTATTATAGTAACCAATAATATCACAACGAACAAGAGTAAAATTAACACGTGGGATAGAACACATAACTATTTCATAATCATTTCCTCTGTGAGTTAAAAATATACCAGGGACACTGACAAATATCCAGGGCCTTTGCAAAATGTGTACTATCTATAAAATATGTATATAAGTAAATAATATTTTGCTTCTACAATCTTAACCTATTGAAGTTTGACCATCTTTTCATATTGACAACTTAACCTATGCAGCTCTTATGACAGCTTGAGTTAATTAAGAAACATAGAACCACCAAACAAACCTCATATTTTCTTCCTATCTTTCTACTTACAAAATGAAAGAATAATCTTTCTGATTGTCCAGAGGTCCTCTGGAAAAATGCAAAGACAGTTTTCAGCATAAAAGAAAAAAATTTTTTTCTAAATTTCACACCAAATCTAAGGAAGGCCAAATCAAGAATTGGCAAAAAAGCTTTTCTTGGTTAATTAAGATAGACGCATGGGAGCATGAAAAACAATGCTTGGTTATTTATCAAGATAAAAAAAAAAAGAAGGCACAGGAGTATATGGAAACTTTGGTTCTTCACAAGGGAGGAATCACTGTTTATCAATCTTTGCTGTTGTTTGCATGCATTTGTTTTATTTTGTCTTTGTAAACAATCAAAGACATGATGAGATCAACACAAAGCTGAGAAAATTATTCTTGAGATACAAAATCCCTACCACATGGGCAAATTACTCAGCAGGTAAAGAAGAACCTTTTACCATTCTTAGTTCATCTAAGACCAATTTATCATTTTAAGAGAATGAGTTAATTTACACCTTTGTATTTGTGCAATGCTTGGTGGTAAAGTTTTTATGGAATACTTCCATTTCCTTATTCTCTCTTGTAAATAAATCCTATCAAAACTGAGCAAATTTTACTAAAAATTTAATACATCCCATTATTTCTTATCAGATTCAGATACTGCAAGGCAAGGCAGGGAAAATCCCATTCCCCCAGCCAGTCTCTCTAACTGGCATACTCACTCCTTCATCCACCCTCCTATGCTGGGAGTTAACTAGTCCTTTAGGGAAACACTTGGTCTCATTTTTCTCTTGATAAGCCAAAGAACTCATGCAGCTGTGTTCCTTTGTCATTATTGCCTCTACGGATAATAATTATTAGTTATGACTTTTAGCAAATTTAATAGCTTCTACTTCATAGAGAAGGATGGGAGGTAGTGAGGGCATCTATCATACACAGTATTTTAGCAGGTCAGCAAAGCTCACAACATACAGCACACAGTTTTCTGTGGCCACATTCCTCTCTTTTCTACCTTCCAAAAGTGCCAAAAAGGAACACACTCGTTTATTTTTATTCATAAATTAAGAGTCAAAAAAAAATTTTTTAATTTAAATATCTTTCGCATTAATTGTTTTAGTATACTATCTTACCTACTGAATATAACCAACTGATATACCCAACAGAATGCAGAGTGTCAGAGAATACAGCGGAGATAAGAAGGCCTTCTTCAATGAACAATCCAAAGAAATAGAGGAAAACAACAGAATGGGAAAGACCAGAGATCTCTTCAAGAAAATTGGAAATATCAAGGAAACATTTCATGCAAGAATGGGCATGATAAAGGACAGAAAAGGTAAGGACCTAACAGAGGCAGCAGAGATAAAGAGGAGGCAAGAATACACTGAAGAACTATACAAAAAAGGTCTTAATGACTCAGATAATCACAGTGGTATGGTCACTCACCTAGTGCCAGACATCCTGGAGTGTGAAGTCAAGTGGGCCTTAGGAAGCATTAGTATGAACAAAGCTAGTATAGGTGATGAAACTCCAGCTGAGCTATTTCAAATCCCAAAAGATGATGCTGTTAAAACGCCGCACTCAACATGTCAGCGAATTTGGGAAATTCAGCAGTGGCCACAGGACTGGAAAACGTAAGTTTTCGTTCCAATCCCAAAGAAGAGCAATGCCAAAGATGTTGAAACTACCTTACAACTGAACTCATTTCACATGCTAGCAAGGTTATGCTCAAAATCCTTCAAGCTAGACTTCAGTAGTACATGAACCAAAAACTTTCAGATGTACAAGCTGGTTTTAGAAAAGGCAGAGGAACCAAAGATCAAATTGGTTCCAACACTGGAAAGCCAACACTCATTGGATCATATTACAATATACATATCGTCATGATGGAACTGCTTTCTTGTTTACTACTTTATTGCCCACTATTCCACTGCATACTGACAGTTATTCTAATATCATGACTGTCTGTGGCCCTTTTTACCTCCCTAATTGTTATGATTCTTACTACAAATCACATGAATTATCAAGGAAAGGAGGAAGGAAGGGAGGGAAGGGGAGGATGACGAGAGGAAAGGAAAGAAGGAACAAAAAAAGAAAGAAAGACAAGTTGTTATTATCTCATTTATGGAAAAGGCTGAAGGAGGAAGCACCTAACTGGAAATCCAAAAGATGAAATCTCCAATGCTATAATTGACTTCGTACTTGTTTTTTGTTTTTTGCCTTTTGGCTGCATGGTGCTTAGTTCCCTGACCAGGAAATGAACCCACAGCCACTGCATTGCAAGCACAGATTCTTAACCACTGGACCAACAGGGAACTCCCTATAATTGATTTTTGTGCATCTCCAAATAGTCAGCTCAGTTATGCACCTGAGCACCCTCCCTGCCTTACAGAAGACAGCTGAGAGCAGCAATACAAGAGATCTATTACAGCTCTTCTTTTTTAGTGTTCTCTTTTACAGAATAAAAAAGAGACTGAGTCAGGTGTTCTTCAATTATTTCTTTGATACCTAGGATTTTTTTGATGTCATAGTTGTTGTCTTTTGGAAACTAAATTGTGATTGATTTTTTTAAAAAGCATTCATAATAAAGGAGTAAGTAACCAGTCAGATATGATTAAGACATTACATCAATCTCACTCCTAAGTGTCTCATCAAAAGATTCTCACACACATACACAAAAGAACCAGTCTTGTTATTTCCAGAGCAATTGTTCATAAACTTTCTAAAGCAGATCCCAGTTTTCCTAGGCAAAATGAAGATACCAAATATGTGAAATAAATAAGTTCCAAAAAAATAAAGAGCTACAAGAAAAAAACGGTCAAGTACAGAAAGTACACAAGTAAAACAAAACTGATTAGGAAACTAAAGTAGTATAGAAAGTTATAAAATAAAAAGTCAAACTTACTCCCCTACCCCTCTGGGCAGTGTCTTCAAGGGTTAACACTATTAGCAATTTCTTCTCATTCCGTCTAGAATAATTTTTATACATTCATCCAAACATATTTATCTCAAAGGAAGTATTTTGCTAACTAAATTTATGAAAATAAACCAAGGAGA
This sequence comes from Bos indicus, assembly GCF_029378745.1. NCBI lineage: Eukaryota > Metazoa > Chordata > Mammalia > Artiodactyla > Bovidae > Bos > Bos indicus. The sequence continues at coordinate 98,586,043 of NC_091768.1, forward strand.
ATATAGAGTCTGGTTTTTGAGCAAAAGCTTATTATGGAGCCAAATGTCACAGAGGACAATTGCAGACTCAAGAAATTCTAACACTCATTTTAGTCAGGTAGTTTAATTTGATTACTTAACATTACAAGTCTGTATTCAAACACATGAGCAGCTAGACTATTAATATAAATTGGTTTTAGCAGTCTGCCTTAAAAATCTCAAATACAGAAATCTGAATGAGATGTAGTAAGTTTGGTTTCAAAGTCGAATTACTGATAATATACAGAAGTTGGTTGAATTCTTTACTTGTGAATATAGCTCAAACAAACAAAAATGCTCAGACCTTTGAGCAAGCATTAAGCTAACATCTTACATTCACTTTTTGTTGTACAGCTCACTAAGGGGTGCCAGAGGTCAGCAGGCCTTCTTGCTGCTCACCTAAGAAATAGAAAACTTGCTTCTATGCTTAGTGTAATCACAGTCTCACAATTTTCAGTGCCTTCGATTACTTTTCTTGCCTATGTCCCCTCACATCCATGTCATCACTCCTCTGTTGCAACAAATAGTATGGAGAAATGCTTTCAGTTCCTGTTACAGAACACCATGTTAAGAGTTCCCAGTTCTAGGGATTCAAGTCAGCCCTCTGCTACCCTCGCGACTCGGCTGGTGAAGAATCCACCTGCAACGCAGGACACCCGGGTTTGATCCCTGGGTTGGAAAGATCCCCTGGAGAAGGGAAAGGCTACCCACTCCAGTACTCTGGCCTGGAGAATTCCATGGACTGTATAGTCCATGGGGTCGCAAAGAGTCAGACACGACTGAGTGACTTTCACTTTCTGCAACTGTAGCGCAAAATAATTGTCTATGGAGCAAAATGTGTTGATCACTAGAAAGTGTCCCAAATACTCCCCTATACACCATCCCCCAACTATTTTCAGAAAGGTCACAGCATGTCTATCCTAAAATTAAGAACTATTTGAGGCTACAAGTAAGGAGACTAGAGACAGAAACTGACAGCACTGCGTAACTCAAGACTAGAACATCGAACACCACGTGCGCCTACTTCGCAAGATCAAGACAGCTTTCTCCTAAAAGCTTCAAAATGCTCTGCCTAAGAACATACTTTGTACCACATTTTCATAACATATATTCTCTGCCCTGAGATTTTACATTATGCTACATGAGATTCTAACAGTCAGTCTCCCTGTATTTACAAGAATTCTTTCATTATGCAACTCTTCTGAGGAAATTAAAGTCTTGGTTATCTTTTTCTCTAAAAAATCATATTACTACTGTGTGAGGAAGCTCCTTTTTACCAATAAGCAGTTATCTCTTGGCTTGGCTCACAATGTAGATATGAGAATGTACAAACACACTTTTATCTGTTGACTTGGCTAGGTGGTGGTGGCCAGTTGTTTGATCAAACATTCATCTAGATGCAGCTGTGAAGATGACTTTGTAGTTGTGATTAACATCTGCAATCAGCTGACTTTAAGTAAAGGAACTATCCTCTACAATGTAGATGGACTTCCTACAGTCAAAGAGCAAAAAACCTGAGATTAACTGGGAAAGGAATTCTGCCTTAATTCTGTCACATACAATTCCTGCCTGAGTTTCCAGCCTGCTGGCCTGCCCTAAAAATGTCATACTTGCCAGGCCTCGTAGCCATGTGAGCCAATTCTTTAAAATAAATCTTACTACAGCTCTCTTATTATATCTATCTAACCTTGGTTCTGTTTCTCTGGAACCCCAACTGATACACATATCAAATCTCTGTCAACACAATATTCAACACATATTTATCGAGGGCATTTATGTGTCAGAGACATTTCTTTGCCAAGAAAGGTCCGTCTAGCCAAGGCTATGGTTTTTCCAGTGGTCATGTATGGCTGTGAGAGTTGGACTATGAAGAAACCTGCGCACCAAAGAATTGATGCTTTTGAACTGTGGTGTTGGAGAAAACTCTTGAGAGTCCCTTGGACTGCAAGGAGATCCAACCAGTCCATTCTGAAGGAGATCAGCCCTGGGATTTCTTTGGAAGGAATGATGCTAAAGCTGAAACTCCAGAATTTTGGCCATCTCATGTGAAGAGCTGACTCATTGGAAAAGACTCTGATGCTGGGAGGGATTGGGGGCAGGAGGAGAAGGGGACGACAGAGGATGAGATGGCTGGATGGCATCACTGACTCGATGGACGTGAGTCTGAGTGAACTCCGGGAGTTGGTGATGGACAGGGAGGCCTGGCGTGCTGCGATTCATGGGGTCACAAAGAGTCGGACACGACTGAGCGACTGGACTGAACTTATGTGTCAGACACTGTTCTAGGTGGGATTCCCAGGTGGCTCAGTGGTAAAGAATCTGCCTGCCAAAGTGGGAGACCTGGGTTTGATCTCTGGGTCAAGGAAGGTCCCCTGGAGAAGGAAATGCCAACCTACTCCATTATTCTTGCCTGGGAAATCCCGTGGACAGAGGAGCCTGGCGGGCTACAGCCTATAGTGTCACAAGAGTTGGACATGACTTAGCAACTAAAGAACAACAACTCTTCCAGGTGATGGTGATATAATAATAGAACTGACAAAAGTCTCTGTGTCCACAGAGCTCATACTTTAATTGTACTGAGATGAGAAGTTAAATTTTTAGGTAAAGTGACCATGTGATTTATCACACAATCCAGGACACTTTAAAGGTGAAATGGGGCACAAGTAATAATTATGCCAGGACAGCATGCCTAAACCATAAATATTCTGGACAACTCAGCCTGATACAGATCTCCTTAACCTTTGGTAAACTTTGGGCCCATCTACCCCAAAGGACAATGTATTTGGTTAAGTACAGAGAGCCAAAGAAGTATATAATTAATCAAGGTTGAGTCACAGACCTACAAGGATCTCAGATTCACGGTGCCAGTGGGTTCATATTCCAGTTATGCCTAGATCAATTACATATTATACAAAGCATTCAACTTTTATGAGTCTTAATCATGCCATTTAGAAATCTATATATTAATGAGAACTAATGAGAATCTGTAAATCATGTATGAAAGGAGTTGTGACATGACAGACATTCAATAAAGAGTATATAAAAATAGATCGGCAGTCTTCCCAGTGGTCCAGTGGTTAACAGTCCGCCTTGCAATGTGAGGGAAACCAGCTCGATCCCCAGTCTGGGCGGGTCCCACCTGTCGAGAAGCAGCTAAGCCCGTGTGCCACAACAACTGAGCCTGAGCTCTAGAGCCACGGAGGAACAACTACTGAAGCCCATACGCCCTAGAAAAAGCCTGCGCCCCACAAAGGAAGCCACCGCAGTAAGAAGCCCGCACTCCGCAATAAATAGCAGCCAACGCCCTCCGCAACTAGAGAAAGCCCGAAGCCAGCAACAGAGACCCCAGGGCAGCCAAAAATAACTATTTTTTTAAAAAATAGATCACCAAAATAAGCAAGGGTGGGGACAGTTTTGCTTATAAGTCTTTCTATTCTCCTTGACCATTTGGCCCTGGAAGGAGATAATTTTATTAAATGCAACAGTAATAATGAAATTACAGCCATGCTTATAACAATTGTGAGCACAGGCGTGCATGGCTGACTCAATCCGCCATTTATCATTTTTAATATTGCTAGAAGTTACTCTGGATTCACATTTCAAATGTCTACATTCATGAAACCAAATTCTACACCAACACACACTAAAGTGGAGGCTGGTTCAAGAGGAAAGCTGCCAGTTGTCCAGCCTGGCTGGGAACGGCTGCCAGGAAACAATGGGGAGGACGCTTTATCTGAAGCATCGTGACCTAAGCCAAAACAGCTGTAAACACGTGATAGCATTTTTGAAGCAGGTTTGACAACTCTTTGCTGTTGCTGTTTTGTCTCTAAGAGAGTCCTGTCTGACCCTTTGCGACCCCATGGACTGCAGTTTGCCAGGCTCCTCCGTCCATGGGATTTCCCAGGCAAGAATACTGGAGTGGGTTTTCATTCCCTTCTCCAGGGGATCTTTCTGACTCAAAGGTCAGTCCAGCCCACATCTCTTAAATTGGTAGGCGGGTTCTTTACCCCTGGGCCAGTGGGGAAGCCCTTGATAAATCTTTATCCTCGGCTAAAACCTCAGATTGAATACTGTGCCATGCACACTAGCTATCTGCAAAAAGTATAAATACCTCTGAGTATGACCTCAAAAGTAAGAAAAACCCTCCTTTCTCTCCCGTCTTCTTTTCTACTGGCTTATTGCAGGGCCCCATGGTCTTACTCCATTTTCTTGGGATCCTCTCAATACAAGCGTGAGCCAAGGCGATCTACTATGAAAATGATATTCTAATTCTGAGAAACGATGGATGAGGTTGCTGAATTGTAAGGACAGCTCAGGTGTGACAATCCTTTCAGAATGCAAAGTCCTAAATGATGCCAAGCTGTGTATAGTTCCTTCCATACGGCAGAGATAGTAGCTAGGGTGGAGGGGAGCAAGAGATCTAAGGAGAGGGAAGATCTGAGTCCCAGTGCCTTTTCCCCGCAGGCAGGAAAGTCCAGAGCTTCCTCACCCTACACACACAATTAACTGCTATTACTGGCATCACCGACTCAGCGGACATGAGTTTGAGCAGACTCCGAGAGATGGTGAAGGACAGGGAACCCTGGCATGCTGCAGGCCCTGGGGTCACAGAGTCGGACACCACTGGAGACTGAGCAATAACAACAACAAAGCAGGGCTGATTTACCTTTCATCGTTGTCAGCGAGTCCAAGCTCCCTCCGAGACCAGTTGTTCAGGCAAACAATGAGACTGTATTCAGACTCAAGAGGACGGCAGAGGAAAGTCTCAAAACAACTTTGTTGAGGTCAGGATGTCAGGTTCTAGTGTAAAACAGAGAAGGGGAGGAGTTGAGGGAGTAAATTATAAGGCCACAATCTTGTAAATCTCTCCTGGAAAGGCCAACCTCCAGGAGGGGAGGGGATCTGTTAATCTCTTCTTTCTTGTAACCATTCACAGGTGGGTAGAGTCAGATTATTTTCCTGTAAACTGATCAAAGGCAGAGGGGCAGGGTTCCCCCAGGCAGGTCATTATGTATGCTTATAACAACAGAAGCAAAGACAAGCAAAGGTTAAAATCAAAGAAATAGATCCAACATGGAGTTAGAATTGGCCTTTTCCTGCAAATCAGGACAATAAGAGATCATTCTGCAAAATGTTCTAATTGTTATTTACCCTTCAAAATTTCCTTTCAAATCTGATTCATTAAAGAGAAAACCAATTTTCTTAATAAACAGAAACTCACATTATTTTCCTTAATAAACAGAAACTCACATTCTTCCATACTAAAAGAATGTTCTAGTCTTTTAATAAATCCAAATATGATTTTCTAACCAATTCTGTATAATTATTACAAAATCAATTTAACTAATTAAAATGCTATTGATCTTTTATTGAAGTAAATTTAAAAGATGATTTTTTAAAATTTCACAGAAAATGTTTCAAAAATAATAAAAAGATAAAGAAGTTATTATTATATAAATGATTTTGGCCTTCTTACCTAAAGCAAAGTTGTTAGGCTTAAATAATTGATCTCATTTTTATTGAATGAATACTATCTGACGTCCATTTGGCTAAAAAAGTACAATAAAAGTTGTATTAATTTATGGATATTTAAAAATTTCCTTAATAAACAGAAACTCACTTCAGAAACTTATGGATATTTAAAAATTAAAAGATGCTTACTCCTTGGAAGAAAAGTTATGACCAACCTAGATAGCATATTCAAAAGCAGAGACATTACTTTGCCAACAAAGGTCCGTCTAGTCAAGGCTATGGTTTTTCCAGTGGTCATGTAAGGATGTGAGAATTGGACTGTGAAGAAAGCTGAGCACCGAAGAATTGATGCTTTTGAACTGTGGTGTTGGAGAAGACTCTTGAGAGTCCCTTGGACTGCAAGGAGATCCAACCAGTCCATTCTGAAGGAGATCAGCCCTGGGATTTCTTTGGAAGGAATGATGCTAAAGCTGAAACTCCAGTACTTTGGCCACCTCATGCGAAGAGTTGACTCATTGGAAAAGACTCTGATGCTGGGAGGGATTGGGGGCAGGAGGAGAAGGGGACGACAGAGGATGAGATGGCTGGATGGCATCACTGACTTGATGGACGTGAGTCTGAGTGAACTCCGGGAGTTGGTGATGGACTGGGAGGCCTGGTGTGCTGTGATTCATGGGGTCGCAAAGAGTCGGACACGACTGAGCGACTGAACTGAACTGAAAAATTTCCTTAGAAAATTGTTATTTAATGGTTGTAATGTGGTGATGGTGGTAGTGGTTTAGTCACTAAGTTGTATCAGACTCTTGCCACCCCAGGGACTGTAGCTCATCAGACTGTCCATGGGATTTCCCAGGCGTGTGTAGGAGTACAGGAGTGGGTAGCCATTCCTTTCTCCAGGGGATCTTCCCAACCCAGGGATCAAACCTGAGTCTCCTGCAGTGCATTCCAACATTTAAAAAGGAAACAGTAGGGACTTTTTTGCCTCCTGAAACTTTACTGAATAGCTTATATATTAAGGCATACAGACATAGTCATATCTTGAGTATTTACAAAGAAAAAGAATACACAAATTAATACTAATTAGCAAATAAAGAAAGAAATTGAAGTCGCTCAGTCGTGTCCGACTCTTGGCAACCCCATGGACTGTAGTCCACCAGGCTCCTCTGTCCATGGAGTTTTTCAGGCAAGAGTACTGGAGTGGGTTGCCATTTCCTTCTCCAGGGGATCTTCCCAACCCAGGGATTGAACCTGGGTCTTCCAAATTGCAGGCAGATGCTTTACCATCTGAGCCACCATGGAAGCCCCAATTAGCAAGTAAAGCAAAGCATATTGTCCCTTAGCTTTTATGAATGTTTACATGGAATTTACTCCTAAAGAAAGTTTAGTAGTTACAGCATTGAGAAAATTGTTTTAATTTTATCGTTATAACAGAAAAAGAAAAAAAAATACATATATATATAAAGGAATTACAACAAGCCCCTTTGGAATTCAATCACAAAAAGGATAGATTCAATTACTCGGGAGGTCTTTTGTGCTTTGAGATAGATACAAAGGAAATGAGAGGCAGACTTGGGTCATCATTAAGTTGTAATCCCATATGGCATTTCCTCCTCAAAGCTTATGAGCTGCAAACCAGTAATTACAAACACACATACACTCATAAATGAGAGATAACTATACTGAGTGAAATGTAAACTGACTTTTATTTATTCACTAATAGTAATTTACAATATTAGTGGCATGACACAGTGTACTCCTCAAGGTCCATATATACCAGGAATTCACCTTATAGATAAAAAAAAATCCCATTATTAAAAAGCATGTTAGGCTCAATTAATATAAATTCTTCTGGAACAGGAGAGAGTTCAGCATCAACTTATATCATTCTAAATGCTAATCTACACTCAAGCTTAAAAAATATAAAGTAGACTGTACCCTCAGAATAATACCTAGAACACAGTTAGGATTCACCAGCAATAGCTACTGTATAAACTTTAACCTATTGGCAATTTTTCAGCTATGAATGTCAGAGTTAACTAAAGAGTAAACAAGAATGGAATTAGGATATAGACAAGCACAATTCATTCTCAGTATTTTTTCAAATTAGTTGATCATGAAATAGCCTATGAACTTTAAGATTTTTATCTAAGACCCTAGGCAGTGACTACCGATGAAATGAAGCTGGCAGACAAGATGAAAAATATTGGTTATTTATGACCTGTGAAGGCTTCCCAGGTGGCTCAACCAGTAAAGCGTCTGCCTGCAATGCAGGAGACCCAGGTTCAATCCCTGGGTCAGGAAGATCCCCTGGAGAAGGAAACGGCAACCCACTCTAGTACTCTTGCCTGGAAAATCCCATGTACTGAGAAGCCTGGTAGGCTACAGTCCATGGGGTCGAAAAGAGTTCATTCACTCACTCACTCATGAACTGTGACCTGATCTTCCCCCAGAAATTCAGATTCCAGTGAATTAACTCATAACCTCATTTTTTTTTTCATAACCTCATTTTACATCCCGTTACTTAAGCTAAAAGGTTGAGTGTCATCTATGAACCTCTCCTTCACATGCCCTCCATATTCAGCATCACGTCTACTGTTTCAGAGACTAAGCTCAGTCTGCTCACTGCACAACAGGCCAGTAAATCCAAGAGACGAGGTGTGGAGGCAAGAAATATGACTTTATTCAGAAAGCCGGCTGGCCGAGAAAACGGCAGACTAATGTCTCAAAATAACCATCTTGTCATGGTCTAAATTCGAGGTTCTTTTATAGAATAGAGACGAGGGAAAACTGAAAAAGTAAAGACCATTATTTTGCAAATATCTCCTAGAATGGCCAACCTCAGGGAAGTGTTAGTCACTTAATTCTGTCTTACCCTTAGCAACCCCATGGACTGTTGCCTTCCAGGCTCCTCTGTCCTTGGGATTTTCCAGGCAAGGATGCAGAAGTGGGTTGTCATTCTCTTCTCCAGGGGATCTTCCCACCCTGGGATCAAACCCAAGGAACCCAAATCATGGTCTCCTGCATTGTATGTAAGTGAAAGTGAAAGAGTTACTCGCTCAGTTGTGTCCTACTCTTTGCAACCCCATGGACTACATGTAGCCCACCAGTCTCCTCTGGCCACGGAAGCCAGTTCCCTTCTCCAGGGCAACTTCCCAGAGGTCAAACCCTGTAGGTAGGGGATGAATTCATCTCTTTACACAGAGGGGCAGGGTTCCCTGAGGCTGGTCATTAGGGAGGAGATGTGTTAATCTTCTCAGGCAGAGGGGCAGGGTTTCCTGAGGCTGGGGTCATTATGTATGATTATAATAATAAAGGGCTTCCTTTGTGGCTCAGCTAGTAAAGGCTCTGCCTGCAATGTGGGAGACCTGGGTTCAATCCCTGGGCTGGGAAGATCCCCTGGAGAAGGGAAAGGTTACCCACTCTAGTATTCTGGCCTAGAGAATTCCATGGACCCCCACGGGGTTGCAAAGAGTTGGACACAACTGATAATAATAAAAGCAATGTAAAAACAAAGGTTAAAGTCAAAGAAACAGATCCATCAATGAGTCAGAATTTGGCTCTGCCCTGCAACACTACTGAATTGCTTTCTAAATATCAGACCTGACCTGTTAGCACCATCCTCACCACAGCACTCCAGTACAAGTTCCCAAAAGCTTCCTTTCATACTTACCTGTCCCCTGTAACCACTGCACCCTCACTTCAACCAAGGCATTTGCCCTGGAGAGCACATAATGCCACCACCATCCCCACCCAGCTCTACAATAGTTTACATGCTGCTTCATAGGCATTTATCTCTAATTCAGGTAGCTCAGTGGTAAAGAATCTGCCTTCTATGCAGGAGCAGTTGGAGATATGGGTTTGATTCCTGGGTCTGGAAGATCTCTGGAATAGGAAATGGAAATACACTCTAGTATTCTCACCTGGAAAATGCCATAGACAGAGGAATCTAGCAGGCTACAGTCCATGGAGTTGAAAAGAGTCAGCCAGGAATGATCAACTAAGCACAAAGTCCTTCCATTATCTGGCCCCTTCTGACATGGTCCAACCTCAGGTCATACACCCTTCCTCCCCTTAGCATTCTGGCCACACTGCCTTTTATCAGCCCCAGACATGGATCCCCAGGTATTTCTCCCACCACAAGCTTTAGGCAGGTTCTTTCCACTCTTCTGATATTTGGTGTTGCTGTGCAGTTGCTAGGTCTTGCCTGACTCTTTGCGATCCCCTAGACTGTAGCATGCCAGGCTTCTCTGTCCTTCACCATGTCCTGGAGATTGCTCAAATTCATGTCCATTGAGTCGGTGATGCCTTCCAACCATTTCAGCTTCTGTCATCCTCTTCTCCTCCTGCCTTCAATCTTTCTCAGCATCAGGGTCTTTTCCAACGAGTTGGCTCTTCCCATCAGGTAGCCAAAGTATTGAAGCTTCAGCTTCAGTATCAGTGTTTGCAATGAATATTCAGGGTTGATTTCCTTTAGGATTGACTGGTTTGATCTCCTTGCTGTCCAAGGGACTCTCAAGAGTCTTTTCCAGCATCACAGTTCAAAAGCAGAAGTTCTTCAGCACTCAGCCTTCTTTATCATTCAGCTCTGACATCTTTACATGACTACTGGGAAAAAACCATACCTTTGACTAGATGGACCTTTGTTGGCAAAGTGATGACTTTGCTTTTTAATATGCTGCCAAGGTGCAAGTATCTCTTAATTTCATGGTTGCAGTAACTATCCACAGTGATACTGGAGCCCAGGAAAATAAAGTCTGTCACTGTTTCCATTTTGACACCATCTATTTTCCATGAAGTGATAGGACTGGAAGCCATGATCTTCATTTTTTGAATGTTGAGTTTCAAGCCAGCATTTTCACTCTCCTCTTTCACCTTCATCAAAAGGCTCTTTAGTTTCTCTTCACTTTCTGCCATTAGAGTGGTATCATCTGTATATCTGAAGTTGTTGATATTTCTCCCAGCAGTCTTGATTCCAGCTTGAGCTTTATGGAGGCTGGCATTTCACATGATGCATTTAAGTTAAACTGATGTATTAAGTTAAATAAGCAGGGTGACGATGTACAGCTTTGACATACTCCTTTCCCAATTTGAAGCCAGTCCATTGAACAGTTAGAAGCCGGTTCTAACTGTTGTCTCTTGTCCTGCATACAGGTTTCTCAAGAGGCACACATCTACATTCCCTTCCTTTTCTTCTTTTTTTTATTGTTAGTTCTGAGGTCAGCTATACTGTCACTCCCTCAGAACTCCTTTCCTCACACTTCCTTATAGACCTTTGTGATATTGCCTACACTTGTCTTGGGTTTACTCCTATTGCTCCTTGGAGAGAGGTACTGTATTTCTGACATTCCTGTTCATGTCACACCCATAGCACCTGGTACAGTGTCTAGCAATGGAACATGCCTAATAAATACTTTTTGAAAATTAGCAAGAATGCATGAATGAGCAAAAGACTGAATAGATACGATTATCCATAGTTAATTATCACATCCTTGACACAGCCAGTACTATAGAGCAGGGGTCCCCAAACTTTTTGGCACCGGGGACTGGTTTTGTAGAGGACAACTTTTTCACAGATTGGGTGGTGGAGGGGTGGGTATGATTTTGGTGTGGTTCAAGTGTGTTGCATTTATTATGAACTTTATTTCTAGTATCATTACATAAGCTCCACCTCCGAACACCAGGCATCAGATAGATCCTGGAGGTTGATGACCCCTGCTATAGAAGATTTCGTTTCTAATTCAACAGAGATTTGTTTGGTGTGCATGGCATTATGTTTATTTGATAGGTATATTTGTTCAGTATTACAAATAAATAATCAAAGCTGCTGCAGTAATAATCATACACGGGTGTGATTAAAATCCCCAATCTATACTAACAAAGCTCCTTAAAACCAAATTTGAGTAAATGAGATGGCTGGATGGCATCATGGACTCAAAGGACATGAGTCTGAGCAAACTCCAGGAGCTAGTGAAGGACAGAGAAGCCTGGCATACTGCAGTCCATGGGGTCACAAACAATTGAATGTGACTGAGTGATTCAACAACAACAACAAAAGTTATGTTAATTCTTAATCAACAACTATTTTTATTCCACTCATTTAATTATTCCAACAATTATTAATACTAAATTTTTAGAAAAACTCAAGAAGCTAAGCACCAAAAGAGTCCTTCTAGGAGTTTTCAGGGCAAAGAATCCATGCTTCATCTACTGAAAAAGCATGAAGCTATCCAAATTTTTAGAATTGCATATAGCAAAATTCCACAATGATAAATTCCACACAGCAACTTTACTTCTATGAAAAATTTGTTAACTTTAAAAGACTTTAAAGTCAACACTTTGATGTTCTCAGAGTCTCTCTGTCATGGGTACAGTTCTCTAGAAAGATAGCAAAAGGGAACAGCCACCCAAGGAGCCAGTCTACTGGAGAGGATTGCTAGGAACAACGCAGAGGCTGCCTAAGCAGGAACCAGACAACTCATCTGATGAACCACCAACAAGCACCACTCCACAGAACTCTGGATTTTAAGGATCTCCTCTTTTCTCTCATTTTTAATAACAGCCAACCTTTGCCTTTCAACATTCAGAAGACGAAGATCATGGCATCCGGTCCCATCACTTGATGGGAAATAGATGGGGAAACAATGGAAACAGTGTCAGACTTTATTTTTCTGGGCTCTAAAATCACTGCAGATGGTGACTGCAGCCATGAAATTAAAAGACGCTTACTCCTTGGAAGGAAAGTTACGACCAACCTAGATAGCATATTCAAAAGCAGAGACATTACTTTGCCAACGAAGGTCTGTCTAGTCAAGGCTATGCTTTTTCCAGTGGTCATGTATGGATGTGAGAGTTGGACTGTGAAGAAGGCTGAGCGCCAAAGAATTGATGCTTTTGAACTGTGGTGCTGGAGAAGACTCTTGAGAGTCCCTTGGACTGCAAGGAGATCCAACCAGTCCATTCTGAAGGAGATCAGCCCTGGGATTTCTTTGGAGGGAATGATGCTAAAGCTGAAACTCCAGTACTTTGGCCACCTCATGTGAAGAGTTGACTCACTGGAAAAGATTCTGATGCTGGGAGGGATTGGGGGCAGGAGGAGAAGGGGACGACAGAGGATGAGATGGCTGGATGGCATCACTGACTCGATGGATGTGAGTCTGAGTGAACTCCGGGAGTTGGTGATGGACAGGGAGGCCTGGTGTGCTGCGATTCATGGGGTCGCGAAGAGTTGGACACGACTGAGCGACTGAACTGAACTGAACCTTTGCCTATGTTGTTTCAACTGACTTGTATATACCATTTCTTCATCAAATAAGAAAAATGAATGCTAAGACATATTTCCATTTTGTTTCTTAATTGGTTGTTTTCTAGTTTTGCAAAATAATACATTTAAAGAAATCTCCATATGCTTCCCAGTACTAGGAAATATAAGAGTTTCGATTTCACTCAAAGGAGAATTTAAATACAGCTGTCTGAAGTGCTCCAGGAATTCCTGAGCATTTTTACATTAATTCTCCACATATAAGTCACTTCAAGTCAGAAATAAAGTGGCTGCATCACAAATTTATAAAGTCTATTTCATGAAATATGTTATCTACTGTATGTAACAGTTATCATCAAAGCCCCGTGAAAGATAATTAACAATCAGCTACTGTTAAAATAAGGGAAGTAGAAACAACTCAAGCACTGAACAGGAAGCCATAAAATACCATTTAGAGTTCCAACTTGGCCATGAACTCATCATGTGATCTATAATGAAACACTGAGCCCACTTGGGCTTTGGTTTTTAAATAAGCAGGTGAAGAATGTGGGCTGTGGGATATCACAGTCCTTGCAATGTTACTGGTTCTAAAGATATTTGTGATATGGTGTATTCCAGCATTACCTGGATAAGACATCTAAGGATAACATTCTTTAGTGTACAGAGAATGGTAAAGCAAGTTTTATTACTAGTTTCTTAATTGATGCAAAAATGCCCATACTTTCACATTTTCTAATATGGTATTTTTTTTAATTCCATTTTTATTAACTTTCTCTTCTCCTAAAAAAAACAAAACTTTCTTACCTACCAAACTATTAGGATCAAATAATATATCTTATAAAAATATTATGTTACTGGCATGTTACGTTTGAGAATTTAACATGCAGATGAAGACTTCAAAATTATGGCCCTCACAGCAACTGTAACTCAGTCTATTGGACGCAGATATGTAGCATCTTCTTATTAGCAGATATGCAGTAAAATGTATGCCTTAATATATACTGTTTATGCAGTCTACATGAATTATGCTTGCTTTGAGGACTATAAAGTTGGAGTTTTCTCCCCAAAACTTTAATTCTTAGTCATAATTTCACATTAACATAAGGCTGGAGCAACATTTTTGTCAGAGTAGTTCATATATCATCGTATTTCTTTGAAGGAGACACAATAACAAAGTAAAATACATAAAAACAGGAAATTAGAATGTTTTTATTCCAGTCTATATTGAGGCATATGCATATGGTCATGCTTGAAAATTGTCCTAGGGTAGGCACAACATGCTTTCCTAGGGTAGAGAGATAAAACATTGATGTCCTTGCTTAATATCAATAGTAAGCAATAAACACCGTATGAGGTTAAAACTTCAGAATGTGATTTTTTTTTCACTAAAATCCTAATGGTCTATGTTTTGATTTCTAGGTTATATATATAGTCTATGGCATTCATATAACAGAAATTAGTGCTGGATATACATGTCCCAGGGGGCTTCCCCAGTGGTGCTAGTAGTAAAGAACCTGCCTGTCAATGCAGGAGAAATAAGAGATACGGATTCGATCCCTGAATCAGAAAGATCCCCTGGAAGAGGGCACAGCAACCCACTCCAGTATTCTTGCCTGGGAAATCCCACGGACAGAGGAGCCTGGTGGTCTACAGTCCATAGGGTTGCACAGAGTCAGACACCACTGAAGTGACTTATTAGCACAGCTACATGTTCCAGAGGCCTGACTCCAAACTGTTGTTGTTCAGTCACTTAGTTGCGTCCAGCTCTTTGCAACCCCATGGACTGCAGCTCGTCAGGTTTCCTTGTCCCTCATTCCCTCCCGGAGCTCGCTCAAACTCATGTCCACTGAGTTGGTGATGCATCCAACCATCTCATCCTCTGTCATCCCCTTCTCCTGCCTTCAATCTTTCCCAGCATCAGGGTCAAATGGACCTAGATAATTTGTGAATGCCTGATAGTCCAACTCCTGGCCTGAAATCAGAAGCTCTGTTATTAGCCCATATGAATACAGCAAACAAAAAACAAACAAAATTCTACAGGGTTCTGGAAAGTCAACTATTACAGTGGAATCAATCACACATGTGGCTATAGAGGCAGAGCAATGGAGCAAAGTGTTGAGATTATGGGAAATTGGAAATGCCTTCAGAGAGTAGCTCCTCTAACCAAAAAAATATGTTCAATAAATTATTACTTGTAATTAGTAACAGTACTCTGCTTAATGAACTCCATGATGGTGATGTCATAACCATATCCAAGAACTAATTTCATGTGTTTAGAGAGTTAAGATATGAAAGATATTCAGCCTATTTATGTTATTCACATTTAAATCTAGATTTTGGCATATTCTCTACTATAATTAAACAAATTAAACTCAGTAAATTAAAATGACTGAAAGAAAACATCTGCAAAATACCTATGGCAAAAAAGGCCCCACAACAATGAATGAGGGACTCTCGATATTGTCTGTAGACCTGACCTCTCTCACCATGACTCCTCTCTCCTGTTACAGTTCAATCACCTGTGGCGATGTGGTAAGGTCAAGAGAGCTCTGGGCCCAAGGCAAATGCCATATTATTAGGTAACACTATCATCTGAGCATTTCGGTTTCTGCCACTCCAAATCTGAAATGACATGTGTTTCTATCTCACATAATTATTGGAAAGAGATGATGCACTTAGTAAAATTCTAGAATTCAGAAAAAAAAATACTAACATAAAATACTATGAGAATAATTCTGAGATTTTGAAGTTACTTACATAAAGAATGCAACATGATGCCAACTCTTGTAACAAAACCAAACACTTGCATGGTACATCACTCTCAAATCCTGCTGAAATTTAACCAGGTGCACTTAAAATTACTACTTTGCACATTGGTTCCATAGAAGGCAATGGCACCCCACTCCAGTACTCTTGCCTGGAAAATCCCATGGACAGAGGAGCCTGGTAGGCTGCAGTCCATGGGGTCGCTGAGTCAGACACGACTGAGCGACTTCACTTTCACTTTTCACTTTCATGCATTAGAGAAGGAAATGGCAACCCACTCCAGTGTTCTTGCCTGGAGAATCCTAGGGACGGGGGAGCCTGGTGGGCTGCCGTCTATGGGGTCGCACAGAGTCAGACTCGACTGAAGCGACTTAGCAGCAGTAGCAGTAGCAGCATACACTACTTACAACACACTATAATGATCTTAATGATTTTTTAGTGGACAGGGACTGTATCTATTCAACTTTCTTCAGTCAAGAGTAGCTCTTATACAAAGGTATTCTTAAGAAAATTCTTGGGAAGAGCCTGTGCTATGCTGTGCTTAAGTCGCTCAGTCGTATACAGCTCTTTGCGACCCCAGGGACTGTGGCCCGACAGGTTCCACCATCCATGGGGATTCCCCAGGCAAGAACACTGGTGGGTTGCCAGTATTCAATCCCAACCCAGGGACTGAACCCAGGTCTCCCGTATTGTAGCCAATGATAGTAATATAATATTTACTTATAATAAAACAAACTGAACATTCAGCACTCATTGCCATGTAAACCTTATACAAGATAACCTTATGATTTGAATGTAAACCTCTACACATTGCATTCTCAGTAAATTGACTGACAATCAGGTATTTAAGATACCAAAATCACATAAACCACCTGGATTCCAAGTATAGCTCAGGATAAATTGTATTTCAAGGAGCTTAAGAAAAAAAATTAAATAGGTAATTGCACTTAAAAGTTTTTTAAATATTTTAAACAAACAGAGGTCTTATCACTTTTTTGATGGAAAACGCAATGACTAGTATATTCTATGGAGATAGGTAGGCAGGTAGATAAATAGAGATGTAAACATATACCTACATATATAGATGCAAAGAACCAAGTTGTAAGAACCTTGAAAATTCTTTAAGTAACATACATGGTTAGTGACTTTAAAAAAGTATAACTTTTTACGGGTTAATAATTTATAATCTCTTACATCTTTATAATATAGTAGGAAGTTAAAGCAGAGAA
Source organism: Bos indicus (assembly GCF_029378745.1). Classification (NCBI taxonomy): domain Eukaryota; kingdom Metazoa; phylum Chordata; class Mammalia; order Artiodactyla; family Bovidae; genus Bos; species Bos indicus. Next base: position 98,602,786 of record NC_091768.1, read on the forward strand.
GGCAACAGCACCCCACTCCAGTACTCTTGCCTGGAAAATCCCATGGATGGAGGAGCCTGGTAGGCTGCAGTCCATGGGGTCGCTAAAAGTCGGACACGACTGAAGCAACTTAGCAGCAGCAGCAGCAGCTTTTCACTTTTCACTTTCATGCATTGGAGAAGGAAATGGCAACCCACTCCAGTGTTCTTGCCTGGAGAATCCCAGGGACGGGGGAGCCTTGTGGGCTGCCGTCTATGGGGTTGCACAGAGTCGGACACGACTGAAGCAACTTAGCAGCAGCAGCAGCAGCAGCAGCAGGAAGTTAAAGTGTTAAAATATATTCCTTTTTAACTATACTTAAGGAACTAGATCTGATAGAGTGCCTGATGAACTATGGACAGAGGTTTGTGACACTGTACAGGAGACAGGGATCAAGACCATCCCCATGGAAAAGAAATGCAAAAAAAGCAAAATGGCTGTCTGGGGAGACCTTACAAATAGCTGTGAAAAGAAGAAGAGAAAAGCAAAGGAGAAAAGGAAAGATATAAGCATCTGAATGCAGAGTTCCAAAGAATAGCAAAGAGAGATAAGAAAGCCTTCCTCAGCGATCAACGCAAAGAAATAGAGGAAAACAACAGAATGGGAAAGACTAGAGATCTCCAAGAAAATTAGAGATACCAAGGGAACATTTCATGCAAAGATGGGCTCGATAAAGGATAGAAATGGTATGGACCTAACAGAAGCGGAAGATATTAAGAAGTGGCAAGAATACACAGAAGAACTGTACAAAAAAGATCTTCATGACCCAGATAATCACAATGGTGTGATCACTGACCTAGAGCCAGATATCCTGGTATGTGAAGTCAAGTGGGCCTTAGAAAGCATCACTACGAACAAAGCTAGTGGAGGTGATGGAACTCCAGTTGAGCTATTCCAAATCCTGAAAGGTGATGCTATGAAAGTGCTGCACTCAATATGCCAGCAAATTTGGAAAACTCAGCAGTGGCCACAGGAATGGAAAAGGTCAGTTTCCATTCCAATCCCAAAGAAAGGCAATGCCAAAGAATGCTCAAACTACCATACAATTGCACTCATCTCACATGCTAGTAAAGTAATGTTCAAAATTCTCCAAGCCAGGCTTCAGCAATACGTGAACCGTGAACTTCCAGATGTTCAAGCTGGTTTTAGAAAAGGCAGAGGAACCAGAGACCAAATTGCCAACATCCGCTGGATCATGGAAAAAGCAAGAGAGCTCCAGGAAAACATCTATTTCTGCTTTATTGACTATGCCAAAGCCTTTGACTGTGTGGATCACAATAAACTGTGGAAAATTCTGAAAGAGATGGGAATACCAGACCACCTGACCTTCCTTTGAGAAATCTGTATGCAGGTCAGGAAGCAACAGTTAGAACTGAACATGGAACAACAGCCTGGTTCCAAACAGGAAAAGGAGTACATCAAGGCTGTATATTGTCACCTTGCTTATTTAACTTATATGCAGAGTACATCATGAGAAACACTGGGCTGGAAGAACCACAAGCTGGAATCAAGATTGCTGGGAGAAATATCAATAAACTCAGAGATGTAGATGACACCACCGTTATGGCAGAAAGTAAAGAGGAAGTAGAAAGCCTCTTGATGAAAGTGAAAGAGGAGAGTGAAAAAGTTGGCTTAAAGCTCAACATTCAGAAAACGAAGATCATGGCATCTGGTCCCATCACTTCATGGGAAATAGATGGGGAAACAGTAGAAACAGTGTCAGACTTTATTTTTTGGGGCTCCAAAATCAGTGCAGATGGTGATTGCAGCCACGAAATTAAAAGACGCTTACTCCTTGGAAGGAAAGCTATGACCAACCTACATAGCATATTCAAAAGCAGAGACATCACTTTGCCAACAAAGGTCCGTCGAGTCAAGGCTACGGTTTTTCCATTAGTCATGTATGGATGTGAGAGTTGGACTGTGAAGAAAGCTGAGCACCGAAGGACTGATGCTTTTGAACTGTGGTGTTGGAGAAGACTGTTGAGAGTCCCTTGGACTGCAAGGAGATCCAACCAGTCCATCCTAAAGGAGATCAGTCCTGGGTGTTCATTGGAAAGACTGATGCTGAGGCTGAAACTCCAGTACTTCGGCCACCTCATGCAAAGAGTTGACTCATTTGAAAAGACCCTGATGCTGGAAGGGATTGGGGGCAGGAAGAGAAGGGGACAACAGAGGATGAGATGGCTGGATGGCGTCACCGACTTGATACACGTGAGTTTGGGTGAACTCTGGGAGTTGCTGATGGACAGGGAGGCCTGGTCTGCTGTGATTCATGGGGTCGCAAAGAGTCGGGCACGACTGAGTGACTGAACTGAACAAAGTATATACTTTATGCCTTTCTTCCTTTAACATAAATACACTGTTCAGTCAACTTCCTGATTCACATTTTTAAAGTTTATATTGGAACAAGTTTCATTCCAGTTTGATTTGTGACATAGATAACATTGTAAGCTACTTTACTACATTGCTTCTTAAAAGCCATTTCCATTCCTGCACAGTATACAGATTAAGAAAGTTACACATAATAAGTAATGTGCCACTGTAATTTGAAAATATTCATCTTGTTCATGTTCTCCAGCTCCTACTAAAAGATTTATAACACCACTGAAAGAGGAATTGATGAATTCATCACTGTCTGGGGTATTTTGATCATAATCAATAACATAATTTTACCCTTAGATAGGATTTCAATTAAAGCATATTTTTCAAAGCAATTTTATTTTAATATAAAAATGGGGTTTAGTTTCATGAAGGATTAACCCACTGGATGCCAAAAGGAAATTATTCTGCCTCTGAAATTCTGTATTAGAAAAATAAATGAAAACAAATTCTCCTCTACTTCACATTTCCCACAAGTACATTTCATAAAAAGTTACATTATTATATTCTCATCATGGAAAATGAAAAGCAATATACTTTCATAAAATAATAGAATCATAAAAGGTTTATCAGGCGAAAGTGATGACACGCCCAGATACAATGCCACTGCTCAGATAACATGCATTCTATATGCAAAGAAAACACTTTCACTTAAAGTTAATTCATCATGTCATTACTAAATACCAAAAAATATTTTTAAAAATCCTATGAAATCCATGAATGGTATAAAAAATACAATATATTTTATGATTATCCTCTTACTCTACTCACTCTTTTATTTTTTCCTGCTCTATTAGAATGTCCAAAGAACTGTCAACTACTAACTGGCACTTACCAACAGCATTGCCAATGACAGAACAACAAAGTGGGTTAACTCCCACTTCCAAAGGCCCCTAAGCTGGACTGGGCTATAGAGGGGCCTGCTGACCTCAAACTCCCCTTAAAACAATGTTCAAACAGGAAACTACACTGCACTAGGACGAGAAGACGATGACATCAAAAGCCGACAGCCTGCCCAAGACGCTGCTGATCTGACTTGTATGATCATTTACGTTTTCCTGAACCCTCAGTCCTGTGCCTATCAATCAAATGTTTTCTATCAGGGACATGATTCTATGCTACTTTAAAACTCAATCCAACTGTTGGGCTGTGACCAACTACCTGTATCTACTACTTCTGGGTTACCTTGGCGGATTGGGTAGGGCTTGGTGGGTTGGATCTCTAGGGCTCTGATTGGATACCCTCTAGGAAATTTATTTAGATGAGTGTCCAGTCCTATTCTATTTATTCATGATATTAATAGATGGGATCCTCTCATCTGGCCAATTAATAATACCTGCTCTGATGCTGGCCATAGATTTAAGCTTTCTCTTAGGGTCATTCAAACTCAACTGGAGTGACAAGCTAAATCTCAATAAAAAAAATTAGCCTCTCATCTATTAAAAGGAAAACTCCCACAGTTATGGGGAGGATATACATAGTTAACACCAGGCTACAATTATTTAAGTTTAAAAACTCTTCTATGTTGGAAATAGTTAAATCATACTAAAAATTATCAACCTGGTAATTATGAGACAAGGCTGGGTGCTTTATGAACTATGCCTATTATTACACTTAGACTGATTGGTATGGAACTCAGTGGATTTGTGGCACTAATGTATGGACTTGACATCTACAGGGATGGATACAAAAGTGTAACCTGGGATTCCCATGAATTTAAGGTCATACATGTTAAAAAAATTAGAGGTAACCCTAACCAATCTACCACTGGTATGATCCCAATGGGTCAAAGATCTGTATTCTACTGGTATGACCATTTAGCAGCTTTGTGTGTGTGTGTGTGTGTGTGCCTTCATTGGGGTTGGAGGATGTAATTGGCCATATTGAAGCCTTAACAACTTTCATAAGCTTTAAATGATAGTAACCGAGCTGATGCTGAAGCTGAAACTCCAATAGTTTGGCCCCCTGATGCGAAGAACTGACTCATTGGAAAAGACCGTGATGCTGGGAAAGATTGAAGGAGGGAGGAAAAGGGGATGACAGAGGATGAGATGGTTGGATGGCATCACCGACACGATGGACATGAGTTTGAGTAAACTCAGGGAGTTGGTGACGGACAGGGAGGCCTGGCATGCTGCAGTCCATGGGGTTGCAAAGAGTTGGACATGACTGAGCAACTGAACTGAACTGAACAACAAAGGCATTTGCCACCTGCCTCTGGTGGCTCAGACAGTAAAGCACCTGTCTACAATGCGGGAGACTGGGGTTCGATCCCTGGGTCAGGAAGATCCCCTGGAGAAGGAAATGGCAATCCACTCCAGTACTATTGCTTGGAAAATCCCATGGACAGAGGAGCCTGGTGGGCTACAGTCCATGGGGTTGCAAAGAGTTGTACACGACTGAGTGACTACACTTTTGCTTTCACTTCCTTTCTAAGGAGATTGATGCTGTGCTGCTATAGCTGTTGACCTTCAACAATCCCTGAGGGAGTTCAGGGTGGAGGGAGGCGCTCTGTGCTCCAGGGAATCTGGTGGGACAGGTCTTCAGATAGTTGGATGTTTCTAGGAACAGATTCTATGATCTCAATCCTTGCATCACCTCATATCTAGAGAAGCATCCAGTCCCATCACTTCATGGCAAATAGATGGGGAAATAATGGAAACAGTGAGAGATTTTATTTTCCTGGGCTTCAAAATCACTGCAGATGGTAACTGCAGCCATAAAATTAAAAGACGCTTCTTCCTTGGAGTTTGTGATGGACTGGGAAGCCTGGCATGCTGCAGCCAATGGGGTTCAGGACTGAGCAACTGAACTGAAAGATTTTTCCAGTAGTCATATACAGATGTGAGAGCTGGACCATAAAGAAGGCTAAGAGCTGAAGAATTGATGCTTTTGAACTGCGATACTGGCGAAGACTCTTGAGAGTCCCTTGGACTGCAAGGAGATCCAACCAGTCAATCCCAAAGGAAATCAGTCCTAAATATCCATTGGAAGGACTGATGCTAAAGCTGAAGCCCCAATAGTTTGCCACCTGAGGCGAAGAACTGACTCATCGGAAAAGACTCTGATGCTGGGAAAGACTGAAGGCAGGAGGAGAAGGGGATGACAGAGGATGAGATGGTTGGATGGTATCACTGACTCAATGGACATGAGTTTGAGCAAGCTCTGGGAACTGGTGATGGACAGGGAAGCCTGGAGTGCTGCAGTCCACGGGGTCTCAAAGAGTCAGACAGGACTAAGCAACTGAACTGAACAAAGAAAAGCAATAAATCCCTTCATGGTGACATCAGATCCTCATGACTAACAAAAAACCTTTTATAAAATGAGTGCCTAATGGTATTGAACTCCCGCTTCACCGAAACCTAACACAGTGGCCTTCACCCACTGCTGCTTTGGAGCAGTCTCTCAGAGCTATCTGAGATGCTGCCTCCCAGGCTGCAGTCCTCATTTTTCCTCAAATAAAACTTAACTCGCAACTCTCAAGTTGTGCATCTTTTTTTAGTCGACAGTTATGACGACTGATGAAGCAACCCAGAGTGGACTTCCTTCCTTCACTGGACTCCACAAAGAACCAGAGCTTTGGTACCAGCAGCGGCCCCTCGCGCCCATCCGCCTCCTCAGCGAGTGCAGACAAATCTGGTTAAGTCTCTCCTGGTTCTCCAATCTCCCATATTGGTTGAGATTCTGAGTTTCATTTGGCGGTGGAGCAGGTTACCTGCCCCCTCCCAGTAGGAAAGATACCGGGGGCAGAGCGGGCGGGTGAAACATCCGAGGCGTACCCACTCATGGGTCTAAACACTGAGTGGGACTTGGTTGAAAGATATCGAGAAATTCTCACCCAGTCAAAAGATATTGGGTGAGGGGTTGGCTGAAAGATGCCTGGGGAATTACCCACCCAGTGGAAAGGTATTGGGCTGGGGGCTGGATTAGGAAAAAAACTGAGGAATACCCAGGGCTTGGCTGAAATACACCAAGGTCGCACCATTGTAGGGAACTGAATGGTCTTGACTGAGTGGTTGAGAGGCTGATCTGACACTTTTCCTCAATTTGACTGCCATTGTAGAATTTTCCAGGGTTAAAAATGAGGAGAATCTATGAGAGCTTTGCTCCGAAGGAAAGGGACAAGATTCCTCCCAGCCAGTTTAGGTTTTCTCAGGTGACTGAGAAATTTACGGGAATGATGGAGGTCTAGTCCTCATACTGTGCAGTGGTCCCATAGGGAAACCCACTCATTAATTGAAATACTTGTTCATCCGGGGTTCGCACATAAGGACTGGCCATTCAGCGACCTGAGCAGCCACGGTGGTCTTAGATTTTCCGAGGCAGAATCCGAGATATGTTTAAGATGAGCTGAAACGACTCTGGGGTGACTCCTGGAGGAGTTAAGCTCACAAGCAGCACGTGGGCCCGCTACACAAGTTCACTGGTGATTTTTATTCTTGACAAATTCAGCTTAAAATGGGAAACAGAATCTCTCAAAAACAGAAACAAAGTGGTATCAGAAAGCCAGCCTCTGACTAACACTCCAGCTGGACTCATGCAATACGTACGGAGCTCGAACTTGCAAGTACCTAGTTAATTGCAGAAAATATGCTAAAAGAGATCTCAACCTAAAATGGTCAAATTGGGGTTCTTTTGATATTCCAAGGTTGATATGTTTGCACACACAATGAGAAAAGGCCGGCAGTGCTTACTTTGATTGGTATCTAGAAGGTTCTAAAAGAGGAAACAATACTTTCTTTGCAGGAAATCAAGAAATTACTTGAAACTATATCAGAACTAGAAAAGGCTGCTAACACCGACTCTGGCAGGTCACAGGTCTAGTGGGACTGGGAAGTCACGTTTGGCATTTATGCCACTTGGCTTTTGATTTCTGGGCATCTCTTTGCCTTTTGTTTCATTTGGAAGGTGACTCCCAGCTGGTGAAGTTCTGGCTTGGTTTAGTTTTGTTGGTTTGGTTTGAGCGTCCAGACATCTAGTACAAATTGTTGGAGCTAATATGGGAACTGCTTACTCTAAGGTTCCACACCCTACCTGGGAACCCCTTGGAAAAAAAAATGTTTTTAGATGACTGGTCAATCTATAGCTATGATCCAATGATAAGAAAAATGGCCTAAAAATATTAGATCTTTATTGACACAGGATAGGAAAATGGACTGAAGTTCCCTTATGTCCAGGATTCCCTCCTGTAATCAACAGCCTGGGGCTGATCAAACTAAGACCCCTATCCCCAGAGGGACAATCCCTGCTGGGGCTAACCTGACCTTGCTATCAGGGCCAAGTTGAGCACTATCTGGTCTAAATTTTGGCTATAAACTTACGACCACAGAAAAATACAATTTTTGACAATATGGTCAAAATATTCTTTAGACTTCAGAGAAATATTAAAAAAAAAAAAAAAACCTCATTAAGAATTCTTGCCCTGAGGAAATAACTCCTATACGTTTAGACCAGAGCTCTCTGGATCACTTATCTAGACCATCTCTAATTCCTGAAACAAAAAGGAAAAAAAAGTGTGTGTGTGGGAGTGTGACAGAGCCTTTTAAAATCTTATTCCAACCACTGGTTACAACTCATGAGTTTTGTTCTGTGATATCTGATTCATAACTAAGCTTGGAAAACAAAGCTATAGGACCTCTTGTTCTGTCTTTTTGGAGATATGTATGTCTCAGTGTGTGTCTTTGTTTTTTGGATAATATTGCTGATTGCTGAGGTCAGTTTGTAAATCATTCACAAAATGAAAAGACAAGTTACTGAAAGGAAGAAAATATTTGCAAATGATATGACTGTTAAGAGGTTAATAACCAACATCAACAAATAGCTCATACAACTCAAATCAAAGAAACCAAACAACCCAATTAAACAATTGACAGAAGAACAGAATAGACATTTTTCCAAAGAGGAAATGCAGATGGCCAAGAGACACGTGAAAAGATGCTCAACTTTGCAAATCATGGAGGAAAAGCAAATCAAAACCACAGTAAAATATCACCTCACACCTATCATCAAAAACAAAAACAAATGTTGGTAAAGATGTAGAGATAAGAGAATCCTCATACAGCGTTGTTGAGAATGTAAATTGGTTCATCCACTGTGGAAAACCATATGGAAGTTTCTCAAAAATCTAAAAATAAAACTATAAATGACCCAGCAATCCTACTTCTGGTTATATAGCTGAAAAAATAAAAACATGAATTCAAAAAGATACAAGCACGTCTGTGTTCATAGTCCAATGTTTATAGCAGCATTATTTGTAATTGCCAAGGTATGGAAATTATCTAAGTGTCCACTAACATATGAATGGACAAGGAAGTTGTGACATACATCTACATATATGTAGGTATGGAGAGAGATATATATATACACACAAACATACACACACACAGTGGAATACCACTTAGCCATAAAAATAAATGAAAATTTTGCCATTTGTTCACTGATCTTAATGTGGTCAGCTTCAAACTATGTATAGCCTCAAATTAAGAAACCCGTATCTTTCTATTGTATCCAATTGGTGTTCCAGGATTTGGTTCTCACCTGTTGACTTTCAAACTGAAAAAGAGATGAGATTAGGACTCTAAGAATTCTGAGGGCTGAACAACAACATTCAACTAAGAAAAGAGAATGGTTAGTACTGACCAGTCCTGATTTCAGTTTCTTAAAATATTGTGTCAGAAACTCAAAGAACAAGTTTCTAATGAAACATTTGTGGAAAATCTCATGCCTAAACACAGCAGCCAGCTGAACAGAATAAAATCAGGTGGAAACAAGAATAAACACAACAAAGTAATACTGGGAAAAACAAATCGGTGCAGAGGCGTGGCGCTCCCACAGACAGAGGATACTTTGTGTTGATTAGGGAACCAGCAGTGGCATGATTTGGGCACAGAGGAGAACCTGAACACAGACTTCTTTACTAGAAACAAAGGGATCCTAAGTTCTTCCCTGGGACACTTGATGTTTCCTGTGTCCTAGAGGCCTATATGCAGGAAATTCAGGTTGTTAGGTATGGCCGAAGTAACCATTTAAGCATATCTGTGTATTAGATATGTTCTCTATTCTCATGCATGTTTTTTTTTTAAGGTAGAATCAGAGGCTAAGAGAAACAATTAGTTAAATGTGAAGCAGAAAAGATTCAGATGTACACTTGCTGAGTTTTTCTGTTCCAAAGCCTGGGGCTGGGGAACAGGGTGGTAGAGGAGTAACCTAGCCCAGAGAGGAGAGACTGGAGAGACCAGAGGCCTCGTTGACGAAAGAACAGTGAAGACTCTGCATCAGGAGAACTCAACCTCAGAGTGATGCAGCATCCAGCTGTTCCCAAATGTACCTCCACCCCTACAACTCATCACCTGTGAGCAACCCAGGAGCCAAGGGGTCTATATTTCTTATTAGCTAATTCTTAGTAAACAGCCTATCCTGTGTCAGAATAGTTCCAAACATTTCACATGTATTTATTCTTTCAATAGTCACCACATGTATTTATTCTTTCAATAGTCACAATAGCCCGGTGTGTGCATGTTCAGTTGCCAAGTCTGACTCTTTGCAACCCCCTGGACTGTAGCCCGCCAGGCTCCTCTCTCCATGGGATTCTCCACACTAGAATCCTAGAGTGGGTTGCCATCCCCTTTCCCAGGGGATCTTCCCAACCCAGGGATTGAACCCGGGTCTCCTGCATTGCAGGCGGATTCTTAACCATCTGAGCCACCAGCGAAGCCAAGGATTATCATAACAGCATACAAATTTTAACACTTGAATAAATATCTTGGGTTTTCCACTGATTCCAGGAAAATAATAAAATCTTCAAAGCACCTATAATTCCTTGGAAAACAGATGTGAACCACACCACATTATTTGAAAAAAAAAAAAGACACTGATATATACACAAATGATGTTGCCATTCCTTCTAGGAGCAAGTTATAGCACAAATTTCCACACAGCCCTTAGGAGATTACTCATAGTAGGGTGAAATGTTCTAGAAGCTGAAGGAAGCAGAGGAAATAAGAATATAACCAAATGCAGCTGGTGAATTGAGGCTGTTCACATGCAGCAGCATTCTATAATGTTTTTATGTCACAAATAAATTTGGGATTAATTATTTTCAAAAACTAAAATCTTTGTACAGACTCAACTGCAAAATTATGTCAAGTTTTAAAAACAAAACTCATTTTTAAGCTAGTTAGTAACTATGTTAAAAGCATTACATCAGGGAAGTTATATAGAGGTTTCTTGGTACTATGAGGTATCTGGTACCTATAATCTGCACATTAAAATTTAACAAGTAAGCACTTATATAATGAGGCCAACCAGATTCAGCTAATGCTCATTTCTATACTAAACAAGCATTTGAATTTACAGGTGGAACTTTAAAATGAGGTTACAAGGTATTCAGAATTATGAATTTCAACCTATATTAATACGAAGAGTGAACACATCAGGTTACTGCTAAACTCCATCTAATTACTTACAAATTAATCAAGGACAATAAAGTAAATTAGCATCTGAAAGACACTCATGATAATACCACTAAGAACTGTCAAGCCTCAATTATCCATGCTAATTAAGAAAGCTGGCTAATCCTAAACAGTGGATAATACAACAGTTCCTTTTATTGGCATAGATTATATTTTGTGTGTGACAGATCTACCTGAACATTTTGCTTTTCTTCGTTCAGAATGAAAAATAAGTTTTCCTTCTTGGTAGATCATGATGCAAGTCAGCTAGCATTTTTTTTTAGTTTAAAATGGATAAATTACAAAGTATATAATCTATACCTATAGTAGATAAAATCAAAGTGCTGTTCAGAATCTTTTAGCTAAGCTTTCAAAAATACATTTAATAAATGCAAGTTAAGGTACATGAATTGTGATAAAAATGAAAAAAGATTAACTTTTTTTGAGACACTGAAAGTATCTCAAATTTAAGCCACATAAAGTGCCTTGTGAGTTACTCTTATTTCATTTTACAGATAAAATTATAGAATGTTCAAGAAGTTATATACCGACTTACATGTGGTAAATGAATAGGTATCCTATTCTTTGGGGCTTCCCTGGTGGCTCAGACAGTAAAGAATCTGCCTGCAATGCAGGCAGGTTTGATCCCTGGGTCGGGAAGATACCCTGCGGAAGGAAATGGCAACCCGCTCCAGTATTCTTGCCTGGAGAATTCCATGGACAGAGAAGCCTGATGGAATACAGTCCATAGGATCACAAAGAGTTAGACATGACCGAGCAACTAACAAACACACCAACAGTGTCTGTCTGAGCTACCAGGGAAGCCCCATATCAACAATACTAATTGCCAAGTATAGAGTCATCCATGGTCAAACTAACTAATGGATGAAGAGCCCAGGCTGTGGTCATCACACAAGTTCCTGCAGAGCTTGAGCACCGAGGCAAACGGTGTGACGGGGAGTCAGGTGCAGGTTCAAGCTGTAGCACCCCGAGACCTCGAGGCCTGCACCCAGCACAATGGAGGCACTGGTTCCTGTGATCGAGTCTGAAAGGTAGGAATAACCACCAACCTGAAGCCTACCCTAAATTATCAACATTTCTTTAAGCTCCTTAAACCCTGCCAAAGTTGGTCGACTTGCAGAAAAATCCTGATGGTCACAATCGACAGCTTAGGGTGACTCCAGACTGTAGAATGAGAAATATACAATAGGCCTTGAAACTTGAAGCCAGAATACAACAGACAGAGCCTTTCAGCTGCCTCTCTCCAACTCCTATACCTGCTTTCCAAGCAATCACTTCACTCTAGGAGGGTAGGTTGATGGTGATGATGATGTTAACAATGTACTTTCACCTACACTGCTGACTTCCTTTTCATTTTAAGATAGACATTAATACATATCAGCATTTCATAATCTGATACACTAAGGCCTGAAGAGGTTAAACAATTTACCTAATTCATACGAGTAGCTGGAAGAAATGAGTTTTGCACTCAAGTCTCTAAACCACTAAAATCGATGCTTTTTTTTTCCCTGCTATCCCATCCTCTCCACAGCCAAGGGCACCCTACATTATCTTAGAAATTTGAAATTTCTACTTGTGAAAGTAAAAGATGTGTATTATCAAGTAAACATATTTTTTACATATGTTCACATCTGAATATATTAGTAGTAACAAATTATCAGGAAACATAAAATGATTATATAATAACAAGACAGTCAAAAACATTAAAAGTTGTATCTTCTTGAATTACAAATCCCTCCGTTTAAAAATATTATGCTTCAAAGAAGACTCTTTATTTAGAGGTCTGAATAATAAGCTAAAATTTAGAATTAAGAAATTCAGATTTAACTCTTTGTCCTTTGTATACAATATGCTTACTATAATATCACCTCCTAATTTGAGGAAATTACTCCCATTTGCAACCTCTTTCCCAATCTACGCCATTATAAGCCTTAAACTTAGTTCTTTTCTGTACACCAGGGAATTTTCGGATGCCAATAATTCTCACTTCCCAAGGTGAGGTACTTGGGGAGGTACTTGAAAACATGAGTCACCCTAGATTCTTCTATTTTTTAAGTTTGTTTTTTTTTCTTAATTGATTAACATTTACGGTTGTGTGTGGACTTTCTCTCGCTCTGAAACGCAGGGGCTGCTCTCCCGATGCAGTGTGCAGGCTTCTCACTGAGGCAGCTTCTCTTGTGAAGTACCAGCTCTGGAGCGCAGGCTCAGTAGTTGTGGTGCAGGGGCTTAGCTGCACCGGGCGTGTGGAATCTCCCGGCACCAGGGATTAAACCCATGCCCCCTGCACTGGCAGGCAGATTCCTACCACTGCACACCAGGGAAGTCCCATCACAGAGTCTTAAATTAGGAGTGAGCTATTGATTTAAGAAAAATAACTTGACTGGTAAATGGTATGAGCTAATCGGCCACTGTTCCTTTGGTATCTGTGCCTGATGTGGCACCATAAAGAAGGATCCTATTTTCCTGGAGTATAAATGAATTTATCTGGATTTTAACCCAGATAAATTTTTCTGAATCGATGACTCCTCTTAGAGTATATTTAGGAACTTCCCTCTTCATACACAAGGGACAGATACATTGTATGAAGTTGTTGATTAAAGAAAATCAACTGAGAACAAAATCATCATTTTTTAATATAAATTTAAAGCAAACATGTATGTGTAAAACTTACACATCTGATTTTCTATCAGATTTTGCTTATTAACAATAATATTTGACACAAAACTTAGAGTCCATTCATTCAGTGCTGGTTCTTAGAAAAACAGGTGGTCTTATCAAGATGATCAACATGCACGTGTGCTAAGTAGCTTCAGTCATGTCCAACTCTGCGACCCTGTGGACTGTAGCCCACCAGACTCCTCTGTCCATGGGATTCTCCAGGCAAGAAGACTGCAGTGGGTTGCCATTTCCTCCTCCAGGGATCTTTTCGACCCAGGGACTGAACCGGTGTCTCTTACCTCTCCTGCACTGTTAAGCAGGTTCTTTATCACCACTACTGCTGCTGCTAAGTCGCTTCAGTCGTGTCCGACTCTGTGCGACCCCACAGACAGCAGCCCACCAGGCTCCCCCGTCCCTGGGATTCTCCAGGCAAGAACACTGGAGTGGGTTGCCATTTCCTTCTCTTTATCACTAGTCCACCTGAGAAGCCCATCCAAAGATGGGATTGTGGTTTATTTAGGATGCTTTTATCACAAGTGATTAAAGACAAACACATTTCAAGGAGTGATAAACCGTATGAGGGTAGAGGATGGGTCACTGGCATGGATATGCTTAGAATGTCTTCATTATCTTTCAAATTCAAAAAAAGGTGCACTTTAATACTGTACCTGGATGAAAAAATTAAAAAATCACTAAGGAAAGCAAATACATCCCTTAAGAAGCACTTTTCCATTATAAAAGTTAAAAGAAAATAAGACAAGAACCAAATCCCCTTCCTTTGTGCTGCCAAATATTGGCACAACCTGAAATTGTCCTTGGGAAAGTGGTTAATATACTAACAGAATTAAATCTCACTTCCAAGTCCAGGTTATCACATGTATGCAAGTGTACACACAGAACTCTATTTATCAATTTCAGACTGCTTGTGAAAAGTGCTGAATTCTATTCTTTTGGGGGGACAGAAAACATTTATAATAGCACCAGCCCCACAGCCACATCATCTTGTAACTGGCTCTAAGAATGAAAAAAAAATCTTTATGACAATAACAAGAAAATGAATTTTCACTTTCAAAGGCAGTCTGTATGATCACTGGCTGTCCTGCCACCCAGCTCTTCTGAAGGCATTCAGACCCTTCACTGCAATGTCTCAAAAATCAATAGCAATTTATTCTCTCTTTGGACCCCAAGCAACAAAAGTAAATAATACTGTCACCTCCAGTCTGCCTGCAGAACATGGTCACAAAACAGCCTTGCCACTAAAATACAACCTTATGTGGCTCTTTATCTATGCCAGCACTGCTGACTGTATTGGCTTTCATAGAGGACAAATACTTCAGTAGAACCACACAAAGAAGTCAAGCTCCCATACCTTGCCCAGACTGAATGATGAGGCCTGAATTAAAAAGAAATTCTGACACTGACCTAAGCTTCCTGTTTCAATGATGTGAGTTTTATGAAAGAAAAAGAATCTTTTTCCAAGATTATTATAGCTAAGGGGGAAAGTATGAGATGAAATGTATCATACTTTTAATAATTTTTCCTATGGAATTTAATAAAATCAGCAGACTTTCTGAAGCAACTAGCTGAACTGTAATATTCTGCATCTAAAACCTACATGTGATCAACATTTACATTTGACTGATAGAAATATTAGTCTATAAGCAAACTAAGAATTAAAAATGAAAGTTCCATCTTGATTATGTTCTATAGAGTATGTTCTATAGCACATCTATAGATGTGCTAGCACATCAGGAAGGACACCACATCCACCCTGGAATATATAAGACAAACAGTATTTCAAAGCAATAGAAGGAATCTTATGAATGACCTAGTATAATCCAATCCTTTTGCAGATAAAGGAAATCAGGCCCCATATCTAACACTAGAAAGCTACTTAATAGAAGAAGCAGGACTCAGATACATTTCCGACATCCTTTGCATTGTGTTGTTGTTATTATTGTTCAGTCATTAGGTCGTGAATTTAACTCAGATGACCATTATATCTACTACTGTGGGCAAGAATCCCTTAAATAAATGGAGTAGCCATCATGGTCAACAAAACAGTCCAAAATGCAGTTCTTGGATGCAATCTCAAAACCGACAGAATGATCTCTGTTCATTTCCAAGGCAAACCATTCAATATCGCAGTAATCCAAGTCTATGCCCAACAAGTAACACTGAAAAAGCTGAAGTTGAATGGTTCTATGAAAACCTACAAGACCTTCTAGAATTAACACCCAAATAAGATGTTCTTTTCATTAAGGGGACTGGAATGCAAAAGTAGGAAGTCAAGAAATACCTGGAGTAACAGGCAAATTTGGCCTTGGAGTACAGAATAAGCAGACAAAGGCTAATAGAGTTTTGCCAAGGGAACGCACTGGTCATAGCAAACACTCTCTTTCAACAACACAAGAGAAGACTCTACACATGGACATCACCAGATGGTCAACACTGAAAAACCAAGCCCTTTGGAAACTTTCTGCAGTAATTAAATTTTTTAAATCACAGAAGAATTTATGAAGCATATTAGAAATATTTATTGAACTTTTGCAGTGTACTGATCAGAAATATATACACACTTAAAAACTATATACAAGCTTAAGAACTGTAAAAAAAGAAAATAATCAAATGTCCAATTATATAGCGGCCAAGGCGGGGCAGAAGGGGAGGAGAGTTAGGTGAGCAAGAGGGAGACTGCTCATCTAGGCAGACCCTGGAGGTGAGGGTATGGACACCAACAGGCGGGATTCTGTGTGAGAGCATGGACTGGTCTAGCAGTGGGTACC